>NC_084476.1:48097500-49502854 GCF_027409185.1 Cynocephalus volans | reverse complement strand
CGGAGCCGTGTGCTATTAAAGCTACACGGTCACCACGAGCGACGGTATCTTGTGTACTTTTTCAAAACTGAGTTTTCTATTCTATGACTGTACTCAACCGTATGAAATATAGAATTAGTAATTTATCAAATTGCGTAAAAAATGTCAATTGTTATTTATATATAAACAAAATTTATAGATTTATTTGGAAGAATTGATTTATTTTCCCTACTTATTTTCTCATCTATGAACATGTACATCTCTTCATTGTCTTCAGTTTGTTCGTTTTTTCAATAACATTTTACACTCAGTGTTTAGAAATCATGATTGTAAAAATGCACCCTAATTATTCATGCAAACCTTATGAATGAAAATTTGGGGTGTTTCCAACCCTTAGTAATAGGTATTGTCATATTAACAATCTTGTCGACACCTCACCTTATAATTTTTCAAGGTTACATATGATATAGATTCCTGAATATTGGGTTACAGTATAAAATAGTAAATATACAAGTATAATTTTGCTAAATTTTGCGAGTTTCTGCTCCTTATGGGCTCTACCATTTGCATTCCACCACAGTGTATTATAATACCTGGATCCCCACAGTCTCACTAACAAGTTTGTTATCAAAAAATTAAATTTTGCAAATCTAATAGGTGAAGTATTGTATTTCAATATATTTTAAATGTCTAGTTCTCTATGAGGGATTTTAAGCACCTCATTAAGTATTGATGCCAATTTAAATTTCCTTTTGTGTTATTAGATTGTTCATATATTTTGTTCATTTTTATTTCATTTTGTTGGTCATTTCCATCTCATTTTTTCACACATCATTGTGTTAGTGATATTATCCTAGTTTAAGAGGTTTTTTGTTTTTTTGCTTTTTTTAAAATTGAAACATTATTGATCACCCATTTTAAGTATTATAGCTTGTAATTACTTTTTGTCGTGTCCTTTTGACCTAGTTGATGGCATTTACCTTTTGTTTGAGTTTTCTTTGCTTTATTAATGGCTGCTATGCCATCCATCTTAACTGCTGCTACATTAGTAGCAGCATATTTTCACCAGTGATTTGAAATGCTATCTTTCTTAAATACTAAATTTCTATAAATCTTGGGTATCTCTTTGAATTCTCCATTCTTTTTCATTAGGTTTTATATTTACTTATAAACAAATTCCATATGGTCTTGATAATGAAGAATTTACAAAAAAAATTTTTTTCTATCTCTGGTAGACTTACACCTCCCTTTTGATTTGTTTCCTCAATTTTTTCTGATGAACGATTAGTGTTTCATCAACATTTTATATTCATCCTTTTTTGTTGTAGGTGAAGAAACAAATGAGACTATTTTTAATGTGATCATGACACACGTATAAAGTAACTTAGGAGAAAATAAAATCCTTAGGATCCTGTGGCTTTCTGGCCAAGAAAATATCTCTGACATTTCTCTATCGTTTGTGTATGTATGTTTTAAGAGTGTTCTAATGCTTAAATCACATAGTTAAACAGGCTTTGTTGAGTTCTTGTTAGCTTTATGCCAAATATTTTAACAATTTTGTGGCTATTGAAAATGGAATCTTGATTTGTGGAATGTAATCTAGATAGTTATTGTTATTACATAAGACATTAATTAATTTTATATGTGAATTTTTCTAAATCGCAACATTTAAATTTTATTTTAGAAAGTCGTCTTGTTTGTAATAGGTTTTTAATTAATTCTTTTTGATTTTCTAAATTCACAATACATACACATAACACATTTTTCTCCATCTTGAGATATACAAATATGTATGGTCAAACCTTATTTTATCTACTGTTTTGATATTTATGAGTCTTACATTTTCTCAAAAGTACTTTGGCTTCTGGAAAATTATTATCTATTTTCTTTCTCCTAATGCTTAATACTTTTGCAAAATATTGAAGTTAGTAATTCATCTCAAATTTAATTTTGTGAACGGTACCTAGCAAAAGCATAACTGGATTTAATTTCCAAATAAATAATATTTCAATCCCTGTAATGATGAAGTGCTTTCCCCTAAGTAATCTGAATCCTTTCCACACATATACCAGAATCTGTTTCAAAATTCAAACTTTTACTCCACTTCGCTTATTCTTTGCCAATCTCATTCACTTTCAAGTATGTTCCTTTGCAATACATTTTATTAGACGGAGTAAATTTCCTCTTTGTTTTCATTATTATTGTTCTTCTTATGTCTTGAACATTTTGGGCGCCATTTTTGCACATAATTTTTTTTCATATTAACTTTGAGGTTATTTGACAAGTCCCCTAAACATCACTCTTTGGAATTTTTCAAGTTTAGATTTATTGAATCTATTGATTAACATAGGTAGAATACATATATACGTGGCGTTACTTCCTAGCATCACTGCTGCCCGGCACATGGACACACCTGGGCATTTTGGTAGGAGCTGCTGAGTGGCTCCTGCGACAGGGGTATCTATGAACACATCTCCTGGGGCATCTGCTGGGACCTCTTCTTCCTTCATTCTCACAAGAGCTGGTCGTCACCAGACATACAGACCTGCCCATCTGATGGGGCAAATGCTATCTGAATAGTGAGTAAATTTCTGTGCATCATCATTAGGGAGGCCGCGGATGTCTGACATTTACTGGCCATGTGAATTGCTTCCCTGTGGAACTGCAGGAATATGTCCTTTGTCCCTATGGATAAATGAGAACTCTTTGTACAACTAGGATGCATACTACCCTTTCTCTGCCCATGAAGAATTTTCCAGTCTGGGGCTTGT
Organism: Cynocephalus volans; assembly: GCF_027409185.1. Taxonomy (NCBI): domain Eukaryota; kingdom Metazoa; phylum Chordata; class Mammalia; order Dermoptera; family Cynocephalidae; genus Cynocephalus; species Cynocephalus volans. Next base: position 49,500,104 of record NC_084476.1, on the reverse strand, counting down.
CTTTTCACCTTTTGGCATTATTCTGGTTTTTGTTTGGACCAGGAAAAGTCAGCATTTTCCTCAGTGGCTTCTGGCTCTCTGGTCATTCAAAAGTAGTTCCTATTTCAAGATTATGGCAATAATAACTATCAGGGCTTTGTGCTTCTACATAGAGTCTTTGATTTTTCTGTAATGTTCCTCTTACTAAAAACATAAAATGAAAATTATTCAGATCTTTCTCATATTATGCGGCCAGATACAAAAGGCCACATAACATATAACTGTACTGATAGGAACAATCCACGATAGGTAAATTCACACACACAGAAAATGGAGTGGTAGTCAGGGACAGGGAGAGGCGGGATGGGGAGTGACAGCTTAATGGCTACAGAGTTGATGAAGCTGTTTGATCACTAGATGGTGGTAAGGGTTGCGCCATATTAAAAATGTACTTAATGCCACTGAATGGTAATTTTGAAAATATTAAAAACACTTTATTTTATACAAGGGATATTATTGAAAATAAAAGATGAAAAAATTTGAGGAGATGCAGGACACAGACAAAAATGAGGAGAAGCACAGCGTCAAGGAAGGGCAAGAACAGATCTGGAGTGGGGACTGGTGAGGGTGTTTGTGGGAGCTCTGGAGCCAGGGCTCCCCTGGGTGCTGGTGTTTCTTCTAATTCTTCTGATGTTTCAGGAACGGTTATGTCAGGTTGCTCTAGCTCTACCTCTGGATCTTGATCTTTCTCCTGCTCTTTCTCTTGCTCTTTCTCCTGATCTTTCTCTTGATCCTTCTGTTGCTCCTGCTCTGGATCTTGCGTCTGATCTACCACTTGCTCTGGATCTTGTTCCTGCTCTACCTCTTGCTCTGGATCTTGCTCCTGCTCTACCACTTGCTCTGGATCTTGCTCCTGCTCTACTTCTTGCTCTGGCTTGGGCTCTGGATCTTGCTCTCGCTCTGCCTCTGGCAGTGGAGGTGGAGCTGGAGCTGGAACTCGAGCCGAACATGGCAGCAGCTCTTGGGACAGTTGTTCAGCCGGGGCGGAAGCTGGAACTGGAGAGACAACAATTGAAAATATCAATGTGAGTTTCTATGTCTCATCCAATGACACTGTCTTTCTAGAAGCCCAAGTCCAGAGACCCAGGCTCAGGAAGTCTCCCCACACCGCAGAACACTGTATGATTGTTCTGAGTACTCAGTGCCCCTGTCCCCAGCCTGCTTCTGGAAACTCTGCTCTGTGTGGCCCAGCCCAGGCCCCTCCCCAAACCCGCACAGGCACCCACCCTCTTCCTCCTCACCCTCAGTCTCCGCCTCACTAGGCTCCAGGTGCTCTGGCTTCTCCAGCTGCGCCAGAAGAAGATCAGCCTTACGCTCCACCTCTGAACCTCGCATACTGATATGTACATAGGCCGAAAGAAACTTCAAAGAATGAAATTCAGGAGGCTCGTGGAAATCGGTGGAATAGAATTCCAGCCAGATCTTTAAGACAGAGGACATGGCACTGTGGGAGACAGGTGGGCAACAGCATCAGAGGCCTGGCCTATCCCTCTATGCTGCCCTCCCAAGGCTCCCCTGAGTGAGCTGCAGTCTTGTACCCTCTGCCCGTGCCTGTCCATAGACCAGCCCATCCAATGTCCACCCCCAGTATGGCAGTTCTGGCACAGATGGGCCTGGCAGCCATGGAGGGGCTGGCAAAAGCCTCCATGGGAGGAGCCTTCAACCACTGATGTGACAACGTTTCCCTTCTTCAGGGAAACCTGACAACCTCCTCTGTCTGTGTCACTGCCCCATCCCTGCTGGAATGACCTGTCCACCCCAGGAGGGTGCTGTCTGCTCTGGGCATTACTCACTGGCACACAGGAGGTGTCCAGCAATATCTGATAAATGAGGAAACAGAGGGAGGGGCTGCTCCCCTGGCCTACCCAGGGCCCTTGGAAAAGCCCAAACTTGAGCTCACACGTGAATGTACTGCCCAAGTGTCTGCATGAAAATCTGCATATCCTTTTCCCAGTGACAGCAATCTCTTGGCCCTGACCACACTCTGCACCCTCAGCACCAGCTGAGCATCCCCATGGAGGCTCCAGCCCCGAGTGTGAGCGGGATGCTCTGCACACCTCCTGCTCTGGCTCAGCACGGGCTCTGGGGGTGTGGGCAGGGCTGGGTGGGAGGGCGTGGGGATGGATTCTCTCTGGGCTCACTCTGCTCTCCAGCCTCTCGCACACCCTACGGTGCCTGGGACCACATCCCCAGCCGTCTTGACCTCTTTCCCTGCAGGGAAAGCCTTGAGCCCTCAGCCCTGTAGCAGGAATCATAAGATGTGTGAGAGCCAGAGTACTGCCAGCCCCCCACCCACAGGCCCCCGCAGACCACACGCAGTTGTGTGGAGATGGGAGCCCCTCCTTCTGCACCTAAACCCCAGTTACCATTTTAGCTGCTTCAGGGATTCGCCATCCCCGTGACAATCAGTAATCATGTTTCCATACCTAGAGGAGGTCAGGAGTGTGTCAAATCTACCATATGGTGGCACTACCTGCTTCTCATGTCTACTGTGACTGTCTCACCTCTGACTAGACTGGAAGCCCACGAGGGCAGTGAATGCAGTCTCCTTGGTTCATTGGATTATGGTCAGTGCCCAGAAAGTGACTGCACATAGTGTGGCTTCACGTATGATTGTTGAAGGAATGAACCCCAACCAACTCCTCCCAAGATCTCTGGGTGCACCTGAAGCCGCTCTGCCCGCCTCTGGTCTCCCTGCTTTGAATACACCCAGGAGTCTACAGATAGAATCTCAAATTTCCTGTAAAAATGTGAAAACAGTGAAGCCCAAGTCAACGAGGTCAGTGAGGGGGTGACAGAGACTTCCTCGTGGGGGTGTCAGGAATCCTGAATGAGGACGACCGTGGCCCCTCCAGCAGACCTTCCACAGGGCTGGACTCAGGAGCAGCACTTTCCATGGGGGACCCACTGGAGCTTGTTCCTGTGACCACCCACTGAACACAGGAGGAAACTGAGGCTCAGAGGGGTGTGGTGACAGTCCTAAGACTCACAGCTGGGAGGCGGCCAAGTGACACTGTGTGATCCAGGGCCTGAGTGCTCACCTGAGGAAAAGCAGGTGCAGCACATGCCGGGGACTGGCAAAGTTCTTGTAGCTTGACAGAAACAGGTGGACATAAGATTGGTCACCACCCAAGACAGCAGGCACCAGGTGCTCCACCCGCTTCTTCAGGGTGCGTGCCGGGACAGGCCACACCATGTGGGTGGCATCCGAGCTCAATGAAGATGTGTCTTCACTCCAGGACAGGACAGGGGAGAGATACACAGTGACAGCACCATGAACCCCAAGGAGGGCAGGGGCTGGAGGCCAGTCTTAACCCCAGGGAGGACATGAGAAGACAGCCTGAGGGCCCAGGGTTAATGTACAGGGTGGTGGTTGCCACCCCGGCAGTCCCCGTTCACCCTCCAGCCAGACCTGAGGTGTGAACACACCAGGACCAGCAGGTTTATAAACCCCCCACCCTCTGCCCCTGCCCTGGGAGGGTGTCCCATGTCCCCGTTCCCCACACACTCAGGAGGAGTGGGTGCGGTCACCCAGGGAGGCTCATAGTGCTGGCCTGGCCTTGCCCAACCTCCTCTGGGCCACCTGACATTACCTTTGGGGACCTCCTCCCAGACGGCCACAGGGGTCGAGGGCGAGGGCTGAACCAGCGCCGGAAGCATTGGACAAGCCTCTCAGCACAGGGCTTCCTGGGGCTACGGCCCCGGGACCTCGGGATACAGCACAACATCTCACTCTGCCTGTGGCCAAGTGAGCTGCGGAAGGGGCTGTGTATAGAATGTGGGTGTCAGGTTACCGAGTTCCGAGTTCTCTTGGGGTCTGTCGTCAAGGAAGTGAAGTCACTTCCTGATACCTCATTTCCTGAGCCCCTCCTCTGTGTACAAGACTGCAAATGCCCCTCTGGGTACCTGTCTGCTGACCCTCCTTCCCCATGAACTCTCTCTATTGCCCACTCTTCCACCAACACTGCCTGACCACACCCCTGTGCAAGGCCTGGTTGCAGCCAGCGTCACAGCTCAGAGGAGATACACGTAGGTTCATCCCCAGCTCCTGCTTCTTATCACTTTATGTGACCCTGGACCAGCCGTTGTCACTCTCATGACCTCCCCAGTCTCCCCTTTTGCACAGTGGGGATCTTTCTAGCATCTTCTTCCTAGGGATGGCATCAGGCATGTGTGAGGAAACATCTCTGAAACCTATGGCCGGTGTCACATGCAGCTAATAAACAAGACTAGAGATAAAATCCACGACGGTGTGGAAGGTAGCATGGAATACAACTAACGACAGGTCTGGTTCCTGTCATATAATCTTGAAAATGTCACTTTTGCTCTTGGTCTGTTTTCCCTGTCTGCACCATGCGACAGTTGGAATTTCATGCATTCACATACTGCTTTCCTCCTTAAAACCTCACAATGGCTTCGTGTGTATTTAGGTTTGGACTCAAGTGCCACATCTCTGTCTGTGTGGTTGGCTACTCCTCAGGGGCTCCCAGTGGTCCCCACCATCTGCTGCACACATCCTCACATAATCCCCTGCCCTGCAGTGTGGACTGGACTTAGTGACTCACTTCTAACCAATACAGGATCAAAAGTGAGAAGGTGTCACTTTCTAAATGTCATTGTAACACGCCTGTCCCTAGAGTCTTGTGCTCTGTCTCCTCTGTTCTCTCTGTTTGTATCCACCATATGCCAAGCATGGTGCCGAGAGCTGGAGAAAGAGCTGATTCAGCTGCACCCTGGCTTGGGAGATGATCCCAGGATAAGAAAGAGGAGAAGACGTGCTATCGAGTGCCTGACATTCTAAGAGAGGAAAGTGATCTAGGAGGCCATCAGAATATTCTAGATTAGGAAGCTACCTGAAGATGGTAGGAAATGAACACCATTTGCAGGGAAGAACCAGAGGCGTTTGGTCCATTAAGATGACGGCAACATGGAACTGATGTGTAAGATGTAAGTAAGTAAGAAATACTATTCACAAATTCAAATCCTTTTTTCAAAATCATTGAATGGCAGGGATAAGTGCTCATGTTCAATGCAAACATAACTAGAATTGAGGAAGATTCCATTTTTGGAATAACTTTATATCTCCATTAGATGAAAGTATGCAGATATGTTCAGCAATTCTTTTCAAACTGTATAAAATATCCATTGTTGACACAATCAGGATTCCACCCCCATACTTTAGCTTCACACCCGATTTTCTTTACACCAGACACACATCCATTGCTGTGATGTAGATCCATTGCTGTCAACACTATCCCAGCCCACAGCCTACTGGTCCTGGGAGACAGCAACTCTATCACTATATTGTGTGCAGAATCCAGGAAGGGCCTAACACGGGGGCTCCATAAATACTCCCTGAAGTGCTGGACTTGAGAAGAGTCTATGATTTTATTACCTAGTGCTCTACCTACACATGTTATCACTCTGCATTATGTCATGATCCTTAGTCCCCCTCACCTGACAGTCAGCAACCCAGGAGCAGAGTCTACACCTCGGTCTGCCCCTATGCCTGGCCCCCAGCCCAGCACCTGGCAAGTAATAGGTGCCAAGTACTGATGCATGAATTGTCTGGAAACATGTGAAACAGGATTCATCAAGAATACCCAGATGGAAGGTCACCATGAACATGCTGCCTGATAACCTGCCAGCCCTTTAATTCTGTCTGCCGACCACTTCCTTCAGCCAGGAACTGCCTGGGCTCAAAGATTTCCCAGAGTCACCATCCTGCCTTGACTTCTGCCGTTCACTTTACCCTCCTTGATTGTCCTACTTACTGTGGGTTTCTTCACTCTCAGTCTCAGGGGACACCTCTGAACCCCTAAGGTAGCCCACTGGGTCTTCCTTCTCTGGCCAACACATTCCTCTTGCTTCTGTGCATGGCCTTGATAGCAGTGTCACAGGCAATCCCAGGAAACTGACACCCCAGCATGCTGACCTTGGGCACCCGCACTAGTCAAGGGAGCCCTCTCCCTTCGTCTCCTGCAGAATCCCCCTAGGAATAGGGGATGCAGATATGTACACATGTGTAGGGAGGAAAGGGGGTCTCATGACATCTTAGCTAGAAGATGATTACAAATTTCTTAAACATTAGTAGAAAATTATGGTTCATTTGTCCTGGCATGCAACTGAATGAGAAAAAATCTGTGAAAAATTCTGACACCCATGACAAAAGAAATGATCCAAACAATACGACCATCGAGGTGCTTTTCTTTTATGTTTAGGACTAACATTTAAAAATGTGGTATTGAGGAGAATGTCAACAATATTGGGGGAGGCTCTGGAACGATGCTGAGTAGAAAATGGACAATAGATTCCTTTTTTGAGAATTAAGAGAAGCTATTTTGCAGAAAGTGGCAAATGAGCTTGACTTTTAGAAACGAAGAGCATTAAAGCAAGTGAGTTTAGTGGAAAGTAGATGATATTTGGGAGAGGGGTGACGTGTTAAGTTACAAGAGGCAAAGAAATGGAAAGAACACATGTTTTGCAAAGGGAAAAATCATTCCTGTAAAACATCAGAATTGGAGTTTTCTTGCTGTTCTTTTTGTGCCTATGTAGCATCTTCTTTCTGCTGTAACTTCCAACTTGGGTTCTAGGCACTCTGTGTATGTGTGTGTTTACAAGAGAGAAATTGATAAACCTTAGTAAGCCCTAGAAAATTCTAGAGGTCTGAAATAAACAGATATTTTTCAAGTTTATTTAATTAAAAAGCAAAACAAAACAAAAACAGTGTCATCTGCTCCTATTAGGTAAAATATATGATCATATTGGAATCTTTGTGTGTGTGTGTGGCTGGCCAATATAGGGATCCACACCCTTGACCTTGGTGATACGAGGCTGTGCTCTAACCAGCTGAGCTACCAGCCAGCCTATACATGATCGTATTGGAATAATATGCAACAGAGAGATACTCTGCGGCTATGGAGAATAAGCTGATTGCAAGGAAAAAAGATGCTCACAGATAAGGCAAGGGTAGGCTTTTTGTCCCCCATTGTGGAATAGTACAGGGAACAATGCAAATGTATTGAGGCTGGTAATTCCAAGTCATGGGAAGGAAATTAAAATGATGACTCTGGAAGAATAGTTTCAAATGTCAAGGAGTTTGAGGCAGGTGATCAATTTAGTGAAATGACAATTGCTTTAGGAGAGGCTGCTTCTTTGAAAGGATTGATACATACAGCAAGGCAAGGTAGGTGACTGTGCTGCTAAGTTTTTAATATTGCTATGAGTTTTAACTAAATATATTTGTGACTTTGCATGTAGCTCTGAATTTTGAGTGTCATAATTATTTAAGAATCTTTTATGGATTTGATTACTATAGCTTTCACTGTAATTTGATGAGGTTTTAGAACTACATTCCATTTCTAATTTTGGTTTTATTATTTCCAAGTGCCAAAATACTTAACACAGAACAACCTCTTATTCTATAATAAAAAGCAATGGAGACAAGTTATTCAGTTGAAAAAAATTACTTTTTTTTATTTAAAGATGATCTGTAAGTGGATCCTATCGATTGATGTGGTGTTGTCAGCACCACGCTCTCCCAAGTGAGCCAATCAGCCAACACTTCATAGGGATCCAAACCCGTGGCCCTGGTGCTGTCAGCACCGCACTCTCCAAGTGCGCACGGGCCGGCCCTGCTCCATGGTAATTTTAGCTGCTTCCCTCCTTTCTTCTCAGAATTTTCATTTTCCCATGTTCTCCTGGACAACTTCAACCCTGCTAACGATTAAAACCCATCACATCTGTCTGTCATGGTGTGGATTGGCTCCCAAGCAGAAGACTCAGGGCTTCTTTGAACTAGGACTTGCATTGACTTCAACTCAACCAAGCTGAGGCGCCGATCTTGTGATTACACTTAGCATGTGCTATGAATGGAGAGAAATGAAGTGAAAAGTGCCTATGAGATGCGAAGTGATACTTGTCACGTTCCTAGTCCCCTCTCTGGGCTTCTCTCCATCTTCAGCTCCACCTCACTGTTTACCCCTTAAAGAAGCCAGATGCTCTCTAATTCATATGTCCACGAAACACTTGGTTTCAAATAACGGGTATTAAATGAATATCTGTTGGAAGTTGTGTATCCTAAATTTGTATGTGTCCTTTATGTGACTGACGATGGCATGAATAACTAGTGTTAACAGTCTTTGATGTGCTCAGCATTAATATACATTAGGAATTGTCATGGAATCTTGTAAAATTGAAAAAAAATCCAAATGCATGTCATCTGGCCTTGGAGTCCAGTTCTTCAGTACACACTCTGCTGATTTGGGCACCTCAGTCAAGAACCCAGTCAAAGAACCTCACAGAGTCACCCACAGGCCACGAAGCCACAGCACACGAGCAAGACTTTCCTGTGCTGCCCTGTTAACCATGAGCAGATGCCAAGGGCCCCAGATGTTTCAGCAAATCCTCTAGTTTCAGCAACTCCTCTAATAAGAAATAGGCCAAAGCAAACAAACAAAAAAGGAAAAAGCGAATTGGAAGAAATAGAGATCATGCAAGGGAAACAGAAAATACCATTAACTTCCTCAGAGTTATAGGAGAGAAACTGTTGGACTAACTGAAGAAGAACAGACATTGTTAAAGTAGAAGAGGGAGAAGATGAATCAAATAACCATGAGGTCATTTAGAAATTAAAAATATAACTGTTGAAATTTTTGTTTGTTTGTTTTGTGTGTGTGTGTGTGTGTGTGTGACAGTTAAGGGCGTTGTAACCATAGGGGTGGTGTCGCCCGCACCGCGCTCAGCCAGTGAGCACACCGGCCATCCCTATGTGGGATCCGAACCCGCGGCAGCGCCCCTGCGCTCCCAGCGCCGCTCTCTCCCGTGTGCGCCACGGGGCGGCCCATAAGTGTTGAAATTTAAATTAGAAAACAACTCACTAGAAAGATGAGAAAATAACACAAGGGAAGCCTGATTAGATCAAAAAAACAAAGGGATAACAAGAAAGATACAATTGAAAGAAAAGCATAAAAAAGTAAAAGGAGTAAAAGGGAAAGAGAGAGAGAAAACGGAAGTGCGTGTCCGCAGAGCCAGTGTCTGAAGAACACGCGCTCCAGGAAGAGCCGCGGAGATGGGCAGGAGGAGAGAACCGTGGGAGAAAGGAGGAAGGGACAGGTCCCGGAGGTCCCCATAGGTCCCCACGTGGAGAGTGACGATGGGTCCATACGCCGCCCCGCACTGGGGAAGCACAGGGGACACCGTGTCAACTATGGGTGCGGGGGTCAAGGGGACGGACCCTGCGGAGGAGCCTCAAGAGGGAGACGACAGGGGAGTCCGGCCTTCAGCGTCTCGTGCAGAGTCGGTTCCGATCTCAGCTTTTCCTCGTCAAACGTGAGTCCGACAAGGCGAGGACGGGCCTCTGGACGTTTAGCAGCCCAAGACCGTTTTCTTAGCAGTCTATGGGGGGCGTCTCCCACTAGGAAGAAGACATAAACCCGGACAGGGGACAGGGCCCTGGTGACGGCCACGGGGGAACATACCGAACCCGACTGCTCGGAGGCTGCATTGTAGACATTGGATCCCAGGAGGTGTCGTCCAGAGCACCACATGGGTCCCTGAGGCGTTCACCTGTGGTGACAGCAGCTGCCCTAACAGGGACAGTGCGCGTGCGCAGACGCCACCGCGGACAGAGGACAAGCGGTCCGCGCCGGGCTGTCAGCCGCGTCCCCGCAGCCGCCGGTGCGCGGCGCTCAGAGCCGCGGATGGGAAGCCGCGGTCGCGGGGTGCGCTCTCCGTGGCGCCTCCTGGTGACCCTGCCTGCAGCTGCCGCCCCCAGGCCGCCCGTCCCGCCCGGGGACAGGAGCGCACGACCGGCTGCTCTCCACTCCCTGCTCCCGCCCCTCTGCGGCCGATGACAGCGGGTTCCAGCGACAGGACGGATTCCCACGGGCGCTCCAGGTCGGTGCAAGGGGTCCGCGCTGACGAGGCGCCGAGCACAGCCGTGAGGGGAACCCGCGTGGGCTATCGTCGGCCGACGGTCCTGGCGGTTCCTCGGCCCCAGGCTGGCAGGCACAGTCCGCGGCGTGACAGTCCTGACCGCGGAGCCGTGTGCTATTAAAGCTACACGGTCACCACGAGCGACGGTATCTTGTGTACTTTTTCAAAACTGAGTTTTCTATTCTATGACTGTACTCAACCGTATGAAATATAGAATTAGTAATTTATCAAATTGCGTAAAAAATGTCAATTGTTATTTATATATAAACAAAATTTATAGATTTATTTGGAAGAATTGATTTATTTTCCCTACTTATTTTCTCATCTATGAACATGTACATCTCTTCATTGTCTTCAGTTTGTTCGTTTTTTCAATAACATTTTACACTCAGTGTTTAGAAATCATGATTGTAAAAATGCACCCTAATTATTCATGCAAACCTTATGAATGAAAATTTGGGGTGTTTCCAACCCTTAGTAATAGGTATTGTCATATTAACAATCTTGTCGACACCTCACCTTATAATTTTTCAAGGTTACATATGATATAGATTCCTGAATATTGGGTTACAGTATAAAATAGTAAATATACAAGTATAATTTTGCTAAATTTTGCGAGTTTCTGCTCCTTATGGGCTCTACCATTTGCATTCCACCACAGTGTATTATAATACCTGGATCCCCACAGTCTCACTAACAAGTTTGTTATCAAAAAATTAAATTTTGCAAATCTAATAGGTGAAGTATTGTATTTCAATATATTTTAAATGTCTAGTTCTCTATGAGGGATTTTAAGCACCTCATTAAGTATTGATGCCAATTTAAATTTCCTTTTGTGTTATTAGATTGTTCATATATTTTGTTCATTTTTATTTCATTTTGTTGGTCATTTCCATCTCATTTTTTCACACATCATTGTGTTAGTGATATTATCCTAGTTTAAGAGGTTTTTTGTTTTTTTGCTTTTTTTAAAATTGAAACATTATTGATCACCCATTTTAAGTATTATAGCTTGTAATTACTTTTTGTCGTGTCCTTTTGACCTAGTTGATGGCATTTACCTTTTGTTTGAGTTTTCTTTGCTTTATTAATGGCTGCTATGCCATCCATCTTAACTGCTGCTACATTAGTAGCAGCATATTTTCACCAGTGATTTGAAATGCTATCTTTCTTAAATACTAAATTTCTATAAATCTTGGGTATCTCTTTGAATTCTCCATTCTTTTTCATTAGGTTTTATATTTACTTATAAACAAATTCCATATGGTCTTGATAATGAAGAATTTACAAAAAAAATTTTTTTCTATCTCTGGTAGACTTACACCTCCCTTTTGATTTGTTTCCTCAATTTTTTCTGATGAACGATTAGTGTTTCATCAACATTTTATATTCATCCTTTTTTGTTGTAGGTGAAGAAACAAATGAGACTATTTTTAATGTGATCATGACACACGTATAAAGTAACTTAGGAGAAAATAAAATCCTTAGGATCCTGTGGCTTTCTGGCCAAGAAAATATCTCTGACATTTCTCTATCGTTTGTGTATGTATGTTTTAAGAGTGTTCTAATGCTTAAATCACATAGTTAAACAGGCTTTGTTGAGTTCTTGTTAGCTTTATGCCAAATATTTTAGCAATTTTGTGGCTATTGAAAATGGAATCTTGATTTGTGGAATGTAATCTAGATAGTTATTGTTATTACATAAGACATTTATTAATTTTATATGTGAATTTTTCTAAATCGCAACATGTAAATTTTATTTTAGAAAGTCGTCTTGTTTGTAATAGGTCTTTAATTAATTCTTTTTGATTTTCTAAATTCACAATACATACACATAACACATTTTTCTCCATCTTGAGATATACAAATATGTATGGTCAAACCTTATTTTATCTACTGTTTTGATATTTATGAGTCTTACATTTTCTCAAAAGTACTTTGGCTTCTGTGGAAATTATTATGTCTCTTTCTTTCTCCTAATGCTTAATACTTTTGCAAAATATTGAAGTTAGTAATTCATCTCAAATTTAATTTTGTGAACGGTACCTAGCAAAAGCATAACTGGATTTAATTTCCAAATAAATAATATTTCAATCCCTGTAATGATGAAGTGCTTTCCCGTAAGTAATCTGAATCCTTTCCACACATATACCAGAATCTGTTTCAAAATTCAAACTTTTACTCCACTTCGCTTATTCTTTGCCAATCTCATTCACTTTCAAGTATGTTCCTTTGCAATACATTTTATTAGACGGAGCAAATTTCCTCTTTGTTTTCATTATTATTGTTCTTCTTATGTCTTGAACATTTTGGGCGCCATTTTTGCACATAATTTTTTTTCATATTAACTTTGAGGTTATTTGACAAGTCCCCTAAACATCACTCTTTGGAATTTTTCAAGTTTAGATTTATTGAATCTATTGATTAACATAGGTAGAATACATATATACGTGGCGTTACTTCCTAGCATCACTGCTGCCCGGCACATGGACACACCTGGGCATTTTGGTAGGAGCTGCTGAGTGGCTCCTGCGACAGGGGTATCTATGAACACATCTCCTGGGGCATCTGCTGGGACCTCTTCTTCCTTCATTCTCACAAGAGCTGGTCGTCACCAGACATACAGACCTGCCCATCTGATGGGGCAAATGCTATCTGAATAGTGAGTAAATTTCTGTGCATCATCATTAGGGAGGCCGCGGATGTCTGACATTTACTGGCCATGTGAATTGCTTCCCTGTGGAACTGCAGGAATATGTCCTTTGTCCCTATGGATAAATGAGAACTCTTTGTACAACTAGGATGCATACTACCCTTTCTCTGCCCATGAAGAATTTTCCAGTCTGGGGCTTGTCTTTTCACCTTTTGGCATTATTCTGGTTTTTGTTTGGACCAGGAAAAGTCAGCATTTTCCTCAGTGGCTTCTGGCTCTCTGGTCATTCAAAAGTAGTTCCTATTTCAAGATTATGGCGATAATAACTATCAGGGCTTTGTGCTTCTACATAGAGTCTTTGATTTTTCTGTAATGTTCCTCTTACTAAAAACATAAAATGAAAATTATTCAGATCTTTCTCATATTATGCGGCCAGATACAAAAGGCCACATAACATATAACTGTACTGATAGGAACAATCCACGATAGGTAAATTCACACACACAGAAAATGGAGTGGTAGTCAGGGACAGGGAGAGGCGGGATGGGGAGTGACAGCTTAATGGCTACAGAGTTGATGAAGCTGTTTGATCACTAGATGGTGGTAAGGGTTGCGCCATATTAAAAATGTACTTAATGCCACTGAATGGTAATTTTGAAAATATTAAAAACACTTTATTTTATACAAGGGATATTATTGAAAATAAAAGATGAAAAAATTTGAGGAGATGCAGGACACAGACAAAAATGAGGAGAAGCACAGCGTCAAGGAAGGGCAAGAACAGATCTGGAGTGGGGACTGGTGAGGGTGTTTGTGGGAGCTCTGGAGCCAGGGCTCCCCTGGGTGCTGGTGTTTCTTCTAATTCTTCTGATGTTTCAGGAACGGTTATGTCAGGTTGCTCTAGCTCTACCTCTGGATCTTGATCTTTCTCCTGCTCTTTCTCTTGCTCTTTCTCCTGATCATTCTCTTGATCTTTCTGTTGCTCCTGCTCTGGATCTTGCGTCTGATCTACCACTTGCTCTGGATCTTGTTCCTGCTCTACCTCTTGCTCTGGATCTTGCTCCTGCTCTACCTCTTGCTCTGGATCTTGCTCCTGCTCTACTTCTTGCTCTGGCTTGGGCTCTGGATCTTGCTCTCGCTCTGCCTCTGGCAGTGGAGGTGGAGCTGGAGCTGGAACTCGAGCCGAACATGGCAGCAGCACTTGGGACAGTTGTTCAGCCGGGGCGGAAGCTGGAACTGGAGAGACAACAATTGAAAATATCAATGTGAGTTTCTATGTCTCATCCAATGACACTGTCTTTCTAGAAGCCCAAGTCCAGAGACCCAGGCTCAGGAAGTCTCCCCACACCGCAGAACACTGTATGATTGTTCTGAGTACTCAGTGCCCCTGTCCCCAGCCTGCTTCTGGAAACTCTGCTCTGTGTGGCCCAGCCCAGGCCCCTCCTCAAACCCGCACAGGCACCCACCCTCTTCCTCCTCACCCTCAGTCTCCGCCTCACTAGGCTCCAGGAGCTCCGGCTTCTCCAGCTGCGCCAGAAGAAGATCAGCCTTACGCTCCACCTCTGAACCTCGCATACTGATATGTACATAGGCCGAAAGAAACTTCAAAGAATGAAATTCAGGAGGCTCATGGAAATCGGTGGAATAGAATTCCAGCCAGATCTTTAAGACAGAGGACATGGCACTGCGGGAGACAGGTGGGCAACAGCATCAGAGGCCTGGCCTATCCTTCTATGCTGCCCTCCCAAGGCTCCCCTGAGTGAGCTGCAGTCTTGTACCCTCTGCCCGTGCCTGTCCATAGACCAGCCCATCCAATGTCCACCCCCAGTATGGCAGTTCTGGCACAGATGGGCCTGGCAGCCAAGGAGGGGCTGGCAAAAGCCTCCATGGGAGGAGCCTTCAACCACTGATGTGACCACGTTTCCCTTCTTCAGGGAAACCTGACAACCTCCTCTGTCTGTGTCACTGCCCCATCCCTGCTGGAATGACCTGTCCACCCCAGGAGGGTGCTGTCTGCTCTGGGCATTACTCACTGGCACACAGGAGGTGTCCAGCAATATCTGATAAATGAGGAAACAGAGGGAGGCGCTGCTCCCCTGGCCTACCCAGGGCCCTTGGAAAAGCCCAAACTTGAGCTCACACGTGAATGTACTGCCCAAGTGTCTGCATGAAAATCTGCATATCCTTTTCCCAGTGACAGCAATCTCTTGGCCCTGACCACACTCTGCACCCTCAGCACCAGCTGAGCATCCCCATGGAGGCTCCAGCCCCGAGTGTGAGCGGGATGCTCTGCACACCTCCTGCTCTGGCTCAGCACGGGCTCTGGGGGTGTGGGCAGGGCTGGGTGGGAGGGCGTGGGGATGGATTCTCTCTGGGCTCACTCTGCTCTCCAGCCTCTCGCACACCCTACGGTGCCTGGGACCACATCCCCAGCCGTCTTGACCTCTTTCCCTGCAGGGAAAGCCTTGAGCCCTCAGCCCTGTAGCAGGAATCATAAGATGTGTGAGAGCCAGAGTTCTGCCAGCCCCCCCCCCCACGGGCCCCCGCAGACCACACGCAGTTGTGTGGAGATGGGAGCCCCTCCTTCTGCACCTAAACCCCACTTACCATTTCAGCTGCTCCAGGGATTCGCCATCCCCGTGACAATCAGTAATCATGTTTCCATACCTAGAGGAGGTCAGGAGTGTGTCAAATCTACCATATGGTGGCACTACCTGCTTCTCATGTCTACTGTGACTGTCTCACCTCTGACTAGACTGGAAGCCCACGAGGGCAGTGAATGCAGTCTCCTCGGTTCATTGGATTATGGTCAGTGCCCAGAAAGTGACTGCACATAGTGTGGCTTCACGTATGATTGTTGAAGGAATGAACCCCAACCAACTCCTCCCAAGATCTCTGGGTGCACCTGAAGCCGCTCTGCCCGCCTCTGGTCTCCCTGCTTTGAATACACCCAGGAGGCTACAGATAGAATCTCAAATTTCCTGTAAAAATGTGAAAACAGTGAAGCCCAAGTCAACGAGGTCAGTGAGGGGGTGACAGAGACTTCCTCGTGGGGGTGTCAGGAATCCTGAATGAGGACGACCGTGGCCCCTCCAGCAGACCTTCCACAGGGCTGGACTCAGGAGCAGCACTTTCCATGGGGGACCCACTGGAGCTTGTTCCTGTGACCACCCACTGAACACAGGAGGAAACTGAGGCTCAGAGGGGTGTGGTGACAGTCCTAAGACTCAGAGCTCGGAGGCGGCCTAGTGACACTGTGTGATCCAGGGCCTGAGTGCTCACCTGAGGAAAAGCAGGTGCAGCACATGCCGGGGACTGGCAAAGTTCTTGTAGCTTGACAGAAACAGGTGGACATAAGATTGGTCACCACCCAAGACAGCAGGCACCAGGTGCTCCACCCGCTTCTTCAGGGTGCGTGCCGGGACAGGCCACACCATGTGGGTGGCATCCGAGCTCAATGAAGATGTGTCTTCACTCCAGGACAGGACAGGGGAGAGATACACAGTGACAGCACCGTGAACCCCAAGGAGGGCAGGGGCTGGAGGCCAGTCTTAACCCCAGGGAGGACATGAGAAGACAGCCTGAGGGCCCAGGGTTAATGTACAGGGTGGTGGTTGCCACCCCGGCAGTCCCCGTTCACCCTCCAGCCAGACCTGAGGTGTGAACACACCAGGACCAGCAGGTTTATAAACCCCCCACCCTCTGCCCCTGCCCTGGGAGGGTGTCCCATGTCCCCGTTCCCCACACACTCAGGAGGAGTGGGTGCGGTCACCCAGGGAGGCTCATAGTGCTGGCCTGGCCTTGCCCAACCTCCTCTGGGCCACCTGACATTACCTTTGGTGACCTCCTCCCAGACGGCCACAGGGGTCGAGGGCGAGGGCTGAACCAGCGCCGGAAGCTTTGGACAAGCCTCTCAGCACAGGGCTTCCTGGGGCTACGGCCCCGGGACCTCGGGATACAGCACAACATCTCACTCTGCCTGTGGCCAAGTGAGCTGGGGAAGGGACTGTGTATAGAATGTGGGTGTCAGGTTACCGAGTTCCGAGTTCTCTTGGGGTCTGTCGTCAAGGAAGTGAAGTCACTTCCTGATACCTCATTTCCTGAGCCCCTCCTCTGTGTACAAGACTGCAAATGCCCCTCTGGGTACCTGTCTGCTGACCCTCCTTCCCCATGAACTCTCTCTATTGCCCACACTTCCACCAACACTGCCTGACCACACCCCTGTGCAAGGCCTGGTTGCAGCCAGCGTCACAGCTCGGAGGAGATACACGTAGGTTCATCCCCAGCTCCTGCTTCTTATCACTTTATGTGACCCTGGACCAGCCGTTGTCACTCTCATGACCTCCACAGTCTTCCCTTTTGCACAGTGGGGATCTTTCTAGCATCTTCTTCCTAGGGATGGCATCAGGCATGTGTGAGGAAACATCTCTGAAACCTATGGCCGGTGTCACATGCAGCTAATAAACAAGACTAGAGATAAAATCCACGACGGTGTGGAAGGTAGCATGGAATACAACTAACGACAGGTCTGGTTCCTGTCATATAATCTTGAAAATGTCACTTTTGCTCTTGGTCTGTTTTCCCTGTCTGCACCATGCGACAGTTGGAATTTCATGCATTCACATACTGCTTTCCTCCATAAAACCTCACAATGGCTTCGTGTGTATTTAGGTTTGGACTCAAGTGCCACATCTCTGTCTGTGTGGTTGGCTACTCCTCAGGGGCTCCCAGTGGTCCCCACCATCTGCTGCACACATCCTCACGTAATCCCCTGCCCTGCAGTGTGGACTGGACTTAGTGACTCACTTCTAACCAATACAGGATCAAAAGTGAGAAGGTGTCACTTTCTAAATGTCATTGTAACACGCCTGTCTCTAGAGTCTTGTGCTCTGTCTCCTCTGTTCTCTCTGTTTGTATCCACCATATGCCAAGCATGGTGCCGAGAGCTGGAGAAAGAGCTGATTCAGCTGCACCCTGGCTTGGGAGATGATCCCAGGATAAGAAAGAGGAGAAGACGTGCTATCGAGTGCCTGACATTCTAAGAGAGGAAAGTGATCTAGGAGGCCATCAGAATATTCTAGATTAGGAAGCTACCTGAAGATGGTAGGAAATGAACACCATTTGCAGGGAAGAACCACAGGCGTTTGGTCCATTAAGATGACGGCAACATGGAACTGATGTGTAAGATGTAAGTAAGTAAGAAATACTATTCACAAATTCAAATCCTTTTTTCAAAATTATTGAATGGCAGGGATAAGTGCTCATGTTCAATGCAAACATAACTAGAATTGAGGAAGATTCCATTTATGGAATAACTTTATATCTCCATTAGATGAAAGTATGCAGATATGTTCAGCAACTCTTTTCAAATTGTATAAAATATCCATTGTTGACACAATCAGGATTCCACCCCCATACTTTGGCTTCACACCCGATTTTCTTTACACCAGACACACATCCATTGCTGTGATGTAGATCCATTGCTGTCAACACTATCCCAGCCCACAGCCTACTGGTCCTGGGAGACAGCAACTCTATCACTATATTGTGTGCAGAATCCAGGAAGGGCCTAACACGGGGGCTCCATAAATACTCCCTGAAGTGCTGCACTTGAGAAGAGTCTATGATTTTATTACCTAGTGCTCTACCTACACATGTTATCACTCTGCATTATGTCATGATCCTTAGTCCCCCTCACCTGACAGTCAGCAACCCAGGAGCAGAGTCTACACCTCGGTCTGCCGCTATTCCTTGCCCCCAGCCCAGCACCTGGCAAGTAAAAGGTGCCAAGTACTGATGAATGAATTGTCTGGAAACATGTGAAACAGGATTCATCAAGAATACCCAGATGGAAGGTCACCACGAACATGCTGCCTGATAACCTGCCAGCCCTTTAATTCTGTCTGCCGACCACTTCCTTCAGCCAGGAACTGCCTGGGCTCAAAGATTTCCCAGAGTCACCATCCTGCCTTGACTTCTGCCGTTCACTTTAGCCTTCTTGATTGTCCTACTTACTGTGGGTTTCTTCACTCTCAGTCTCAGGGGACACCTCTGAACCCCTAAGGTAGCCCACTGGGTCTTCCTTCTCTGGCCAACACATTCCTCTTGCTTCTGTGCATGGCCTTGATAGCAGGGTCACAGGCAATCCCAGGAAACTGACACCCCAGCATGCTGACCTTGGGCACCCGCACTAGTCAAGGGAGCCCTCTCCCTTCATCTCCTGCAGAATCCCCCTAGGAATAGGGGATGCAGATATGTACACATGTGTAGGGAGGAAAGGGGGTCTCATGACATCTTAGCTAAAGATGATTACAAATTTCTTAAACATTAGTAGAAAATTATGGTTCATTTGTCCTGGCATGCAACTGAATGAGAAAAAATTTGTGAAAAATTCTGACACCCATGACAAAAGAAATGATCCAAACAATACGACCATCGAGGTGCTTTTCTTTTATGTTTAGGACTAACATTTAAAAATGTGGTATTGAGGAGAATGTCACCAATATTGGGGGAGGCTCTGGAACGATGCTGAGTAGAAAATGGACAATAGATTCCTTTTTTGAGAATTAAGAGAAGCTATTTTGCAGAAAGTGGCAAATGAGCTTGACTTTTAGAAACGAAGAGCATTAAAGCAAGTGAGTTTAGTGGAAAGTAGATGATATTTGGGAGAGGGGTGACGTGTTAAGTTACAAGAGGCAAAGAAATGGAAAGAACACATGTTTTGCAAAGGGAAAAATCATTCCTGTAAAACATCAGAATTGGAGTTTTCTTGCTGTTCTTTTTGTGCCTATGTAGCATCTTCTTTCTGCTGTAACTTCCAACTTGGGTTCTAGGCACTCTGTGTATGTGTGTGTTTACAAGAGAGAAATTGATAAACCTTAGTAAGCCCTAGAAAATTCTAGAGGTCTGAAATAAACAGATATTTTTCAAGTTTATTTAATTAAAAAGCAAAACAAAACAAAAACAGTGTCATCTGCTCCTATTAGGTAAAATATATGATCATATTGGAATCTTTGTGTGTGTGTGTGGCTGGCCAATATAGGGATCCACACCCTTGACCTTGGTGATACGAGGCTGTGCTCTAACCAGCTGAGCTACCAGCCAGCCTATACATGATCATATTGGAATAATATGCAACAGAGAGATACTCTGCGGCTATGGAGAATAAGCTGATTGCAAGGAAAAAAGATGCTCACAGATAAGGCAAGGGTAGGCTTTTTGTCCCCCATTGTGGAATAGTACAGGGAACAATGCAAATGTATTGAGGCTGGTAATTCCAAGTCATGGGAAGGAAATTAAAATGATGACTCTGGAAGAATAGTTTCAAATGTCAGGTGATCAATTTAGTGAAATGACAATTGCTTTAGGAGAGGCTGCTTCTTTGAAAGGATTGATACATACAGCAAGGCAAGGTAGGTGACTGTGCTGCTAAGTTTTTAATATTGCTATGAGTTTTAACTTTAAATATATTTGTGACTTTGCATGTAGCTCTGAATTTTGAGTGTCATAATTATTTAAGAATCTTTTATGGATTTGATTACTATAGCTTTCACTGTAATTTGATGAGGTTTTAGAACTACATTCCATTTCTAATTTTGGTTTTATTATTTCCAAGTGCCAAAATACTTAACACAGAACCACCTCTTATTCTATAATAAAAAGCAATGGAGACAAGTTATTCAGTTGAAAAAAATTACTTTTTTTTTTTTTTAAAGATGACCTGTAAGTGGATCCTATCGATTGATGTGGTGTTGTCAGCACCACGCTCTCCCAAGTGAGCCAATCAGCCAACCCTTCATAGGGATCCAAACCCGTGGCCCTGGTGCTGTCGGCACCGCACTCTCCAAGTGCACACGGGCCGGCCCTGCTCCATGGTAGTTTTAGCTGCTTCCCTCCTTTCTTCTCAGAATTTTCATTTTCCCATGTTCTCCTGGACAACTTCAACCCTGCTAACGATTAAAACCCATCACATCTGTCTGTCATGGTGTGGATTGGCTCCCAAGCAGAACTCTGAGGGCTTCTTTGAACTAGGACTTGCATTGACTTCAACTCAACCAAGCTGAGGCGCCGATCTTGTGATTACACTTAGCATGTGCTATGAATGGAGAGAAATTAAGTGAAAAGTGCCTATGAGATGCAAAGTCATACTTGTCACGTTCCTAGGCCCCTCTCTGGGCTTCTCTCCATCTTCAGCTCCACCTCACTGTTTACCCGTTAAAGAAGCCAGATGCTCTCTAATTCATCTGTCCACGAAACACTTGGTTTCAAATAACGGGTATTAAATGAATATCTGTTGGAAGTTGTGTATCCTAAATTTGTAGGTGTCCTTTATGTGACTGACGATGGCATGAATAACTAGTGTTAACAGTCTTTGATGTGCTCAGCATTAATATACATTAGGAATTGCCATGGAATCTTGTAAAATTGAAAAAAAATCCAAATGCATGTCATCTGGCCTTGGAGTCCAGTTCTTCAGTACACACTCTGCTGATTTGGGCACCTCAGTCAAGAACCCAGTCAAAGAACCTCACAGAGTCACCCACAGGCCACGAAGCCACAGCACACAGCAAGACTTTCCTGTGCTGCCCTGTTAACCATGAGCAGATGCCAATGGCCCCAGATGTTTCAGCAAATCCTCTAGTTTCAGCAACTCCTCTAATAAGAAATAGGCCAAAGCAAACAAACAAAAAAGGAAAAAGCGAATTGGAAGAAATAGAGATCATGCAAGGGAAACAGAAAATACCATTAACTTCCTCAGAGTTATAGGAGAGAAACTGTTGGACTAACTGAAGAAGAACAGACATTGTTAAAGTAGAAGAGGGAGAAGATGAATCAAATAACCATGAGGTCATTTAGAAATTAAAAATATAACTGTTGAAATTTTTGTTTGTTTTGTTTTGTGTGTGTGTGTGTGTGTGTGTGTGACAGTTAAGGGCGTTGTAACCATAGGGGTGGTGTCGCCCGCACCGCGCTCAGCCAGTGAGCACACCGGCCATCCCTATGTGGGATCCGAACCCGCGGCAGCGCCCCTGCGCTCCCAGCGCCGCTCTCTCCTGTGTGCGCCACGGGGCGGCCCATAAGTGTTGAAATTTAAATTAGAAAACAACTCACTAGAAAGATGAGAAAATAACACAAGGGAAGCCTGATTAGATCAAAAAAACAAAGGGATAACAAGAAAGATACAATTGAAAGAAAAGCATAAAAAAGTAAAAGGAGTAAAAGGGAAAGAGAGAGAGAAAACGGAAGTGCGTGTCCGCAGAGCCAGTGTCTGAAGAACACGCGCTCCAGGAAGAGCCGCGGAGATGGGCAGGAGGAGAGAACCGTGGGAGAAAGGAGGAAGGGACAGGTCCCGGAGGTCCCCATAGGTCCCCACGTGGAGAGTGACGATGGGTCCATACGCCGCCCCGCACTGGGGAAGCACAGGGGACACCGTGTCAACTATGGGTGTGGGGTTCAAGGGGACGGACCCTGCGGAGGAGCCTCAAGAGGGAGACGACAGGGGAGTCCGGCCTTCAGCGTCTCGTGCAGAGTCGGTTCCGATCTCAGCTTTTCCTCGTCAAACGTGAGTCCGACAAGGCGAGGACGGGCCTCTGGACGTTTAGCAGCCCAAGACCGTTTTCTTAGCAGTCTATGGGGGGCGTCTCCCACTAGGAAGAAGACATAAACCCGGACAGGGGACAGGGCCCTGGTGACGGCCACGGGGGAACATACCGAACCCGACTGCTCGGAGGCTGCATTGTAGACATTGGATCCCAGGAGGTGTCGTCCAGAGCACCACATGGGTCCCTGAGGCGTTCACCTGTGGTGACAGCAGCTGCCCTAACAGGGACAGTGCGCGTGCGCAGACGCCACCGCGCACAGAGGACACGCGGTCCGCGCCGGGCTGTCAGCCGCGTCCCCGCAGCCGCCGGTGCGCGGCGCTCAGAGCCGCGGACGGGAAGCCGCGGTCGCGGGGTGCGCTCTCCGTTGCGCCTCCTGGTGGCCCTGCCTGCAGCTGCCGCCCCCAGGCCGCCCGTCCCGCCCGGGGACAGGAGCGCACGACCGGCTGCTCTCCACTCCCTGCTCCCGCCCCTCTGCGGCCGATGACAGCGGGTTCCAGCGACAGGACGGATTCCCACGGGCGCTCCAGGTCGGTGCAAGGGGTCCGCGCTGACGAGGCGCCGAGCACAGCCGTGAGGGGGACCCGCGTGGGCTGTCGTCGGCCGACGGTCCTGGCGGTTCCTCGGCCCCAGGCTGGCAGGCACAGTCCGCGGCGTGACAGTCCTGACCACGGAGCCGTGTGCTATTAGAGCTACACGGTCACCACGAGCGACGGTATCTTGTGTACTTTTTCAAAACTGAGTTTTCTATTCTATGACTGTACTCAACCGTATGAAATATAGAATTAGTAATTTATCAAATTGCGTAAAAAATGTCAATTGTTATTTATATATAAACAAAATTTATAGATTTATTTGGAAGAATTGATATATTTTCCCTACTTATTTTCTCATCTATGAACATGTACATCTCTTCATTGTCTTCAGTTTGTTCGTTTTTTCAATAACATTTTACACTCAGTGTTTAGAAATCATGATTGTAAAAATGCACCCTAATTATTCATGCAAACCTTATGAATGAAAATTTGGGGTGTTTCCAACCCTTAGTAATAGGTATTGTCATATTAACAATCTTGTCGACACCTCACCTTATAATTTTTCAAGGTTACATATGATATAGATTCCTGAATATTGGGTTACAGTATAAAATAGTAAATATACAAGTATAATTTTGCTAAATTTTCCGAGTTTCTGCTCCTTATGGGCTCTACCATTTGCATTCCACCACAGTGTATTATAATACCTGGATCCCCACAGTCTCACTAACAAGTTTGTTATCAAAAAATTAAATTTTGCAAATCTAATAGGTGAAGTATTGTATTTCAATATATTTTAAATGTCTAGCTCTCTATGAGGGATTTTAAGCACCTCATTAAGTATTGATGCCAATTTAAATTTCCTTTTGTGTTATTAGATTGTTCATATAGTTTGTTCATTTTTATTTCATTTTGTTGGTCATTTCCATCTCATTTTTTCACACATCATTGTATTAGTGATATTATCCTAGTTTAAGAGGTTTTTTGTTTTTTTGCTTTTTTTAAAATTGAAACATTATTGATCACCCATTTGAAGTATTATAGCTTGTAATTACTTTTTGTCGTGTCCTTTTGACCTAGTTGGTGGCATTTACCTTTTGTTTGAGTTTGCTTTGCTTTATTAATGGCTGCTATGCCATCCATGTTAACTGCTGCTACATTAGTAGCAGCATATTTTCACCAGTGATTTGAAATGCTATCTTTCTTAAATACTAAATTTCTATAAATCTTGGGTATCTCTTTGAATTCTCCACTCTTTTCCATTAGGTTTTATATTTACTTATAAACAAATTCCATATGGTCTTGATAATGAAGAATTTATAAAAAAAATTTTTTTCGATCTCTGGTAGACTTACACCTCCCTTTTGATTTGTTTGCTCAATTTTTTCTGATGAACGATTAATGTTTCATCAACATTTTATAATCATCCTTTTTTGTTGTAGGTGAAGAAACAAATGAGACTATTTTTAATGTGATCATGACACACGTATAAAGTAACTTAGGAGAAAATAAAATCCTTAGGATCCTGTGGCTTTCTGGCCAAGAAAATATCTCTGACATTTCTCTATCGTTTGTGTATGTATGTTTTAAGAGTGTTCTAATGCTTAAATCACATAGTTAAACAGGCTTTGTTGAGTTCTTGTTAGCTTTATGCCAAATATTTTAGCAATTTTGTGGCTATTGAAAATGGAATCTTGATTTGTGGAATGTAATCTAGATAGTTATTGTTATTACATAAGACATTTATTAATTTTATATGTGAATTTTTCTAAATCGCAACATGTAAATTTTATTTTAGAAAGTCGTCTTGTTTGTAATAGGTCTTTAATTAATTCTTTTTGATTTTCTAAATTCACAATACATACACATAACACATTTTTCTCCATCTTGAGATATACAAATATGTATGGTCAAACCTTATTTTATCTACTGTTTTGATATTTATGAGTCTTACATTTTCTCAAAAGTACTTTGGCTTCTGTGGAAATTATTATGTCTCTTTCTTTCTCCTAATGCTTAATACTTTTGCAAAATATTGAAGTTAGTAATTCATCTCAAATTTAATTTTGTGAACGGTACCTAGCAAAAGCATAACTGGATTTAATTTCCAAATAAATAATATTTCAATCCCTGTAATGATGAAGTGCTTTCCCGTAAGTAATCTGAATCCTTTCCACACATATACCAGAATCTGTTTCAAAATTCAAACTTTTACTCCACTTCGCTTATTCTTTGCCAATCTCATTCACTTTCAAGTATGTTCCTTTGCAATACATTTTATTAGACGGAGCAAATTTCCTCTTTGTTTTCATTATTATTGTTCTTCTTATGTCTTGAACATTTTGGGCGCCATTTTTGCACATAATTTTTTTTCATATTAACTTTGAGGTTATTTGACAAGTCCCCTAAACATCACTCTTTGGAATTTTTCAAGTTTAGATTTATTGAATCTATTGATTAACATAGGTAGAATACATATATACGTGGCGTTACTTCCTAGCATCACTGCTGCCCGGCACATGGACACACCTGGGCATTTTGGTAGGAGCTGCTGAGTGGCTCCTGCGACAGGGGTATCTATGAACACATCTCCTGGGGCATCTGCTGGGACCTCTTCTTCCTTCATTCTCACAAGAGCTGGTCGTCACCAGACATACAGACCTGCCCATCTGATGGGGCAAATGCTATCTGAATAGTGAGTAAATTTCTGTGCATCATCATTAGGGAGGCCGCGGATGTCTGACATTTACTGGCCATGTGAATTGCTTCCCTGTGGAACTGCAGGAATATGTCCTTTGTCCCTATGGATAAATGAGAACTCTTTGTACAACTAGGATGCATACTACCCTTTCTCTGCCCATGAAGAATTTTCCAGTCTGGGGCTTGTCTTTTCACCTTTTGGCATTATTCTGGTTTTTGTTTGGACCAGGAAAAGTCAGCATTTTCCTCAGTGGCTTCTGGCTCTCTGGTCATTCAAAAGTAGTTCCTATTTCAAGATTATGGCAATAATAACTATCAGGGCTTTGTGCTTCTACATAGAGTCTTTGATTTTTCTGTAATGTTCCTCTTACTAAAAACATAAAATGAAAATTATTCAGATCTTTCTCATATTATGCGGCCAGATACAAAAGGCCACATAACATATAACTGTACTGATAGGAACAATCCACGATAGGTAAATTCACACATACAGA
Organism: Cynocephalus volans; assembly: GCF_027409185.1. Lineage (NCBI taxonomy): Eukaryota > Metazoa > Chordata > Mammalia > Dermoptera > Cynocephalidae > Cynocephalus > Cynocephalus volans. The sequence goes on along the minus strand of NC_084476.1, from coordinate 49,474,147 downwards.
AAATGGAGTGGTAGTCAGGGACAGGGAGAGGCGGGATGGGGAGTGACAGCTTAATGGCTACAGAGTTGATGAAGCTGTTTGATCACTAGATGGTGGTAAGGGTTGCGCCATATTAAAAATGTACTTAATGCCACTGAATGGTAATTTTGAAAATATTAAAAACACTTTATTTTATACAAGGGATATTATTGAAAATAAAAGATGAAAAAATTTGAGGAGATGCAGGACACAGACAAAAATGAGGAGAAGCACAGCGTCAAGGAAGGGCAAGAACAGATCTGGAGTGGGGACTGGTGAGGGTGTTTGTGGGAGCTCTGGAGCCAGGGCTCCCCTGGGTGCTGGTGTTTCTTCTAATTCTTCTGATGTTTCAGGAACGGTTATGTCAGGTTGCTCTAGCTCTACCTCTGGATCTTGATCTTTCTCCTGCTCTTTCTCTTGCTCTTTCTCCTGATCTTTCTCTTGATCTTTCTGTTGCTCCTGCTCTGGATCTTGCGTCTGATCTACCACTTGCTCTGGATCTTCTTCCTGCTCTACCTCTTGCTCTGGATCTTGCTCCTGCTCTACCACTTGCTCTGGATCTTGCTCCTGCTCTACTTCTTGCTCTGGCTTGGGCTCTGGATCTTGCTCTCGCTCTGCCTCTGGCAGTGGAGGTGGAGCTGGAGCTGGAACTCGAGCCGAACATGGCAGCAGCTCTTGGGACAGTTGTTCAGCCGGGGCGGAAGCTGGAACTGGAGAGACAACAATTGAAAATATCAATGTGAGTTTCTATGTCTCATCCAATGACACTGTCTTTCTAGAAGCCCAAGTCCAGAGACCCAGGCTCAGGAAGTCTCCCCACACCGCAGAACACTGTATGATTGTTCTGAGTACTCAGTGCCCCTGTCCCCAGCCTGCTTCTGGAAACTCTGCTCTGTGTGGCCCAGCCCAGGCCCCTCCCCAAACCCGCACAGGCACCCACCCTCTTCCTCCTCACCCTCAGTCTCCGCCTCACTAGGCTCCAGGTGCTCTGGCTTCTCCAGCTGCGCCAGAAGAAGATCAGCCTTACGCTCCACCTCTGAACCTCGCATACTGATATGTACATAGGCCGAAAGAAACTTCAAAGAATGAAATTCAGGAGGCTCGTGGAAATCGGTGGAATAGAATTCCAGCCAGATCTTTAAGACAGAGGACATGGCACTGTGGGAGACAGGTGGGCAACAGCATCAGAGGCCTGGCCTATCCCTCTATGCTGCCCTCCCAAGGCTCCCCTGAGTGAGCTGCAGTCTTGTACCCTCTGCCCGTGCCTGTCCATAGACCAGCCCATCCAATGTCCACCCCCAGTATGGCAGTTCTGGCACAGATGGGCCTGGCAGCCATGGAGGGGCTGGCAAAAGCCTCCATGGGAGGAGCCTTCAACCACTGATGTGACAACGTTTCCCTTCTTCAGGGAAACCTGACAACCTCCTCTGTCTGTGTCACTGCCCCATCCCTGCTGGAATGACCTGTCCACCCCAGGAGGGTGCTGTCTGCTCTGGGCATTACTCACTGGCACACAGGAGGTGTCCAGCAATATCTGATAAATGAGGAAACAGAGGGAGGGGCTGCTCCCCTGGCCTACCCAGGGCCCTTGGAAAAGCCCAAACTTGAGCTCACACGTGAATGTACTGCCCAAGTGTCTGCATGAAAATCTGCATATCCTTTTCCCAGTGACAGCAATCTCTTGGCCCTGACCACACTCTGCACCCTCAGCACCAGCTGAGCATCCCCATGGAGGCTCCAGCCCCGAGTGTGAGCGGGATGCTCTGCACACCTCCTGCTCTGGCTCAGCACGGGCTCTGGGGGTGTGGGCAGGGCTGGGTGGGAGGGCGTGGGGATGGATTCTCTCTGGGCTCACTCTGCTCTCCAGCCTCTCGCACACCCTACGGTGCCTGGGACCACATCCCCAGCCGTCTTGACCTCTTTCCCTGCAGGGAAAGCCTTGAGCCCTCAGCCCTGTAGCAGGAATCATAAGATGTGTGAGAGCCAGAGTTCTGCCAGCCCCCCACCCACAGGCCCCCGCAGACCACACGCAGTTGTGTGGAGATGGGAGCCCCTCCTTCTGCACCTAAACCCCACTTACCATTTTAGCTGCTCCAGGGATTCGCCATCCCCGTGACAATCAGTAATCATGTTTCCATACCTAGAGGAGGTCAGGAGTGTGTCAAATCTACCATATGGTGGCACTACCTGCTTCTCATGTCTACTGTGACTGTCTCACCTCTGACTAGACTGGAAGCCCACGAGGGCAGTGAATGCAGTCTCCTTGGTTCATTGGATTATGGTCAGTGCCCAGAAAGTGACTGCACATAGTGTGGCTTCACGTATGATTGTTGAAGGAATGAACCCCAACCAACTCCTCCCAAGATCTCTGGGTGCACCTGAAGCCGCTCTGCCCGCCTCTGGTCTCCCTGCTTTGAATACACCCAGGAGTCTACAGATAGAATCTCAAATTTCCTGTAAAAATGTGAAAACAGTGAAGCCCAAGTCAACGAGGTCAGTGAGGGGGTGACAGAGACTTCCTCGTGGGGGTGTCAGGAATCCTGAATGAGGACGACCGTGGCCCCTCCAGCAGACCTTCCACAGGGCTGGACTCAGGAGCAGCACTTTCCATGGGGGACCCACTGGAGCTTGTTCCTGTGACCACCCACTGAACACAGGAGGAAACTGAGGCTCAGAGGGGTGTGGTGACAGTCCTAAGACTCACAGCTGGGAGGCGGCCAAGTGACACTGTGTGATCCAGGGCCTGAGTGCTCACCTGAGGAAAAGCAGGTGCAGCACATGCCGGGGACTGGCAAAGTTCTTGTAGCTTGACAGAAACAGGTGGACATAAGATTGGTCACCACCCAAGACAGCAGGCACCAGGTGCTCCACCCGCTTCTTCAGGGTGCGTGCCGGGACAGGCCACACCATGTGGGTGGCATCCGAGCTCAATGAAGATGTGTCTTCACTCCAGGACAGGACAGGGGAGAGATACACAGTGACAGCACCGTGAACCCCAAGGAGGGCAGGGGCTGGAGGCCAGTCTTAACCCCAGGGAGGACATGAGAAGACAGCCTGAGGGCCCAGGGTTAATGTACAGGGTGGTGGTTGCCACCCCGGCAGTCCCCTTTCACCCTCCAGCCAGACCTGAGGTGTGAACACACCAGGATCAGCAGGTTTATAAACCCCCCACCCTCTGCCCCTGCCCTGGGAGGGTGTCCCATGTCCCCGTTCCCCACACACTCAGGAGGAGTGGGTGCGGTCACCCAGGGAGGCTCATAGTGCTGGCCTGGCCTTGCCCAACCTCCTCTGGGCCACCTGACATTACCTTTGGGGACCTCCTCCCAGACGGCCACAGGGGTCGAGGGCGAGGGCTGAACAAGCGCCGGAAGCATTGGACAAGCCTCTCAGCACAGGGCTTCCTGGGGCTACGGCCCCGGGACCTCGGGATACAGCACAACATCTCACTCTGCCTGTGGCCAAGTGAGCTGCGGAAGGGGCTGTGTATAGAATGTGGGTGTCAGGTTACCGAGTTCCGAGTTCTCTTGGGGTCTGTCGTCAAGGAAGTGAAGTCACTTCCTGATACCTCATTTCCTGAGCCCCTCCTCTGTGTACAAGACTGCAAATGCCCCTCTGGGTACCTGTCTGCTGACCCTCCTTCCCCATGAACTCTCTCTATTGCCCACTCTTCCACCAACACTGCCTGACCACACCCCTGTGCAAGGCCTGGTTGCAGCCAGCGTCACAGCTCAGAGGAGATACACGTAGGTTCATCCCCAGCTCCTGCTTCTTATCACTTTATGTGACCCTGGACCAGCCGTTGTCACTCTCATGACCTCCCCAGTCTCCCCTTTTGCACAGTGGGGATCTTTCTAGCATCTTCTTCCTAGGGATGGCATCAGGCATGTGTGAGGAAACATCTCTGAAACCTATGGCCGGTGTCACATGCAGCTAATAAACAAGACTAGAGATAAAATCCACGACGGTGTGGAAGGTAGCATGGAATACAACTAACGACAGGTCTGGTTCCTGTCATATAATCTTGAAAATGTCACTTTTGCTCTTGGTCTGTTTTCCCTGTCTGCACCATGCGACAGTTGGAATTTCATGCATTCACATACTGCTTTCCTCCTTAAAACCTCACAATGGCTTCGTGTGTATTTAGGTTTGGACTCAAGTGCCACATCTCTGTCTGTGTGGTTGGCTACTCCTCAGGGGCTCCCAGTGGTCCCCACCATCTGCTGCACACATCCTCACATAATCCCCTGCCCTGCAGTGTGGACTGGACTTAGTGACTCACTTCTAACCAATACAGGATCAAAAGTGAGAAGGTGTCACTTTCTAAATGTCATTGTAACACGCCTGTCCCTAGAGTCTTGTGCTCTGTCTCCTCTGTTCTCTCTGTTTGTATCCACCATATGCCAAGCATGGTGCCGAGAGCTGGAGAAAGAGCTGATTCAGCTGCACCCTGGCTTGGGAGATGATCCCAGGATAAGAAAGAGGAGAAGACGTGCTATCGAGTGCCTGACATTCTAAGAGAGGAAAGTGATCTAGGAGGCCATCAGAATATTCTAGATTAGGAAGCTACCTGAAGATGGTAGGAAATGAACACCATTTGCAGGGAAGAACCAGAGGCGTTTGGTCCATTAAGATGACGGCAACATGGAACTGATGTGTAAGATGTAAGTAAGTAAGAAATACTATTCACAAATTCAAATCCTTTTTTCAAAATCATTGAATGGCAGGGATAAGTGCTCATGTTCAATGCAAACATAACTAGAATTGAGGAAGATTCCATTTTTGGAATAACTTTATATCTCCATTAGATGAAAGTATGCAGATATGTTCAGCAATTCTTTTCAAATTGTATAAAATATCCATTGTTGACACAATCAGGATTCCACCCCCATACTTTAGCTTCACACCCGATTTTCTTTACACCAGACACACATCCATTGCTGTGATGTAGATCCATTGCTGTCAACACTATCCCAGCCCACAGCCTACTGGTCCTGGGAGACAGCAACTCTATCACTATATTGTGTGCAGAATCCAGGAAGGGCCTAACACGGGGGCTCCATAAATACTCCCTGAAGTGCTGCACTTGAGAAGAGTCTATGATTTTATTACCTAGTGCTCTACCTACACATGTTATCACTCTGCATTATGTCATGATCCTTAGTCCCCCTCACCTGACAGTCAGCAACCCAGGAGCAGAGTCTACACCTCGGTCTGCCCCTATGCCTGGCCCCCAGCCCAGCACCTGGCAAGTAATAGGTGCCAAGTACTGATGCATGAATTGTCTGGAAACATGTGAAACAGGATTCATCAAGAATACCCAGATGGAAGGTCACCATGAACATGCTGCCTGATAACCTGCCAGCCCTTTAATTCTGTCTGCCGACCACTTCCTTCAGCCAGGAACTGCCTGGGCTCAAAGATTTCCCAGAGTCACCATCCTGCCTTGACTTCTGCCGTTCACTTTACCCTCCTTGATTGTCCTACTTACTGTGGGTTTCTTCACTCTCAGTCTCAGGGGACACCTCTGAACCCCTAAGGTAGCCCACTGGGTCTTCCTTCTCTGGCCAACACATTCCTCTTGCTTGTGTGCATGGCCTTGATAGCAGTGTCACAGGCAATCCCAGGAAACTGACACCCCAGCATGCTGACCTTGGGCACCCGCACTAGTCAAGGGAGCCCTCTCCCTTCGTCTCCTGCAGAATCCCCCTAGGAATAGGGGATGCAGATATGTACACATGTGTAGGGAGGAAAGGGGGTCTCATGACATCTTAGCTAGAAGATGATTACAAATTTCTTAAACATTAGTAGAAAATTATGGTTCATTTGTCCTGGCATGCAACTGAATGAGAAAAAATCTGTGAAAAATTCTGACACCCATGACAAAAGAAATGATCCAAACAATACGACCATCGAGGTGCTTTTCTTTTATGTTTAGGACTAACATTTAAAAATGTGGTATTGAGGAGAATGTCAACAATATTGGGGGAGGCTCTGGAACGATGCTGAGTAGAAAATGGACAATAGATTCCTTTTTTGAGAATTAAGAGAAGCTATTTTGCAGAAAGTGGCAAATGAGCTTGACTTTTAGAAACGAAGAGCATTAAAGCAAGTGAGTTTAGTGGAAAGTAGATGATATTTGGGAGAGGGGTGACGTGTTAAGTTACAAGAGGCAAAGAAATGGAAAGAACACATGTTTTGCAAAGGGAAAAATCATTCCTGTAAAACATCAGAATTGGAGTTTTCTTGCTGTTCTTTTTGTGCCTATGTAGCATCTTCTTTCTGCTGTAACTTCCAACTTGGGTTCTAGGCACTCTGTGTATGTGTGTGTTTACAAGAGAGAAATTGCTAAACCTTAGTAAGCCCTAGAAAATTCTAGAGGTCTGAAATAAACAGATATTTTTCAAGTTTATTTAATTAAAAAGCAAAACAAAACAAAAACAGTGTCATCTGCTCCTATTAGGTAAAATATATGATCATATTGGAATCTTTGTGTGTGTGTGTGGCTGGCCAATATAGGGATCCACACCCTTGACCTTGGTGATACGAGGCTGTGCTCTAACCAGCTGAGCTACCAGCCAGCCTATACATGATCATATTGGAATAATATGCAACAGAGAGATACTCTGCTGCTATGGAGAATAAGCTGATTGCAAGGAAAAAAGATGCTCACAGATAAGGCAAGGGTAGGCTTTTTGTCCCCCATTGTGGAATAGTACAGGGAACAATGCAAATGTATTGAGGCTGGTAATTCCAAGTCATGGGAAGGAAATTAAAATGATGACTCTGGAAGAATAGTTTCAAATGTCAAGGAGTTTGAGGCAGGTGATCAATTTAGTGAAATGACAATTGCTTTAGGAGAGGCTGCTTCTTTGAAAGGATTGATACATACAGCAAGGCAAGGTAGGTGACTGTGCTGCTAAGTTTTTAATATTGCTATGAGTTTTAACTAAATATATTTGTGACTTTGCATGTAGCTCTGAATTTTGAGTGTCATAATTATTTAAGAATCTTTTATGGATTTGATTACTATAGCTTTCACTGTAATTTGATGAGGTTTTAGAACTACATTCCATTTCTAATTTTGGTTTTATTATTTCCAAGTGCCAAAATACTTAACACAGAACAACCTCTTATTCTATAATAAAAAGCAATGGAGACAAGATATTCAGTTGAAAAAAATTACTTTTTTTTATTTAAAGATGATCTGTAAGTGGATCCTATCGATTGATGTGGTGTTGTCAGCACCACGCTCTCCCAAGTGAGCCAATCAGCCAACACTTCATAGGGATCCAAACCCGTGGCCCTGGTGCTGTCAGCACCGCACTCTCCAAGTGCGCACGGGCCGGCCCTGCTCCATGGTAATTTTAGCTGCTTCCCTCCTTTCTTCTCAGAATTTTCATTTTCCCATGTTCTCCTGGACAACTTCAACCCTGCTAACGATTAAAACCCATCACATCTGTCTGTCATGGTGTGGATTGGCTCCCAAGCAGAAGACTCAGGGCTTCTTTGAACTAGGACTTGCATTGACTTCAACTCAACCAAGCTGAGGCGCCGATCTTGTGATTACACTTAGCATGTGCTATGAATGGAGAGAAATGAAGTGAAAAGTGCCTATGAGAAGCGAAATGATACTTGTCACGTTCCTAGTCCCCTCTCTGGGCTTCTCTCCATCTTCAGCTCCACCTCACTGTTTACCCCTTAAAGAATCCAGATGCTCTCTAATTCATATGTCCATGAAACACTTGGTTTCAAATAACGGGTATTAAATGAATATCTGTTGGAAGTTGTGTATCCTAAATTTGTATGTGTCCTTTATGTGACTGACGATGGCATGAATAACTAGTGTTAACAGTCTTTGATGTGCTCAGCATTAATATACATTAGGAATTGTCATGGAATCTTGTAAAATTGAAAAAAAAATCCAAATGCATGTCATCTGGCCTTGGAGTCCAGTTCTTCAGTACACACTCTGCTGATTTGGGCACCTCAGTCAAGAACCCAGTCAAAGAACCACACAGAGTCACCCACAGGCCACGAAGCCACAGCACACGAGCAAGACTTTCCTGTGCTGCCCTGTTAACCATGAGCAGATGCCAAGGGCCCCAGATGTTTCAGCAAATCCTCTAATAAGAAATAGGCCAAAGCAAACAAACAAAAAAGGCAAAAGCGAATTGGAAGTAATAGAGATCATGCAAGGGAAACAAAATACCATTAACTTCCTCAGAGTTATAGGAGAGAAACTGTTGGACTAACTGAAGAAGAACAGACATTGTTAAAGTAGAAGAGGGAGAAGATGAATCAAATAACCATGAGGTCATTTAGAAATTAAAAATATAACTGTTGAAATTTTTGTTTGTTTGTTTTGTGTGTGTGTGTGTGTGTGTGACAGTTAAGGGCGTTGTAACCATAGGGGTGGTGTCGCCCGCACCGCGCTCAGCCAGTGAGCACACCGGCCATCCCTATGTGGGATCCGAACCCACGGCAGCGCCCCTGCGCTCCCAGCGCCGCTCTCTCCCGTGTGCACCACGGGGCGGCCCATAAGTGTTGAAATTTAAATTAGAAAACAACTCACTAGAAAGATGAGAAAATAACACAAGGGAAGCCTGATTAGATCAAAAAAACAAAGGGATAACAAGAAAGATACAATTGAAAGAAAAGCATAAAAAAGTAAAAGGAGTAAAAGGGAAAGAGAGAGAGAAAACGGAAGTGCGTGTCCGCAGAGCCAGTGTCTGAAGAACACGCGCTCCAGGAAGAGCCGCGGAGATGGGCAGGAGGAGAGAACCGTGGGAGAAAGGAGGAAGGGACAGGTCCCGGAGGTCCCCAGAGGTCCCCACGTGGAGAGTGACGATGGGTCCATACGCCGCCCCGCACTGGGGAAGCACAGGGGACACCGTGTCAACTATGGGTGTGGGGGTCAAGGGGACGGACCCTGCGGAGGAGCCTCAAGAGGGAGACGACAGGGGAGTCCGGCCTTCAGCGTCTCGTGCAGAGTCGGTTCCGATCTCAGCTTTTCCTCGTCAAACGTGAGTCCGACAAGGCGAGGACGGGCCTCTGGACGTTTAGCAGCCCAAGACCGTTTTCTTAGCAGTCTATGGGGGGCGTCTCCCACTAGGAAGAAGACATAAACCCGGACAGGGGACAGGGCCCTGGTGACGGCCACGGGGGAACATACCGAACCCGACTGCTCGGAGGCTGCATTGTAGACATCGGATCCCAGGAGGTGTCGTCCAGAGCACCACATGGGTCCCTGAGGCGTTCACCTGTGGTGACAGCAGCTGCCCTAACAGGGACAGTGCGCGTGCGCAGACGCCACCGCGCACAGAGGACACGCGGTCCGCGCCGGGCTGTCAGCCGCGTCCCCGCAGCCGCCGGTGCGCGGCGCTCAGAGCCGCGGACGGGAAGCCGCGGTCGCGGGGTGCGCTCTCCGTGGCGCCTCCTGGTGGCCCTGCCTGCAGCTGCCGCCCCCAGGCCGCCCGTCCCGCCCGGAGACAGGAGCGCACGACCGGCTGCTCTCCACTCCCTGCTCCCGCCCCTCTGCGGCCGATGACAGCGGGTTCCAGCGACAGGACGGATTCCCACGGGCGCTCCAGGTCGGTGCAAGGGGTCCGCGCTGACGAGGCGCCGAGCACAGCCGTGAGGGGAACCCGCGTGGGCTATCGTCGGCCGACGGTCCTGGCGGTTCCTCGGCCCCAGGCTGGCAGGCACAGTCCGCGGCGTGACAGTCCTGACCGCGGAGCCGTGTGCTATTAAAGCTACACGGTCACCACGAGCGACGGTATCTTGTGTACTTTTTCAAAACTGAGTTTTCTATTCTATGACTGTACTCAACCGTATGAAATATAGAATTAGTAATTTATCAAATTGCGTAAAAAATGTCAATTGTTATTTATATATAAACAAAATTTATAGATTTATTTGGAAGAATTGATATATTTTCCCTACTTATTTTCTCATCTATGAACATGTACATCTCTTCATTGTCTTCAGTTTGTTCGTTTTTTCAATAACATTTTACACTCAGTGTTTAGAAATCATGATTGTAAAAATGCACCCTAATTATTCATGCAAACCTTATGAATGAAAATTTGGGGTGTTTCCAACCCTTAGTAATAGGTATTGTCATATTAACAATCTTGTCGACACCTCACCTTATAATTTTTCAAGGTTACATATGATATAGATTCCTGAATATTGGGTTACAGTATAAAATAGTAAATATACAAGTATAATTTTGCTAAATTTTGCGAGTTTCTGCTCCTTATGGGCTCTACCATTTGCATTCCACCACAGTGTATTATAATACCTGGATCCCCACAGTCTCACTAACAAGTTTGTTATCAAAAAATTAAATTTTGCAAATCTAATAGGTGAAGTATTGTATTTCAATATATTTTAAATGTCTAGTTCTCTATGAGGGATTTTAAGCACCTCATTAAGTATTGATGCCAATTTAAATTTCCTTTTGTGTTATTAGATTGTTCATATATTTTGTTCATTTTTATTTCATTTTGTTGGTCATTTCCATCTCATTTTTTCACACATCATTGTGTTAGTGATATTATCCTAGTTTAAGAGGTTTTTTGTTTTTTTGCTTTTTTAAAAATTGAAACATTATTGATCACCCATTTTAAGTATTATAGCTTGTAATTAATTTTTGTCGTGTCCTTTTGACCTAGTTGGTGGCATTTACCTTTTGTTTGAGTTTGCTTTGCTTTATTAATGGCTGCTATGCCATCCATGTTAACTGCTGCTACATTAGTAGCAGCATATTTTCACCAGTGATTTGAAATGCTATCTTTCTTAAATACTAAATTTCTATAAATCTTGGGTATCTCTTTGAATTCTCCATTCTTTTTCATTAGGTTTTATATTTACTTATAAACAAATTCCATATGGTCTTGAAAATGAAGAATTTATAAAAAAAATTTTTTTCGATCTCTGGTAGACTTACACCTCCCTTTTGATTTGTTTCCTCAATTTTTTCTGATGAACGATTAATGTTTCATCAACATTTTATAATCATCCTTTTTTGTTGTAGGTGAAGAAACAAATGAGACTATTTTTAATGTGATCATGACACACGTATAAAGTAACTTAGGAGAAAATAAAATCCTTAGGATCCTGTGGCTTTCTGGCCAAGAAAATATCTCTGACATTTCTCTATCGTTTGTGTATGTATGTTTTAAGAGTGTTCTAATGCTTAAATCACATAGTTAAACAGGCTTTGTTGAGTTCTTGTTAGCTTTATGCCAAATATTTTAACAATTTTGTGGCTATTGAAAATGGAATCTTGATTTGTGGAATGTAATCTAGATAGTTATTGTTATTACATAAGACATTTATTAATTTTATATGTGAATTTTTCTAAATCGCAACGTGTAAATTTTTTTTAGAAAGTCGTCTTGTTTGTAATAGATTTTTAATTAATTCTTTTTGATTTTCTAAATTCACAATACATACACATAACACATTTTTCTCCATCTTGAGATATACAAATATGTATGGTCAAACCTTATTTTATCTACTGTTTTGATATTTATGAGTCTTACATTTTCTCAAAAGTACTTTGGCTTCTGTGGAAATTATTATGTCTTTTTCTTTCTCCTAATGCTTAATACTTTTGCAAAATATTGAAGTTAGTAATTCATCTCAAATTTAATTTTGTGAACGGTACCTAGCAAAAGCATAACTGGATTTAATTTCCAAATAAATAATATTTCAATCCCTGTAATGATGAAGTGCTTTCCCCTAAGTAATCTGAATCCTTTCCACACATATACCAGAATCTGTTTCAAAATTCAAACTTTTACTCCACTTCGCTTATTCTTTGCCAATCTCATTCACTTTCAAGTATGTTCCTTTGCAATACATTTTATTAGACGGAGCAAATTTCCTCTTTGTTTTCATTATTATTGTTCTTCTTATGTCTTGAACATTTTGGGGGCCATTTTTGCACATAATTTTTTTTTCATATTAACTTTGAGGTTATTTGACAAGTCCCCTAAACATCACTCTTTGGAATTTTTCAAGTTTAGATTTATTGAATCTATTGATTAACATAGGTAGAATACATATATATGTGGCGTAACTTCCTAGCATCACTGCTGCCCGGCACATGGACACACCTGGGCATTTTGGTAGGAGCTGCTGAGTGGCTCCTGCGACAGGGGTATCTATGAACACATCTCCTGGGGCATCTGCTGGGACCTCTTCTTCCTTCATTCTCACAAGAGCTGGTCGTCACCAGACATACAGACCTGCCCATCTGATGGGGCAAATGCTATCTGAATAGTGAGTAAATTTCTGTGCATCATCATTAGGGAGGCCGTGGATGTCTCACATTTACTGGCCATGTGAATTGCTTCCCTGTGGAACTGCAGGAATATGTCCTTTGTCCCTATGGATAAATGAGAACTCTTTGTACAACTAGGATGCATACTACCCTTTCTCTGCCCATGAAGAATTTTCCAGTCTGGGGCTTGTCTTTTCACCTTTTGGCATTATTCTGGTTTTTGTTTGGACCAGGAAAAGTCAGCATTTTCCTCAGTGGCTTCTGGCTCTCTGGTCATTCAAAAGTAGTTCCTATTTCAAGATTATGGCAATAATATCTATCAGGGCTTTGTGTTTCTACATAGAGTCTTTGATTTTTCTGTAATTTTCCTCTTACTAAAAACATAAAATGAAAATTATTCAGATCTTTCTCATATTATGCGGCCAGATACAAAAGGCCACATAACATATAACTGTACTGATAGGAACAATTTACGATAGGTAAATTCACACACACAGAAAATGGAGTGGTAGTCAGGGACAGGGAGAGGCGGGATGGGGAATGACAGCTTAATGGCTACAGAGTTGATGAAGCTGTTTGATCACTAGATGGTGGTAAGGGTTGCGCCATATTAAAAATGTACTTAATGCCACTGAATGGTAATTTTGAAAATATTAAAAACACTTTATTTTATACAAGGGATATTATTGAAAATAAAAGATGAAAAAATTTGAGGAGATGCAGGACACAGACAAAAATGAGGAGAAGCACAGCGTCAAGGAAGGGCAAGAACAGATCTGGAGTGGGGACTGGTGAGGGTGTTTGTGGGAGCTCTGGAGCCAGGGCTCCCCTGGGTGCTGGTGTTTCTTCTAATTCTTCTGATGTTTCAGGAACGGTTATGTCAGGTTGCTCTAGCTCTACCTCTGGATCTTGATCTTTCTCCTGCTCTTTCTCTTGCTCTTTCTCCTGATCTTTCTCTTGATCTTTCTGTTGCTCCTGCTCTGGATCTTGCGTCTGATCTACCACTTGCTCTGGATCTTGTTCCTGCTCTACCTCTTGCTCTGGATCTTGCTCCTGCTCTACCACTTGCTCTGGATCTTGCTCCTGCTCTACTTCTTGCTCTGGCTTGGGCTCTGGATCTTGCTCTCGCTCTGCCTCTGGCAGTGGAGGTGGAGCTGGAGCTGGAACTCGAGCCGAACATGGCAGCAGCTCTTGGGACAGTTGTTCAGCCGGGGCGGAAGCTGGAACTGGAGAGACAACAATTGAAAATATCAATGTGAGTTTCTATGTCTCATCCAATGACACTGTCTTTCTAGAAGCCCAAGTCCAGAGACCCAGGCTCAGGAAGTCTCCCCACACCGCAGAACACTGTATGATTGTTCTGAGTACTCAGTGCCCCTGTCCCCAGCCTGCTTCTGGAAACTCTGCTCTGTGTGGCCCAGCCCAGGCCCCTCCCCAAACCCGCACAGGCACCCACCCTCTTCCTCCTCACCCTCAGTCTCCGCCTCACTAGGCTCCAGGTGCTCTGGCTTCTCCAGCTGCGCCAGAAGAAGATCAGCCTTACGCTCCACCTCTGAACCTCGCATACTGATATGTACATAGGCCGAAAGAAACTTCAAAGAATGAAATTCAGGAGGCTCGTGGAAATCGGTGGAATAGAATTCCAGCCAGATCTTTAAGACAGAGGACATGGCACTGTGGGAGACAGGTGGGCAACAGCATCAGAGGCCTGGCCTATCCCTCTATGCTGCCCTCCCAGGTCTCCCCTGAGTGAGCTGCAGTCTTGTACCCTCTGCCCGTGCCTGTCCATAGACCAGCCCATCCAATGTCCACCCCCAGTATGGCAGTTCTGGCACAGATGGGCCTGGCAGCCAAGGAGGGGCTGGCAAAAGCCTCCATGGGAGGAGCCTTCAACCACTGATGTGACAACGTTTCCCTTCTTCAGGGAAACCTGACAACCTCCTCTGTCTGTGTCACTGCCCCATCCCTGCTGGAATGACCTGTCCACCCCAGGAGGGTGCTGTCTGCTCTGGGCATTACTCACTGGCACACAGGAGGTGTCCAGCAATATCTGATAAATGAGGAAACAGAGGGAGGGGCTGCTCCCCTGGCCTACCCAGGGCCCTTGGAAAAGCCCAAACTTGAGCTCACACGTGAATGTACTGCCCAAGTGTCTGCATGAAAATCTGCATATCCTTTTCCCAGTGACAGCAATCTCTTGGCCCTGACCACACTCTGCACCCTCAGCACCAGCTGAGCATCCCCATGGAGGCTCCAGCCCCGAGTGTGAGCGGGTTGCTCTGCACACCTCCTGCTCTGGCTCAGCACGGGCTCTGGGGGTGTGGGCAGGGCTGGGTGGGAGGGCGTGGGGATGGATTCTCTCTGGGCTCACTCTGCTCTCCAGCCTCTCGCACACCCTACGGTGCCTGGGACCACATCCCCAGCCGTCTTGACCTCTTTCCCTGCAGGGAAAGCCTTGAGCCCTCAGCCCTGTAGCAGGAATCATAAGATGTGTGAGAGCCAGAGTTCTGCCAGCCCCCCACCCACAGGCCCCCGCAGACCACACGCAGTTGTGTGGAGATGGGAGCCCCTCCTTCTGCACCTAAACCCCACTTACCATTTTAGCTGCTCCAGGGATTCGCCATCCCCGTGACAATCAGTAATCATGTTTCCATACCTAGAGGAGGTCAGGAGTGTGTCAAATCTACCATATGGTGGCACTACCTGCTTCTCATGTCTACTGTGACTGTCTCACCTCTGACTAGACTGGAAGCCCACGAGGGCAGTGAATGCAGTCTCCTCGGTTCATTGGATTATGGTCAGTGCCCAGAAAGTGACTGCACATAGTGTGGCTTCACGTATGATTGTTGAAGGAATGAACCCCAACCAACTCCTCCCAAGATCTCTGGGTGCACCTGAAGCCGCTCTGCCCGCCTCTGGTCTCCCTGCTTTGAATACACCCAGGAGCCTACAGATAGAATCTCAAATTTCCTGTAAAAATGTGAAAACAGTGAAGCCCAAGTCAACGAGGTCAGTGAGGGGGTGACAGAGACTTCCTCGTGGGGGTGTCAGGAATCCTGAATGAGGACGACCGTGGCCCCTCCAGCAGACCTTCCACAGGGCTGAACTCAGGAGCAGCACTTTCCATGGGGGACCCACTGGAGCTTGTTCCTGTGACCACCCACTGAACACAGGAGGAAACTGAGGCTCAGAGGGGTGTGGTGACAGTCCTATGACTCACAGCTGGGACGCGGCCAAGTGACACTGTGTGATCCAGGGCCTGAGTGCTCACCTGAGGAAAAGCAGGTGCAGCACATGCCGGGGACTGGCAAAGTTCTTGTAGCTTGACAGAAACAGGTGGACATAAGATTGGTCACCACCCAAGACAGCAGGCACCAGGTGCTCCACCCGCTTCTTCAGGGTGCGTGCCGGGACAGGCCACACCATGTGGGTGGCATCCGAGCTCAATGAAGATGTGTCTTCACTCCAGGACAGGACAGGGGAGAGATACACAGTGACAGCACCATGAACCCCAAGGAGGGCAGGGGCTGGAGGCCAGTCTTAACCCCAGGGAGGACATGAGAAGACAGCCTGAGGGCCCAGGGTTAATGTACAGGGTGGTGGTTGCCACCCCGGCAGTCCCCGTTCACCCTCCAGCCAGACCTGAGGTGTGAACACACCAGGACCAGCAGGTTTATAAACCCCCCACCCTCTGCCCCTGCCCTGGGAGGGTGTCCCATGTCCCCGTTCCCCACACACTCAGGAGGAGTGGGTGCGGTCACCCAGGGAGGCTCATAGTGCTGGCCTGGCCTTGCCCAACCTCCTCTGGGCCACCTGACATTACCTTTGGGGACCTCCTCCCAGACGGCCACAGGGGTCGAGGGCGAGGGCTGAACCAGCGCCGGAAGCATTGGACAAGCCTCTCAGCACAGGGCTTCCTGGGGCTACGGCCCCGGGACCTCGGGATACAGCACAACATCTCACTCTGCCTGTGGCCAAGTGAGCTGCGGAAGGGGCTGTGTATAGAATGTGGGTGTCAGGTTACCGAGTTCCGAGTTCTCTTGGGGTCTGTCGTCAAGGAAGTGAAGTCACTTCCTGATACCTCATTTCCTGAGCCCCTCCTCTGTGTACAAGACTGCAAATGCCCCTCTGGGTACCTGTCTGCTGACCCTCCTTCCCCATGAACTCTCTCTATTGCCCACTCTTCCACCAACACTGCCTGACCACACCCCTGTGCAAGGCCTGGTTGCAGCCAGCGTCACAGCTCAGAGGAGATACACGTAGGTTCATCCCCAGCTCCTGCTTCTTATCACTTTATGTGACCCTGGACCAGCCGTTGTCACTCTCATGACCTCCCCAGTCTCCCCTTTTGCACAGTGGGGATCTTTCTAGCATCTTCTTCCTAGGGATGGCATCAGGCATGTGTGAGGAAACATCTCTGAAACCTATGGCCGGTGTCACATGCAGCTAATAAACAAGACTAGAGATAAAATCCACGACGGTGTGGAAGGTAGCATGGAATACAACTAACGACAGGTCTGGTTCCTGTCATATAATCTTGAAAATGTCACTTTTGCTCTTGGTCTGTTTTCCCTGTCTGCACCATGCGACAGTTGGAATTTCATGCATTCACATACTGCTTTCCTCCTTAAAACCTCACAATGGCTTCGTGTGTATTTAGGTTTGGACTCAAGTGCCACATCTCTGTCTGTGTGGTTGGCTACTCCTCAGGGGCTCCCAGTGGTCCCCACCATCTGCTGCACACATCCTCACATAATCCCCTGCCCTGCAGTGTGGACTGGACTTAGTGACTCACTTCTAACCAATACAGGATCAAAAGTGAGAAGGTGTCACTTTCTAAATGTCATTGTAACACGCCTGTCCCTAGAGTCTTGTGCTCTGTCTCCTCTGTTCTCTCTGTTTGTATCCACCATATGCCAAGCATGGTGCCGAGAGCTGGAGAAAGAGCTGATTCAGCTGCACCCTGGCTTGGGAGATGATCCCAGGATAAGAAAGAGGAGAAGACGTGCTATCGAGTGCCTGACACTCTAAGAGAGGAAAGTGATCTAGGAGGCCATCAGAATATTCTAGATTAGGAAGCTACCTGAAGATGGTAGGAAATGAACACCATTTGCAGGGAAGAACCAGAGGCGTTTGGTCCATTAAGATGACGGCAACATGGAACTGATGTGTAAGATGTAAGTAAGTAAGAAATACTATTCACAAATTCAAATCCTTTTTTCAAAATCATTGAATGGCAGGGATAAGTGCTCATGTTCAATGCAAACATAACTAGAATTGAGGAAGATTCCATTTTTGGAATAACTTTATATCTCCATTAGATGAAAGTATGCAGATAT
Source organism: Cynocephalus volans (assembly GCF_027409185.1). NCBI lineage: Eukaryota > Metazoa > Chordata > Mammalia > Dermoptera > Cynocephalidae > Cynocephalus > Cynocephalus volans. The sequence goes on along the minus strand of NC_084476.1, from coordinate 49,456,498 downwards.
GTTCAGCAATTCTTTTCAAATTGTATAAAATATCCATTGTTGACACAATCAGGATTCCACCCCCATACTTTAGCTTCACACCCGATTTTCTTTACACCAGACACACATCCATTGCTGTGATGTAGATCCATTGCTGTCAACACTATCCCAGCCCACAGCCTACTGGTCCTGGGAGACAGCAACTCTATCACTATATTGTGTGCAGAATCCAGGAAGGGCCTAACACGGGGGCTCCATAAATACTCCCTGAAGTGCTGGACTTGAGAAGAGTCTATGATTTTATTACCTAGTGCTCTACCTACACATGTTATCACTCTGCATTATGTCATGATCCTTAGTCCCCCTCACCTGACAGTCAGCAACCCAGGAGCAGAGTCTACACCTCGGTCTGCCCCTATGCCTGGCCCCCAGCCCAGCACCTGGCAAGTAATAGGTGCCAAGTACTGATGCATGAATTGTCTGGAAACATGTGAAACAGGATTCATCAAGAATACCCAGATGGAAGGTCACCATGAACATGCTGCCTGATAACCTGCCAGCCCTTTAATTCTGTCTGCCGACCACTTCCTTCAGCCAGGAACTGCCTGGGCTCAAAGATTTCCCAGAGTCACCATCCTGCCTTGACTTCTGCCGTTCACTTTACCCTCCTTGATTGTCCTACTTACTGTGGGTTTCTTCACTCTCAGTCTCAGGGGACACCTCTGAACCCCTAAGGTAGCCCACTGGGTCTTCCTTCTCTGGCCAACACATTCCTCTTGCTTGTGTGCATGGCCTTGATAGCAGTGTCACAGGCAATCCCAGGAAACTGACACCCCAGCATGCTGACCTTGGGCACCCGCACTAGTCAAGGGAGCCCTCTCCCTTCGTCTCCTGCAGAATCCCCCTAGGAATAGGGGATGCAGATATGTACACATGTGTAGGGAGGAAAGGGGGTCTCATGACATCTTAGCTAGAAGATGATTACAAATTTCTTAAACATTAGTAGAAAATTATGGTTCATTTGTCCTGGCATGCAACTGAATGAGAAAAAATCTGTGAAAAATTCTGACACCCATGACAAAAGAAATGATCCAAACAATACGACCATCGAGGTGCTTTTCTTTTATGTTTAGGACTAACATTTAAAAATGTGGTATTGAGGAGAATGTCAACAATATTGGGGGAGGCTCTGGAACGATGCTGAGTAGAAAATGGACAATAGATTCCTTTTTTGAGAATTAAGAGAAGCTATTTTGCAGAAAGTGGCAAATGAGCTTGACTTTTAGAAACGAAGAGCATTAAAGCAAGTGAGTTTAGTGGAAAGTAGATGATATTTGGGAGAGGGGTGACGTGTTAAGTTACAAGAGGCAAAGAAATGGAAAGAACACATGTTTTGCAAAGGGAAAAATCATTCCTGTAAAACATCAGAATTGGAGTTTTCTTGCTGTTCTTTTTGTGCCTATGTAGCATCTTCTTTCTGCTGTAACTTCCAACTTGGGTTCTAGGCACTCTGTGTATGTGTGTGTTTACAAGAGAGAAATTGCTAAACCTTAGTAAGCCCTAGAAAATTCTAGAGGTCTGAAATAAACAGATATTTTTCAAGTTTATTTAATTAAAAAGCAAAACAAAACAAAAACAGTGTCATCTGCTCCTATTAGGTAAAATATATGATCATATTGGAATCTTTGTGTGTGTGTGTGGCTGGCCAATATAGGGATCCACACCCTTGACCTTGGTGATACGAGGCTGTGCTCTAACCAGCTGAGCTACCAGCCAGCCTATACATGATCATATTGGAATAATATGCAACAGAGAGATACTCTGCTGCTATGGAGAATAAGCTGATTGCAAGGAAAAAAGATGCTCACAGATAAGGCAAGGGTAGGCTTTTTGTCCCCCATTGTGGAATAGTACAGGGAACAATGCAAATGTATTGAGGCTGGTAATTCCAAGTCATGGGAAGGAAATTAAAATGATGACTCTGGAAGAATAGTTTCAAATGTCAAGGAGTTTGAGGCAGGTGATCAATTTAGTGAAATGACAATTGCTTTAGGAGAGGCTGCTTCTTTGAAAGGATTGATACATACAGCAAGGCAAGGTAGGTGACTGTGCTGCTAAGTTTTTAATATTGCTATGAGTTTTAACTAAATATATTTGTGACTTTGCATGTAGCTCTGAATTTTGAGTGTCATAATTATTTAAGAATCTTTTATGGATTTGATTACTATAGCTTTCACTGTAATTTGATGAGGTTTTAGAACTACATTCCATTTCTAATTTTGGTTTTATTATTTCCAAGTGCCAAAATACTTAACACAGAACAACCTCTTATTCTATAATAAAAAGCAATGGAGACAAGTTATTCAGTTGAAAAAAATTACTTTTTTTTATTTAAAGATGATCTGTAAGTGGATCCTATCGATTGATGTGGTGTTGTCAGCACCACGCTCTCCCAAGTGAGCCAATCAGCCAACACTTCAGAGGGATCCAAACCCGTGGCCCTGGTGCTGTCAGCACCGCACTCTCCAAGTGCGCACGGGCCGGCCCTGCTCCATGGTAATTTTAGCTGCTTCCCTCCTTTCTTCTCAGAATTTTCATTTTCCCATGTTCTCCTGGACAACTTCAACCCTGCTAACGATTAAAACCCATCACATCTGTCTGTCATGGTGTGGATTGGCTCCCAAGCAGAAGACTCAGGGCTTCTTTGAACTAGGACTTGCATTGACTTCAACTCAACCAAGCTGAGGCGCCGATCTTGTGATTACACTTAGCATGTGCTATGAATGGAGAGAAATGAAGTGAAAAGTGCCTATGAGATGCGAAGTCATACTTGTCACGTTCCTAGTCCCCTCTCTGGGCTTCTCTCCATCTTCAGCTCCACCTCACTGTTTACCCCTTAAAGAAGCCAGATGCTCTCTAATTCATATGTCCACGAAACACTTGGTTTCAAATAACGGGTATTAAATGAATATCTGTTGGAAGTTGTGTATCCTAAATTTGTATGTGTCCTTTATGTGACTGACGATGGCATGAATAACTAGTGTTAACAGTCTTTGATGTGCTCAGCATTAATATACATTAGGAATTGTCATGGAATCTTGTAAAATTGAAAAAAAATCCAAATGCATGTCATCTGGCCTTGGAGTCCAGTTCTTCAGTACACACTCTGCTGATTTGGGCACCTCAGTCAAGAACCCAGTCAAAGAACCTCACAGAGTCACCCACAGGCCACGAAGCCACAGCACACGAGCAAGACTTTCCTGTGCTGCCCTGTTAACCATGAGCAGATGCCAAGGGCCCCAGATGTTTCAGCAAATCCTCTAGTTTCAGCAACTCCTCTAATAAGAAATAGGCCAAAGCAAACAAACAAAAAAGGAAAAAGCGAATTGGAAGAAATAGAGATCATGCAAGGGAAACAGAAAATACCATTAACTTCCTCAGAGTTATAGGAGAGAAACTGTTGGACTAACTGAAGAAGAACAGACATTGTTAAAGTAGAAGAGGGAGAAGATGAATCAAATAACCATGAGGTCATTTAGAAATTAAAAATATAACTGTTGAAATTTTTGTTTGTTTGTTTTGTGTGTGTGTGTGTGTGTGTGTGACAGTTAAGGGCGTTGTAACCATAGGGGTGGTGTCGCCCGCACCGCGCTCAGCCAGTGAGCACACCGGCCATCCCTATGTGGGATCCGAACCCGCGGCAGCGCCCCTGCGCTCCCAGCGCCGCTCTCTCCCGTGTGCGCCACGGGGCGGCCCATAAGTGTTGAAATTTAAATTAGAAAACAACTCACTAGAAAGATGAGAAAATAACACAAGGGAAGCCTGATTAGATCAAAAAAACAAAGGGATAACAAGAAAGATACAATTGAAAGAAAAGCATAAAAAAGTAAAAGGAGTAAAAGGGAAAGAGAGAGAGAAAACGGAAGTGCGTGTCCGCAGAGCCAGTGTCTGAAGAACACGCGCTCCAGGAAGAGCCGCGGAGATGGGCAGGAGGAGAGAACCCTGGGAGAAAGGAGGAAGGGACAGGTCCCGGAGGTCCCCATAGGTCCCCACGTGGAGAGTGACGATGGGTCCATACGCCGCCCCGCACTGGGGAAGCACAGGGGACACCGTGTCAACTATGGGTGCGGGGGTCAAGGGGACGGACCCTGCGGAGGAGCCTCAAGAGGGAGACGACAGGGGAGTCCGGCCTTCAGCGTCTCGTGCAGAGTCGGTTCCGATCTCAGCTTTTCCTCGTCAAACGTGAGTCCGACAAGGCGAGGACGGGCCTCTGGACGTTTAGCAGCCCAAGACCGTTTTCTTAGCAGTCTATGGGGGGCGTCTCCCACTAGGAAGAAGACATAAACCCGGACAGGGGACAGGGCCCTGGTGACGGCCACGGGGGAACATACCGAACCCGACTGCTCGGAGGCTGCATTGTAGACATTGGATCCCAGGAGGTGTCGTCCAGAGCACCACATGGGTCCCTGAGGCGTTCACCTGTGGTGACAGCAGCTGCCCTAACAGGGACAGTGCGCGTGCGCAGACGCCACCGCGCACAGAGGACAAGCGGTCCGCGCCGGGCTGTCAGCCACGTCCCCGCAGCCGCCGGTGCGCGGCGCTCAGAGCCGCGGATGGGAAGCCGCGGTCGCGGGGTGCGCTCTCCGTGGCGCCTCCTGGTGACCCTGCCTGCAGCTGCCGCCCCCAGGCCGCCCGTCCCGCCCGGGGACAGGAGCGCACGACCGGCTGCTCTCCACTCCCTGCTCCCGCCCCTCTGCGGCCGATGACAGCGGGTTCCAGCGACAGGACGGATTCCCACGGGCGCTCCAGGTCGGTGCAAGGGGTCCGCGCTGACGAGGCGCCGAGCACAGCCGTGAGGGGAACCCGCGTGGGCTATCGTCGGCCGACGGTCCTGGCGGTTCCTCGGCCCCAGGCTGGCAGGCACAGTCCGCGGCGTGACAGTCCTGACCGCGGAGCCGTGTGCTATTAAAGCTACACGGTCACCACGAGCGACGGTATCTTGTGTACTTTTTCAAAACTGAGTTTTCTATTCTATGACTGTACTCAACCGTATGAAATATAGAATTAGTAATTTATCAAATTGCGTAAAAAATGTCAATTGTTATTTATATATAAACAAAATTTATAGATTTATTTGGAAGAATTGATATATTTTCCCTACTTATTTTCTCATCTATGAACATGTACATCTCTTCATTGTCTTCAGTTTGTTCGTTTTTTCAATAACATTTTACACTCAGTGTTTAGAAATCATGATTGTAAAAATGCACCCTAATTATTCATGCAAACCTTATGAATGAAAATTTGGGGTGTTTCCAACCCTTAGTAATAGGTATTGTCATATTAACAATCTTGTCGACACCTCACCTTATAATTTTTCAAGGTTACATATGATATAGATTCCTGAATATTGGGTTACAGTATAAAATAGTAAATATACAAGTATAATTTTGCTAAATTTTCCGAGTTTCTGCTCCTTATGGGCTCTACCATTTGCATTCCACCACAGTGTATTATAATACCTGGATCCCCACAGTCTCACTAACAAGTTTGTTATCAAAAAATTAAATTTTGCAAATCTAATAGGTGAAGTATTGTATTTCAATATATTTTAAATGTCTAGTTCTCTATGAGGGATTTTAAGCACCTAATTAAGTATTGATGCCAATTTAAATTTCCTTTTGTGTTATTAGATTGTTCATATATTTTGTTCATTTTTATTTCATTTTGTTGGTCATTTCCATCTCATTTTTTCACACATCATTGTGTTAGTGATATTATCCTAGTTTAAGAGGTTTTTTGTTTTTTTGCTTTTTTTAAAATTGAAACATTATTGATCACCCATTTTAAGTATTATAGCTTGTAATTACTTTTTGTCGTGTCCTTTTGACCTAGTTGATGGCATTTACCTTTTGTTTGAGTTTTCTTTGCTTTATTAATGGCTGCTATGCCATCCATCTTAACTGCTGCTACATTAGTAGCAGCATATTTTCACCAGTGATTTGAAATGCTATCTTTCTTAAATACTAAATTTCTATAAATCTTGGGTATCTCTTTGAATTCTCCATTCTTTTTCATTAGGTTTTATATTTACTTATAAACAAATTCCATATGGTCTTGATAATGAAGAATTTACAAAAAAAATTTTTTTCTATCTCTGGTAGACTTACACCTCCCTTTTGATTTGTTTCCTCAATTTTTTCTGATGAACGATTAGTGTTTCATCAACATTTTATATTCATCCTTTTTTGTTGTAGGTGAAGAAACAAATGAGACTACTTTTAATGTGATCATGACACACGTATAAAGTAACTTAGGAGAAAATAAAATCCTTAGGATCCTGTGGCTTTCTGGCCAAGAAAATATCTCTGACATTTCTCTATCGTTTGTGTATGTATGTTTTAAGAGTGTTCTAATGCTTAAATCACATAGTTAAACAGGCTTTGTTGAGTTCTTGTTAGCTTTATGCCAAATATTTTAACAATTTTGTGGCTATTGAAAATGGAATCTTGATTTGTGGAATGTAATCTAGATAGTTATTGTTATTACATAAGACATTTATTAATTTTATATGTGAATTTTTCTAAATCGCAACATTTAAATTTTATTTTAGAAAGTCGTCTTGTTTGTAATAGGTTTTTAATTAATTCTTTTTGATTTTCTAAATTCACAATACATACACATAACACATTTTTCTCCATCTTGAGATATACAAATATGTATGGTCAAACCTTATTTTATCTACTGTTTTGATATTTATGAGTCTTACATTTTCTCAAAAGTACTTTGGCTTCTGGAAAATTATTATCTATTTTCTTTCTCCTAATGCTTAATACTTTTGCAAAATATTGAAGTTAGTAATTCATCTCAAATTTAATTTTGTGAACGGTACCTAGCAAAAGCATAACTGGATTTAATTTCCAAATAAATAATATTTCAATCCCTGTAATGATGAAGTGCTTTCCCCTAAGTAATCTGAATCCTTTCCACACATATACCAGAATCTGTTTCAAAATTCAAACTTTTACTCCACTTCGCTTATTCTTTGCCAATCTCATTCACTTTCAAGTATGTTCCTTTGCAATACATTTTATTAGACGGAGCAAATTTCCTCTTTGTTTTCATTATTATTGTTCTTCTTATGTCTTGAACATTTTGGGGGCCATTTTTGCACATAATTTTTTTTTCATATTAACTTTGAGGTTATTTGACAAGTCCCCTAAACATCACTCTTTGGAATTTTTCAAGTTTAGATTTATTGAATCTATTGATTAACATAGGTAGAATACATATATATGTGGCGTAACTTCCTAGCATCACTGCTGCCCGGCACATGGACACACCTGGGCATTTTGGTAGGAGCTGCTGAGTGGCTCCTGCGACAGGGGTATCTATGAACACATCTCCTGGGGCATCTGCTGGGACCTCTTCTTCCTTCATTCTCACAAGAGCTGGTCGTCACCAGACATACAGACCTGCCCATCTGATGGGGCAAATGCTATCTGAATAGTGAGTAAATTTCTGTGCATCATCATTAGGGAGGCCGTGGATGTCTCACATTTACTGGCCATGTGAATTGCTTCCCTGTGGAACTGCAGGAATATGTCCTTTGTCCCTATGGATAAATGAGAACTCTTTGTACAACTAGGATGCATACTACCCTTTCTCTGCCCATGAAGAATTTTCCAGTCTGGGGCTTGTCTTTTCACCTTTTGGCATTATTCTGGTTTTTGTTTGGACCAGGAAAAGTCAGCATTTTCCTCAGTGGCTTCTGGCTCTCTGGTCATTCAAAAGTAGTTCCTATTTCAAGATTATGGCAATAATATCTATCAGGGCTTTGTGTTTCTACATAGAGTCTTTGATTTTTCTGTAATTTTCCTCTTACTAAAAACATAAAATGAAAATTATTCAGATCTTTCTCATATTATGCGGCCAGATACAAAAGGCCACATAACATATAACTGTACTGATAGGAACAATTTACGATAGGTAAATTCACACACACAGAAAATGGAGTGGTAGTCAGGGACAGGGAGAGGCGGGATGGGGAATGACAGCTTAATGGCTACAGAGTTGATGAAGCTGTTTGATCACTAGATGGTGGTAAGGGTTGCGCCATATTAAAAATGTACTTAATGCCACTGAATGGTAATTTTGAAAATATTAAAAACACTTTATTTTATACAAGGGATATTATTGAAAATAAAAGATGAAAAAATTTGAGGAGATGCAGGACACAGACAAAAATGAGGAGAAGCACAGCGTCAAGGAAGGGCAAGAACAGATCTGGAGTGGGGACTGGTGAGGGTGTTTGTGGGAGCTCTGGAGCCAGGGCTCCCCTGGGTGCTGGTGTTTCTTCTAATTCTTCTGATGTTTCAGGAACGGTTATGTCAGGTTGCTCTAGCTCTACCTCTGGATCTTGATCTTTCTCCTGCTCTTTCTCTTGCTCTTTCTCCTGATCTTTCTCTTGATCTTTCTGTTGCTCCTGCTCTGGATCTTGCGTCTGATCTACCACTTGCTCTGGATCTTCTTCCTGCTCTACCTCTTGCTCTGGATCTTGCTCCTGCTCTACCACTTGCTCTGGATCTTGCTCCTGCTCTACTTCTTGCTCTGGCTTGGGCTCTGGATCTTGCTCTCGCTCTGCCTCTGGCAGTGGAGGTGGAGCTGGAGCTGGAACTCGAGCCGAACATGGCAGCAGCTCTTGGGACAGTTGTTCAGCCGGGGCGGAAGCTGGAACTGGAGAGACAACAATTGAAAATATCAATGTGAGTTTCTATGTCTCATCCAATGACACTGTCTTTCTAGAAGCCCAAGTCCAGAGACCCAGGCTCAGGAAGTCTCCCCACACCGCAGAACACTGTATGATTGTTCTGAGTACTCAGTGCCCCTGTCCCCAGCCTGCTTCTGGAAACTCTGCTCTGTGTGGCCCAGCCCAGGCCCCTCCCCAAACCCGCACAGGCACCCACCCTCTTCCTCCTCACCCTCAGTCTCCGCCTCACTAGGCTCCAGGTGCTCTGGCTTCTCCAGCTGCACCAGAAGAAGATCAGCCTTACGCTCCACCTCTGAACCTCGCATACTGATATGTACATAGGCCGAAAGAAACTTCAAAGAATGAAATTCAGGAGGCTCGTGGAAATCGGTGGAATAGAATTCCAGCCAGATCTTTAAGACAGAGGACATGGCACTGTGGGAGACAGGTGGGCAACAGCATCAGAGGCCTGGCCTATCCCTCTATGCTGCCCTCCCAGGTCTCCCCTGAGTGAGCTGCAGTCTTGTACCCTCTGCCCGTGCCTGTCCATAGACCAGCCCATCCAATGTCCACCCCCAGTATGGCAGTTCTGGCACAGATGGGCCTGGCAGCCAAGGAGGGGCTGGCAAAAGCCTCCATGGGAGGAGCCTTCAACCACTGATGTGACAACGTTTCCCTTCTTCAGGGAAACCTGACAACCTCCTCTGTCTGTGTCACTGCCCCATCCCTGCTGGAATGACCTGTCCACCCCAGGAGGGTGCTGTCTGCTCTGGGCATTACTCACTGGCACACAGGAGGTGTCCAGCAATATCTGATAAATGAGGAAACAGAGGGAGGGGCTGCTCCCCTGGCCTACCCAGGGCCCTTGGAAAAGCCCAAACTTGAGCTCACACGTGAATGTACTGCCCAAGTGTCTGCATGAAAATCTGCATATCCTTTTCCCAGTGACAGCAATCTCTTGGCCCTGACCACACTCTGCACCCTCAGCACCAGCTGAGCATCCCCATGGAGGCTCCAGCCCCGAGTGTGAGCGGGTTGCTCTGCACACCTCCTGCTCTGGCTCAGCACGGGCTCTGGGGGTGTGGGCAGGGCTGGGTGGGAGGGCGTGGGGATGGATTCTCTCTGGGCTCACTCTGCTCTCCAGCCTCTCGCACACCCTACGGTGCCTGGGACCACATCCCCAGCCGTCTTGACCTCTTTCCCTGCAGGGAAAGCCTTGAGCCCTCAGCCCTGTAGCAGGAATCATAAGATGTGTGAGAGCCAGAGTTCTGCCAGCCCCCCACCCACAGGCCCCCGCAGACCACACGCAGTTGTGTGGAGATGGGAGCCCCTCCTTCTGCACCTAAACCCCACTTACCATTTTAGCTGCTCCAGGGATTCGCCATCCCCGTGACAATCAGTAATCATGTTTCCATACCTAGAGGAGGTCAGGAGTGTGTCAAATCTACCATATGGTGGCACTACCTGCTTCTCATGTCTACTGTGACTGTCTCACCTCTGACTAGACTGGAAGCCCACGAGGGCAGTGAATGCAGTCTCCTCGGTTCATTGGATTATGGTCAGTGCCCAGAAAGTGACTGCACATAGTGTGGCTTCACGTATGATTGTTGAAGGAATGAACCCCAACCAACTCCTCCCAAGATCTCTGGGTGCACCTGAAGCCGCTCTGCCCGCCTCTGGTCTCCCTGCTTTGAATACACCCAGGAGCCTACAGATAGAATCTCAAATTTCCTGTAAAAATGTGAAAACAGTGAAGCCCAAGTCAACGAGGTCAGTGAGGGGGTGACAGAGACTTCCTCGTGGGGGTGTCAGGAATCCTGAATGAGGACGACCGTGGCCCCTCCAGCAGACCTTCCACAGGGCTGAACTCAGGAGCAGCACTTTCCATGGGGGACCCACTGGAGCTTGTTCCTGTGACCACCCACTGAACACAGGAGGAAACTGAGGCTCAGAGGGGTGTGGTGACAGTCCTATGACTCACAGCTGGGACGCGGCCAAGTGACACTGTGTGATCCAGGGCCTGAGTGCTCACCTGAGGAAAAGCAGGTGCAGCACATGCCGGGGACTGGCAAAGTTCTTGTAGCTTGACAGAAACAGGTGGACATAAGATTGGTCACCACCCAAGACAGCAGGCACCAGGTGCTCCACCCGCTTCTTCAGGGTGCGTGCCGGGACAGGCCACACCATGTGGGTGGCATCCGAGCTCAATGAAGATGTGTCTTCACTCCAGGACAGGACAGGGGAGAGATACACAGTGACAGCACCATGAACCCCAAGGAGGGCAGGGGCTGGAGGCCAGTCTTAACCCCAGGGAGGACATGAGAAGACAGCCTGAGGGCCCAGGGTTAATGTACAGGGTGGTGGTTGCCACCCCGGCAGTCCCCGTTCACCCTCCAGCCAGACCTGAGGTGTGAACACACCAGGACCAGCAGGTTTATAAACCCCCCACCCTCTGCCCCTGCCCTGGGAGGGTGTCCCATGTCCCCGTTCCCCACACACTCAGGAGGAGTGGGTGCGGTCACCCAGGGAGGCTCATAGTGCTGGCCTGGCCTTGCCCAACCTCCTCTGGGCCACCTGACATTACCTTTGGGGACCTCCTCCCAGACGGCCACAGGGGTCGAGGGCGAGGGCTGAACCAGCGCCGGAAGCATTGGACAAGCCTCTCAGCACAGGGCTTCCTGGGGCTACGGCCCCGGGACCTCGGGATACAGCACAACATCTCACTCTGCCTGTGGCCAAGTGAGCTGCGGAAGGGGCTGTGTATAGAATGTGGGTGTCAGGTTACCGAGTTCCGAGTTCTCTTGGGGTCTGTCGTCAAGGAAGTGAAGTCACTTCCTGATACCTCATTTCCTGAGCCCCTCCTCTGTGTACAAGACTGCAAATGCCCCTCTGGGTACCTGTCTGCTGACCCTCCTTCCCCATGAACTCTCTCTATTGCCCACTCTTCCACCAACACTGCCTGACCACACCCCTGTGCAAGGCCTGGTTGCAGCCAGCGTCACAGCTCAGAGGAGATACACGTAGGTTCATCCCCAGCTCCTGCTTCTTATCACTTTATGTGACCCTGGACCAGCCGTTGTCACTCTCATGACCTCCCCAGTCTCCCCTTTTGCACAGTGGGGATCTTTCTAGCATCTTCTTCCTAGGGATGGCATCAGGCATGTGTGAGGAAACATCTCTGAAACCTATGGCCGGTGTCACATGCAGCTAATAAACAAGACTAGAGATAAAATCCACGACGGTGTGGAAGGTAGCATGGAATACAACTAACGACAGGTCTGGTTCCTGTCATATAATCTTGAAAATGTCACTTTTGCTCTTGGTCTGTTTTCCCTGTCTGCACCATGCGACAGTTGGAATTTCATGCATTCACATACTGCTTTCCTCCTTAAAACCTCACAATGGCTTCGTGTGTATTTAGGTTTGGACTCAAGTGCCACATCTCTGTCTGTGTGGTTGGCTACTCCTCAGGGGCTCCCAGTGGTCCCCACCATCTGCTGCACACATCCTCACATAATCCCCTGCCCTGCAGTGTGGACTGGACTTAGTGACTCACTTCTAACCAATACAGGATCAAAAGTGAGAAGGTGTCACTTTCTAAATGTCATTGTAACACGCCTGTCCCTAGAGTCTTGTGCTCTGTCTCCTCTGTTCTCTCTGTTTGTATCCACCATATGCCAAGCATGGTGCCGAGAGCTGGAGAAAGAGCTGATTCAGCTGCACCCTGGCTTGGGAGATGATCCCAGGATAAGAAAGAGGAGAAGACGTGCTATCGAGTGCCTGACACTCTAAGAGAGGAAAGTGATCTAGGAGGCCATCAGAATATTCTAGATTAGGAAGCTACCTGAAGATGGTAGGAAATGAACACCATTTGCAGGGAAGAACCAGAGGCGTTTGGTCCATTAAGATGACGGCAACATGGAACTGATGTGTAAGATGTAAGTAAGTAAGAAATACTATTCACAAATTCAAATCCTTTTTTCAAAATCATTGAATGGCAGGGATAAGTGCTCATGTTCAATGCAAACATAACTAGAATTGAGGAAGATTCCATTTTTGGAATAACTTTATATCTCCATTAGATGAAAGTATGCAGATATGTTCAGCAATTCTTTTCAAATTGTATAAAATATCCATTGTTGACACAATCAGGATTCCACCCCCATACTTTAGCTTCACACCCGATTTTCTTTACACCAGACACACATCCATTGCTGTGATGTAGATCCATTGCTGTCAACACTATCCCAGCCCACAGCCTACTGGTCCTGGGAGACAGCAACTCTATCACTATATTGTGTGCAGAATCCAGGAAGGGCCTAACACGGGGGCTCCATAAATACTCCCTGAAGTGCTGGACTTGAGAAGAGTCTATGATTTTATTACCTAGTGCTCTACCTACACATGTTATCACTCTGCATTATGTCATGATCCTTAGTCCCCCTCACCTGACAGTCAGCAACCCAGGAGCAGAGTCTACACCTCGGTCTGCCCCTATGCCTGGCCCCCAGCCCAGCACCTGGCAAGTAATAGGTGCCAAGTACTGATGCATGAATTGTCTGGAAACATGTGAAACAGGATTCATCAAGAATACCCAGATGGAAGGTCACCATGAACATGCTGCCTGATAACCTGCCAGCCCTTTAATTCTGTCTGCCGACCACTTCCTTCAGCCAGGAACTGCCTGGGCTCAAAGATTTCCCAGAGTCACCATCCTGCCTTGACTTCTGCCGTTCACTTTACCCTCCTTGATTGTCCTACTTACTGTGGGTTTCTTCACTCTCAGTCTCAGGGGACACCTCTGAACCCCTAAGGTAGCCCACTGGGTCTTCCTTCTCTGGCCAACACATTCCTCTTGCTTGTGTGCATGGCCTTGATAGCAGTGTCACAGGCAATCCCAGGAAACTGACACCCCAGCATGCTGACCTTGGGCACCCGCACTAGTCAAGGGAGCCCTCTCCCTTCGTCTCCTGCAGAATCCCCCTAGGAATAGGGGATGCAGATATGTACACATGTGTAGGGAGGAAAGGGGGTCTCATGACATCTTAGCTAGAAGATGATTACAAATTTCTTAAACATTAGTAGAAAATTATGGTTCATTTGTCCTGGCATGCAACTGAATGAGAAAAAATCTGTGAAAAATTCTGACACCCATGACAAAAGAAATGATCCAAACAATACGACCATCGAGGTGCTTTTCTTTTATGTTTAGGACTAACATTTAAAAATGTGGTATTGAGGAGAATGTCAACAATATTGGGGGAGGCTCTGGAACGATGCTGAGTAGAAAATGGACAATAGATTCCTTTTTTGAGAATTAAGAGAAGCTATTTTGCAGAAAGTGGCAAATGAGCTTGACTTTTAGAAACGAAGAGCATTAAAGCAAGTGAGTTTAGTGGAAAGTAGATGATATTTGGGAGAGGGGTGACGTGTTAAGTTACAAGAGGCAAAGAAATGGAAAGAACACATGTTTTGCAAAGGGAAAAATCATTCCTGTAAAACATCAGAATTGGAGTTTTCTTGCTGTTCTTTTTGTGCCTATGTAGCATCTTCTTTCTGCTGTAACTTCCAACTTGGGTTCTAGGCACTCTGTGTATGTGTGTGTTTACAAGAGAGAAATTGCTAAACCTTAGTAAGCCCTAGAAAATTCTAGAGGTCTGAAATAAACAGATATTTTTCAAGTTTATTTAATTAAAAAGCAAAACAAAACAAAAACAGTGTCATCTGCTCCTATTAGGTAAAATATATGATCATATTGGAATCTTTGTGTGTGTGTGTGGCTGGCCAATATAGGGATCCACACCCTTGACCTTGGTGATACGAGGCTGTGCTCTAACCAGCTGAGCTACCAGCCAGCCTATACATGATCATATTGGAATAATATGCAACAGAGAGATACTCTGCTGCTATGGAGAATAAGCTGATTGCAAGGAAAAAAGATGCTCACAGATAAGGCAAGGGTAGGCTTTTTGTCCCCCATTGTGGAATAGTACAGGGAACAATGCAAATGTATTGAGGCTGGTAATTCCAAGTCATGGGAAGGAAATTAAAATGATGACTCTGGAAGAATAGTTTCAAATGTCAAGGAGTTTGAGGCAGGTGATCAATTTAGTGAAATGACAATTGCTTTAGGAGAGGCTGCTTCTTTGAAAGGATTGATACATACAGCAAGGCAAGGTAGGTGACTGTGCTGCTAAGTTTTTAATATTGCTATGAGTTTTAACTAAATATATTTGTGACTTTGCATGTAGCTCTGAATTTTGAGTGTCATAATTATTTAAGAATCTTTTATGGATTTGATTACTATAGCTTTCACTGTAATTTGATGAGGTTTTAGAACTACATTCCATTTCTAATTTTGGTTTTATTATTTCCAAGTGCCAAAATACTTAACACAGAACAACCTCTTATTCTATAATAAAAAGCAATGGAGACAAGTTATTCAGTTGAAAAAAATTACTTTTTTTTATTTAAAGATGATCTGTAAGTGGATCCTATCGATTGATGTGGTGTTGTCAGCACCACGCTCTCCCAAGTGAGCCAATCAGCCAACACTTCAGAGGGATCCAAACCCGTGGCCCTGGTGCTGTCAGCACCGCACTCTCCAAGTGCGCACGGGCCGGCCCTGCTCCATGGTAATTTTAGCTGCTTCCCTCCTTTCTTCTCAGAATTTTCATTTTCCCATGTTCTCCTGGACAACTTCAACCCTGCTAACGATTAAAACCCATCACATCTGTCTGTCATGGTGTGGATTGGCTCCCAAGCAGAAGACTCAGGGCTTCTTTGAACTAGGACTTGCATTGACTTCAACTCAACCAAGCTGAGGCGCCGATCTTGTGATTACACTTAGCATGTGCTATGAATGGAGAGAAATGAAGTGAAAAGTGCCTATGAGATGCGAAGTCATACTTGTCACGTTCCTAGTCCCCTCTCTGGGCTTCTCTCCATCTTCAGCTCCACCTCACTGTTTACCCCTTAAAGAAGCCAGATGCTCTCTAATTCATATGTCCACGAAACACTTGGTTTCAAATAACGGGTATTAAATGAATATCTGTTGGAAGTTGTGTATCCTAAATTTGTATGTGTCCTTTATGTGACTGACGATGGCATGAATAACTAGTGTTAACAGTCTTTGATGTGCTCAGCATTAATATACATTAGGAATTGTCATGGAATCTTGTAAAATTGAAAAAAAATCCAAATGCATGTCATCTGGCCTTGGAGTCCAGTTCTTCAGTACACACTCTGCTGATTTGGGCACCTCAGTCAAGAACCCAGTCAAAGAACCTCACAGAGTCACCCACAGGCCACGAAGCCACAGCACACGAGCAAGACTTTCCTGTGCTGCCCTGTTAACCATGAGCAGATGCCAAGGGCCCCAGATGTTTCAGCAAATCCTCTAGTTTCAGCAACTCCTCTAATAAGAAATAGGCCAAAGCAAACAAACAAAAAAGGAAAAAGCGAATTGGAAGAAATAGAGATCATGCAAGGGAAACAGAAAATACCATTAACTTCCTCAGAGTTATAGGAGAGAAACTGTTGGACTAACTGAAGAAGAACAGACATTGTTAAAGTAGAAGAGGGAGAAGATGAATCAAATAACCATGAGGTCATTTAGAAATTAAAAATATAACTGTTGAAATTTTTGTTTGTTTGTTTTGTGTGTGTGTGTGTGTGTGTGTGACAGTTAAGGGCGTTGTAACCATAGGGGTGGTGTCGCCCGCACCGCGCTCAGCCAGTGAGCACACCGGCCATCCCTATGTGGGATCCGAACCCGCGGCAGCGCCCCTGCGCTCCCAGCGCCGCTCTCTCCCGTGTGCGCCACGGGGCGGCCCATAAGTGTTGAAATTTAAATTAGAAAACAACTCACTAGAAAGATGAGAAAATAACACAAGGGAAGCCTGATTAGATCAAAAAAACAAAGGGATAACAAGAAAGATACAATTGAAAGAAAAGCATAAAAAAGTAAAAGGAGTAAAAGGGAAAGAGAGAGAGAAAACGGAAGTGCGTGTCCGCAGAGCCAGTGTCTGAAGAACACGCGCTCCAGGAAGAGCCGCGGAGATGGGCAGGAGGAGAGAACCCTGGGAGAAAGGAGGAAGGGACAGGTCCCGGAGGTCCCCATAGGTCCCCACGTGGAGAGTGACGATGGGTCCATACGCCGCCCCGCACTGGGGAAGCACAGGGGACACCGTGTCAACTATGGGTGCGGGGGTCAAGGGGACGGACCCTGCGGAGGAGCCTCAAGAGGGAGACGACAGGGGAGTCCGGCCTTCAGCGTCTCGTGCAGAGTCGGTTCCGATCTCAGCTTTTCCTCGTCAAACGTGAGTCCGACAAGGCGAGGACGGGCCTCTGGACGTTTAGCAGCCCAAGACCGTTTTCTTAGCAGTCTATGGGGGGCGTCTCCCACTAGGAAGAAGACATAAACCCGGACAGGGGACAGGGCCCTGGTGACGGCCACGGGGGAACATACCGAACCCGACTGCTCGGAGGCTGCATTGTAGACATTGGATCCCAGGAGGTGTCGTCCAGAGCACCACATGGGTCCCTGAGGCGTTCACCTGTGGTGACAGCAGCTGCCCTAACAGGGACAGTGCGCGTGCGCAGACGCCACCGCGCACAGAGGACAAGCGGTCCGCGCCGGGCTGTCAGCCACGTCCCCGCAGCCGCCGGTGCGCGGCGCTCAGAGCCGCGGATGGGAAGCCGCGGTCGCGGGGTGCGCTCTCCGTGGCGCCTCCTGGTGACCCTGCCTGCAGCTGCCGCCCCCAGGCCGCCCGTCCCGCCCGGGGACAGGAGCGCACGACCGGCTGCTCTCCACTCCCTGCTCCCGCCCCTCTGCGGCCGATGACAGCGGGTTCCAGCGACAGGACGGATTCCCACGGGCGCTCCAGGTCGGTGCAAGGGGTCCGCGCTGACGAGGCGCCGAGCACAGCCGTGAGGGGAACCCGCGTGGGCTATCGTCGGCCGACGGTCCTGGCGGTTCCTCGGCCCCAGGCTGGCAGGCACAGTCCGCGGCGTGACAGTCCTGACCGCGGAGCCGTGTGCTATTAAAGCTACACGGTCACCACGAGCGACGGTATCTTGTGTACTTTTTCAAAACTGAGTTTTCTATTCTATGACTGTACTCAACCGTATGAAATATAGAATTAGTAATTTATCAAATTGCGTAAAAAATGTCAATTGTTATTTATATATAAACAAAATTTATAGATTTATTTGGAAGAATTGATATATTTTCCCTACTTATTTTCTCATCTATGAACATGTACATCTCTTCATTGTCTTCAGTTTGTTCGTTTTTTCAATAACATTTTACACTCAGTGTTTAGAAATCATGATTGTAAAAATGCACCCTAATTATTCATGCAAACCTTATGAATGAAAATTTGGGGTGTTTCCAACCCTTAGTAATAGGTATTGTCATATTAACAATCTTGTCGACACCTCACCTTATAATTTTTCAAGGTTACATATGATATAGATTCCTGAATATTGGGTTACAGTATAAAATAGTAAATATACAAGTATAATTTTGCTAAATTTTCCGAGTTTCTGCTCCTTATGGGCTCTACCATTTGCATTCCACCACAGTGTATTATAATACCTGGATCCCCACAGTCTCACTAACAAGTTTGTTATCAAAAAATTAAATTTTGCAAATCTAATAGGTGAAGTATTGTATTTCAATATATTTTAAATGTCTAGTTCTCTATGAGGGATTTTAAGCACCTAATTAAGTATTGATGCCAATTTAAATTTCCTTTTGTGTTATTAGATTGTTCATATATTTTGTTCATTTTTATTTCATTTTGTTGGTCATTTCCATCTCATTTTTTCACACATCATTGTGTTAGTGATATTATCCTAGTTTAAGAGGTTTTTTGTTTTTTTGCTTTTTTTAAAATTGAAACATTATTGATCACCCATTTTAAGTATTATAGCTTGTAATTACTTTTTGTCGTGTCCTTTTGACCTAGTTGATGGCATTTACCTTTTGTTTGAGTTTTCTTTGCTTTATTAATGGCTGCTATGCCATCCATCTTAACTGCTGCTACATTAGTAGCAGCATATTTTCACCAGTGATTTGAAATGCTATCTTTCTTAAATACTAAATTTCTATAAATCTTGGGTATCTCTTTGAATTCTCCATTCTTTTTCATTAGGTTTTATATTTACTTATAAACAAATTCCATATGGTCTTGATAATGAAGAATTTACAAAAAAAATTTTTTTCTATCTCTGGTAGACTTACACCTCCCTTTTGATTTGTTTCCTCAATTTTTTCTGATGAACGATTAGTGTTTCATCAACATTTTATATTCATCCTTTTTTGTTGTAGGTGAAGAAACAAATGAGACTATTTTTAATGTGATCATGACACACGTATAAAGTAACTTAGGAGAAAATAAAATCCTTAGGATCCTGTGGCTTTCTGGCCAAGAAAATATCTCTGACATTTCTCTATCGTTTGTGTATGTATGTTTTAAGAGTGTTCTAATGCTTAAATCACATAGTTAAACAGGCTTTGTTGAGTTCTTGTTAGCTTTATGCCAAATATTTTAACAATTTTGTGGCTATTGAAAATGGAATCTTGATTTGTGGAATGTAATCTAGATAGTTATTGTTATTACATAAGACATTTATTAATTTTATATGTGAATTTTTCTAAATCGCAACATTTAAATTTTATTTTAGAAAGTCGTCTTGTTTGTAATAGGTTTTTAATTAATTCTTTTTGATTTTCTAAATTCACAATACATACACATAACACATTTTTCTCCATCTTGAGATATACAAATATGTATGGTCAAACCTTATTTTATCTACTGTTTTGATATTTATGAGTCTTACATTTTCTCAAAAGTACTTTGGCTTCTGGAAAATTATTATCTATTTTCTTTCTCCTAATGCTTAATACTTTTGCAAAATATTGAAGTTAGTAATTCATCTCAAATTTAATTTTGTGAACGGTACCTAGCAAAAGCATAACTGGATTTAATTTCCAAATAAATAATATTTCAATCCCTGTAATGATGAAGTGCTTTCCCCTAAGTAATCTGAATCCTTTCCACACATATACCAGAATCTGTTTCAAAATTCAAACTTTTACTCCACTTCGCTTATTCTTTGCCAATCTCATTCACTTTCAAGTATGTTCCTTTGCAATACATTTTATTAGACGGAGCAAATTTCCTCTTTGTTTTCATTATTATTGTTCTTCTTATGTCTTGAACATTTTGGGGGCCATTTTTGCACATAATTTTTTTTTCATATTAACTTTGAGGTTATTTGACAAGTCCCCTAAACATCACTCTTTGGAATTTTTCAAGTTTAGATTTATTGAATCTATTGATTAACATAGGTAGAATACATATATATGTGGCGTAACTTCCTAGCATCACTGCTGCCCGGCACAGGGACACACCTGGGCATTTTGGTAGGAGCTGCTGAGTGGCTCCTGCGACAGGGGTATCTATGAACACATCTCCTGGGGCATCTGCTGGGACCTCTTCTTCCTTCATTCTCACAAGAGCTGGTCGTCACCAGACATACAGACCTGCCCATCTGATGGGGCAAATGCTATCTGAATAGTGAGCAAATTTCTGTGCATCATCTTTAGGGAGGCCGCGGATGTCTGACATTTACTGGCCATGTGAATTGCTTCCCTGTGGAACTGCAGGAATATGTCCTTTGTCCCTATGGATAAATGAGAACTCTTTGTACAACTAGGATGCATACTACCCTTTCTCTGCCCATGAAGAATTTTCCAGTCTGGGGCTTGTCTTTTCACCTTTTGGCATTATTCTGGTTTTTGTTTGGACCAGGAAAAGTCAGCATTTTCCTCAGTGGCTTCTGGCTCTCTGGTCATTCAAAAGTAGTTCCTATTTCAAGATTATGGCGATAATAACTATCAGGGCTTTGTGTTTCTACATAGAGTCTTTGATTTTTCTGTAATTTTCCTCTTACTAAAAACATAAAATGAAAATTATTCAGATCTTTCTCATATTATGCGGCCAGATACAAAAGGCCACATAACATATAACTGTACTGATAGGAACAATCCACGATAGGTAAATTCACACACACAGAAAATGGAGTGGTAGTCAGGGACAGGGAGAGGCGGGATGGGGAGTGACAGCTTAATGGCTACAGAGTTGATGAAGCTGTTTGATCACTAGATGGTGGTAAGGGTTGCGCCATATTAAAAATGTACTTAATGCCACTGAATGGTAATTTTGAAAATATTAAAAACACTTTATTTTATACAAGGGATATTATTGAAAATAAAAGATGAAAAAATTTGAGGAGATGCAGGACACAGACAAAAATGAGGAGAAGCACAGCGTCAAGGAAGGGCAAGAACAGATCTGGAGTGGGGACTGGTGAGGGTGTTTGTGGGAGCTCTGGAGCCAGGGCTCCCCTGGGTGCTGGTGTTTCTTCTAATTCTTCTGATGTTTCAGGAACGGTTATGTCAGGTCGCTCTAGCTCTACCTCTGGATCTTGATCTTTCTCCTGCTCTTTCTCTTGCTCTTTCTCCTGATCATTCTCTTGATCTTTCTGTTGCTCCTGCTCTGGATCTTGCGTCTGATCTACCACTTGCTCTGGATCTTGTTCCTGCTCTACCTCTTGCTCTGGATCTTGCTCCTGCTCTACCTCTTGCTCTGGATCTTGCTCCTGCTCTACTTCTTGCTCTGGCTTGGGCTCTGGATCTTGCTCTCGCTCTGCCTCTGGCAGTGGAGGTGGAGCTGGAGCTGGAACTCGAGCCGAACATGGCAGCAGCACTTGGGACAGTTGTTCAGCCGGGGCGGAAGCTGGAACTGGAGAGACAACAATTGAAAATATCAATGTGAGTTTCTATGTCTCATCCAATGACACTGTCTTTCTAGAAGCCCAAGTCCAGAGACCCAGGCTCAGGAAGTCTCCCCACACTGCAGAACACTGTATGATTGTTCTGAGTACTCAGTGCCCCTGTCCCCAGCCTGCTTCTGGAAACTCTGCTCTGTGTGGCCCAGCCCAGGCCCCTCCCCAAACCCGCACAGGCACCCACCCTCTTCCTCCTCACCCTCAGTCTCCGCCTCACTAGGCTCCAGGTGCTCCGGCTTCTCCAGCTGCGCCAGAAGAAGATCAGCCTTACGCTCCACCTCTGAACCTCGCATACTGATATGTACATAGGCCGAAAGAAACTTCAAAGAATGAAATTCAGGAGGCTCGTGGAAATCGGTGGAATAGTATTCCAGCCAGATCTTTAAGACAGAGGACATGGCACTGTGGGAGACAGGTGGGCAACAGCATCAGAGGCCTGGCCTATCCTTCTATGCTGCCCTCCCAAGGCTCCCCTGAGTGAGCTGCAGTCTTGTACCCTCTGCCCGTGCCTGTCCATAGACCAGCCCATCCAATGTCCACCCCCAGTATGGCAGTTCTGGCACAGATGGGCCTGGCAGCCAAGGAGGGGCTGGCAAAAGCCTCCATGGGAGGAGCCTTCAACCACTGATGTGACCACGTTTCCCTTCTTCAGGGAAACCTGACAACCTCCTCTGTCTGTGTCACTGCCCCATCCCTGCTGGAATGACCTGTCCACCCCAGGAGGGTGCTGTCTGCTCTGGGCATTACTCACTGGCACACAGGAGGTGTCCAGCAATATCTGATAAATGAGGAAACAGAGGGAGGCGCTGCTCCCCTGGCCTACCCAGGGCCCTTGGAAAAGCCCAAACTTGAGCTCACACGTGAATGTACTGCCCAAGTGTCTGCATGAAAATCTGCATATCCTTTTCCCAGTGACAGCAATCTCTTGGCCCTGACCACACTCTGCACCCTCAGCACCAGCTGAGCATCCCCATGGAGGCTCCAGCCCCGAGTGTGAGCGGGATGCTCTGCACACCTCCTGCTCTGGCTCAGCACGGGCTCTGGGGGTGTGAGCAGGGCTGGGTGGGAGGGCGTGGGGATGGATTCTCTCTGGGCTCACTCTGCTCTCCAGCCTCTCGCACACCCTACGGTGCCTGGGACCACATCCCCAGCCGTCTTGACCTCTTTCCCTGCAGGGAAAGCCTTGAGCCCTCAGCCCTGTAGCAGGAATCATAAGATGTGTGAGAGCCAGAGTTCTGCCAGCCCCCCCCCCACGGGCCCCCGCAGACCACACGCAGTTGTGTGGAGATGGGAGCCCCTCCTTCTGCACCTAAACCCCACTTACCATTTTAGCTGCTCCAGGGATTCGCCATCCCCGTGACAATCAGTAATCATGTTTCCATACCTAGAGGAGGTCAGGAGTGTGTCAAATCTACCATATGGTGGCACTACCTGCTTCTCATGTCTACTGTGACTGTCTCACCTCTGACTAGACTGGAAGCCCACGAGGGCAGTGAATGCAGTCTCCTCGGTTCATTGGATTATGGTCAGTGCCCAGAAAGTGACTGCACATAGTGTGGCTTCACGTATGATTGTTGAAGGAATGAACCCCAACCAACTCCTCCCAAGATCTCTGGGTGCACCTGAAGCCGCTCTGCCCGCCTCTGGTCTCCCTGCTTTGAATACACCCAGGAGCCTACAGATAGAATCTCAAATTTCCTGTAAAAATGTGAAAACAGTGAAGCCCAAGTCAACGAGGTCAGTGAGGGGGTGACAGAGACTTCCTCGTGGGGGTGTCAGGAATCCTGAATGAGGACGACCGTGGCCCCTCCAGCAGACCTTCCACAGGGCTGGACTCAGGAGCAGCACTTTCCATGGGGGACCCACTGGAGCTTGTTCCTGTGACCACCCACTGAACACAGGAGGAAACTGAGGCTCAGAGGGGTGTGGTGACAGTCCTAAGACTCAGAGCTCGGAGGCGGCCTAGTGACACTGTGTGATCCAGGGCCTGAGTGCTCACCTGAGGAAAAGCAGGTGCAGCACATGCCGGGGACTGGCAAAGTTCTTGTAGCTTGACAGAAACAGGTGGACATAAGATTGGTCACCACCCAGGACAGCAGGCACCAGGTGCTCCACCCGCTTCTTCAGGGTGCGTGCCGGGACAGGCCACACCATGTGGGTGGCATCCGAGCTCAATGAAGATGTGTCTTCACTCCAGGACAGGACAGGGGAGAGATACACAGTGACAGCACCGTGAACCCCAAGGAGGGCAGGGGCTGGAGGCCAGTCTTAACCCCAGGGAGGACATGAGAAGACAGCCTGAGGGCCCAGGGTTAATGTACAGGGTGGTGGTTGCCACCCCGGCAGTCCCCGTTCACCCTCCAGCCAGACCTGAGGTGTGAACACACCAGGACCAGCAGGTTTATAAACCCCCCACCCTCTGCCCCTGCCCTGGGAGGGTGTCCCATGTCCCCGTTCCCCACACACTCAGGAGGAGTGGGTGCGGTCACCCAGGGAGGCTCATAGTGCTGGCCTGGCCTTGCCCAACCTCCTCTGGGCCACCTGACATTACCTTTGGTGACCTCCTCCCAGACGGCCACAGGGGTCGAGGGCGAGGGCTGAACCAGCGCCGGAAGCTTTGGACAAGCCTCTCAGCACAGGGCTTCCTGGGGCTACGGCCCCGGGACCTCGGGATACAGCACAACATCTCACTCTGCCTGTGGCCAAGTGAGCTGGGGAAGGGACTGTGTATAGAATGTGGGTGTCAGGTTACCGAGTTCCGAGTTCTCTTGGGGTCTGTCGTCAAGGAAGTGAAGTCACTTCCTGATACCTCATTTCCTGAGCCCCTCCTCTGTGTACAAGACTGCAAATGCCCCTCTGGGTACCTGTCTGCTGACCCTCCTTCCCCATGAACTCTCTCTATTGCCCACACTTCCACCAACACTGCCTGACCACACCCCTGTGCAAGGCCTGGTTGCAGCCAGCGTCACAGCTCGGAGGAGATACACGTAGGTTCATCCCCAGCTCCTGCTTCTTATCACTTTATGTGACCCTGGACCAGCCGTTGTCAGTCTCATGACCTCCACAGTCTCCCCTTTTGCACAGTGGGGATCTTTCTAGCATCTTCTTCCTAGGGATGGCATCAGGCATGTGTGAGGAAACATCTCTGAAACCTATGGCCGGTGTCACATGCAGCTAATAAACAAGACTAGAGATAAAATCCACGACGGTGTGGAAGGTAGCATGGAATACAACTAACGACAGGTCTGGTTCCTGTCATATAATCTTGAAAATGTCACTTTTGCTCTTGGTCTGTTTTCCCTGTCTGCACCATGCGACAGTTGGAATTTCATGCATTCACATACTGCTTTCCTCCATAAAACCTCACAATGGCTTCGTGTGTATTTAGGTTTGGACTCAAGTGCCACATCTCTGTCTGTGTGGTTGGCTACTCCTCAGGGGCTCCCAGTGGTCCCCACCATCTGCTGCACACATCCTCACGTAATCCCCTGCCCTGCAGTGTGGACTGGACTTAGTGACTCACTTCTAACCAATACAGGATCAAAAGTGAGAAGGTGTCACTTTCTAAATGTCATTGTAACACGCCTGTCTCTAGAGTCTTGTGCTCTGTCTCCTCTGTTCTCTCTGTTTGTATCCACCATATGCCAAGCATGGTGCCGAGAGCTGGAGAAAGAGCTGATTCAGCTGCACCCTGGCTTGGGAGATGATCCCAGGATAAGAAAGAGGAGAAGACGTGCTATCGAGTGCCTGACATTCTAAGAGAGGAAAGTGATCTAGGAGGCCATCAGAATATTCTAGATTAGGAAGCTACCTGAAGATGGTAGGAAATGAACACCATTTGCAGGGAAGAACCAGAGGCGTTTGGTCCATTAAGATGACGGCAACATGGAACTGATGTGTAAGATGTAAGTAAGTAAGAAATACTATTCACAAATTCAAATCCTTTTTTTCAAAATTATTGAATGGCAGGGATAAGTGCTCATGTTCAATGCAAACATAACTAGAATTGAGGAAGATTCCATTTATGGAATAACTTTATATCTCCATTAGATGAAAGTATGCAGATATGTTCAGCAACTCTTTTCAAATTGTATAAAATATCCATTGTTGACACAATCAGGATTCCACCCCCATACTTTGGCTTCACACCCGATTTTCTTTACACCAGACACACATCCATTGCTGTGATGTAGATCCATTGCTGTCAACACTATCCCAGCCCACAGCCTACTGGTCCTGGGAGACAGCAACTCTATCACTATATTGTGTGCAGAATCCAGGAAGGGCCTAACACGGGGGCTCCATAAATACTCCCTGAAGTGCTGCACTTGAGAAGAGTCTATGATTTTATTACCTAGTGCTCTACCTACACATGTTATCACTCTGCATTATGTCATGATCCTTAGTCCCCCTCACCTGACAGTCAGCAACCCAGGAGCAGAGTCTACACCTCGGTCTGCCCCTATGCCTGGCCCCCAGCCCAGCACCTGGCAAGTAATAGGTGCCAAGTACTGATGAATGAATTGTCTGGAAACATGTGAAACAGGATTCATCAAGAATACCCAGATGGAAGGTCACCATGAACATGCTGCCTGATAACCTGCCAGCCCTTTAATTCTGTCTGCCGACCACTTCCTTCAGCCAGGAACTGCCTGGGCTCAAAGATTTCCCAGAGTCACCATCCTGCCTTGACTTCTGCCGTTCACTTTAGCCTCCTTGATTGTCCTACTTACTGTGGGTTTCTTCACTCTCAGTCTCAGGGGACACCTCTGAACCCCTAAGGTAGCCCACTGGGTCTTCCTTCTCTGGCCAACACATTCCTCTTGCTTGTGTGCATGGCCTTGATAGCAGTGTCACAGGCAATCCCAGGAAACTGACACCCCAGCATGCTGACCTTGGGCACCCGCACTAGTCAAGGGAGCCCTCTCCCTTCGTCTCCTGCAGAATCCCCCTAGGAATAGGGGATGCAGATATGTACACATGTGTAGGGAGGAAAGGGGGTCTCATGACATCTTAGCTAGAAGATGATTACAAATTTCTTAAACATTAGTAGAAAATTATGGTTCATTTGTCCTGGCATGCAACTGAATGAGAAAAAATCTGTGAAAAATTCTGACACCCATGACAAAAGAAATGATCCAAACAATACGACCATCGAGGTGCTTTTCTTTTATGTTTAGGACTAACATTTAAAAATGTGGTATTGAGGAGAAAGTCAACAATATTGGGGGAGGCTCTGGAACGATGCTGAGTAGAAAATGGACAATAGATTCCTTTTTTGAGAATTAAGAGAAGCTATTTTGCAGAAAGTGGCAAATGAGCTTGACTTTTAGAAACGAAGAGCATTAAAGCAAGTGAGTTTAGTGGAAAGTAGATGATATTTGGGAGAGGGGTGACGTGTTAAGTTACAAGAGGCAAAGAAATGGAAAGAACACATGTTTTGCAAAGGGAAAAATCATTCCTGTAAAACATCAGAATTGGAGTTTTCTTGCTGTTCTTTTTGTGCCTATGTAGCATCTTCTTTCTGCTGTAACTTCCAACTTGGGTTCTAGGCACTCTGTGTATGTGTGTGTTTACAAGAGAGAAATTGCTAAACCTTAGTAAGCCCTAGAAAATTCTAGAGGTCTGAAATAAACAGATATTTTTCAAGTTTATTTAATTAAAAAGCAAAACAAAACAAAAACAGTGTCATCTGCTCCTATTAGGTAAAATATATGATCATATTGGAATCTTTGTGTGTGTGTGTGGCTGGCCAATATAGGGATCCACACCCTTGACCTTGGTGATACGAGGCTGTGCTCTAACCAGCTGAGCTACCAGCCAGCCTATACATGATCATATTGGAATAATATGCAACAGAGAGATACTCTGCTGCTATGGAGAATAAGCTGATTGCAAGGAAAAAAGATGCTCACAGATAAGGCAAGGGTAGGCTTTTTGTCCCCCATTGTGGAATAGTACAGGGAACAATGCAAATGTATTGAGGCTGGTAATTCCAAGTCATGGGAAGGAAATTAAAATGATGACTCTGGAAGAATAGTTTCAAATGTCAAGGAGTTTGAGGCAGGTGATCAATTTAGTGAAATGACAATTGCTTTAGGAGAGGCTGCTTCTTTGAAAGGATTGATACATACAGCAAGGCAAGGTAGGTGACTGTGCTGCTAAGTTTTTAATATTGCTATGAGTTTTAACTAAATATATTTGTGACTTTGCATGTAGCTCTGAATTTTGAGTGTCATAATTATTTAAGAATCTTTTATGGATTTGATTACTATAGCTTTCACTGTAATTTGATGAGGTTTTAGAACTACATTCCATTTCTAATTTTGGTTTTATTATTTCCAAGTGCCAAAATACTTAACACAGAACAACCTCTTATTCTATAATAAAAAGCAATGGAGACAAGATATTCAGTTGAAAAAAATTACTTTTTTTTATTTAAAGATGATCTGTAAGTGGATCCTATCGATTGATGTGGTGTTGTCAGCACCACGCTCTCCCAAGTGAGCCAATCAGCCAACACTTCATAGGGATCCAAACCCGTGGCCCTGGTGCTGTCAGCACCGCACTCTCCAAGTGCGCACGGGCCGGCCCTGCTCCATGGTAATTTTAGCTGCTTCCCTCCTTTCTTCTCAGAATTTTCATTTTCCCATGTTCTCCTGGACAACTTCAACCCTGCTAACGATTAAAACCCATCACATCTGTCTGTCATGGTGTGGATTGGCTCCCAAGCAGAAGACTCAGGGCTTCTTTGAACTAGGACTTGCATTGACTTCAACTCAACCAAGCTGAGGCGCCGATCTTGTGATTACACTTAGCATGTGCTATGAATGGAGAGAAATGAAGTGAAAAGTGCCTATGAGAAGCGAAATGATACTTGTCACGTTCCTAGTCCCCTCTCTGGGCTTCTCTCCATCTTCAGCTCCACCTCACTGTTTACCCCTTAAAGAATCCAGATGCTCTCTAATTCATATGTCCATGAAACACTTGGTTTCAAATAACGGGTATTAAATGAATATCTGTTGGAAGTTGTGTATCCTAAATTTGTATGTGTCCTTTATGTGACTGACGATGGCATGAATAACTAGTGTTAACAGTCTTTGATGTGCTCAGCATTAATATACATTAGGAATTGTCATGGAATCTTGTAAAATTGAAAAAAAAATCCAAATGCATGTCATCTGGCCTTGGAGTCCAGTTCTTCAGTACACACTCTGCTGATTTGGGCACCTCAGTCAAGAACCCAGTCAAAGAACCACACAGAGTCACCCACAGGCCACGAAGCCACAGCACACGAGCAAGACTTTCCTGTGCTGCCCTGTTAACCATGAGCAGATGCCAAGGGCCCCAGATGTTTCAGCAAATCCTCTAGTTTCAGCAACTCCTCTAATAAGAAATAGGCCAAAGCAAACAAACAAAAAAGGCAAAAGCGAATTGGAAGTAATAGAGATCATGCAAGGGAAACAAAATACCATTAACTTCCTCAGAGTTATAGGAGAGAAACTGTTGGACTAACTGAAGAAGAACAGACATTGTTAAAGTAGAAGAGGGAGAAGATGAATCAAATAACCATGAGGTCATTTAGAAATTAAAAATATAACTGTTGAAATTTTTGTTTGTTTGTTTTGTGTGTGTGTGTGTGTGTGTGACAGTTAAGGGCGTTGTAACCATAGGGGTGGTGTCGCCCGCACCGCGCTCAGCCAGTGAGCACACCGGCCATCCCTTTGTGGGATCCGAACCCACGGCAGCGCCCCTGCGCTCCCAGCGCCGCTCTCTCCCGTGTGCACCACGGGGCGGCCCATAAGTGTTGAAATTTAAATTAGAAAACAACTCACTAGAAAGATGAGAAAATAACACAAGGGAAGCCTGATTAGATCAAAAAAACAAAGGGATAACAAGAAAGATACAATTGAAAGAAAAGCATAAAAAAGTAAAAGGAGTAAAAGGGAAAGAGAGAGAGAAAACGGAAGTGCGTGTCCGCAGAGCCAGTGTCTGAAGAACACGCGCTCCAGGAAGAGCCGCGGAGATGGGCAGGAGGAGAGAACCGTGGGAGAAAGGAGGAAGGGACAGGTCCCGGAGGTCCCCATAGGTCCCCAGGTGGAGAGTGACGATGGGTCCATACGCCGCCCCGCACTGGGGAAGCACAGGGGACACCGTGTCAACTATGGGTGTGGGGGTCAAGGGGACGGACCCTGCGGAGGAGCCTCAAGAGGGAGACGACAGGGGAGTCCGGCCTTCAGCGTCTCGTGCAGAGTCGGTTCCGATCTCAGCTTTTCCTCGTCAAACGTGAGTCCGACAAGGCGAGGACGGGCCTCTGGACGTTTAGCAGCCCAAGACCGTTTTCTTAGCAGTCTATGGGGGGCGTCTCCCACTAGGAAGAAGACATAAACCCGGACAGGGGACAGGGCCCTGGTGACGGCCACGGGGGAACATACCGAACCCGACTGCTCGGAGGCTGCATTGTAGACATCGGATCCCAGGAGGTGTCGTCCAGAGCACCACATGGGTCCCTGAGGCGTTCACCTGTGGTGACAGCAGCTGCCCTAACAGGGACAGTGCGCGTGCGCAGACGCCACCGCGCACAGAGGACACGCGGTCCGCGCCGGGCTGTCAGCCGCGTCCCCGCAGCCGCCGGTGCGCGGCGCTCAGAGCCGCGGACGGGAAGCCGCGGTCGCGGGGTGCGCTCTCCGTGGCGCCTCCTGGTGGCCCTGCCTGCAGCTGCCGCCCCCAGGCCGCCCGTCCCGCCCGGGGACAGGAGCGCACGACCGGCTGCTCTCCACTCCCTGCTCCCGCCCCTCTGCGGCCGATGACAGCGGGTTCCAGCGACAGGACGGATTCCCACGGGCGCTCCAGGTCGGTGCAAGGGGTCCGCGCTGACGAGGCGCCGAGCACAGCCGTGAGGGGGACCCGCGTGGGCTATCGTCGGCCGACGGTCCTGGCGGTTCCTCGGCCCCAGGCTGGCAGGCACAGTCCGCGGCGTGACAGTCCTGACCGCGGAGCCGTGTGCTATTAAAGCTACACGGTCACCACGAGCGACGGTATCTTGTGTACTTTTTCAAAACTGAGTTTTCTATTCTATGACTGTACTCAACCGTATGAAATATAGAATTAGTAATTTATCAAATTGCGTAAAAAATGTCAATTGTTATTTATATATAAACAAAATTTATAGATTTATTTGGAAGAATTGATATATTTTCCCTACTTATTTTCTCATCTATGAACATGTACATCTCTTCATTGTCTTCAGTTTGTTCGTTTTTTCAATAACATTTTACACTCAGTGTTTAGAAATCATGATTGTAAAAATGCACCCTAATTATTCATGCAAACCTTATGAATGAAAATTTGGGGTGTTTCCAACCCTTAGTAATAGGTATTGTCATATTAACAATCTTGTCGACACCTCACCTTATAATTTTTCAAGGTTACATATGATATAGATTCCTGAATATTGGGTTACAGTATAAAATAGTAAATATACAAGTATAATTTTGCTAAATTTTGCGAGTTTCTGCTCCTTATGGGCTCTACCATTTGCATTCCACCACAGTGTATTATAATACCTGGATCCCCACAGTCTCACTAACAAGTTTGTTATCAAAAAATTAAATTTTGCAAATCTAATAGGTGAAGTATTGTATTTCAATATATTTTAAATGTCTAGTTCTCTATGAGGGATTTTAAGCACCTCATTAAGTATTGATGCCAATTTAAATTTCCTTTTGTGTTATTAGATTGTTCATATATTTTGTTCATTTTTATTTCATTTTGTTGGTCATTTCCATCTCATTTTTTCACACATCATTGTGTTAGTGATATTATCCTAGTTTAAGAGGTTTTTTGTTTTTTTGCTTTTTTAAAAATTGAAACATTATTGATCACCCATTTTAAGTATTATAGCTTGTAATTAATTTTTGTCGTGTCCTTTTGACCTAGTTGGTGGCATTTACCTTTTGTTTGAGTTTGCTTTGCTTTATTAATGGCTGCTATGCCATCCATGTTAACTGCTGCTACATTAGTAGCAGCATATTTTCACCAGTGATTTGAAATGCTATCTTTCTTAAATACTAAATTTCTATAAATCTTGGGTATCTCTTTGAATTCTCCATTCTTTTTCATTAGGTTTTATATTTACTTATAAACAAATTCCATATGGTCTTGAAAATGAAGAATTTATAAAAAAAATTTTTTTCGATCTCTGGTAGACTTACACCTCCCTTTTGATTTGTTTCCTCAATTTTTTCTGATGAACGATTAATGTTTCATCAACATTTTATAATCATCCTTTTTTGTTGTAGGTGAAGAAACAAATGAGACTATTTTTAATGTGATCATGACACACGTATAAAGTAACTTAGGAGAAAATAAAATCCTTAGGATCCTGTGGCTTTCTGGCCAAGAAAATATCTCTGACATTTCTCTATCGTTTGTGTATGTATGTTTTAAGAGTGTTCTAATGCTTAAATCACATAGTTAAACAGGCTTTGTTGAGTTCTTGTTAGCTTTATGCCAAATATTTTAACAATTTTGTGGCTATTGAAAATGGAATCTTGATTTGTGGAATGTAATCTAGATAGTTATTGTTATTACATAAGACATTTATTAATTTTATATGTGAATTTTTCTAAATCGCAACGTGTAAATTTTTTTTAGAAAGTCGTCTTGTTTGTAATAGATTTTTAATTAATTCTTTTTGATTTTCTAAATTCACAATACATACACATAACACATTTTTCTCCATCTTGAGATATACAAATATGTATGGTCAAACCTTATTTTATCTACTGTTTTGATATTTATGAGTCTTACATTTTCTCAAAAGTACTTTGGCTTCTGTGGAAATTATTATGTCTTTTTCTTTCTCCTAATGCTTAATACTTTTGCAAAATATTGAAGTTAGTAATTCATCTCAAATTTAATTTTGTGAACGGTACCTAGCAAAAGCATAACTGGATTTAATTTCCAAATAAATAATATTTCAATCCCTGTAATGATGAAGTGCTTTCCCCTAAGTAATCTGAATCCTTTCCACACATATACCAGAATCTGTTTCAAAATTCAAACTTTTACTCCACTTCGCTTATTCTTTGCCAATCTCATTCACTTTCAAGTATGTTCCTTTGCAATACATTTTATTAGACGGAGCAAATTTCCTCTTTGTTTTCATTATTATTGTTCTTCTTATGTCTTGAACATTTTGGGGGCCATTTTTGCACATAATTTTTTTTTCATATTAACTTTGAGGTTATTTGACAAGTCCCCTAAACATCACTCTTTGGAATTTTTCAAGTTTAGATTTATTGAATCTATTGATTAACATAGGTAGAATACATATATATGTGGCGTAACTTCCTAGCATCACTGCTGCCCGGCACATGGACACACCTGGGCATTTTGGTAGGAGCTGCTGAGTGGCTCCTGCGACAGGGGTATCTATGAACACATCTCCTGGGGCATCTGCTGGGACCTCTTCTTCCTTCATTCTCACAAGAGCTGGTCGTCACCAGACATACAGACCTGCCCATCTGATGGGGCAAATGCTATCTGAATAGTGAGTAAATTTCTGTGCATCATCATTAGGGAGGCCGTGGATGTCTCACATTTACTGGCCATGTGAATTGCTTCCCTGTGGAACTGCAGGAATATGTCCTTTGTCCCTATGGATAAATGAGAACTCTTTGTACAACTAGGATGCATACTACCCTTTCTCTGCCCATGAAGAATTTTCCAGTCTGGGGCTTGTCTTTTCACCTTTTGGCATTATTCTGGTTTTTGTTTGGACCAGGAAAAGTCAGCATTTTCCTCAGTGGCTTCTGGCTCTCTGGTCATTCAAAAGTAGTTCCTATTTCAAGATTATGGCAATAATATCTATCAGGGCTTTGTGTTTCTACATAGAGTCTTTGATTTTTCTGTAATTTTCCTCTTACTAAAAACATAAAATGAAAATTATTCAGATCTTTCTCATATTATGCGGCCAGATACAAAAGGCCACATAACATATAACTGTACTGATAGGAACAATTTACGATAGGTAAATTCACACACACAGAAAATGGAGTGGTAGTCAGGGACAGGGAGAGGCGGGATGGGGAATGACAGCTTAATGGCTACAGAGTTGATGAAGCTGTTTGATCACTAGATGGTGGTAAGGGTTGCGCCATATTAAAAATGTACTTAATGCCACTGAATGGTAATTTTGAAAATATTAAAAACACTTTATTTTATACAAGGGATATTATTGAAAATAAAAGATGAAAAAATTTGAGGAGATGCAGGACACAGACAAAAATGAGGAGAAGCACAGCGTCAAGGAAGGGCAAGAACAGATCTGGAGTGGGGACTGGTGAGGGTGTTTGTGGGAGCTCTGGAGCCAGGGCTCCCCTGGGTGCTGGTGTTTCTTCTAATTCTTCTGATGTTTCAGGAACGGTTATGTCAGGTTGCTCTAGCTCTACCTCTGGATCTTGATCTTTCTCCTGCTCTTTCTCTTGCTCTTTCTCCTGATCTTTCTCTTGATCTTTCTGTTGCTCCTGCTCTGGATCTTGCGTCTGATCTACCACTTGCTCTGGATCTTGTTCCTGCTCTACCTCTTGCTCTGGATCTTGCTCCTGCTCTACCACTTGCTCTGGATCTTGCTCCTGCTCTACTTCTTGCTCTGGCTTGGGCTCTGGATCTTGCTCTCGCTCTGCCTCTGGCAGTGGAGGTGGAGCTGGAGCTGGAACTCGAGCCGAACATGGCAGCAGCTCTTGGGACAGTTGTTCAGCCGGGGCGGAAGCTGGAACTGGAGAGACAACAATTGAAAATATCAATGTGAGTTTCTATGTCTCATCCAATGACACTGTCTTTCTAGAAGCCCAAGTCCAGAGACCCAGGCTCAGGAAGTCTCCCCACACCGCAGAACACTGTATGATTGTTCTGAGTACTCAGTGCCCCTGTCCCCAGCCTGCTTCTGGAAACTCTGCTCTGTGTGGCCCAGCCCAGGCCCCTCCCCAAACCCGCACAGGCACCCACCCTCTTCCTCCTCACCCTCAGTCTCCGCCTCACTAGGCTCCAGGTGCTCTGGCTTCTCCAGCTGCGCCAGAAGAAGATCAGCCTTACGCTCCACCTCTGAACCTCGCATACTGATATGTACATAGGCCGAAAGAAACTTCAAAGAATGAAATTCAGGAGGCTCGTGGAAATCGGTGGAATAGAATTCCAGCCAGATCTTTAAGACAGAGGACATGGCACTGTGGGAGACAGGTGGGCAACAGCATCAGAGGCCTGGCCTATCCCTCTATGCTGCCCTCCCAGGTCTCCCCTGAGTGAGCTGCAGTCTTGTACCCTCTGCCCGTGCCTGTCCATAGACCAGCCCATCCAATGTCCACCCCCAGTATGGCAGTTCTGGCACAGATGGGCCTGGCAGCCAAGGAGGGGCTGGCAAAAGCCTCCATGGGAGGAGCCTTCAACCACTGATGTGACAACGTTTCCCTTCTTCAGGGAAACCTGACAACCTCCTCTGTCTGTGTCACTGCCCCATCCCTGCTGGAATGACCTGTCCACCCCAGGAGGGTGCTGTCTGCTCTGGGCATTACTCACTGGCACACAGGAGGTGTCCAGCAATATCTGATAAATGAGGAAACAGAGGGAGGGGCTGCTCCCCTGGCCTACCCAGGGCCCTTGGAAAAGCCCAAACTTGAGCTCACACGTGAATGTACTGCCCAAGTGTCTGCATGAAAATCTGCATATCCTTTTCCCAGTGACAGCAATCTCTTGGCCCTGACCACACTCTGCACCCTCAGCACCAGCTGAGCATCCCCATGGAGGCTCCAGCCCCGAGTGTGAGCGGGTTGCTCTGCACACCTCCTGCTCTGGCTCAGCACGGGCTCTGGGGGTGTGGGCAGGGCTGGGTGGGAGGGCGTGGGGATGGATTCTCTCTGGGCTCACTCTGCTCTCCAGCCTCTCGCACACCCTACGGTGCCTGGGACCACATCCCCAGCCGTCTTGACCTCTTTCCCTGCAGGGAAAGCCTTGAGCCCTCAGCCCTGTAGCAGGAATCATAAGATGTGTGAGAGCCAGAGTTCTGCCAGCCCCCCACCCACAGGCCCCCACAGACCACACGCAGTTGTGTGGAGATGGGAGCCCCTCCTTCTGCACCTAAACCCCACTTACCATTTTAGCTGCTCCAGGGATTCGCCATCCCCGTGACAATCAGTAATCATGTTTCCATACCTAGAGGAGGTCAGGAGTGTGTCAAATCTACCATATGGTGGCACTACCTGCTTCTCATGTCTACTGTGACTGTCTCACCTCTGACTAGACTGGAAGCCCACGAGGGCAGTGAATGCAGTCTCCTCGGTTCATTGGATTATGGTCAGTGCCCAGAAAGTGACTGCACATAGTGTGGCTTCACGTATGATTGTTGAAGGAATGAACCCCAACCAACTCCTCCCAAGATCTCTGGGTGCACCTGAAGCCGCTCTGCCCGCCTCTGGTCTCCCTGCTTTGAATACACCCAGGAGCCTACAGATAGAATCTCAAATTTCCTGTAAAAATGTGAAAACAGTGAAGCCCAAGTCAACGAGGTCAGTGAGGGGGTGACAGAGACTTCCTCGTGGGGGTGTCAGGAATCCTGAATGAGGACGACCGTGGCCCCTCCAGCAGACCTTCCACAGGGCTGAACTCAGGAGCAGCACTTTCCATGGGGGACCCACTGGAGCTTGTTCCTGTGACCACCCACTGAACACAGGAGGAAACTGAGGCTCAGAGGGGTGTGGTGACAGTCCTATGACTCACAGCTGGGACGCGGCCAAGTGACACTGTGTGATCCAGGGCCTGAGTGCTCACCTGAGGAAAAGCAGGTGCAGCACATGCCGGGGACTGGCAAAGTTCTTGTAGCTTGACAGAAACAGGTGGACATAAGATTGGTCACCACCCAAGACAGCAGGCACCAGGTGCTCCACCCGCTTCTTCAGGGTGCGTGCCGGGACAGGCCACACCATGTGGGTGGCATCCGAGCTCAATGAAGATGTGTCTTCACTCCAGGACAGGACAGGGGAGAGATACACAGTGACAGCACCATGAACCCCAAGGAGGGCAGGGGCTGGAGGCCAGTCTTAACCCCAGGGAGGACATGAGAAGACAGCCTGAGGGCCCAGGGTTAATGTACAGGGTGGTGGTTGCCACCCCGGCAGTCCCCGTTCACCCTCCAGCCAGACCTGAGGTGTGAACACACCAGGACCAGCAGGTTTATAAACCCCCCACCCTCTGCCCCTGCCCTGGGAGGGTGTCCCATGTCCCCGTTCCCCACACACTCAGGAGGAGTGGGTGCGGTCACCCAGGGAGGCTCATAGTGCTGGCCTGGCCTTGCCCAACCTCCTCTGGGCCACCTGACATTACCTTTGGGGACCTCCTCCCAGACGGCCACAGGGGTCGAGGGCGAGGGCTGAACCAGCGCCGGAAGCATTGGACAAGCCTCTCAGCACAGGGCTTCCTGGGGCTACGGCCCCGGGACCTCGGGATACAGCACAACATCTCACTCTGCCTGTGGCCAAGTGAGCTGCGGAAGGGGCTGTGTATAGAATGTGGGTGTCAGGTTACCGAGTTCCGAGTTCTCTTGGGGTCTGTCGTCAAGGAAGTGAAGTCACTTCCTGATACCTCATTTCCTGAGCCCCTCCTCTGTGTACAAGACTGCAAATGCCCCTCTGGGTACCTGTCTGCTGACCCTCCTTCCCCATGAACTCTCTCTATTGCCCACTCTTCCACCAACACTGCCTGACCACACCCCTGTGCAAGGCCTGGTTGCAGCCAGCGTCACAGCTCAGAGGAGATACACGTAGGTTCATCCCCAGCTCCTGCTTCTTATCACTTTATGTGACCCTGGACCAGCCGTTGTCACTCTCATGACCTCCCCAGTCTCCCCTTTTGCACAGTGGGGATCTTTCTAGCATCTTCTTCCTAGGGATGGCATCAGGCATGTGTGAGGAAACATCTCTGAAACCTATGGCCGGTGTCACATGCAGCTAATAAACAAGACTAGAGATAAAATCCACGACGGTGTGGAAGGTAGCATGGAATACAACTAACGACAGGTCTGGTTCCTGTCATATAATCTTGAAAATGTCACTTTTGCTCTTGGTCTGTTTTCCCTGTCTGCACCATGCGACAGTTGGAATTTCATGCATTCACATACTGCTTTCCTCCTTAAAACCTCACAATGGCTTCGTGTGTATTTAGGTTTGGACTCAAGTGCCACATCTCTGTCTGTGTGGTTGGCTACTCCTCAGGGGCTCCCAGTGGTCCCCACCATCTGCTGCACACATCCTCACATAATCCCCTGCCCTGCAGTGTGGACTGGACTTAGTGACTCACTTCTAACCAATACAGGATCAAAAGTGAGAAGGTGTCACTTTCTAAATGTCATTGTAACACGCCTGTCCCTAGAGTCTTGTGCTCTGTCTCCTCTGTTCTCTCTGTTTGTATCCACCATATGCCAAGCATGGTGCCGAGAGCTGGAGAAAGAGCTGATTCAGCTGCACCCTGGCTTGGGAGATGATCCCAGGATAAGAAAGAGGAGAAGACGTGCTATCGAGTGCCTGACATTCTAAGAGAGGAAAGTGATCTAGGAGGCCATCAGAATATTCTAGATTAGGAAGCTACCTGAAGATGGTAGGAAATGAACACCATTTGCAGGGAAGAACCAGAGGCGTTTGGTCCATTAAGATGACGGCAACATGGAACTGATGTGTAAGATGTAAGTAAGTAAGAAATACTATTCACAAATTCAAATCCTTTTTTCAAAATCATTGAATGGCAGGGATAAGTGCTCATGTTCAATGCAAACATAACTAGAATTGAGGAAGATTCCATTTTTGGAATAACTTTATATCTCCATTAGATGAAAGTATGCAGATATGTTCAGCAATTCTTTTCAAATTGTATAAAATATCCATTGTTGACACAATCAGGATTCCACCCCCATACTTTAGCTTCACACCCGATTTTCTTTACACCAGACACACATCCATTGCTGTGATGTAGATCCATTGCTGTCAACACTATCCCAGCCCACAGCCTACTGGTCCTGGGAGACAGCAACTCTATCACTATATTGTGTGCAGAATCCAGGAAGGGCCTAACACGGGGGCTCCATAAATACTCCCTGAAGTGCTGGACTTGAGAAGAGTCTATGATTTTATTACCTAGTGCTCTACCTACACATGTTATCACTCTGCATTATGTCATGATCCTTAGTCCCCCTCACCTGACAGTCAGCAACCCAGGAGCAGAGTCTACACCTCGGTCTGCCCCTATGCCTGGCCCCCAGCCCAGCACCTGGCAAGTAATAGGTGCCAAGTACTGATGCATGAATTGTCTGGAAACATGTGAAACAGGATTCATCAAGAATACCCAGATGGAAGGTCACCATGAACATGCTGCCTGATAACCTGCCAGCCCTTTAATTCTGTCTGCCGACCACTTCCTTCAGCCAGGAACTGCCTGGGCTCAAAGATTTCCCAGAGTCACCATCCTGCCTTGACTTCTGCCGTTCACTTTACCCTCCTTGATTGTCCTACTTACTGTGGGTTTCTTCACTCTCAGTCTCAGGGGACACCTCTGAACCCCTAAGGTAGCCCACTGGGTCTTCCTTCTCTGGCCAACACATTCCTCTTGCTTGTGTGCATGGCCTTGATAGCAGTGTCACAGGCAATCCCAGGAAACTGACACCCCAGCATGCTGACCTTGGGCACCCGCACTAGTCAAGGGAGCCCTCTCCCTTCGTCTCCTGCAGAATCCCCCTAGGAATAGGGGATGCAGATATGTACACATGTGTAGGGAGGAAAGGGGGTCTCATGACATCTTAGCTAGAAGATGATTACAAATTTCTTAAACATTAGTAGAAAATTATGGTTCATTTGTCCTGGCATGCAACTGAATGAGAAAAAATCTGTGAAAAATTCTGACACCCATGACAAAAGAAATGATCCAAACAATACGACCATCGAGGTGCTTTTCTTTTATGTTTAGGACTAACATTTAAAAATGTGGTATTGAGGAGAATGTCAACAATATTGGGGGAGGCTCTGGAACGATGCTGAGTAGAAAATGGACAATAGATTCCTTTTTTGAGAATTAAGAGAAGCTATTTTGCAGAAAGTGGCAAATGAGCTTGACTTTTAGAAACGAAGAGCATTAAAGCAAGTGAGTTTAGTGGAAAGTAGATGATATTTGGGAGAGGGGTGACGTGTTAAGTTACAAGAGGCAAAGAAATGGAAAGAACACATGTTTTGCAAAGGGAAAAATCATTCCTGTAAAACATCAGAATTGGAGTTTTCTTGCTGTTCTTTTTGTGCCTATGTAGCATCTTCTTTCTGCTGTAACTTCCAACTTGGGTTCTAGGCACTCTGTGTATGTGTGTGTTTACAAGAGAGAAATTGCTAAACCTTAGTAAGCCCTAGAAAATTCTAGAGGTCTGAAATAAACAGATATTTTTCAAGTTTATTTAATTAAAAAGCAAAACAAAACAAAAACAGTGTCATCTGCTCCTATTAGGTAAAATATATGATCATATTGGAATCTTTGTGTGTGTGTGTGGCTGGCCAATATAGGGATCCACACCCTTGACCTTGGTGATACGAGGCTGTGCTCTAACCAGCTGAGCTACCAGCCAGCCTATACATGATCATATTGGAATAATATGCAACAGAGAGATACTCTGCTGCTATGGAGAATAAGCTGATTGCAAGGAAAAAAGATGCTCACAGATAAGGCAAGGGTAGGCTTTTTGTCCCCCATTGTGGAATAGTACAGGGAACAATGCAAATGTATTGAGGCTGGTAATTCCAAGTCATGGGAAGGAAATTAAAATGATGACTCTGGAAGAATAGTTTCAAATGTCAAGGAGTTTGAGGCAGGTGATCAATTTAGTGAAATGACAATTGCTTTAGGAGAGGCTGCTTCTTTGAAAGGATTGATACATACAGCAAGGCAAGGTAGGTGACTGTGCTGCTAAGTTTTTAATATTGCTATGAGTTTTAACTAAATATATTTGTGACTTTGCATGTAGCTCTGAATTTTGAGTGTCATAATTATTTAAGAATCTTTTATGGATTTGATTACTATAGCTTTCACTGTAATTTGATGAGGTTTTAGAACTACATTCCATTTCTAATTTTGGTTTTATTATTTCCAAGTGCCAAAATACTTAACACAGAACAACCTCTTATTCTATAATAAAAAGCAATGGAGACAAGATATTCAGTTGAAAAAAATTACTTTTTTTTATTTAAAGATGATCTGTAAGTGGATCCTATCGATTGATGTGGTGTTGTCAGCACCACGCTCTCCCAAGTGAGCCAATCAGCCAACACTTCATAGGGATCCAAACCCGTGGCCCTGGTGCTGTCAGCACCGCACTCTCCAAGTGCGCACGGGCCGGCCCTGCTCCATGGTAATTTTAGCTGCTTCCCTCCTTTCTTCTCAGAATTTTCATTTTCCCATGTTCTCCTGGACAACTTCAACCCTGCTAACGATTAAAACCCATCACATCTGTCTGTCATGGTGTGGATTGGCTCCCAAGCAGAAGACTCAGGGCTTCTTTGAACTAGGACTTGCATTGACTTCAACTCAACCAAGCTGAGGCGCCGATCTTGTGATTACACTTAGCATGTGCTATGAATGGAGAGAAATGAAGTGAAAAGTGCCTATGAGAAGCGAAATGATACTTGTCACGTTCCTAGTCCCCTCTCTGGGCTTCTCTCCATCTTCAGCTCCACCTCACTGTTTACCCCTTAAAGAATCCAGATGCTCTCTAATTCATATGTCCATGAAACACTTGGTTTCAAATAACGGGTATTAAATG
Organism: Cynocephalus volans; assembly: GCF_027409185.1. Lineage (NCBI taxonomy): Eukaryota > Metazoa > Chordata > Mammalia > Dermoptera > Cynocephalidae > Cynocephalus > Cynocephalus volans. The sequence continues at coordinate 49,415,069 of NC_084476.1, read as the reverse complement.
AATATCTGTTGGAAGTTGTGTATCCTAAATTTGTATGTGTCCTTTATGTGACTGACGATGGCATGAATAACTAGTGTTAACAGTCTTTGATGTGCTCAGCATTAATATACATTAGGAATTGTCATGGAATCTTGTAAAATTGAAAAAAAAATCCAAATGCATGTCATCTGGCCTTGGAGTCCAGTTCTTCAGTACACACTCTGCTGATTTGGGCACCTCAGTCAAGAACCCAGTCAAAGAACCACACAGAGTCACCCACAGGCCACGAAGCCACAGCACACGAGCAAGACTTTCCTGTGCTGCCCTGTTAACCATGAGCAGATGCCAAGGGCCCCAGATGTTTCAGCAAATCCTCTAGTTTCAGCAACTCCTCTAATAAGAAATAGGCCAAAGCAAACAAACAAAAAAGGCAAAAGCGAATTGGAAGTAATAGAGATCATGCAAGGGAAACAAAATACCATTAACTTCCTCAGAGTTATAGGAGAGAAACTGTTGGACTAACTGAAGAAGAACAGACATTGTTAAAGTAGAAGAGGGAGAAGATGAATCAAATAACCATGAGGTCATTTAGAAATTAAAAATATAACTGTTGAAATTTTTGTTTGTTTGTTTTGTGTGTGTGTGTGTGTGTGTGACAGTTAAGGGCGTTGTAACCATAGGGGTGGTGTCGCCCGCACCGCGCTCAGCCAGTGAGCACACCGGCCATCCCTTTGTGGGATCCGAACCCACGGCAGCGCCCCTGCGCTCCCAGCGCCGCTCTCTCCCGTGTGCACCACGGGGCGGCCCATAAGTGTTGAAATTTAAATTAGAAAACAACTCACTAGAAAGATGAGAAAATAACACAAGGGAAGCCTGATTAGATCAAAAAAACAAAGGGATAACAAGAAAGATACAATTGAAAGAAAAGCATAAAAAAGTAAAAGGAGTAAAAGGGAAAGAGAGAGAGAAAACGGAAGTGCGTGTCCGCAGAGCCAGTGTCTGAAGAACACGCGCGCCAGGAAGAGCCGCGGAGATGGGCAGGAGGAGAGAACCGTGGGAGAAAGGAGGAAGGGACAGGTCCCGGAGGTCCCCATAGGTCCCCAGGTGGAGAGTGACGATGGGTCCATACGCCGCCCCGCACTGGGGAAGCACAGGGGACACCGTGTCAACTATGGGTGTGGGGGTCAAGGGGACGGACCCTGCGGAGGAGCCTCAAGAGGGAGACGACAGGGGAGTCCGGCCTTCAGCGTCTCGTGCAGAGTCGGTTCCGATCTCAGCTTTTCCTCGTCAAACGTGAGTCCGACAAGGCGAGGACGGGCCTCTGGACGTTTAGCAGCCCAAGACCGTTTTCTTAGCAGTCTATGGGGGGCGTCTCCCACTAGGAAGAAGACATAAACCCGGACAGGGGACAGGGCCCTGGTGACGGCCACGGGGGAACATACCGAACCCGACTGCTCGGAGGCTGCATTGTAGACATCGGATCCCAGGAGGTGTCGTCCAGAGCACCACATGGGTCCCTGAGGCGTTCACCTGTGGTGACAGCAGCTGCCCTAACAGGGACAGTGCGCGTGCGCAGACGCCACCGCGCACAGAGGACACGCGGTCCGCGCCGGGCTGTCAGCCGCGTCCCCGCAGCCGCCGGTGCGCGGCGCTCAGAGCCGCGGACGGGAAGCCGCGGTCGCGGGGTGCGCTCTCCGTGGCGCCTCCTGGTGGCCCTGCCTGCAGCTGCCGCCCCCAGGCCGCCCGTCCCGCCCGGGGACAGGAGCGCACGACCGGCTGCTCTCCACTCCCTGCTCCCGCCCCTCTGCGGCCGATGACAGCGGGTTCCAGCGACAGGACGGATTCCCACGGGCGCTCCAGGTCGGTGCAAGGGGTCCGCGCTGACGAGGCGCCGAGCACAGCCGTGAGGGGGACCCGCGTGGGCTATCGTCGGCCGACGGTCCTGGCGGTTCCTCGGCCCCAGGCTGGCAGGCACAGTCCGCGGCGTGACAGTCCTGACCGCGGAGCCGTGTGCTATTAAAGCTACACGGTCACCACGAGCGACGGTATCTTGTGTACTTTTTCAAAACTGAGTTTTCTATTCTATGACTGTACTCAACCGTATGAAATATAGAATTAGTAATTTATCAAATTGCGTAAAAAATGTCAATTGTTATTTATATATAAACAAAATTTATAGATTTATTTGGAAGAATTGATATATTTTCCCTACTTATTTTCTCATCTATGAACATGTACATCTCTTCATTGTCTTCAGTTTGTTCGTTTTTTCAATAACATTTTACACTCAGTGTTTAGAAATCATGATTGTAAAAATGCACCCTAATTATTCATGCAAACCTTATGAATGAAAATTTGGGGTGTTTCCAACCCTTAGTAATAGGTATTGTCATATTAACAATCTTGTCGACACCTCACCTTATAATTTTTCAAGGTTACATATGATATAGATTCCTGAATATTGGGTTACAGTATAAAATAGTAAATATACAAGTATAATTTTGCTAAATTTTGCGAGTTTCTGCTCCTTATGGGCTCTACCATTTGCATTCCACCACAGTGTATTATAATACCTGGATCCCCACAGTCTCACTAACAAGTTTGTTATCAAAAAATTAAATTTTGCAAATCTAATAGGTGAAGTATTGTATTTCAATATATTTTAAATGTCTAGTTCTCTATGAGGGATTTTAAGCACCTCATTAAGTATTGATGCCAATTTAAATTTCCTTTTGTGTTATTAGATTGTTCATATATTTTGTTCATTTTTATTTCATTTTGTTGGTCATTTCCATCTCATTTTTTCACACATCATTGTGTTAGTGATATTATCCTAGTTTAAGAGGTTTTTTGTTTTTTTGCTTTTTTAAAAATTGAAACATTATTGATCACCCATTTTAAGTATTATAGCTTGTAATTAATTTTTGTCGTGTCCTTTTGACCTAGTTGGTGGCATTTACCTTTTGTTTGAGTTTGCTTTGCTTTATTAATGGCTGCTATGCCATCCATGTTAACTGCTGCTACATTAGTAGCAGCATATTTTCACCAGTGATTTGAAATGCTATCTTTCTTAAATACTAAATTTCTATAAATCTTGGGTATCTCTTTGAATTCTCCATTCTTTTTCATTAGGTTTTATATTTACTTATAAACAAATTCCATATGGTCTTGAAAATGAAGAATTTATAAAAAAAATTTTTTTCGATCTCTGGTAGACTTACACCTCCCTTTTGATTTGTTTCCTCAATTTTTTCTGATGAACGATTAATGTTTCATCAACATTTTATAATCATCCTTTTTTGTTGTAGGTGAAGAAACAAATGAGACTATTTTTAATGTGATCATGACACACGTATAAAGTAACTTAGGAGAAAATAAAATCCTTAGGATCCTGTGGCTTTCTGGCCAAGAAAATATCTCTGACATTTCTCTATCGTTTGTGTATGTATGTTTTAAGAGTGTTCTAATGCTTAAATCACATAGTTAAACAGGCTTTGTTGAGTTCTTGTTAGCTTTATGCCAAATATTTTAACAATTTTGTGGCTATTGAAAATGGAATCTTGATTTGTGGAATGTAATCTAGATAGTTATTGTTATTACATAAGACATTTATTAATTTTATATGTGAATTTTTCTAAATCGCAACGTGTAAATTTTTTTTAGAAAGTCGTCTTGTTTGTAATAGATTTTTAATTAATTCTTTTTGATTTTCTAAATTCACAATACATACACATAACACATTTTTCTCCATCTTGAGATATACAAATATGTATGGTCAAACCTTATTTTATCTACTGTTTTGATATTTATGAGTCTTACATTTTCTCAAAAGTACTTTGGCTTCTGTGGAAATTATTATGTCTTTTTCTTTCTCCTAATGCTTAATACTTTTGCAAAATATTTAAGTTAGTAATTCATCTCAAATTTAATTTTGTGAACGGTACCTAGCAAAAGCATAACTGGATTTAATTTCCAAATAAATAATATTTCAATCCCTGTAATGATGAAGTGCTTTCCCCTAAGTAATCTGAATCCTTTCCACACATATACCAGAATCTGTTTCAAAATTCAAACTTTTACTCCACTTCGCTTATTCTTTGCCAATCTCATTCACTTTCAAGTATGTTCCTTTGCAATACATTTTATTAGACGGAGCAAATTTCCTCTTTGTTTTCATTATTATTGTTCTTCTTATGTCTTGAACATTTTGGGGGCCATTTTTGCACATAATTTTTTTTTCATATTAACTTTGAGGTTATTTGACAAGTCCCCTAAACATCACTCTTTGGAATTTTTCAAGTTTAGATTTATTGAATCTATTGATTAACATAGGTAGAATACATATATATGTGGCGTAACTTCCTAGCATCACTGCTGCCCGGCACATGGACACACCTGGGCATTTTGGTAGGAGCTGCTGAGTGGCTCCTGCGACAGGGGTATCTATGAACACATCTCCTGGGGCATCTGCTGGGACCTCTTCTTCCTTCATTCTCACAAGAGCTGGTCGTCACCAGACATACAGACCTGCCCATCTGATGGGGCAAATGCTATCTGAATAGTGAGTAAATTTCTGTGCATCATCATTAGGGAGGCCGTGGATGTCTCACATTTACTGGCCATGTGAATTGCTTCCCTGTGGAACTGCAGGAATATGTCCTTTGTCCCTATGGATAAATGAGAACTCTTTGTACAACTAGGATGCATACTACCCTTTCTCTGCCCATGAAGAATTTTCCAGTCTGGGGCTTGTCTTTTCACCTTTTGGCATTATTCTGGTTTTTGTTTGGACCAGGAAAAGTCAGCATTTTCCTCAGTGGCTTCTGGCTCTCTGGTCATTCAAAAGTAGTTCCTATTTCAAGATTATGGCAATAATATCTATCAGGGCTTTGTGTTTCTACATAGAGTCTTTGATTTTTCTGTAATTTTCCTCTTACTAAAAACATAAAATGAAAATTATTCAGATCTTTCTCATATTATGCGGCCAGATACAAAAGGCCACATAACATATAACTGTACTGATAGGAACAATTTACGATAGGTAAATTCACACACACAGAAAATGGAGTGGTAGTCAGGGACAGGGAGAGGCGGGATGGGGAATGACAGCTTAATGGCTACAGAGTTGATGAAGCTGTTTGATCACTAGATGGTGGTAAGGGTTGCGCCATATTAAAAATGTACTTAATGCCACTGAATGGTAATTTTGAAAATATTAAAAACACTTTATTTTATACAAGGGATATTATTGAAAATAAAAGATGAAAAAATTTGAGGAGATGCAGGACACAGACAAAAATGAGGAGAAGCACAGCGTCAAGGAAGGGCAAGAACAGATCTGGAGTGGGGACTGGTGAGGGTGTTTGTGGGAGCTCTGGAGCCAGGGCTCCCCTGGGTGCTGGTGTTTCTTCTAATTCTTCTGATGTTTCAGGAACGGTTATGTCAGGTTGCTCTAGCTCTACCTCTGGATCTTGATCTTTCTCCTGCTCTTTCTCTTGCTCTTTCTCCTGATCTTTCTCTTGATCTTTCTGTTGCTCCTGCTCTGGATCTTGCGTCTGATCTACCACTTGCTCTGGATCTTGTTCCTGCTCTACCTCTTGCTCTGGATCTTGCTCCTGCTCTACCACTTGCTCTGGATCTTGCTCCTGCTCTACTTCTTGCTCTGGCTTGGGCTCTGGATCTTGCTCTCGCTCTGCCTCTGGCAGTGGAGGTGGAGCTGGAGCTGGAACTCGAGCCGAACATGGCAGCAGCTCTTGGGACAGTTGTTCAGCCGGGGCGGAAGCTGGAACTGGAGAGACAACAATTGAAAATATCAATGTGAGTTTCTATGTCTCATCCAATGACACTGTCTTTCTAGAAGCCCAAGTCCAGAGACCCAGGCTCAGGAAGTCTCCCCACACCGCAGAACACTGTATGATTGTTCTGAGTACTCAGTGCCCCTGTCCCCAGCCTGCTTCTGGAAACTCTGCTCTGTGTGGCCCAGCCCAGGCCCCTCCCCAAACCCGCACAGGCACCCACCCTCTTCCTCCTCACCCTCAGTCTCCGCCTCACTAGGCTCCAGGTGCTCTGGCTTCTCCAGCTGCGCCAGAAGAAGATCAGCCTTACGCTCCACCTCTGAACCTCGCATACTGATATGTACATAGGCCGAAAGAAACTTCAAAGAATGAAATTCAGGAGGCTCGTGGAAATCGGTGGAATAGAATTCCAGCCAGATCTTTAAGACAGAGGACATGGCACTGTGGGAGACAGGTGGGCAACAGCATCAGAGGCCTGGCCTATCCCTCTATGCTGCCCTCCCAGGTCTCCCCTGAGTGAGCTGCAGTCTTGTACCCTCTGCCCGTGCCTGTCCATAGACCAGCCCATCCAATGTCCACCCCCAGTATGGCAGTTCTGGCACAGATGGGCCTGGCAGCCAAGGAGGGGCTGGCAAAAGCCTCCATGGGAGGAGCCTTCAACCACTGATGTGACAACGTTTCCCTTCTTCAGGGAAACCTGACAACCTCCTCTGTCTGTGTCACTGCCCCATCCCTGCTGGAATGACCTGTCCACCCCAGGAGGGTGCTGTCTGCTCTGGGCATTACTCACTGGCACACAGGAGGTGTCCAGCAATATCTGATAAATGAGGAAACAGAGGGAGGGGCTGCTCCCCTGGCCTACCCAGGGCCCTTGGAAAAGCCCAAACTTGAGCTCACACGTGAATGTACTGCCCAAGTGTCTGCATGAAAATCTGCATATCCTTTTCCCAGTGACAGCAATCTCTTGGCCCTGACCACACTCTGCACCCTCAGCACCAGCTGAGCATCCCCATGGAGGCTCCAGCCCCGAGTGTGAGCGGGTTGCTCTGCACACCTCCTGCTCTGGCTCAGCACGGGCTCTGGGGGTGTGGGCAGGGCTGGGTGGGAGGGCGTGGGGATGGATTCTCTCTGGGCTCACTCTGCTCTCCAGCCTCTCGCACACCCTACGGTGCCTGGGACCACATCCCCAGCCGTCTTGACCTCTTTCCCTGCAGGGAAAGCCTTGAGCCCTCAGCCCTGTAGCAGGAATCATAAGATGTGTGAGAGCCAGAGTTCTGCCAGCCCCCCACCCACAGGCCCCCGCAGACCACACGCAGTTGTGTGGAGATGGGAGCCCCTCCTTCTGCACCTAAACCCCACTTACCATTTTAGCTGCTCCAGGGATTCGCCATCCCCGTGACAATCAGTAATCATGTTTCCATACCTAGAGGAGGTCAGGAGTGTGTCAAATCTACCATATGGTGGCACTACCTGCTTCTCATGTCTACTGTGACTGTCTCACCTCTGACTAGACTGGAAGCCCACGAGGGCAGTGAATGCAGTCTCCTCGGTTCATTGGATTATGGTCAGTGCCCAGAAAGTGACTGCACATAGTGTGGCTTCACGTATGATTGTTGAAGGAATGAACCCCAACCAACTCCTCCCAAGATCTCTGGGTGCACCTGAAGCCGCTCTGCCCGCCTCTGGTCTCCCTGCTTTGAATACACCCAGGAGCCTACAGATAGAATCTCAAATTTCCTGTAAAAATGTGAAAACAGTGAAGCCCAAGTCAACGAGGTCAGTGAGGGGGTGACAGAGACTTCCTCGTGGGGGTGTCAGGAATCCTGAATGAGGACGACCGTGGCCCCTCCAGCAGACCTTCCACAGGGCTGAACTCAGGAGCAGCACTTTCCATGGGGGACCCACTGGAGCTTGTTCCTGTGACCACCCACTGAACACAGGAGGAAACTGAGGCTCAGAGGGGTGTGGTGACAGTCCTATGACTCACAGCTGGGACGCGGCCAAGTGACACTGTGTGATCCAGGGCCTGAGTGCTCACCTGAGGAAAAGCAGGTGCAGCACATGCCGGGGACTGGCAAAGTTCTTGTAGCTTGACAGAAACAGGTGGACATAAGATTGGTCACCACCCAAGACAGCAGGCACCAGGTGCTCCACCCGCTTCTTCAGGGTGCGTGCCGGGACAGGCCACACCATGTGGGTGGCATCCGAGCTCAATGAAGATGTGTCTTCACTCCAGGACAGGACAGGGGAGAGATACACAGTGACAGCACCATGAACCCCAAGGAGGGCAGGGGCTGGAGGCCAGTCTTAACCCCAGGGAGGACATGAGAAGACAGCCTGAGGGCCCAGGGTTAATGTACAGGGTGGTGGTTGCCACCCCGGCAGTCCCCGTTCACCCTCCAGCCAGACCTGAGGTGTGAACACACCAGGACCAGCAGGTTTATAAACCCCCCACCCTCTGCCCCTGCCCTGGGAGGGTGTCCCATGTCCCCGTTCCCCACACACTCAGGAGGAGTGGGTGCGGTCACCCAGGGAGGCTCATAGTGCTGGCCTGGCCTTGCCCAACCTCCTCTGGGCCACCTGACATTACCTTTGGGGACCTCCTCCCAGACGGCCACAGGGGTCGAGGGCGAGGGCTGAACCAGCGCCGGAAGCATTGGACAAGCCTCTCAGCACAGGGCTTCCTGGGGCTACGGCCCCGGGACCTCGGGATACAGCACAACATCTCACTCTGCCTGTGGCCAAGTGAGCTGCGGAAGGGGCTGTGTATAGAATGTGGGTGTCAGGTTACCGAGTTCCGAGTTCTCTTGGGGTCTGTCGTCAAGGAAGTGAAGTCACTTCCTGATACCTCATTTCCTGAGCCCCTCCTCTGTGTACAAGACTGCAAATGCCCCTCTGGGTACCTGTCTGCTGACCCTCCTTCCCCATGAACTCTCTCTATTGCCCACTCTTCCACCAACACTGCCTGACCACACCCCTGTGCAAGGCCTGGTTGCAGCCAGCGTCACAGCTCAGAGGAGATACACGTAGGTTCATCCCCAGCTCCTGCTTCTTATCACTTTATGTGACCCTGGACCAGCCGTTGTCACTCTCATGACCTCCCCAGTCTCCCCTTTTGCACAGTGGGGATCTTTCTAGCATCTTCTTCCTAGGGATGGCATCAGGCATGTGTGAGGAAACATCTCTGAAACCTATGGCCGGTGTCACATGCAGCTAATAAACAAGACTAGAGATAAAATCCACGACGGTGTGGAAGGTAGCATGGAATACAACTAACGACAGGTCTGGTTCCTGTCATATAATCTTGAAAATGTCACTTTTGCTCTTGGTCTGTTTTCCCTGTCTGCACCATGCGACAGTTGGAATTTCATGCATTCACATACTGCTTTCCTCCTTAAAACCTCACAATGGCTTCGTGTGTATTTAGGTTTGGACTCAAGTGCCACATCTCTGTCTGTGTGGTTGGCTACTCCTCAGGGGCTCCCAGTGGTCCCCACCATCTGCTGCACACATCCTCACATAATCCCCTGCCCTGCAGTGTGGACTGGACTTAGTGACTCACTTCTAACCAATACAGGATCAAAAGTGAGAAGGTGTCACTTTCTAAATGTCATTGTAACACGCCTGTCCCTAGAGTCTTGTGCTCTGTCTCCTCTGTTCTCTCTGTTTGTATCCACCATATGCCAAGCATGGTGCCGAGAGCTGGAGAAAGAGCTGGTTCAGCTGCACCCTGGCTTGGGAGATGATCCCAGGATAAGAAAGAGGAGAAGACGTGCTATCGACTGCCTGACACTCTAAGAGAGGAAAGTGATCTAGGAGGCCATCAGAATATTCTAGATTAGGAAGCTACCTGAAGATGGTAGGAAATGAACACCATTTGCAGGGAAGAACCAGAGGCGTTTGGTCCATTAAGATGACGGCAACATGGAACTGATGTGTAAGATGTAAGTAAGTAAGAAATACTATTCACAAATTCAAATCCTTTTTTCAAAATCATTGAATGGCAGGGATAAGTGCTCATGTTCAATGCAAACATAACTAGAATTGAGGAAGATTCCATTTTTGGAATAACTTTATATCTCCATTAGATGAAAGTATGCAGATATGTTCAGCAATTCTTTTCAAATTGTATAAAATATCCATTGTTGACACAATCAGGATTCCACCCCCATACTTTAGCTTCACACCCGATTTTCTTTACACCAGACACACATCCATTGCTGTGATGTAGATCCATTGCTGTCAACACTATCCCAGCCCACAGCCTACTGGTCCTGGGAGACAGCAACTCTATCACTATATTGTGTGCAGAATCCAGGAAGGGCCTAACACGGGGGCTCCATAAATACTCCCTGAAGTGCTGGACTTGAGAAGAGTCTATGATTTTATTACCTAGTGCTCTACCTACACATGTTATCACTCTGCATTATGTCATGATCCTTAGTCCCCCTCACCTGACAGTCAGCAACCCAGGAGCAGAGTCTACACCTCGGTCTGCCCCTATGCCTGGCCCCCAGCCCAGCACCTGGCAAGTAATAGGTGCCAAGTACTGATGAATGAATTGTCTGGAAACATGTGAAACAGGATTCATCAAGAATACCCAGATGGAAGGTCACCATGAACATGCTGCCTGATAACCTGCCAGCCCTTTAATTCTGTCTGCCGACCACTTCCTTCAGCCAGGAACTGCCTGGGCTCAAAGATTTCCCAGAGTCACCATCCTGCCTTGACTTCTGCCGTTCACTTTAGCCTCCTTGATTGTCCTACTTACTGTGGGTTTCTTCACTCTCAGTCTCAGGGGACACCTCTGAACCCCTAAGGTAGCCCACTGGGTCTTCCTTCTCTGGCCAACACATTCCTCTTGCTTGTGTGCATGGCCTTGATAGCAGTGTCACAGGCAATCCCAGGAAACTGACACCCCAGCATGCTGACCTTGGGCACCCGCACTAGTCAAGGGAGCCCTCTCCCTTCGTCTCCTGCAGAATCCCCCTAGGAATAGGGGATGCAGATATGTACACATGTGTAGGGAGGAAAGGGGGTCTCATGACATCTTAGCTAGAAGATGATTACAAATTTCTTAAACATTAGTAGAAAATTATGGTTCATTTGTCCTGGCATGCAACTGAATGAGAAAAAATCTGTGAAAAATTCTGACACCCATGACAAAAGAAATGATCCAAACAATACGACCATCGAGGTGCTTTTCTTTTATGTTTAGGACTAACATTTAAAAATGTGGTATTGAGGAGAAAGTCAACAATATTGGGGGAGGCTCTGGAACGATGCTGAGTAGAAAATGGACAATAGATTCCTTTTTTGAGAATTAAGAGAAGCTATTTTGCAGAAAGTGGCAAATGAGCTTGACTTTTAGAAACGAAGAGCATTAAAGCAAGTGAGTTTAGTGGAAAGTAGATGATATTTGGGAGAGGGGTGACGTGTTAAGTTACAAGAGGCAAAGAAATGGAAAGAACACATGTTTTGCAAAGGGAAAAATCATTCCTGTAAAACATCAGAATTGGAGTTTTCTTGCTGTTCTTTTTGTGCCTATGTAGCATCTTCTTTCTGCTGTAACTTCCAACTTGGGTTCTAGGCACTCTGTGTATGTGTGTGTTTACAAGAGAGAAATTGCTAAACCTTAGTAAGCCCTAGAAAATTCTAGAGGTCTGAAATAAACAGATATTTTTCAAGTTTATTTAATTAAAAAGCAAAACAAAACAAAAACAGTGTCATCTGCTCCTATTAGGTAAAATATATGATCATATTGGAATCTTTGTGTGTGTGTGTGGCTGGCCAATATAGGGATCCACACCCTTGACCTTGGTGATACGAGGCTGTGCTCTAACCAGCTGAGCTACCAGCCAGCCTATACATGATCATATTGGAATAATATGCAACAGAGAGATACTCTGCTGCTATGGAGAATAAGCTGATTGCAAGGAAAAAAGATGCTCACAGATAAGGCAAGGGTAGGCTTTTTGTCCCCCATTGTGGAATAGTACAGGGAACAATGCAAATGTATTGAGGCTGGTAATTCCAAGTCATGGGAAGGAAATTAAAATGATGACTCTGGAAGAATAGTTTCAAATGTCAAGGAGTTTGAGGCAGGTGATCAATTTAGTGAAATGACAATTGCTTTAGGAGAGGCTGCTTCTTTGAAAGGATTGATACATACAGCAAGGCAAGGTAGGTGACTGTGCTGCTAAGTTTTTAATATTGCTATGAGTTTTAACTAAATATATTTGTGACTTTGCATGTAGCTCTGAATTTTGAGTGTCATAATTATTTAAGAATCTTTTATGGATTTGATTACTATAGCTTTCACTGTAATTTGATGAGGTTTTAGAACTACATTCCATTTCTAATTTTGGTTTTATTATTTCCAAGTGCCAAAATACTTAACACAGAACAACCTCTTATTCTATAATAAAAAGCAATGGAGACAAGTTATTCAGTTGAAAAAAATTACTTTTTTTTATTTAAAGATGATCTGTAAGTGGATCCTATCGATTGATGTGGTGTTGTCAGCACCACGCTCTCCCAAGTGAGCCAATCAGCCAACACTTCAGAGGGATCCAAACCCGTGGCCCTGGTGCTGTCAGCACCGCACTCTCCAAGTGCGCACGGGCCGGCCCTGCTCCATGGTAATTTTAGCTGCTTCCCTCCTTTCTTCTCAGAATTTTCATTTTCCCATGTTCTCCTGGACAACTTCAACCCTGCTAACGATTAAAACCCATCACATCTGTCTGTCATGGTGTGGATTGGCTCCCAAGCAGAAGACTCAGGGCTTCTTTGAACTAGGACTTGCATTGACTTCAACTCAACCAAGCTGAGGCGCCGATCTTGTGATTACACTTAGCATGTGCTATGAATGGAGAGAAATGAAGTGAAAAGTGCCTATGAGATGCGAAGTCATACTTGTCACGTTCCTAGTCCCCTCTCTGGGCTTCTCTCCATCTTCAGCTCCACCTCACTGTTTACCCCTTAAAGAAGCCAGATGCTCTCTAATTCATATGTCCACGAAACACTTGGTTTCAAATAACGGGTATTAAATGAATATCTGTTGGAAGTTGTGTATCCTAAATTTGTATGTGTCCTTTATGTGACTGACGATGGCATGAATAACTAGTGTTAACAGTCTTTGATGTGCTCAGCATTAATATACATTAGGAATTGTCATGGAATCTTGTAAAATTGAAAAAAAATCCAAATGCATGTCATCTGGCCTTGGAGTCCAGTTCTTCAGTACACACTCTGCTGATTTGGGCACCTCAGTCAAGAACCCAGTCAAAGAACCTCACAGAGTCACCCACAGGCCACGAAGCCACAGCACACGAGCAAGACTTTCCTGTGCTGCCCTGTTAACCATGAGCAGATGCCAAGGGCCCCAGATGTTTCAGCAAATCCTCTAGTTTCAGCAACTCCTCTAATAAGAAATAGGCCAAAGCAAACAAACAAAAAAGGAAAAAGCGAATTGGAAGAAATAGAGATCATGCAAGGGAAACAGAAAATACCATTAACTTCCTCAGAGTTATAGGAGAGAAACTGTTGGACTAACTGAAGAAGAACAGACATTGTTAAAGTAGAAGAGGGAGAAGATGAATCAAATAACCATGAGGTCATTTAGAAATTAAAAATATAACTGTTGAAATTTTTGTTTGTTTGTTTTGTGTGTGTGTGTGTGTGTGTGTGACAGTTAAGGGCGTTGTAACCATAGGGGTGGTGTCGCCCGCACCGCGCTCAGCCAGTGAGCACACCGGCCATCCCTATGTGGGATCCGAACCCGCGGCAGCGCCCCTGCGCTCCCAGCGCCGCTCTCTCCCGTGTGCGCCACGGGGCGGCCCATAAGTGTTGAAATTTAAATTAGAAAACAACTCACTAGAAAGATGAGAAAATAACACAAGGGAAGCCTGATTAGATCAAAAAAACAAAGGGATAACAAGAAAGATACAATTGAAAGAAAAGCATAAAAAAGTAAAAGGAGTAAAAGGGAAAGAGAGAGAGAAAACGGAAGTGCGTGTCCGCAGAGCCAGTGTCTGAAGAACACGCGCTCCAGGAAGAGCCGCGGAGATGGGCAGGAGGAGAGAACCCTGGGAGAAAGGAGGAAGGGACAGGTCCCGGAGGTCCCCATAGGTCCCCACGTGGAGAGTGACGATGGGTCCATACGCCGCCCCGCACTGGGGAAGCACAGGGGACACCGTGTCAACTATGGGTGCGGGGGTCAAGGGGACGGACCCTGCGGAGGAGCCTCAAGAGGGAGACGACAGGGGAGTCCGGCCTTCAGCGTCTCGTGCAGAGTCGGTTCCGATCTCAGCTTTTCCTCGTCAAACGTGAGTCCGACAAGGCGAGGACGGGCCTCTGGACGTTTAGCAGCCCAAGACCGTTTTCTTAGCAGTCTATGGGGGGCGTCTCCCACTAGGAAGAAGACATAAACCCGGACAGGGGACAGGGCCCTGGTGACGGCCACGGGGGAACATACCGAACCCGACTGCTCGGAGGCTGCATTGTAGACATTGGATCCCAGGAGGTGTCGTCCAGAGCACCACATGGGTCCCTGAGGCGTTCACCTGTGGTGACAGCAGCTGCCCTAACAGGGACAGTGCGCGTGCGCAGACGCCACCGCGCACAGAGGACAAGCGGTCCGCGCCGGGCTGTCAGCCGCGTCCCCGCAGCCGCCGGTGCGCGGCGCTCAGAGCCGCGGATGGGAAGCCGCGGTCGCGGGGTGCGCTCTCCGTGGCGCCTCCTGGTGACCCTGCCTGCAGCTGCCGCCCCCAGGCCGCCCGTCCCGCCCGGGGACAGGAGCGCACGACCGGCTGCTCTCCACTCCCTGCTCCCGCCCCTCTGCGGCCGATGACAGCGGGTTCCAGCGACAGGACGGATTCCCACGGGCGCTCCAGGTCGGTGCAAGGGGTCCGCGCTGACGAGGCGCCGAGCACAGCCGTGAGGGGAACCCGCGTGGGCTATCGTCGGCCGACGGTCCTGGCGGTTCCTCGGCCCCAGGCTGGCAGGCACAGTCCGCGGCGTGACAGTCCTGACCGCGGAGCCGTGTGCTATTAAAGCTACACGGTCACCACGAGCGACGGTATCTTGTGTACTTTTTCAAAACTGAGTTTTCTATTCTATGACTGTACTCAACCGTATGAAATATAGAATTAGTAATTTATCAAATTGCGTAAAAAATGTCAATTGTTATTTATATATAAACAAAATTTATAGATTTATTTGGAAGAATTGATTTATTTTCCCTACTTATTTTCTCATCTATGAACATGTACATCTCTTCATTGTCTTCAGTTTGTTCGTTTTTTCAATAACATTTTACACTCAGTGTTTAGAAATCATGATTGTAAAAATGCACCCTAATTATTCATGCAAACCTTATGAATGAAAATTTGGGGTGTTTCCAACCCTTAGTAATAGGTATTGTCATATTAACAATCTTGTCGACACCTCACCTTATAATTTTTCAAGGTTACATATGATATAGATTCCTGAATATTGGGTTACAGTATAAAATAGTAAATATACAAGTATAATTTTGCTAAATTTTCCGAGTTTCTGCTCCTTATGGGCTCTACCATTTGCATTCCACCACAGTGTATTATAATACCTGGATCCCCACAGTCTCACTAACAAGTTTGTTATCAAAAAATTAAATTTTGCAAATCTAATAGGTGAAGTATTGTATTTCAATATATTTTAAATGTCTAGTTCTCTATGAGGGATTTTAAGCACCTCATTAAGTATTGATGCCAATTTAAATTTCCTTTTGTGTTATTAGATTGTTCATATATTTTGTTCATTTTTATTTCATTTTGTTGGTCATTTCCATCTCATTTTTTCACACATCATTGTGTTAGTGATATTATCCTAGTTTAAGAGGTTTTTTGTTTTTTTGCTTTTTTTAAAATTGAAACATTATTGATCACCCATTTTAAGTATTATAGCTTGTAATTACTTTTTGTCGTGTCCTTTTGACCTAGTTGATGGCATTTACCTTTTGTTTGAGTTTTCTTTGCTTTATTAATGGCTGCTATGCCATCCATCTTAACTGCTGCTACATTAGTAGCAGCATATTTTCACCAGTGATTTGAAATGCTATCTTTCTTAAATACTAAATTTCTATAAATCTTGGGTATCTCTTTGAATTCTCCATTCTTTTTCATTAGGTTTTATATTTACTTATAAACAAATTCCATATGGTCTTGATAATGAAGAATTTACAAAAAAAATTTTTTTCTATCTCTGGTAGACTTACACCTCCCTTTTGATTTGTTTCCTCAATTTTTTCTGATGAACGATTAGTGTTTCATCAACATTTTATATTCATCCTTTTTTGTTGTAGGTGAAGAAACAAATGAGACTATTTTTAATGTGATCATGACACACGTATAAAGTAACTTAGGAGAAAATAAAATCCTTAGGATCCTGTGGCTTTCTGGCCAAGAAAATATCTCTGACATTTCTCTATCGTTTGTGTATGTATGTTTTAAGAGTGTTCTAATGCTTAAATCACATAGTTAAACAGGCTTTGTTGAGTTCTTGTTAGCTTTATGCCAAATATTTTAACAATTTTGTGGCTATTGAAAATGGAATCTTGATTTGTGGAATGTAATCTAGATAGTTATTGTTATTACATAAGACATTTATTAATTTTATATGTGAATTTTTCTAAATCGCAACATTTAAATTTTATTTTAGAAAGTCGTCTTGTTTGTAATAGGTTTTTAATTAATTCTTTTTGATTTTCTAAATTCACAATACATACACATAACACATTTTTCTCCATCTTGAGATATACAAATATGTATGGTCAAACCTTATTTTATCTACTGTTTTGATATTTATGAGTCTTACATTTTCTCAAAAGTACTTTGGCTTCTGGAAAATTATTATCTATTTTCTTTCTCCTAATGCTTAATACTTTTGCAAAATATTGAAGTTAGTAATTCATCTCAAATTTAATTTTGTGAACGGTACCTAGCAAAAGCATAACTGGATTTAATTTCCAAATAAATAATATTTCAATCCCTGTAATGATGAAGTGCTTTCCCCTAAGTAATCTGAATCCTTTCCACACATATACCAGAATCTGTTTCAAAATTCAAACTTTTACTCCACTTCGCTTATTCTTTGCCAATCTCATTCACTTTCAAGTATGTTCCTTTGCAATACATTTTATTAGACGGAGCAAATTTCCTCTTTGTTTTCATTATTATTGTTCTTCTTATGTCTTGAACATTTTGGGGGCCATTTTTGCACATAATTTTTTTTTCATATTAACTTTGAGGTTATTTGACAAGTCCCCTAAACATCACTCTTTGGAATTTTTCAAGTTTAGATTTATTGAATCTATTGATTAACATAGGTAGAATACATATATATGTGGCGTAACTTCCTAGCATCACTGCTGCCCGGCACAGGGACACACCTGGGCATTTTGGTAGGAGCTGCTGAGTGGCTCCTGCGACAGGGGTATCTATGAACACATCTCCTGGGGCATCTGCTGGGACCTCTTCTTCCTTCATTCTCACAAGAGCTGGTCGTCACCAGACATACAGACCTGCCCATCTGATGGGGCAAATGCTATCTGAATAGTGAGCAAATTTCTGTGCATCATCATTAGGGAGGCCGCGGATGTCTGACATTTACTGGCCATGTGAATTGCTTCCCTGTGGAACTGCAGGAATATGTCCTTTGTCCCTATGGATAAATGAGAACTCTTTGTACAACTAGGATGCATACTACCCTTTCTCTGCCCATGAAGAATTTTCCAGTCTGGGGCTTGTCTTTTCACCTTTTGGCATTATTCTGGTTTTTGTTTGGACCAGGAAAAGTCAGCATTTTCCTCAGTGGCTTCTGGCTCTCTGGTCATTCAAAAGTAGTTCCTATTTCAAGATTATGGCGATAATAACTATCAGGGCTTTGTGTTTCTACATAGAGTCTTTGATTTTTCTGTAATTTTCCTCTTACTAAAAACATAAAATGAAAATTATTCAGATCTTTCTCATATTATGCGGCCAGATACAAAAGGCCACATAACATATAACTGTACTGATAGGAATAATCCACGATAGGTAAATTCACACACACAGAAAATGGAGTGGTAGTCAGGGACAGGGAGAGGCGGGATGGGGAGTGACAGCTTAATGGCTACAGAGTTGATGAAGCTGTTTGATCACTAGATGGTGGTAAGGGTTGCGCCATATTAAAAATGTACTTAATGCCACTGAATGGTAATTTTGAAAATATTAAAAACACTTTATTTTATACAAGGGATATTATTGAAAATAAAAGATGAAAAAATTTGAGGAGATGCAGGACACAGACAAAAATGAGGAGAAGCACAGCGTCAAGGAAGGGCAAGAACAGATCTGGAGTGGGGACTGGTGAGGGTGTTTGTGGGAGCTCTGGAGCCAGGGCTCCCCTGGGTGCTGGTGTTTCTTCTAATTCTTCTGATGTTTCAGGAACGGTTATGTCAGGTCGCTCTAGCTCTACCTCTGGATCTTGATCTTTCTCCTGCTCTTTCTCTTGCTCTTTCTCCTGATCATTCTCTTGATCTTTCTGTTGCTCCTGCTCTGGATCTTGCGTCTGATCTACCACTTGCTCTGGATCTTGTTCCTGCTCTACCTCTTGCTCTGGATCTTGCTCCTGCTCTACCTCTTGCTCTGGATCTTGCTCCTGCTCTACTTCTTGCTCTGGCTTGGGCTCTGGATCTTGCTCTCGCTCTGCCTCTGGCAGTGGAGGTGGAGCTGGAGCTGGAACTTGAGCCGAACATGGCAGCAGCACTTGGGACAGTTGTTCAGCCGGGGCGGAAGCTGGAACTGGAGAGACAACAATTGAAAATATCAATGTGAGTTTCTATGTCTCATCCAATGACACTGTCTTTCTAGAAGCCCAAGTCCAGAGACCCAGGCTCAGGAAGTCTCCCCACACCGCAGAACACTGTATGATTGTTCTGAGTACTCAGTGCCCCTGTCCCCAGCCTGCTTCTGGAAACTCTGCTCTGTGTGGCCCAGCCCAGGCCCCTCCTCAAACCCGCACAGGCACCCACCCTCTTCCTCCTCACCCTCAGTCTCCGCCTCACTAGGCTCCAGGTGCTCCGGCTTCTCCAGCTGCGCCAGAAGAAGATCAGCCTTACGCTCCACCTCTGAACCTCGCATACTGATATGTACATAGGCCGAAAGAAACTTCAAAGAATGAAATTCAGGAGGCTCATGGAAATCGGTGGAATAGAATTCCAGCCAGATCTTTAAGACAGAGGACATGGCACTGCGGGAGACAGGTGGGCAACAGCATCAGAGGCCTGGCCTATCCTTCTATGCTGCCCTCCCAAGGCTCCCCTGAGTGAGCTGCAGTCTTGTACCCTCTGCCCGTGCCTGTCCATAGACCAGCCCATCCAATGTCCACCCCCAGTATGGCAGTTCTGGCACAGATGGGCCTGGCAGCCAAGGAGGGGCTGGCAAAAGCCTCCATGGGAGGAGCCTTCAACCACTGATGTGACCACGTTTCCCTTCTTCAGGGAAACCTGACAACCTCCTCTGTCTGTGTCACTGCCCCATCCCTGCTGGAATGACCTGTCCACCCCAGGAGGGTGCTGTCTGCTCTGGGCATTACTCACTGGCACACAGGAGGTGTCCAGCAATATCTGATAAATGAGGAAACAGAGGGAGGCGCTGCTCCCCTGGCCTACCCAGGGCCCTTGGAAAAGCCCAAACTTGAGCTCACACGTGAATGTACTGCCCAAGTGTCTGCATGAAAATCTGCATATCCTTTTCCCAGTGACAGCAATCTCTTGGCCCTGACCACACTCTGCACCCTCAGCACCAGCTGAGCATCCCCATGGAGGCTCCAGCCCCGAGTGTGAGCGGGATGCTCTGCACACCTCCTGCTCTGGCTCAGCACGGGCTCTGGGGGTGTGAGCAGGGCTGGGTGGGAGGGCGTGGGGATGGATTCTCTCTGGGCTCACTCTGCTCTCCAGCCTCTCGCACACCCTACGGTGCCTGGGACCACATCCCCAGCCGTCTTGACCTCTTTCCCTGCAGGGAAAGCCTTGAGCCCTCAGCCCTGTAGCAGGAATCATAAGATGTGTGAGAGCCAGAGTTCTGCCAGCCCCCCCCCCACGGGCCCCCGCAGACCACACGCAGTTGTGTGGAGATGGGAGCCCCTCCTTCTGCACCTAAACCCCACTTACCATTTTAGCTGCTCCAGGGATTCGCCATCCCCGTGACAATCAGTAATCATGTTTCCATACCTAGAGGAGGTCAGGAGTGTGTCAAATCTACCATATGGTGGCACTACCTGCTTCTCATGTCTACTGTGACTGTCTCACCTCTGACTAGACTGGAAGCCCACGAGGGCAGTGAATGCAGTCTCCTCGGTTCATTGGATTATGGTCAGTGCCCAGAAAGTGACTGCACATAGTGTGGCTTCACGTATGATTGTTGAAGGAATGAACCCCAACCAACTCCTCCCAAGATCTCTGGGTGCACCTGAAGCCGCTCTGCCCGCCTCTGGTCTCCCTGCTTTGAATACACCCAGGAGCCTACAGATAGAATCTCAAATTTCCTGTAAAAATGTGAAAACAGTGAAGCCCAAGTCAACGAGGTCAGTGAGGGGGTGACAGAGACTTCCTCGTGGGGGTGTCAGGAATCCTGAATGAGGACGACCGTGGCCCCTCCAGCAGACCTTCCACAGGGCTGGACTCAGGAGCAGCACTTTCCATGGGGGACCCACTGGAGCTTGTTCCTGTGACCACCCACTGAACACAGGAGGAAACTGAGGCTCAGAGGGGTGTGGTGACAGTCCTAAGACTCAGAGCTCGGAGGCGGCCTAGTGACACTGTGTGATCCAGGGCCTGAGTGCTCACCTGAGGAAAAGCAGGTGCAGCACATGCCGGGGACTGGCAAAGTTCTTGTAGCTTGACAGAAACAGGTGGACATAAGATTGGTCACCACCCAGGACAGCAGGCACCAGGTGCTCCACCCGCTTCTTCAGGGTGCGTGCCGGGACAGGCCACACCATGTGGGTGGCATCCGAGCTCAATGAAGATGTGTCTTCACTCCAGGACAGGACAGGGGAGAGATACACAGTGACAGCACCGTGAACCCCAAGGAGGGCAGGGGCTGGAGGCCAGTCTTAACCCCAGGGAGGACATGAGAAGACAGCCTGAGGGCCCAGGGTTAATGTACAGGGTGGTGGTTGCCACCCCGGCAGTCCCCGTTCACCCTCCAGCCAGACCTGAGGTGTGAACACACCAGGACCAGCAGGTTTATAAACCCCCCACCCTCTGCCCCTGCCCTGGGAGGGTGTCCCATGTCCCCGTTCCCCACACACTCAGGAGGAGTGGGTGCGGTCACCCAGGGAGGCTCATAGTGCTGGCCTGGCCTTGCCCAACCTCCTCTGGGCCACCTGACATTACCTTTGGTGACCTCCTCCCAGACGGCCACAGGGGTCGAGGGCGAGGGCTGAACCAGCGCCGGAAGCTTTGGACAAGCCTCTCAGCACAGGGCTTCCTGGGGCTACGGCCCCGGGACCTCGGGATACAGCACAACATCTCACTCTGCCTGTGGCCAAGTGAGCTGGGGAAGGGACTGTGTATAGAATGTGGGTGTCAGGTTACCGAGTTCCGAGTTCTCTTGGGGTCTGTCGTCAAGGAAGTGAAGTCACTTCCTGATACCTCATTTCCTGAGCCCCTCCTCTGTGTACAAGACTGCAAATGCCCCTCTGGGTACCTGTCTGCTGACCCTCCTTCCCCATGAACTCTCTCTATTGCCCACACTTCCACCAACACTGCCTGACCACACCCCTGTGCAAGGCCTGGTTGCAGCCAGCGTCACAGCTCGGAGGAGATACACGTAGGTTCATCCCCAGCTCCTGCTTCTTATCACTTTATGTGACCCTGGACCAGCCGTTGTCACTCTCATGACCTCCACAGTCTCCCCTTTTGCACAGTGGGGATCTTTCTAGCATCTTCTTCCTAGGGATGGCATCAGGCATGTGTGAGGAAACATCTCTGAAACCTATGGCCGGTGTCACATGCAGCTAATAAACAAGACTAGAGATAAAATCCACGACGGTGTGGAAGGTAGCATGGAATACAACTAACGACAGGTCTGGTTCCTGTCATATAATCTTGAAAATGTCACTTTTGCTCTTGGTCTGTTTTCCCTGTCTGCACCATGCGACAGTTGGAATTTCATGCATTCACATACTGCTTTCCTCCATAAAACCTCACAATGGCTTCGTGTGTATTTAGGTTTGGACTCAAGTGCCACATCTCTGTCTGTGTGGTTGGCTACTCCTCAGGGGCTCCCAGTGGTCCCCACCATCTGCTGCACACATCCTCACGTAATCCCCTGCCCTGCAGTGTGGACTGGACTTAGTGACTCACTTCTAACCAATACAGGATCAAAAGTGAGAAGGTGTCACTTTCTAAATGTCATTGTAACACGCCTGTCTCTAGAGTCTTGTGCTCTGTCTCCTCTGTTCTCTCTGTTTGTATCCACCATATGCCAAGCATGGTGCCGAGAGCTGGAGAAAGAGCTGATTCAGCTGCACCCTGGCTTGGGAGATGATCCCAGGATAAGAAAGAGGAGAAGACGTGCTATCGAGTGCCTGACATTCTAAGAGAGGAAAGTGATCTAGGAGGCCATCAGAATATTCTAGATTAGGAAGCTACCTGAAGATGGTAGGAAATGAACACCATTTGCAGGGAAGAACCAGAGGCGTTTGGTCCATTAAGATGACGGCAACATGGAACTGATGTGTAAGATGTAAGTAAGTAAGAAATACTATTCACAAATTCAAATCCTTTTTTCAAAATTATTGAATGGCAGGGATAAGTGCTCATGTTCAATGCAAACATAACTAGAATTGAGGAAGATTCCATTTATGGAATAACTTTATATCTCCATTAGATGAAAGTATGCAGATATGTTCAGCAACTCTTTTCAAATTGTATAAAATATCCATTGTTGACACAATCAGGATTCCACCCCCATACTTTGGCTTCACACCCGATTTTCTTTACACCAGACACACATCCATTGCTGTGATGTAGATCCATTGCTGTCAACACTATCCCAGCCCACAGCCTACTGGTCCTGGGAGACAGCAACTCTATCACTATATTGTGTGCAGAATCCAGGAAGGGCCTAACACGGGGGCTCCATAAATACTCCCTGAAGTGCTGGACTTGAGAAGAGTCTATGATTTTATTACCTAGTGCTCTACCTACACATGTTATCACTCTGCATTATGTCATGATCCTTAGTCCCCCTCACCTGACAGTCAGCAACCCAGGAGCAGAGTCTACACCTCGGTCTGCCCCTATGCCTGGCCCCCAGCCCAGCACCTGGCAAGTAATAGGTGCCAAGTACTGATGAATGAATTGTCTGGAAACATGTGAAACAGGATTCATCAAGAATACCCAGATGGAAGGTCACCATGAACATGCTGCCTGATAACCTGCCAGCCCTTTAATTCTGTCTGCCGACCACTTCCTTCAGCCAGGAACTGCCTGGGCTCAAAGATTTCCCAGAGTCACCATCCTGCCTTGACTTCTGCCGTTCACTTTAGCCTCCTTGATTGTCCTACTTACTGTGGGTTTCTTCACTCTCAGTCTCAGGGGACACCTCTGAACCCCTAAGGCAGCCCACTGGGTCTTCCTTCTCTGGCCAACACATTCCTCTTGCTTGTGTGCATGGCCTTGATAGCAGTGTCACAGGCAATCCCAGGAAACTGACACCCCAGCATGCTGACCTTGGGCACCCGCACTAGTCAAGGGAGCCCTCTCCCTTCGTCTCCTGCAGAATCCCCCTAGGAATAGGGGATGCAGATATGTACACATGTGTAGGGAGGAAAGGGGGTCTCATGACATCTTAGCTAGAAGATGATTACAAATTTCTTAAACATTAGTAGAAAATTATGGTTCATTTGTCCTGGCATGCAACTGAATGAGAAAAAATCTGTGAAAAATTCTGACACCCATGACAAAAGAAATGATCCAAACAATACGACCATCGAGGTGCTTTTCTTTTATGTTTAGGACTAACATTTAAAAATGTGGTATTGAGGAGAAAGTCAACAATATTGGGGGAGGCTCTGGAACGATGCTGAGTAGAAAATGGACAATAGATTCCTTTTTTGAGAATTAAGAGAAGCTATTTTGCAGAAAGTGGCAAATGAGCTTGACTTTTAGAAACGAAGAGCATTAAAGCAAGTGAGTTTAGTGGAAAGTAGATGATATTTGGGAGAGGGGTGACGTGTTAAGTTACAAGAGGCAAAGAAATGGAAAGAACACATGTTTTGCAAAGGGAAAAATCATTCCTGTAAAACATCAGAATTGGAGTTTTCTTGCTGTTCTTTTTGTGCCTATGTAGCATCTTCTTTCTGCTGTAACTTCCAACTTGGGTTCTAGGCACTCTGTGTATGTGTGTGTTTACAAGAGAGAAATTGCTAAACCTTAGTAAGCCCTAGAAAATTCTAGAGGTCTGAAATAAACAGATATTTTTCAAGTTTATTTAATTAAAAAGCAAAACAAAACAAAAACAGTGTCATCTGCTCCTATTAGGTAAAATATATGATCATATTGGAATCTTTGTGTGTGTGTGTGGCTGGCCAATATAGGGATCCACACCCTTGACCTTGGTGATACGAGGCTGTGCTCTAACCAGCTGAGCTACCAGCCAGCCTATACATGATCATATTGGAATAATATGCAACAGAGAGATACTCTGCTGCTATGGAGAATAAGCTGATTGCAAGGAAAAAAGATGCTCACAGATAAGGCAAGGGTAGGCTTTTTGTCCCCCATTGTGGAATAGTACAGGGAACAATGCAAATGTATTGAGGCTGGTAATTCCAAGTCATGGGAAGGAAATTAAAATGATGACTCTGGAAGAATAGTTTCAAATGTCAAGGAGTTTGAGGCAGGTGATCAATTTAGTGAAATGACAATTGCTTTAGGAGAGGCTGCTTCTTTGAAAGGATTGATACATACAGCAAGGCAAGGTAGGTGACTGTGCTGCTAAGTTTTTAATATTGCTATGAGTTTTAACTAAATATATTTGTGACTTTGCATGTAGCTCTGAATTTTGAGTGTCATAATTATTTAAGAATCTTTTATGGATTTGATTACTATAGCTTTCACTGTAATTTGATGAGGTTTTAGAACTACATTCCATTTCTAATTTTGGTTTTATTATTTCCAAGTGCCAAAATACTTAACACAGAACAACCTCTTATTCTATAATAAAAAGCAATGGAGACAAGATATTCAGTTGAAAAAAATTACTTTTTTTTATTTAAAGATGATCTGTAAGTGGATCCTATCGATTGATGTGGTGTTGTCAGCACCACGCTCTCCCAAGTGAGCCAATCAGCCAACACTTCATAGGGATCCAAACCCGTGGCCCTGGTGCTGTCAGCACCGCACTCTCCAAGTGCGCACGGGCCGGCCCTGCTCCATGGTAATTTTAGCTGCTTCCCTCCTTTCTTCTCAGAATTTTCATTTTCCCATGTTCTCCTGGACAACTTCAACCCTGCTAACGATTAAAACCCATCACATCTGTCTGTCATGGTGTGGATTGGCTCCCAAGCAGAAGACTCAGGGCTTCTTTGAACTAGGACTTGCATTGACTTCAACTCAACCAAGCTGAGGCGCCGATCTTGTGATTACACTTAGCATGTGCTATGAATGGAGAGAAATGAAGTGAAAAGTGCCTATGAGAAGCGAAATGATACTTGTCACGTTCCTAGTCCCCTCTCTGGGCTTCTCTCCATCTTCAGCTCCACCTCACTGTTTACCCCTTAAAGAATCCAGATGCTCTCTAATTCATATGTCCATGAAACACTTGGTTTCAAATAACGGGTATTAAATGAATATCTGTTGGAAGTTGTGTATCCTAAATTTGTATGTGTCCTTTATGTGACTGACGATGGCATGAATAACTAGTGTTAACAGTCTTTGATGTGCTCAGCATTAATATACATTAGGAATTGTCATGGAATCTTGTAAAATTGAAAAAAAAATCCAAATGCATGTCATCTGGCCTTGGAGTCCAGTTCTTCAGTACACACTCTGCTGATTTGGGCACCTCAGTCAAGAACCCAGTCAAAGAACCACACAGAGTCACCCACAGGCCACGAAGCCACAGCACACGAGCAAGACTTTCCTGTGCTGCCCTGTTAACCATGAGCAGATGCCAAGGGCCCCAGATGTTTCAGCAAATCCTCTAGTTTCAGCAACTCCTCTAATAAGAAATAGGCCAAAGCAAACAAACAAAAAAGGCAAAAGCGAATTGGAAGTAATAGAGATCATGCAAGGGAAACAAAATACCATTAACTTCCTCAGAGTTATAGGAGAGAAACTGTTGGACTAACTGAAGAAGAACAGACATTGTTAAAGTAGAAGAGGGAGAAGATGAATCAAATAACCATGAGGTCATTTAGAAATTAAAAATATAACTGTTGAAATTTTTGTTTGTTTGTTTTGTGTGTGTGTGTGTGTGTGTGACAGTTAAGGGCGTTGTAACCATAGGGGTGGTGTCGCCCGCACCGCGCTCAGCCAGTGAGCACACCGGCCATCCCTATGTGGGATCCGAACCCACGGCAGCGCCCCTGCGCTCCCAGCGCCGCTCTCTCCCGTGTGCACCACGGGGCGGCCCATAAGTGTTGAAATTTAAATTAGAAAACAACTCACTAGAAAGATGAGAAAATAACACAAGGGAAGCCTGATTAGATCAAAAAAACAAAGGGATAACAAGAAAGATACAATTGAAAGAAAAGCATAAAAAAGTAAAAGGAGTAAAAGGGAAAGAGAGAGAGAAAACGGAAGTGCGTGTCCGCAGAGCCAGTGTCTGAAGAACACGCGCTCCAGGAAGAGCCGCGGAGATGGGCAGGAGGAGAGAACCGTGGGAGAAAGGAGGAAGGGACAGGTCCCGGAGGTCCCCATAGGTCCCCAGGTGGAGAGTGACGATGGGTCCATACGCCGCCCCGCACTGGGGAAGCACAGGGGACACCGTGTCAACTATGGGTGTGGGGGTCAAGGGGACGGACCCTGCGGAGGAGCCTCAAGAGGGAGACGACAGGGGAGTCCGGCCTTCAGCGTCTCGTGCAGAGTCGGTTCCGATCTCAGCTTTTCCTCGTCAAACGTGAGTCCGACAAGGCGAGGACGGGCCTCTGGACGTTTAGCAGCCCAAGACCGTTTTCTTAGCAGTCTATGGGGGGCGTCTCCCACTAGGAAGAAGACATAAACCCGGACAGGGGACAGGGCCCTGGTGACGGCCACGGGGGAACATACCGAACCCGACTGCTCGGAGGCTGCATTGTAGACATCGGATCCCAGGAGGTGTCGTCCAGAGCACCACATGGGTCCCTGAGGCGTTCACCT
Organism: Cynocephalus volans; assembly: GCF_027409185.1. Lineage (NCBI taxonomy): Eukaryota > Metazoa > Chordata > Mammalia > Dermoptera > Cynocephalidae > Cynocephalus > Cynocephalus volans. Next base: position 49,387,904 of record NC_084476.1, on the reverse strand, counting down.
GTGGTGACAGCAGCTGCCCTAACAGGGACAGTGCGCGTGCGCAGACGCCACCGCGCACAGAGGACACGCGGTCCGCGCCGGGCTGTCAGCCGCGTCCCCGCAGCCGCCGGTGCGCGGCGCTCAGAGCCGCGGACGGGAAGCCGCGGTCGCGGGGTGCGCTCTCCGTGGCGCCTCCTGGTGGCCCTGCCTGCAGCTGCCGCCCCCAGGCCGCCCGTCCCGCCCGGGGACAGGAGCGCACGACCGGCTGCTCTCCACTCCCTGCTCCCGCCCCTCTGCGGCCGATGACAGCGGGTTCCAGCGACAGGACGGATTCCCACGGGCGCTCCAGGTCGGTGCAAGGGGTCCGCGCTGACGAGGCGCCGAGCACAGCCGTGAGGGGGACCCGCGTGGGCTATCGTCGGCCGACGGTCCTGGCGGTTCCTCGGCCCCAGGCTGGCAGGCACAGTCCGCGGCGTGACAGTCCTGACCGCGGAGCCGTGTGCTATTAAAGCTACACGGTCACCACGAGCGACGGTATCTTGTGTACTTTTTCAAAACTGAGTTTTCTATTCTATGACTGTACTCAACCGTATGAAATATAGAATTAGTAATTTATCAAATTGCGTAAAAAATGTCAATTGTTATTTATATATAAACAAAATTTATAGATTTATTTGGAAGAATTGATATATTTTCCCTACTTATTTTCTCATCTATGAACATGTACATCTCTTCATTGTCTTCAGTTTGTTCGTTTTTTCAATAACATTTTACACTCAGTGTTTAGAAATCATGATTGTAAAAATGCACCCTAATTATTCATGCAAACCTTATGAATGAAAATTTGGGGTGTTTCCAACCCTTAGTAATAGGTATTGTCATATTAACAATCTTGTCGACACCTCACCTTATAATTTTTCAAGGTTACATATGATATAGATTCCTGAATATTGGGTTACAGTATAAAATAGTAAATATACAAGTATAATTTTGCTAAATTTTGCGAGTTTCTGCTCCTTATGGGCTCTACCATTTGCATTCCACCACAGTGTATTATAATACCTGGATCCCCACAGTCTCACTAACAAGTTTGTTATCAAAAAATTAAATTTTGCAAATCTAATAGGTGAAGTATTGTATTTCAATATATTTTAAATGTCTAGTTCTCTATGAGGGATTTTAAGCACCTCATTAAGTATTGATGCCAATTTAAATTTCCTTTTGTGTTATTAGATTGTTCATATATTTTGTTCATTTTTATTTCATTTTGTTGGTCATTTCCATCTCATTTTTTCACACATCATTGTGTTAGTGATATTATCCTAGTTTAAGAGGTTTTTTGTTTTTTTGCTTTTTTAAAAATTGAAACATTATTGATCACCCATTTTAAGTATTATAGCTTGTAATTAATTTTTGTCGTGTCCTTTTGACCTAGTTGGTGGCATTTACCTTTTGTTTGAGTTTGCTTTGCTTTATTAATGGCTGCTATGCCATCCATGTTAACTGCTGCTACATTAGTAGCAGCATATTTTCACCAGTGATTTGAAATGCTATCTTTCTTAAATACTAAATTTCTATAAATCTTGGGTATCTCTTTGAATTCTCCATTCTTTTTCATTAGGTTTTATATTTACTTATAAACAAATTCCATATGGTCTTGAAAATGAAGAATTTATAAAAAAAATTTTTTTCGATCTCTGGTAGACTTACACCTCCCTTTTGATTTGTTTCCTCAATTTTTTCTGATGAACGATTAATGTTTCATCAACATTTTATAATCATCCTTTTTTGTTGTAGGTGAAGAAACAAATGAGACTATTTTTAATGTGATCATGACACACGTATAAAGTAACTTAGGAGAAAATAAAATCCTTAGGATCCTGTGGCTTTCTGGCCAAGAAAATATCTCTGACATTTCTCTATCGTTTGTGTATGTATGTTTTAAGAGTGTTCTAATGCTTAAATCACATAGTTAAACAGGCTTTGTTGAGTTCTTGTTAGCTTTATGCCAAATATTTTAACAATTTTGTGGCTATTGAAAATGGAATCTTGATTTGTGGAATGTAATCTAGATAGTTATTGTTATTACATAAGACATTTATTAATTTTATATGTGAATTTTTCTAAATCGCAACGTGTAAATTTTTTTTAGAAAGTCGTCTTGTTTGTAATAGATTTTTAATTAATTCTTTTTGATTTTCTAAATTCACAATACATACACATAACACATTTTTCTCCATCTTGAGATATACAAATATGTATGGTCAAACCTTATTTTATCTACTGTTTTGATATTTATGAGTCTTACATTTTCTCAAAAGTACTTTGGCTTCTGTGGAAATTATTATGTCTTTTTCTTTCTCCTAATGCTTAATACTTTTGCAAAATATTGAAGTTAGTAATTCATCTCAAATTTAATTTTGTGAACGGTACCTAGCAAAAGCATAACTGGATTTAATTTCCAAATAAATAATATTTCAATCCCTGTAATGATGAAGTGCTTTCCCCTAAGTAATCTGAATCCTTTCCACACATATACCAGAATCTGTTTCAAAATTCAAACTTTTACTCCACTTCGCTTATTCTTTGCCAATCTCATTCACTTTCAAGTATGTTCCTTTGCAATACATTTTATTAGACGGAGCAAATTTCCTCTTTGTTTTCATTATTATTGTTCTTCTTATGTCTTGAACATTTTGGGGGCCATTTTTGCACATAATTTTTTTTTCATATTAACTTTGAGGTTATTTGACAAGTCCCCTAAACATCACTCTTTGGAATTTTTCAAGTTTAGATTTATTGAATCTATTGATTAACATAGGTAGAATACATATATATGTGGCGTAACTTCCTAGCATCACTGCTGCCCGGCACATGGACACACCTGGGCATTTTGGTAGGAGCTGCTGAGTGGCTCCTGCGACAGGGGTATCTATGAACACATCTCCTGGGGCATCTGCTGGGACCTCTTCTTCCTTCATTCTCACAAGAGCTGGTCGTCACCAGACATACAGACCTGCCCATCTGATGGGGCAAATGCTATCTGAATAGTGAGTAAATTTCTGTGCATCATCATTAGGGAGGCCGTGGATGTCTCACATTTACTGGCCATGTGAATTGCTTCCCTGTGGAACTGCAGGAATATGTCCTTTGTCCCTATGGATAAATGAGAACTCTTTGTACAACTAGGATGCATACTACCCTTTCTCTGCCCATGAAGAATTTTCCAGTCTGGGGCTTGTCTTTTCACCTTTTGGCATTATTCTGGTTTTTGTTTGGACCAGGAAAAGTCAGCATTTTCCTCAGTGGCTTCTGGCTCTCTGGTCATTCAAAAGTAGTTCCTATTTCAAGATTATGGCAATAATATCTATCAGGGCTTTGTGTTTCTACATAGAGTCTTTGATTTTTCTGTAATTTTCCTCTTACTAAAAACATAAAATGAAAATTATTCAGATCTTTCTCATATTATGCGGCCAGATACAAAAGGCCACATAACATATAACTGTACTGATAGGAACAATTTACGATAGGTAAATTCACACACACAGAAAATGGAGTGGTAGTCAGGGACAGGGAGAGGCGGGATGGGGAATGACAGCTTAATGGCTACAGAGTTGATGAAGCTGTTTGATCACTAGATGGTGGTAAGGGTTGCGCCATATTAAAAATGTACTTAATGCCACTGAATGGTAATTTTGAAAATATTAAAAACACTTTATTTTATACAAGGGATATTATTGAAAATAAAAGATGAAAAAATTTGAGGAGATGCAGGACACAGACAAAAATGAGGAGAAGCACAGCGTCAAGGAAGGGCAAGAACAGATCTGGAGTGGGGACTGGTGAGGGTGTTTGTGGGAGCTCTGGAGCCAGGGCTCCCCTGGGTGCTGGTGTTTCTTCTAATTCTTCTGATGTTTCAGGAACGGTTATGTCAGGTTGCTCTAGCTCTACCTCTGGATCTTGATCTTTCTCCTGCTCTTTCTCTTGCTCTTTCTCCTGATCTTTCTCTTGATCTTTCTGTTGCTCCTGCTCTGGATCTTGCGTCTGATCTACCACTTGCTCTGGATCTTGTTCCTGCTCTACCTCTTGCTCTGGATCTTGCTCCTGCTCTACCACTTGCTCTGGATCTTGCTCCTGCTCTACTTCTTGCTCTGGCTTGGGCTCTGGATCTTGCTCTCGCTCTGCCTCTGGCAGTGGAGGTGGAGCTGGAGCTGGAACTCGAGCCGAACATGGCAGCAGCTCTTGGGACAGTTGTTCAGCCGGGGCGGAAGCTGGAACTGGAGAGACAACAATTGAAAATATCAATGTGAGTTTCTATGTCTCATCCAATGACACTGTCTTTCTAGAAGCCCAAGTCCAGAGACCCAGGCTCAGGAAGTCTCCCCACACCGCAGAACACTGTATGATTGTTCTGAGTACTCAGTGCCCCTGTCCCCAGCCTGCTTCTGGAAACTCTGCTCTGTGTGGCCCAGCCCAGGCCCCTCCCCAAACCCGCACAGGCACCCACCCTCTTCCTCCTCACCCTCAGTCTCCGCCTCACTAGGCTCCAGGTGCTCTGGCTTCTCCAGCTGCGCCAGAAGAAGATCAGCCTTACGCTCCACCTCTGAACCTCGCATACTGATATGTACATAGGCCGAAAGAAACTTCAAAGAATGAAATTCAGGAGGCTCGTGGAAATCGGTGGAATAGAATTCCAGCCAGATCTTTAAGACAGAGGACATGGCACTGTGGGAGACAGGTGGGCAACAGCATCAGAGGCCTGGCCTATCCCTCTATGCTGCCCTCCCAGGTCTCCCCTGAGTGAGCTGCAGTCTTGTACCCTCTGCCCGTGCCTGTCCATAGACCAGCCCATCCAATGTCCACCCCCAGTATGGCAGTTCTGGCACAGATGGGCCTGGCAGCCAAGGAGGGGCTGGCAAAAGCCTCCATGGGAGGAGCCTTCAACCACTGATGTGACAACGTTTCCCTTCTTCAGGGAAACCTGACAACCTCCTCTGTCTGTGTCACTGCCCCATCCCTGCTGGAATGACCTGTCCACCCCAGGAGGGTGCTGTCTGCTCTGGGCATTACTCACTGGCACACAGGAGGTGTCCAGCAATATCTGATAAATGAGGAAACAGAGGGAGGGGCTGCTCCCCTGGCCTACCCAGGGCCCTTGGAAAAGCCCAAACTTGAGCTCACACGTGAATGTACTGCCCAAGTGTCTGCATGAAAATCTGCATATCCTTTTCCCAGTGACAGCAATCTCTTGGCCCTGACCACACTCTGCACCCTCAGCACCAGCTGAGCATCCCCATGGAGGCTCCAGCCCCGAGTGTGAGCGGGTTGCTCTGCACACCTCCTGCTCTGGCTCAGCACGGGCTCTGGGGGTGTGGGCAGGGCTGGGTGGGAGGGCGTGGGGATGGATTCTCTCTGGGCTCACTCTGCTCTCCAGCCTCTCGCACACCCTACGGTGCCTGGGACCACATCCCCAGCCGTCTTGACCTCTTTCCCTGCAGGGAAAGCCTTGAGCCCTCAGCCCTGTAGCAGGAATCATAAGATGTGTGAGAGCCAGAGTTCTGCCAGCCCCCCACCCACAGGCCCCCGCAGACCACACGCAGTTGTGTGGAGATGGGAGCCCCTCCTTCTGCACCTAAACCCCACTTACCATTTTAGCTGCTCCAGGGATTCGCCATCCCCGTGACAATCAGTAATCATGTTTCCATACCTAGAGGAGGTCAGGAGTGTGTCAAATCTACCATATGGTGGCACTACCTGCTTCTCATGTCTACTGTGACTGTCTCACCTCTGACTAGACTGGAAGCCCACGAGGGCAGTGAATGCAGTCTCCTCGGTTCATTGGATTATGGTCAGTGCCCAGAAAGTGACTGCACATAGTGTGGCTTCACGTATGATTGTTGAAGGAATGAACCCCAACCAACTCCTCCCAAGATCTCTGGGTGCACCTGAAGCCGCTCTGCCCGCCTCTGGTCTCCCTGCTTTGAATACACCCAGGAGCCTACAGATAGAATCTCAAATTTCCTGTAAAAATGTGAAAACAGTGAAGCCCAAGTCAACGAGGTCAGTGAGGGGGTGACAGAGACTTCCTCGTGGGGGTGTCAGGAATCCTGAATGAGGACGACCGTGGCCCCTCCAGCAGACCTTCCACAGGGCTGAACTCAGGAGCAGCACTTTCCATGGGGGACCCACTGGAGCTTGTTCCTGTGACCACCCACTGAACACAGGAGGAAACTGAGGCTCAGAGGGGTGTGGTGACAGTCCTATGACTCACAGCTGGGACGCGGCCAAGTGACACTGTGTGATCCAGGGCCTGAGTGCTCACCTGAGGAAAAGCAGGTGCAGCACATGCCGGGGACTGGCAAAGTTCTTGTAGCTTGACAGAAACAGGTGGACATAAGATTGGTCACCACCCAAGACAGCAGGCACCAGGTGCTCCACCCGCTTCTTCAGGGTGCGTGCCGGGACAGGCCACACCATGTGGGTGGCATCCGAGCTCAATGAAGATGTGTCTTCACTCCAGGACAGGACAGGGGAGAGATACACAGTGACAGCACCATGAACCCCAAGGAGGGCAGGGGCTGGAGGCCAGTCTTAACCCCAGGGAGGACATGAGAAGACAGCCTGAGGGCCCAGGGTTAATGTACAGGGTGGTGGTTGCCACCCCGGCAGTCCCCGTTCACCCTCCAGCCAGACCTGAGGTGTGAACACACCAGGACCAGCAGGTTTATAAACCCCCCACCCTCTGCCCCTGCCCTGGGAGGGTGTCCCATGTCCCCGTTCCCCACACACTCAGGAGGAGTGGGTGCGGTCACCCAGGGAGGCTCATAGTGCTGGCCTGGCCTTGCCCAACCTCCTCTGGGCCACCTGACATTACCTTTGGGGACCTCCTCCCAGACGGCCACAGGGGTCGAGGGCGAGGGCTGAACCAGCGCCGGAAGCATTGGACAAGCCTCTCAGCACAGGGCTTCCTGGGGCTACGGCCCCGGGACCTCGGGATACAGCACAACATCTCACTCTGCCTGTGGCCAAGTGAGCTGCGGAAGGGGCTGTGTATAGAATGTGGGTGTCAGGTTACCGAGTTCCGAGTTCTCTTGGGGTCTGTCGTCAAGGAAGTGAAGTCACTTCCTGATACCTCATTTCCTGAGCCCCTCCTCTGTGTACAAGACTGCAAATGCCCCTCTGGGTACCTGTCTGCTGACCCTCCTTCCCCATGAACTCTCTCTATTGCCCACTCTTCCACCAACACTGCCTGACCACACCCCTGTGCAAGGCCTGGTTGCAGCCAGCGTCACAGCTCAGAGGAGATACACGTAGGTTCATCCCCAGCTCCTGCTTCTTATCACTTTATGTGACCCTGGACCAGCCGTTGTCACTCTCATGACCTCCCCAGTCTCCCCTTTTGCACAGTGGGGATCTTTCTAGCATCTTCTTCCTAGGGATGGCATCAGGCATGTGTGAGGAAACATCTCTGAAACCTATGGCCGGTGTCACATGCAGCTAATAAACAAGACTAGAGATAAAATCCACGACGGTGTGGAAGGTAGCATGGAATACAACTAACGACAGGTCTGGTTCCTGTCATATAATCTTGAAAATGTCACTTTTGCTCTTGGTCTGTTTTCCCTGTCTGCACCATGCGACAGTTGGAATTTCATGCATTCACATACTGCTTTCCTCCTTAAAACCTCACAATGGCTTCGTGTGTATTTAGGTTTGGACTCAAGTGCCACATCTCTGTCTGTGTGGTTGGCTACTCCTCAGGGGCTCCCAGTGGTCCCCACCATCTGCTGCACACATCCTCACATAATCCCCTGCCCTGCAGTGTGGACTGGACTTAGTGACTCACTTCTAACCAATACAGGATCAAAAGTGAGAAGGTGTCACTTTCTAAATGTCATTGTAACACGCCTGTCCCTAGAGTCTTGTGCTCTGTCTCCTCTGTTCTCTCTGTTTGTATCCACCATATGCCAAGCATGGTGCCGAGAGCTGGAGAAAGAGCTGGTTCAGCTGCACCCTGGCTTGGGAGATGATCCCAGGATAAGAAAGAGGAGAAGACGTGCTATCGACTGCCTGACACTCTAAGAGAGGAAAGTGATCTAGGAGGCCATCAGAATATTCTAGATTAGGAAGCTACCTGAAGATGGTAGGAAATGAACACCATTTGCAGGGAAGAACCAGAGGCGTTTGGTCCATTAAGATGACGGCAACATGGAACTGATGTGTAAGATGTAAGTAAGTAAGAAATACTATTCACAAATTCAAATCCTTTTTTCAAAATCATTGAATGGCAGGGATAAGTGCTCATGTTCAATGCAAACATAACTAGAATTGAGGAAGATTCCATTTTTGGAATAACTTTATATCTCCATTAGATGAAAGTATGCAGATATGTTCAGCAATTCTTTTCAAATTGTATAAAATATCCATTGTTGACACAATCAGGATTCCACCCCCATACTTTAGCTTCACACCCGATTTTCTTTACACCAGACACACATCCATTGCTGTGATGTAGATCCATTGCTGTCAACACTATCCCAGCCCACAGCCTACTGGTCCTGGGAGACAGCAACTCTATCACTATATTGTGTGCAGAATCCAGGAAGGGCCTAACACGGGGGCTCCATAAATACTCCCTGAAGTGCTGGACTTGAGAAGAGTCTATGATTTTATTACCTAGTGCTCTACCTACACATGTTATCACTCTGCATTATGTCATGATCCTTAGTCCCCCTCACCTGACAGTCAGCAACCCAGGAGCAGAGTCTACACCTCGGTCTGCCCCTATGCCTGGCCCCCAGCCCAGCACCTGGCAAGTAATAGGTGCCAAGTACTGATGAATGAATTGTCTGGAAACATGTGAAACAGGATTCATCAAGAATACCCAGATGGAAGGTCACCATGAACATGCTGCCTGATAACCTGCCAGCCCTTTAATTCTGTCTGCCGACCACTTCCTTCAGCCAGGAACTGCCTGGGCACAAAGATTTCCCAGAGTCACCATCCTGCCTTGACTTCTGCCGTTCACTTTAGCCTCCTTGATTGTCCTACTTACTGTGGGTTTCTTCACTCTCAGTCTCAGGGGACACCTCTGAACCCCTAAGGTAGCCCACTGGGTCTTCCTTCTCTGGCCAACACATTCCTCTTGCTTGTGTGCATGGCCTTGATAGCAGTGTCACAGGCAATCCCAGGAAACTGACACCCCAGCATGCTGACCTTGGGCACCCGCACTAGTCAAGGGAGCCCTCTCCCTTCGTCTCCTGCAGAATCCCCCTAGGAATAGGGGATGCAGATATGTACACATGTGTAGGGAGGAAAGGGGGTCTCATGACATCTTAGCTAGAAGATGATTACAAATTTCTTAAACATTAGTAGAAAATTATGGTTCATTTGTCCTGGCATGCAACTGAATGAGAAAAAATCTGTGAAAAATTCTGACACCCATGACAAAAGAAATGATCCAAACAATACGACCATCGAGGTGCTTTTCTTTTATGTTTAGGACTAACATTTAAAAATGTGGTATTGAGGAGAAAGTCAACAATATTGGGGGAGGCTCTGGAACGATGCTGAGTAGAAAATGGACAATAGATTCCTTTTTTGAGAATTAAGAGAAGCTATTTTGCAGAAAGTGGCAAATGAGCTTGACTTTTAGAAACGAAGAGCATTAAAGCAAGTGAGTTTAGTGGAAAGTAGATGATATTTGGGAGAGGGGTGACGTGTTAAGTTACAAGAGGCAAAGAAATGGAAAGAACACATGTTTTGCAAAGGGAAAAATCATTCCTGTAAAACATCAGAATTGGAGTTTTCTTGCTGTTCTTTTTGTGCCTATGTAGCATCTTCTTTCTGCTGTAACTTCCAACTTGGGTTCTAGGCACTCTGTGTATGTGTGTGTTTACAAGAGAGAAATTGCTAAACCTTAGTAAGCCCTAGAAAATTCTAGAGGTCTGAAATAAACAGATATTTTTCAAGTTTATTTAATTAAAAAGCAAAACAAAACAAAAACAGTGTCATCTGCTCCTATTAGGTAAAATATATGATCATATTGGAATCTTTGTGTGTGTGTGTGGCTGGCCAATATAGGGATCCACACCCTTGACCTTGGTGATACGAGGCTGTGCTCTAACCAGCTGAGCTACCAGCCAGCCTATACATGATCATATTGGAATAATATGCAACAGAGAGATACTCTGCTGCTATGGAGAATAAGCTGATTGCAAGGAAAAAAGATGCTCACAGATAAGGCAAGGGTAGGCTTTTTGTCCCCCATTGTGGAATAGTACAGGGAACAATGCAAATGTATTGAGGCTGGTAATTCCAAGTCATGGGAAGGAAATTAAAATGATGACTCTGGAAGAATAGTTTCAAATGTCAAGGAGTTTGAGGCAGGTGATCAATTTAGTGAAATGACAATTGCTTTAGGAGAGGCTGCTTCTTTGAAAGGATTGATACATACAGCAAGGCAAGGTAGGTGACTGTGCTGCTAAGTTTTTAATATTGCTATGAGTTTTAACTAAATATATTTGTGACTTTGCATGTAGCTCTGAATTTTGAGTGTCATAATTATTTAAGAATCTTTTATGGATTTGATTACTATAGCTTTCACTGTAATTTGATGAGGTTTTAGAACTACATTCCATTTCTAATTTTGGTTTTATTATTTCCAAGTGCCAAAATACTTAACACAGAACAACCTCTTATTCTATAATAAAAAGCAATGGAGACAAGTTATTCAGTTGAAAAAAATTACTTTTTTTTATTTAAAGATGATCTGTAAGTGGATCCTATCGATTGATGTGGTGTTGTCAGCACCACGCTCTCCCAAGTGAGCCAATCAGCCAACACTTCAGAGGGATCCAAACCCGTGGCCCTGGTGCTGTCAGCACCGCACTCTCCAAGTGCGCACGGGCCGGCCCTGCTCCATGGTAATTTTAGCTGCTTCCCTCCTTTCTTCTCAGAATTTTCATTTTCCCATGTTCTCCTGGACAACTTCAACCCTGCTAACGATTAAAACCCATCACATCTGTCTGTCATGGTGTGGATTGGCTCCCAAGCAGAAGACTCAGGGCTTCTTTGAACTAGGACTTGCATTGACTTCAACTCAACCAAGCTGAGGCGCCGATCTTGTGATTACACTTAGCATGTGCTATGAATGGAGAGAAATGAAGTGAAAAGTGCCTATGAGATGCGAAGTCATACTTGTCACGTTCCTAGTCCCCTCTCTGGGCTTCTCTCCATCTTCAGCTCCACCTCACTGTTTACCCCTTAAAGAAGCCAGATGCTCTCTAATTCATATGTCCACGAAACACTTGGTTTCAAATAACGGGTATTAAATGAATATCTGTTGGAAGTTGTGTATCCTAAATTTGTATGTGTCCTTTATGTGACTGACGATGGCATGAATAACTAGTGTTAACAGTCTTTGATGTGCTCAGCATTAATATACATTAGGAATTGTCATGGAATCTTGTAAAATTGAAAAAAAATCCAAATGCATGTCATCTGGCCTTGGAGTCCAGTTCTTCAGTACACACTCTGCTGATTTGGGCACCTCAGTCAAGAACCCAGTCAAAGAACCTCACAGAGTCACCCACAGGCCACGAAGCCACAGCACACGAGCAAGACTTTCCTGTGCTGCCCTGTTAACCATGAGCAGATGCCAAGGGCCCCAGATGTTTCAGCAAATCCTCTAGTTTCAGCAACTCCTCTAATAAGAAATAGGCCAAAGCAAACAAACAAAAAAGGAAAAAGCGAATTGGAAGAAATAGAGATCATGCAAGGGAAACAGAAAATACCATTAACTTCCTCAGAGTTATAGGAGAGAAACTGTTGGACTAACTGAAGAAGAACAGACATTGTTAAAGTAGAAGAGGGAGAAGATGAATCAAATAACCATGAGGTCATTTAGAAATTAAAAATATAACTGTTGAAATTTTTGTTTGTTTGTTTTGTGTGTGTGTGTGTGTGTGTGTGACAGTTAAGGGCGTTGTAACCATAGGGGTGGTGTCGCCCGCACCGCGCTCAGCCAGTGAGCACACCGGCCATCCCTATGTGGGATCCGAACCCGCGGCAGCGCCCCTGCGCTCCCAGCGCCGCTCTCTCCCGTGTGCGCCACGGGGCGGCCCATAAGTGTTGAAATTTAAATTAGAAAACAACTCACTAGAAAGATGAGAAAATAACACAAGGGAAGCCTGATTAGATCAAAAAAACAAAGGGATAACAAGAAAGATACAATTGAAAGAAAAGCATAAAAAAGTAAAAGGAGTAAAAGGGAAAGAGAGAGAGAAAACGGAAGTGCGTGTCCGCAGAGCCAGTGTCTGAAGAACACGCGCTCCAGGAAGAGCCGCGGAGATGGGCAGGAGGAGAGAACCCTGGGAGAAAGGAGGAAGGGACAGGTCCCGGAGGTCCCCATAGGTCCCCACGTGGAGAGTGACGATGGGTCCATACGCCGCCCCGCACTGGGGAAGCACAGGGGACACCGTGTCAACTATGGGTGCGGGGGTCAAGGGGACGGACCCTGCGGAGGAGCCTCAAGAGGGAGACGACAGGGGAGTCCGGCCTTCAGCGTCTCGTGCAGAGTCGGTTCCGATCTCAGCTTTTCCTCGTCAAACGTGAGTCCGACAAGGCGAGGACGGGCCTCTGGACGTTTAGCAGCCCAAGACCGTTTTCTTAGCAGTCTATGGGGGGCGTCTCCCACTAGGAAGAAGACATAAACCCGGACAGGGGACAGGGCCCTGGTGACGGCCACGGGGGAACATACCGAACCCGACTGCTCGGAGGCTGCATTGTAGACATTGGATCCCAGGAGGTGTCGTCCAGAGCACCACATGGGTCCCTGAGGCGTTCACCTGTGGTGACAGCAGCTGCCCTAACAGGGACAGTGCGCGTGCGCAGACGCCACCGCGCACAGAGGACAAGCGGTCCGCGCCGGGCTGTCAGCCGCGTCCCCGCAGCCGCCGGTGCGCGGCGCTCAGAGCCGCGGATGGGAAGCCGCGGTCGCGGGGTGCGCTCTCCGTGGCGCCTCCTGGTGACCCTGCCTGCAGCTGCCGCCCCCAGGCCGCCCGTCCCGCCCGGGGACAGGAGCGCACGACCGGCTGCTCTCCACTCCCTGCTCCCGCCCCTCTGCGGCCGATGACAGCGGGTTCCAGCGACAGGACGGATTCCCACGGGCGCTCCAGGTCGGTGCAAGGGGTCCGCGCTGACGAGGCGCCGAGCACAGCCGTGAGGGGAACCCGCGTGGGCTATCGTCGGCCGACGGTCCTGGCGGTTCCTCGGCCCCAGGCTGGCAGGCACAGTCCGCGGCGTGACAGTCCTGACCGCGGAGCCGTGTGCTATTAAAGCTACACGGTCACCACGAGCGACGGTATCTTGTGTACTTTTTCAAAACTGAGTTTTCTATTCTATGACTGTACTCAACCGTATGAAATATAGAATTAGTAATTTATCAAATTGCGTAAAAAATGTCAATTGTTATTTATATATAAACAAAATTTATAGATTTATTTGGAAGAATTGATTTATTTTCCCTACTTATTTTCTCATCTATGAACATGTACATCTCTTCATTGTCTTCAGTTTGTTCGTTTTTTCAATAACATTTTACACTCAGTGTTTAGAAATCATGATTGTAAAAATGCACCCTAATTATTCATGCAAACCTTATGAATGAAAATTTGGGGTGTTTCCAACCCTTAGTAATAGGTATTGTCATATTAACAATCTTGTCGACACCTCACCTTATAATTTTTCAAGGTTACATATGATATAGATTCCTGAATATTGGGTTACAGTATAAAATAGTAAATATACAAGTATAATTTTGCTAAATTTTCCGAGTTTCTGCTCCTTATGGGCTCTACCATTTGCATTCCACCACAGTGTATTATAATACCTGGATCCCCACAGTCTCACTAACAAGTTTGTTATCAAAAAATTAAATTTTGCAAATCTAATAGGTGAAGTATTGTATTTCAATATATTTTAAATGTCTAGTTCTCTATGAGGGATTTTAAGCACCTAATTAAGTATTGATGCCAATTTAAATTTCCTTTTGTGTTATTAGATTGTTCATATATTTTGTTCATTTTTATTTCATTTTGTTGGTCATTTCCATCTCATTTTTTCACACATCATTGTGTTAGTGATATTATCCTAGTTTAAGAGGTTTTTTGTTTTTTTGCTTTTTTTAAAATTGAAACATTATTGATCACCCATTTTAAGTATTATAGCTTGTAATTACTTTTTGTCGTGTCCTTTTGACCTAGTTGATGGCATTTACCTTTTGTTTGAGTTTTCTTTGCTTTATTAATGGCTGCTATGCCATCCATCTTAACTGCTGCTACATTAGTAGCAGCATATTTTCACCAGTGATTTGAAATGCTATCTTTCTTAAATACTAAATTTCTATAAATCTTGGGTATCTCTTTGAATTCTCCATTCTTTTTCATTAGGTTTTATATTTACTTATAAACAAATTCCATATGGTCTTGATAATGAAGAATTTACAAAAAAAATTTTTTTCTATCTCTGGTAGACTTACACCTCCCTTTTGATTTGTTTCCTCAATTTTTTCTGATGAACGATTAGTGTTTCATCAACATTTTATATTCATCCTTTTTTGTTGTAGGTGAAGAAACAAATGAGACTATTTTTAATGTGATCATGACACACGTATAAAGTAACTTAGGAGAAAATAAAATCCTTAGGATCCTGTGGCTTTCTGGCCAAGAAAATATCTCTGACATTTCTCTATCGTTTGTGTATGTATGTTTTAAGAGTGTTCTAATGCTTAAATCACATAGTTAAACAGGCTTTGTTGAGTTCTTGTTAGCTTTATGCCAAATATTTTAACAATTTTGTGGCTATTGAAAATGGAATCTTGATTTGTGGAATGTAATCTAGATAGTTATTGTTATTACATAAGACATTTATTAATTTTATATGTGAATTTTTCTAAATCGCAACATTTAAATTTTATTTTAGAAAGTCGTCTTGTTTGTAATAGGTTTTTAATTAATTCTTTTTGATTTTCTAAATTCACAATACATACACATAACACATTTTTCTCCATCTTGAGATATACAAATATGTATGGTCAAACCTTATTTTATCTACTGTTTTGATATTTATGAGTCTTACATTTTCTCAAAAGTACTTTGGCTTCTGGAAAATTATTATCTATTTTCTTTCTCCTAATGCTTAATACTTTTGCAAAATATTGAAGTTAGTAATTCATCTCAAATTTAATTTTGTGAACGGTACCTAGCAAAAGCATAACTGGATTTAATTTCCAAATAAATAATATTTCAATCCCTGTAATGATGAAGTGCTTTCCCCTAAGTAATCTGAATCCTTTCCACACATATACCAGAATCTGTTTCAAAATTCAAACTTTTACTCCACTTCGCTTATTCTTTGCCAATCTCATTCACTTTCAAGTATGTTCCTTTGCAATACATTTTATTAGACGGAGCAAATTTCCTCTTTGTTTTCATTATTATTGTTCTTCTTATGTCTTGAACATTTTGGGGGCCATTTTTGCACATAATTTTTTTTTCATATTAACTTTGAGGTTATTTGACAAGTCCCCTAAACATCACTCTTTGGAATTTTTCAAGTTTAGATTTATTGAATCTATTGATTAACATAGGTAGAATACATATATATGTGGCGTAACTTCCTAGCATCACTGCTGCCCGGCACAGGGACACACCTGGGCATTTTGGTAGGAGCTGCTGAGTGGCTCCTGCGACAGGGGTATCTATGAACACATCTCCTGGGGCATCTGCTGGGACCTCTTCTTCCTTCATTCTCACAAGAGCTGGTCGTCACCAGACATACAGACCTGCCCATCTGATGGGGCAAATGCTATCTGAATAGTGAGCAAATTTCTGTGCATCATCATTAGGGAGGCCGCGGATGTCTGACATTTACTGGCCATGTGAATTGCTTCCCTGTGGAACTGCAGGAATATGTCCTTTGTCCCTATGGATAAATGAGAACTCTTTGTACAACTAGGATGCATACTACCCTTTCTCTGCCCATGAAGAATTTTCCAGTCTGGGGCTTGTCTTTTCACCTTTTGGCATTATTCTGGTTTTTGTTTGGACCAGGAAAAGTCAGCATTTTCCTCAGTGGCTTCTGGCTCTCTGGTCATTCAAAAGTAGTTCCTATTTCAAGATTATGGCGATAATAACTATCAGGGCTTTGTGTTTCTACATAGAGTCTTTGATTTTTCTGTAATTTTCCTCTTACTAAAAACATAAAATGAAATTTATTCAGATCTTTCTCATATTATGCGGCCAGATACAAAAGGCCACATAACATATAACTGTACTGATAGGAACAATCCACGATAGGTAAATTCACACACACAGAAAATGGAGTGGTAGTCAGGGACAGGGAGAGGCGGGATGGGGAGTGACAGCTTAATGGCTACAGAGTTGATGAAGCTGTTTGATCACTAGATGGTGGTAAGGGTTGCGCCATATTAAAAATGTACTTAATGCCACTGAATGGTAATTTTGAAAATATTAAAAACACTTTATTTTATACAAGGGATATTATTGAAAATAAAAGATGAAAAAATTTGAGGAGATGCAGGACACAGACAAAAATGAGGAGAAGCACAGCGTCAAGGAAGGGCAAGAACAGATCTGGAGTGGGGACTGGTGAGGGTGTTTGTGGGAGCTCTGGAGCCAGGGCTCCCCTGGGTGCTGGTGTTTCTTCTAATTCTTCTGATGTTTCAGGAACGGTTATGTCAGGTCGCTCTAGCTCTACCTCTGGATCTTGATCTTTCTCCTGCTCTTTCTCTTGCTCTTTCTCCTGATCATTCTCTTGATCTTTCTGTTGCTCCTGCTCTGGATCTTGCGTCTGATCTACCACTTGCTCTGGATCTTGTTCCTGCTCTACCTCTTGCTCTGGATCTTGCTCCTGCTCTACCTCTTGCTCTGGATCTTGCTCCTGCTCTACTTCTTGCTCTGGCTTGGGCTCTGGATCTTGCTCTCGCTCTGCCTCTGGCAGTGGAGGTGGAGCTGGAGCTGGAACTTGAGCCGAACATGGCAGCAGCACTTGGGACAGTTGTTCAGCCGGGGCGGAAGCTGGAACTGGAGAGACAACAATTGAAAATATCAATGTGAGTTTCTATGTCTCATCCAATGACACTGTCTTTCTAGAAGCCCAAGTCCAGAGACCCAGGCTCAGGAAGTCTCCCCACACCGCAGAACACTGTATGATTGTTCTGAGTACTCAGTGCCCCTGTCCCCAGCCTGCTTCTGGAAACTCTGCTCTGTGTGGCCCAGCCCAGGCCCCTCCTCAAACCCGCACAGGCACCCACCCTCTTCCTCCTCACCCTCAGTCTCCGCCTCACTAGGCTCCAGGTGCTCCGGCTTCTCCAGCTGCGCCAGAAGAAGATCAGCCTTACGCTCCACCTCTGAACCTCGCATACTGATATGTACATAGGCCGAAAGAAACTTCAAAGAATGAAATTCAGGAGGCTCATGGAAATCGGTGGAATAGAATTCCAGCCAGATCTTTAAGACAGAGGACATGGCACTGCGGGAGACAGGTGGGCAACAGCATCAGAGGCCTGGCCTATCCTTCTATGCTGCCCTCCCAAGGCTCCCCTGAGTGAGCTGCAGTCTTGTACCCTCTGCCCGTGCCTGTCCATAGACCAGCCCATCCAATGTCCACCCCCAGTATGGCAGTTCTGGCACAGATGGGCCTGGCAGCCAAGGAGGGGCTGGCAAAAGCCTCCATGGGAGGAGCCTTCAACCACTGATGTGACCACGTTTCCCTTCTTCAGGGAAACCTGACAACCTCCTCTGTCTGTGTCACTGCCCCATCCCTGCTGGAATGACCTGTCCACCCCAGGAGGGTGCTGTCTGCTCTGGGCATTACTCACTGGCACACAGGAGGTGTCCAGCAATATCTGATAAATGAGGAAACAGAGGGAGGCGCTGCTCCCCTGGCCTACCCAGGGCCCTTGGAAAAGCCCAAACTTGAGCTCACACGTGAATGTACTGCCCAAGTGTCTGCATGAAAATCTGCATATCCTTTTCCCAGTGACAGCAATCTCTTGGCCCTGACCACACTCTGCACCCTCAGCACCAGCTGAGCATCCCCATGGAGGCTCCAGCCCCGAGTGTGAGCGGGATGCTCTGCACACCTCCTGCTCTGGCTCAGCACGGGCTCTGGGGGTGTGAGCAGGGCTGGGTGGGAGGGCGTGGGGATGGATTCTCTCTGGGCTCACTCTGCTCTCCAGCCTCTCGCACACCCTACGGTGCCTGGGACCACATCCCCAGCCGTCTTGACCTCTTTCCCTGCAGGGAAAGCCTTGAGCCCTCAGCCCTGTAGCAGGAATCATAAGATGTGTGAGAGCCAGAGTTCTGCCAGCCCCCCCCCCACGGGCCCCCGCAGACCACACGCAGTTGTGTGGAGATGGGAGCCCCTCCTTCTGCACCTAAACCCCACTTACCATTTTAGCTGCTCCAGGGATTCGCCATCCCCGTGACAATCAGTAATCATGTTTCCATACCTAGAGGAGGTCAGGAGTGTGTCAAATCTACCATATGGTGGCACTACCTGCTTCTCATGTCTACTGTGACTGTCTCACCTCTGACTAGACTGGAAGCCCACGAGGGCAGTGAATGCAGTCTCCTCGGTTCATTGGATTATGGTCAGTGCCCAGAAAGTGACTGCACATAGTGTGGCTTCACGTATGATTGTTGAAGGAATGAACCCCAACCAACTCCTCCCAAGATCTCTGGGTGCACCTGAAGCCGCTCTGCCCGCCTCTGGTCTCCCTGCTTTGAATACACCCAGGAGCCTACAGATAGAATCTCAAATTTCCTGTAAAAATGTGAAAACAGTGAAGCCCAAGTCAACGAGGTCAGTGAGGGGGTGACAGAGACTTCCTCGTGGGGGTGTCAGGAATCCTGAATGAGGACGACCGTGGCCCCTCCAGCAGACCTTCCACAGGGCTGGACTCAGGAGCAGCACTTTCCATGGGGGACCCACTGGAGCTTGTTCCTGTGACCACCCACTGAACACAGGAGGAAACTGAGGCTCAGAGGGGTGTGGTGACAGTCCTAAGACTCAGAGCTCGGAGGCGGCCTAGTGACACTGTGTGATCCAGGGCCTGAGTGCTCACCTGAGGAAAAGCAGGTGCAGCACATGCCGGGGACTGGCAAAGTTCTTGTAGCTTGACAGAAACAGGTGGACATAAGATTGGTCACCACCCAGGACAGCAGGCACCAGGTGCTCCACCCGCTTCTTCAGGGTGCGTGCCGGGACAGGCCACACCATGTGGGTGGCATCCGAGCTCAATGAAGATGTGTCTTCACTCCAGGACAGGACAGGGGAGAGATACACAGTGACAGCACCGTGAACCCCAAGGAGGGCAGGGGCTGGAGGCCAGTCTTAACCCCAGGGAGGACATGAGAAGACAGCCTGAGGGCCCAGGGTTAATGTACAGGGTGGTGGTTGCCACCCCGGCAGTCCCCGTTCACCCTCCAGCCAGACCTGAGGTGTGAACACACCAGGACCAGCAGGTTTATAAACCCCCCACCCTCTGCCCCTGCCCTGGGAGGGTGTCCCATGTCCCCGTTCCCCACACACTCAGGAGGAGTGGGTGCGGTCACCCAGGGAGGCTCATAGTGCTGGCCTGGCCTTGCCCAACCTCCTCTGGGCCACCTGACATTACCTTTGGTGACCTCCTCCCAGACGGCCACAGGGGTCGAGGGCGAGGGCTGAACCAGCGCCGGAAGCTTTGGACAAGCCTCTCAGCACAGGGCTTCCTGGGGCTACGGCCCCGGGACCTCGGGATACAGCACAACATCTCACTCTGCCTGTGGCCAAGTGAGCTGGGGAAGGGACTGTGTATAGAATGTGGGTGTCAGGTTACCGAGTTCCGAGTTCTCTTGGGGTCTGTCGTCAAGGAAGTGAAGTCACTTCCTGATACCTCATTTCCTGAGCCCCTCCTCTGTGTACAAGACTGCAAATGCCCCTCTGGGTACCTGTCTGCTGACCCTCCTTCCCCATGAACTCTCTCTATTGCCCACACTTCCACCAACACTGCCTGACCACACCCCTGTGCAAGGCCTGGTTGCAGCCAGCGTCACAGCTCGGAGGAGATACACGTAGGTTCATCCCCAGCTCCTGCTTCTTATCACTTTATGTGACCCTGGACCAGCCGTTGTCACTCTCATGACCTCCACAGTCTCCCCTTTTGCACAGTGGGGATCTTTCTAGCATCTTCTTCCTAGGGATGGCATCAGGCATGTGTGAGGAAACATCTCTGAAACCTATGGCCGGTGTCACATGCAGCTAATAAACAAGACTAGAGATAAAATCCACGACGGTGTGGAAGGTAGCATGGAATACAACTAACGACAGGTCTGGTTCCTGTCATATAATCTTGAAAATGTCACTTTTGCTCTTGGTCTGTTTTCCCTGTCTGCACCATGCGACAGTTGGAATTTCATGCATTCACATACTGCTTTCCTCCATAAAACCTCACAATGGCTTCGTGTGTATTTAGGTTTGGACTCAAGTGCCACATCTCTGTCTGTGTGGTTGGCTACTCCTCAGGGGCTCCCAGTGGTCCCCACCATCTGCTGCACACATCCTCACGTAATCCCCTGCCCTGCAGTGTGGACTGGACTTAGTGACTCACTTCTAACCAATACAGGATCAAAAGTGAGAAGGTGTCACTTTCTAAATGTCATTGTAACACGCCTGTCTCTAGAGTCTTGTGCTCTGTCTCCTCTGTTCTCTCTGTTTGTATCCACCATATGCCAAGCATGGTGCCGAGAGCTGGAGAAAGAGCTGATTCAGCTGCACCCTGGCTTGGGAGATGATCCCAGGATAAGAAAGAGGAGAAGACGTGCTATCGAGTGCCTGACATTCTAAGAGAGGAAAGTGATCTAGGAGGCCATCAGAATATTCTAGATTAGGAAGCTACCTGAAGATGGTAGGAAATGAACACCATTTGCAGGGAAGAACCAGAGGCGTTTGGTCCATTAAGATGACGGCAACATGGAACTGATGTGTAAGATGTAAGTAAGTAAGAAATACTATTCACAAATTCAAATCCTTTTTTCAAAATTATTGAATGGCAGGGATAAGTGCTCATGTTCAATGCAAACATAACTAGAATTGAGGAAGATTCCATTTATGGAATAACTTTATATCTCCATTAGATGAAAGTATGCAGATATGTTCAGCAACTCTTTTCAAATTGTATAAAATATCCATTGTTGACACAATCAGGATTCCACCCCCATACTTTGGCTTCACACCCGATTTTCTTTACACCAGACACACATCCATTGCTGTGATGTAGATCCATTGCTGTCAACACTATCCCAGCCCACAGCCTACTGGTCCTGGGAGACAGCAACTCTATCACTATATTGTGTGCAGAATCCAGGAAGGGCCTAACACGGGGGCTCCATAAATACTCCCTGAAGTGCTGGACTTGAGAAGAGTCTATGATTTTATTACCTAGTGCTCTACCTACACATGTTATCACTCTGCATTATGTCATGATCCTTAGTCCCCCTCACCTGACAGTCAGCAACCCAGGAGCAGAGTCTACACCTCGGTCTGCCGCTATTCCTTGCCCCCAGCCCAGCACCTGGCAAGTAAAAGGTGCCAAGTACTGATGAATGAATTGTCTGGAAACATGTGAAACAGGATTCATCAAGAATACCCAGATGGAAGGTCACCACGAACATGCTGCCTGATAACCTGCCAGCCCTTTAATTCTGTCTGCCGACCACTTCCTTCAGCCAGGAACTGCCTGGGCTCAAAGATTTCCCAGAGTCACCATCCTGCCTTGACTTCTGCCGTTCACTTTAGCCTTCTTGATTGTCCTACTTACTGTGGGTTTCTTCACTCTCAGTCTCAGGGGACACCTCTGAACCCCTAAGGTAGCCCACTGGGTCTTCCTTCTCTGGCCAACACATTCCTCTTGCTTCTGTGCATGGCCTTGATAGCAGGGTCACAGGCAATCCCAGGAAAGTGACACCCCAGCATGCTGACCTTGGGCACCCGCACTAGTCAAGGGAGCCCTCTCCCTTCATCTCCTGCAGAATCCCCCTAGGAATAGGGGATGCAGATATGTACACATGTGTAGGGAGGAAAGGGGGTCTCATGACATCTTAGCTAAAGATGATTACAAATTTCTTAAACATTAGTAGAAAATTATGGTTCATTTGTCCTGGCATGCAACTGAATGAGAAAAAATTTGTGAAAAATTCTGACACCCATGACAAAAGAAATGATCCAAACAATACGACCATCGAGGTGCTTTTCTTTTATGTTTAGGACTAACATTTAAAAATGTGGTATTGAGGAGAATGTCACCAATATTGGGGGAGGCTCTGGAACGATGCTGAGTAGAAAATGGACAATAGATTCCTTTTTTGAGAATTAAGAGAAGCTATTTTGCAGAAAGTGGCAAATGAGCTTGACTTTTAGAAACGAAGAGCATTAAAGCAAGTGAGTTTAGTGGAAAGTAGATGATATTTGGGAGAGGGGTGACGTGTTAAGTTACAAGAGGCAAAGAAATGGAAAGAACACATGTTTTGCAAAGGGAAAAATCATTCCTGTAAAACATCAGAATTGGAGTTTTCTTGCTGTTCTTTTTGTGCCTATGTAGCATCTTCTTTCTGCTGTAACTTCCAACTTGGGTTCTAGGCACTCTGTGTATGTGTGTGTTTACAAGAGAGAAATTGATAAACCTTAGTAAGCCCTAGAAAATTCTAGAGGTCTGAAATAAACAGATATTTTTCAAGTTTATTTAATTAAAAAGCAAAACAAAACAAAAACAGTGTCATCTGCTCCTATTAGGTAAAATATATGATCATATTGGAATCTTTGTGTGTGTGTGTGGCTGGCCAATATAGGGATCCACACCCTTGACCTTGGTGATACGAGGCTGTGCTCTAACCAGCTGAGCTACCAGCCAGCCTATACATGATCATATTGGAATAATATGCAACAGAGAGATACTCTGCGGCTATGGAGAATAAGCTGATTGCAAGGAAAAAAGATGCTCACAGATAAGGCAAGGGTAGGCTTTTTGTCCCCCATTGTGGAATAGTACAGGGAACAATGCAAATGTATTGAGGCTGGTAATTCCAAGTCATGGGAAGGAAATTAAAATGATGACTCTGGAAGAATAGTTTCAAATGTCAGGTGATCAATTTAGTGAAATGACAATTGCTTTAGGAGAGGCTGCTTCTTTGAAAGGATTGATACATACAGCAAGGCAAGGTAGGTGACTGTGCTGCTAAGTTTTTAATATTGCTATGAGTTTTAACTTTAAATATATTTGTGACTTTGCATGTAGCTCTGAATTTTGAGTGTCATAATTATTTAAGAATCTTTTATGGATTTGATTACTATAGCTTTCACTGTAATTTGATGAGGTTTTAGAACTACATTCCATTTCTAATTTTGGTTTTATTATTTCCAAGTGCCAAAATACTTAACACAGAACCACCTCTTATTCTATAATAAAAAGCAATGGAGACAAGTTATTCAGTTGAAAAAAATTACTTTTTTTTTTTTTTAAAGATGACCTGTAAGTGGATCCTATCGATTGATGTGGTGTTGTCAGCACCACGCTCTCCCAAGTGAGCCAATCAGCCAACCCTTCATAGGGATCCAAACCCGTGGCCCTGGTGCTGTCAGCACCGCACTCTCCAAGTGCACACGGGCCGGCCCTGCTCCATGGTAGTTTTAGCTGCTTCCCTCCTTTCTTCTCAGAATTTTCATTTTCCCATGTTCTCCTGGACAACTTCAACCCTGCTAACGATTAAAACCCATCACATCTGTCTGTCATGGTGTGGATTGGCTCCCAAGCAGAACTCTGAGGGCTTCTTTGAACTAGGACTTGCATTGACTTCAACTCAACCAAGCTGAGGCGCCGATCTTGTGATTACACTTAGCATGTGCTATGAATGGAGAGAAATTAAGTGAAAAGTGCCTATGAGATGCAAAGTCATACTTGTCACGTTCCTAGTCCCCTCTCTGGGCTTCTCTCCATCTTCAGCTCCACCTCACTGTTTACCTGTTAAAGAAGCCAGATGCTCTCTAATTCATCTGTCCACGAAACACTTGGTTTCAAATAACGGGTATTAAATGAATATCTGTTGGAAGTTGTGTATCCTAAATTTGTAGGTGTCCTTTATGTGACTGACGATGGCATGAATAACTAGTGTTAACAGTCTTTGATGTGCTCAGCATTAATATACATTAGGAATTGCCATGGAATCTTGTAAAATTGAAAAAAAATCCAAATGCATGTCATCTGGCCTTGGAGTCCAGTTCTTCAGTACACACTCTGCTGATTTGGGCACCTCAGTCAAGAACCCAGTCAAAGAACCACACAGAGTCACCCACAGGCCACGAAGCCACAGCACACAGCAAGACTTTCCTGTGCTGCCCTGTTAACCATGAGCAGATGCCAATGGCCCCAGATGTTTCAGCAAATCCTCTAGTTTCAGCAACTCCTCTAATAAGAAATAGGCCAAAGCAAACAAACAAAAAAGGAAAAAGCGAATTGGAAGAAATAGAGATCATGCAAGGGAAACAGAAAATACCATTAACTTCCTCAGAGTTATAGGAGAGAAACTGTTGGACTAACTGAAGAAGAACAGACATTGTTAAAGTAGAAGAGGGAGAAGATGAATCAAATAACCATGAGGTCATTTAGAAATTAAAAATATAACTGTTGAAATTTTTGTTTGTTTTGTTTTGTGTTTGTGTGTGTGTGTGTGTGTGTGTGACAGTTAAGGGCGTTGTAACCATAGGGGTGGTGTCGCCCGCACCGCGCTCAGCCAGTGAGCACACCGGCCATCCCTATGTGGGATCCGAACCCGCGGCAGCGCCCCTGCGCTCCCAGCGCCGCTCTCTCCCGTGTGCGCCACGGGGCGGCCCATAAGTGTTGAAATTTAAATTAGAAAACAACTCACTAGAAAGATGAGAAAATAACACAAGGGAAGCCTGATTAGATCAAAAAAACAAAGGGATAACAAGAAAGATACAATTGAAAGAAAAGCATAAAAAAGTAAAAGGAGTAAAAGGGAAAGAGAGAGAGAAAACGGAAGTGCGTGTCCGCAGAGCCAGTGTCTGAAGAACACGCGCTCCAGGAAGAGCCGCGGAGATGGGCAGGAGGAGAGAACCGTGGGAGAAAGGAGGAAGGGACAGGTCCCGGAGGTCCCCATAGGTCCCCACGTGGAGAGTGACGATGGGTCCATACGCCGCCCCGCACTGGGGAAGCACAGGGGACACCGTGTCAACTATGGGTGTGGGGGTCAAGGGGACGGACCCTGCGGAGGAGCCTCAAGAGGGAGACGACAGGGGAGTCCGGCCTTCAGCGTCTCGTGCAGAGTCGGTTCCGATCTCAGCTTTTCCTCGTCAAACGTGAGTCCGACAAGGCGAGGACGGGCCTCTGGACGTTTAGCAGCCCAAGACCGTTTTCTTAGCAGTCTATGGGGGGCGTCTCCCACTAGGAAGAAGACATAAACCCGGACAGGGGACAGGGCCCTGGTGACGGCCACGGGGGAACATACCGAACCCGACTGCTCGGAGGCTGCATTGTAGACATTGGATCCCAGGAGGTGTCGTCCAGAGCACCACATGGGTCCCTGAGGCGTTCACCTGTGGTGACAGCAGCTGCCCTAACAGGGACAGTGCGCGTGCGCAGACGCCACCGCGCACAGAGGACACACGCTCCGCGCCGGGCTGTCAGCCGCGTCCCCGCAGCCGCTGGTGCGCGGCGCTCAGAGCCGCGGACGGGAAGCCGCGGTCGCGGGGTGCGCTCTCCGTGGCGCCTCCTGGTGGCCCTGCCTGCAGCTGCCGCCCCCAGGCCGCCCGTCCCGCCCAGGGACAGGAGCGCACGACCGGCTGCTCTCCACTCCCTGCTCCCGCCCCTCTGCGGCCGATGACAGCGGGTTCCAGCGACAGGACGGATTCCCACGGGCGCTCCAGGTCGGTGCAAGGGGTCCGCGCTGACGAGGCGCCGAGCACAGCCGTGAGGGGGACCCGCGTGGGCTATCGTCGGCCGACGGTCCTGGCGGTTCCTTGGCCCCAGGCTGGCAGGCACAGTCCGCGGCGTGACAGTCCTGACCGCGGAGCCGTGTGCTATTAAAGCTACACGGTCACCACGAGCGACGGTATCTTGTGTACTTTTTCAAAACTGAGTTTTCTATTCTATGACTGTACTCAACCGTATGAAATATAGAATTAGTAATTTATCAAATTGCGTAAAAAATGTCAATTGTTATTTATATATAAACAAAATTTATAGATTTATTTGGAAGAATTGATATATTTTCCCTACTTATTTTCTCATCTATGAACATGTACATCTCTTCATTGTCTTCAGTTTGTTCGTTTTTTCAATAACATTTTACACTCAGTGTTTAGAAATCATGATTGTAAAAATGCACCCTAATAATTCATGCAAACCTTATGAATGAAAATTTGGGGTGTTTCCAACCCTTAGTAATAGGTATTGTCATATTAACAATCTTGTCGACACCTCACCTTATAATTTTTCAAGGTTACATATGATATAGATTCCTGAATATTGGGTTACAGTATAAAATAGTAAATATACAAGTATAATTTTGCTAAATTTTCCGAGTTTCTGCTCCCTATGGGCTCTACCATTTGCATTCCACCACAGTGTATTATAATACCTGGATCCCCACAGTCTCACTAACAAGTTTGTTATCAAAAAAATTAAATTTTGCAAATCTAATAGGTGAAGTATTGTATTTCAATATATTTTAAATGTCTGGTTCTCTATGAGGGATTTTAAGCACCTCATTAAGTATTGATGCCAATTTAAATTTCCTTTTCTGTTATTAGATTGTTCATATATTTTGTTCATTTTTATTTCCTTTTGTTGGTCATTTCCATCTCATTTTTTCACACATCATTGTATTAGTGATATTATCCTAGTTTAAGAGGTTTTTTGTTTTTTTGCTTTTTTTAAAATTGAAACATTATTGATCACCCATTTTAAGTATTATAGCTTGTAATTACTTTTTGTCGTGTCCTTTTGACCTAGTTGGTGGCATTTACCTTTTGTTTGAGTTTGCTTTGCTTTATTAATGGCTGCTATGCCATCCATGTTAACTGCTGCTACATTAGTAGCAGAATATTTTCACCAGTGATTTGAAATGCTATCTTTCTTAAATACTAAATTTCTATAAATCTTGGGTATCTCTTTGAATTCTCCATTCTTTTCCATTAGGTTTTATATTTACTTATAAACAAATTCCATATGGTCTTGATAATGAAGAATTTATAAAAAAATTTTTTTTATATCTCTGGTAGACTTACACCTCCCTTTTGATTTGTTTCCTCATTTTTTTCTGATGAACGATTACTGTTTCATCAATATTTTATAATCATCCTTTTTTGTTGTAGGTGAAGAAACAAATGAGACTATTTTTAATGTGATCATGACACACGTATAAAGTAACTTAGGAGAAAATAAAATCCTTAGGATCCTGTGGCTTTCTGGCCAAGAAAATATCTCTGACATTTCTCTATCGTTTGTGCATGTATGTTTTAAGAGTGTTCTAATGCTTAAATCACATAGTTAAACAGGCTTTGTTGAGTTCTTGTTAGCTTTATGCCAAATATTTTAACAATTTTGTGGCTATTGAAAATGGAATCTTGATTTGTGGAATGTAATCTAGATAGTTATTGTTATTACATAAGACATTTATTAATTTTATATGTGAATTTTTCTAAATCGCAACATGTAAATTTTATTTTAGAAAGTCGTCTTGTTTGTAATAGGTTTTTAATTAATTCTTTTTGATTTTCTAAATTCACAATACATACACGTAACACATTTTTCTCCATCTTGAGATATACAAATATGTATGGTCAAACCTTATTTTATCTACTGTTTTGATATTTATGAGTCTTACATTTTCTCAAAAGTACTTTGGCTTCTGTGGAAATTATTATGTCTTTTTCTTTCTTCTAATGCTTAATACTTTTGGAAAATATTGAAGTTAGTAATTCATCTCAAATTTAATTTTGTGAACGGTACCTAGCAGAAGCATAACTGGATTTAATTTCCAAATAAATAATATTTCAATCCCTGTAATGATGAAGTGCTTTCCCGTAAGTAATCTGAATCCTTTCCACACATATACCAGAATCTGTTTCAAAATTCAAACTTTTACTCCACTTCGCTTATTCTTTGCCAATCTCATTCACTTTCAAGTATGTTCCTTTGCAATACATTTTATTAGACGGAGCAAATTTCCTCTTTGTTTTCATTATTATTGTTCTTCTTATGTCTTGAACATTTTGGGGGCCATTTTTGCACATAATTTTTTTTCATATTAACTTTGAGGTTATTTGACAAGTCCCCTAAACATCACTCTTTGGAATTTTTCAAGTTTAGATTTATTGAATCTATTGATTAACATAGGTAGAATACATATATATGTGGCGTAACTTCCTAGCATCACTGCTGCCCGGCACATGGACACACCTGGGCATTTTGGTAGGAGCTGCTGAGTCCTCCTGCGACAGGGGTATCTATGAACACATCTCCTGGGGCATCTGCTGGGACCTCTTCTTCCTTCATTCTCACAAGAGCTGGTCGTCACCAGACATACAGACCTGCCCATCTGATGGGGCAAATGCTATCTGAATAGTGAGTAAATTTCTGTGCATCATCATTAGGGAGGCCGCGGATGTCTGACATTTACTGGCCATGTGAATTGCTTCCCTGTGGAACTGCAGGAACATGTCCTTTGTCCCTATGGATAAATGAGAACTCTTTGTACAACTAGGATTCATACTACCCTTTCTCTGCCCATGAAGAATTTTCCAGTCTGGGGCTTGTCTTTTCACCTTTTGGTATTATTCTGGTTTTTGTTTGGACCAGGAAAAGTCAGCATTTTCCTCAGTGGCTTCTGGCTCTCTGGTCATTCAAAAGTAGTTCCTATTTCAAGATTATGGCAATAATAACTATCAGGGCTTTGTGTTTCTACATAGAGTCTTTGATTTTTCTGTAATTTTCCTCTTACTAAAAACATAAAATGAAAATTATTCAGATCTTTCTCATATTATGCGGCCAGATACAAAAGGCCACATAACATATAACTGTACTGATAGGAACAATCCACGATAGGTAAATTCACACACACAGAAAATGGAGTGGTAGTCAGGGACAGGGAGAGGCGGGATGGGGAGTGACAGCTTAATGGCTACAGAGTTGATGAAGCTGTTTGATCACTAGATGGTGGTAAGGGTTGCGCCATATTAAAAATGTACTTAATGCCACTGAATGGTAATTTTGAAAATATTAAAAACACTTTATTTTATACAAGGGATATTATTGAAAATAAAAGATGAAAAAATTTGAGGAGATGCAGGACACAGACAAAAATGAGGAGAAGCACAGCGTCAAGGAAGGGCAAGAACAGATCTGGAGTGGGGACTGGTGAGGGTGTTTGTGGGAGCTCTGGAGCCAGGGCTCCCCTGGGTGCTGGTGTTTCTTCTAATTCTTCTGATGTTTCAGGAACGGTTATGTCAGGTTGCTCTAGCTCTACCTCTGGATCTTGATCTTTCTCCTGCTCTTTCTCTTGCTCTTTCTCCTGATCTTTCTCCTGATCTTTCTGTTGCTCCTGCTCTGGATCTTGCGTCTGATCTACCACTTGCTCTGGATCTTGTTCCTGCTCTACCTCTTGCTCTGGATCTTGCTCCTGCTCTACCACTTGCTCTGGATCTTGCTCCTGCTCTACTTCTTGCTCTGGCTTGGGCTCTGGATCTTGCTCTCGCTCTGCCTCTGGCAGTGGAGGTGGAGCTGGAGCTGGAACTCGAGCCGAACATGGCAGCAGCTCTTGGGACAGTTGTTGAGCCGGGGCGGAAGCTGGAACTGGAGAGACAACAATTGAAAATATCAATGTGAGTTTCTATGTCTCATCCAATGACACTGTCTTTCTAGAAGCCCAAGTCCAGAGACCCAGCCTCAGGAAGTCTGCCCACACCGCAGAACACTGTATGATTTTTCTGAGTACTCAGTGCCCCTGTCCCCAGCCTGCTTCTGGAAACTCTGCTCTGTGTGGCCCAGCCCAGGCGCCTCCCCAAACCCGCACAGGCACCCACCCTCTTCCTCCTCACCCTCAGTCTCCGCCTCACTAGGCTCCAGGTGCTCCGGCTTCTCCAGCTGCGCCAGAAGAAGATCAGCCTTACGCTCCACCTCTGAACCTCGCATACTGATATGTACATAGGCCGAAAGAAACTTCAAAGAATGAAATTCAGGAGGCTCATGGAAATCGGTGGAATAGAATTCCAGCCAGATCTTTAAGACAGAGGACATGGCACTGCGGGAGACAGGTGGGCAACAGCATCAGAGGCCTGGCCTATCCCTCTATGCTGCCCTCCCAAGGCTCCCCTGAGTGAGCTGCAGTCTTGTACCCTCTGCCCGTGCCTGTCCATAGACCAGCCCATCAAATGTCCCCCTCCAGTATGGCAGTTCTGGCACAGATGGGCCTGGCAGCCAAGGAGGGGCTGGCAAAAGCCTCCATGGGAGGAGCCTTCAACCACTGATGTGACCACGTTTCCCTTCTTCAGGGAAACCTGACAACCTCCTCTGTCTGTGTCACTGCCCCATCCCTGCTGGAATGACCTGTCCACCCCAGGAGGGTGCTGTCTGCTCTGGGCATTACTCACTGGCACACAGGAGGTGTCCAGCAATATCTGATAAATGAGGAAACAGAGGGAGGCGCTGCTCCCCTGGCCTACCCAGGTCCCTTGGAAAAGCCCAAACTTGAGCTCACACGTGAATTTACTGCCCAAGTGTCTGCATGAAAATCTGCATATCCTTTTCCCAGTGACAGCAATCTCTTGGCCCTGACCACACTCTGCACCCTCAGCACCAGCTGAGCATCCCCATGGAGGCTCCAGCCCCGAGTGGGAGCGGGATGCTCTGCACACCTCCTGCTCTGGCTCAGCACGGGCTCTGGGGGTGTGGGCAGGGCTGGGTGGGAGGGCGTGGGGATGGATTCTCTCTGGGCTCACTCTGCTCTCCAGCCTCTCGCACACCCTACGGTGCCTGCGACCACATCCCCAGACGTCTTGACTCCTTTCCTTGCAGGGAAAGCCTTGAGTCCTCAGCCCTGTAGCAGGAATCATAAGATGTGTGAGAGCCAGAGTTCTGCCAGCCCCCCACCCACAGGCCCCCGCAGACCACACGCAGTTGTGTGGAGATGGGAGCCCCTCCTTCTGCACCTAAACCCCACTTACCATTTTAGCTGCTCCAGGGATTCACCATCCCCGTGACAATCAGTAATCATGTTTCCATACCTAGAGGAGGTCAGGAGTGTGTCAAATCTACCATATGGTGGCACTACCTGCTTCTCATGTCTACTGTGACTGTCTGACCTCTGACTAGACTGGAAGCCCACGAGGGCAGTGAATGCAGTCTCCTCGGTTCATTGGATTATGGTCAGTGCCCAGAAAGTGACTGCACATAGTGTGGCTTCACGTATGATTGTTGAAGGAATGAACCCCAACCAACTCCTCCCAAGATATCTGGGTGCACCTGAAGCCGCACTGCCCGCCTCTGGTCTCCCTGCTTTGAATTCACGCAGAAGCCTACAGATAGAATCTCAAATTTCCTGTAAAAATGTGAAAACAGTGAAGCCCAAGTCAACGAGGTCAGTGAGGGGGTGACAGAGACTTCCTCGTGGGGGTGTCAGGAATCCTGAATGAGGACGACCGTGGCCCCTCCAGCAGACCTTCCACAGGGCTGGACTCAGGAGCAGCACTTTCCATGGAGGACCCACTGGAGCTTGTTCCTGTGACCACCCACTGAACACAGGAGGAAAGTGAGGCTCAGAGGGGTGTGGTGACAGTCCTAAGACTCACAGCTGGGAGGCGGCCTAGTGACACTGTGTGATCCAGGGCCTGAGTGCTCACCTGAGGAAAAGCAGGTGCAGCACATGCCGGGGACTGGCAAAGTTCTTGTAGCTTGACAGAAACAGGTGGACATAAGATTGGTCACCACCCAAGACAGCAGGCACCAGGTGCTCCACCCGCTTCTTCAGGGTGCGTGCCGGGACAGGCCACACCATGTGGGTGGCATCCGAGCTCAAAGAAGATGTGTCTTCACTCTAGGACAGGACAGGGGAGAGATACACAGTGACAGCACCGTGAACCCCAAGGAGGGCAGGGGCTGGAGGCCAGTCTTAACCCCAAAGAGGACATGAGAAAACAGCCTGAGGGCCCAGGGTTAATGTACAGGGTGGTGGTTGCCACCCCGGCAGTCCCCGTTCACCCTCCAGCCAGACCTGAGGTGTGAACACACCAGGGCCAGCAGGTTTATAAACCCCCACCCTCTGCCCCTGCCCTGGGAGGGTGTCCCATGTCCCCGTTCCCCACACACTCAGGAGGAGTGGGTGCGGTCACCCAGGGAGGCTCATAGTGCTGGCCTGGCCTTGCCCAACCTCCTCTGGGCCACCTGACATTACCTTTGGGGACCTCCTCCCAGACGGCCACAGGGGTCGAGGGCGAGGGCTGAACCAGCGCCGGAAGCATTGGACAAGCCTCTCAGCACAGGGCTTCCTGGGGCTACGGCCCTGGGACCTCGGGATACAGCACAACATCTCACTCTGCCTGTGGCCAAGTGAGCTGGGGAATGGGCTGTGTATAGAATGTGGGTGCCAGGTTACCGAGTTCCGAGTTCTGTTGGGGTCTGTCGTCAAGGAAGTGAAGTCACTTCCTGATACCTCATTTCCTGAGCCCCTCCTCTGTGTAGAAGACTGCAAATGCCCCTCTGGGTCCCTGTCTGCTGACCCTTCTTCCCCATGAACTCTCTCTATTGCCCACACTTCCACCAACACTGCCTGACCACACCCCTGTGCTAGGCCTGGGTGCAGCCAGCGTCACAGCTCAGAGGAGATACACGTAGGTTCATCCCCAGCTCTTGCTTCTTATCACTTTATGTGACCCTGGACAAGCCATTGTCACTCTCATGACCTCCCCAGTCTCCCCTTTTGCACAGTGGGGATCTTTCTAGCATCTTCTTCCTAGGGATGGCATCAGGCATGTGTGAGAAAACATCTCTGAAACCTATGGCCGGTGTCACATGCAGCTAATAAACAAGACTAGAGATAAAATCCACGATGGTGTGGAAGATAGCATGGAATACGACTAATGACAGGTCTGGTTCCTGTCATATAATCTTGAAAATGTCACTTTTGCTCTAGGTCTGTTTTCCCTGTCTGCACCATGCGACAGTTGGAATTTCATGCATTCACATACTGCTTTCCTCCATAAAACCTCACAATGGCTTCGTTTGCATTTAGGTTTGGACTCAAGTGCCACATCTCTGTCTGTGTGGTTGGCGACTCCTCAGGGGCTCCCAGTGGTCCCCACCATCTGCTGCACACATCCTCACGTAATCCCCTGCCCTGCAGTGTGGACTGGACTTAGTGACTCACTTCTAACCAATACAGGATCAAAAGTGAGAAGGTGTCACTTTCTAAATGTCATTGTAACACGCCTGTCTCTAGAGTCTTGTGCTCTGTCTCCTCTGTTCTCTCTGTTTGTATCCACCATATGCCAAGCATGGTGCCGAGAGCTGGAGAAAGAGCTGATTCAGCTGCACCCTGGCTTGGGAGATGATCCCAGGATAAGAAAGGGGAGAAGACGTGCTATCGAGTGCCTGACATTCTAAGAGAGGAAAGTGATCTAGGAGGCCATCAGAATATTCTAGATTAGGAAGCTACCTGTAGATGGTAGGAAATGAACACCATTTGCAGAGAAGAACCAGAGGCGTTTGGTCCATTAAGATGACGGCAACATGGAACTGATGTGTAAGATGTAAGTAAGTAAGAAATACTATTCACAAATTCAAATCCTATTTTCAAAATCATTGAATGGCAGGGATAAGTGCTCATGTTCAATGCAAACATAACTAGAATTGAGGAAGATTCCATGTATGGAATAACTTTATATCTCCATTAGATGAAAGTATGCAGATATGTTCAGCAATTCTTATCAATTTGTATAAAATATCCATTGTTGACACAATCAGGATTCCACCCCCATACTTTGGATTCACACCCGATTTTCTTTACACCAGACACACATCCATTGCTGTGATGTAGATCCATTGCTGTCAACACTATCCCAGCCCACAGCCTACTGGTCCTGGGAGACAGCAACTCTATCACTATATTGTGTGCAGAATCCAGGAAGGGCCTAACACGGGGGCTCCATAAATACTCCCTGAGGTGCTGCACTTGAGAAGAGTCTATGATTTTATTACCTGGTGCTCTACCTACACATGTTATCACTCTGCATTATGTCATGATCCTTAGTCCCCCTCACCTGACAGTCAGCAACCCAGGAGCAGAATCTACACCTCGGTCTGCCCCTATTCCAGGCCCCCAGCCCAGCACCTGGCAAGTAATAGGTGCCAAGTACTGATGAATGAATTGTCTGCAAACATGTGAAACAGGATTCATCAAGAATACCCAGATGGAAGGTCACCATGAACATGCTGCCTGAAAACCTGCCAGCCCTTTAGTTCTGTCTGCCGACCACTTCCTTCAGCCAGGAACTGCCTGGGCTCAAAGATTTCCCAGAGTCACCATCCTGCCTTGACTTCTGCCGTTCACTTTAGCCTCCTTGATTGATTGTCCTACTTACTGTGGGTTTCTTCACTCTCAGTCTCAGGGGACACCTCTGAACCCCTAAGGTAGCCCACTGGGTCTTCCTTCTCTGGCCAACACATTCCTCTTGCTTGTGTGCATGGCCTTGATAGCAGTGTCACAGGCAATCCCAGGAAACTGACACCCCAGCATGCTGACTTTGGGCACCCGCACTAGTCAAGGGAGCCCTCTCCCTTCATCTCCTGCAGAATCCCCCTAGGAATAGGGGATGCAGATATGTACACATGTGTAGGGAGGAAAGGGGGTCTCATTACATCTTAGCTAGAAGATGATTACAAATTTCTTAAACATTAGTAGAAAATTATGGTTCATTTGTCCTGGCATGCAACTGAATGAGAAAAAATCTGTGAAAAATTCTTACACCCATGACAAAAGAAATGATCCAAACAATACGACCATCGAGGTGCTTTTCTTTTATGTTTAGGACTAACATTTTAAAATGTGGTATTGAGGAGAATGTCACCAATATTGGGGGAGGCTGTGGAACGATGCTGAGTAGAAAATGGACAATAGATTCCTTTTTTGAGAATTAAGAGAAGCTATTTTGCAGAAAGTGGCAAATGAGCTTGACTTTTAGAAACGAAGAGCATTAAAGCAAGTGAGTTTAGTGGAAAGTAGATGATATTTGGGAGAGGGGTGACGTGTTAAGTTACAAGAGGCAAAGAAATGGAAAGAACACATGTTTTGCAAAGGGAAAAATCATTCCTGTAAAACATCAGAATTGGAGTTTTCTTGCTGTTCTTTTTGTGCCTATGTAGCATCTTCTTTCTGCTGTAACTTCCAACTTGGGTTCTAGGCACTCTGTGTATGTGTGTGTTTACAAGAGAGAAATTGATAAACCTTAGTAAGCCCTAGAAAATTCTAGAGGTCTGAAATAAACAGATATTTTTCAAGTTTATTTAATTAAAAAGCAAAACAAAACAAAAACAGTGTCATCTGCTCCTATTAGGTAAAATATATGATCATATTGGAATCTTTGTGTGTGTGTGTGGCTGGCCAATATAGGGATCCACACCCTTGACCTTGGTGATACGAGGCTGTGCTCTAACCAGCTGAGCTACCAGCCAGCCTATACATGATCATATTGGAATAATATGCAACAGAGAGATACTCTGCTGCTATGGAGAATAAGCTGATTGCAAGGAAAAAAGAGGCTCACAGATAAGGCAAGGGTAGGCTTTTTGTCCCCCATTGTGGAATAGTACAGGGAGCAATGCAAATGTATTGAGGCTGGTAATTCCAAGTCATGGGAAGGAAATTAACCTGATGACTCTGGAAGAATAGTTTCAAATGTCAAGGAGTTTGAGGCAGGTGATCAATTTAGTGAAATGACAATTGCTTTAGGAGAGGCTGCTTCTTTGAAAGGATTGATACATACAGCAAGGCAAGGTAGGTGACTGTGCTGCTAAGTTTTTAATATTGCTATGAGTTTTAACTTTAAATATATTTGTGACTTTGCATGTAGCTCTGAATTTTGAGTGTCATAATTATTTAAGAATCTTTTATGGATTTGATTACTATAGATTTCACTGTAATTTGATGAGGTTTTAGAACTACATTCCATTTCTAATTTTGGTTTTATTATTTCCAAGTGCCAAAATACTTAACACAGAACAACCTCTTATTCTATAATAAAAAGCAATGGAGACAAGTTATTCAGTTGAAAAAAATTACTTTTTTTTTTTTTTAAAGATGACCTGTAAGTGGATCCTATTGATTGATGTGGTGAGCCAATCAGCCAACCCTTCATACGGATCCAAACCCGTGGCCCTGGTGCTGTCAGCACCGCACTCTCCAAGTGCGCACGGGCCGGCCCTGCTCCATGGTAGTTTTAGCTGCTTCCCTCCTTTCTTCTCAGAATTTTCATTTTCCCATGTTCTCCTGGACAACTTCAACCCTGCTAACGATTAAAACCCATCACATCTGTCTGTCATGGTGTGGATTGGCTCCCAAGCAGAAGACTCAGGGCTTCTTTGAACTAGGACTTGCATTGACTTCAACTCAACCAAGCTGAGGCGCCGATCTTGTGATTACACTTAGCATGTGCTATGAATGGAGAGAAATGAAGTGAAAAGTGCCTATGACATGCGAAGTCATACTTGTCACGTTCCTAGTCCCCTCTCTGGGCTTCTCTCCATCTTCAGCTCCACCTCACTGTTTACCCCTTAAAGAAGCCAGATGCTCTCTAATTCATCTGTCCACGAAACACTTGGTTTCAAATAACGGGTATTAAATGAATATCTGTTGGAAGTTGTGTATCCTAAATTTGTAGGTGTCCTTTATGTGACTGACGATGGCATGAATAACTAGTGTTAACAGTCTTTGATGTGCTCAGCATTAATATACATTAGGAATTGTCATGGAATCTTGTAAAATTGAAAAAAAATCCAAATGCATGTCATCTGGCCTTGGAGTCCAGTTCTTCAGTACACACTCTGCTGATTTGGGCACCTCAGTCAAGAACCCAGTCAAAGAACCTCACAGAGTCACCCACAGGCCACGAAGCCACAGCACACGAGCAAGACTTTCCTGTGCTGCCCTGTTAACCATGAGCAGATGCCAAGGGCCCCAGATGTTTCAGCAAATCCTCTAGTTTCAGCAACTCCTCTAATAAGAAATACGCCAAAGCAAACAAACAAAAAAGGAAAAAGCGCATTGGAAGAAATAGAGATCATGCAAGGGAAACAGAAAATACCATTAACTTCCTCAGAGTTATAGGAGAGAAACTGTTGGACTAAGTGAAGAAGAACAGACATTGTTAAAGTAGAAGAGGGAGAAGATGAATCAAATAACCATGAGGTCATTTAGAAATTAAAAATATAACTGTTGAAATTTTTGTTTGTTTGTTTTGTGTGTGTGTGTTTGTGTGTGACAGTTAAGGGCGTTGTAACCATAGGGGTGGTGTCGCCCGCACCGCGCTCAGCCAGTGAGCACACCGGCCATCCCTATGTGGGATCCGAACCCGCGGCAGCGCCCCTGCGCTCCCAGCGCCGCTCTCTCCCGTGTGCGCCACGGGGCGGCCCATAAGTGTTGAAATTTAAATTAGAAAACAACTCACTAGAAAGATGAGAAAATAACACAAGGGAAGCCTGATTAGATCAAAAAAACAAAGGGATAACAAGAAAGATACAATTGAAAGAAAAGCATAAAAAAGTAAAAGGAGTAAAAGGGAAAGAGAGAGAGAAAACGGAAGTGCGTGTCCGCAGAGCCAGTGTCTGAAGAACACGCACTCCAGGAAGAGCCGCGGAGATGGGCAGGAGGAGAGAACCGTGGGAGAAAGGAGGAAGGGACAGGTCCCGGAGGTCCCCATAGGTCCCCACGTGGAGAGTGACGATGGGTCCATACGCCGCCCCGCACTGGGGAAGCACAGGGGACACCGTGTCAACTATGGGTGTGGGGGTCAAGGGGACGGACCCTGCAGAGGAGCCTCAAGAGGGAGACGACAGGGGAGTCCGGCCTTCAGCGTCTCGTGCAGAGTCGGTTCCGATCTCAGCTTTTCCTCGTCAAACGTGAGTCCGACAAGGCGAGGACGGGCCTCTGGACGTTTAGCAGCCCAAGACCGTTTTCTTAGCAGTCTATGGGGGGCGTCTCCCACTAGGAAGAAGACATAAACCCGGACAGGGGACAGGGCCCTGGTGACGGCCACGGGGGAACATACCGAACCCGACTGCTCGGAGGCTGCATTGTAGACATTGGATCCCAGGAGGTGTCGTCCAGAGCACCACATGGGTCCCTGAGGCGTTCACCTGTGGTGACAGCAGCTGCCCTAACAGGGACAGTGAGCGTGCGCAGACGCCACCGCACACAGAGGACACGCGCTCCGCGCCGGGCTGTCAGCCGCGTCCCCGCAGCCGCTGGTGCGCGGCGCTCAGAGCCGCGGACGGGAAGCCGCGGTCGCGGGGTGCGCTCTCCGTGGCGCCTCCTGGTGGCCCTGCCTGCAGCTGCCGCCCCCAGGCCGCCCGTCCCGCCCAGGGACAGGAGCGCACGACCGGCTGCTCTCCACTCCCTGCTCCCGCCCCTCTGCGGCCGATGACAGCGGGTTCCAGCGACACGACGGATTCCCACGGGCGCTCCAGGTCGGTGCAAGGGGTCCGCGCTGACGAGGCGCCGAGCACAGCCGTGAGGGGGACCCGCGTGGGCTATCGTCGGCCGACGGTCCTGGCGGTTCCTCGGCCCCAGGCTGGCAGGCACAGTCCGCGGCGTGACAGTCCTGACCGCGGAGCCGTGTGCTATTAAAGCTACACGGTCACCACGAGCGACGGTATCTTGTGTACTTTTTCAAAACTGAGTTTTCTATTCTATGACTGTACTCAACCGTATGAAATATAGAATTAGTAATTTATCAAATTGCGTAAAAAATGTCAATTGTTATTTATATATAAACAAAATTTATAGATTTATTTGGAAGAATTGATATATTTTCCCTACTTATTTTCTCATCTATGAACATGTACATCTCTTCATTGTCTTCAGTTTGTTCGTTTTTTCAATAACATTTTACACTCAGTGTTTAGAAATCATGATTGTAAAAATGCACCCTAATAATTCATGCAAACCTTATGAATGAAAATTTGGGGTGTTTCCAACCCTTAGTAATAGGTATTGTCATATTAACAATCTTGTCGACACCTAACCTTATAATTTTTCAAGGTTACATATGATATAGATTCCTGAATATTGGGTTACAGTATAAAATAGCAAATATACAAGTATAATTTTGCTAAATTTTCCGAGTTTCTGCTCCTTATGGGCTCTACCATTTGCATTCCTCCACAGTGTATTATAATACCTGGATCCCCACAGTCTCACTAACAAGTTTGTTATCAAAAAATTAAATTTTGCAAATCTAATAGGTGAAGTATTGTATTTCAATATATTTTAAATATCTAGTTCTCTATGAGGGATTTTAAGCACCTCATTAAGTATTGATGCCAATTTAAATTTCCTTTTGTGTTATTAGATTGTTCATATATTTTGTTCATTTTTACTTCATTTTGTTGGTCATTTCCATCTCATTTTTTCACACATCATTGTATTAGTGATATTATCCTAGTTTAAGAGGTTTTTTGTTTTTTTGCTTTTTTTAAAATTGAAACATTATTGATCACCCATTTTAAGTATTATAGCTTGTAATTACTTTTTGTCGTGTCCTTTTGACCTAGTTGGTGGCATTTACCTTTTGTTTGAGTTTGCTTTGCTTTATTAATGGCTGCTATGCCATCCATGTTAACTGCTGCTACATTAGTAGCAGCATATTTTCACCAGTGATTTGAAATGCTATCTTTCTTAAATACTAAATTTCTATAAATCTTGGGTATCTCTTTGAATTCTCCATTCTTTTCCATTAGGTTTTATATTT
The DNA here is from genome assembly GCF_027409185.1 of Cynocephalus volans. Lineage (NCBI taxonomy): Eukaryota > Metazoa > Chordata > Mammalia > Dermoptera > Cynocephalidae > Cynocephalus > Cynocephalus volans. Next base: position 49,347,833 of record NC_084476.1, on the reverse strand, counting down.
ACTTATAAACAAATTCCATATGGTCTTGATAATGAAGAATTTATAAAAAAAATTTTTTTCGATCTCTGGGAGACTTACACCTCCCTTTTGATTTGTTTCCTCAATTTTTTCTGATGAACGATTAATGTTTCATCAACATTTTATAATCATCCTTTTTTGTTGTAGGTGAAGAAACAAATGAGACTATTTTTAATGTGATCATGACACACGTATAAAGTTACTTAGGAGAAAATAAAATCCTTAGGATCATGTGGCTTTCTGGCCAAGAAAATATCTCTGACATTTCTCTATCGTTTGTGTATGTATGATTTAAGAGTGTTCTAATGCTTAAATCACATAGTTAAACAGGCTTTGTTGAGTTCTTGTTAGCTTTATGCCAAATATTTTAACAATTTTGTGGCTATTGAAACTGGAATCTTGATTTGTGGAATGTAATCTAGATAGTTATTGTTATTACATAAGACATTTATTAATTTTATATGTGAATTTTTCTAAATCGCAACATGTAAATTTTATTTTAGAAAGTCATCTTGTTTGTAATAGGTTTTTAATTAATTCTTTTTGATTTTCTTAATTCACAATACATACACATAACACATTTTTCTCCATCTTGAGATATACAAATATGTATGGTCAAACCTTATTTTATCTACTGTTTTGATATTTATGAGTCTTACATTTTCTCAAAAGTACTTTGGCTTCTGTGGAAATTATTATGTCTTTTTCTTTCTTCTAATGCTTAATACTTTTGCAAAATATTGAAGTTAGTAATTCATCTCAAATTTAATGTTGTGAACGGTACCTAGCAAAAGCATAACTGGATTTAATTTCCAAATAAATAATATTTCAATCCCTGTAATGATGAAGTGCTTTCCCCTAAGTAATCTGAATCCTTTCCACACATATACCAGAATCTGTTTCAAAATTCACACTTTTACTCCACTTCGCTTATTCTTTGCCAATCTCATTCACTTTCAAGTATGTTCCTTTGCAATACATTTTATTAGACGGAGCAAATTTCCTCTTTGTTTTCATTATTATTGTTCTTCTTATGTCTTGAACATTTTGGGGGCCATTTTTGCACATAATTTTTTTTCATATTAACTTTGAGGTTATTTGACAAGTCCCCTAAACATCACTCTTTGGAATTTTTCAAGTTTAGATTTATTGAATCTATTGATTAACATAGGTAGAATACATATATATGTGGCGTAACTTCCTAGCATCACTGCTGCCCGGCACATGGACACACCTGGGCATTTTGGTAGGAGCTGCTGAGTGGCTCCTGCGACAGGGGTATCTATGAACACATCTCCTGGGGCATCTGCTGGGACCTCTTCTTCCTTCATTCTCACAAGAGCTGGTCGTCACCAGACATACAGACCTGCCCATCTGATGGGGCAAATGCTATCTGAATAGTGAGTAAATTTCTGTGCATCATCATTAGGGAGGCCGCGGATGTCTGACATTTACTGGCCATGTGAATTGCTTCCCTGTGGAACTGCAGGAACATGTCCTTTGTCCCTATGGATAAATGAGAACTCTTTGTACAACTAGGATGCATACTACCCTTTCTCTGCCCATGAAGAATTTTCCAGTCTGGGGCTTGTCTTTTCACCTTTTGGCATTATTCTGGTTTTTGTTTGGACCAGGAAAAGTCAGCATTTTCCTCAGTGGCTTCTGGCTCTCTGGTCATTCAAAAGTAGTTCCTATTTCAAGATTATGGCAATAATAACTATCAGGGCTTTGTGTTTCTTCATAGAGTCTTTGATTTTTCTGTAATGTTCCTCTTACTAAAAACATAAAATGAAAATTATTCAGATCTTTCTCATATTATGCAGCCAGATACAAAAGGCCACATAACATATAACTGTACTGATAGGAACAATCCACGATAGGTAAATTCACACACACAGAAAATGGAGTGGTAGTCAGGGACAGGGAGAGGCGGGATGGGGAGTGACAGCTTAATGGCTACAGAGTTGATGAAGCTGTTTGATCACTAGATGGTGGTAAGGGTTGCGCCATATTAAAAATGTACTTAATGCCACTGAATGGTAATTTTGAAAATATTAAAAACACTTTATTTTATACAAGGGATATTATTGAAAATAAAAGATGAAAAAATTTGAGGAGATGCAGGACACAGACAAAAATGAGGAGAAGCACAGCATCAAGGAAGGGCAAGAACAGATCTGGAGTGGGGACTGGTGAGGGTGTTTGTGGGAGCTCTGGAGCCAGGGCTCCCCTGGGTGCTGGTGTTTCTTCTAATTCTTCTGATGTTTCAGGAATGGTTATGTCAGGTTGCTCTAGCTCTACCTCTGGATCTTGATCTTTCTCCTGCTCTTTCTCTTGCTCTTTCTCCTGATCTTTCTCTTGATCTTTCTGTTGCTCCTGCTCTGGATCTTGCGTCTGATCTACCACTTGCTCTGGATCTTGTTCCTGCTCTACCTCTTGCTCTGGATCTTGCTCCTGCTCTACCTCTTGCTCTGGATCTTGCTCCTGCTCTACTTCTTGCTCTGGCTTGGGCTCTGGATCTTGCTCTCGCTCTGCCTCTGGCAGTGGAGGTGGAGCTGGAGCTGGTACTCGAGCCGAACATGGCAGCAGCTCTTGGGACAGTTGTTCAGCCGGGGCGGAAGCTGGAACTGGAGAGACAACAATTGAAAATATCAATGTGAGTTTCTATGTCTCATCCAATGACACTGTCTTTCTAGAAGCCCAAGTCCAGAGACCCAGGCTCAGGAAGTCTCCCCACACCGCAGAACACTGTATGATTGTTCTGAGTACTCAGTGCCCCTGTCCCCAGCCTGCTTCTGGAAACTCTGCTCTGTGTGGCCCAGCCCAGGCCCCTCCCGAAACCCGCACAGGCACCCACCCTCTTCCTCCTCACCCTCAGTCTCCGCCTCACTAGGCTCCAGGTGCTCCGGCTTCTCCAGCTGCGCCAGAAGAAGATCAGCCTTACGCTCCACCTCTGAACCTCGCATACTGATATGTACATAGGCCGAAAGAAACTTCAAAGAATGAAATTCAGGAGGCTCGTGGAAATCGGTGGAATAGTATTCCAGCCAGATCTTTAAGATAGAGGACATGGCACTGTGGGAGACAGGTGGGCAACAGCATCAGAGGCCTGGCCTATCCCTCTATGCTGCCCTCCCAAGGCTCCCCTGAGTGAGCTGCAGTCTTGCACCCTCTGCCCGTGCCTGTCCATAGACCAGCCCATCCAATGTCCACCCCCAGTATGGCAGTTCTGGCACAGATGGGCCTGGCAGCCAAGGAGGGGCTGGCAAAAGCCTCCATGGGAGGAGCCTTCAACCACTGATGTGACCACGTTTCCCTTCTTCAGGGAAACCTGACAACCTCCTCTGTCTGTGTCACTGCCCCATCCCTGCTGGAATGACCTGTCCACCCCAGGAGGGTGCTGTCTGCTCTGGGCATTACTCACTGGCACACAGGAGGTGTCCAAGAATATCTGATAAATGAGGAAACAGAGGGAGGCGCTGCTCCCCTGGCCTACCCAGGGCCCTTGGAAAAGCCCAAACTTGAGCTCACACGTGAATGTACTGCCCAAGTGTCTGCATGAAAATCTGCATATCCTTTTCCCAGTGACAGCAATCTCTTGGCCCTGACCACACTCTGCACCCTCAGCACCAGCTGAGCATCCCCATGGAGGCTCCAGCCCCGAGTGTGAGCGGGATGCTCTGCACACCTCCTGCTCTGGCTCAGCACGGGCTCTGGGGGTGTGGGCAGGGCTGGGTGGGAGGGCATGGGGATGGATTCTCTCTGGGCTTACTCTGCTCTCCAGCCTCTCGCACACCCTACGGTGCCTGGGACCACATCCCCAGCCGTCTTGACCTCTTTCCCTGCAGGGAAAGCCTTGAGCCCTCAGCCCTGTAGCAGGAATCATAAGATGTGTGAGAGCCAGAGTTCTGCCAGCCCCCCACCCACAGGCCCCCGCAGACCACACGCAGTTGTGTGGAGATGGGAGCCCCTCCTTCTGCACCTAAACCCCACTTACCATTTTAGCTGCTCCAGGGATTCGCCATCCCCGTGACAATCAGTAATCATGTTTCCATACCTAGAGGAGGTCAGGAGTGTGTCAAATCTACCATATGGTGGCACTACCTGCTTCTCATGTCTACTGTGACTGTCTCACCTCTGACTAGACTGGAAGCCCACGAGGGCAGTGAATGCAGTCTCCTCGATTCATTGGATTATGGTCAGTGCCCAGAAAGTGACTGCACATAGTGTGGCTTCACGTATGATTGTTGAAGGAATGAACCCCAACCAAATCCTCCCAAGATCTCTGGGTGCACCTGAAGCTGCTCTGCCCGCCTCTGGTCTCCCTGCTTTGAATACACCCAGGAGCCTACAGATAGAATCTCAAATTTCCTGTAAAAATGTGAAAACAGTGAAGCCCAAGTCACCGAGGTCAGTGAGGGGGTGACAGAGACTTCCTCGTGGGGGTGTCAGGAATCCTGAATGAGGACGACCGTGGCCCCTCCAGCAGACCTTCCACAGGGCTGGACTCAGGAGCAGCACTTTCCATGGGGGACCCACTGGAGTTTGTTCCTGTGACCACCCACTGAACACAGGAGGAAACTGAGGCTCAGAGGGGTGTGGTGACAGTCCTAAGACTCACAGCTGGGAGGCGGCCTAGTGACACTGTGTGATCCAGGGCCTGAGTGCTCACCTGAGGAAAAGCAGGTGCAGCACATGCCGGGGACTGGCAAAGTTCTTGTAGCTTGACAGAAACAGGTGGACATAAGATTGGTCACCACCCAAGACAGCAGGCACCAGGTGCTCCACCCGCTTCTTCAGGGTGCGTGCCGGGACAGGCCACACCATGTGGGTGGCATCCGAGCTCAATGAAGATGTGTCTTCACTCTAGGACAGGACAGGGGAGAGATACACAGTGACAGCACCGTGAACCCCAAGGAGGGCAGGGGCAGGAGGCCAGTCTTAACCCCAGGGAGGACATGAGAAGACAGCCTGAGGGCCCAGGGTTAATGTACAGGGTGGTGGTTGCCACACTGGCAGTCCCCGTTAACCCTCCAGCCAGACCTGAGGTGTGAACACACCAGGACCAGCAGGTTTATAAAGCCCCCACCCTCTGCCCCTGCCCTGGGAGGGTGTCCCATGTCCCCGTTACCCACACACTCAGGAGGAGTGGGTGCGGTCACCAAGGGAGGCTCATAGTGCTGGCCTGGCCTTGCCCAACCACCTCTGGGCCACCTGACATTACCTTTGGGGACCTCCTCCCAGACGGCCACAGGGGTCGAGGGCGAGGGCTGAACCAGCGCCGGAAGCATTGGACAAGCCTCTCAGCACAGGGCTTCCTGGGGCTACGGCCCCGGGACCTCGGGATACAGCACAACATCTCACTCTGCCTGTGGCCAAGTGAGCTGGGGGAGGGGCTGTGTATAGAATGTGGGTGCCAGGTTACCGAGTTCCGAGTTCTCTTGGGGTCTGTCGTCAAGGAAGGGAAGTCACTTCCTGATACCTCATTTCCTGAGCCCCTCCTCTGTGTACAAGACTGCAAATGCCCCTCTGGGTACCTGTCTGCTGACCCTCCTTCCCCATGAACTCTCTCTATTGCCCACACTTCCACCAACACTGCCTGACCACACCCCTGTACAAGGCCTGGGTGCAGCCAGCGTCACAGCTCAGAGGAGATACACGTAGGTTCACCTCCAGCTCCTGCTTCTTATCACTTTATGTGACCCTGGACAAGCCATTGTCACTCTCATGACCTCCCCAGTCTCCCCTTTTGCACAGTGGGGATCTTTCTAGCATCTTCTTCCTAGGGATGGCATCAGGCATGTGTGAGAAAACATCTCTGAAACCTATGGCCGGTGTCACATGCAGCTAATAAACAAGACTAGAGATAAAATCCACGACGGTGTGGAAGGTAGCATGGAATACGACTAACGACAGGTCTGGTTCCTGTCATATAATCTTGAAAATGTCACTTTTGCTCTTGGTCTGTTTTCCCTGTCTGCACCATGCGACAGTTGGAATTTCATGCATTCACATACTGCTTTCCTCCATAAAACCTCACATTGGCTTCGTTTGTATTTAGGTTTGGACTCAAGTGCCACATCTCTGTCTGTGTGGTTGGCGACTCCTCAGGGGCTCCCAGTGGTCCCCACCATCTGCTGCACACATCCTCACGTAATCCCCTGCCCTGCAGTGTGGACGGGACTTAGCGACTCACTTCTAACCAATACAGGATCAAAAGTGAGAAGGTGTCACTTTCTAAATGTCATTGTAACACGCCTGTCTCTAGAGTCTTGTGCTCTGTCTCCTCTGTTCTCTCTGTTTGTATCCACCATATGCCAAGCATGGTGCCGAGAGCTGGAGAAAGAGCTGATTCAGCTGCACCCTGGCTTGGGAGATGATCCCAGGATAAGAAAGAGGAGAAGACGTGCTATCGAGTGCCTGACATTCTAAGAGAGGAAAGTGATCTAGGAGGCCATCAGAATATTCTAGATTAGGAAGCTACCTGTAGATGGTAGGAAATGAACACCATTTGCAGAGAAGAACCAGAGGCGTTTGGTCCATTAAGATGACGGCAACATGGAACTGATGTGTAAGATGTAAGTAAGTAAGAAATACTATTCACAAATTCAAATCCTATTTTCAAAATCATTGAATGGCAGGGATAAGTGCTCATGTTCAATGCAAACATAACTAGAATTGAGGAAGATTCCATTTTTGGAATAACTTTATATCTCCATTAGATGAAAGTATGCAGATATGTTCAGCAATTCTTATCAATTTGTATAAAATATCCATTGTTGACACAATCAGGATTCCACCCCCATACTTTGGATTCACACCCGATTTTCTTTACACCAGACACACATCCATTGCTGTGATGTAGATCCATTGCTGTCAACACTATCCCAGCCCACAGCCTACTGGTCCTGGGAGACAGCAACTCTATCACTATATTGTGTACAGAATCCAGGAAGGGCCTAACACGGGGGCTCCATAAATACTCCCTGAGGTGCTGCACTTGAGAAGAGTCTATGATTTTATTACCTGGTGCTCTACCTACACATGTTATCACTCTACATTATGTCATGATCCTTAGTCCCCCTCACCTGACAGTCAGCAACCCAGGAGCAGAGTCTACACCTCGGTCTGCCCCTATTACTGGCCCCCAGCCCAGCACCTGGCAAGTAATAGGTGCCAAGTACTGATGAATGAATTGTCTGGAAACATGTGAAACAGGATTCATCAAGAATACCAGGATGGAAGGTCACCATGAACATGCTGCCTGATAACCTGCCAGCCCTTTAATTCTGTCTGCCGACCACTTCCTTCAGCCAGGAACTGCCTGGGCACAAAGATTTCCCAGAGTCACCATCCTGCCTTGACTTCTGCCGTTCACTTTAGCCTCCTTGATTGTCCTACTTACTGTGGGTTTCTTCACTCTCAGTCTCAGGGGACACCTCTGAACCCCTAAGGTAGCCCACTGGGTCTTCCTTCTCTGGCCAACACATTCCTCTTGCTTCTGTGCATGGCCTTGATAGCAGTGTCACAGGCAATCCCAGGAAACTGACACCCCAGCATGCTGACCTTGGGCACCCGCACTAGTCAAGGGAGCCCTCTCCCTTCATCTCCTGCAGAATCCCCCTAGGAATAGGGGATGCAGATATGTACACATGTGTAGGGAGGAAAGGGGGTCTCATTACATCTTAGCTAGAAGATGATTACAAATTTCTTAAACATTAGTAGAAAATTATGGTTCATTTGTCCTGGCATGCAACTGAATGAGAAAAAATCTGTGAAAAATTCTGACACCCATGACAAAAGAAATGATCCAAACAATACGACCATCGAGGTGCTTTTCTTTTATGTTTAGGACTAACATTTAAAAATGTGGTATTGAGGAGAATGTCACCAATATTGGGGGAGGCTCTGGAACGATGCTGAGTAGAAAATGGACAATAGATTCCTTTTTTGAGAATTAAGAGAAGCTATTTTGCAGAAAGTGGCAAATGAGCTTGACTTTTAGAAACGAAGAGCATTAAAGCAAGTGAGTTTAGTGGAAAGTAGATGATATTTGGGAGAGGGGTGACGTGTTAAGTTACAAGAGGCAAAGAAATGGAAAGAACACATGTTTTGCAAAGGGAAAAATCATTCCTGTAAAACATCAGAATTGGAGTTTTCTTGCTGTTCTTTTTGTGCCTATGTAGCATCTTCTTTCTGCTGTAACTTCCAACTTGGGTTCTAGGCACTCTGTGTATGTGTGTGTTTACAAGAGAGAAATTGATAAACCTTAGTAAGCCCTAGAAAATTCTAGAGGTCTGAAATAAACAGATATTTTTCAAGTTTATTTAATTAAAAAGCAAAACAAAACAAAAACAGTGTCATCTGCTCCTATTAGGTAAAATATATGATCATATTGGAATCTTTGTGTGTGTGTGTGGCTGGCCAATATAGGGATCCACACCCTTGACCTTGGTGATACGAGGCTGTGCTCTAACCAGCTGAGCTACCAGCCAGCCTATACATGATCATATTGGAATAATATGCAACAGAGAGATACTCTGCTGCTATGGAGAATAAGCTGATTGCAAGGAAAAAAGAGGCTCACAGATAAGGCAAGGGTAGGCTTTTTGTCCCCCATTGTGGAATAGTACAGGGAACAATGCAAATGTATTGAGGCTGGTAATTCCATGTCATGGGAAGGAAATTAAAATGATGACTCTGGAAGAATAGTTTCAAATGTCAAGGAGTTTGAGGCAGGTGATCAATTTAGTGAAATGACAATTGCTTTAGGAGAGGCTGCTTCTTTGAAAGGATTGATACATACAGCAAGGCAAGGTAGGTGACTGTGCTGCTAAGTTTTTAATATTGCTATGAGTTTTAACTTTAAATATATTTGTGACTTTGCATGTAGCTCTGAATTTTGAGTGTCATAATTATTTAAGAATCTTTTATGGATTTGATTACTATAGCTTTCACTGTAATTTGATGAGGTTTTAGAACTACATTCCATTTCTAATTTTGGTTTTATTATTTCCAAGTGCCAAAATACTTAACACAGAACCACCTCTTATTCTATAATAAAAAGCAATGGAGACAAGTTATTCAGTTGAAAAAAATTACTTTTTTTTTTTTTTAAAGATGACCTGTAAGTGGATCCTATCGATTGATGTGGTGTTGTCAGCACCACGCTCTCCCAAGTGAGCCAATCAGCCAACCCTTCATAGGGATCCAAACCCGTGGCCCTGGTGCTGTCGGCACCGCACTCTCCAAGTGCGCCCGGGCCGGCCCTGCTCCATGGTAGTTTTAGCTGCTTCCCTCCTTTCTTCTCAGAATTTTCATTTTCCCATGTTCTCCTGGACAACTTCAACCCTGCTAACGATTAAAACCCATCACATCTGTCTGTCATGGTGTGGATTGGCTCCCAAGCAGAAGACTCAGGGCTTCTTTGAACTAGGACTTGCATTGACTTCAACTCAACCAAGCTGAGGCGCCGATCTTGTGATTACACTTAGCATGTGCTATGAATGGAGAGAAATGAAGTGAAAAGTGCCTATGAGATGCGAAGTCATACTTGTCACGTTCCTAGTCCCCTCTCTGGGCTTCTCTCCATCTTCAGCTCCACCTCACTGTTTACCCCTTAAAGAAGCCAGATGCTCTCTAATTCATATGTCCACGAAACACTTGGTTTCAAATAACGGGTATTAAATGAATATCTGTTGGAAGTTGTGTATCCTAAATTTGTAGGTGTCCTTTATGTGACTGACGATGGCTTGAATAACTAGTGTTAACAGTCTTTGATGTGCTCAGCATTAATATACATTAGGAATTGCCATGGAATCTTGTAAAAGTGAAAAAAAATCCAAATGCATGTCATCTGGCCTTGGAGTCCAGTTCTTCAGTACACACTCTGCTGATTTGGGCACCTCAGTCAAGAACCCAGTCAAAGAACCTCACAGAGTCACCCACAGGCCACGAAGCCACAGCACACGAGCAAGACTTTCCTGTGCTGCCCTGTTAACCATGAGCAGATGCCAAGGGCCCCAGATGTTTCAGCAAATCCTCTAGTTTCAGCAACTCCTCTAATAAGAAATAGGCCAAAGCAAACAAACAAAAAAGGAAAAAGCGAATTGGAAGAAATAGAGATCATGCAAGGGAAACAGAAAATACCATTAACTTCCTCAGAGTTATAGGAGAGAAACTGTTGGACTAACTGAAGAAGAACAGACATTGTTAAAGTAGAAGAGGGAGAAGATGAATCAAATAACCATGAGGTCATTTAGAAATTAAAAATATAACTGTGGAAATTTTTGTTTGTTTGTTTTGTGTGTGTGTGTGTGTGTGTGTGTGACAGTTAAGGGCGTTGTAACCATAGGGGTGGTGTCGCCCGCACCGCGCTCAGCCAGTGAGCACACCGGCCATCCCTATGTGGGATCCGAACCCGCGGCAGCGCCCCTGCGCTCCCAGCGCCGCTCTCTCCCGTGTGCGCCACGGGGCGGCCCATAAGTGTTGAAATTTAAATTAGAAAACAACTCACTAGAAAGATGAGAAAATAACACAAGGGATAGCCTGATTAGATCAAAAAAACAAAGGGATAACAAGAAAGATACAATTGAAAGAAAAGCATAAAAAAGTAAAAGGAGTAAAAGGTAAAGAGAGAGAGAAAACGGAAGTGCGTGTCCGCAGAGCCAGTGTCTGAAGAACACGCGCTCCAGGAAGAGCCGCGGAGATGGGCAGGAGGAGAGAACCGTGGGAGAAAGGAGGAAGGGACAGGTCCCGGAGGTCCCCATAGGTCCCCACGTGGAGAGTGACGATGGGTCCATACGCCGCCCCGCACTGGGGAAGCACAGGGGACACCGTGTCAACTATGGGTGTGGGGGTCAAGGGGACGGACCCTGCGGAGGAGCCTCAAGAGGGAGACGACAGGGGAGTCCGGCCTTCAGCGTCTCGTGCAGAGTCGGTTCCGATCTCAGCTTTTCCTCGTCAAACGTGAGTCCGACAAGGCGAGGACGGGCCTCTGGACGTTTAGCAGCCCAAGACCGTTTTCTTAGCAGTCTATGGGGGGCGTCTCCCACTAGGAAGAAGACATAAACCCGGACAGGGGACAGGGCCCTGGTGACGGCCACGGGGGAACATACCGAACCCGACTGCTCGGAGGCTGCATTGTAGACATTGGATCCCAGGAGGTGTCGTCCAGAGCACCACATGGGTCCCTGAGGCGTTCACCTGTGGTGACAGCAGCTGCCCTAACAGGGACAGTGCGCGTGCGCAGACGCCACCGCACACAGAGGACACGCGCTCCGCGCCGGGCTGTCAGCCGCGTCCCCGCAGCCGCTGGTGCGCGGCGCTCAGAGCCGCGGACGGGAAGCCGCGGTCGCGGGGTGCGCTCTCCGTGGCGCCTCCTGGTGGCCCTGCCTGCAGCTGCCGCCCCCAGGCCGCCCGTCCCGCCCAGGGACAGGAGCGCACGACCGGCTGCTCTCCACTCCCTGCTCCCGCCCCTCTGCGGCCGATGACAGCGGGTTCCAGCGACAGGACGGATTCCCACAGGCGCTCCAGGTCGGTGCAAGGGGTCCGCGCTGACGAGGCGCCGAGCACAGCCGTGAGGGGGACCCGCGTGGGCTATCGTCGGCCGACGGTCCTGGCGGTTCCTCGGCCCCAGGCTGGCAGGCACAGTCCGCGGCGTGACAGTCCTGACCGCGGAGCCGTGTGCTATTAAAGCTACACGGTCACCACGAGCGACGGTATCTTGTGTACTTTTTCAAAACTGAGTTTTCTATTCTATGACTGTACTCAACCGTATGAAATATAGAATTAGTAATTTATCAAATTGCGTAAAAAATGTCAATTGTTATTTATATATAAACAAAATTTATAGATTTATTTGGAAGAATTGATATATTTTCCCTACTTATTTTCTCATCTATGAACATGTACATCTCTTCATTGTCTTCAGTTTGTTCGTTTTTTCAATAACATTTTACACTCAGTGTTTAGAAATCATGATTGTAAAAATGCACCCTAATAATTCATGCAAACCTTATGAATGAAAATTTGGGGTGTTTCCAACCCTTAGTAATAGGTATTGTCATATTAACAATCTTGTCGACACCTCACCTTATAATTTTTCAAGGTTACATATGATATAGATTCCTGAATATTGGGTTACAGTATAAAATAGCAAATATACAAGTATAATTTTGCTAAATTTTCCGAGTTTCTGCTCCTTATGGGCTCTACCATTTGCATTCCTCCACAGTGTATTATAATACCTGGATCCCCACAGTCTCACTAACAAGTTTGTTATCAAAAAATTAAATTTTGCAAATCTAATAGGTGAAGTATTGTATTTCAATATATTTTAAATGTCTAGTTCTCTATGAGGGATTTTCAGCACCTCATTAAGTATTGATGCCAATTTAAATTTCCTTTTGTGTTATTAGATTGTTCATATATTTTGTTCATTTTTACTTCATTTTGTTGGTCATTTCCATCTCATTTTTTCACACATCATTGTATTAGTGATATTATCCTAGTTTAAGAGGTTTTTTGTTTTTTTGCTTTTTTTAAAATTGAAACATTATTGATCACCCATTTTAAGTATTATAGCTTGTAATTACTTTTTGTCGTGTCCTTTTGACCTAGTTGGTGGCATTTACCTTTTGTTTGAGTTTGCTTTGCTTTATTAATGGCTGCTATGCCATCCATGTTAACTGCTGCTACATTAGTAGCAGCATATTTTCACCAGTGATTTGAAATGCTATCTTTCTTAAATACTAAATTTCTATAAATCTTGGGTATCTCTTTGAATTCTCCATTCTTTTCCATTAGGTTTTATATTTACTTATAAACAAATTCCATATGGTCTTGATAATGAAGAATTTATAAAAAAAATTTTTTTCGATCTCTGGGAGACTTACACCTCCCTTTTGATTTGTTTCCTCAATTTTTTCTGATGAACGATTAATGTTTCATCAACATTTTATAATCATCCTTTTTTGTTGTAGGTGAAGAAACAAATGAGACTATTTTTAATGTGATCATGACACACGTATAAAGTTACTTAGGAGAAAATAAAATCCTTAGGATCATGTGGCTTTCTGGCCAAGAAAATATCTCTGACATTTCTCTATCGTTTGTGTATGTATGTTTTAAGAGTGTTCTAATGCTTAAATCACATAGTTAAACAGGCTTTGTTGAGTTCTTGTTAGCTTTATGCCAAATATTTTAACAATTTTGTGGCTATTGAAAATGGAATCTTGATTTGTGGAATGTAATCTAGATAGTTATTGTTATTACATAAGACATTTATTAATTTTATATGTGAATTTTTCTAAATCGCAACATGTAAATTTTATTTTAGAAAGTCGTCTTGTTTGTAATAGGTTTTTAATTAATTCTTTTTGATTTTCTAAATTCACAATACATACACATAACACATTTTTCTCCATCTTGAGATATACAAATATGTATGGTCAAACCTTATTTTATCTACTGTTTTGATATTTATGAGTCTTACATTTTCTCAAAAGTACTTTGGCTTCTGTGGAAATTATTATGTCTTTTTCTTTCTTCTAATGCTTAATACTTTTGCAAAATATTGAAGTTAGTAATTCATCTCAAATTTAATGTTGTGAACGGTACCTAGCAAAAGCATAACTGGATTTAATTTCCAAATAAATAATATTTCAATCCCTGTAATGATGAAGTGCTTTCCCGTAAGTAATCTGAATCCTTTCCACACATATACCAGAATCTGTTTCAAAATTCAAACTTTTACTCCACTTCGCTTATTCTTTGCCAATCTCATTCACTTTCAAGTATGTTCCTTTGCAATACATTTTATTAGACGGAGCAAATTTCCTCTTTGTTTTCATTATTATTGTTCTTCTTATGTCTTGAACATTTTGGGGGCCATTTTTGCACATAAATTTTTTTCAGATTAACTTTGAGGTTATTTGACAAGTCCCCTAAACATCACTCTTTGGAATTTTTCAAGTTTAGATTTATTGAATCTATTGATTAACATAGGTAGAATACATATATATGTGGCGTAACTTCCTAGCATCACTGCTGCCCGGCACATGGACACACCTGGGCATTTTGGTAGGAGCTGCTGAGTGGCTCCTGCGACAGGGGTATCTATGAACACATCTCCTGGGGCATCTGCTGGGACCTCTTCTTCCTTCATTCTCACAAGAGCTGGTCGTCACCAGACATACAGACCTGCCCATCTGATGGGGCAAATGCTATCTGAATAGTGAGTAAATTTCTGTGCATCATCATTAGGGAGGCCGCGGATGTCTGACATTTACTGGCCATGTGAATTGCTTCCCTGTGGAACTGCAGGAACATGTCCTTTGTCCCTATGGATAAATGAGAACTCTTTGTACAACTAGGATGCATACTACCCTTTCTCTGCCCATGAAGAATTTTCCAGTCTGGGGCTTGTCTTTTCACCTTTTGGCATTATTCTGGTTTTTGTTTGGACCAGGAAAAGTCAGCATTTTCCTCAGTGGCTTCTGGCTCTCTGGTCATTCAAAAGTAGTTCCTATTTCAAGATTATGGCAATAATAACTATCAGGGCTTTGTGTTTCTACATAGAGTCTTTGATTTTTCTGTAATGTTCCTCTTACTAAAAACATAAAATGAAAATTATTCAGATCTTTCTCATATTATGCAGCCAGATACAAAAGGCCACATAACATATAACTGTACTGATAGGAACAATCCACGATAGGTAAATTCACACACACAGAAAATGGAGTGGTAGTCAGGGACAGGGAGAGGCGGGATGGGGAGTGACAGCTTAATGGCTACAGAGTTGATGAAGCTGTTTGATCACTAGATGGTGGTAAGGGTTGCGCCATATTAAAAATGTACTTAATGCCACTGAATGGTAATTTTGAAAATATTAAAAACACTTTATTTTATACAAGGGATATTATTGAAAATAAAAGATGAAAAAATTTGAGGAGATGCAGGACACAGACAAAAATGAGGAGAAGCACAGCATCAAGGAAGGGCAAGAACAGATCTGGAGTGGGGACTGGTGAGGGTGTTTGTGGGAGCTCTGGAGCCAGGGCTCCCCTGGGTGCTGGTGTTTCTTCTAATTCTTCTGATGTTTCAGGAACGGTTATGTCAGGTTGCTCTAGCTCTACCTCTGGATCTTGATCTTTCTCCTGCTCTTTCTCTTGCTCTTTCTCCTGATCTTTCTCTTGATCTTTCTGTTGCTCCTGCTCTGGATCTTGCGTCTGATCTACCACTTGCTCTGGATCTTGTTCCTGCTCCACCTCTTGCTCTGGATCTTGCTCCTGCTCTACCTCTTGCTCTGGATCTTGCTCCTGCTCTACTTCTTGCTCTGGCTTGGGCTCTGGATCTTGCTCTCGCTCTGCCTCTGGCAGTGGAGGTGGAGCTGGAGCTGGAACTCGAGCCGAACATGGCAGCAGCTCTTGGGACAGTTGTTCATCCGGGGCGGAAGCTGGAACTGGTGAGACAACAATTGAAAATATCAATGTGAGTTTCTATGTCTCATCCAATGACACTGTCTTTCTAGAAGCCCAAGTCCAGAGACCCAGGCTCAGGAAGTCTCCCCACACCGCAGAACACTGTATGATTGTTCTGAGTACTCAGTGCCCCTGTCCCCAGCCTGCTTCTGGAAACTCTGCTCTGTGTGGCCCAGCCCAGGCCCCTCCCGAAACCCGCACAGGCACCCACCCTCTTCCTCCTCACCCTCAGTCTCCGCCTCACTAGGCTCCAGGTGCTCCGGCTTCTCCAGCTGCGCCAGAAGAAGATCAGCCTTACGCTCCACCTCTGAACCTCGCATACTGATATGTACATAGGCCGAAAGAAACTTCAAAGAATGAAATTCAGGAGGCTCGTGGAAATCGGTGGAATAGTATTCCAGCCAGATCTTTAAGACAGAGGACATGGCACTGTGGGAGACAGGTGGGCAACAGCATCAGAGGCCTGGCCTATCCCTCTATGCTGCCCTCCCAAGGCTCCCCTGAGTGAGCTGCAGTCTTGTACCCTCTGCCCGTGCCTGTCCATAGACCAGCCCATCCAATGTCCACCCCCAGTATGGCAGTTCTGGCACAGATGGGCCTGGCAGCCAAGGAGGGGCTGGCAAAAGCCTCCATGGGAGGAGCCTTCAACCACTGATGTGACCACGTTTCCCTTCTTCAGGGAAACCTGACAACCTCCTCTGTCTGTGTCACTGCCCCATCCCTGCTGGAATGACCTGTCCACCCCAGGAGGGTGCTGTCTGCTCTGGGCATTACTCACTGGCACACAGGAGGTGTCCAGCAATATCTGATAAATGAGGAAACAGAGGGAGGCGCTGCTCCCCTGGCCTACCCAGGGCCCTTGGAAAAGCCCAAACTTGAGCTCACACGTGAATGTACTGCCCAAGTGTCTGCATGAAAATCTGCATATCCTTTTCCCAGTGACAGCAATCTCTTGGCCCTGACCACACTCTGCACCCTCAGCACCAGCTGAGCATCCCCATGGAGGCTCCAGCCCCGAGTGTGAGCGGGATGCTCTGCACACCTCCTGCTCTGGCTCAGCACGGGCTCTGGGGGTGTGGGCAGGGCTGGGTGGGAGGGCGTAGGGATGGATTCTCTCTGGGCTCACTCTGCTCTCCAGCCTCTCGCGCACCCTACGGTGCCTGGGACCACATCCCCAGCCGTCTTGACCTCTTTCCCTGCAGGGAAAGCCTTGAGCCCTCAGCCCTGTAGCAGGAATCATAAGATGTGTGAGAGCCAGAGTTCTGCCAGCCCCCCACCCACAGGCCCCCGCAGACCACACGCAGTTGTGTGGAGATGGGAGCCCCTCCTTCTGCACCTAAACCCCACTTACCATTTTAGCTGCTCCAGGGATTCGCCATCCCCGTGACAATCAGTAATCATGTTTCCATACCTAGAGGAGGTCAGGAGTGTGTCAAATCTACCATATGGTGGCACTACCTGCTTCTCATGTCTACTGTGACTGTCTCACCTCTGACTAGACTGGAAGCCCACGAGGGCAGTGAATGCAGTCTCCTCGGTTCATTGGATTATGGTCAGTGCCCAGAAAGTGACTGCACATAGTGTGGCTTCACGTATGATTGTTGAAGGAATGAACCCCAACCAACTCCTCCCAAGATCTCTGGGTGCACCTGAAGCCGCTCTGCCCGCCTCTGGTCTCCCTGCTTTGAATACACCCAGGAGCCTACAGATAGAATCTCAAATTTCCTGTAAAAATGTGAAAACAGTGAAGCCCAAGTCAACGAGGTCAGTGAGGGGGTGACAGAGACTTCCTCGTGGGAGTGTCAGGAATCCTGAATGAGGACGACCGTGGCCCCTCCAGCAGACCTTCCACAGGGCTGGACTCAGGAGCAGCACTTTCCATGGGGGACCCACTGGAGTTTGTTCCTGTTACCACCCACTGAACACAGGAGGAAACTGAGGCTCAGAGGGGTGTGGTGACAGTCCTAAGACTCACAGCTGGGAGGCGGCCTAGTGACACTGTGTGATCCAGGGCCTGAGTGCTCACCTGAGGAAAAGCAGGTGCAGCACATGCCGGGGACTGGCAAAGTTCTTGTAGCTTGACAGAAACAGGTGGACATAAGATTGGTCACCACCCAAGACAGCAGGCACCAGGTGCTCCACCCGCTTCTTCAGGGTGCGTGCCGGGACAGGCCACACCATGTGGGTGGCATCCGAGCTCAAAGAAGATGTGTCTTCACTCTAGGACAGGACAGGGGAGAGATACACAGTGACAGCACCGTGAACCCCAAGGAGGGCAGGGGCTGGAGGCCAGTCTTAACCCCAAAGAGGACATGAGAAAACAGCCTGAGGGCCCAGGGTTAATGTACAGGGTGGTGGTTGCCACCCCGGCAGTCCCCGTACACCCTCCAGCCAGACCTGAGGTGTGAACACACCAGGGCCAGCAGGTTTATAAACCCCCACCCTCTGCCCCTGCCCTGGGAGGGTGTCCCATGTCCCCGTTCCCCACACACTCAGGAGGAGTGGGTGCGGTCACCCAGGGAGGCTCATAGTGCTGGCCTGGCCTTGCCCAACCTCCTCTGGGCCACCTGACATTACCTTTGGGGACCTCCTCCCAGACGGCCACAGGGGTCGAGGGCGAGGGCTGAACCAGCGCCGGAAGCATTGGACAAGCCTCTCAGCACAGGGCTTCCTGGGGCTAGGGCCCCGGGACCTCGGGATACAGCACAACATCTCACTCTGCCTGTGGCCAAGTGAGCTGGGGAATGGGCTGTGTATAGAATGTGGGTGCCAGGTTACCGAGTTCCGAGTTCTGTTGGGGTCTGTCGTCAAGGAAGTGAAGTCACTTCCTGATACCTCATTTCCTGAGCCCCTCCTCTGTGTAGAAGACTGCAAATGCCCCTCTGGGTCCCTGTCTGCTGACCCTTCTTCCCCATGAACTCTCTCTATTGCCCACACTTCCACCAACACTGCCTGACCACACCCCTGTGCTAGGCCTGGGTGCAGCCAGCGTCACAGCTCAGAGGAGATACACGTAGGTTCATCCCCAGCTCCTGCTTCTTATCACTTTATGTGACCCTGGACAAGCCATTGTCACTCTCATGACCTCCCCAGTCTCCCCTTTTGCACAGTGGGGATCTTTCTAGCATCTTCTTCCTAGGGATGGCATCAGGCATGTGTGAGAAAACATCTCTGAAACCTATGGCCGGTGTCACATGCAGCTAATAAACAAGACTAGAGATAAAATCCACGATGGTGTGGAAGGTAGCATGGAATACGACTAACGACAGGTCTGGTTCCTGTCATATAATCTTGAAAATGTCACTTTTGCTCTAGGTCTGTTTTCCCTGTCTGCACCATGCGACAGTTGGAATTTCATGCATTCACATACTGCTTTCCTCCATAAAACCTCACAATGGCTTCGTTTGCATTTAGGTTTGGACTCAAGTGCCACATCTCTGTCTGTGTGGTTGGCGACTCCTCAGGGGCTCCCAGTGGTCCCCACCATCTGCTGCACACATCCTCACGTAATCCCCTGCCCTGCAGTGTGGACTGGACTTAGTGACTCACTTCTAACCAATACAGGATCAAAAGTGAGAAGGTGTCACTTTCTAAATGTCATTGTAACACGCCTGTCTCTAGAGTCTTGTGCTCTGTCTCCTCTGTTCTCTCTGTTTGTATCCACCATATGCCAAGCATGGTGCCGAGAGCTGGAGAAAGAGCTGATTCAGCTGCACCCTGGCTTGGGAGATGATCCCAGGATAAGAAAGGGGAGAAGACGTGCTATCGAGTGCCTGACATTCTAAGAGAGGAAAGTGATCTAGGAGGCCATCAGAATATTCCAGATTAGGAAGCTACCTGTAGATGGTAGGAAATGAACACCATTTGCAGAGAAGAACCAGAGGCGTTTGGTCCATTAAGATGACGGCAACATGGAACTGATGTGTAAGATGTAAGTAAGTAAGAAATACTATTCACAAATTCAAATCCTATTTTCAAAATCATTGAATGGCAGGGATAAGTGCTCATGTTCAATGCAAACATAACTAGAATTGAGGAAGATTCCATGTATGGAATAACTTTATATCTCCATTAGATGAAAGTATGCAGATATGTTCAGCAATTCTTATCAATTTGTATAAAATATCCATTGTTGACACAATCAGGATTCCACCCCCATACTTTGGATTCACACCCGATTTTCTTTACACCAGACACACATCCATTGCTGTGATGTAGATCCATTGCTGTCAACACTATCCCAGCCCACAGCCTACTGGTCCTGGGAGACAGCAACTCTATCACTATATTGTGTGCAGAATCCAGGAAGGGCCTAACACGGGGGCTCCATAAATACTCCCTGAGGTGCTGCACTTGAGAAGAGTCTATGATTTTATTACCTGGTGCTCTACCTACACATGTTATCACTCTGCATTATGTCATGATCCTTAGTCCCCCTCACCTGACAGTCAGCAACCCAGGAGCAGAATCTACACCTCGGTCTGCCCCTATTCCAGTCCCCCAGCCCAGCACCTGGCAAGTAATAGGTGCCAAGTACTGATGAATGAATTGTCTGCAAACATGTGAAACAGGATTCATCAAGAATACCCAGATGGAAGGTCACCATGAACATGCTGCCTGATAACCTGCCAGCCCTTTAGTTCTGTCTGCCGACCACTTCCTTCAGCCAGGAACTGCCTGGGCTCAAAGATTTCCCAGAGTCACCATCCTGCCTTGACTTCTGCCGTTCACTTTAGCCTCCTTGATTGATTGTCCTACTTACTGTGGGTTTCTTCACTCTCAGTCTCAGGGGACACCTCTGAACCCCTAAGGTAGCCCACTGGGTCTTCCTTCTCTGGCCAACACATTCCTCTTGCTTCTGTGCATGGCCTTGATAGCAGTGTCACAGGCAATCCCAGGAAACTGACACCCCAGCATGCTGACTTTGGGCACCCGCACTAGTCAAGGGAGCCCTCTCCCTTCATCTCCTGCAGAATCCCCCTAGGAATAGGGGATGCAGATATGTACACATGTGTAGGGAGGAAAGGGGGTCTCATTACATCTTAGCTAGAAGATGATTACAAATTTCTTAAACATTAGTAGAAAATTATGGTTCATTTGTCCTGGCATGCAACTGAATGAGAAAAAATCTGTGAAAAATTCTTACACCCATGACAAAAGAAATGATCCAAACAATACGACCATCGAGGTGCTTTTCTTTTATGTTTAGGACTAACATTTTAAAATGTGGTATTGAGGAGAATGTCACCAATATTGGGGGAGGCTCTGGAACGATGCTGAGTAGAAAATGGACAATAGATTCCTTTTTTGAGAATTAAGAGAAGCTATTTTGCAGAAAGTGGCAAATGAGCTTGACTTTTAGAAACGAAGAGCATTAAAGCAAGTGAGTTTAGTGGAAAGTAGATGATATTTGGGAGAGGGGTGACGTGTTAAGTTACAAGAGGCAAAGAAATGGAAAGAACACATGTTTTGCAAAGGGAAAAATCATTCCTGTAAAACATCAGAATTGGAGTTTTCTTGCTGTTCTTTTTGTGCCTATGTAGCATCTTCTTTCTGCTGTAACTTCCAACTTGGGTTCTAGGCACTCTGTGTATGTGTGTGTTTACAAGAGAGAAATTGATAAACCTTAGTAAGCCCTAGAAAATTCTAGAGGTCTGAAATAAACAGATATTTTTCAAGTTTATTTAATTAAAAAGCAAAACAAAACAAAAACAGTGTCATCTGCTCCTATTAGGTAAAATATATGATCATATTGGAATCTTTGTGTGTGTGTGTGGCTGGCCAATATAGGGATCCACACCCTTGACCTTGGTGATACGAGGCTGTGCTCTAACCAGCTGAGCTACCAGCCAGCCTATACATGATCATATTGGAATAATATGCAACAGAGAGATACTCTGCTGCTATGGAGAATAAGCTGATTGCAAGGAAAAAAGAGGCTCACAGATAAGGCAAGGGTAGGCTTTTTGTCCCCCATTGTGGAATAGTACAGGGAGCAATGCAAATGTATTGAGGCTGGTAATTCCAAGTCATGGGAAGGAAATTAAAATGATGACTCTGGAAGAATAGTTTCAAATGTCAAGGAGTTTGAGGCAGGTGATCAATTTAGTGAAATGACAATTGCTTTAGGAGAGGCTGCTTCTTTGAAAGGATTGATACATACAGCAAGGCAAGGTAGGTGACTGTGCTGCTAAGTTTTTCATATTGCTATGAGTTTTAACTTTAAATATATTTGTGACTTTGCATGTAGCTCTGAATTTTGAGTGTCATAATTATTTAAGAATCTTTTATGGATTTGATTACTATAGATTTCACTGTAATTTGATGAGGTTTTAGAACTACATTCCATTTCTAATTTTGGTTTTATTATTTCCAAGTGCCAAAATACTTAACACAGAACAACCTCTTATTCTATAATAAAAAGCAATGGAGACAAGTTATTCAGTTGAAAAAAATTACTTTTTTTTTTTTTAAAGATGACCTGTAAGTGGATCCTATCGATTGATGTGGTGAGCCAATCAGCCAACCCTTCATACGGATCCAAACCCGTGGCCCTGGTGCTGTCAGCACCGCACTCTCCAAGTGCGCACGGGCCGGCCCTGCTCCATGGTAGTTTTAGCTGCTTCCCTCCTTTCTTCTCAGAATTTTCATTTTCCCATGTTCTCCTGGACAACTTCAACCCTGCTAACGATTAAAACCCATCACATCTGTCTGTCATGGTGTGGATTGGCTCCCAAGCAGAAGACTCAGGGCTTCTTTGAACTAGGACTTGCATTGACTTCAACTCAACCAAGCTGAGGCGCCGATCTTGTGATTACACTTAGCATGTGCTATGAATGGAGAGAAATGAAGTGAAAAGTGCCTATGAGATGCGAAGTCATACTTGTCACGTTCCTAGTCCCCTCTCTGGGCTTCTCTCCATCTTCAGCTCCACCTCACTGTTTACCCCTTAAAGAAGCCAGATGCTCTCTAATTCATCTGTCCACGAAACACTTGGTTTCAAATAACGGGTATTAAATGAATATCTGTTGGAAGTTGTGTATCCTAAATTTGTAGGTGTCCTTTATGTGACTGACGATGGCATGAATAACTAGTGTTAACAGTCTTTGATGTGCTCAGCATTAATATACATTAGGAATTGTCATGGAATCTTGTAAAATTGAAAAAAAATCCAAATGCATGTCATCTGGCCTTGGAGTCCAGTTCTTCAGTACACACTCTGCTGATTTGGGCACCTCAGTCAAGAACCCAGTCAAAGAACCTCACAGAGTCACCCACAGGCCACGAAGCCACAGCACACGAGCAAGACTTTCCTGTGCTGCCCTGTTAACCATGAGCAGATGCCAAGGGCCCCAGATGTTTCAGCAAATCCTCTAGTTTCAGCAACTCCTCTAATAAGAAATAGGCCAAAGCAAACAAACAAAAAAGGAAAAAGCGAATTGGAAGAAATAGAGATCATGCAAGGGAAACAGAAAATACCATTAACTTCCTCAGAGTTATAGGAGAGAAACTGTTGGACTAACTGAAGAAGAACAGACATTGTTAAAGTAGAAGAGGGAGAAGATGAATCAAATAACCATGAGGTCATTTAGAAATTAAAAATATAACTGTTGAAATTTTTGTTTGTTTGTTTTGTGTGTGTGTGTGTGTGTGTGACAGTTAAGGGCGTTGTAACCATAGGGGTGGTGTCGCCCGCACCGCGCTCAGCCAGTGAGCACACCGGCCATCCCTATGTGGGATCCGAACCCGCGGCAGCGCCCCTGCGCTCCCAGCGCCGCTCTCTCCCGTGTGCGCCACGGGGCGGCCCATAAGTGTTGAAATTTAAATTAGAAAACAACTCACTAGAAAGATGAGAAAATAACACAAGGGAAGCCTGATTAGATCAAAAAAACAAAGGGATAACAAGAAAGATACAATTGAAAGAAAAGCATAAAAAAGTAAAAGGAGTAAAAGGGAAAGAGAGAGAGAAAACGGAAGTGCGTGTCCGCAGAGCCAGTGTCTGAAGAACACGCGCTCCAGGAAGAGCCGCGGAGATGGGCAGGAGGAGAGAACCGTGGGAGAAAGGAGGAAGGGACAGGTCCCGGAGGTCCCCATAGGTCCCCACGTGGAGAGTGACGATGGGTCCATACGCCGCCCCGCACTGGGGAAGCACAGGGGACACCGTGTCAACTATGGGTGTGGGGGTCAAGGGGACGGACCCTGCGGAAGAGCCTCAAGAGGGAGACGACAGGGGAGTCCGGCCTTCAGCGTCTCGTGCAGAGTCGGTTCCGATCTCAGCTTTTCCTCGTCAAACGTGAGTCCGACAAGGCGAGGACGGGCCTCTGGACGTTTAGCAGCCCAAGACCGTTTTCTTAGCAGTCTATGGGGGGCGTCTCCCACTAGGAAGAAGACATAAACCCGGACAGGGGACAGGGCCCTGGTGACGGCCACGGGGGAACATACCGAACCCGACTGCTCGGAGGCTGCATTGTAGACATTGGATCCCAGGAGGTGTCGTCCAGAGCACCACATGGGTCCCTGAGGCGTTCACCTGTGGTGACAGCAGCTGCCCTAACAGGGACAGTGCGCGTGCGCAGACGCCACCGCGCACAGAGGACACACGCTCCACGCCGGGCTGTCAGCCGCGTCCCCGCAGCCGCTGGTGCGCGGCGCTCAGAGCCGCGGACGGGAAGCCGCGGTCGCGGGGTGCGCTCTCCGTGGCGCCTCCTGGTGGCCCTGCCTGCAGCTGCCGCCCCCAGGCCGCCCGTCCCGCCCAGGGACAGGAGCGCACGACCGGCTGCTCTCCACTCCCTGCTCCCGCCCCTCTGCGGCCGATGACAGCGGGTTCCAGCGACAGGACGGATTCCCACGGGCGCTCCAGGTCGGTGCAAGGGGTCCGCGCTGACGAGGCGCCGAGCACAGCCGTGAGGGGGACCCGCGTGGGCTATCGTCGGCCGACGGTCCTGGCGGTTCCTCGGCCCCAGGCTGGCAGGCACAGTCCGCGGCGTGACAGTCCTGACCGCGGAGCCGTGTGCTATTAAAGCTACACGGTCACCACGAGCGACGGTATCTTGTGTACTTTTTCAAAACTGAGTTTTCTATTCTATGACTGTACTCAACCGTATGAAATATAGAATTAGTAATTTATCAAATTGCGTAAAAAATGTCAATTGTTATTTATATATAAACAAAATTTATAGATTTATTTGGAAGAATTGATATATTTTCCCTACTTATTTTCTCATCTATGAACATGTACATCTCTTCATTGTCTTCAGTTTGTTCGTTTTTTCAATAACATTTTACACTCAGTGTTTAGAAATCATGATTGTAAAAATGCACCCTAATAATTCATGCAAACCTTATGAATGAAAATTTGGGGTGTTTCCAACCCTTAGTAATAGGTATTGTCATATTAACAATCTTGTCGACACCTCACCTTATAATTTTTCAAGGTTACATATGATATAGATTCCTGAATATTGGGTTACAGTATAAAATAGCAAATATACAAGTATAATTTTGCTAAATTTTCCGAGTTTCTGCTCCTTATGGGCTCTACCATTTGCATTCCTCCACAGTGTATTATAATACCTGGATCCCCACAGTCTCACTAACAAGTTTGTTATCAAAAAATTAAATTTTGCAAATCTAATAGGTGAAGTATTGTATTTCAATATATTTTAAATGTCTAGTTCTCTATGAGGGATTTTAAGCACCTCATTAAGTATTGATGCCAATTTAAATTTCCTTTTGTGTTATTAGATTGTTCATATATTTTGTTCATTTTTACTTCATTTTGTTGGTCATTTCCATCTCATTTTTTCACACATCATTGTATTAGTGATATTATCCTAGATTAAGAGGTTTTTTGTTTTTTTGCTTTTTTTAAAATTGAAACATTATTGATCACCCATTTTAAGTATTATAGCTTGTAATTACTTTTTGTCGTGTCCTTTTGACCTAGTTGGTGGCATTTACCTTTTGTTTGAGTTTGCTTTGCTTTATTAATGGCTGCTATGCCATCCATGTTAACTGCTGCTACATTAGTAGCAGCATATTTTCACCAGTGATTTGAAATGCTATCTTTCTTAAATACTAAATTTCTATAAATCTTGGGTATCTCTTTGAATTCTCCATTCTTTTCCATTAGGTTTTATATTTACTTATAAACAAATTCCATATGGTCTTGATAATGAAGAATTTATAAAAAAAATTTTTTTCGATCTCTGGGAGACTTACACCTCCCTTTTGATTTGTTTCCTCAATTTTTTCTGATGAACGATTAATGTTTCATCAACATTTTATAATCATCCTTTTTTGTTGTAGGTGAAGAAACAAATGAGACTATTTTTAATGTGATCATGACACACGTATAAAGTTACTTAGGAGAAAATAAAATCCTTAGGATCATGTGGCTTTCTGGCCAAGAAAATATCTCTGACATTTCTCTATCGTTTGTGTATGTATGTTTTAAGAGTGTTCTAATGCTTAAATCACATAGTTAAACAGGCTTTGTTGAGTTCTTGTTAGCTTTATGCCAAATATTTTAACAATTTTGTGGCTATTGAAAATGGAATCTTGATTTGTGGAATGTAATCTAGATAGTTATTGTTATTACATAAGACATTTATTAATTTTATATGTGAATTTTTCTAAATCGCAACATGTAAATTTTATTTTAGAAAGTCGTCTTGTTTGTAATAGGTTTTTAATTAATTCTTTTTGATTTTCTAAATTCACAATACATACACATAACACATTTTTCTCCATCTTGAGATATACAAATATGTATGGTCAAACCTTATTTTATCAACTGTTTTGATATTTATGAGTCTTACATTTTCTCAAAAGTACTTTGGCTTCTGTGGAAATTATTATGTCTTTTTCTTTCTTCTAATGCTTAATACTTTTGCAAAATATTGAAGTTAGTAATTCATCTCAAATTTAATGTTGTGAACGGTACCTAGCAAAAGCATAACTGGATTTAATTTCCAAATAAATAATATTTCAATCCCTGTAATGATGAAGTGCTTTCCCGTAAGTAATCTGAATCCTTTCCACACATATACCAGAATCTGTTTCAAAATTCAAACTTTTACTCCACTTCGCTTATTCTTTGCCAATCTCATTCACTTTCAAGTATGTTCCTTTGCAATACATTTTATTAGACGGAGCAAATTTCCTCTTTGTTTTCATTATTATTGTTCTTCTTATGTCTTGAACATTTTGGGGGCCATTTTTGCACATAATTTTTTTTCAGATTAACTTTGAGGTTATTTGACAAGTCCCCTAAACATCACTCTTTGGAATTTTTCAAGTTTAGATTTATTGAATCTATTGATTAACATAGGTAGAATACATATATATGTGGCGTAACTTCCTAGCATCACTGCTGCCCGGCACATGGACACACCTGGGCATTTTGGTAGGAGCTGCTGAGTGGCTCCTGCGACAGGGGTATCTATGAACACATCTCCTGGGGCATCTGCTGGGACCTCTTCTTCCTTCATTCTCACAAGAGCTGGTCGTCACCAGACATACAGACCTGCCCATCTGATGGGGCAAATGCTATCTGAATAGTGAGTAAATTTCTGTGCATCATCATTAGGGAGGCCGCGGATGTCTGACATTTACTGGCCATGTGAATTGCTTCCCTGTGGAACTGCAGGAACATGTCCTTTGTCCCTATGGATAAATGAGAACTCTTTGTACAACTAGGATGCATACTACCCTTTCTCTGCCCATGAAGAATTTTCCAGTCTGGGGCTTGTCTTTTCACCTTTTGGCATTATTCTGGTTTTTGTTTGGACCAGGAAAAGTCAGCATTTTCCTCAGTGGCTTCTGGCTCTCTGGTCATTCAAAAGTAGTTCCTATTTCAAGATTATGGCAATAATAACTATCAGGGCTTTGTGTTTCTACATAGAGTCTTTGATTTTTCTGTAATGTTCCTCTTACTAAAAACATAAAATGAAAATTATTCAGATCTTTCTCATATTATGCAGCCAGATACAAAAGGCCACATAACATATAACTGTACTGATAGGAACAATCCACGATAGGTAAATTCACACACACAGAAAATGGAGTGGTAGTCAGGGACAGGGAGAGGCGGGATGGGGAGTGACAGCTTAATGGCTACAGAGTTGATGAAGCTGTTTGATCACTAGATGGTGGTAAGGGTTGCGCCATATTAAAAATGTACTTAATGCCACTGAATGGTAATTTTGAAAATATTAAAAACACTTTATTTTATACAAGGGATATTATTGAAAATAAAAGATGAAAAAATTTGAGGAGATGCAGGACACAGACAAAAATGAGGAGAAGCACAGCATCAAGGAAGGGCAAGAACAGATCTGGAGTGGGGACTGGTGAGGGTGTTTGTGGGAGCTCTGGAGCCAGGGCTCCCCTGGGTGCTGGTGTTTCTTCTAATTCTTCTGATGTTTCAGGAACGGTTATGTCAGGTTGCTCTAGCTCTACCTCTGGATCTTGATCTTTCTCCTGCTCTTTCTCTTGCTCTTTCTCCTGATCTTTCTCTTGATCTTTCTGTTGCTCCTGCTCTGGATCTTGCGTCTGATCTACCACTTGCTCTGGATCTTGTTCCTGCTCCACCTCTTGCTCTGGATCTTGCTCCTGCTCTACCTCTTGCTCTGGATCTTGCTCCTGCTCTACTTCTTGCTCTGGCTTGGGCTCTGGATCTTGCTCTCGCTCTGCCTCTGGCAGTGGAGGTGGAGCTGGAGCTGGAACTCGAGCCGAACATGGCAGCAGCTCTTGGGACAGTTGTTCAGCCGGGGCGGAAGCTGGAACTGGAGAGACAACAATTGAAAATATCAATGTGAGTTTCTATGTCTCATCCAATGACACTGTCTTTCTAGAAGCCCAAGTCCAGAGACCCAGGCTCAGGAAGTCTCCCCACACCGCAGAACACTGTATGATTGTTCTGAGTACTCAGTGCCCCTGTCCCCAGCCTGCTTCTGGAAACTCTGCTCTGTGTGGCCCAGCCCAGGCCCCTCCCGAAACCCGCACAGGCACCCACCCTCTTCCTCCTCACCCTCAGTCTCCGCCTCACTAGGCTCCAGGTGCTCCGGCTTCTCCAGCTGCGCCAGAAGAAGATCAGCCTTACGCTCCACCTCTGAACCTCGCATACTGATATGTACATAGGCCGAAAGAAACTTCAAAGAATGAAATTCAGGAGGCTCGTGGAAATCGGTGGAATAGTATTCCAGCCAGATCTTTAAGACAGAGGACATGGCACTGTGGGAGACAGGTGGGCAACAGCATCAGAGGCCTGG
The DNA here is from genome assembly GCF_027409185.1 of Cynocephalus volans. Taxonomy (NCBI): domain Eukaryota; kingdom Metazoa; phylum Chordata; class Mammalia; order Dermoptera; family Cynocephalidae; genus Cynocephalus; species Cynocephalus volans. The sequence goes on along the minus strand of NC_084476.1, from coordinate 49,319,059 downwards.
CCTATCCCTCTATGCTGCCCTCCCAAGGCTCCCCTGAGTGAGCTGCAGTCTTGTACCCTCTGCCCGTGCCTGTCCATAGACCAGCCCATCCAATGTCCACCCCCAGTATGGCAGTTCTGGCACAGATGGGCCTGGCAGCCAAGGAGGGGCTGGCAAAAGCCTCCATGGGAGGAGCCTTCAACCACTGATGTGACCACGTTTCCCTTCTTCAGGGAAACCTGACAACCTCCTCTGTCTGTGTCACTGCCCCATCCCTGCTGGAATGACCTGTCCACCCCAGGAGGGTGCTGTCTGCTCTGGGCATTACTCACTGGCACACAGGAGGTGTCCAGCAATATCTGATAAATGAGGAAACAGAGGGAGGCGCTGCTCCCCTGGCCTACCCAGGGCCCTTGGAAAAGCCCAAACTTGAGCTCACACGTGAATGTACTGCCCAAGTGTCTGCATGAAAATCTGCATATCCTTTTCCCAGTGACAGCAATCTCTTGGCCCTGACCACACTCTGCACCCTCAGCACCAGCTGAGCATCCCCATGGAGGCTCCAGCCCCGAGTGTGAGCGGGATGCTCTGCACACCTCCTGCTCTGGCTCAGCACGGGCTCTGGGGGTGTGGGCAGGGCTGGGTGGGAGGGCGTAGGGATGGATTCTCTCTGGGCTCACTCTGCTCTCCAGCCTCTCGCGCACCCTACGGTGCCTGGGACCACATCCCCAGCCGTCTTGACCTCTTTCCCTGCAGGGAAAGCCTTGAGCCCTCAGCCCTGTAGCAGGAATCATAAGATGTGTGAGAGCCAGAGTTCTGCCAGCCCCCCACCCACAGGCCCCCGCAGACCACACGCAGTTGTGTGGAGATGGGAGCCCCTCCTTCTGCACCTAAACCCCACTTACCATTTTACCTGCTCCAGGGATTCGCCATCCCCGTGACAATCAGTAATCATGTTTCCATACCTAGAGGAGGTCAGGAGTGTGTCAAATCTACCATATGGTGGCACTACCTGCTTCTCATGTCTACTGTGACTGTCTCACCTCTGACTAGACTGGAAGCCCACGAGGGCAGTGAATGCAGTCTCCTCGGTTCATTGGATTATGGTCAGTGCCCAGAAAGTGACTGCACATAGTGTGGCTTCACGTATGATTGTTGAAGGAATGAACCCCAACCAACTCCTCCCAAGATCTCTGGGTGCACCTGAAGCCGCTCTGCCCGCCTCTGGTCTCCCTGCTTTGAATACACCCAGGAGCCTACAGATAGAATCTCAAATTTCCTGTAAAAATGTGAAAACAGTGAAGCCCAAGTCAACGAGGTCAGTGAGGGGGTGACAGAGACTTCCTCGTGGGAGTGTCAGGAATCCTGAATGAGGACGACCGTGGCCCCTCCAGCAGACCTTCCACAGGGCTGGACTCAGGAGCAGCACTTTCCATGGGGGACCCACTGGAGTTTGTTCCTGTTACCACCCACTGAACACAGGAGGAAACTGAGGCTCAGAGGGGTGTGGTGACAGTCCTAAGACTCACAGCTGGGAGGCGGCCTAGTGACACTGTGTGATCCAGGGCCTGAGTGCTCACCTGAGGAAAAGCAGGTGCAGCACATGCCGGGGACTGGCAAAGTTCTTGTAGCTTGACAGAAACAGGTGGACATAAGATTGGTCACCACCCAAGACAGCAGGCACCAGGTGCTCCACCCGCTTCTTCAGGGTGCGTGCCGGGACAGGCCACACCATGTGGGTGGCATCCGAGCTCAAAGAAGATGTGTCTTCACTCTAGGACAGGACAGGGGAGAGATACACAGTGACAGCACCGTGAACCCCAAGGAGGGCAGGGGCTGGAGGCCAGTCTTAACCCCAAAGAGGACATGAGAAAACAGCCTGAGGGCCCAGGGTTAATGTACAGGGTGGTGGTTGCCACCCCGGCAGTCCCCGTACACCCTCCAGCCAGACCTGAGGTGTGAACACACCAGGGCCAGCAGGTTTATAAACCCCCACCCTCTGCCCCTGCCCTGGGAGGGTGTCCCATGTCCCCGTTCCCCACACACTCAGGAGGAGTGGGTGCGGTCACCCAGGGAGGCTCATAGTGCTGGCCTGGCCTTGCCCAACCTCCTCTGGGCCACCTGACATTACCTTTGGGGACCTCCTCCCAGACGGCCACAGGGGTCGAGGGCGAGGGCTGAACCAGCGCCGGAAGCATTGGACAAGCCTCTCAGCACAGGGCTTCCTGGGGCTACGGCCCCGGGACCTCGGGATACAGCACAACATCTCACTCTGCCTGTGGCCAAGTGAGCTGGGGAATGGGCTGTGTATAGAATGTGGGTGCCAGGTTACCGAGTTCCGAGTTCTGTTGGGGTCTGTCGTCAAGGAAGTGAAGTCACTTCCTGATACCTCATTTCCTGAGCCCCTCCTCTGTGTACAAGACTGCAAATGCCCCTCTGGGTCCCTGTCTGCTGACCCTTCTTCCCCATGAACTCTCTCTATTGCCCACACTTCCACCAACACTGCCTGACCACACCCCTGTGCTAGGCCTGGGTGCAGCCAGCGTCACAGCTCAGAGGAGATACACGTAGGTTCATCCCCAGCTCCTGCTTCTTATCACTTTATGTGACCCTGGACAAGCCATTGTCACTCTCATGACCTCCCCAGTCTCCCCTTTTGCACAGTGGGGATCTTTCTAGCATCTTCTTCCTAGGGATGGCATCAGGCATGTGTGAGAAAACATCTCTGAAACCTATGGCCGGTGTCACATGCAGCTAATAAACAAGACTAGAGATAAAATCCACGACGGTGTGGAAGGTAGCATGGAATACGACTAACGACAGGTCTGGTTCCTGTCATATAATCTTGAAAATGTCACTTTTGCTCTAGGTCTGTTTTCCCTGTCTGCACCATGCGACAGTTGGAATTTCATGCATTCACATACTGCTTTCCTCCATAAAACCTCACAATGGCTTCGTTTGCATTTAGGTTTGGACTCAAGTGCCACATCTCTGTCTGTGTGGTTGGCGACTCCTCAGGGGCTCCCAGTGGTCCCCACCATCTGCTGCACACATCCTCACGTAATCCCCTGCCCTGCAGTGTGGACTGGACTTAGTGACTCACTTCTAACCAATACAGGATCAAAAGTGAGAAGGTGTCACTTTCTAAATGTCATTGTAACACGCCTGTCTCTAGAGTCTTGTGCTCTGTCTCCTCTGTTCTCTCTGTTTGTATCCACCATATGCCAAGCATGGTGCCGAGAGCTGGAGAAAGAGCTGATTCAGCTGCACCCTGGCTTGGGAGATGATCCCAGGATAAGAAAGGGGAGAAGACGTGCTATCGAGTGCCTGACATTCTAAGAGAGGAAAGTGATCTAGGAGGCCATCAGAATATTCCAGATTAGGAAGCTACCTGTAGATGGTAGGAAATGAACACCATTTGCAGAGAAGAACCAGAGGCGTTTGGTCCATTAAGATGACGGCAACATGGAACTGATGTGTAAGATGTAAGTAAGTAAGAAATACTATTCACAAATTCAAATCCTATTTTCAAAATCATTGAATGGCAGGGATAAGTGCTCATGTTCAATGCAAACATAACTAGAATTGAGGAAGATTCCATGTATGGAATAACTTTATATCTCCATTAGATGAAAGTATGCAGATATGTTCAGCAATTCTTATCAATTTGTATAAAATATCCATTGTTGACACAATCAGGATTCCACCCCCATACTTTGGATTCACACCCGATTTTCTTTACACCAGACACACATCCATTGCTGTGATGTAGATCCATTGCTGTCAACACTATCCCAGCCCACAGCCTACTGGTCCTGGGAGACAGCAACTCTATCACTATATTGTGTACAGAATCCAGGAAGGGCCTAACACGGGGGCTCCATAAATACTCCCTGAGGTGCTGCACTTGAGAAGAGTCTATGATTTTATTACCTGGTGCTCTACCTACACATGTTATCACTCTGCATTATGTCATGATCCTTAGTCCCCCTCACCTGACAGTCAGCAACCCAGGAGCAGAATCTACACCTCGGTCTGCCCCTATTCCAGGCCCCCAGCCCAGCACCTGGCAAGTAATAGGTGCCAAGTACTGATGAATGAATTGTCTGCAAACATGTGAAACAGGATTCATCAAGAATACCCAGATGGAAGGTCACCATGAACATGCTGCCTGAAAACCTGCCAGCCCTTTAGTTCTGTCTGCCGACCACTTCCTTCAGCCAGGAACTGCCTGGGCTCAAAGATTTCCCAGAGTCACCATCCTGCCTTGACTTCTGCCGTTCAATTTAGCCTCCTTGATTGATTGTCCTACTTACTGTGGGTTTCTTCACTCTCAGTCTCAGGGGACACCTCTGAACCCCTAAGGTAGCCCACTGGGTCTTCCTTCTCTGGCCAACACATTCCTCTTGCTTCTGTGCATGGCCTTGATAGCAGTGTCACAGGCAATCCCAGGAAACTGACACCCCAGCATGCTGACTTTGGGCACCCGCACTAGTCAAGGGAGCCCTCTCCCTTCATCTCCTGCAGAATCCCCCTAGGAATAGGGGATGCAGATATGTACACATGTGTAGGGAGGAAAGGGGGTCTCATTACATCTTAGCTAGAAGATGATTACAAATTTCTTAAACATTAGTAGAAAATTATGGTTCATTTGTCCTGGCATGCAACTGAATGAGAAAAAATCTGTGAAAAATTCTTACACCCATGACAAAAGAAATGATCCAAACAATACGACCATCGAGGTGCTTTTCTTTTATGTTTAGGACTAACATTTTAAAATGTGGTATTGAGGAGAATGTCACCAATATTGGGGGAGGCTCTGGAACGATGCTGAGTAGAAAATGGACAATAGATTCCTTTTTTGAGAATTAAGAGAAGCTATTTTGCAGAAAGTGGCAAATGAGCTTGACTTTTAGAAACGAAGAGCATTAAAGCAAGTGAGTTTAGTGGAAAGTAGATGATATTTGGGAGAGGGGTGACGTGTTAAGTTACAAGAGGCAAAGAAATGGAAAGAACACATGTTTTGCAAAGGGAAAAATCATTCCTGTAAAACATCAGAATTGGAGTTTTCTTGCTGTTCTTTTTGTGCCTATGTAGCATCTTCTTTCTGCTGTAACTTCCAACTTGGGTTCTAGGCACTCTGTGTATGTGTGTGTTTACAAGAGAGAAATTGATAAACCTTAGTAAGCCCTAGAAAATTCTAGAGGTCTGAAATAAACAGATATTTTTCAAGTTTATTTAATTAAAAAGCAAAACAAAACAAAAACAGTGTCATCTGCTCCTATTAGGTAAAATATATGATCATATTGGAATCTTTGTGTGTGTGTGTGGCTGGCCAATATAGGGATCCACACCCTTGACCTTGGTGATACGAGGCTGTGCTCTAACCAGCTGAGCTACCAGCCAGCCTATACATGATCATATTGGAATAATATGCAACAGAGAGATACTCTGCTGCTATGGAGAATAAGCTGATTGCAAGGAAAAAAGAGGCTCACAGATAAGGCAAGGGTAGGCTTTTTGTCCCCCATTGTGGAATAGTACAGGGAGCAATGCAAATGTATTGAGGCTGGTAATTCCAAGTCATGGGAAGGAAATTAAAATGATGACTCTGGAAGAATAGTTTCAAATGTCAAGGAGTTTGAGGCAGGTGATCAATTTAGTGAAATGACAATTGCTTTAGGAGAGGCTGCTTCTTTGAAAGGATTGATACATACAGCAAGGCAAGGTAGGTGACTGTGCTGCTAAGTTTTTCATATTGCTATGAGTTTTAACTTTAAATATATTTGTGACTTTGCATGTAGCTCTGAATTTTGAGTGTCATAATTATTTAAGAATCTTTTATGGATTTGATTACTATAGATTTCACTGTAATTTGATGAGGTTTTAGAACTACATTCCATTTCTAATTTTGGTTTTATTATTTCCAAGTGCCAAAATACTTAACACAGAACAACCTCTTATTCTATAATAAAAAGCAATGGAGACAAGTTATTCAGTTGAAAAAAATTACTTTTTTTTTTTTTAAAGATGACCTGTAAGTGGATCCTATCGATTGATGTGGTGAGCCAATCAGCCAACCCTTCATAGGGATCCAAACCCGTGGCCCTGGTGCTGTCAGCACCGCACTCTCCAAGTGCGCACGGGCCGGCCCTGCTCCATGGTAGTTTTAGCTGCTTCCCTCCTTTCTTCTCAGAATTTTCATTTTCCCATGTTCTCCTGGACAACTTCAACCCTGCTAACGATTAAAACCCATCACATCTGTCTGTCATGGTGTGGATTGGCTCCCAAGCAGAAGACTCAGGGCCTCTTTGAACTAGGACTTGCATTGACTTCAACTCAACCAAGCTGAGGCGCCGATCTTGTGATTACACTTAGCATGTGCTATGAATGGAGAGAAATGAAGTGAAAAGTGCCTATGAGATGCGAAGTCATACTTGTCACGTTCCTAGTCCCCTCTCTGGGCTTCTCTCCATCTTCAGCTCCACCTCACTGTTTACCCCTTAAAGAAGCCAGGTGCTCTCTAATTCATATGTCCACGAAACACTTGGTTTCAAATAACGGGTATTAAATGAATATCTGTTGGAAGTTGTGTATCCTAAATTTGTATGTGTCCTTTGTGTGACTGACGATGGCATGAATAACTAGTGTTAACAGTCTTTGATGTGCTCAGCATTAATATACATTAGGAATTGTCATGGAATCTTGTAAAATTGAAAAAAAATCCAAAAGCATGTCATCTGGCCTTGGAGTCCAATTCTTCGGTACACACTCTGCTGATTTGGGCACCTCAGTCAAGAACCCAGTCAAAGAACCTCACAGAGTCACCCACAGGCCACGAAGCCACAGCACACGAGCAAGACTTTCCTGTGCTGCCCTGTTAACCATGAGCAGATGCCAAGGGCCCCAGATGTTTCAGCAAATCCTCTAGTTTCAGCAACTCCTCTAATAAGAAATAGGCCAAAGCAAACAAACAAAAAAGGAAAAAGCGAATTGGAAGAAATAGAGATCATGCAAGGGAAACAGAAAATACCATTAACTTCCTCAGAGTTATAGGAGAGAAACTGTTGGACTAACTGAAGAAGAACAGACATTGTTAAAGTAGAAGAGGGAGAAGATGAATCAAATAACCATGAGGTCATTTAGAAATTAAAAATATAACTGTTGAAATTTTTGTTTGTTTGTTTTGTGTGTGTGTGTGTGTGTGTGTGACAGTTAAGGGCGTTGTAACCATAGGGGTGGTGTCGCCCGCACCGCGCTCAGCCAGTGAGCACACCGGCCATCCCTATGTGGGATCCGAACCCGCCGCAGCGCCCCTGCGCTCCCAGCGCCGCTCTCTCCCGTGTGCGCCACGGGGCGGCCCATAAGTGTTGAAATTTAAATTAGAAAACAACTCACTAGAAAGATGAGAAAATAACACAAGGGAAGCCTGATTAGATCAAAAAAACAAAGGGATAACAAGAAAGATACAATTGAAAGAAAAGCATAAAAAAGTAAAAGGAGTAAAAGGGAAAGAGAGAGAGAAAACGGAAGTGCGTGTCCGCAGAGCCAGTGTCTGAAGAACACGCGCTCCAGGAAGAGCCGCGGAGATGGGCAGGAGGAGAGAACCGTGGGAGAAAGGAGGAAGGGACAGGTCCCGGAGGTCCCCATAGGTCCCCACGTGGAGAGTGACGATGGGTCCATACGCCGCCCCGCACTGGGGAAGCACAGGGGACACCGTGTCAACTATGGGTGTGGGGGTCAAGGGGACGGACCCTGCGGAGGAGCCTCAAGAGGGAGACGACAGGGGAGTCCGGCCTTCAGCGTCTCGTGCAGTCGGTTCCGATCTCAGCTTTTCCTCGTCAAACGTGAGTCCGACAAGGCGAGGACGGGCCTCTGGACGTTTAGCAGCCCAAGACCGTTTTCTTAGCAGTCTATGGGGGGCGTCTCCCACTAGGAAGAAGACATAAACCCGGACAGGGGACAGGGCCCTGGTGACGGCCACGGGGGAACATACCGAACCCGACTGCTCGGAGGCTGCATTGTAGACATTGGATCCCAGGAGGTGTCGTCCAGAGCACCACATAGGTCCCTGAGGCGTTCACCTGTGGTGACAGCAGCTGCCCTAACAGGGACAGTGCGCGTGCGCAGACGCCACCGCGCACAGAGGACATGCGGTCCGCGCCGGGCTGTCAGCCGCGTCCCCGCAGCCGCCGGTGCGCGGCGCTCAGAGCCGCGGACGGGAAGCCGCGGTCGCGGGGTGCGCTCTCCGTGGCGCCTCCTGGTGACCCTGCCTGCAGCTGCCGCCCCCAGGCCGCCCGTCCCGCCCGGGGACAGGAGCGCACGACCGGCTGCTCTCCACTCCCTGCTCCCGCCCCTCTGCGGCCGATGACAGCGGGTTCCAGCGACAGGAGGGATTCCCACAGGCGCTCCAGGTCGGTGCAAGGGGTCCGCGCTGACGAGGCGCCGAGCACAGCCGTGAGGGGGACCCGCGTGGGCTATCGTCGGCCGACGGTCCTGGCGGTTCCTCGGCCCCAGGCTGGCAGGCACAGTCCGCGGCGTGACAGTCCTGACCGCGGAGCCGTGTGCTATTAAAGCTACACGGTCACCACGAGCGACGGTATCTTGTGTACTTTTTCAAAACTGAGTTTTCTATTCTATGACTGTACTCAACCGTATGAAATATAGAATTAGTAATTTATCAAATTGCGTAAAAAATGTCAATTGTTATTTATATATAAACAAAATTTATAGATTTATTTGGAAGAATTGATATATTTTCCCTACTTATTTTCTCATCTATGAACATGTACATCTCTTCATTGTCTTCAGTTTGTTCGTTTTTTCAATAACATTCTACACTCAGTGTTTAGAAATCATGATTGTAAAAATGCACCCTAATTATTCATGCAAACCTTATGAATGAAAATTTGGGGTGTTTCCAACCCTTAGTAATAGGTATTGTCATATTAACAATCTTGTCGACACCTCACCTTATAATTTTTCAAGGTTACATATGATATAGATTCCTGAATATTGGGTTACAGTATAAAATAGTAAATATACAAGTATAATTTTGCTAAATTTTGCGAGTTTCTGCTCCTTATGGGCTCTACCATTTGCATTCCACCACAGTGTATTATAATACCTGGATCCCCACAGTCTCACTAACAAGTTTGTTATCAAAAAATTAAATTTTGCAAATCTAATAGGTGAAGTATTGTATTTCAATATATTTTAAATGTCTAGTTCTCTATGAGGGATTTTAAGCACCTCATTAAGTATTGATGCCAATTTAAATTTCCTTTTGTGTTATTAGATTGTTCATATAGTTTGTTCATTTTTATTTCATTTTGTTGGTCATTTCCATCTCATTTTTTCACACATCATTGTATTAGTGATATTATCCTAGTTTAAGAGGTTTTTTGTTTTTTTGCTTTTTTTAAAATTGAAACATTATTGATCACCCATTTTAAGTATTATAGCTTGTAATTACTTTTTGTCGTGTCCTTTTGTCCTAGTTGGTGGCATTTACCTTTTGTTTGAGTTTGCTTTGCTTTATTAATGGCTGCTATGCCATCCATGTTAACTGCTGCTACATTAGTAGCAGCATATTTTCACCAGTGATTTGAAATGCTATCTTTCTTAAATACTAAATTTCTATAAATCTTGGGTATCTCTTTGAATTCTCCATTCTTTTCCATTAGGTTTTATATTTACTTATAAACAAATTCCATATGGTCTTGATAATGAAGAATTTATAAAAAAATTTTTTTTCGATCTCTGGTAGACTTACACCTCCCTTTTGATTTGTTTCCTCAATTTTTTCTGATGAACGATTACTGTTTCATCAACATTTTATAATCATCCTTTTTTGTTGTAGGTGAAGAAACAGATGAGACTATTTTTAATGTGATCATGACACACGTATAAAGTAACTTAGGAGAAAATAAAATCCTTAGGATCATGTGGCTTTCTGGCCAAGAAAATATCTCTGACATTTCTCTATCGTTTGTGTATGTATGTTTTAAGAGTGTTCTAATGCTTAAATCACATAGTTAAACAGGCTTTGTTGAGTTCTTGTTAGCTTTATGCCAAATATTTTAACAATTTTGTGGCTATTGAAAATGGAATCTTGATTTGTGGAATGTAATCTAGATAGTTATTGTTATTACATAAGACATTTATTAATTTTATATGTGAATTTTTCTAAATCGCAACATGTAAATTTTATTTTAGAAAGTCGTCTTGTTTGTAATAGGTTTTTAATTAATTCTTTTTGATTTTCTAAATTCACAATACATACACATAACACATTTTTCTCCATCTTGAGATATACAAATATGTATGGTCAAACCTTATTTTATCTACTGTTTTGATATTTATGAGTCTTACATTTTCTCAAAAGTACTTTGGCTTCTGTGGAAATTATTATGTCTTTTTCTTTCTTCTAATGCTTAATACTTTTGCAAAATATTGAAGTTAGTAATTCATCTCAAATTTAATTTTGTGAATGGTACCTAGCAGAAGCATAACTGGATTTAATTTCCAAATAAATAATATTTCAATCCCTGTAATGATGAAGTGCTTTCCCGTAAGTAATCTGAATCCTTTCCACACATATACCAGAATCTGTTTCAAAATTCAAACTTTTACTCCACTTCGCTTATTCTTTGCCAATCTCATTCACTTTCAAGTATGTTCCTTTGCAATACGTTTTATTAGAGGGAGCAAATTTCCTCTTTGTTTTCATTATTATTGTTCTTCTTATGTCTTGAACATTTTGGGGGCCATTTTTGCACATAATTTTTTCATATTAACTTTGAGGTTATTTGACAAGTCCCCTAAACATCACTCTTTGGAATTTTTCAAGTTTAGATTTATTGAATCTATTGATTAACATAGGTAGAATACATATATATGTGGCGTAACTTCCTAGCATCACTGCTGCCCGGCACATGGACACACCTGGGCATTTTGGTAGGAGCTGCTGAGTGGCTCCTGCGACAGGGGTATCTATGAACACATCTCCTGGGGCATCTGCTGGGACCTCTTCTTCCTTCATTCTCACAAGAGCTGGTCGTCACCAGACATACAGACCTGCCCATCTGATGGGGCAAATGCTATCTGAATAGTGAGTAAATTTCTGTGCATCATCATTAGGGAGGCCGCGGATGTCTGACATTTACTGGCCATGTGAATTGCTTCCCTGTGGAACTGCAGGAATATGTCCTTTGTCCCTATGGATAAATGAGAACTCTTTGTACAACTAGGATGCATACTACCCTTTCTCTGCCCATGAAGAATTTTCCAGTCTGGGGCTTGTCTTTTCACCTTTTGGCATTATTCTGGTTTTTGTTTGGACCAGGAAAAGTCAGCATTTTCCTCAGTGGCTTCTGGCTCTCTGGTCATTCAAAAGTAGTTCCTATTTCAAGATTATGGCAATAATAACTATCAGGGCTTTGTGTTTCTACATAGAGTCTTTGATTTTTCTGTAATGTTCCTCTTACTAAAAACATAAAATGAAAATTATTCAGATCTTTCTCATATTATGCGGCCAGATACAAAAGGCCACATAACATATAACTGTACTGATAGGAACAATCCACGATAGGTAAATTCACACACACAGAAAATGGAGTGGTAGTCAGGGACAGGGAGAGGCGGGATGGGGAGTGACAGCTTAATGGCTACAGAGTTGATGAAGCTGTTTGATCACTAGATGGTGGTAAGGGTTGCGCCATATTAAAAATGTACTTAATGCCACTGAATGGTAATTTTGAAAATATTAAAAACACTTTATTTTATACAAGGGATATTATTGAAAATAAAAGATGAAAAAATTTGAGGAGATGCAGGACACAGACAAAAATGAGGAGAAGCACAGCGTCAAGGAAGGGCAAGAACAGATCTGGAGTGGGGACTGGTGAGGGTGTTTGTGGGAGCTCTAGAGCCAGGGCTCCCCTGGGTGCTGGTGTTTCTTCTAATTCTTCTGATGTTTCAGGAACGGTTATGTCAGGTCGCTCTAGCTCTACCTCTGGATCTTGATCTTTCTCCTGCTCTTTCTCTTGCTCTTTCTCCTGATCTTTCTCTTGATCTTTCTGTTGCTCCTGCTCTGGATCTTGCGTCTGATCTACCACTTGCTCTGGATCTTGTTCCTGCTCTACCTCTTGCTCTGGATCTTGCTCCTGCTCTACCACTTGCTCTGGATCTTGCTCCTGCTCTACTTCTTGCTCTGGCTTGGGCTCTGGATCTTGCTCTCGCTCTGCCTCTGGCAGTGGAGGTGGAGCTGGAGCTGGAACTCGAGCCGAACATGGCAGCAGCTCTTGGGACAGTTGTTCAGCCGGGGCGGAAGCTGGAACTGGAGAGACAACAATTGAAAATATCAATGTGAGTTTCTATGTCTCATCCAATGACACTGTCTTTCTAGAAGCCCAAGTCCAGAGACCCAGGCTCAGGAAGTCTCCCCACACCGCAGAACACTGTATGATTGTTCTGAGTACTCAGTGCCCCTGTCCCCAGCCTGCTTCTGGAAACTCTGCTCTGTGTGGCCCAGCCCAGGCCCCTCCCCAAACCCGCACAGGCACCCACCCTCTTCCTCCTCACCCTCAGTCTCCGCCTCACTATGCTCCAGGTGCTCTGGCTTCTCCAGCTGCGCCAGAAGAAGATCAGCCTTACGCTCCACCTCTGAACCTCGAATACTGATATGTACATAGGCCGAAAGAAACTTCAAAGAATGAAATTCAGGAGGCTCGTGGAAATCAGTGGAATAGTATTCCAGCCAGATCTTTAAGACAGAGGACATGGCACTGTGGGAGACAGCTGGGCAACAGCATCAGAGGCCTGGCCTATCCCTCTATGCTGCCCTCCCAAGGCTCCCCTGAGTGAGCTGCAGTCTTGTACCCTCTGCCCGTGCCTGTCCATAGACCAGCCCATCCAATGTCCACCCCCAGTATGGCAGTTCTGGCACAGATGGGCCTGGCAGCCAAGGAGGGGCTGGCAAAAGCCTCCATGGGAGGAGCCTTCAACCACTGATGTGACCACGTTTCCCTTCTTCAGGGAAACCTGACAACCTCCTCTGTCTGTGTCACTGCCCCATCCCTGCTGGAATGACCTGTCCACCCCAGGAGGGTGCTGTCTGCTCTGTGCATTACTCACTGGCACACAGGAGGTGTCCAGCAATATCTGATAAATGAGGAAACAGAGGGAGGCGCTGCTCCCCTGGCCTACCCAGGGCCCTTGGAAAAGCCCAAACTTGAGCTCACACGTGAATGTACTGCCCAAGTGTCTGCATGAAAATCTGCATATCCTTTTCCCAGTGACAGCAATCTCTTGGCCCTGACCACACTCTGCACCCTCAGCACCAGCTGAGCATCCCCATGGAGGCTCCAGCCCCGAGTGTGAGCGGGATGCTCTGCACACCTCCTGCTCTGGCTCAGCACGGGCTCTGGGGGTGTGGGCAGGGCTGGGTGGGAGGGCGTGGGGATGGATTCTCTCTGGGCTCACTCTGCTCTCCAGCCTCTCGCACACCCTACGGTGCCTGGGACCACATCCCCAGCCGTCTTGACCTCTTTCCCTGCAGGGAAAGCCTTGAGCCCTCAGCCCTGTAGCAGGAATCATAAGATGTGTGAGAGCCAGAGTTCTGCCAGCCCCCCACCCACAGGCCCCCGCAGACCACACGCAGTTGTGTGGAGATGGGAGCCCCTCCTTCTGCACCTAAACCCCACTTACCATTTTAGCTGCTCCAGGGATTCGCCATCCCCGTGACAATCAGTAATCATGTTTCCATACCTAGAGGAGGTCAGGAGTGTGTCAAATCTACCATATGGTGGCACTACCTGCTTCTCATGTCTACTGTGACTGTCTCACCTCTGACTAGACTGGAAGCCCACGAGGGCAGTGAATGCAGTCTCCTCGGTTCATTGGATTATGGTCAGTGCCCAGAAAGTGACTGCACATAGTGTGGCTTCACGTATGATTGTGGAAGGAATGAACCCCAACCAACTCCTCCCAAGATCTCTGGGTGCACCTGAAGCCGCTCTGCCCGCCTCTGGTCTCCCTGCTTTGAATACACCCAGGAGCCTACAGATAGAATCTCAAATTTCCTGTAAAAATGTGAAAACAGTGAAGCCCAAGTCACCGAGGTCAGTGAGGGGGTGACAGAGACTTCCTCGTGGGGGTGTCAGGAATCCTGAATGAGGACGACCGTGGCCCCTCCAGCAGACCTTCCACAGGGCTGGACTCAGGAGCAGCACTTTCCATGGGGGACCCACTGGAGCTTGTTCCTGTGACCACCCACTGAACACAGGAGGAAAGTGAGGCTCAGAGGGGTGTGGTGACAGTCCTAAGACTCACAGCTGGGAGGCGGCCTAGTGACACTGTGTGATCCAGGGCCTGAGTGCTCACCTGAGGAAAAGCAGGTGCAGCACATGCCGGGGACTGGCAAAGTTCTTGTAGCTTGACAGAAACAGGTGGACATAAGATTGGTCACCACCCAAGACAGCAGGCACCAGGTGCTCCACCCGCTTCTTCAGGGTGCGTGCCGGGACAGGCCACACCATGTGGGTGGCATCCGAGCTCAATGAAGATGTGTCTTCACTCTAGGACAGGACAGGGGAGAGATACACAGTGACAGCACCGTGAACCCCAAGGAGGGCAGGGGCTGGAGGCCAGTCTTAACCCCAGGGAGGACATGAGAAGACAGCCTGAGGGCCCAGGGTTAATGTACAGGGTGGTGGTTGCCACCCCGGCAGTCCCCGTTCACCCTCCAGCCAGACCTGAGCTGTGAACACACCAGGACCAGCAGGTTTATAAACCCCCCACCCTCTGCCCCTGCCCTGGGAGGGTGTCCCATGTCCCCGTTCCCCACACACTCAGGAGGAGTGGGTGCGGTCACCCAGGGAGGCTCATAGTGCTGGCCTGGCCTTGCCCAACCTCCTCTGGGCCACCTGACATTACCTTTGGGGACCTCCTCCCAGACGGCCACAGGGGTCGAGGGCGAGGGCTGAACCAGCGCCGGAAGCATTGGACAAGCCTCTCAGCACAGGGCTTCCTGGGGCTACGGCCCCGGGACCTCGGGATACAGCACAACATCTCACTCTGCCTGTGGCCAAGTGAGCTGGGGGAGGGGCTGTGTATAGAATGTGGGTGCCAGGTTACCGAGTTCCGAGTTCTCTTGGGGTCTGTCATCAAGGAAGGGAAGTCACTTCCTGATACCTCATTTCCTGAGCCCCTCCTCTGTGTACAAGACTGCAAATGCCCCTCTGGGTACCTGTCTGCTGACCCTCCTTCCCCATGAACTCTCTCTATTGCCCACACTTCCACCAATACTGCCTGACCACACCCCTGTGCAAAGCCTGGGTGCAGCCAGCGTCACAGCTCAGAGGAGATACACGTAGGTTCACCCCCAGCTCCTGCTTCTTATCACTTTATGTGACGCTGGACAAGCCATTGTCACTCTCATGACCTCCCCAGTCTCCCCTTTTGCACAGTGGGGATCTTTCTAGCATCTTCTTCCTAGGGATGGCATCAGGCATGTGTGAGAAAACATCTCTGAAACCTATGGCCGGTGTCACATGCAGCTAATAAACAAGACTAGAGATAAAATCCACGACGGTGTGGAAGGTAGCATGGAATACGACTAACGACAGGTCTGGTTCCTGTCATATAATCTTGAAAATGTCACTTTTGCTCTTGGTCTGTTTTCCCTGTCTGCACCATGCGACAGTTGGAATTTCATGCATTCACATACTGCTTTCCTCCATAAAAACTCACAATGGCTTCGTGTGTATTTAGGTTTGGACTCAAGTGCCACATCTCTGTCTGTGTGGTTGGCTACTCCTCAGGGGCTCCCAGTGGTCCCCACCATCTGCTGCACACATCCTCACGTAATCCCCTGCCCTGCAGTGTGGACTGGACTTAGTGACTCACTTCTAACCAATACAGGATCAAAAGTGAGAAGGTGTCACTTTCTAAATGTCATTGTAACACGCCTGTCTCTAGAGTCTTGTGCTCTGTCTCCTCTGTTCTCTCTGTTTGTATCCACCATATGCCAAGCATGGTGCCGAGAGCTGGAGAAAGAGCTGATTCAGCTGAACCCTGGCTTGGGAGATGATCCCAGGATAAGAAAGAGGAGAAGACGTGCTATCGAGTGCCTGACATTCTAAGAGAGGAAAGTGATCTAGGAGGCCATCAGAATATTCTAGATTAGGAAGCTACCTGAAGATGGTAGGAAATGAACACCATTTGCAGGGAAGAACCAGAGGCGTTTGGTCCATTAAGATGACGGCAACATGGAACTGATGTGTAAGATGTAAGTAAGTAAGAAATACTATTCACAAATTCAAATCCTTTTTTCAAAATCATTGAATGGCAGGGATAAGTGCTCATGTTCAATGCAAACATAACTAGAATTGAGGAAGATTCCATTTATGGAATAACTTTATATCTCCATTAGATGAAAGTATGCAGATATGTTCAGCAATTCTTTTCAAATTGTATAAAATATCCATTGTTGACACAATCAGGATTCCACCCCCATACTTTGGCTTCACACCCGATTTTCTTTACACCAGACACACATCCATTGCTGTGATGTAGATCCATTGCTGTCAACACTATCCCAGCCCACAGCCTACTGGTCCTGGGAGACAGCAACTCTATCACTATATTGTGTGCAGAATCCAGGAAGGGCCTAACACGGGGGCTCCATAAATACTCCCTGAAGTGCTGCACTTGAGAAGAGTCTATGATTTTATTACCTAGTGCTCTACCTACACATGTTATCACTCTGCATTATGTCATGATCCTTAGTCCCCCTCACCTGACAGTCAGCAACCCAGGAGCAGAGTCTACACCTCGGTCTGCCCCTATTCCTGGCCCCCAGCCCAGCACCTGGCAAGTAATAGGTGCCAAGTACTGATGAATGAATTGTCTGCAAACATGTGAAACAGGATTCATCAAGAATACCCAGATGGAAGGTCACCATGAACATGCTGCCTGATAACCTGCCAGCCCTTTAATTCTGTCTGCCGACCACTTCCTTCAGCCAGGAACTGCCTGGGCTCAAAGATTTCCCAGAGTCACCATCCTGCCTTGACTTCTGCCGTTCACTTTAGCCTCCTTGATTGTCCTACTTACTGTGGGTTTCTTCACTCTCAGTCTCAGGGGACACCTCTGAACCCCTAAGGTAGCCCACTGGGTCTTCCTTCTCTGGCCAACACATTCCTCTTGCTTCTGTGCATGGCCTTGATAGCAGTGTCACAGGCAATCCCAGGAAACTGACACCCCAGCATGCTGACCTTGGGCACCCGCACTAGTCAAGGGAGCCCTCTCCCTTCATCTCCTGCAGAATCCCCCTAGGAATAGGGGATGCAGATATGTACACATGTGTAGGGAGGAAAGGGGGTCTCATGACATCTTAGCTAGAAGATGATTACAAATTTCTTAAACATTAGTAGAAAATTATGGTTCATTTGTCCTGGCATGCAACTGAATGAGAAAAAAATCTGTGAAAAATTCTGACACCCATGACAAAAGAAATGATCCAAACAATACGACCATCGAGGTGCTTTTCTTTTATGTTTAGGACTAACATTTAAAAATGTGGTATTGAGGAGAATGTCAACAATATTGGGGGAGGCTCTGGAACGATGCTGAGTAGAAAATGGACAATAGATTCCTTTTTTGAGAATTAAGAGAAGCTATTTTGCAGAAAGTGGCAAATGAGCTTGACTTTTAGAAACGAAGAGCATTAAAGCAAGTGAGTTTAGTGGAAAGTAGATGATATTTGGGAGAGGGGTGACGTGTTAAGTTTCAAGAGGCAAAGAAATGGAAAGAACACATGTTTTGCAAAGGGAAAAATCATTCCTGTAAAACATCAGAATTGGAGTTTTCTTGCTGTTCTTTTTGTGCCTATGTAGCATCTTCTTTCTGCTGTAACTTCCAACTTGGGTTCTAGGCACTCTGTGTATGTGTGTGTTTACAAGAGAGAAATTGATAAACCTTAGTAAGACCTAGAAAATTCTAGAGGTCTGAAATAAACAGATATTTTTCAAGTTTATTTAATTAAAAAGCAAAACAAAACAAAAACAGTGTCATCTGCTCCTATTAGGTAAAATATATGATCATATTGGAATCTTTGTGTGTGTGTGTGGCTGGCCAATATAGGGATCCACACCCTTGACCTTGGTGATACGAGGCTGTGCTCTAACCAGCTGAGCTACCAGCCAGCCTATACATGATCATATTGGAATAATATGCAACAGAGAGATACTCTGCTGCTATGGAGAATAAGCTGATTGCAAGGAAAAAGATGCTCACAGATAAGGCAAGGGTAGGCTTTTTGTCCCCCATTGTGGAATAGTACAGGGAACAATGCAAATGTATTGAGGCTGGTAATTCCAAGTCATGGGAAGGAAATTAAAATGATGACTCTGGAAGAATAGTTTCAAATGTCAAGGAGTTTGAGGCAGGTGATCAATTTAGTGAAATGACAATTGCTTTAGGAGAGGCTGCTTCTTTGAAAGGATTGATACATACAGCAAGGCAAGGTAGGTGACTGTGCTGCTAAGTTTTTAATATTGCTATGAGTTTTAACTTTAAATATATTTGTGACTTTGCATGTAGCTCTGAATTTTGAGTGTCATAATTATTTAAGAATCTTTTATGGATTTGATTACTATAGCTTTCACTGTAATTTGATGAGGTTTTAGAACTACATTCCATTTCTAATTTTGGTTTTATTATTTCCAAGTGCCAAAATACTTAACACAGAACCACCTCTTATTCTATAATAAAAAGCAATGGAGACAAGTTATTCAGTTGAAAAAAATTACTTTTTTTTTTTTTTTAAAGATGACCTGTAAGTGGATCCTATCGATTGATGTGGTGTTGTCAGCACCACGCTCTCCCAAGTGAGCCAATTAGCCAACCCTTCATAGGGATCCAAACCCGTGGCCCTGGTGCTGTCAGCACCGCACTCTCCAAGTGCGCACGGGCCGGCCCTGCTCCATGGTAGTTTTAGCTGCTTCCCTCCTTTCTTCTCAGAATTTTCATTTTCCCATGTTCTCCTGGACAACTTCAACCCTGCTAACGATTAAAACCCATCACATCTGTCTGTCATGGTGTGGATTGGCTCCCAAGCAGAAGACTCAGGGCCTCTTTGAACTAGGACTTGCATTGACTTCAACTCAACCAAGCTGAGGCGCCGATCTTGTGATTACACTTAGCATGTGCTATGAATGGAGAGAAATGAAGTGAAAAGTGCCTATGAGATGCGAAGTCATACTTGTCACGTTCCTAGTCCCCTCTCTGGGCTTCTCTCCATCTTCAGCTCCACCTCACTGTTTACCCCTTAAAGAAGCCAGATGCTCTCTAATTCATATGTCCACGAAACACTTGGTTTCAAATAACGGGTATTAAATGAATATCTGTTGGAAGTTGTGTATCCTAAATTTGTATGTGTCCTTTGTGTGACTGACGATGGCATGAATAACTAGTGTTAACAGTCTTTGATGTGCTCAGCATTAATATACATTAGGAATTGTCATGGAATCTTGTAAAATTGAAAAAAAATCCAAAAGCATGTCATCTGGCCTTGGAGTCCAATTCTTCGGTACACACTCTGCTGATTTGGGCACCTCAGTCAAGAACCCAGTCAAAGAACCTCACAGAGTCACCCACAGGCCACGAAGCCACAGCACACGAGCAAGACTTTCCTGTGCTGCCCTGTTAACCATGAGCAGATGCCAAGGGCCCCAGATGTTTCAGCAAATCCTCTAGTTTCAGCAACTCCTCTAATAAGAAATAGGCCAAAGCAAACAAACAAAAAAGGAAAAAGCGAATTGGAAGAAATAGAGATCATGCAAGGGAAACAGAAAATACCATTAACTTCCTCAGAGTTATAGGAGAGAAACTGTTGGACTAACTGAAGAAGAACAGACATTGTTAAAGTAGAAGAGGGAGAAGATGAATCAAATAACCATGAGGTCATTTAGAAATTAAAAATATAACTGTTGAAATTTTTGTTTGTTTGTTTTGTGTGTGTGTGTGTGTGTGTGTGACAGTTAAGGGCGTTGTAACCATAGGGGTGGTGTCGCCCGCACCGCGCTCAGCCAGTGAGCACACCGGCCATCCCTATGTGGGATCCGAACCCGCCGCAGCGCCCCTGCGCTCCCAGCGCCGCTCTCTCCCGTGTGCGCCACGGGGCGGCCCATAAGTGTTGAAATTTAAATTAGAAAACAACTCACTAGAAAGATGAGAAAATAACACAAGGGAAGCCTGATTAGATCAAAAAAACAAAGGGATAACAAGAAAGATACAATTGAAAGAAAAGCATAAAAAAGTAAAAGGAGTAAAAGGGAAAGAGAGAGAGAAAACGGAAGTGCGTGTCCGCAGAGCCAGTGTCTGAAGAACACGCGCTCCAGGAAGAGCCGCGGAGATGGGCAGGAGGAGAGAACCGTGGGAGAAAGGAGGAAGGGACAGGTCCCGGAGGTCCCCATAGGTCCCCACGTGGAGAGTGACGATGGGTCCATACGCCGCCCCGCACTGGGGAAGCACAGGGGACACCGTGTCAACTATGGGTGTGGGGGTCAAGGGGACGGACCCTGCGGAGGAGCCTCAAGAGGGAGACGACAGGGGAGTCCGGCCTTCAGCGTCTCGTGCAGTCGGTTCCGATCTCAGCTTTTCCTCGTCAAACGTGAGTCCGACAAGGCGAGGACGGGCCTCTGGACGTTTAGCAGCCCAAGACCGTTTTCTTAGCAGTCTATGGGGGGCGTCTCCCACTAGGAAGAAGACATAAACCCGGACAGGGGACAGGGCCCTGGTGACGGCCACGGGGGAACATACCGAACCCGACTGCTCGGAGGCTGCATTGTAGACATTGGATCCCAGGAGGTGTCGTCCAGAGCACCACATAGGTCCCTGAGGCGTTCACCTGTGGTGACAGCAGCTGCCCTAACAGGGACAGTGCGCGTGCGCAGACGCCACCGCGCACAGAGGACATGCGGTCCGCGCCGGGCTGTCAGCCGCGTCCCCGCAGCCGCCGGTGCGCGGCGCTCAGAGCCGCGGACGGGAAGCCGCGGTCGCGGGGTGCGCTCTCCGTGGCGCCTCCTGGTGACCCTGCCTGCAGCTGCCGCCCCCAGGCCGCCCGTCCCGCCCGGGGACAGGAGCGCACGACCGGCTGCTCTCCACTCCCTGCTCCCGCCCCTCTGCGGCCGATGACAGCGGGTTCCAGCGACAGGACGGATTCCCACAGGCGCTCCAGGTCGGTGCAAGGGGTCCGCGCTGACGAGGCGCCGAGCACAGCCGTGAGGGGGACCCGCGTGGGCTATCGTCGGCCGACGGTCCTGGCGGTTCCTCGGCCCCAGGCTGGCAGGCACAGTCCGCGGCGTGACAGTCCTGACCGCGGAGCCGTGTGCTATTAAAGCTACACGGTCACCACGAGCGACGGTATCTTGTGTACTTTTTCAAAACTGAGTTTTCTATTCTATGACTGTACTCAACCGTATGAAATATAGAATTAGTAATTTATCAAATTGCGTAAAAAATGTCAATTGTTATTTATATATAAACAAAATTTATAGATTTATTTGGAAGAATTGATATATTTTCCCTACTTATTTTCTCATCTATGAACATGTACATCTCTTCATTGTCTTCAGTTTGTTCGTTTTTTCAATAACATTCTACACTCAGTGTTTAGAAATCATGATTGTAAAAATGCACCCTAATTATTCATGCAAACCTTATGAATGAAAATTTGGGGTGTTTCCAACCCTTAGTAATAGGTATTGTCATATTAACAATCTTGTCGACACCTCACCTTATAATTTTTCAAGGTTACATATGATATAGATTCCTGAATATTGGGTTACAGTATAAAATAGTAAATATACAAGTATAATTTTGCTAAATTTTCCGAGTTTCTGCTCCTTATGGGCTCTACCATTTGCATTCCACCACAGTGTATTATAATACCTGGATCCCCACAGTCTCACTAACAAGTTTGTTATCAAAAAAATTAAATTTTGCAAATCTAATAGGTGAAGTATTGTATTTCAATATATTTTAAATGTCTAGTTCTCTATGAGGGATTTTAAGCACCTCATTAAGTATTGATGCCAATTTAAATTTCCTGTTGTGTTATTAGATTGTTCATATAGTTTGTTCATTTTTATTTCATTTTGTTGGTCATTTCCATCTCATTTTTTCACACATCATTGTATTAGTGATATTATCCTAGTTTAAGAGGTTTTTTGTTTTTTTGCTTTTTTTAAAATTGAAACATTATTGATCACCCATTTTAAGTATTATAGCTTGTAATTACTTTTTGTCGTGTCCTTTTGACCTAGTTGGTGGCATTTACATTTTGTTTGAGTTTGCTTTGCTTTATTAATGGCTGCTATGCCATCCATGTTAACTGCTGCTACATTAGTAGCAGCATATTTTCACCAGTGATTTGAAATGCTATCTTTCTTAAATACTAAATTTCTATAAATCTTGGGTATCTCTTTGAATTCTCCATTCTTTTCCATTAGGTTTTATATTTACTTATAAACAAATTCCATATGGTCTTGATAATGAAGAATTTATAAAAAAAATTTTTTTCGATCTCTGGTAGACTTACACCTCCCTTTTGATTTGTTTCCTCAATTTTTTCTGATGAACGATTACTGTTTCATCAACATTTTATAATCATCCTTTTTTGTTGTAGGTGAAGAAACAGATGAGACTATTTTTAATGTGATCATGACACACGTATAAAGTAACTTAGGAGAAAATAAAATCCTTAGGATCATGTGGCTTTCTGGCCAAGAAAATATCTCTGACATTTCTCTATCGTTTGTGTATGTATGTTTTAAGAGTGTTCTAATGCTTAAATCACATAGTTAAACAGGCTTTGTTGAGTTCTTGTTAGCTTTATGCCAAATATTTTAACAATTTTGTGGCTATTGAAAATGGAATCTTGATTTGTGGAATGTAATCTAGATAGTTATTGTTATTACATAAGACATTTATTAATTTTATATGTGAATTTTTCTAAATCGCAACATGTAAATTTTATTTTAGAAAGTCGTCTTGTTTGTAATAGGTTTTTAATTAATTCTTTTTGATTTTCTAAATTCACAATACATACACATAACACATTTTTCTCCATCTTGAGATATACAAATATGTATGGTCAAACCTTATTTTATCTACTGTTTTGATATTTATGAGTCTTACATTTTCTCAAAAGTACTTTGGCTTCTGTGGAAATTATTATGTCTCTTTCTTTCTCCTAATGCTTAATACTTTTGCAAAATATTGAAGTTAGTAATTCATCTCAAATTTAATTTTGTGAACGGTACCTAGCAGAAGCATAACTGGATTTAATTTCCAAATAAATAATATTTCAATCCCTGTAATGATGAAGTGCTTTCCCATAAGTAATCTGAATCCTTTCCACACATATACCAGAATCTGTTTCAAAATTCAAACTTTTACTCCACTTCGCTTATTCTTTGCCAATCTCATTCACTTTCAAGTATGTTCCTTTGCAATACATTTTATTAGACGGAGCAAATTTCCTCTTTGTTTTCATTATTATTGTTCTTCTTATGTCTTGAACATTTTGGGGGCCATTTTTGCACATAATTTTTTTTCATATTAACTTTGAGGTTATTTGACAAGTCCCCTAAACATCACTCTTTGGAATTTTTCAAGTTTAGATTTATTGAATCTATTGATTAACATAGGTAGAATACATATATATGTGGCGTAACTTCCTAGCATCACTGCTGCCCGGCACATGGACACACCTGGGCATTTTGGTAGGAGCTGCTGAGTGGCTCCTGCGACAGGGGTATCTATGAACACATCTCCTGGGGCATCTGCTGGGACCTCTTCTTCCTTCATTCTCACAAGAGCTGGTCGTCACCAGACATACAGACCTGCCCATCTGATGGGGCAAATGCTATCTGAATAGTGAGTAAATTTCTGTGCATCATCATTAGGGAGGCCGCGGATGTCTGACATTTACTGGCCATGTGAATTGCTTCCCTGTGGAACTGCAGGAACATGTCCTTTGTCCCTATGGATAAATGAGAACTCTTTGTACAACTAGGATGCATACTACCCTTTCTCTGCCCATGAAGAATTTTCCAGTCTGGGGCTTGTCTTTTCACCTTTTGGCATTATTCTGGTTTTTGTTTGGACCAGGAAAAGTCAGCATTTTCCTCAGTGGCTTCTGGCTCTCTGGTCATTCAAAAGTAGTTCCTATTTCAAGATTATGGCTATAATAACTATCAGGGCTTTGTGTTTCTACATAGAGTCTTTGATTTTTCTGTAATTTTCCTCTTACTAAAAACATAAAATGAAAATTATTCAGATCTTTCTCATATTATGCGGCCAGATACAAAAGGCCACATAACATATAACTGTACTGATAGGAACAATCCACGATAGGTAAATTCACACACACAGAAAATGGAGTGGTAGTCAGGGACAGGGAGAGGCGGGATGGGGAGTGACAGCTTAATGGCTACAGAGTTGATGAAGCTGTTTGATCACTAGATGGTGGTAAGGGTTGCGCCATATTAAAAATGTACTTAATGCCACTGAATGGTAATTTTGAAAATATTAAAAACACTTTATTTTATACAAGGGATATTATTGAAAATAAAAGATGAAAAAATTTGAGGAGATGCAGGACACAGACAAAAATGAGGAGAAGCACAGCGTCAAGGAAGGGCAAGAACAGATCTGGAGTGGGGACTGGTGAGGGTGTTTGTGGGAGCTCTGGAGCCAGGGCTCCCCTGGGTGCTGGTGTTTCTTCTAATTCTTCTGATGTTTCAGGAACGGTTATGTCAGGTCGCTCTAGCTCTACCTCTGGATCTTGATCTTTCTCCTGCTCTTTCTCTTGCTCTTTCTCCTGATCTTTCTCTTGATCTTTCTGTTGCTCCTGCTCTGGATCTTGCGTCTGATCTACCACTTCTCTGGATCTTGTTCCTGCTCTACCTCTTGCTCTGGATCTTGCTCCTGCTCTACCACTTTCTCTGGATCTTGCTCCTGCTCTACTTCTTGCTCTGGCTTGGGCTCTGGATCTTGCTCTCGCTCTGCCTCTGGCAGTGGAGGTGGAGCTGGAGCTGGAACTCGAGCCGAACATGGCAGCAGCTCTTGGGACAGTTGTTGAGCTGGGGCGGAAGCTGGAACTGGAGAGACAACAATTGAAAATATCAATGTGAGTTTCTATGTCTCATCCAATGACACTGTCTTTCTAGAAGCCCAAGTCCAGAGACCCAGGCTCAGGAAGTCTCCCCACACCGCAGAACACTGTATGATTGTTCTGAGTACTCAGTGCCCCTGTCCCCAGCCTGCTTCTGGAAACTCTGCTCTGTGTGGCCCAGCCCAGGCCCCTCCCCAAACCCGCACAGGCACCCACCCTCTTCCTCCTCACCCTCAGTCTCCGCCTCACTAGGCCCCAGGTGCTCCGGCTTCTCCAGCTGCGCCAGAAGAAGATCAGCCTTACGCTCCACCTCTGAACCTCGCATACTGATATGTACATAGGCCGGAAGAAACTTCAAAGAATGAAATTCAGGAGGCTCGTGGAAATCGGTGGAATAGAATTCCAGCCAGATCTTTAGACAGAGGACATGGCACTGTGGGAGACAGGTGGGCAACAGCATCAGAGGCCTGGCCTATTCCTCTATGCTGCCCTCTCAAGGCTCCCCTGAGTGAGCTGCAGTCTTGTACCCTCTGCCCGTGCCTGTCCATAGACCAGCCCATCCAATGTCCACCCCCAGTATGGCAGTTCTGGCACAGATGGGCCTGGCAGCCAAGGAGGGGCTGGCAAAAGCCTCCATGGGAGGAGCCTTCAACCACTGATGTGACCACGTTTCCCTTCTTCAGGGAAACCTGACAACCTCCTCTGTCTGTGTCACTGCCCCATCCCTGCTGGAATGACCTGTCCACCCCAGGAGGGTGCTGTCTGCTCTGGGCATTACTCACTGGCACACAGGAGGTGTCCAGCAATATCTGATAAATGAGGAAACAGAGGGAGGCGCTGCTCCCCTGGTCTACCCAGGGCCCTTGGAAAAGCCCAAACTTGAGCTCACACGTGAATGTACTGCCCAAGTGTCTGCATGAAAATCTGCATATCATTTTCCCAGTGACAGCAATCTCTTGGCCCTGACCACACTCTGCACCCTCAGCACCAGCTGAGCATCCCCATGGAGGCTCCAGCCCCGAGTGTGAGCGGGATGCTCTGCACACCTCCTGCTCTGGCTCAGCACGGGCTCTGGGGGTGTGGGCAGGGCAGGGTGGGAGGGCGTGGGGATGGATTCTCTCTGGGCTCACTCTGCTCTCCAGCCTCTCGCACACCCTACGGTGCCTGGGACCACATCCCCAGCCGTCTTGACCTCTTTCCCTGCAGGGAAAGCCTTGAGCCCTCAGCCCTGTAGCAGGAATCATAAGATGTGTGAGAGCCAGAGTTCTGCCAGCCCCCCACCCACAGGCCCCCGCAGACCACACGCAGTTGTGTGGAGATGGGAGCCCCTCCTTCTGCACCTAAACCCCACTTACCATTTTAGCTGCTCCAGGGATTCGCCATCCCCGTGACAATCAGTAATCATGTTTCCATACCTAGAGGAGGTCAGGAGTGTGTCAAATCTACCATATGGTGGCACTACCTGCTTCTCATGTCTACTGTGACTGTCTCACCTCAGACTAGACTGGAAGCCCACGAGGGCAGTGAATGCAGTCTCCTCGGTTCATTGGATTATGGTCAGTGCCCAGAAAGTGACTGCACATAGTGTGGCTTCACGTATGATTGTTGAAGGAATGAACCCCAACCAACTCCTCCCAAGATCTCTGGGTGCACCTGAAGCCGCTCTGCCCGCCTCTGGTCTCCCTGCTTTGAATACACCCAGGAGCCTACAGATAGAATCTCAAATTTCCTGTAAAAATGTGAAAACAGTGAAGCCCAAGTCAATGAGGTCAGTGAGGGGGTGACAGAGACTTCCTCGTGGGGGTGTCAGGAATCCTGAATGAGGACGACCGTGGCCCCTCCAGCAGACCTTACACAGGGCTGGACTCAGGAGCAGCACTTTCCATGGGGGACCCACTGGAGCTTGTTCCTGTTACCACCCACTGAACACAGGAGGAAAGTGAGGCTCAGAGGGGTGTGGTGACAGTCCTAAGACTCACAGCTGGGAGGCGGCCTAGTGACACTGTGTGATCCAGGGCCTGAGTGCTCACCTGAGGAAAAGCAGGTGCAGCACATGCCGGGGACTGGCAAAGTTCTTGTAGCTTGACAGAAACAGGTGGACATAAGATTGGTCACCACCCAAGACAGCAGGCAGCAGGTGCTCCACCCGCTTCTTCAGGGTGCGTGCCGGGACAGGCCACACCATGTGGGTGGCATCCGAGCTCAATGAAGATGTGTCTTCACTCCAGGACAGGACAGGGGAGAGATACACAGTGACAGCACCGTGAACCCCAAGGAGGGCAGGGGCTGGAGGCCAGTCTTAACCCCAGGGAGGACATGAGAAGACAGCCTGAGGGCCCAGGGTTAATGTACAGGGTGGTGGTTGCCACCCCGGCAGTCCCCGTTCACCCTCCAGCCAGACCTGAGGTGTGAACACACCAGGACCAGCAGGTTTATAAACCCCCCACACTCTGCCCCTGCCCTGGGAGGGTGTCCCATGTCCCCGTTCCCCACACACTCAGGAGGAGTGGATGCGGTCACCCAGGGAGGCTCATAGTGCTGGCCTGGCCTTGCCCAACCTCCTCTGGGCCACCTGACATTACCTTTGGGGACCTCCTCCCAGACGGCCACAGGGGTCGAGGGCGAGGGCTGAACCAGCGCCGGAAGCATTGGACAAGCCTCTCAGCACAGGGCTTCCTGGGGCTACGGCCCCGGGACCTCGGGATACAGCACAACATCTCACTCTGCCTGTGGCCAAGTGAGCTGGGGAAGGGGCTGTGTATAGAATGTGGGTGTCAGGTTACCGAGTTCCGAGTTCTGTTGGGGTCTGTCGTCAAGGAAGTGAAGTCACTTCCTGATACCTCATTTCCTGAGCCCCTCCTCTGTGTACAAGACTGCAAATGCCCCTCTGGGTACCTGTCTGCTGACCCTTCTTCCCCATGAACTCTCTCTATTGCCCACTCTTCCACCAACACTGCCTGACCACACCTCTGTGCAAGGCCTGGTTGCAGCCAGCGTCACAGCTCGGAGGAGATACACGTAGGTTCATCCCCAGCTCCTGCTTCTTATCACTTTATGTGACCCTGGACCAGCCGTTGTCACTCTCATGACCTCCCCAGTCTCCCCTTTTGCACAGTGGGGATCTTTCTAGCATCTTCTTCCTAGGGATGGCATCAGGCATGTGTGAGGAAACATCTCTGAAACTTATGGCCGGTGTCACATGCAGCTAATAAACAAGACTAGAGATAAAATCCACGACGGTGTGGAAGGTAGCATGGAATACAACTAACGACAGGTCTGGTTCCTGTCATATAATCTTGAAAATGTCACTTTTGCTCTTGGTCTGTTTTCCCTGTCTGCACCATGCGACAGTTGGAATTTCATGCATTCACATACTGCTTTCCTCCATAAAACCTCACAATGGCTTCGTGTGTATTTAGGTTTGGACTCAAGTGCCACATCTCTGTCTGTGTGGTGGCTACTCCTCAGGGGCTCCCAGTGGTCCCCACCATCTGCTGCACACATCCTCACATAATCCCCTGCCCTGCAGTGTCGACTGGACTTAGTGACTCACTTCTAACCAATACAGGATCAAAAGTGAGAAGGTGTCACTTTCTAAATGTCATTGTAACACGCCTGTCTCTAGAGTCTTGTGCTCTGTCTCCTCTGTTCTCTCTGTTTGTATCCACCATATGCCAAGCATGGTGCTGAGAGCTGGAGAAAGAGCTGATTCAGCTGCACCCTGGCTTGGGAGATGATCCCAGGATAAGAAAGAGGAGAAGACGTGCTATCGAGTGCCTGACATTCTAAGAGAGGAAAGTGATCTAGGAGGCCATCAGAATATTCTAGATTAGGAAGCTACCTGAAGATGGTAGGAAATGAACACCATTTGTAGGGAAGAACCAGAGGCGTTTGGTCCATTAAGATGACGGCAACATGGAACTGATGTGTAAGATGTAAGTAAGTAAGAAATACTATTCACAAATTCAAATCCTTTTTTCAAAATCATTGAATGGCAGGGATAAGTGCTCATGTTCAATGCAAACATAACTAGAATTGAGGAAGATTCCATTTTTGGAATAACTTTATATCTCCATTAGATGAAAGTATGCAGATATGTTCAGCAATTCTTTTCAAATTGTATAAAATATCCATTGTTGACACAATCAGGATTCCACCCCCATACTTTGGCTTCACACCCGATTTTCTTTACACCAGACACACATCCATTGCTGTGATGTAGATCCATTGCTGTCAACACTATCCCAGCCCACAGCCTACTGGTCCTGGGAGACAGCAACTCTATCACTATATTGTGTGCAGAATCCAGGAAGGGCCTAACACGGGGGCTCCATAAATACTCCCTGAAGTGCTGCACTTGAGAAGAGTCTATGATTTTATTACCTAGTGCTCTACCTACACATGTTATCACTCTGCATTATGTCATGATCCTTAGTCCCCCTCACCTGACAGTCAGCAACGCAGGAGCAGAGTCTACACCTCGGTCTGCCCCTATTCCTGGCCCCCAGCCCAGCACCTGGCAAGTAATAGGTGCCAAGTACTGATGAATGAATTGTCTGGAAACATGTGAAACAGGATTCATCAAGAATACCCAGATGGAAGGTCACCATGAACATGCTGCCTGATAACCTGCCAGCCCTTTAATTCTGTCTGCCGACCACTTCCTTCAGCCAGGAACTGCCTGGGCTCAAAGATTTCCCAGAGTCACCATCCTGCCTTGACTTCTGCCGTTCACTTTAGCCTCCTTGATTGTCCTACTTACTGTGGGTTTCTTCACTCTCAGTCTCAGGGGACACCTCTGAACCCCTAAGGTAGCCCACTGGGTCTTCCTTCTCTGGCCAACACATTCCTCTTGCTTCTGTGCATGGCCTTGATAGCAGTGTCACAGGCAATCCCAGGAAATTGACACCCCAGCATGCTGACGTTGGGCACCCGCACTAGTCAAGGGAGCCCTCTCCCTTCATCTCCTGCAGAATCCCCCTAGGAATAGGGGATGCAGATATGTACACATGTGTAGGGAGGAAAGGGGGTCTCATGACATCTTAGCTAGAAGATGATTACAAATTTCTTAAACATTAGTAGAAAATTATGGTTCATTTGTCCTGGCATGCAACTGAATGAGAAAAAAATCTGTGAAAAATTCTGACACCCATGACAAAAGAAATGATCCAAACAATACGACCATCGAGGTGCTTTTCTTTTATGTTTAGGACTAACATTTAAAAATGTGGTACTGAGGAGAATGTCACCAATATTGGGGGAGGCTCTGGAACGATGCTGAGTAGAAAATGGACAATAGATTCCTTTTTTGAGAATTAAGAGAAGCTATTTTGCAGAAAGTGGCAAATGAGCTTGACTTTTAGAAACGAAGAGCATTAAAGCAAGTGAGTTTAGTGGAAAGTAGATGATATTTGGGAGAGGGGTGACGTGTTAAGTTACAAGAGGCAAAGAAATGGAAAGAACACATGTTTTGCAAAGGGAAAAATCATTCCTGTAAAACATCAGAATTGGAGTTTTCTTGCTGTTCTTTTTGTGCCTATGTAGCATCTTCTTTCTGCTGTAACTTCCAACTTGGGTTCTAGGCACTCTGTGTATGTGTGTGTTTACAAGAGAGAAATTGATAAACCTTAGTAAGCCCTAGAAAATTCTAGAGGTCTGAAATAAACAGATATTTTTTCAAGTTTATTTAATTAAAAAGCAAAACAAAACAAAAACAGTGTCATCTGCTCCTATTAGGTAAAATATATGATCATATTGGAATCTTTGTGTGTGTGTGTGGCTGGCCAATATAGGGATCCACACCCTTGACCTTGGTGATACGAGGCTGTGCTCTAACCAGCTGAGCTACCAGCCAGCCTATACATGATCATATTGGAATAATATGCAACAGAGAGATACTCTGCGGCTATGGAGAATAAGCTGATTGCAAGGAAAAAAGATGCTCACAGATAAGGCAAGGGTAGGCTTTTTGTCCCCCATTGTGGAATAGTACAGGGAACAATGCAAATGTATTGAGGCTGGTAATTCCAAGTCATGGGAAGGAAATTAAAATGATGACTCTAGAAGAATAGTTTCAAATGTCAAGGAGTTTGAGGCAGGTGATCAATTTAGTGAAATGACAATTGCTTTAGGAGAGGCTGCTTCTTTGAAAGGATTGATACATACAGCAAGGCAAGGTAGGTGACTGTGCTGCTAAGTTTTTAATATTGCTATGAGTTTTAACTTTAAATATATTTGTGACTTTGCATGTAGCTCTGAATTTTGAGTGTCATAATTATTTAAGAATCTTTTATGGATTTGATTACTATAGCTTTCACTGTAATTTGATGAGGTTTTAGAACTACATTCCATTTCTAATTTTGGTTTTATTATTTCCAAGTGCCAAAATACTTAACACAGAACCACCTCTTATTCTATAATAAAAAGCAATGGAGACAAGTTATTCAGTTGAAAAAAATTACTTTTTTTTTTTTTTTTAAAGATGACCTGTAAGTGGATCCTATCGATTGATGTGGTGTTGTCAGCACCACGCTCTCCCAAGTGAGCCAATCAGCCAACCCTTCATAGGGATCCAAACCCGTGGCCCTGGTGCTGTCAGCACCGCACTCTCCAAGTGCGCACGGGCCGGCCCTGCTCCATGGTAGTTTTAGCTGCTTCCCTCCTTTGTTCTCAGAATTTTCATTTTCCCATGATCTCCTGGACAACTTCAACCATGCTAACGATTAAAACCCATCACATCTGTCTGTCATGGTGTGGATTGGCTCCCAAGCAGAAGACTCAGGGCTTCTTTGAACTAGGACTTGCATTGACTTCAACTCAACCAAGCTGAGGCGCCGATCTTGTGATTACACTTAGCATGTGCTATGAATGGAGAGAAATGAAGTGAAAAGTTCCTATGAGATGCGAAGTCATACTTGTCACGTTCCTAGTCCTCTCTCTGGGTTTCTCTCCATCTTCAGCTCCACCTCACTGTTTACCCCTTAAAGAAGCCAGATGCTCTCTAATTCATATGTCCACGAAACACTTGGTTTCAAATAACGGGTATTAAATGAATATCTGTTGGAAGTTGTGTATCCTAAATTTGTAGGTGTCCTTTATGTGACTGACGATGGCATGAATAACTAGTGTTAACAGTCTTTGATGTGCTCAGCATTAATATACATTAGGAATTGTCATGGAATTTTGTAAAATTGAAAAAAAAATCCAAATGCATGTCATCTGGCCTTGGAGTCCAGTTCTTCGGTACACACTCTGCTGATTTGGGCACCTCAGTCAAGAACCCAGTCAAAGAATCTCACAGAGTCACCCACAGGCCACGAAGCCACAGCACACGAGCAAGACTTTCCTGTGCTGCCCTGTTAACCATGAGCAGATGCCAAGGGCCCCAGATGTTTCAGCAAATCCTCTAGTTTCAGCAACTCCTCTAATAAGAAATAGGCCAAAGCAAACAAACAAAAAAGGAAAAAGCGCATTGGAAGAAATAGAGATCATGCAAGGGAAACAGAAAATACCATTAACTTCCTCAGAGTTATAGGAGAGAAACTGTTGGACTAAGTGAAGAAGAACAGACATTGTTAAAGTAGAAGAGGGAGAAGATGAATCAAATAACCATGAGGTCATTTAGAAATTAAAAATATAACTGTTGAAATTTTTGTTTGTTTGTTTTGTGTGTGTGTGTGTGTGTGTGACAGTTAAGGGCGTTGTAACCATAGGGGTGGTGTCGCCCGCACCGCGCTCAGCCAGTGAGCACACCGGCCATCCCTATGTGGGATCCGAACCCGCGGCAGCGCCCCTGCGCTCCCAGCGCCGCTCTCTCCCGTGTGCGCCACGGGGCGGCCCATAAGTGTTGAAATTTAAATTAGAAAACAACTCACTAGAAAGATGAGAAAATAACACAAGGGAAGCCTGATTAGATCAAAAAAACAAAGGGATAACAAGAAAGATACAATTGAAAGAAAAGCATAAAAAAGTAAAAGGAGTAAAAGGGAAAGAGAGAGAGAAAACGGAAGTGCGTGTCCGCAGAGCCAGTGTCTGAAGAACACGCGCTCCAGGAAGAGCCGCGGAGATGGGCAGGAGGAGAGAACCGTGGGAGAAAGGAGGAAGGGACAGGTCCCGGAGGTCCCCATAGGTCCCCACGTGGAGAGTGACGATGGGTCCATACGCCGCCCCGCACTGGGGAAGCACAGGGGACACCGTGTCAACTATGGGTGTGGGGGTCAAGGGGACGGACCCTGCGGAAGAGCCTCAAGAGGGAGACGACAGGGGAGTCCGGCCTTCAGCGTCTCGTGCAGAGTCGGTTCCGATCTCAGCTTTTCCTCGTCAAACGTGAGTCCGACAAGGCGAGGACGGGCCTCTGGACGTTTAGCAGCCCAAGACCGTTTTCTTAGCAGTCTATGGGGGGCGTCTCCCACTAGGAAGAAGACATAAACCCGGACAGGGGACAGGGCCCTGGTGACGGCCACGGGGGAACATACCGAACCCGACTGCTCGGAGGCTGCATTGTAGACATTGGACCCCAGGAGGTGTCGTCCAGAGCACCACATGGGTCCCTGAGGCGTTCACCTGTGGTGACAGCAGCTGCCCTAACAGGGACAGTGCCCGTGCGCGGACGCCACCGCGCACAGAGGACATGCGGTCCGCGCCGGGCTGTCAGCCGCGTCCCCGCAACCACCGGGGCGCGGCGCTCAGAGCCGCGGACGGGAAGCCGCGGTCGCGGGGTGCGCTCTCCGTGGCGCCTCCTGGTGGCCCTGCCTGCAGCTGCCGCCCCCAGGCCGCCCGTCCCGCCCGGGGACAGGAGCGCACGACCGGCTGCTCTCCACTCCCTGCTCCCGCCCCTCTGCGGCCGATGACAGCGGGTTCCAGCGACAGGACGGATTCCCAGGGGCGCTCCAGGTCGGTGCAAGGGGTCCGCGCTGACGAGGCGCCGAGCACAGCCGTGAGGGGGACCCGCGTGGGCTATCGTCGGCCGACGGTCCTGGCGGTTCCTCGGCCCCAGGCTGGCAGGCACAGTCCGCGGCGTGACAGTCCTGACCGCGGAGCCGTGTGCTATTAAAGCCACACGGTCACCACGAGCGACGGTATCTTGTGTACTTTTTCAAAACTGAGTTTTCTATTCTATGACTGTACTCAACCGTATGAAATATAGAATTAGTAATTTATCAAATTGCGTAAAAAATGTCAATTGTTATTTATATATAAACAAAATTTATAGATTTATTTGGAAGAATTGATATATTTTCCCTACTTATTTTCTCATCTATGAACATGTACATCTCTTCATTGTCTTCAGTTTGTTCGTTTTTTCAATAACAGTTTACACTCAGTGTTTAGAAATCATGATTGTAAAAATGCACCCTAATTATTCATGCAAACCTTATGAATGAAAATTTGGGGTGTTTCCAACCCTTAGTAATAGGTATTGTCATATTAACAATCTTGTCGACACCTCACCTTATAATTTTTCAAGGTTACATATGATATAGATTCCTGAATATTGGGTTACAGTATAAAATAGTAAATATACAAGTATAATTTTGCTAAATTTTCCGAGTTTCTGCTCCTTATGGGCTCTACCATTTGCATTCCACCACAGTGTATTATAATACCTGGATCCCCACAGTCTCACTAACAAGTTTGTTATCAAAAAATTAAATTTTGCAAATCTAATAGGTGAAGTATTGTATTTCAATATATTTTAAATGTCTAGTTCTCTATGAGGGATTTTAAGCACCTCATTAAGTATTGATGCCAATTTAAATTTCCTTTTGTGTTATTAGATTGTTCATATACTTTGTTCATTTTTATTTCATTTTGATGGTCATTTCCATCTCATTTTTTCACACATCATTGTATTAGTGATATTATCCTAGTTTAAGAGGTTTTTTGTTTTTTTGCTTTTTTTAAAATTGAAACATTATTGATCACCCATTTTAAGTATTATAGCTTGTAATTACATTTTGTCGTGTCCTTTTGACCTAGTTGGTGGCATTTACCTTTTGTTTGAGTTTGCTTTGCTTTATTAATGGCTGCTATGCCATCCATGTTAACTGCTGCTACATTAGTAGCAGCATATTTTCACCAGTGATTTGAAATGCTATCTTTCTTAAATACTAAATTTCTATAAATCTTGGGTATCTCTTTGAATTCTCCATTCTTTTCCATTAGGTTTTATATTTACTTATAAACAAATTCCATATGGTCTTGATAATGAAGAATTTATAAAAAAAAATTTTTTCGATCTCTGGTAGACTTACACCTCCCTTTTGATTTGTTTCCTCAATTTTTTCTGATGAACGATTACTGTTTCATCAACATTTTATAATCATCCTTTTTTGTTGTAGGTGAAGAAACAAATGAGACTATTTTTAATGTGATCATGACACACGTATAAAGTAACTTAGGAGAAAATAAAATCCTTAGGATCATGTGGCTTTCTGGCCAAGAAAATATCTCTGACATTTCTCTATCGTTTGTGTATGTATGTTTTAAGAGTGTTCAAATGCTTAAATCACATAGTTAAACAGGCTTTGTTGAGTTCTTGTTAGCTTTATGCCAAATATTTTAACAATTTTGTGGCTATTGAAAATGGAATCTTGATTTGTGGAATGTAATCTAGATAGTTATTGTTATTACATAAGACATTTATTAATTTTATATGTGAATTTTTCTAAATCGCAACATGTAAATTTTATTTTAGAAAGTCGTCTTGTTTGTAATAGGTTTTTAATTAATTCTTTTTGATTTTCTAAATTCACAATACATACACATAACACATTTTTCTCCATCTTGAGATATACAAATATGTATGGTCAAACCTTATTTTATCTACTGTTTTGATATTTATGAGTCTTACATTTTCTCAAAAGTACTTTGGCTTCTGTGGAAATTATTATGTCTCTTTCTTTCTCCTAATGCTTAATACTTTTGCAAAATATTGAAGTTAGTAATTCATCTCAAATTTAATTTTGTGAACGGTACCTAGCAGAAGCATAACTGGATTTAATTTCCAAATAAATAATATTTCAATCCCTGTAATGATGAAGTGCTTTCCCGTAAGTAATCTGAATCCTTTCCACACATATACCAGAATCTGTTTCAAAATTCAAACTTTTACTCCACTTCGCTTATTCTTTGCCAATCTCATTCACTTTCAAGTATGTTCCTTTGCAATACATTTTATTAGACGGAGCAAATTTCCTCTTTGTTTTCATTATTATTGTTCTTCTTATGTCTTGAACATTTTGGGGGCCGTTTTTGCACATAATTTTTTTTCATATTAACTTTGAGGTTATTTGACAAGTCCCCTAAACATCACTCTTTGGAATTTTTCAAGTTTAGATTTATTGAATCTATTGATTAACATAGGTAGAATACATATATATGTGGCGTAACTTCCTAGCATCACTGCTGCCCGGCACATGGACACACCTGGGCATTTTGGTAGGAGCTGCTGAGTGGCTCCTGCGACAGGGGTATCTATGAACACATCTCCTGGGGCATCTGCTGGGACCTCTTCTTCCTTCATTCTCACAAGAGCTGGTCGTCACCAGACATACAGACCTGCCCATCTGATGGGGCAAATGCTATCTGAATAGTGAGTAAATTTCTGTGCATCATCATTAGGGAGGCCGCGGATGTCTGACATTTACTGGCCATGTGAATTGCTTCCCTGTGGAACTGCAGGAATATGTCCTTTGTCCCTATGGATAAATGAGAACTCTTTGTACAACTAGGATGCATACTACCCTTTCTCTGCCCATGAAGAATTTTCCAGTCTGGGGCTTGTCTTTTCACCTTTTGGCATTATTCTGGTTTTTGTTTGGACCAGGAAAAGTCAGCATTTTCCTCAGTGGCTTCTGGCTCTCTGGTCATTCAAAAGTAGTTCCTATTTCAAGATTATGGCAATAATAACTATCAGGGCTTTGTGTTTCTACATAGAGTCTTTGATTTTTCTGTAATTTTCCTCTTACTAAAAACATAAAATGAAAATTATTCAGATCTTTCTCATATTATGCGGCCAGATACAAAAGGCCACATAACATATAACTGTACTGATAGGAACAATCCACGATAGGTAAATTCACACACACAGAAAATGGAGTGGTAGTTAGGGACAGGGAGAGGCGGGATGGGGAGTGACAGCTTAATGGCTACAGAGTTGATGAAGCTGTTTGATCACTAGATGGTGGTAAGGGTTGCGCCATATTAAAAATGTACTTAATGCCACTGAATGGTAATTTTGAAAATATTAAAAACACTTTATTTTATACAAGGGATATTATTGAAAATAAAAGATGAAAAAATTTGAGGAGATGCAGGACACAGACAAAAATGAGGAGAAGCACAGCGTCAAGGAAGGGCAAGAACAGATCTGGAGTGGGGACTGGTGAGGGTGTTTGTGGGAGCTCTGGAACCAGGGCTCCCCTGGGTGCTGGTGTTTCTTCTAATTCTTCTGATGTTTCAGGAACGGTTATGTCAGGTCGCTCTAGCTCTACCTCTGGATCTTGATCTTTCTCCTGCTCTTTCTCTTGCTCTTTCTCCTGATCTTTCTCTTGATCTTTCTGTTGCTCCTGCTCTGGATCTTGCGTCTGATCTACCACTTGCTCTGGATCTTGTTCCTGCTCTACCTCTTGCTCTGGATCTTGCTCCTGCTCTACCACTTGCTCTGGATCTTGCTCCTGCTCTACTTCTTGCTCTGGCTTGGGCTCTGGATCTTGCTCTCGCTCTGCCTCTGGCAGTGGAGGTGGAGCTGGAGCTGGAACTCGAGCCGAACATGGCAGCAGCTCTTGGGACAGTTGTTCAGCCGGGGCGGAAGCTGGAACTGGAGAGACAACAATTGAAAATATCAATGTGAGTTTCTATGTCTCATCCAATGACACTGTCTTTCTAGAAGCCCAAGTCCAGAGACCCAGGCTCAGGAAGTCTCCCCACACCGCAGAACACTGTATGATTGTTCTGAGTACTCAGTGCCCCTGTCCCCAGCCTGCTTCTCGAAACTCTGCTCTGTGTGGCCCAGCCCAGGCCCCTCCCCAAACCCGCACAGGCACCCACCCTCTTCCTCCTCACCCTCAGTCTCCGCCTCACTAGGCCCCAGGTGCTCCGGCTTCTCCAGCTGCGCCAGAAGAAGATCAGCCTTACGCTCCACCTCTGAACCTCGCATACTGATATGTACATAGGCCGGAAGAAACTTCAAAGAATGAAATTCAGGAGGCTCGTGGAAATCGGTGGAATAGAATTCCAGCCAGATCTTTAAGACAGAGGACATGGCACTGTGGGAGACAGGTGGGCAACAGCATCAGAGGCCTGGCCTATCCCTCTATGCTGCCCTCCCAAGGCTCCCCTGAGTGAGCTGCAGTCTTGTACCCTCTGCCCGTGCCTGTCCATAGACCAGCCCATCCAATGTCCACCCCCAGTATGGCAGTTCTGGCACAGATGTGCCTGGCAGCCAAGGAGGGGCTGGCAAAAGCCTCCATGGGAGGAACCTTCAACCACTGATGTGACCACGTTTCCCTTCTTCAGGGAAACCTGACAACCTCCTCTGTCTGTGTCACTGCCCCATCCCTGCTGGAATGACCTGTCCACCCCAGGAGGGTGCTGTCTGCTCTGGGCATTACTCACTGGCACACAGGAGGTGTCCAGCAATATCTGATAAATGAGGAAACAGAGGGAGGCGCTGCTCCCCTGGCCTACCCAGGGCCCTTGGAAAAGCCCAAACTTGACCTCACACGTGAATGTACTGCCCAAGTGTCTGCATGAAAATCTGCATATCCTTTTCCCAGTGACAGCAATCTCTTGGCCCTGACCACACTCTGCACCCTCAGCACCAGCTGAGCATCCCCATGGAGGCTCCAGCCCCGAGTGTGAGCGGGATGCTCTGCACACCTCCTGCTCTGGCTCAGCACGGGCTCTGGGGGTGTGGGCAGGGCTGGGTGGGAGGGCGTGGGGATGGATTCTCTCTGGGCTCACTCTGCTCTCCAGCCTCTCGCACACCCTACGGTGCCTGGGACCACATCCCCAGCCGTCTTGACCTCTTTCCCTGCAGGGAAAGCCTTGAGCCCTCAGCCCTGTAGCAGGAATCATAAGATGTGTGAGAGCCAGAGTTCTGCCAGCCCCCCACCCACAGGCCCCCGCAGACCACACGCAGTTGTGTGGAGATGGGAGCCCCTCCTTCTGCACCTAAACCCCACTTACAATTTTAGCTGCTCCAGGGATTCGCCATCCCCGTGACAATCAGTAATCATGTTTCCATACCTAGAGGAGGTCAGGAGTGTGTCAAATCTACCATATGGTGGCACTACCTGCTTCTCATGTCTACTGTGACTGTCTCACCTCTGACTAGACTGGAAGCCCACGAGGGCAGTGAATGCAGTCTCCTCGGTTCATTGGATTATGGTCAGTGCCCAGAAAGTGACTGCACATAGTGTGGCTTCACGTATGATTGTGGAAGGAATGAACCCCAACCAACTCCTCCCAAGATCTCTGGGTGCACCTGAAGCCGCTCTGCCCGCCTCTGGTCTCCCTGCTTTGAATACACCCAGGAGCCTACAGATAGAATCTCAAATTTCCTGTAAAAATGTGAAAACAGTGAAGCCCAAGTCAACGAGGTCAGTGAGGGGGTGACAGAGACTTCCTCGTGGGGGTGTCAGGAATCCTGAATGAGGACGACCGTGGCCCCTCCAGCAGACCTTCCACAGGGCTGGACTCAGGAGCAGCACTTTCCATGGGGGACCCACTGGAGCTTGTTCCTGTGACCACCCACTGAACACAGGAGGAAAGTGAGGCTCAGAGGGGTGTGGTGACAGTCCTAAGACTCACAGCTGGGAGGCGGCCTAGTGACACTGTGTGATCCAGGGCCTGAGTGCTCACCTGAGGAAAAGCAGGTGCAGCACATGCCGGGGACTGGCAAAGTTCTTGTAGCTTGACAGAAACAGGTGGACATAAGATTGGTCACCACCCAAGACAGCAGGCACCAGGTGCTCCACCCGCTTCTTCAGGGTGCGTGCCGGGACAGGCCACACCATGTGGGTGGCATCCGAGCTCAATGAAGATGTGTCTTCACTCCAGGACAGGACAGGGGAGAGATACACAGTGACAGCACCGTGAACCCCAAGGAGGGCAGGGGCTGGAGGCCAGTCTTAACCCCAGGGAGGACATGAGAAGACAGCCTGAGGGCCCAGGGTTAATGTACAGGGTGGTGGTTGCCACCCCGGCAGTCCCCGTTCACCCTCCAGCCAGACCTGAGGTGTGAACACACCAGGACCAGCAGGTTTATAAACCCCCCACACTCTGCCCCTGCCCTGGGAGGGTGTCCCATGTCCCCGTTCCCCACACACTCAGGAGGAGTGGATGCGGTCACCCAGGGAGGCTCATAGTGCTGGCCTGGCCTTGCCCAACCTCCTCTGGGCCACCTGACATTACCTTTGGGGACCTCCTCCCAGACGGCCACAGGGGTCGAGGGCGAGGGCTGAACCAGCGCCGGAAGCATTGGACAAGCCTCTCAGCACAGGGCTTCCTGGGGCTACGGCCCCGGGACCTCGGGATACAGCACAACATCTCACTCTGCCTGTGGCCAAGTGAGCTGGGGAAGGGGCTGTGTATAGAATGTGGGTGTCAGGTTACCGAGTTCCGAGTTCTGTTGGGGTCTGTCGTCAAGGAAGTGAAGTCACTTCCTGATACCTCATTTCCTGAGCCCCTCCTCTGTGTACAAGACTGCAAATGCCCCTCTGGGTACCTGTCTGCTGACCCTTCTTCCCCATGAACTCTCTCTATTGCCCACTCTTCCACCAACACTGCCTGACCACACCCCTGTGCAAGGCCTGGTTGCAGCCAGCGTCACAGCTCGGAGGAGATACACGTAGGTTCATCCCCAGCTCCTGCTTCTTATCACTTTATGTGACCCTGGACCAGCCGTTGTCACTCTCATGACCTCCCCAGTCTCCC
This sequence comes from Cynocephalus volans, assembly GCF_027409185.1. Classification (NCBI taxonomy): domain Eukaryota; kingdom Metazoa; phylum Chordata; class Mammalia; order Dermoptera; family Cynocephalidae; genus Cynocephalus; species Cynocephalus volans. The sequence continues at coordinate 49,277,955 of NC_084476.1, read as the reverse complement.
CTTTTGCACAGTGGGGATCTTTCTAGCATCTTCTTCCTAGGGATGGCATCAGGCATGTGTGAGGAAACATCTCTGAAACTTATGGCCGGTGTCACATGCAGCTAATAAACAAGACTAGAGATAAAATCCACGACGGTGTGGAAGGTAGCATGGAATACAACTAACGACAGGTCTGGTTCCTGTCATATAATCTTGAAAATGTCACTTTTGCTCTTGGTCTGTTTTCCCTGTCTGCACCATGCGACAGTTGGAATTTCATGCATTCACATACTGCTTTCCTCCATAAAACCTCACAATGGCTTCGTGTGTATTTAGGTTTGGACTCAAGTGCCACATCTCTGTCTGTGTGGTGGCTACTCCTCAGGGGCTCCCAGTGGTCCCCACCATCTGCTGCACACATCCTCACATAATCCCCTGCCCTGCAGTGTGGACTGGACTTAGTGACTCACTTCTAACCAATACAGGATCAAAAGTGAGAAGGTGTCACTTTCTAAATGTCATTGTAACACGCCTGTCTCTAGAGTCTTGTGCTCTGTCTCCTCTGTTCTCTCTGTTTGTATCCACCATATGCCAAGCATGGTGCCGAGAGCTGGAGAAAGAGCTGATTCAGCTGCACCCTGGCTTGGGGGATGATCCCAGGATAAGAAAGAGGAGAAGACGTGCTATCGAGTGCCTGACATTCTAAGAGAGGAAAGTGATCTAGGAGGCCCTCAGAATATTCTAGATTAGGAAGCTACCTGAAGATGGTAGGAAATGAACACCATTTGTAGGGAAGAACCAGAGGCGTTTGGTCCATTAAGATGACGGCAACATGGAACTGATGTGTAAGATGTAAGTAAGTAAGAAATACTATTCACAAATTCAAATCCTTTTTTCAAAATCATTGAATGGCAGGGATAAGTGCTCATGTTCAATGCAAACATAACTAGAATTGAGGAAGATTCCATTTTTGGAATAACTTTATATCTCCATTAGATGAAAGTATGCAGATATGTTCAGCAATTCTTTTCAAATTGTATAAAATATCCATTGTTGACACAATCAGGATTCCACCCCCATACTTTGGCTTCACACCCGATTTTCTTTACACCAGACACACATCCATTGCTGTGATGTAGATCCATTGCTGTCAACACTATCCCAGCCCACAGCCTACTGGTCCTGGGAGACAGCAACTCTATCACTATATTGTGTGCAGAATCCAGGAAGGGCCTAACACGGGGGCTCCATAAATACTCCCTGAAGTGCTGCACTTGAGAAGAGTCTATGATTTTATTACCTAGTGCTCTACCTACACATGTTATCACTCTGCATTATGTCATGATCCTTAGTCCCCCTCACCTGACAGTCAGCAACGCAGGAGCAGAGTCTACACCTCGGTCTGCCCCTATTCCTGGCCCCCAGCCCAGCACCTGGCAAGTAATAGGTGCCAAGTACTGATGAATGAATTGTCTGGAAACATGTGAAACAGGATTCATCAAGAATACCCAGATGGAAGGTCACCATGAACATGCTGCCTGATAACCTGCCAGCCCTTTAATTCTGTCTGCCGACCACTTCCTTCAGCCAGGAACTGCCTGGGCTCAAAGATTTCCCAGAGTCACCATCCTGCCTTGACTTCTGCCGTTCACTTTAGCCTCCTTGATTGTCCTACTTACTGTGGGTTTCTTCACTCTCAGTCTCAGGGGACACCTCTGAACCCCTAAGGTAGCCCACTGGGTCTTCCTTCTCTGGCCAACACATTCCTCTTGCTTCTGTGCATGGCCTTGATAGCAGTGTCACAGGCAATCCCAGGAAACTGACACCCCAGCATGCTGACCTTGGGCACCCGCACTAGTCAAGGGAGCCCTCTCCCTTCATCTCCTGCAGAATCCCCCTAGGAATAGGGGATGCAGATATGTACACATGTGTAGGGAGGAAAGGGGGTCTCATGACATCTTAGCTAGAAGATGATTACAAATTTCTTAAACATTAGTAGAAAATTATGGTTCATTTGTCCTGGCATGCAACTGAATGAGAAAAAAATCTGTGAAAAATTCTGACACCCATGACAAAAGAAATGATCCAAACAATACGACCATCGAGGTGCTTTTCTTTTATGTTTAGGACTAACATTTAAAAATGTGGTATTGAGGAGAATGTCAACAATATTGGGGGAGGCTCTGGAACGATGCTGAGTAGAAAATGGACAATAGATTCCTTTTTTGAGAATTAAGAGAAGCTATTTTGCAGAAAGTGGCAAATGAGCTTGACTTTTAGAAACGAAGAGCATTAAAGCAAGTGAGTTTAGTGGAAAGTAGATGATATTTGGGAGAGGGGTGACGTGTTAAGTTACAAGAGGCAAAGAAATGGAAAGAACACATGTTTTGCAAAGGGAAAAATCATTCCTGTAAAACATCAGAATTGGAGTTTTCTTGCTGTTCTTTTTGTGCCTATGTAGCATCTTCTTTCTGCTGTAACTTCCAACTTGGGTTCTAGGCACTCTGTGTATGTGTGTGTTTACAAGAGAGAAATTGATAAACCTTAGTAAGCCCTAGAAAATTCTAGAGGTCTGAAATAAACAGATATTTTTCAAGTTTATTTAATTAAAAAGCAAAACAAAACAAAAACAGTGTCATCTGCTCCTATTAGGTAAAATATATGATCATATTGGAATCTTTGTGTGTGTGTGTGGCTGGCCAATATAGGGATCCACACCCTTGACCTTGGTGATACGAGGCTGTGCTCTAACCAGCTGAGCTACCAGCCAGCCTATACATGATCATATTGGAATAATATGCAACAGAGAGATACTCTACTGCTATGGAGAATAAGCTGATTGCAAGGAAAAAAGAGGCTCACAGATAAGGCAAGGGTAGGCTTTTTGTCCCCCATTGTGGAATAGTACAGGGAAAAATGCAAATGTATTGAGGCTGGTAATTCCAAGTCATGGGAAGGAAATTAAAATGACGACTCTGGAAGAATAGTTTCAAATGTCAAGGAGTTTGAGGCAGGTGATCAATTTAGTGAAATGACAATTGCTTTAGGAGAGGCTGCTTCTTTGAAAGGATTGATACATACAGCAAGGCAAGGTAGGTGACTGTGCTGCTAAGTTTTTCATATTGCTATGAGTTTTAACTTTAAATATATTTGTGACTTTGCATGTAGCTCTGAATTTTGAGTGTCATAATTATTTAAGAATATTTTATGGATTTGATTACTATAGCTTTCACTGTAATTTGATGAGGTTTTAGAACTACATTCCATTTCTAATTTTGGTTTTATTATTTCCAAGTGCCAAAATACTTAACACAGAACCACCTCTTATTCTATAATAAAAAGCAATGGAGACAAGTTATTCAGTTGAAAAAAATTACTTTTTTTTTTTTTTAAAGATGACCTGTAAGTGGATCCTATCGATTGATGTGGTGTTGTCAGCACCACGCTCTCCCAAGTGAGCCAATCAGCCAACCCTTCATAGGGATCCAAACCCGTGGCCCTGGTGCTGTCAGCACCGCACTCTCCAAGTGCGCACGGGCCGGCCCTGCTCCATGGTAGTTTTAGCTGCTTCCCTCCGTTCTTCTCAGAATTTTCATTTTCCCATGTTCTCCTGGACAACTTCAACCCTGCTAACGATTAAAACCCATCACATCTGTCTGTCATGGTGTGGATTGGCTCCCAAGCAGAAGACTCAGGGCTTCTTTGAACTAGGACTTGCATTGACTTCAACTCAACCAAGCTGAGGCGCCGATCTTGTGATTACACTTAGCATGTGCTATGAATGGAGAGAAATGAAGTGAAAAGTGCCTATGAGATGCGAAGTCATATTTGTCACGTTCCTAGTCCTCTCTCTGGGTTTCTCTCCATCTTCAGCTCCACCTCACTGTTTACCCCTTAAAGAAGCCAGATGCTCTCTAATTCATATGTCCACGAAACACTTGGTTTCAAATAACGGGTATTAAATGAATATCTGTTGGAAGTTGTGTATCCTAAATTTGTAGGTGTCCTTTATGTGACTGACGATGGCATGAATAACTAGTGTTAACAGTCTTTGATGTGCTCAGCATTAATATACATTAGGAATTGTCATGGAATCTTGTAAAATTGAAAAAAAAATCAAAATGCATGTCATCTGGCCTTGGAGTCCAGTTCTTCGGTACACACTCTGCTGATTTGGGCACCTCAGTCAAGAACCCAGTCAAAGAACCTCACAGAGTCACCCACAGGCCACGAAGCCACAGCACACGAGCAAGACTTTCCTGTGCTGCCCTGTTAACCATGAGCAGATGCCAAGGGCCCCAGATGTTTCAGCAAATCCTCTAGTTTCAGCAACTCCTCTAATAAGAAATAGGCCACAGCAAACAAACAAAAAAGGAAAAAGCGAATTGGAAGAAATAGAGATCATGCAAGGGAAACAGAAAATACCATTAACTTCCTCAGAGTTATAGGAGAGAAACTGTTGGACTAAGTGAAGAAGAACAGACATTGTTAAAGTAGAAGAGGGAGAAGATGAATCAAATAACCATGAGGTCATTTAGAAATTAAAAATATAACTGTTGAAATTTTTGTTTGTTTGTTTTGTGTGTGTGTGTGTGTGTGTGACAGTTAAGGGCGTTGTAACCATAGGGGTGGTGTCGCCCGCACCGCGCTCAGCCAGTGAGCACACCGGCCATCCCTATGTGGGATCCGAACCCGCGGCAGCGCCCCTGCGCTCCCAGCGCCGCTCTCTCCCGTGTGCGCCACGGGGCGGCCCATAAGTGTTGAAATTTAAATTAGAAAACAACTCACTAGAAAGATGAGAAAATAACACAAGGGAAGCCTGATTAGATCAAAAAAACAAAGGGATAACAAGAAAGATACAATTGAAAGAAAAGCATAAAAAAGTAAAAGGAGTAAAAGGGAAAGAGAGAGAGAAAACGGAAGTGCGTGTCCGCAGAGCCAGTGTCTGAAGAACACGCGCTCCAGGAAGAGCCGCGGAGATGGGCAGGAGGAGAGAACCGTGGGAGAAAGGAGGAAGGGACAGGTCCCGGAGATCCCCATAGGTCCCCACGTGGAGAGTGACGATGGGTCCATACGCCGCCCCGCACTGGGGAAGCACAGGGGACACCGTGTCAACTATGGGTGTGGGGGTCAAGGGGACGGACCCTGCAGAGGAGCCTCAAGAGGGAGACGACAGGGGAGTCCGGCCTTCAGCGTCTCGTGCAGAGTCGGTTCCGATCTCAGCTTTTCCTCGTCAAACGTGAGTCCGACAAGGCGAGGACGGGCCTCTGGACGTTTAGCAGCCCAAGACCGTTTTCTTAGCAGTCTATGGGGGGCGTCTCCCACTAGGAAGAAGACATAAACCCGGACAGGGGACAGGGCCCTGGTGACGGCCACGGGGGAACATACCGAACCCGACTGCTCGGAGGCTGCATTGTAGACATCGGATCCCAGGAGGTGTCGTCCAGAGCACCACATGGGTCCCTGAGGCGTTCACCTGTGGTGACAGCAGCTGCCCTAACAGGGACAGTGCCCGTGCGCGGACGCCACCGCGCACAGAGGACACGCGGTCCGCGCCGGGCTGTCAGCCGCGTCCCCGCAGCCAGCGCGGCGCTCAGAGCCGCGGACGGGAAGCCGCGGTCGCGGGGTGCGCTCTCCGTGGCGCCTCCTGGTGGCCCTGCCTGCAGCTGCCGCCCCCAGGCCGCCCGTCCCGCCTGGGGACAGGAGCGCACGACCGGCTGCTCTCCACTCCCTGCTCCCGCCCCTCTGCGGCCGATGACAGCGGGTTCCAGCGACAGGACGGATTCCCACGGGCGCTCCAGGTCGGTGCAAGGGGTCCGCGCTGACGAGGCGCCGAGCACAGCCGTGAGGGGGACCCGCGTGGGCTATCGTCGGCCGACGGTCCTGGCGGTTCCTCGGCCCCAGGCTGGCTGGCACAGTCCGCAGCGTGACAGTCCTGACCGCGGAGCCGTGTGCTATTAAAGCCACACGGTCACCACGAGCGACGGTATCTTGTGTACTTTTTCAAAACTGAGTTTTCTATTCTATGACTGTACTCAACCGTATGAAATATAGAATTAGTAATTTATCAAATTGCGTAAAAAATGTCAATTGTTATTTATATATAAACAAAATTTATAGATTTATTTGGAAGAATTGATATATTTTCCCTACTTATTTTCTCATCTATGAACATGTACATCTCTTCATTGTCTTCAGTTTGTTCGTTTTTTCAATAACATTTTACACTCAGTGTTTAGAAATCATGATTGTAAAAATGCACCCTAATTATTCATGCAAACCTTATGAATGAAAATTTGGGGTGTTTCCAACCCTTAGTAATAGGTATTGTCATATTAACAATCTTGTCGACACCTCACCTTATAATTTTTCAAGGTTACATATGATATAGATTCCTGAATATTGGGTTACAGTATAAAATAGTAAATATACAAGTATAATTTTGCTAAATTTTCCGAGTTTCTGCTCATTATGGGCTCTACCATTTGCATTCCACCACAGTGTATTATAATACCTGGATCCCCACAGTCTCACTAACAAGTTTGTTATCAAAAAAATTAAATTTTGCAAATCTAATAGGTGAAGTATTGTATTTCAATATATTTTAAATGTCTAGTTCTCTATGAGGGATTTTAAGCACCTCATTAAGTATTGATGCCAATTTAAATTTCCTTTTGTGTTATTAGATTGTTCATATAGTTTGTTCATTTTTATTTCCTTTTGTTGGTCATTTCCATCTCATTTTTTCACACATCATTGTATTAGTGATATTATCCTAGTTTAAGAGGTTTTTTGTTTTTTTGCTTTTTTTAAAATTGAAACATTATTGATCACCCATTTTAAGTATTATAGCTTGTAATTACTTTTTGTCGTGTCCTTTTGACCTAGTTGGTGGCATTTACCTTTTGTTTGAGTTTGCTTTGCTTTATTAATGGCTGCTATGCCATCCATGTTAACTGCTGCTACATTAGTAGCAGCATATTTTCACCAGTGATTTGAAATGCTATCTTTCTTAAATACTAAATTTCTATAAATCTTGGGTATCTCTTTGAATTCTCCATTCTTTTCCATTAGGTTTTATATTTACTTATAAACAAATTCCATATGGTCTTGATAATGAAGAATTTATAAAAAAATTTTTTTTCGATCTCTGGTAGACTTACACATCCCTTTTGATTTGTTTCCTCAATTTTTTCTGATGAACGATTACTGTTTCATCAACATTTTATAATCATCCTTTTTTGTTGTAGGTGAAGAAACAGATGAGACTATTTTTAATGTGATCATGACACACGTATAAAGTAACTTAGGAGAAAATAAAATCCTTAGGATCCTGTGGCTTTCTGGCCAAGAAAATATCTCTGACATTTCTCTATCGTTTGTGTATGTATGTTTTAAGAGTGTTCTAATGCTTAAATCACATAGTTAAACAGGCTTTGTTGAGTTCTTGTTAGCTTTATGCCAAATATTTTAACAATTTTGTGGCTATTGAAAATGGAATCTTGATTTGTGGAATGTAATCTAGATAGTTATTGTTATTACATAAGACATTTATTAATTTTATATGTGAATTTTTCTAAATCGCAACATGTAAATTTTATTTTAGAAAGTCGTCTTGTTTGTAATAGGTTTTTAATTAATTCTTTTTGATTTTCTAAATTCACAATACATACACATAACACATTTTTCTCCATCTTGAGATATACAAATATGTATGGTCAAACCTTATTTTATCTACTGTTTTGATATTTATGAGTCTTACATTTTCTCAAAAGTGCTTTGGCTTCTGTGGAAATTATTATGTCTTTTTCTTTCTTCTAATGCTTAATACTTTTGCAAAATATTGAAGTTAGTAATTCATCTCAAATTTAATGTTGTGAACGGTACCTAGCAAAAGCATAACTGGATTTAATTTCCAAATAAATAATATTTCAATCCCTGTAATGATGAAGTGCTTTCCCGTAAGTAATCTGAATCCTTTCCACACATATACCAGAATCTGTTTCAAAATTCAAACTTTTACTCCACTTCGCTTATTCTTTGCCAATCTCATTCACTTTCAAGTATGTTCCTTTGCAATACATTTTATTAGACGGAGCAAATTTCCTCTTTGTTTTCATTATTATTGTTCTTCTTATGTCTTGAACATTTTGGGGGCCATTTTTGCACATATTTTTTTTTCATATTAACTTTGAGGTTATTTGACAAGTCCCCTAAACATCACTCTTTGGAATTTTTCAAGTTTAGATTTATTGAATCTATTGATTAACATAGGTAGAATACATATATATGTGGCGTAACTTCCTAGCATCACTGCTGCCCGGCACATGGACACACCTGGGCATTTTGGTAGGAGCTGCTGAGTGGCTCCTGCGACAGGGGTATCTATGAACACATCTCCTGGGGCATCTGCTGGGACCTCTTCTTCCTTCATTCTCACAAGAGCTGGTCGTCACCAGACATACAGACCTGCCCATCTGATGGGGCAAATGCTATCTGAATAGTGAGTAAATTTCTGTGCATCATCATTAGGGAGGCCGCGGATGTCTGACATTTACTGGCCATGTGAATTGCTTCCCTGTGGAACTGCAGGAACATGTCCTTTGTCCCTATGGATAAATGAGAACTCTTTGTACAACTAGGATGCATACTACCCTTTCTCTGCCCATGAAGAATTTTCCAGTCTGGGGCTTGTCTTTTCACCTTTTGGCATTATTCTGGTTTTTGTTTGGACCAGGAAAAGTCAGCATTTTCCTCAGTGGCTTCTGGCTCTCTGGTCATTCAAAAGTAGTTCCTATTTCAAGATTATGGCAATAATAACTATCAGGGCTTTGTGTTTCTACATAGAGTCTTTGATTTTTCTGTAATGTTCCTCTTACTAAAAACATAAAATGAAAATTATTCAGATCTTTCTCATATTATGCGGCCAGATACAAAAGGCCACATAACATATAACTGTACTGATAGGAACAATCCACGATAGGTAAATTCACACACACAGAAAATGGAGTGGTAGTCAGGGACAGGGAGAGGCGGGATGGGGAGTGACAGCTTAATGGCTACAGAGTTGATGAAGCTGTTTGATCACTAGATGGTGGTAAGGGTTGCGCCATATTAACAATGTACTTAATACCACTGAATGGTAATTTTGAAAATATTAAAAACACTTTATTTTATACAAGGGATATTATTGAAAATAAAAGATGAAAAAATTTGAGGAGATGCAGGACAAAGACAAAAATGAGGAGAAGCACAGCATCAAGGAAGGGCAAGAACAGATCTGGAGTGGGGACTGGTGAGGGTGTTTGTGGGAGCTCTGGAGCCAGGGCTCCCCTGGGTGCTGGTGTTTCTTCTAATTCTTCTGATGTTTCAGGAAAGGTTATGTCAGGTCGCTCTAGCTCTACCTCTGGATCTTGATCTTTCTCCTGCTCTTTCTCTTGCTCTTTCTCCTGATCTTTCTCCTGATCTTTCTGTTGCTCCTGCTCTGGATCTTGCGTCTGATCTACCACTTGCTCTGGATCTTGTTCCTGCTCTACCTCTTGCTCTGGATCTTGCTCCTGCTCTACCTCTTGCTCTGGATCTTGATCCTGCTCTACTTCTTGCTCTGGCTTGGGCTCTGGATCTTGCTCTCGCTCTGCCTCTGGCAGTGGAGGTGGAGCTGGAGCTGGAACTCGAGCCGAACATGGCAGCAGCTCTTGGGACAGTTGTTCAGCCGGGGCGGAAGCTGGAACTGGAGAGACAACAATTGAAAATATCAATGTGAGTTTCTATGTCTCATCCAATGACACTGTCTTTCTAGAAGCCCAAGTCCAGAGACCCAGGCTCAGGAAGTCTCCCCACACCGCAGAACACTGTATGATTGTTCTGAGTACTCAGTGCCCCTGTCCCCAGCCTGCTTCTCGAAACTCTGCTCTGTGTGGCCCAGCCCAGGCCCCTCCCCAAACCCGCACAGGCACCCACCCTCTTCCTCCTCACCCTCAGTCTCCGCCTCACTAGGCTCCAGGTGCTCTGGCTTCTCCAGCTGCTCCAGAAGAAGATCAGCCTTACGCTCCACCTCTGAACCTCGCATACTGATATGTACATAGGCCGAAAGAAACTTCAAAGAATGAAATTCAGGAGGCTCGTGGAAATCGGTGGAATAGTATTCCAGCCAGATCTTTAAGACAGAGGACATGGCACTGTGGGAGACAGGTGGGCAACAGCATCAGAGGCCTGGCCTATCCCTCTATGCTGCCCTCCCAAGGCTCCCCTGAGTGAGCTGCAGTCTTGTACCATCTGCCCGTGCCTGTCCATAGACCAGCCCATCCAATGTCCACCCCCAGTATGGCAGTTCTGGCACAGATGGGCCTGGCAGCCAAGGAGGGGCTGGCAAAAGCCTCCATGGGAGGAGCCTTCAACCACTGATGTGACCACGTTTCCCTTCTTCAGGGAAACCTGACAACCTCCTCTGTCTGTGTCACTGCCCCATCCCTGCTGGAATGACCTGTCCACCCCAGGAGGGTGCTGTCTGCTCTGTGCATTACTCACTGGCACACAGGAGGTGTCCAGCAATATCTGGTAAATGAGGAAACAGCGGGAGGCGCTGCTCCCCTGGCCTACCCAGGGCCCTTGGAAAAGCTCAAACTTGAGCTCACACGTGAATGTACTGCCCAAGTGTCTGCATGAAAATCTGCATATCCTTTTCCCAGTGACAGCAATCTCTTGGCCCTGACCACACTCTGCACCCTCAGCACCAGCTGAGCATCCCCATGGAGGCTCCAGCCCCGAGTGTGAGCGGGTTGCTCTGCACACCTCCTGCTCTGGCTCAGCACGGGCTCTGGGGGTGTGGGCAGGGCTGGGTGGGAGGGCGTGGGGATGGATTCTCTCTGGGCTCACTCTGCTCTCCAGCCTCTCGCACACCCTACGGTGCCTGGGACCACATCCCCAGCCGTCTTGACCTCTTTCCCTGCAGGGAAAGCCTTGAGCCCTCAGCCCTGTAGCAGGAATCATAAGATGTGTGAGAGCCAGAGTTCTGCCAGCCCCCCACCCACAGGCCCCCGCAGACCACACGCAGTTGTGTGGAGATGGGAGCCCCTCCTTCTGCACCTAAACCCCACTTACCATTTTAGCTGCTCCAGGGATTCGCCATCCCCGTGACAATCAGTAATCATGTTTCCATACCTAGAGGAGGTCAGGAGTGTGTCAAATCTACCATATGGTGGCACTACCTGCTTCTCATGTCTACTGTGACTGTCTCACCTCTGACTAGACTGGAAGCCCACGAGGGCAGTGAATGCAGTCTCCTCGGTTCATTGGATTATGGTCAGTGCCCAGAAAGTGACTGCACATAGTGTGGCTTCACGTATGATTGTTGAAGGAATGAACCCCAACCAACTCCTCCCAAGATCTCTGGGTGCACCTGAAGCCGCTCTGCCCGCCTCTGGTCTCCCTGCTTTGAATACACCCAGGAGCCTACAGATAGAATCTCAAATTTCCTGTAAAAATGTGAAAACAGTGAAGCCCAAGTCAACGAGGTCAGTGAGGGGGTGACAGAGACTTCCTCGTGGGGGTGTCAGGAATCCTGAATGAGGACGACCGTGGCCCCTCCAGCAGACCTTCCACAGGGCTGGACTCAGGAGCAGCACTTTCCATGGGGGACCCACTGGAGCTTGTTCCTGTGACCACCCACTGAACACAGGAGGAAAGTGAGGCTCAGAGGGGTGTGGTGACAGTCCTAAGACTCACAGCTGGGAGGCGGCCTAGTGACACTGTGTGATCCAGGGCCTGAGTGCTCACCTGAGGAAAAGCAGGTGCAGCACATGCCGGGGACTGGCAAAGTTCTTGTAGCTTGACAGAAACAGGTGGACATAAGATTGGTCACCACCCAAGACAGCAGGCACCAGGTGCTCCACCCGCTTCTTCAGGGTGCGTGCCGGGACAGGCCACACCATGTGGGTGGCATCCGAGCTCAATGAAGATGTGTCTTCACTCCAGGACAGGACAGGGGAGAGATACACAGTGACAGCACCGTGAACCCCAAGGAGGGCAGGGGCTGGAGGCCAGTCTTAACCCCAGGGAGGACATGAGAAGACAGCCTGAGGGCCCAGGGTTAATGTACAGGGTGGTGGTTGCCACCCCGGCAGTCCCCGTTCACCCTCCAGCCAGACCTGAGGTGTGAACACACCAGGACCAGCAGGTTTATAAACCCCCCACCCTCTGCCCCTGCCCTGCGAGGGTGTCCCATGTCCCCGTTCCCCACACACTCAGGAGGAGTGGGTGCGGTCACCCAGGGAGGCTCATAGTGCTGGCCTGGCCTTGCCCAACCTCCTCTGGGCCACCTGACATTACCTTTGGGGACCTCCTCCCAGACGGCCACAGGGATCGAGGGCGAGGGCTGAACCAGCGCCGGAAGCATTGGACAAGCCTCTCAGCACAGGGCTTCCTGGGGCTACGGCCCCGGGACCTCGGGATGCAGGACAACATCTCACTCTGCCTGTGGCCAAATGAGCTGGGGGAGGGGCTGTGTATAGAATGTGGGTGACAGGTTACCGAGTTCCGAGTTCTCTTGGGGTCTGTCGTCAAGGAAGTGAAGTCACTTCCTGATACCTCATTTCCTGAGCCCCTCCTTTGTGTACAAGACTGCAAATGCCCCTCTGGGTACCTGTCTGCTGACCCTCCTTCCCCATGAACTCTCTCTATTGCCCACACTTCCACCAACACTGCCTGACCACACCCCTGTGCAAGGCCTGGGTGCAGCCAGCGTCACAGCTCAGAGGAGATACACGTAGGTTCACCCCCAGCTCCTGCTTCTTATCACTTTATGTGACCCTGGACAAGCCATTGTCACTCTCATGACCTCCCCAGTCTCCCCTTTTGCACAGTGGGGATCTTTCTAGCATCTTCTTCCTAGGGATGGCATCAGGCATGTGTGAGAAAACATCTCTGAAACCTATGGCCGGTGTCACATGCAGCTAATAAACAAGACTAGAGATAAAATCCACGACGGTGTGGAAGGTAGCATGGAATACGACTAACGACAGGTCTGGTTCCTGTCATATAATCTTGAAAATGTCACTTTTGCTCTTGGTCTGTTTTCCCTGTCTGCACCATGCGACAGTTGGAATTTCATGCATTCACATACTGCTTTCCTCCATAAAACCTCACATTGGCTTCGTTTGTATTTAGGTTTGGACTCAAGTGCCACATCTCTGTCTGTGTGGTTGGCGACTCCTCAGGGGCTCCCAGTGGTCCCCACCATCTGCTGCACACATCCTCACGTAATCCCCTGCCCTGCAGTGTGGACGGGACTTAGTGACTCACTTCTAACCAATACAGGATCAAAAGTGAGAAGGTGTCACTTTCTAAATGTCATTGTAACACGCCTGTCTCTAGAGTCTTGTGCTCTGTCTCCTCTGTTCTCTCTGTTTGTATCCACCATATGCCAAGCATGGTGCCGAGAGCTGGAGAAAGAGCTGATTCAGCTGCACCCTGGCTTGGGAGATGATCCCAGGATAAGAAAGAGGAGAAGACGTGCTATCGAGTGCCTGACATTCTAAGAGAGGAAAGTTATCTAGGAGGCCATCAGAATATTCTAGATTAGGAAGCTACCTGTAGATGGTAGGAAATGAACACCATTTGCAGAGAAGAACCAGAGGCGTTTGGTCCATTAAGATGACGGCAACATGGAACTGATGTGTAAGATGTAAGTAAGTAAGAAATACTATTCACAAATTCAAATCCTATTTTCAAAATCATTGAATGGCAGGGATAAGTGCTCATGTTCAATGCAAACATAACTAGACTTGAGGAAGATTCCATTTTTGGAATAACTTTATATCTCCATTAGATGAAAGTATGCAGATATGTTCAGCAATTCTTATCAATTTGTATAAAATATCCATTGTTGACACAATCAGGATTCCACCCCCATACTTTGGCTTCACACCCGATTTTCTTTACACCAGACACACATCCATTGCTGTGATGTAGATCCATTGCTGTCAACACTATCCCAGCCCACAGCCTACTGGTCCTGGGAGACAGCAACTCTATCACTATATTGTGTGCAGAATCCAGGAAGGGCCTAACACGGGGGCTCCATAAATACTCCCTGAGGTGCTGCACTTGAGAAGAGTCTATGATTTTATTACCTGGTGCTCTACCTACACATGTTATCACTCTACATTATGTCATGATCCTTAGTCCCCCTCACCTGACAGTCAGCAACCCAGGAGCAGAGTCTACACCTCGGTCTGCCCCTATTCCAGGCCCCCAGCCCAGCACCTGGCAAGTAATAGGTGCCAAGTACTGATGAATGAATTGTCTGGAAACATGTGAAACAGGATTCATCAAGAATACCCAGATGGAAGGTCACCATGAACATGCTGCCTGATAACCTGCCAGGCCTTTAATTCTGTCTGCCGACCACTTCCTTCAGCCAGGAACTGCCTGCGCTCAAAGATTTCCCAGAGTCACCATCCTGCCTTGACTTCTGCCGTTCACTTTAGCCTCCTTGATTGTCCTACTTTCTTCACTCTCAGTCTCAGGGGACACCTCTGAACCCCTAAGGTAGCCCACTGGGTCTTCCTTCTCTGGCCAACACATTCCTCTTGCTTCTGTGCATGGCCTTGATAGCAGTGTCACAGGCAATCCCAGGAAACTGACACCCCAGCATGCTGACCTTGGGCACCCGCACTAGTCAAGGGAGCCCTCTCCCTTCATCTCCTGCAGAATCCCCCTAGGAATAGGGGATGCAGATATGTACACATGTGTAGGGAGGAAAGGGGGTCTCATGACATCTTAGCTAGAAGATGATTACAAATTTCTCAAACATTAGTAGAAAATTATGGTTCATTTGTCCTGGCATGCAACTGAATGAGAAAAAATCTGTGAAAAATTCTGACACCCATGACAAAAGAAATGATCCAAACAATACGACCATCGAGGTGCTTTTCTTTTATGTTTAGGACTAACATTTAAAAATGTGGTATTGAGGAGAATGTCAACAATATTGGGGGAGGCTCTGGAACGATGCTGCGTAGAAAATGGACAATAGATTCCTTTTTTGAGAATTAAGAGAAGCTATTTTGCAGAAAGTGGCAAATGAGCTTGACTTTTAGAAACGAAGAGCATTAAAGCAAGTGAGTTTAGTGGAAAGTAGATGATATTTGGGAGAGGGGTGACGTGTTAAGTTACAAGAGGCAAAGAAATGGAAAGAACACATGTTTTGCAAAGGGAAAAATCATTCCTGTAAAACATCAGAATTGGAGTTTTCTTGCTGTTCTTTTTGTGCCTATGTAGCATCTTCTTTCTGCTGTAACTTCCAACTTGGGTTCTAGGCACTCTGTGTATGTGTGTGTTTACAAGAGAGAAATTGATAAACCTTAGTAAGCCCTAGAAAATTCTAGAGGTCTGAAATAAACAGATATTTTTCAAGTTTATTTAATTAAAAAGCAAAACAAAACAAAAACAGTGTCATCTGCTCCTATTAGGTAAAATATATGATCATATTGGAATCTTTGTGTGTGTGTGTGGCTGGCCAATATAGGGATCCACACCCTTGACCTTGGTGATACGAGGCTGTGCTCTAACCAGCTGAGCTACCAGCCAGCCTATACATGATCATATTGGAATAATATGCAACAGAGAGATACTCTGCTGCTATGGAGAATAAGCTGATTGCAAGGAAAAAAGAGGCTCACAGATAAGGCAAGGGTAGGCTTTTTGTCCCCCATTGTGGAATAGTACAGGGAACAATGCAAATGTATTGAGGCTGGTAATTCCAAGTCATGGGAAGGAAATTAAAATGATGACTCTGGAAGAATAGTTTCAAATGTCAAGGAGTTTGAGGCAGGTGATCAATTTAGTGAAATGACAATTGCTTTAGGAGAGGCTGCTTCTTTGAAAGGATTGATACATACAGCAAGGCAACGTAGGTGATTGTGCTGCTAAGTTTTTCATATTGCTATGAGTTTTAACTTTAAATATATTTGTGACTTTGCATGTAGCTCTGAATTTTGAGTGTCATAATTATTTAAGAATCTTTTATGGATTTGATTACTATAGCTTTCACTGTAATTTGATGAGGTTTTAGAACTACATTCCATTTCTAATTTTGGTTTTATTATTTCCAAGTGCCAAAATACTTAACACAGAACCACCTCTTATTCTATAATAAAAAGCAATGGAGACAAGTTATTCAGTTGAAAAAAATTACTTTTTTTTTTTTTTTAAAGATGACCTGTAAGTGGATCCTATCGATTGATGTGGTGTTGTCAGCACCACGCTCTCCCAAGTGAGCCAATCAGCCAACCCTTCATAGGGATCCAAACCCGTGGCCCTGGTGCTGTCAGCACCGCACTCTCCAAGTGCGCACGGGCCGGCCCTGCTCCATGGTAGTTTTAGCTGCTTCCCTCCTTTCTTCTCAGAATTTTCATTTTCCCATGTTCTCCTGGACAACTTCAACCCTGCTAACGATTAAAACCCATCACATCTGTCTGTCATGGTGTGGATTGGCTCCCAAGCAGAAGACTCAGGGCCTCTTTGAACTAGGACTTGCATTGACTTCAACTCAACCAAGCTGAGGCGCCGATCTTGTGATTACACTTAGCATGTGCTATGAATGGAGAGAAATGAAGTGAAAAGTGCCTATGAGATGCGAAGTCATACTTGTCACGTTCCTAGTCCCCTCTCTGGGCTTCTCTCCATCTTCAGCTCCACCTCACTGTTTACCCCTTAAAGAAGCCAGATGCTCTCTAATTCATCTGTCCACGAAACACTTGGTTTCAAATAACGGGTATTAAATGAATATCTGTTGGAAGTTGTGTATCCTAAATTTGTAGGTGTCCTTTATGTGACTGACGATGGCATGAATAACTAGTGTTAACAGTCTTTGATGTGCTCAGCATTAATATACATTAGGAATTGTCATGGAATCTTGTAAAATTGAAAAAAAATCCAAATGCATGTCATCTGGCCTTGGAGTCCAGTTCTTCGGTACACACTCTGCTGATTTGGGCACCTCAGTCAAGAACCCAGTCAAAGAACCTCACAGAGTCACCCACAGGCCACGAAGCCACAGCACACGAGCAAGACTTTCCTGTGCTGCCCTGTTAACCATGAGCAGATGCCAAGGGCCCCAGATGTTTCAGCAAATCCTCTAGTTTCAGCAACTCCTCTAATAAGAAATAGGCCAAAGCAAACAAACAAAAAAGGAAAAAGCGAATTGGAAGAAATAGAGATCATGCAAGGGAAACAGAAAATACCATTAACTTCCTCAGAGTTATAGGAGAGAAACTGTTGGACTAACTGAAGAAGAACAGACATTGTTAAAGTAGAAGAGGGAGAAGATGAATCAAATAACCATGAGGTCATTTAGAAATTAAAAATATAACTGTTGAAATTTTTGTTTGTTTGTTTTGTGTGTGTGTGTGTGTGTGACAGTTAAGGGCGTTGTAACCATAGGGGTGGTGTCGCCCGCACCGCGCTCAGCCAGTGAGCACACCGGCCATCCCTATGTGGGATCCGAACCCGCGGCAGCGCCCCTGCGCTCCCAGCGCCGCTCTCTCCCGTGTGCGCCATGGGGCGGCCCATAAGTGTTGAAATTTAAATTAGAAAACAACTCACTAGAAAGATGAGAAAATAACACAAGGGAAGCCTGATTAGATCAAAAAAACAAAGGGATAACAAGAAAGATACAATTGAAAGAAAAGCATAAAAAAGTAAAAGGAGTAAAAGGGAAAGAGAGAGAGAAAACGGAAGTGCGTGTCCGCAGAGCCAGTGTCTGAAGAACACGCGCTCCAGGAAGAGCCGCGGAGATGGGCAGGAGGAGAGAACCGTGGGAGAAAGGAGGAAGGGACAGGTCCCGGAGGTCCCCATAGGTCCCCACGTGGAGAGTGACGATGGGTCCATACGCCGCCCCGCACTGGGGAAGCACAGGGGACACCGTGTCAACTATGGGTGTGGGGGTCAAGGGGACGGACCCTGCGGAGGAGCCTCAAGAGGGAGACGACAGGGGAGTCCGGCCTTCAGCGTCTCGTGCAGAGTCGGTTCCGATCTCAGCTTTTCCTCGTCAAACGTGAGTCCGACAAGGCGAGGACGGGCCTCTGGACGTTTAGCAGCCCAAGACCGTTTTCTTAGCAGTCTATGGGGGGCATCTCCCACTAGGAAGAAGACATAAACCCGGACAGGGGACAGGGCCCTGGTGACGGCCACGGGGGAACATACCGAACCCGACTGCTCGGAGGCTGCATTGTAGACATTGGATCCCAGGAGGTGTCGTCCAGAGCACCACATGGGTCCCTGAGGCGTTCACCTGTGGTGACAGCAGCTGCCCTAACGGGGACAGTGCGCGTGCGCAGACGCCACCGCGCACAGAGGACACGCGGTCCGCGCCGGGCTGTCAGCCGCGTCCCCGCAGCCGCCGGTGCGCGGCGCTCAGAGACGCGGACGGGAAGCCGCGGTCGCGGGGTGCGCTCTCTGTGGCGCCTCCTGGTGGCCCTGCCTGCAGCTGCCGCCCCCAGGCCGCCCGTCCCGCCCGGGGACAGGAGCGCAGGACCGGCTGCTCTCCACTCCCTGCTCCCGCCCCTCTGCGGCCGATGACAGCGGGTTCCAGCGACAGGACGGATTCCCACGGGCGCTCCAGGTCGGTGCAAGGGGTCCGCGCTGACGAGGCGCCGAGCACAGCCGTGAGGGGGACCCGCGTGGGCTATCGTCGGCCGACGGTCCTGGCGGTTCCTCGGCCCCAGGCTGGCAGGCACAGTCCGCGGCGTGACAGTCCTGACCGCGGAGCCGTGTGCTATTAAAGCTACACAGTCACCACGAGCGACGGTATCTTGTGTACTTTTTCAAAACTGAGTTTTCTATTCTATGACTGTACTCAACCGTATGAAATATAGAATTAGTAATTTATCAAATTGCGTAAAAAATGTCAATTGTTATTTATATATAAACAAAATTTATAGATTTATTTGGAAGAATTGATATATTTTCCCTACTTATTTTCTCATCTATGAACATGTACATCTCTTCATTGTCTTCAGTTTGTTCGTTTTTTCAATAACATTTTACACTCAGTGTTTAGAAATCATGATTGTAAAAATGCACCCTAATTATTCATGCAAACCTTATGAATGAAAATCTGGGGTGTTTCCAACCCTTAGTAATAGGTATTGTCATATTAACAATCTTGTCGACACCTCACCTTATAATTTCTCAAGGTCACATATGATATAGATTCCTGAATATTGGGTTACAGTATAAAATAGCAAATACACAAGTATAATTTTGCTAAATTTTCCGAGTTTCTGCTCCTTATGGGCTCTACCATTTGCATTCCACCACAGTGTATTATAATACCTGGATCCCCACAGTCTCACTAACAAGTTTGTTATCAAAAAATTAAATTTTGCAAATCTAATAGGTGAAGTATTGTATTTCAATATATTTTAAATGTCTAGTTCTCTATGAGGGATTTTAAGCACCTCATTAAGTATTGATGCCAATTTAAATTTCCTTTTGTGTTATTAGATTGTTCATATATTTTGTTCATTTTTATTTCCTTTTGTTGGTCATTTCCATCTCATTTTTTCACACATCATTGTATTAGTGATATTATCCTAGTTTAAGAGGTTTTTTGTTTTTTTGCTTTTTTAAAAATTGAAACATTATTGATCACCCATTTTAAGTATTATAGCTTGTAATTACTTCTTGTCGTGTCCTTTTGACCTAGTTGTTGGCATTTACCTTTTGTTTGAGTTTGCTTTGCTTTATTAATGGCTGCTATGCCATCCATGTTAACTGCTGCTACATTAGTAGCAGCATATTTTCACCAGTGATTTGAAATGCTATCTTTCTTAAATACTAAATTTCTATAAATCTTGGGTATCTCTTTGAATTCTCCATTCTTTTCCATTAGGTTTTATATTTACTTATAAACAAATTCCATATGGTCTTGATAATGAAGAATTTATAAAAAAAATTTTTTCCATCTCTGGTAGACTTACACCTCCCTTTTGATTTGTTTCCTCAATTTTTTCTGATGAACGATTAATGTTTCATCAGCATTTTATAATCATCCTTTTTTGTTGTAGGTGAAGAAACAAATGAGACTATTTTTAATGTGATCATGACACACGTATAAAGTAACTTAGGAGAAAATAAAATCCTTAGGATCATGTAGCTTTCTGGCCAAGAAAATATCTCTGACATTTCTCTATCATTTGTGTATGTATGTTTTAAGAGTGTTCTAATGCTTAAATCACATAGTTAAACAGGCTTTGTTGAGTTCTTGTTAGCTTTATGCCAAATATTTTAACAATTTTTTGGCTATTGAAAATGGAATCTTGATTTGTGGAATGTAATCTAGATAGTTATTGTTATTACATAAGACATTTATTAATTTTATATGTGAATTTTTCTAAATCGCAACATGTAAATTTTATTTTAGAAAGTCGTCTTGTTTGTAATAGGTTTTTAATTAATTCTTTTTGATTTTCTAAATTCACAATACATACACATAACACATTTTTCTCCATCTTGAGATATACAAATATGTATGGTCAAACCTTATTTTATCTACTGTTTTGATATTTATGAGTCTTACATTTTCTCAAAAGTACTTTGGCTTCTGTGGAAATTATTATGTCTTTTTCTTTCTTCTAATGCTTAATACTTTTGCAAAATATTGAAGTTAGTAATTCATCTCAAATTTAATTTTGTGAACTGTACCTAGCAAAAGCATAACTGGATTTAATTTCCAAATAAATAATATTTCAATCCCTGTAATGATGAAGTGCTTTCCCGTAAGTAATCTGAATCCTTTCCACACATATACCAGAATCTGTTTCAAAATTCAAACTTTTACTCCACTTCGCTTATTCTTTGCCAATCTCATTCACTTTCAAGTATGTTCCTTTGCAATACGTTTTATTAGACGGAGCAAATTTCCTCTTTGTTTTCATTATTATTGTTCTTCTTATGTCTTGAACATTTTGGGGGCCATTTTTGCACATAATTTTTTTTCATATTAACTTTGAGGTTATTTGACAAGTCCCCTAAACATCACTCTTTGGAATTTTTCAAGTTTAGATTTATTGAATCTATTGATTAACATAGGTAGAATACATATATATGTGGCGTAACTTCCTAGCATCACTGCTGCCCGGCACATGGACACACCTGGGCATTTTGGTAGGAGCTGCTGAGTGGCTCCTGCGACAGGGGTATCTATGAACACATCTCCTGGGGCATCTGCTGGGACCTCTTCTTCCTTCATTCTCACAAGAGCTGGTCGTCACCAGACATACAGACCTGCCCATCTGATGGGGCAAATGCTATCTGAATAGTGAGTAAATTTCTGTGCATCATCATTAGGGAGGCCGCGGATGTCTGACATTTACTGGCCATGTGAATTGCTTCCCTGTGGAACTGCAGGAACATGTCCTTTGTCCCTATGGATAAATGAGAACTCTTTGTACAACTAGGATGCATACTACCCTTTCTCTGCCCATGAAGAATTTTCCAGTCTGGGGCTTGTCTTTTCACCTTTTGGCATTATTCTGGTTTTTGTTTGGACCAGGAAAAGTCAGCATTTTCCTCAGTGGCTTCTGGCTCTCTGGTCATTCAAAAGTAGTTCCTATTTCAAGATTATGGCAATAATAACTATCAGGGCTTTGTGTTTCTACATAGAGTCTTTGATTTTTCTGTAATTTTCCTCTTACTAAAAACATAAAATGAAAATTATTCAGATCTTTCTCATATTATGCGGCCAGATACAAAAGGCCACATAACATATAACTGTACTGATAGGAACAATCCACGATAGGTAAATTCACACACACAGAAAATGGAGTGGTAGTCAGGGACAGGGAGAGGCGGGATGGGGAGTGACAGCTTAATGGCTACAGAGTTGATGAAGCTGTTTGATCACTAGATGGTGGTAAGGGTTGCGCCATATTAAAAATGTACTTAATGCCACTGAATGGTAATTTTGAAAATATTAAAAACACTTTATTTTATACAAGGGATATTATTGAAAATAAAAGATGAAAAAATTTGAGGAGATGCAGGACACAGACAAAAATGAGGAGAAGCACAGCGTCAAGGAAGGGCAAGAACAGATCTGGAGTGGGGACTGGTGAGGGTGTTTGTGGGAGCTCTGGAGCCAGGGCTCCCCTGGGTGCTGGTGTTTCTTCTAATTCTTCTGATGTTTCAGGAACGGTTATGTCAGGTCGCTCTAGCTCTACCTCAGGATCTTGATCTTTCTCCTGCTCTTTCTCTTGCTCTTTCTCCTGATCTTTCTCTTGATCTTTCTGTTGCTCCTGCTCTGGATCTTGCGTCTGATCTACCACTTGCTCTGGATCTTGTTCCTGCTCTACCTCTTGCTCTGGATCTTGCTCCTGCTCTACCACTTGCTCTGGATCTTGCTCCTGCTCTACTTCTTGCTCTGGCTTGGGCTCTGGATCTTGCTCTCGCTCTGCCTCTGGCAGTGGAGGTGGAGCTGGAGCTGGAACTCGAGCCGAACATGGCAGCAGCTCTTGGGACAGTTGTTCAGCCGGGGCGGAAGCTGGAACTGGAGAGACAACAATTGAAAATATCAATGTGAGTTTCTATGTCTCATCCAATGACACTGTCTTTCTAGAAGCCCAAGTCCAGAGACCCAGGCTCAGGAAGTCTCCCCACACCGCAGAACACTGTATGATTGTTCTGAGTACTCAGTGCCCCTGTCCCCAGCCTGCTTCTCGAAACTCTGCTCTGTGTGGCCCAGCCCAGGCCCCTCCCCAAACCCGCACAGGCACCCACCCTCTTCCTCCTCACCCTCAGTCTCCGCCTCACTATGCTCCAGGTGCTCTGGCTTCTCCAGCTGCGCCAGAAGAAGATCAGCCTTACGCTCCACCTCTGAACCTCGAATACTGATATGTACATAGGCCGAAAGAAACTTCAAAGAATGAAATTCAGGAGGCTCGTGGAAATCAGTGGAATAGTATTCCAGCCAGATCTTTAAGACAGAGGACATGGCACTGTGGGAGACAGGTGGGCAACAGCATCAGAGGCCTGGCCTATCCCTCTATGCTGCCCTCCCAAGGCTCCCCTGAGTGAGCTGCAGTCTTGTACCCTCTGCCCGTGCCTGTCCATAGACCAGCCCATCCAATGTCCACCCCCAGTATGGCAGTTCTGGCACAGATGGGCCTGGCAGCCAAGGAGGGGCTGGCAAAAGCCTCCATGGGAGGAGCCTTCAACCACTGATGTGACCACGTTTCCCTTCTTCAGGGAAACCTGACAACCTCCTCTGTCTGTGTCACTGCCCCATCCCTGCTGGAATGACCTGTCCACCCCAGGAGGGTGCTGTCTGCTCTGTGCATTACTCACTGGCACACAGGAGGTGTCCAGCAATATCTGATAAATGAGGAAACAGAGGGAGGCGCTGCTCCCCTGGCCTACCCAGGGCCCTTGGAAAAGCCCAAACTTGAGCTCACACGTGAATGTACTGCCCAAGTGTCTGCATGAAAATCTGCATATCCTTTTCCCAGTGACAGCAATCTCTTGGCCCTGACCACACTCTGCACCCTCAGCACCAGCTGAGCATCCCCATGGAGGCTCCAGCCCCGAGTGTGAGCGGGATGCTCTGCACACCTCCTGCTCTGGCTCAGCACGGGCTCTGGGGGTGTGGGCAGGGCTGGGTGGGAGGGCGTGGGGATGGATTCTCTCTGGGCTCACTCTGCTCTCCAGCCTCTCGCACACCCTACGGTGCCTGGGACCACATCCCCAGCCGTCTTGACCTCTTTCCCTGCAGGGAAAGCCTTGAGCCCTCAGCCCTGTAGCAGGAATCATAAGATGTGTGAGAGCCAGAGTTCTGCCAGCCCCCCACCCACAGGCCCCCGCAGACCACACGCAGTTGTGTGGAGATGGGAGCCCCTCCTTCTGCACCTAAACCCCACTTACCATTTTACCTGCTCCAGGGATTCGCCATCCCCGTGACAATCAGTAATCATGTTTCCATACCTAGAGGAGGTCAGGAGTGTGTCAAATCTACCATATGGTGGCACTACCTGCTTCTCATGTCTACTGTGACTGTCTCACCTCTGACTAGACTGGAAGCCCACGAGGGCAGTGAATGCAGTCTCCTCGGTTCATTGGATTATGGTCAGTGCCCAGAAAGTGACTGCACATAGTGTGGCTTCACGTATGATTGTGGAAGGAATGAACCCCAACCAACTCCTCCCAAGATCTCTGGGTGCACCTGAAGCCGCTCTGCCCGCCTCTGGTCTCCCTGCTTTGAATACACCCAGGAGCCTACAGATAGAATCTCAAATTTCCTGTAAAAATGTGAAAACAGTGAAGCCCAAGTCAACGAGGTCAGTGAGGGGGTGACAGAGACTTCCTCGTGGGGGTGTCAGGAATCCTGAATGAGGACGACCGTGGCCCCTCCAGCAGACCTTCCACAGGGCTGGACTCAGGAGCAGCACTTTCCATGGGGGACCCACTGGAGCTTGTTCCTGTGACCACCCACTGAACACAGGAGGAAACTGAGGCTCAGAGGGGTGTGGTGACAGTCCTAAGACTCACAGCTGGGAGGCGGCCTAGTGACACTGTGTGATCCAGGGCCTGAGTGCTCACCTGAGGAAAAGCAGGTGCAGCACATGCCGGGGACTGGCAAAGTTCTTGTAGCTTGACAGAAACAGGTGGACATAAGATTGGTCACCACCCAAGACAGCAGGCACCAGGTGCTCCACCCGCTTCTTCAGGGTGCGTGCCGGGACAGGCCACACCATGTGGGTGGCATCCGAGCTCAATGAAGATGTGTCTTCACTCTAGGACAGGACAGGGGAGAGATACACAGTGACAGCACCGTGAACCCCAAGGAGGGCAGGGGCTGGAGGCCAGTCTTAACCCCAGGGAGGACATGAGAAGACAGCCTGAGGGCCCAGGGTTAATGTACAGGGTGGTGGTTGCCACCCCGGCAGTCCCCGTTCACCCTCCAGCCAGACCTGAGGTGTGAACACACCAGGACCAGCAGGTTTATAAACCCCCCACCCTCTGCCCCTGCCCTGGGAGGGTGTCCCATGTCCCCGTTCCCCACACACTCAGGAGGAGTGGGTGCGGTCACCCAGGGAGGCTCATAGTGCTGGCCTGGCCTTGCCCAACCTCCTCTGGGCCACCTGACATTACCTTTGGGGACCTCCTCCCAGACGGCCACAGGGGTCGAGGGCGAGGGCTGAACCAGCGCCGGAAGCATTGGACAAGCCTCTCAGCACAGGGCTTCCTGGGGCTAGGGCCCCGGGACCTCGGGATACAGCACAACATCTCACTCTGCCTGTGGCCAAGTGAGCTGGGGGAGGGGCTGTGTATAGAATGTGGGTGCCAGGTTACCGAGTTCCGAGTTCTCTTGGGGTCTGTCGTCAAGGAAGGGAAGTCACTTCCTGATACCTCATTTCCTGAGCCCCTCCTCTGTGTACAAGACTGCAAATGCCCCTCTGGGTACCTGTCTGCTGACCCTCCTTCCCCATGAACTCTCTCTATTGCCCACACTTCCACCAACACTGCCTGACCACACCCCTGTGAAAAGCCTGGGTGCAGCCAGCGTCACAGCTCAGAGGAGATACACGTAGGTTCACCCCCAGCTCCTGCTTCTTATCACTTTATGTGACGCTGGACAAGCCATTGTCACTCTCATGACCTCCCCAGTCTCCCCTTTTGCACAGTGGGGATCTTTCTAGCATCTTCTTCCTAGGGATGGCATCAGGCATGTGTGAGAAAACATCTCTGAAACCTATGGCCGGTGTCACATGCAGCTAATAAACAAGACTAGAGATAAAATCCACGACGGTGTGGAAGGTAGCATGGAATACGACTAACGACAGGTCTGGTTCCTGTCATATAATCTTGAAAATGTCACTTTTGCTCTTGGTCTGTTTTCCCTGTCTGCACCATGCGACAGTTGGAATTTCATGCATTCACATACTGCTTTCCTCCATAAAAACTCACAATGGCTTCGTGTGTATTTAGGTTTGGACTCAAGTGCCACATCTCTGTCTGTGTGGTTGGCTACTCCTCAGGGGCTCCCAGTGGTCCACACCATCTGCTGCACACATCCTCACGTAATCCCCTGCCCTGCAGTGTGGACTGGACTTAGTGACTCACTTCTAACCAATACAGGATCAAAAGTGAGAAGGTGTCACTTTCTAAATGTCATTGTAACACGCCTGTCTCTAGAGTCTTGTGCTCTGTCTCCTCTGTTCTCTCTGTTTGTATCCACCATATGCCAAGCATGGTGCCGAGAGCTGGAGAAAGAGCTGATTCAGCTGAACCCTGGCTTGGGAGATGATCCCAGGATAAGAAAGAGGAGAAGACGTGCTATCGAGTGCCTGACATTCTAAGAGAGGAAAGTGATCTAGGAGGCCATCAGAATATTCTAGATTAGGAAGCTACCTGAAGATGGTAGGAAATGAACACCATTTGCAGGGAAGAACCAGAGGCGTTTGGTCCATTAAGATGACGGCAACATGGAACTGATGTGTAAGATGTAAGTAAGTAAGAAATACTATTCACAAATTCAAATCCTTTTTTCAAAATCATTGAATGGCAGGGATAAGTGCTCATGTTCAATGCAAACATAACTAGAATTGAGGAAGATTCCATTTATGGAATAACTTTATATCTCCATTAGATGAAAGTATGCAGATATGTTCAGCAATTCTTTTCAAATTGTATAAAATATCCATTGTTGACACAATCAGGATTCCACCCCCATACTTTGGCTTCACACCCGATTTTCTTTACACCAGACACACATCCATTGCTGTGATGTAGATCCATTGCTGTCAACACTATCCCAGCCCACAGCCTACTGGTCCTGGGAGACAGCAACTCTATCACTATATTGTGTGCAGAATCCAGGAAGGGCCTAACACGGGGGCTCCATAAATACTCCCTGAAGTGCTGCACTTGAGAAGAGTCTATGATTTTATTACCTAGTGCTCTACCTACACATGTTATCACTCTGCATTATGTCATGATCCTTAGTCCCCCTCACCTGACAGTCAGCAACCCAGGAGCAGAGTCTACACCTCGGTCTGCCCCTATTCCTGGCCCCCAGCCCAGCACCTGGCAAGTAATAGGTGCCAAGTACTGATGAATGAATTGTCTGCAAACATGTGAAACAGGATTCATCAAGAATACCCAGATGGAAGGTCACCATGAACATGCTGCCTGATAACCTGCCAGCCCTTTAATTCTGTCTGCCGACCACTTCCTTCAGCCAGGAACTGCCTGGGCTCAAAGATTTCCCAGAGTCACCATCCTGCCTTGACTTCTGCCGTTCACTTTAGCCTCCTTGATTGTCCTACTTACTGTGGGTTTCTTCACTCTCAGTCTCAGGGGACACCTCTGAACCCCTAAGGTAGCCCACTGGGTCTTCCTTCTCTGGCCAACACATTCCTCTTGCTTCTGTGCATGGCCTTGATAGCAGTGTCACAGGCAATCCCAGGAAACTGACACCCCAGCATGCTGACCTTGGGCACCCGCACTAGTCAAGGGAGCCCTCTCCCTTCATCTCCTGCAGAATCCCCCTAGGAATAGGGGATGCAGATATGTACACATGTGTAGGGAGGAAAGGGGGTCTCATGACATCTTAGCTAGAAGATGATTACAAATTTCTTAAACATTAGTAGAAAATTATGGTTCATTTGTCCTGGCATGCAACTGAATGAGAAAAAAATCTGTGAAAAATTCTGACACCCATGACAAAAGAAATGATCCAAACAATACGACCATCGAGGTGCTTTTCTTTTATGTTTAGGACTAACATTTAAAAATGTGGTATTGAGGAGAATGTCAACAATATTGGGGGAGGCTCTGGAACGATGCTGAGTAGAAAATGGACAATAGATTCCTTTTTTGAGAATTAAGAGAAGCTATTTTGCAGAAAGTGGCAAATGAGCTTGACTTTTAGAAACGAAGAGCATTAAAGCAAGTGAGTTTAGTGGAAAGTAGATGATATTTGGGAGAGGGGTGACGTGTTAAGTTTCAAGAGGCAAAGAAATGGAAAGAACACATGTTTTGCAAAGGGAAAAATCATTCCTGTAAAACATCAGAATTGGAGTTTTCTTGCTGTTCTTTTTGTGCCTATGTAGCATCTTCTTTCTGCTGTAACTTCCAACTTGGGTTCTAGGCACTCTGTGTATGTGTGTGTTTACAAGAGAGAAATTGATAAACCTTAGTAAGCCCTAGAAAATTCTAGAGGTCTGAAATAAACAGATATTTTTCAAGTTTATTTAATTAAAAAGCAAAACAAAACAAAAACAGTGTCATCTGCTCCTATTAGGTAAAATATATGATCATATTGGAATCTTTGTGTGTGTGTGTGGCTGGCCAATATAGGGATCCACACCCTTGACCTTGGTGATACGAGGCTGTGCTCTAACCAGCTGAGCTACCAGCCAGCCTATACATGATCATATTGGAATAATATGCAACAGAGAGATACTCTGCTGCTATGGAGAATAAGCTGATTGCAAGGAAAAAGATGCTCACAGATAAGGCAAGGGTAGGCTTTTTGTCCCCCATTGTGGAATAGTACAGGGAACAATGCAAATGTATTGAGGCTGGTAATTCCAAGTCATGGGAAGGAAATTAAAATGATGACTCTGGAAGAATAGTTTCAAATGTCAAGGAGTTTGAGGCAGGTGATCAATTTAGTGAAATGACAATTGCTTTAGGAGAGGCTGCTTCTTTGAAAGGATTGATACATACAGCAAGGCAAGGTAGGTGACTGTGCTGCTAAGTTTTTAATATTGCTATGAGTTTTAACTTTAAATATATTTGTGACTTTGCATGTAGCTCTGAATTTTGAGTGTCATAATTATTTAAGAATCTTTTATGGATTTGATTACTATAGCTTTCACTGTAATTTGATGAGGTTTTAGAACTACATTCCATTTCTAATTTTGGTTTTATTATTTCCAAGTGCCAAAATACTTAACACAGAACCACCTCTTATTCTATAATAAAAAGCAATGGAGACAAGTTATTCAGTTGAAAAAAATTACTTTTTTTTTTTTTTTAAAGATGACCTGTAAGTGGATCCTATCGATTGATGTGGTGTTGTCAGCACCACGCTCTCCCAAGTGAGCCAATTAGCCAACCCTTCATAGGGATCCAAACCCGTGGCCCTGGTGCTGTCAGCACCGCACTCTCCAAGTGCGCACGGGCCGGCCCTGCTCCATGGTAGTTTTAGCTGCTTCCCTCCTTTCTTCTCAGAATTTTCATTTTCCCATGTTCTCCTGGACAACTTCAACCCTGCTAACGATTAAAACCCATCACATCTGTCTGTCATGGTGTGGATTGGCTCCCAAGCAGAAGACTCAGGGCCTCTTTGAACTAGGACTTGCATTGACTTCAACTCAACCAAGCTGAGGCGCCGATCTTGTGATTACACTTAGCATGTGCTATGAATGGAGAGAAATGAAGTGAAAAGTGCCTATGAGATGCGAAGTCATACTTGTCACGTTCCTAGTCCCCTCTCTGGGCTTCTCTCCATCTTCAGCTCCACCTCACTGTTTACCCCTTAAAGAAGCCAGATGCTCTCTAATTCATATGTCCACGAAACACTTGGTTTCAAATAACGGGTATTAAATGAATATCTGTTGGAAGTTGTGTATCCTAAATTTGTATGTGTCCTTTGTGTGACTGACGATGGCATGAATAACTAGTGTTAACAGTCTTTGATGTGCTCAGCATTAATATACATTAGGAATTGTCATGGAATCTTGTAAAATTGAAAAAAAATCCAAAAGCATGTCATCTGGCCTTGGAGTCCAATTCTTCGGTACACACTCTGCTGATTTGGGCACCTCAGTCAAGAACCCAGTCAAAGAACCTCACAGAGTCACCCACAGGCCACGAAGCCACAGCACACGAGCAAGACTTTCCTGTGCTGCCCTGTTAACCATGAGCAGATGCCAAGGGCCCCAGATGTTTCAGCAAATCCTCTAGTTTCAGCAACTCCTCTAATAAGAAATAGGCCAAAGCAAACAAACAAAAAAGGAAAAAGCGAATTGGAAGAAATAGAGATCATGCAAGGGAAACAGAAAATACCATTAACTTCCTCAGAGTTATAGGAGAGAAACTGTTGGACTAACTGAAGAAGAACAGACATTGTTAAAGTAGAAGAGGGAGAAGATGAATCAAATAACCATGAGGTCATTTAGAAATTAAAAATATAACTGTTGAAATTTTTGTTTGTTTGTTTTGTGTGTGTGTGTGTGTGTGTGTGACAGTTAAGGGCGTTGTAACCATAGGGGTGGTGTCGCCCGCACCGCGCTCAGCCAGTGAGCACACCGGCCATCCCTATGTGGGATCCGAACCCGCCCGCCGCAGCGCCCCTGCGCTCCCAGCGCCGCTCTCTCCCGTGTGCGCCACGGGGCGGCCCATAAGTGTTGAAATTTAAATTAGAAAACAACTCACTAGAAAGATGAGAAAATAACACAAGGGAAGCCTGATTAGATCAAAAAAACAAAGGGATAACAAGAAAGATACAATTGAAAGAAAAGCATAAAAAAGTAAAAGGAGTAAAAGGGAAAGAGAGAGAGAAAACGGAAGTGCGTGTCCGCAGAGCCAGTGTCTGAAGAACACGCGCTCCAGGAAGAGCCGCGGAGATGGGCAGGAGGAGAGAACCGTGGGAGAAAGGAGGAAGGGACAGGTCCCGGAGGTCCCCATAGGTCCCCACGTGGAGAGTGACGATGGGTCCATACGCCGCCCCGCACTGGGGAAGCACAGGGGACACCGTGTCAACTATGGGTGTGGGGGTCAAGGGGACGGACCCTGCGGAGGAGCCTCAAGAGGGAGACGACAGGGGAGTCCGGCCTTCAGCGTCTCGTGCAGTCGGTTCCGATCTCAGCTTTTCCTCGTCAAACGTGAGTCCGACAAGGCGAGGACTGGCCTCTGGACGTTTAGCAGCCCAAGACCGTTTTCTTAGCAGTCTATGGGGGGCGTCTCCCACTAGGAAGAAGACATAAACCCGGACAGGGGACAGGGCCCTGGTGACGGCCACGGGGGAACATACCGAACCCGACTGCTCGGAGGCTGCATTGTAGACATTGGATCCCAGGAGGTGTCGTCCAGAGCACCACATAGGTCCCTGAGGCGTTCACCTGTGGTGACAGCAGCTGCCCTAACAGGGACAGTGCGCGTGCGCAGACGCCACCGCGCACAGAGGACATGCGGTCCGCGCCGGGCTGTCAGCCGCGTCCCCGCAGCCGCCGGTGCGCGGCGCTCAGAGCCGCGGACGGGAAGCCGCGGTCGCGGGGTGCGCTCTCCGTGGCGCCTCCTGGTGACCCTGCCTGCAGCTGCCGCCCCCAGGCCGCCCGTCCCGCCCGGGGACAGGAGCGCACGACCGGCTGCTCTCCACTCCCTGCTCCCGCCCCTCTGCGGCCGATGACAGCGGGTTCCAGCGACAGGACGGATTCCCACAGGCGCTCCAGGTCGGTGCAAGGGGTCCGCGCTGACGAGGCGCCGAGCACAGCCGTGAGGGGGACCCGCGTGGGCTATCGTCGGCCGACGGTCCTGGCGGTTCCTCGGCCCCAGGCTGGCAGGCACAGTCCGCGGCGTGACAGTCCTGACCGCGGAGCCGTGTGCTATTAAAGCTACACGGTCACCACGAGCGACGGTATCTTGTGTACTTTTTCAAAACTGAGTTTTCTATTCTATGACTGTACTCAACCGTATGAAATATAGAATTAGTAATTTATCAAATTGCGTAAAAAATGTCAATTGTTATTTATATATAAACAAAATTTATAGATTTATTTGGAAGAATTGATATATTTTCCCTACTTATTTTCTCATCTATGAACATGTACATCTCTTCATTGTCTTCAGTTTGTTCGTTTTTTCAATAACATTCTACACTCAGTTTTTAGAAATCATGATTGTAAAAATGCACCCTAATTATTCATGCAAACCTTATGAATGAAAATTTGGGGTGTTTCCAACCCTTAGTAATAGGTATTGTCATATTAACAATCTTGTCGACACCTCACCTTATAATTTTTCAAGGTTACATATGATATAGATTCCTGAATATTGGGTTACAGTATAAAATAGTAAATATACAAGTATAATTTTGCTAAATTTTGCGAGTTTCTGCTCCTTATGGGCTCTACCATTTGCATTCCACCACAGTGTATTATAATACCTGGATCCCCACAGTCTCACTAACAAGTTTGTTATCAAAAAAATTAAATTTTGCAAATCTAATAGGTGAAGTATTGTATTTCAATATATTTTAAATGTCTAGTTCTCTATGAGGGATTTTAAGCACCTCATTAAGTATTGATGCCAATTTAAATTTCCTGTTGTGTTATTAGATTGTTCATATAGTTTGTTCATTTTTATTTCATTTTGTTGGTCATTTCCATCTCATTTTTTCACACATCATTGTATTAGTGATATTATCCTAGTTTAAGAGGTTTTTTGTTTTTTTGCTTTTTTTAAAATTGAAACATTATTGATCACCCATTTTAAGTATTATAGCTTGTAATTACTTTTTGTCGTGTCCTTTTGACCTAGTTGGTGGCATTTACATTTTGTTTGAGTTTGCTTTGCTTTATTAATGGCTGCTATGCCATCCATGTTAACTGCTGCTACATTAGTAGCAGCATATTTTCACCAGTGATTTGAAATGCTATCTTTCTTAAATACTAAATTTCTATAAATCTTGGGTATCTCTTTGAATTCTCCATTCTTTTCCATTAGGTTTTATATTTACTTATAAACAAATTCCATATGGTCTTGATAATGAAGAATTTATAAAAAAAATTTTTTTCGATCTCTGGTAGACTTACACCTCCCTTTTGATTTGTTTCCTCAATTTTTTCTGATGAACGATTACTGTTTCATCAACATTTTATAATCATCCTTTTTTGTTGTAGGTGAAGAAACAGATGAGACTATTTTTAATGTGATCATGACACACGTATAAAGTAACTTAGGAGAAAATAAAATCCTTAGGATCATGTGGCTTTCTGGCCAAGAAAATATCTCTGACATTTCTCTATCGTTTGTGTATGTATGTTTTAAGAGTGTTCTAATGCTTAAATCACATAGTTAAACAGGCTTTGTTGAGTTCTTGTTAGCTTTATGCCAAATATTTTAACAATTTTGTGGCTATTGAAAATGGAATCTTGATTTGTGGAATGTAATCTAGATAGTTATTGTTATTACATAAGACATTTATTAATTTTATATGTGAATTTTTCTAAATCGCAACATGTAAATTTTATTTTAGAAAGTCGTCTTGTTTGTAATAGGTTTTTAATTAATTCTTTTTGATTTTCTAAATTCACAATACATACACATAACACATTTTTCTCCATCTTGAGATATACAAATATGTATGGTCAAACCTTATTTTATCTACTGTTTTGATATTTATGAGTCTTACATTTTCTCAAAAGTACTTTGGCTTCTGTGGAAATTATTATGTCTCTTTCTTTCTCCTAATGCTTAATACTTTTGCAAAATATTGAAGTTAGTAATTCATCTCAAATTTAATTTTGTGAACGGTACCTAGCAGAAGCATAACTGGATTTAATTTCCAAATAAATAATATTTCAATCCCTGTAATGATGAAGTGCTTTCCCATAAGTAATCTGAATCCTTTCCACACATATACCAGAATCTGTTTCAAAATTCAAACTTTTACTCCACTTCGCTTATTCTTTGCCAATCTCATTCACTTTCAAGTATGTTCCTTTGCAATACATTTTATTAGACGGAGCAAATTTCCTCTTTGTTTTCATTATTATTGTTCTTCTTATGTCTTGAACATTTTGGGGGCCATTTTTGCACATAATTTTTTTTCATATTAACTTTGAGGTTATTTGACAAGTCCCCTAAACATCACTCTTTGGAATTTTTCAAGTTTAGATTTATTGAATCTATTGATTAACATAGGTAGAATACATATATATGTGGCGTAACTTCCTAGCATCACTGCTGCCCGGCACATGGACACACCTGGGCATTTTGGTAGGAGCTGCTGAGTGGCTCCTGCGACAGGGGTATCTATGAACACATCTCCTGGGGCATCTGCTGGGACCTCTTCTTCCTTCATTCTCACAAGAGCTGGTCGTCACCAGACATACAGACCTGCCCATCTGATGGGGCAAATGCTATCTGAATAGTGAGTAAATTTCTGTGCATCATCATTAGGGAGGCCGCGGATGTCTGACATTTACTGGCCATGTGAATTGCTTCCCTGTGGAACTGCAGGAACATGTCCTTTGTCCCTATGGATAAATGAGAACTCTTTGTACAACTAGGATGCATACTACCCTTTCTCTGCCCATGAAGAATTTTCCAGTCTGGGGCTTGTCTTTTCACCTTTTGGCATTATTCTGGTTTTTGTTTGGACCAGGAAAAGTCAGCATTTTCCTCAGTGGCTTCTGGCTCTCTGGTCATTCAAAAGTAGTTCCTATTTCAAGATTATGGCTATAATAACTATCAGGGCTTTGTGTTTCTACATAGAGTCTTTGATTTTTCTGTAATTTTCCTCTTACTAAAAACATAAAATGAAAATTATTCAGATCTTTCTCATATTATGCGGCCAGATACAAAAGGCCACATAACATATAACTGTACTGATAGGAACAATCCACGATAGGTAAATTCACACACACAGAAAATGGAGTGGTAGTCAGGGACAGGGAGAGGCGGGATGGGGAGTGACAGCTTAATGGCTACAGAGTTGATGAAGCTGTTTGATCACTAGATGGTGGTAAGGGTTGCGCCATATTAAAAATGTACTTAATGCCACTGAATGGTAATTTTGAAAATATTAAAAACACTTTATTTTATACAAGGGATATTATTGAAAATAAAAGATGAAAAAATTTGAGGAGATGCAGGACACAGACAAAAATGAGGAGAAGCACAGCGTCAAGGAAGGGCAAGAACAGATCTGGAGTGGGGACTGGTGAGGGTGTTTGTGGGAGCTCTGGAGCCAGGGCTCCCCTGGGTGCTGGTGTTTCTTCTAATTCTTCTGATGTTTCAGGAACGGTTATGTCAGGTCGCTCTAGCTCTACCTCTGGATCTTGATCTTTCTCCTGCTCTTTCTCTTGCTCTTTCTCCTGATCTTTCTCTTGATCTTTCTGTTGCTCCTGCTCTGGATCTTGCGTCTGATCTACCACTTGCTCTGGATCTTGTTCCTGCTCTACCTCTTGCTCTGGATCTTGCTCCTGCTCTACCACTTGCTCTGGATCTTGCTCCTGCTCTACTTCTTGCTCTGGCTTGGGCTCTGGATCTTGCTCTCGCTCTGCCTCTGGCAGTGGAGGTGGAGCTGGAGCTGGAACTCGAGCCGAACATGGCAGCAGCTCTTGGGACAGTTGTTGAGCTGGGGCGGAAGCTGGAACTGGAGAGACAACAATTGAAAATATCAATGTGAGTTTCTATGTCTCATCCAATGACACTGTCTTTCTAGAAGCCCAAGTCCAGAGACCCAGGCTCAGGAAGTCTCCCCACACCGCAGAACACTGTATGATTGTTCTGAGTACTCAGTGCCCCTGTCCCCAGCCTGCTTCTGGAAACTCTGCTCTGTGTGGCCCAGCCCAGGCCCCTCCCCAAACCCGCACAGGCACCCACCCTCTTCCTCCTCACCCTCAGTCTCCGCCTCACTAGGCCCCAGGTGCTCCGGCTTCTCCAGCTGCGCCAGAAGAAGATCAGCCTTACGCTCCACCTCTGAACCTCGCATACTGATATGTACATAGGCCGGAAGAAACTTCAAAGAATGAAATTCAGGAGGCTCGTGGAAATCGGTGGAATAGAATTCCAGCCAGATCTTTAAGACAGAGGACATGGCACTGTGGGAGACAGGTGGGCAACAGCATCAGAGGCCTGGCCTATCCCTCTATGCTGCCCTCTCAAGGCTCCCCTGAGTGAGCTGCAGTCTTGTACCCTCTGCCCGTGCCTGTCCATAGACCAGCCCATCCAATGTCCACCCCCAGTATGGCAGTTCTGGCACAGATGGGCCTGGCAGCCAAGGAGGGGCTGGCAAAAGCCTCCATGGGAGGAGCCTTCAACCACTGATGTGACCACGTTTCCCTTCTTCAGGGAAACCTGACAACCTCCTCTGTCTGTGTCACTGCCCCATCCCTGCTGGAATGACCTGTCCACCCCAGGAGGGTGCTGTCTGCTCTGGGCATTACTCACTGGCACACAGGAGGTGTCCAGCAATATCTGATAAATGAGGAAACAGAGGGAGGCGCTGCTCCCCTGGTCTACCCAGGGCCCTTGGAAAAGCCCAAACTTGAGCTCACACGTGAATGTACTGCCCAAGTGTCTGCATGAAAATCTGCATATCATTTTCCCAGTGACAGCAATCTCTTGGCCCTGACCACACTCTGCACCCTCAGCTCCAGCTGAGCATCCCCATGGAGGCTCCAGCCCCGAGTGTGAGCGGGATGCTCTGCACACCTCCTGCTCTGGCTCAGCACGGGCTCTGGGGGTGTGGGCAGGGCAGGGTGGGAGGGCGTGGGGATGGATTCTCTCTGGGCTCACTCTGCTCTCCAGCCTCTCGCACACCCTACGGTGCCTGGGACCACATCCCCAGCCGTCTTGACCTCTTTCCCTGCAGGGAAAGCCTTGAGCCCTCAGCCCTGTAGCAGGAATCATAAGATGTGTGAGAGCCAGAGTTCTGCCAGCCCCCCACCCACAGGCCCCCGCAGACCACACGCAGTTGTGTGGAGATGGGAGCCCCTCCTTCTGCACCTAAACCCCACTTACCATTTTACCTGCTCCAGGGATTCGCCATCCCCGTGACAATCAGTAATCATGTTTCCATACCTAGAGGAGGTCAGGAGTGTGTCAAATCTACCATATGGTGGCACTACCTGCTTCTCATGTCTACTGTGACTGTCTCACCTCAGACTAGACTGGAAGCCCACGAGGGCAGTGAATGCAGTCTCCTCGGTTCATTGGATTATGGTCAGTGCCCAGAAAGTGACTGCACATAGTGTGGCTTCACGTATGATTGTTGAAGGAATGTACCCCAACCAACTCCTCCCAAGATCTCTGGGTGCACCTGAAGCCGCTCTGCCCGCCTCTGGTCTCCCTGCTTTGAATACACCCAGGAGCCTACAGATAGAATCTCAAATTTCCTGTAAAAATGTGAAAACAGTGAAGCCCAAGTCAATGAGGTCAGTGAGGGGGTGACAGAGACTTCCTCGTGGGGGTGTCAGGAATCCTGAATGAGGACGACCGTGGCCCCTCCAGCAGACCTTACACAGGGCTGGACTCAGGAGCAGCACTTTCCATGGGGGACCCACTGGAGCTTGTTCCTGTTACCACCCACTGAACACAGGAGGAAAGTGAGGCTCAGAGGGGTGTGGTGACAGTCCTAAGACTCACAGCTGGGAGGCGGCCTAGTGGCACTGTGTGATCCAGGGCCTGAGTGCTCACCTGAGGAAAAGCAGGTACAGCACATGCCGGGGACTGGCAACATTCTTGTAGCTTGACAGAAACAGGTGGACATAAGATTGGTCACCACCCAAGACAGCAGGCACCAGGTGCTCCACCCGCTTCTTCAGGGTGCGTGCCGGGACAGGCCACACCATGTGGGTGGCATCCGAGCTCAATGAAGATGTGTCTTCACTCCAGGACAGGACAGGGGAGAGATACACAGTGACAGCACCGTGAACCCCAAGGAGGGCAGGGGCTGGAGGCCAGTCTTAACCCCAGGGAGGACATGAGAAGACAGCCTGAGGGCCCAGGGTTAATGTACAGGGTGGTGGTTGCCACCCCGGCAGTCCCCGTTCACCCTCCAGCCAGACCTGAGGTGTGAACACACCAGGACCAGCAGGTTTATAAACCCCCCACACTCTGCCCCTGCCCTGGGAGGGTGTCCCATGTCCCCGTTCCCCACACACTCAGGAGGAGTGGATGCGGTCACCCAGGGAGGCTCATAGTGCTGGCCTGGCCTTGCCCAACCTCCTCTGGGCCACCTGACATTACCTTTGGGGACCTCCTCCCAGACGGCCACAGGGGTCGAGGGCGAGGGCTGAACCAGCGCCGGAAGCATTGGACAAGCCTCTCAGCACAGGGCTTCCTGGGGCTACGGCCCCGGGACCTCGGGATACAGCACAACATCTCACTCTGCCTGTGGCCAAGTGAGCTGGGGAAGGGGCTGTGTATAGAATGTGGGTGTCAGGTTACCGAGTTCCGAGTTCTGTTGGGGTCTGTCGTCAAGGAAGTGAAGTCACTTCCTGATACCTCATTTCCTGAGCCCCTCCTCTGTGTACAAGACTGCAAATGCCCCTCTGGGTACCTGTCTGCTGACCCTTCTTCCCCATGAACTCTCTCTATTGCCCACTCTTCCACCAACACTGCCTGACCACACCTCTGTGCAAGGCCTGGTTGCAGCCAGCGTCACAGCTCGGAGGAGATACACGTAGGTTCATCCCCAGCTCCTGCTTCTTATCACTTTATGTGACCCTGGACCAGCCGTTGTCACTCTCATGACCTCCCCAGTCTCCCCTTTTGCACAGTGGGGATCTTTCTAGCATCTTCTTCCTAGGGATGGCATCAGGCATGTGTGAGGAAACATCTCTGAAACTTATGGCCGGTGTCACATGCAGCTAATAAACAAGACTAGAGATAAAATCCACGACGGTGTGGAAGGTAGCATGGAATACAACTAACGACAGGTCTGGTTCCTGTCATATAATCTTGAAAATGTCACTTTTGCTCTTGGTCTGTTTTCCCTGTCTGCACCATGCGACAGTTGGAATTTCATGCATTCACATACTGCTTTCCTCCATAAAACCTCACAATGGCTTCGTGTGTATTTAGGTTTGGACTCAAGTGCCACATCTCTGTCTGTGTGGTGGCTACTCCTCAGGGGCTCCCAGTGGTCCCCACCATCTGCTGCACACATCCTCACATAATCCCCTGCCCTGCAGTGTGGACTGGACTTAGTAACTCACTTCTAACCAATACAGGATCAAAAGTGAGAAGGTGTCACTTTCTAAATGTCATTGTAACACGCCTGTCTCTAGAGTCTTGTGCTCTGTCTCCTCTGTTCTCTCTGTTTGTATCCACCATATGCCAAGCATGGTGCTGAGAGCTGGAGAAAGAGCTGATTCAGCTGCACCCTGGCTTGGGAGATGATCCCAGGATAAGAAAGAGGAGAAGACGTGCTATCGAGTGCCTGACATTCTAAGAGAGGAAAGTGATCTAGGAGGCCATCAGAATATTCTAGATTAGGAAGCTACCTGAAGATGGTAGGAAATGAACACCATTTGTAGGGAAGAACCAGAGGCGTTTGGTCCATTAAGATGACGGCAACATGGAACTGATGTGTAAGATGTAAGTAAGTAAGAAATACTATTCACAAATTCAAATCCTTTTTTCAAAATCATTGAATGGCAGGGATAAGTGCTCATGTTCAATGCAAACATAACTAGAATTGAGGAAGATTCCATTTTTGGAATAACTTTATATCTCCATTAGATGAAAGTATGCAGATATGTTCAGCAATTCTTTTCAAATTGTATAAAATATCCATTGTTGACACAATCAGGATTCCACCCCCATACTTTGGCTTCACACCCGATTTTCTTTACACCAGACACACATCCATTGCTGTGATGTAGATCCATTGCTGTCAACACTATCCCAGCCCACAGCCTACTGGTCCTGGGAGACAGCAACTCTATCACTATATTGTGTGCAGAATCCAGGAAGGGCCTAACACGGGGGCTCCATAAATACTCCCTGAAGTGCTGCACTTGAGAAGAGTCTATGATTTTATTACCTAGTGCTCTACCTACACATGTTATCACTCTGCATTATGTCATGATCCTTAGTCCCCCTCACCTGACAGTCAGCAACGCAGGAGCAGAGTCTACACCTCGGTCTGCCCCTATTCCTGGCCCCCAGCCCAGCACCTGGCAAGTAATAGGTGCCAAGTACTGATGAATGAATTGTCTGGAAACATGTGAAACAGGATTCATCAAGAATACCCAGATGGAAGGTCACCATGAACATGCTGCCTGATAACCTGCCAGCCCTTTAATTCTGTCTGCCGACCACTTCCTTCAGCCAGGAACTGCCTGGGCTCAAAGATTTCCCAGAGTCACCATCCTGCCTTGACTTCTGCCGTTCACTTTAGCCTCCTTGATTGTCCTACTTACTGTGGGTTTCTTCACTCTCAGTCTCAGGGGACACCTCTGAACCCCTAAGGTAGCCCACTGGGTCTTCCTTCTCTGGCCAACACATTCCTCTTGCTTCTGTGCATGGCCTTGATAGCAGTGTCACAGGCAATCCCAGGAAATTGACACCCCAGCATGCTGACCTTGGGCACCCGCACTAGTCAAGGGAGCCCTCTCCCTTCATCTCCTGCAGAATCCCCCTAGGAATAGGGGATGCAGATATGTACACATGTGTAGGGAGGAAAGGGGGTCTCATGACATCTTAGCTAGAAGATGATTACAAATTTCTTAAACATTAGTAGAAAATTATGGTTCATTTGTCCTGGCATGCAACTGAATGAGAAAAAAATCTGTGAAAAATTCTGACACCCATGACAAAAGAAATGATCCAAACAATACGACCATCGAGGTGCTTTTCTTTTATGTTTAGGACTAACATTTAAAAATGTGGTATTGAGGAGAATGTCAACAATATTGGGGGAGGCTCTGGAACGATGCTGAGTAGAAAATGGACAATAGATTCCTTTTTTGAGAATTAAGAGAAGCTATTTTGCAGAAAGTGGCAAATGAGCTTGACTTTTAGAAACGAAGAGCATTAAAGCAAGTGAGTTTAGTGGAAAGTAGATGATATTTGGGAGAGGGGTGACGTGTTAAGTTACAAGAGGCAAAGAAATGGAAAGAACACATGTTTTGCAAAGGGAAAAATCATTCCTGTAAAACATCAGAATTGGAGTTTTCTTGCTGTTCTTTTTGTGCCTATGTAGCATCTTCTTTCTGCTGTAACTTCCAACTTGGGTTCTAGGCACTCTGTGTATGTGTGTGTTTACAAGAGAGAAATTGATAAACCTTAGTAAGCCCTAGAAAATTCTAGAGGTCTGAAATAAACAGATATTTTTTCAAGTTTATTTAATTAAAAAGCAAAACAAAACAAAAACAGTGTCATCTGCTCCTATTAGGTAAAATATATGATCATATTGGAATCTTTGTGTGTGTGTGTGGCTGGCCAATATAGGGATCCACACCCTTGACCTTGGTGATACGAGGCTGTGCTCTAACCAGCTGAGCTACCAGCCAGCCTATACATGATCATATTGGAATAATATGCAACAGAGAGATACTCTGCGGCTATGGAGAATAAGCTGATTGCAAGGAAAAAAGATGCTCACAGATAAGGCAAGGGTAGGCTTTTTGTCCCCCATTGTGGAATAGTACAGGGAACAATGCAAATGTATTGAGGCTGGTAATTCCAAGTCATGGGAAGGAAATTAAAATGATGACTCTAGAAGAATAGTTTCAAATGTCAAGGAGTTTGAGGCAGGTGATCAATTTAGTGAAATGACAATTGCTTTAGGAGAGGCTGCTTCTTTGAAAGGATTGATACATACAGCAAGGCAAGGTAGGTGACTGTGCTGCTAAGTTTTTAATATTGCTATGAGTTTTAACTTTAAATATATTTGTGACTTTGCATGTAGCTCTGAATTTTGAGTGTCATAATTATTTAAGAATCTTTTATGGATTTGATTACTATAGCTTTCACTGTAATTTGATGAGGTTTTAGAACTACATTCCATTTCTAATTTTGGTTTTATTATTTCCAAGTGCCAAAATACTTAACACAGAACCACCTCTTATTCTATAATAAAAAGCAATGGAGACAAGTTATTCAGTTGAAAAAAATTACTTTTTTTTTTTTTTTTAAAGATGACCTGTAAGTGGATCCTATCGATTGATGTGGTGTTGTCAGCACCACGCTCTCCCAAGTGAGCCAATCAGCCAACCCTTCATAGGGATCCAAACCCGTGGCCCTGGTGCTGTCAGCACCGCACTCTCCAAGTGCGCACGGGCCGGCCCTGCTCCATGGTAGTTTTAGCTGCTTCCCTCCTTTCTTCTCAGAATTTTCATTTTCCCATGATCTCCTGGACAACTTCAACCATGCTAACGATTAAAACCCATCACATCTGTCTGTCATGGTGTGGATTGGCTCCCAAGCAGAAGACTCAGGGCTTCTTTGAACTAGGACTTGCATTGACTTCAACTCAACCAAGCTGAGGCGCCGATCTTGTGATTACACTTAGCATGTGCTATGAATGGAGAGAAATGAAGTGAAAAGTTCCTATGAGATGCGAAGTCATACTTGTCACGTTCCTAGTCCTCTCTCTGGGCTTCTCTCCATCTTCAGCTCCACCTCACTGTTTACCCCTTAAAGAAGCCAGATGCTCTCTAATTCATATGTCCACGAAACACTTGGTTTCAAATAACGGGTATTAAATGAATATCTGTTGGAAGTTGTGTATCCTAAATTTGTAGGTGTCCTTTATGTGACTGACGATGGCATGAATAACTAGTGTTAACAGTCTTTGATGTGCTCAGCATTAATATACATTAGGAATTGTCATGGAATTTTGTAAAATTGAAAAAAAAATCCAAATGCATGTCATCTGGCCTTGGAGTCCAGTTCTTCGGTACACACTCTGCTGATTTGGGCACCTCAGTCAAGAACCCAGTCAAAGAATCTCACAGAGTCACCCACAGGCCACGAAGCCACAGCACACGAGCAAGACTTTCCTGTGCTGCCCTGTTAACCATGAGCAGATGCCAAGGGCCCCAGATGTTTCAGCAAATCCTCTAGTTTCAGCAACTCCTCTAATAAGAAATAGGCCAAAGCAAACAAACAAAAAAGGAAAAAGCGCATTGGAAGAAATAGAGATCATGCAAGGGAAACAGAAAATACCATTAACTTCCTCAGAGTTATAGGAGAGAAACTGTTGGACTAAGTGAAGAAGAACAGACATTGTTAAAGTAGAAGAGGGAGAAGATGAATCAAATAACCATGAGGTCATTTAGAAATTAAAAATATAACTGTTGAAATTTTTGTTTGTTTGTTTTGTGTGTGTGTGTGTGTGTGTGACAGTTAAGGGCGTTGTAACCATAGGGGTGGTGTCGCCCGCACCGCGCTCAGCCAGTGAGCACACCGGCCATCCCTATGTGGGATCCGAACCCGCGGCAGCGCCCCTGCGCTCCCAGCGCCGCTCTCTCCCGTGTGCGCCACGGGGCGGCCCATAAGTGTTGAAATTTAAATTAGAAAACAACTCACTAGAAAGATGAGAAAATAACACAAGGGAAGCCTGATTAGATCAAAAAAACAAAGGGATAACAAGAAAGATACAATTGAAAGAAAAGCATAAAAAAGTAAAAGGAGTAAAAGGGAAAGAGAGAGAGAAAACGGAAGTGCGTGTCCGCAGAGCCAGTGTCTGAAGAACACGCGCTCCAGGAAGAGCCGCGGAGATGGGCAGGAGGAGAGAACCGTGGGAGAAAGGAGGAAGGGACAGGTCCCGGAGGTCCCCATAGGTCCCCACGTGGAGAGTGACGATGGGTCCATACGCCGCCCCGCACTGGGGAAGCACAGGGGACACCGTGTCAACTATGGGTGTGGGGGTCAAGGGGACGGACCCTGCGGAGGAGCCTCAAGAGGGAGACGACAGGGGAGTCCGGCCTTCAGCGTCTCGTGCAGAGTCGGTTCCGATCTCAGCTTTTCCTCGTCAAACGTGAGTCCGACAAGGCGAGGACGGGCCTCTGGACGTTTAGCAGCCCAAGACCGTTTTCTTAGCAGTCTATGGGGGGCGTCTCCCACTAGGAAGAAGACATAAACCCGGACAGGGGACAGGGCCCTGGTGACGGCCACGGGGGAACATACCGAACCCGACTGCTCGGAGGCTGCATTGTAGACATTGGATCCCAGGAGGTGTCGTCCAGAGCACCACATGGGTCCCTGAGGCGTTCACCTGTGGTGACAGCAGCTGCCCTAACAGGGACAGTGCCCGTGCGCGGACGCCACCGCGCACAGAGGACATGCGGTCCGCGCCGGGCTGTCAGCCGCGTCCCCGCAGCCACCGGGGCGCGGCGCTCAGAGCCGCGGACGGGAAGCCGCGGTCGCGGGGTGCGCTCTCCGTGGCGCCTCCTGGTGGCCCTGCCTGCAGCTGCCGCCCCCAGGCCGCCCGTCCCGCCCGGGGACAGGAGCGCACGACCGGC
The DNA here is from genome assembly GCF_027409185.1 of Cynocephalus volans. NCBI lineage: Eukaryota > Metazoa > Chordata > Mammalia > Dermoptera > Cynocephalidae > Cynocephalus > Cynocephalus volans. The sequence continues at coordinate 49,233,766 of NC_084476.1, read as the reverse complement.
TGCTCTCCACTCCCTGCTCCCGCCCCTCTGCGGCCGATGACAGCGGGTTCCAGCGACAGGACGGATTCCCACGGGCGCTCCAGGTCGGTGCAAGGGGTCCGCGCTGACGAGGCGCCGAGCACAGCCGTGAGGGGGACCCGCGTGGGCTATCGTCGGCCGACGGTCCTGGCGGTTCCTCGGCCCCAGGCTGGCAGGCACAGTCCGCGGCGTGACAGTCCTGACCGCGGAGCCGTGTGCTATTAAAGCCACACGGTCACCACGAGCGACGGTATCTTGTGTACTTTTTCAAAACTGAGTTTTCTATTCTATGACTGTACTCAACCGTATGAAATATAGAATTAGTAATTTATCAAATTGCGTAAAAAATGTCAATTGTTATTTATATATAAACAAAATTTATAGATTTATTTGGAAGAATTGATATATTTTCCCTACTTATTTTCTCATCTATGAACATGTACATCTCTTCATTGTCTTCAGTTTGTTCGTTTTTTCAATAACAGTTTACACTCAGTGTTTAGAAATCATGATTGTAAAAATGCACCCTAATTATTCATGCAAACCTTATGAATGAAAATTTGGGGTGTTTCCAACCCTTAGTAATAGGTATTGTCATATTAACAATCTTGTCGACACCTCACCTTATAATTTTTCAAGGTTACATATGATATAGATTCCTGAATATTGGGTTACAGTATAAAATAGTAAATATACAAGTATAATTTTGCTAAATTTTCCGAGTTTCTGCTCCTTATGGGCTCTACCATTTGCATTCCACCACAGTGTATTATAATACCTGGATCCCCACAGTCTCACTAACAAGTTTGTTATCAAAAAATTAAATTTTGCAAATCTAATAGGTGAAGTATTGTATTTCAATATATTTTAAATGTCTAGTTCTCTATGAGGGATTTTAAGCACCTCATTAAGTATTGATGCCAATTTAAATTTCCTTTTGTGTTATTAGATTGTTCATATACTTTGTTCATTTTTATTTCATTTTGATGGTCATTTCCATCTCATTTTTTCACACATCATTGTATTAGTGATATTATCCTAGTTTAAGAGGTTTTTTGTTTTTTTGCTTTTTTTAAAATTGAAACATTATTGATCACCCATTTTAAGTATTATAGCTTGTAATTACATTTTGTCGTGTCCTTTTGACCTAGTTGGTGGCATTTACCTTTTGTTTGAGTTTGCTTTGCTTTATTAATGGCTGCTATGCCATCCATGTTAACTGCTGCTACATTAGTAGCAGCATATTTTCACCAGTGATTTGAAATGCTATCTTTCTTAAATACTAAATTTCTATAAATCTTGGGTATCTCTTTGAATTCTCCATTCTTTTCCATTAGGTTTTATATTTACTTATAAACAAATTCCATATGGTCTTGATAATGAAGAATTTATAAAAAAAATTTTTTTCGATCTCTGGTAGACTTACACCTCCCTTTTGATTTGTTTCCTCAATTTTTTCTGATGAACGATTACTGTTTCATCAATATTTTATAATCATCCTTTTTTGTTGTAGGTGAAGAAACAAATGAGACTATTTTTAATGTGATCATGACACACGTATAAAGTAACTTAGGAGAAAATAAAATCCTTAGGATCATGTAGCTTTCTGGCCAAGAAAATATCTCTGACATTTCTCTATCGTTTGTGTATGTATGTTTTAAGAGTGTTCAAATGCTTAAATCACATAGTTAAACAGGCTTTGTTGAGTTCTTGTTAGCTTTATGCCAAATATTTTAACAATTTTGTGGCTATTGAAAATGGAATCTTGATTTGTGGAATGTAATCTAGATAGTTATTGTTATTACATAAGACATTTATTAATTTTATATGTGAATTTTTCTAAATCGCAACATGTAAATTTTATTTTAGAAAGTCGTCTTGTTTGTAATAGGTTTTTAATTAATTCTTTTTGATTTTCTAAATTCACAATACATACACATAACACATTTTTCTCCATCTTGAGATATACAAATATGTATGGTCAAACCTTATTTTATCTACTGTTTTGATATTTATGAGTCTTACATTTTCTCAAAAGTACTTAGGCTTCTGTGGAAATTATTATGTCTCTTTCTTTCTCCTAATGCTTAATACTTTTGCAAAATATTGAAGTTAGTAATTCATCTCAAATTTAATTTTGTGAACGGTACCTAGCAGAAGCATAACTGGATTTAATTTCCAAATAAATAATATTTCAATCCCTGTAATGATGAAGTGCTTTCCCGTAAGTAATCTGAATCCTTTCCACACATATACCAGAATCTGTTTCAAAATTCAAACTTTTACTCCACTTCGCTTATTCTTTGCCAATCTCATTCACTTTCAAGTATGTTCCTTTGCAATACATTTTATTAGACGGAGCAAATTTCCTCTTTGTTTTCATTATTATTGTTCTTCTTATGTCTTGAACATTTTGGGGGCCGTTTTTGCACATAATTTTTTTTCATATTAACTTTGAGGTTATTTGACAAGTCCCCTAAACATCACTCTTTGGAATTTTTCAAGTTTAGATTTATTGAATCTATTGATTAACATAGGTAGAATACATATATATGTGGCGTAACTTCCTAGCATCACTGCTGCCCGGCACATGGACACACCTGGGCATTTTGGTAGGAGCTGCTGAGTGGCTCCTGCGACAGGGGTATCTATGAACACATCTCCTGGGGCATCTGCTGGGACCTCTTCTTCCTTCATTCTCACAAGAGCTGGTCGTCACCAGACATACAGACCTGCCCATCTGATGGGGCAAATGCTATCTGAATAGTGAGTAAATTTCTGTGCATCATCATTAGGGAGGCCGCGGATGTCTGACATTTACTGGCCATGTGAATTGCTTCCCTGTGGAACTGCAGGAATATGTCCTTTGTCCCTATGGATAAATGAGAACTCTTTGTACAACTAGGATGCATACTACCCTTTCTCTGCCCATGAAGAATTTTCCAGTCTGGGGCTTGTCTTTTCACCTTTTGGCATTATTCTGGTTTTTGTTTGGACCAGGAAAAGTCAGCATTTTCCTCAGTGGCTTCTGGCTCTCTGGTCATTCAAAAGTAGTTCCTATTTCAAGATTATGGCAATAATAACTATCAGGGCTTTGTGTTTCTACATAGAGTCTTTGATTTTTCTGTAATTTTCCTCTTACTAAAAACATAAAATGAAAATTATTCAGATCTTTCTCATATTATGCGGCCAGATACAAAAGGCCACATAACATATAACTGTACTGATAGGAACAATCCACGATAGGTAAATTCACACACACAGAAAATGGAGTGGTAGTTAGGGACAGGGAGAGGCGGGATGGGGAGTGACAGCTTAATGGCTACAGAGTTGATGAAGCTGTTTGATCACTAGATGGTGGTAAGGGTTGCGCCATATTAAAAATGTACTTAATGCCACTGAATGGTAATTTTGAAAATATTAAAAACACTTTATTTTATACAAGGGATATTATTGAAAATAAAAGATGAAAAAATTTGAGGAGATGCAGGACACAGACAAAAATGAGGAGAAGCACAGCGTCAAGGAAGGGCAAGAACAGATCTGGAGTGGGGACTGGTGAGGGTGTTTGTGGGAGCTCTGGAGCCAGGGCTCCCCTGGGTGCTGGTGTTTCTTCTAATTCTTCTGATGTTTCAGGAACGGTTATGTCAGGTCGCTCTAGCTCTACCTCTGGATCTTGATCTTTCTCCTGCTCTTTCTCTTGCTCTTTCTCCTGATCTTTCTCTTGATCTTTCTGTTGCTCCTGCTCTGGATCTTGCGTCTGATCTACCACTTGCTCTGGATCTTGTTCCTGCTCTACCTCTTGCTCTGGATCTTGCTCCTGCTCTACCACTTGCTCTGGATCTTGCTCCTGCTCTACTTCTTGCTCTGGCTTGGGCTCTGGATCTTGCTCTCGCTCTGCCTCTGGCAGTGGAGGTGGAGCTGGAGCTGGAACTCGAGCCGAACATGGCAGCAGCTCTTGGGACAGTTGTTGAGCTGGGGCGGAAGCTGGAACTGGAGAGACAACAATTGAAAATATCAATGTGAGTTTCTATGTCTCATCCAATGACACTGTCTTTCTAGAAGCCCAAGTCCAGAGACCCAGGCTCAGGAAGTCTCCCCACACCGCAGAACACTGTATGATTGTTCTGAGTACTCAGTGCCCCTGTCCCCAGCCTGCTTCTCGAAACTCTGCTCTGTGTGGCCCAGCCCAGGCCCCTCCCCAAACCCGCACAGGCACCCACCCTCTTCCTCCTCACCCTCAGTCTCCGCCTCACTAGGCCCCAGGTGCTCCGGCTTCTCCAGCTGCGCCAGAAGAAGATCAGCCTTACGCTCCACCTCTGAACCTCGCATACTGATATGTACATAGGCCGGAAGAAACTTCAAAGAATGAAATTCAGGAGGCTCGTGGAAATCGGTGGAATAGAATTCCAGCCAGATCTTTAAGACAGAGGACATGGCACTGTGGGAGACAGGTGGGCAACAGCATCAGAGGCCTGGCCTATCCCTCTATGCTGCCCTCCCAAGGCTCCCCTGAGTGAGCTGCAGTCTTGTACCCTCTGCCCGTGCCTGTCCATAGACCAGCCCATCCAATGTCCACCCCCAGTATGGCAGTTCTGGCACAGATGGGCCTGGCAGCCAAGGAGGGGCTGGCAAAAGCCTCCATGGGAGGAGCCTTCAACCACTGATGTGACCACGTTTCCCTTCTTCAGGGAAACCTGACAACCTCCTCTGTCTGTGTCACTGCCCCATCCCTGCTGGAATGACCTGTCCACCCCAGGAGGGTGCTGTCTGCTCTGGGCATTACTCACTGGCACACAGGAGGTGTCCAGCAATATCTGATAAATGAGGAAACAGAGGGAGGCGCTGCTCCCCTGGCCTACCCAGGGCCCTTGGAAAAGCCCAAACTTGACCTCACACGTGAATGTACTGCCCAAGTGTCTGCATGAAAATCTGCATATCCTTTTCCCAGTGACAGCAATCTCTTGGCCCTGACCACACTCTGCACCCTCAGCACCAGCTGAGCATCCCCATGGAGGCTCCAGCCCCGAGTGTGAGCGGGATGCTCTGCACACCTCCTGCTCTGGCTCAGCACGGGCTCTGGGGGTGTGGGCAGGGCTGGGTGGGAGGGCGTGGGGATGGATTCTCTCTGGGCTCACTCTGCTCTCCAGCCTCTCGCACACCCTACGGTGCCTGGGACCACATCCCCAGCCGTCTTGACCTCTTTCCCTGCAGGGAAAGCCTTGAGCCCTCAGCCCTGTAGCAGGAATCATAAGATGTGTGAGAGCCAGAGTTCTGCCAGCCCCCCACCCACAGGCCCCCGCAGACCACACGCAGTTGTGTGGAGATGGGAGCCCCTCCTTCTGCACCTAAACCCCACTTACCATTTTAGCTGCTCCAGGGATTCGCCATCCCCGTGACAATCAGTAATCATGTTTCCATACCTAGAGGAGGTCAGGAGTGTGTCAAATCTACCATATGGTGGCACTACCTGCTTCTCATGTCTACTGTGACTGTCTCACCTCTGACTAGACTGGAAGCCCACGAGGGCAGTGAATGCAGTCTCCTCGGTTCATTGGATTATGGTCAGTGCCCAGAAAGTGACTGCACATAGTGTGGCTTCACGTATGATTGTGGAAGGAATGAACCCCAACCAACTCCTCCCAAGATCTCTGGGTGCACCTGAAGCCGCTCTGCCCGCCTCTGGTCTCCCTGCTTTGAATACACCCAGGAGCCTACAGATAGAATCTCAAATTTCCTGTAAAAATGTGAAAACAGTGAAGCCCAAGTCAACGAGGTCAGTGAGGGGGTGACAGAGACTTCCTCGTGGGGGTGTCAGGAATCCTGAATGAGGACGACCGTGGCCCCTCCAGCAGACCTTCCACAGGGCTGGACTCAGGAGCAGCACTTTCCATGGGGGACCCACTGGAGCTTGTTCCTGTGACCACCCACTGAACACAGGAGGAAAGTGAGGCTCAGAGGGGTGTGGTGACAGTCCTAAGACTCACAGCTGGGAGGCGGCCTAGTGACACTGTGTGATCCAGGGCCTGAGTGCTCACCTGAGGAAAAGCAGGTGCAGCACATGCCGGGGACTGGCAAAGTTCTTGTAGCTTGACAGAAACAGGTGGACATAAGATTGGTCACCACCCAAGACAGCAGGCACCAGGTGCTCCACCCGCTTCTTCAGGGTGCGTGCCGGGACAGGCCACACCATGTGGGTGGCATCCGAGCTCAATGAAGATGTGTCTTCACTCCAGGACAGGACAGGGGAGAGATACACAGTGACAGCACCGTGAACCCCAAGGAGGGCAGGGGCTGGAGGCCAGTCTTAACCCCAGGGAGGACATGAGAAGACAGCCTGAGGGCCCAGGGTTAATGTACAGGGTGGTGGTTGCCACCCCGGCAGTCCCCGTTCACCCTCCAGCCAGACCTGAGGTGTGAACACACCAGGACCAGCAGGTTTATAAACCCCCCACACTCTGCCCCTGCCCTGGGAGGGTGTCCCATGTCCCCGTTCCCCACACACTCAGGAGGAGTGGATGCGGTCACCCAGGGAGGCTCATAGTGCTGGCCTGGCCTTGCCCAACCTCCTCTGGGCCACCTGACATTACCTTTGGGGACCTCCTCCCAGACGGCCACAGGGGTCGAGGGCGAGGGCTGAACCAGCGCCGGAAGCATTGGACAAGCCTCTCAGCACAGGGCTTCCTGGGGCTACGGCCCCGGGACCTCGGGATACAGCACAACATCTCACTCTGCCTGTGGCCAAGTGAGCTGGGGAAGGGGCTGTGTATAGAATGTGGGTGTCAGGTTACCGAGTTCCGAGTTCTGTTGGGGTCTGTCGTCAAGGAAGTGAAGTCACTTCCTGATACCTCATTTCCTGAGCCCCTCCTCTGTGTACAAGACTGCAAATGCCCCTCTGGGTACCTGTCTGCTGACCCTTCTTCCCCATGAACTCTCTCTATTGCCCACTCTTCCACCAACACTGCCTGACCACACCCCTGTGCAAGGCCTGGTTGCAGCCAGCGTCACAGCTCGGAGGAGATACACGTAGGTTCATCCCCAGCTCCTGCTTCTTATCACTTTATGTGACCCTGGACCAGCCGTTGTCACTCTCATGACCTCCCCAGTCTCCCCTTTTGCACAGTGGGGATCTTTCTAGCATCTTCTTCCTAGGGATGGCATCAGGCATGTGTGAGAAAACATCTCTGAAACCTATGGCCGGTGTCACATGCCGCTAATAAACAAGACTAGAGATAAAATCCACGACGGTGTGGAAGGTAGCATGGAATACGACTAACGACAGGTCTGGTTCCTGTCATATAATCTTGAAAATGTCACTTTTGCTCTTGGTCTGTTTTCCCTGTCTGCACCATGCGACAGTTGGAATTTCATGCATTCACATACTGCTTTCCTCCATAAAACCTCACATTGGCTTCGTTTGTATTTAGGTTTGGACTCAAGTGCCACATCTCTGTCTGTGTGGTTGGCGACTCCTCAGGGGCTCCCAGTGGTCCCCACCATCTGCTGCACACATCCTCACGTAATCCCCTGCCCTGCAGTGTGGACGGGACTTAGTGACTCACTTCTAACCAATACAGGATCAAAAGTGAGAAGGTGTCACTTTCTAAATGTCATTGTAACACGCCTGTCTCTAGAGTCTTGTGCTCTGTCTCCTCTGTTCTCTCTGTTTGTATCCACCATATGCCAAGCATGGTGCCGAGAGCTGGAGAAAGAGCTGATTCAGCTGCACCCTGGCTTGGGAGATGATCCCAGGATAAGAAAGAGGAGAAGACGTGCTATCGAGTGCCTGACATTCTAAGAGAGGAAAGTGATCTAGGAGGCCATCAGAATATTCTAGATTAGGAAGCTACCTGTAGATGGTAGGAAATGAACACCATTTGCAGAGAAGAACCAGAGGCGTTTGGTCCATTAAGATGACGGCAACATGGAACTGATGTGTAAGATGTAAGTAAGTAAGAAATACTATTCACAAATTCAAATCCTATTTTCAAAATCATTGAATGGCAGGGATAAGTGCTCATGTTCAATGCAAACATAACTAGACTTGAGGAAGATTCCATTTTTGGAATAACTTTATATCTCCATTAGATGAAAGTATGCAGATATGTTCAGCAATTCTTATCAATTTGTATAAAATATCCATTGTTGACACAATCAGGATTCCACCCCCATACTTTGGCTTCACACCCGATTTTCTTTACACCAGACACACATCCATTGCTGTGATGTAGATCCATTGCTGTCAACACTATCCCAGCCCACAGCCTACTGGTCCTGGGAGACAGCAACTCTATCACTATATTGTGTGCAGAATCCAGGAAGGGCCTAACACGGGGGCTCCATAAATACTGCCTGAGGTGCTGCACTTGAGAAGAGTCTATGATTTTATTACCTGGTGCTCTACCTACACATGTTATCACTCTACATGATGTCATGATCCTTAGTCCCCCTCACCTGACAGTCAGCAACCCAGGAGCAGAGTCTACACCTCGGTCTGCCCCTATTCCTGGCCCCCAGCCCAGCACCTGGCAAGTAATAGGTGCCAAGTACTGATGAATGAATTGTCTGGAAACATGTGAAACAGGATTCATCAAGAATACCCAGATGGAAGGTCACCATGAACATGCTGCCTGATAACCTGCCAGGCCTTTAATTCTGTCTGCCGACCACTTCCTTCAGCCAGGAACTGCCTGCGCTCAAAGATTTCCCAGAGTCACCATCCTGCCTTGACTTCTGCCGTTCACTTTAGCCTCCTTGATTGTCCTACTATCTTCACTCTCAGTCTCAGGGGACACCTCTGAACCCCTAAGGTAGCCCACTGGGTCTTCCTTCTCTGGCCAACACATTCCTCTTGCTTCTGTGCATGGCCTTGATAGCAGTGTCACAGGCAATCCCAGGAAACTGACACCCCAGCATGCTGACCTTGGGCACCCGCACTAGTCAAGGGAGCCCTCTCCCTTCATCTCCTGCAGAATCCCCCTAGGAATAGGGGATGCAGATATGTACACATGTGTAGGGAGGAAAGGGGGTCTCATGACATCTTAGCTAGAAGATGATTACAAATTTCTCAAACATTAGTAGAAAATTATGGTTCATTTGTCCTGGCATGCAACTGAATGAGAAAAAATCTGTGAAAAATTCTGACACCCATGACAAAAGAAATGATCCAAACAATACGACCATCGAGGTGCTTTTCTTTTATGTTTAGGACTAACATTTAAAAATGTGGTATTGAGGAGAATGTCAACAATATTGGGGGAGGCTCTGGAACGATGCTGCGTAGAAAATGGACAATAGATTCCTTTTTTGAGAATTAAGAGAAGCTATTTTGCAGAAAGTGGCAAATGAGCTTGACTTTTAGAAACGAAGAGCATTAAAGCAAGTGAGTTTAGTGGAAAGTAGATGATATTTGGGAGAGGGGTGACGTGTTAAGTTACAAGAGGCAAAGAAATGGAAAGAACACATGTTTTGCAAAGGGAAAAATCATTCCTGTAAAACATCAGAATTGGAGTTTTCTTGCTGTTCTTTTTGTGCCTATGTAGCATCTTCTTTCTGCTGTAACTTCCAACTTGGGTTCTAGGCACTCTGTGTATGTGTGTGTTTACAAGAGAGAAATTGATAAACCTTAGTAAGCCCTAGAAAATTCTAGAGGTCTGAAATAAACAGATATTTTTCAAGTTTATTTAATTAAAAAGCAAAACAAAACAAAAACAGTGTCATCTGCTCCTATTAGGTAAAATATATGATCATATTGGAATCTTTGTGTGTGTGTGTGGCTGGCCAATATAGGGATCCACACCCTTGACCTTGGTGATACGAGGCTGTGCTCTAACCAGCTGAGCTACCAGCCAGCCTATACATGATCATATTGGAATAATATGCAACAGAGAGATACTCTGCTGCTATGGAGAATAAGCTGATTGCAAGGAAAAAAGAGGCTCACAGATAAGGCAAGGGTAGGCTTTTTGTCCCCCATTGTGGAATAGTACAGGGAACAATGCAAATGTATTGAGGCTGGTAATTCCAAGTCATGGGAAGGAAATTAAAATGACGACTCTGGAAGAATAGTTTCAAATGTCAAGGAGTTTGAGGCAGGTGATCAATTTAGTGAAATGACAATTGCTTTAGGAGAGGCTGCTTCTTTGAAAGGATTGATACATACAGCAAGGCAACGTAGGTGACTGTGCTGCTAAGTTTTTAATATTGCTATGAGTTTTAACTTTAAATATATTTGTGACTTTGCATGTAGCTCTGAATTTTGAGTGTCATAATTATTTAAGAATCTTTTATGGATTTGATTACTATAGCTTTCACTGTAATTTGATGAGGTTTTAGAACTACATTCCATTTCTAATTTTGGTTTTATTATTTCCAAGTGCCAAAATACTTAACACAGAACCACCTCTTATTCTATAATAAAAAGCAATGGAGACAAGTTATTCAGTTGAAAAAAATTACTTTTTTTTTTTTTTTTAAAGATGACCTGTAAGTGGATCCTATCGATTGATGTGGTGTTGTCAGCACCACGCTCTCCCAAGTGAGCCAATCAGCCAACCCTTCATAGGGATCCAAACCCGTGGCCCTGGTGCTGTCAGCACCGCACTCTCCAAGTGCGCACGGGCCGGCCCTGCTCCATGGTAGTTTTAGCTGCTTCCCTCCTTTCTTCTCAGAATTTTCATTTTCCCATGTTCTCCTGGACAACTTCAACCCTGCTAACGATTAAAACCCATCACATCTGTCTGTCATGGTGTGGATTGGCTCCCAAGCAGAAGACTCAGGGCCTCTTTGAACTAGGACTTGCATTGACTTCAACTCAACCAAGCTGAGGCGCCGATCTTGTGATTACACTTAGCATGTGCTATGAATGGAGAGAAATGAAGTGAAAAGTGCCTATGAGATGCGAAGTCATACTTGTCACGTTCCTAGTCCCCTCTCTGGGCTTCTCTCCATCTTCAGCTCCACCTCACTGTTTACCCCTTAAAGAAGCCAGATGCTCTCTAATTCATCTGTCCACGAAACACTTGGTTTCAAATAACGGGTATTAAATGAATATCTGTTGGAAGTTGTGTATCCTAAATTTGTAGGTGTCCTTTATGTGACTGACGATGGCATGAATAACTAGTGTTAACAGTCTTTGATGTGCTCAGCATTAATATACATTAGGAATTGTCATGGAATCTTGTAAAATTGAAAAAAAATCCAAATGCATGTCATCTGGCCTTGGAGTCCAGTTCTTCAGTACACACTCTGCTGATTTGGGCACCTCAGTCAAGAACCCAGTCAAAGAACCTCACAGAGTCACCCACAGGCCACGAAGCCACAGCACACGAGCAAGACTTTCCTGTGCTGCCCTGTTAACCATGAGCAGATGCCAAGGGCCCCAGATGTTTCAGCAAATCCTCTAGTTTCAGCAACTCCTCTAATAAGAAATAGGCCAAAGCAAACAAACAAAAAAGGAAAAAGCGAATTGGAAGAAATAGAGATCATGCAAGGGAAACAGAAAATACCATTAACTTCCTCAGAGTTATAGGAGAGAAACTGTTGGACTAAGTGAAGAAGAACAGACATTGTTAAAGTAGAAGAGGGAGAAGATGAATCAAATAACCATGAGGTCATTTAGAAATTAAAAATATAACTGTTGAAATTTTTGTTTGTTTGTTTTGTGTGTGTGTGTGTGTGTGACAGTTAAGGGCGTTGTAACCATAGGGGTGGTGTCGCCCGCACCGCGCTCAGCCAGTGAGCACACCGGCCATCCCTATGTGGGATCCGAACCCGCGGCAGCGCCCCTGCGCTCCCAGCGCCGCTCTCTCCCGTGTGCGCCATGGGGCGGCCCATAAGTGTTGAAATTTAAATTAGAAAACAACTCACTAGAAAGATGAGAAAATAACACAAGGGAAGCCTGATTAGATCAAAAAAACAAAGGGATAACAAGAAAGATACAATTGAAAGAAAAGCATAAAAAAGTAAAAGGAGTAAAAGGGAAAGAGAGAGAGAAAACGGAAGTGCGTGTCCGCAGAGCCAGTGTCTGAAGAACACGCGCTCCAGGAAGAGCCGCGGAGATGGGCAGGAGGAGAGAACCGTGGGAGAAAGGAGGAAGGGACAGGTCCCGGAGGTCCCCATAGGTCCCCACGTGGAGAGTGACGATGGGTCCATACGCCGCCCCGCACTGGGGAAGCACAGGGGACACCGTGTCAACTATGGGTGTGGGGGTCAAGGGGACGGACCCTGCGGAGGAGCCTCAAGAGGGAGACGACAGGGGAGTCCGGCCTTCAGCGTCTCGTGCAGAGTCGGTTCCGATCTCAGCTTTTCCTCGTCAAACGTGAGTCCGACAAGGCGAGGACGGGCCTCTGGACGTTTAGCAGCCCAAGACCGTTTTCTTAGCAGTCTATGGGGGGCGTCTCCCACTAGGAAGAAGACATAAACCCGGACAGGGGACAGGGCCCTGGTGACGGCCACGGGGGAACATACCGAACCCGACTGCTCGGAGGCTGCATTGTAGACATTGGATCCCAGGAGGTGTCGTCCAGAGCACCACATGGGTCCCTGAGGCGTTCACCTGTGGTGACAGCAGCTGCCCTAACGGGGACAGTGCGCGTGCGCAGACGCCACCGCGCACAGAGGACACGCGGTCCGCGCCGGGCTGTCAGCCGCGTCCCCGCAGCCGCCGGTGCGCGGCGCTCAGAGACGCGGACGGGAAGCCGCGGTCGCGGGGTGCGCTCTCTGTGGCGCCTCCTGGTGGCCCTGCCTGCAGCTGCCGCCCCCAGGCCGCCCGTCCCGCCCGGGGACAGGAGCGCAGGACCGGCTGCTCTCCACTCCCTGCTCCCGCCCCTCTGCGGCCGATGACAGCGGGTTCCAGCGACAGGACGGATTCCCACGGGCGCTCCAGGTCGGTGCAAGGGGTCCGCGCTGACGAGGCGCCGAGCACAGCCGTGAGGGGGACCCGCGTGGGCTATCGTCGGCCGACGGTCCTGGCGGTTCCTCGGCCCCAGGCTGGCAGGCACAGTCCACGGCGTGACAGTCCTGACCGCGGAGCCGTGTGCTATTAAAGCTACACAGTCACCACGAGCGACGGTATCTTGTGTACTTTTTCAAAACTGAGTTTTCTATTCTATGACTGTACTCAACCGTATGAAATATAGAATTAGTAATTTATCAAATTGCGTAAAAAATGTCAATTGTTATTTATATATAAACAAAATTTATAGATTTATTTGGAAGAATTGATATATTTTCCCTACTTATTTTCTCATCTATGAACATGTACATCTCTTCATTGTCTTCAGTTTGTTCGTTTTTTCAATAACATTTTACACTCAGTGTTTAGAAATCATGATTGTAAAAATGCACCCTAATTATTCATGCAAACCTTATGAATGAAAATTTGGGGTGTTTCCAACCCTTAGTAATAGGTATTGTCATATTAACAATCTTGTCGACACCTCACCTTATAATTTTTCAAGGTCACATATGATATAGATTCCTGAATATTGGGTTACAGTATAAAATAGCAAATACACAAGTATAATTTTGCTAAATTTTCCGAGTTTCTGCTCCTTATGGGCTCTACCATTTGCATTCCACCACAGTGTATTATAATACCTGGATCCCCACAGTCTCACTAACAAGTTTGTTATCAAAAAATTAAATTTTGCAAATCTAATAGGTGAAGTATTGTATTTCAATATATTTTAAATGTCTAGTTCTCTATGAGGGATTTTAAGCACCTCATTAAGTATTGATGCCAATTTAAATTTCCTTTTGTGTTATTAGATTGTTCATATATTTTGTTCATTTTTATTTCCTTTTGTTGGTCATTTCCATCTCATTTTTTCACACATCATTGTATTAGTGATATTATCCTAGTTTAAGAGGTTTTTTGTTTTTTTGCTTTTTTAAAAATTGAAACATTATTGATCACCCATTTTAAGTATTATAGCTTGTAATTACTTCTTGTCGTGTCCTTTTGACCTAGTTGTTGGCATTTACCTTTTGTTTGAGTTTGCTTTGCTTTATTAATGGCTGCTATGCCATCCATGTTAACTGCTGCTACATTAGTAGCAGCATATTTTCACCAGTGATTTGAAATGCTATCTTTCTTAAATACTAAATTTCTATAAATCTTGGGTATCTCTTTGAATTCTCCATTCTTTTCCATTAGGTTTTATATTTACTTATAAACAAATTCCATATGGTCTTGATAATGAAGAATTTATAAAAAAAATTTTTTTCGATCTCTGGTAGACTTACACCTCCCTTTTGATTTGTTTCCTCAATTTTTTCTGATGAACGATTAATGTTTCATCAGCATTTTATAATCATCCTTTTTTGTTGTAGGTGAAGAAACAAATGAGACTATTTTTAATGTGATCATGACACACGTATAAAGTAACTTAGGAGAAAATAAAATCCTTAGGATCATGTGGCTTTCTGGCCAAGAAAATATCTCTGACATTTCTCTATCATTTGTGTATGTATGTTTTAAGAGTGTTCTAATGCTTAAATCACATAGTTAAACAGGCTTTGTTGAGTTCTTGTTAGCTTTATGCCAAATATTTTAACAATTTTGTGGCTATTGAAAATGGAATCTTGATTTGTGGAATGTAATCTAGATAGTTATTGTTATTACATAAGACATTTATTAATTTTATATGTGAATTTTTCTAAATCGCAACATGTAAATTTTATTTTAGAAAGTCGTCTTGTTTGTAATAGGTTTTTAATTAATTCTTTTTGATTTTCTAAATTCACAATACATACACATAACACATTTTTCTCCATCTTGAGATATACAAATATGTATGGTCAAACCTTATTTTATCTACTGTTTTGATATTTATGAGTCTTACATTTTCTCAAAAGTACTTTGGCTTCTGTGGAAATTATTATGTCTTTTTCTTTCTTCTAATGCTTAATACTTTTGCAAAATATTGAAGTTAGTAATTCATCTCAAATTTAATTTTGTGAACTGTACCTAGCAAAAGCATAACTGGATTTAATTTCCAAATAAATAATATTTCAATCCCTGTAATGATGAAGTGCTTTCCCGTAAGTAATCTGAATCCTTTCCACACATATACCAGAATCTGTTTCAAAATTCAAACTTTTACTCCACTTCGCTTATTCTTTGCCAATCTCATTCACTTTCAAGTATGTTCCTTTGCAATACGTTTTATTAGACGGAGCAAATTTCCTCTTTGTTTTCATTATTATTGTTCTTCTTATGTCTTGAACATTTTGGGGGCCATTTTTGCACATAATTTTTTTTCATATTAACTTTGAGGTTATTTGACAAGTCCCCTAAACATCACTCTTTGGAATTTTTCAAGTTTAGATTTATTGAATCTATTGATTAACATAGGTAGAATACATATATATGTGGCGTAACTTCCTAGCATCACTGCTGCCCGGCACATGGACACACCTGGGCATTTTGGTAGGAGCTGCTGAGTGGCTCCTGCGACAGGGGTATCTATGAACACATCTCCTGGGGCATCTGCTGGGACCTCTTCTTCCTTCATTCTCACAAGAGCTGGTCGTCACCAGACATACAGACCTGCCCATCTGATGGGGCAAATGCTATCTGAATAGTGAGTAAATTTCTGTGCATCATCATTAGGGAGGCCGCGGATGTCTGACATTTACTGGCCATGTGAATTGCTTCCCTGTGGAACTGCAGGAACATGTCCTTTGTCCCTATGGATAAATGAGAACTCTTTGTACAACTAGGATGCATACTACCCTTTCTCTGCCCATGAAGAATTTTCCAGTCTGGGGCTTGTCTTTTCACCTTTTGGCATTATTCTGGTTTTTGTTTGGACCAGGAAAAGTCAGCATTTTCCTCAGTGGCTTCTGGCTCTCTGGTCATTCAAAAGTAGTTCCTATTTCAAGATTATGGCAATAATAACTATCAGGGCTTTGTGTTTCTACATAGAGTCTTTGATTTTTCTGTAATTTTCCTCTTACTAAAAACATAAAATGAAAATTATTCAGATCTTTCTCATATTATGCGGCCAGATACAAAAGGCCACATAACATATAACTGTACTGATAGGAACAATCCACGATAGGTAAATTCACACACACAGAAAATGGAGTGGTAGTCAGGGACAGGGAGAGGCGGGATGGGGAGTGACAGCTTAATGGCTACAGAGTTGATGAAGCTGTTTGATCACTAGATGGTGGTAAGGGTTGCGCCATATTAAAAATGTACTTAATGCCACTGAATGGTAATTTTGAAAATATTAAAAACACTTTATTTTATACAAGGGATATTATTGAAAATAAAAGATGAAAAAATTTGAGGAGATGCAGGACACAGACAAAAATGAGGAGAAGCACAGCGTCAAGGAAGGGCAAGAACAGATCTGGAGTGGGGACTGGTGAGGGTGTTTGTGGGAGCTCTGGAGCCAGGGCTCCCCTGGGTGCTGGTGTTTCTTCTAATTCTTCTGATGTTTCAGGAACGGTTATGTCAGGTCGCTCTAGCTCTACCTCTGGATCTTGATCTTTCTCCTGCTCTTTCTCTTGCTCTTTCTCCTGATCTTTCTCTTGATCTTTCTGTTGCTCCTGCTCTGGATCTTGCGTCTGATCTACCACTTGCTCTGGATCTTGTTCCTGCTCTACCTCTTGCTCTGGATCTTGCTCCTGCTCTACCACTTGCTCTGGATCTTGCTCCTGCTCTACTTCTTGCTCTGGCTAGGGCTCTGGATCTTGCTCTCGCTCTGCCTCTGGCAGTGGAGGTGGAGCTGGAGCTGGAACTCGAGCCGAACATGGCAGCAGCTCTTGGGACAGTTGTTGAGCCGGGGCGGAAGCTGGAACTGGAGAGACAACAATTGAAAATATCAATGTGAGTTTCTATGTCTCATCCAATGACACTGTCTTTCTAGAAGCCCAAGTCCAGAGACCCAGGCTCAGGAAGTCTCCCCACACCGCAGAACACTGTATGATTGTTCTGAGTACTCAGTGCCCCTGTCCCCAGCCTGCTTCTCGAAACTCTGCTCTGTGTGGCCCAGCCCAGGCCCCTCCCCAAACCCGCACAGGCACCCACCCTCTTCCTCCTCACCCTCAGTCTCCGCCTCACTAGGCCCCAGGTGCTCCGGCTTCTCCAGCTGCGCCAGAAGAAGATCAGCCTTACGCTCCACCTCTGAACCTCGCATACTGATATGTACATAGGCCGAAAGAAACTTCAAAGAATGAAATTCAGGAGGCTCGTGGAAATCGGTGGAATAGAATTCCAGCCAGATCTTTAAGACAGAGGACATGGCACTGTGGGAGACAGGTGGGCAACAGCATCAGAGGCCTGGCCTATCCCTCTATGCTGCCCTCCCAAGGCTCCCCTGAGTGAGCTGCAGTCTTGTACCCTCTGCCCGTGCCTGTCCATAGACCAGCCCATCCAATGTCCACCCCCAGTATGGCAGTTCTGGCACAGATGGGCCTGGCAGCCAAGGAGGGGCTGGCAAAAGCCTCCATGGGAGGAGCCTTCAACCACTGATGTGACCACGTTTCCCTTCTTCAGGGAAACCTGACAACCTCCTCTGTCTGTGTCACTGCCCCATCCCTGCTGGAATGACCTGTCCACCCCAGGAGGGTGCTGTCTGCTCTGGGCATTACTCACTGGCACACAGGAGGTGTCCAGCAATATCTGATAAATGAGGAAACAGAGGGAGGCGCTGCTCCCCTGGCCTACCCAGGGCCCTTGGAAAAGCCCAAACTTGAGCTCACACGTGAATGTACTGCCCAAGTGTCTGCATGAAAATCTGCATATCCTTTTCCCAGTGACAGCAATCTCTTGGCCCTGACCACACTCTGCACCCTCAGCACCAGCTGAGCATCCCCATGGAGGCTCCAGCCCCGAGTGTGAGCGGGATGCTCTGCACACCTCCTGCTCTGGCTCAGCACGGGCTCTGGGGGTGTGGGCAGGGCTGGGTGGGAGGGCGTGGGGATGGATTCTCTCTGGGCTCACTCTGCTCTCCAGCCTCTCGCACACCCTACGGTGCCTGGGACCACATCCCCAGCCGTCTTGACCTCTTTCCCTGCAGGGAAAGCCTTGAGCCCTCAGCCCTGTAGCAGGAATCATAAGATGTGTGAGAGCCAGAGTTCTGCCAGCCCCCCACCCACAGGCCCCCGCAGACCACACGCAGTTGTGTGGAGATGGGAGCCCCTCCTTCTGCACCTAAACCCCACTTACCATTTTAGCTGCTCCAGGGATTCGCCATCCCCGTGACAATCAGTAATCATGTTTCCATACCTAGAGGAGGTCAGGAGTGTGTCAAATCTACCATATGGTGGCACTACCTGCTTCTCATGTCTACTGTGACTGTCTCACCTCTGACTAGACTGGAAGCCCACGAGGGCAGTGAATGCAGTCTCCTCGGTTCATTGGATTATGGTCAGTGCCCAGAAAGTGACTGCACATAGTGTGGCTTCACGTATGATTGTTGAAGGAATGAACCCCAACCAACTCCTCCCAAGATCTCTGGGTGCACCTGAAGCCGCTCTGCCCGCCTCTGGTCTCCCTGCTTTGAATACACCCAGGAGCCTACAGATAGAATCTCAAATTTCCTGTAAAAATGTGAAAACAGTGAAGCCCAAGTCAACGAGGTCAGTGAGGGGGTGACAGAGACTTCCTCGTGGGGGTGTCAGGAATCCTGAATGAGGACGACCGTGGCCCCTCCAGCAGACCTTCCACAGGGCTGGACTCAGGAGCAGCACTTTCCATGGGGGACCCACTGGAGCTTGTTCCTGTGACCACCCACTGAACACAGGAGGAAACTGAGGCTCAGAGGGGTGTGGTGACAGTCCTAAGACTCACAGCTGGGAGGCGGCCTAGTGACACTGTGTGATCCAGGGCCTGAGTGCTCACCTGAGGAAAAGCAGGTGCAGCACATGCCGGGGACTGGCAAAGTTCTTGTAGCTTGACAGAAACAGGTGGACATAAGATTGGTCACCACCCAAGACAGCAGGCACCAGGTGCTCCACCCGCTTCTTCAGGGTGCGTGCCGGGACAGGCCACACCATGTGGGTGGCATCCGAGCTCAATGAAGATGTGTCTTCACTCCAGGACAGGACAGGGGAGAGATACACAGTGACAGCACCGTGAACCCCAAGGAGGGCAGGGGCTGGAGGCCAGTCTTAACCCCAGGGAGGACATGAGAAGACAGCCTGAGGGCCCAGGGTTAGTGTACAGGGTGGTGGTTGCCACCCCGGCAGTCCCCGTTCACCCTCCAGCCAGACCTGAGGTGTGAACACACCAGGACCAGCAGGTTTATAAACCCCCCACCCTCTGCCCCTGCCCTGGGAGGGTGTCCCATGTCCCCGTTCCCCACACACTCAGGAGGAGTGGGTGCGGTCACCCAGGGAGGCTCATAGTGCTGGCCTGGCCTTGCCCAACCTCCTCTGGGCCACCTGACATTACCTTTGGGGACCTCCTCCCAGACGGCCACAGGGGTCGAGGGCGAGGGCTGAACCAGCGCCGGAAGCATTGGACAAGCCTCTCAGCACAGGGCTTCCTGGGGCTACGGCCCCGGGACCTCGGGATACAGCACAACATCTCACTCTGCCTGTGGCCAAATGAGCTGGGGGAGGGGCTGTGTATAGAATGTGGGTGACAGGTTACCGAGTTCCGAGTTCTCTTGGGGTCTGTCGTCAAGGAAGTGAAGTCACTTCCTGATACCTCATTTCCTGAGCCCCTCCTTTGTGTACAAGACTGCAAATGCCCCTCTGGGTACCTGTCTGCTGACCCTCCTTCCCCATGAACTCTCTCTATTGCCCACACTTCCACCAACACTGCCTGACCACACCCCTGTGAAAGGCCTGGGTGCAGCCAGCGTCACAGCTCAGAGGAGATACACGTAGGTTCACCCCCACCTCCTGCTTCTTATCACTTTATGTGACCCTGGACAAGCCATTGTCACTCTCATGACCTCCCCAGTCTCCCCTTTTGCACAGTGGGGATCTTTCTAGCATCTTCTTCCTAGGGATGGCATCAGGCATGTGTGAGAAAACATCTCTGAAACCTATGGCCGGTGTCACATGCAGCTAATAAACAAGACTAGAGATAAAATCCACGACGGTGTGGAAGGTAGCATGGAATACGACTAACGACAGGTCTGGTTCCTGTCATATAATCTTGAAAATGTCACTTTTGCTCTTGGTCTGTTTTCCCTGTCTGCACCATGCGACAGTTGGAATTGCATGCATTCACATACTGCTTTCCTCCATAAAACCTCACAATGGCTTCGTGTGTATTTAGGTTTGGACTCAAGTGCCACATCTCTGTCTGTGTGGTTGGCGACTCCTCAGGGGCTCCCAGTGGTCCCCACCATCTGCTGCACACATCCTCACGTAATCCCCTGCCCTGCAGTGTGGACTGGACTTAGTGACTCACTTCTAACCAATACAGGATCAAAAGTGAGAAGGTGTCACTTTCTAAATGTCATTGTAACACGCCTGTCTCTAGAGTCTTGTGCTCTGTCTCCTCTGTTCTCTCTGTTTGTATCCACCATATGCCAAGCATGGTGCCGAGAGCTGGAGAAAGAGCTGATTCAGCTGCACCCTGGCTTGGGAGATGATCCCAGGATAAGAAAGAGGAGAAGACGTGCTATCGAGTGCCTGACATTCTAAGAGAGGAAAGTGATCTAGGAGGCCATCAGAATATTCTAGATTAGGAAGCTACCTGTAGATGGTAGGAAATGAACACCATTTGCAGAGAAGAACCAGAGGCGTTTGGTCCATTAAGATGACGGCAACATGGAACTGATGTGTAAGATGTAAGTAAGTAAGAAATACTATTCACAAATTCAAATCCTATTTTCAAAATCATTGAATGGCAGGGATAAGTGCTCATGTTCAATGCAAACATAACTAGACTTGAGGAAGATTCCATTTTTGGAATAACTTTATATCTCCATTAGATGAAAGTATGCAGATATGTTCAGCAATTCTTATCAATTTGTATAAAATATCCATTGTTGACACAATCAGGATTCCACCCCCATACTTTGGCTTCACACCCGATTTTCTTTACACCAGACACACATCCACTGCTGTGATGTAGATCCATTGCTGTCAACACTATCCCAGCCCACAGCCTACTGGTCCTGGGAGACAGCAACTCTATCACTATATTGTGTGCAGAATCCAGGAAGGGCCTAACACGGGGGCTCCATAAATACTCCCTTAGGTGCTGCACTTGAGAAGAGTCTATGATTTTATTACCTGGTGCTCTACCTACACATGTTATCACTCTACATTATGTCATGATCCTTAGTCCCCCTCACCTGACAGACAGCAACCCAGGAGCAGAGTCTACACCTCGGTCTGCCCCTATTCCAGGCCCCCAGCCCAGCACCTGGCAAGTAATAGGTGCCAAGTACTGATGAATGAATTGTCTGGAAACATGTGAAACAGGATTCATCAAGAATACCCAGATGGAAGGTCACCATGAACATGCTGCCTGATAACCTGCCAGCCCTTTAATTCTGTCTGCCGACCACTTCCTTCAGCCAGGAACTGCCTGGGCTCAAAGATTTCCCAGAGTCACCATCCTGCCTTGACTTCTGCCGTTCACTTTAGCCTCCTTGATTGTCCTACTTACTGTGGGTTTCTTCACTCTCAGTCTCAGGGGACACCTCTGAACACCTAAGGTAGCCCACTGGGTCTTCCTTCTCTGGCCAACACATTCCTCTTGCTTCTGTGCATGGCCTTGATAGCAGTGTCACAGGCAATCCCAGGAAACTGACACCCCAGCATGCTGACCTTGGGCACCCGCACTAGTCAAGGGAGCCCTCTCCCTTCATCTCCTGCAGAATCCCCCTAGGAATAGGGGATGCAGATATGTACACATGTGTAGGGAGGAAAGGGGGTCTCATGACATCTTAGCTAGAAGATGATTACAAATTTCTTAAACATTAGTAGAAAATTATGGTTCATTTGTCCTGGCATGCAACTGAATGAGAAAAAAATCTGTGAAAAATTCTGACACCCATGACAAAAGAAATGATCCAAACAATACGACCATCGAGGTGCTTTTCTTTTATGTTTAGGACTAACATTTAAAAATGTGGTATTGAGGAGAATGTCAACAATATTGGGGGAGGCTCTGGAACGATGCTGAGTAGAAAATGGACAATAGATTCCTTTTTGGAGAATTAAGAGAAGCTATTTTGCAGAAAGTGGCAAATGAGCTTGACTTTTAGAAACGAAGAGCATTAAAGCAAGTGAGTTTAGTGGAAAGTAGATGATATTTGGGAGAGGGGTGACGTGTTAAGTTACAAGAGGCAAAGAAATGGAAAGAACACATGTTTTGCAAAGGGAAAAATCATTCCTGTAAAACATCAGAATTGGAGTTTTCTTGCTGTTCTTTTTGTGCCTATGTAGCATCTTCTTTCTGCTGTAACTTCCAACTTGGGTTCTAGGCACTCTGTGTATGTGTGTGTTTACAAGAGAGAAATTGATAAACCTTAGTAAGCCCTAGAAAATTCTAGAGGTCTGAAATAAACAGATATTTTTCAAGTTTATTTAATTAAAAAGCAAAACAAAACAAAAACAGTGTCATCTGCTCCTATTAGGTAAAATATATGATCATATTGGAATCTTTGTGTGTGTGTGTGGCTGGCCAATATAGGGATCCACACCCTTGACCTTGGTGATACGAGGCTGTGCTCTAACCAGCTGAGCTACCAGCCAGCCTATACATGATCATATTGGAATAATATGCAACAGAGAGATACTCTGCTGCTATGGAGAATAAGCTGATTGCAAGGAAAAAAGAGGCTCACAGATAAGGCAAGGGTAGGCTTTTTGTCCCCCATTGTGGAATAGTACAGGGAACAATGCAAATGTATTGAGGCTGGTAATTCCAAGTCATGGGAAGGAAATTAAAATGATGACTCTGGAAGAATAGTTTCAAATGTCAAGGAGTTTGAGGCAGGTGATCAATTTAGTGAAATGACAATTGCTTTAGGAGAGGCTGCTTCTTTGAAAGGATTGATACATACAGCAAGGCAAGGTAGGTGACTGTGCTGCTAAGTTTTTAATATTGCTATGAGTTTTAACTTTAAATATATTTGTGACTTTGCATGTAGCTCTGAATTTTGAGTGTCATAATTATTTAAGAATCTTTTATGGATTTGATTACTATAGCTTTCACTGTAATTTGATGAGGTTTTAGAACTACATTCCATTTCTAATTTTGGTTTTATTATTTCCAAGTGCCAAAATACTTAACACAGAACCACCTCTTATTCTATAATAAAAAGCAATGGAGACAAGTTATTCAGTTGAAAAAAATTACTTTTTTTTTTTTTTTAAAGATGACCTGTAAGTGGATCCTATCGATTGATGTGGTGTTGTCAGCACCACGCTCTCCCAAGTGAGCCAATCAGCCAACCCTTCATAGGGATCCAAACCCGTGGCCCTGGTGCTGTCAGCACCGCACTCTCCAAGTGCGCACGGGCCGGCCCTGCTCCATGGTAGTTTTAGCTGCTTCCCTCCTTTCTTCTCAGAATTTTCATTTTCCCATGTTCTCCTGGACAACTTCAACCCTGCTAACGATTAAAACCCATCACATCTGTCTGTCATGGTGTGGATTGGCTCCCAAGCAGAAGACTCAGGGCCTCTTTGAACTAGGACTTGCATTGACTTCAACTCAACCAAGCTGAGGCGCCGATCTTGTGATTACACTTAGCATGTGCTATGAATGGAGAGAAATGAAGTGAAAAGTGCCTATGAGATGCGAAGTCATACTTGTCACGTTCCTAGTCCCCTCTCTGGGCTTCTCTCCATCTTCAGCTCCACCTCACTGTTTACCCCTTAAAGAAGCCAGATGCTCTCTAATTCATCTGTCCACGAAACACTTGGTTTCAAATAACGGGTATTAAATGAATATCTGTTGGAAGTTGTGTATCCTAAATTTGTAGGTGTCCTTTATGTGACTGACGATGGCATGAATAACTAGTGTTAACAGTCTTTGATGTGCTCAGCATTAATATACATTAGGAATTGTCATGGAATCTTGTAAAATTGAAAAAAAATCCAAATGCATGTCATCTGGCCTTGGAGTCCAGTTCTTCAGTACACACTCTGCTGATTTGGGCACCTCAGTCAAGAACCCAGTCAAAGAACCTCACAGAGTCACCCACAGGCCACGAAGCCACAGCACACGAGCAAGACTTTCCTGTGCTGCCCTGTTAACCATGAGCAGATGCCAAGGGCCCCAGATGTTTCAGCAAATCCTCTAGTTTCAGCAACTCCTCTAATAAGAAATAGGCCAAAGCAAACAAACAAAAAAGGAAAAAGCGAATTGGAAGAAATAGAGATCATGCAAGGGAAACAGAAAATACCATTAACTTCCTCAGAGTTATAGGAGAGAAACTGTTGGACTAAGTGAAGAAGAACAGACATTGTTAAAGTAGAAGAGGGAGAAGATGAATCAAATAACCATGAGGTCATTTAGAAATTAAAAATATAACTGTTGAAATTTTTGTTTGTTTGTTTTGTGTGTGTGTGTGTGTGTGACAGTTAAGGGCGTTGTAACCATAGGGGTGGTGTCGCCCGCACCGCGCTCAGCCAGTGAGCACACCGGCCATCCCTATGTGGGATCCGAACCCGCGGCAGCGCCCCTGCGCTCCCAGCGCCGCTCTCTCCCGTGTGCGCCATGGGGCGGCCCATAAGTGTTGAAATTTAAATTAGAAAACAACTCACTAGAAAGATGAGAAAATAACACAAGGGAAGCCTGATTAGATCAAAAAAACAAAGGGATAACAAGAAAGATACAATTGAAAGAAAAGCATAAAAAAGTAAAAGGAGTAAAAGGGAAAGAGAGAGAGAAAACGGAAGTGCGTGTCCGCAGAGCCAGTGTCTGAAGAACACGCGCTCCAGGAAGAGCCGCGGAGATGGGCAGGAGGAGAGAACCGTGGGAGAAAGGAGGAAGGGACAGGTCCCGGAGGTCCCCATAGGTCCCCACGTGGAGAGTGACGATGGGTCCATACGCCGCCCCGCACTGGGGAAGCACAGGGGACACCGTGTCAGCTCTGGGTGTGGGGGTCAAGGGGACGGACCCTGCGGAGGAGCCTCAAGAGGGAGACGACAGGGGAGTCCGGCCTTCAGCGTCTCGTGCAGAGTCGGTTCCGATCTCCGCTTTTCCTCGTCAAACGTGAGTCCGACAAGGCGAGGACGGGCCTCTGGACGTTTAGCAGCCCAAGACCGTTTTCTTAGCAGTCTATGGGGGGCATCTCCCACTAGGAAGAAGACATAAACCCGGACAGGGGACAGGGCCCTGGTGACGGCCACGGGGGAACATACCGAACCCGACTGCTCGGAGGCTGCATTGTAGACATTGGATCCCAGGAGGTGTCGTCCAGAGCACCACATGGGTCCCTGAGGCGTTCACCTGTGGTGACAGCAGCTGCCCTAACGGGGACAGTGCGCGTGCGCAGACGCCACCGCGCACAGAGGACACGCGGTCCGCGCCGGGCTGTCAGCCGCGTCCCCGCAGCCGCCGGTGCGCGGCGCTCAGAGACGCGGACGGGAAGCCGCGGTCGCGGGGTGCGCTCTCTGTGGCGCCTCCTGGTGGCCCTGCCTGCAGCTGCCGCCCCCAGGCCGCCCGTCCCGCCCGGGGACAGGAGCGCAGGACCGGCTGCTCTCCACTCCCTGCTCCCGCCCCTCTGCGGCCGATGACAGCGGGTTCCAGCGACAGGACGGATTCCCACGGGCGCTCCAGGTCGGTGCAAGGGGTCCGCGCTGACGAGGCGCCGAGCACAGCCGTGAGGGGGACCCGCGTGGGCTATCGTCGGCCGACGGTCCTGGCGGTTCCTCGGCCCCAGGCTGGCAGGCACAGTCCGCGGCGTGACAGTCCTGACCGCGGAGCCGTGTGCTATTAAAGCTACACAGTCACCACGAGCGACGGTATCTTGTGTACTTTTTCAAAACTGAGTTTTCTATTCTATGACTGTACTCAACCGTATGAAATATAGAATTAGTAATTTATCAAATTGCGTAAAAAATGTCAATTGTTATTTATATATAAACAAAATTTATAGATTTATTTGGAAGAATTGATATATTTTCCCTACTTATTTTCTCATCTATGAACATGTACATCTCTTCATTGTCTTCAGTTTGTTCGTTTTTTCAATAACATTTTACACTCAGTGTTTAGAAATCATGATTGTAAAAATGCACCCTAATTATTCATGCAAACCTTATGAATGAAAATTTGGGGTGTTTCCAACCCTTAGTAATAGGTATTGTCATATTAACAATCTTGTCGACACCTCACCTTATAATTTTTCAAGGTTACATATGATATAGATTCCTGAATATTGGGTTACAGTATAAAATAGTAAATATACAAGTATAATTTTGCTAAATTTTCCGAGTTTCTGCTCCTTATGGGCTCTACCATTTGCATTCCACCACAGTGTATTATAATACCTGGATCCCCACAGTCTCACTAACAAGTTTGTTATCAAAAAATTAAATTTTGCAAATCTAATAGGTGAAGTATTGTATTTCAATATATTTTAAATGTCTAGTTCTCTATGAGGGATTTTAAGCACCTCATTAAGTATTGATGCCAATTTAAATTTCCTTTTGTGTTATTAGATTGTTCATATAGTTTGTTCATTTTTATTTCATTTTGTTGGTCATTTCCATCTCATTTTTTCACACATCATTGTATTAGTGATATTATCCTAGTTTAAGAGGTTTTTTGTTTTTTTGCTTTTTTTAAAATTGAAACATTATTGATCACCCATTTTAAGTATTATAGCTTGTAATTACTTTTTGTCGTGTCCTTTTGTCCTAGTTGGTGGCATTTACCTTTTGTTTGAGTTTGCTTTGCTTTATTAATGGCTGCTATGCCATCCATGTTAACTGCTGCTACATTAGTAGCAGCATATTTTCACCAGTGATTTGAAATGCTATCTTTCTTAAATACTAAATTTCTATAAATCTTGGGTATCTCTTTGAATTCTCCATTCTTTTCCATTAGGTTTTATATTTACTTATAAACAAATTCCATATGGTCTTGATAATGAAGAATTTATAAAAAAAATTTTTTTCGATCTCTGGTAGACTTACACCTCCCTTTTGATTTGTTTCCTCAATTTTTTCTGATGAACGATTACTGTTTCATCAACATTTTATAATCATCCTTTTTTGTTGTAGGTGAAGAAACAGATGAGACTATTTTTAATGTGATCATGACACACGTATAAAGTAACTTAGGAGAAAATAAAATCCTTAGGATCATGTGGCTTTCTGGCCAAGAAAATATCTCTGACATTTCTCTATCGTTTGTGTATGTATGTTTTAAGAGTGTTCTAATGCTTAAATCACATAGTTAAACAGGCTTTGTTGAGTTCTTGTTAGCTTTATGCCAAATATTTTAACAATTTTGTGGCTATTGAAAATGGAATCTTGATTTGTGGAATGTAATCTAGATAGTTATTGTTATTACATAAGACATTTATTAATTTTATATGTGAATTTTTCTAAATCGCAACATGTAAATTTTATTTTAGAAAGTCGTCTTGTTTGTAATAGGTTTTTAATTAATTCTTTTTGATTTTCTAAATTCACAATAGATACACATAACACATTTTTCTCCATCTTGAGATATACAAATATGTATGGTCAAACCTTATTTTATCTACTGTTTTGATATTTATGAGTCTTACATTTTCTCAAAAGTACTTTGGCTTCTGTGGAAATTATTATGTCTCTTTCTTTCTCCTAATGCTTAATACTTTTGCAAAATATTGAAGTTAGTAATTCATCTCAAATTTAATTTTGTGAACGGTACCTAGCAGAAGCATAACTGGATTTAATTTCCAAATAAATAATATTTCAATCCCTGTAATGATGAAGTGCTTTCCCATAAGTAATCTGAATCCTTTCCACACATATACCAGAATCTGTTTCAAAATTCACACTTTTACTCCACTTCGCTTATTCTTTGCCAATCTCATTCACTTTCAAGTATGTTCCTTTGCAATACATTTTATTAGACGGAGCAAATTTCCTCTTTGTTTTCATTATTATTGTTCTTCTTATGTCTTGAACATTTTGGGGGCCATTTTTGCACATAATTTTTTTTCATATTAACTTTGAGGTTATTTGACAAGTCCCCTAAACATCACTCTTTGGAATTTTTCAAGTTTAGATTTATTGAATCTATTGATTAACATAGGTAGAATACATATATATGTGGCGTAACTTCCTAGCATCACTGCTGCCCGGCACATGGACACACCTGGGCATTTTGGTAGGAGCTGCTGAGTGGCTCCTGCGACAGGGGTATCTATGAACACATCTCCTGGGGCATCTGCTGGGACCTCTTCTTCCTTCATTCTCACAAGAGCTGGTCGTCACCAGACATACAGACCTGCCCATCTGATGGGGCAAATGCTATCTGAATAGTGAGTAAATTTCTGTGCATCATCATTAGGGAGGCCGCGGATGTCTGACATTTACTGGCCATGTGAATTGCTTCCCTGTGGAACTGCAGGAACATGTCCTTTGTCCCTATGGATAAATGAGAACTCTTTGTACAACTAGGATGCATACTACCCTTTCTCTGCCCATGAAGAATTTTCCAGTCTGGGGCTTGTCTTTTCACCTTTTGGCATTATTCTGGTTTTTGTTTGGACCAGGAAAAGTCAGCATTTTCCTCAGTGGCTTCTGGCTCTCTGGTCATTCAAAAGTAGTTCCTATTTCAAGATTATGGCAATAATAACTATCAGGGCTTTGTGTTTCTACATAGAGTCTTTGATTTTTCTGTAATTTTCCTCTTACTAAAAACATAAAATGAAAATTATTCAGATCTTTCTCATATTATGCGGCCAGATACAAAAGGCCACATAACATATAACTGTACTGATAGGAACAATCCACGATAGGTAAATTCACACACACAGAAAATGGAGTGGTAGTCAGGGACAGGGAGAGGCGGGATGGGGAGTGACAGCTTAATGGCTACAGAGTTGATGAAGCTGTTTGATCACTAGATGGTGGTAAGGGTTGCGCCATATTAAAAATGTACTTAATGCCACTGAATGGTAATTTTGAAAATATTAAAAACACTTTATTTTATACAAGGGATATTATTGAAAATAAAAGATGAAAAAATTTGAGGAGATGCAGGACACAGACAAAAATGAGGAGAAGCACAGCGTCAAGGAAGGGCAAGAACAGATCTGGAGTGGGGACTGGTGAGGGTGTTTGTGGGAGCTCTGGAGCCAGGGCTCCCCTGGGTGCTGGTGTTTCTTCTAATTCTTCTGATGTTTCAGGAACGGTTATGTCAGGTCGCTCTAGCTCTACCTCTGGATCTTCATCTTTCTCCTGCTCTTTCTCTTGCTCTTTCTCCTGATCTTTCTCTTGATCTTTCTGTTGCTCCTGCTCTGGATCTTGCGTCTGATCTACCACTTGCTCTGGATCTTGTTCCTGCTCTACCTCTTGCTCTGGATCTTGCTCCTGCTCTACCACTTGCTCTGGATCTTGCTCCTGCTCTACTTCTTGCTCTGGCTTGGGCTCTGGATCTTGCTCTCGCTCTGCCTCTGGCAGTGGAGGTGGAGCTGGAGCTGGAACTCGAGCCGAACATGGCAGCAGCTCTTGGGACAGTTGTTCAGCCGGGGCGGAAGCTGGAACTGGAGAGACAACAATTGAAAATATCAATGTGAGTTTCTATGTCTCATCCAATGACACTGTCTTTCTAGAAGCCCAAGTCCAGAGACCCAGGCTCAGGAAGTCTCCCCACACCGCAGAACACTGTATGATTGTTCTGAGTACTCAGTGCCCCTGTCCCCAGCCTGCTTCTCGAAACTCTGCTCTGTGTGGCCCAGCCCAGGCCCCTCCCCAAACCCGCACAGGCACCCACCCTCTTCCTCCTCACCCTCAGTCTCCGCCTCACTAGGCCCCAGGTGCTCCGGCTTCTCCAGCTGCGCCAGAAGAAGATCAGCCTTACGCTCCACCTCTGAACCTCGCATACTGATATGTACATAGGCCGGAAGAAACTTCAAAGAATGAAATTCAGGAGGCTCGTGGAAATCGGTGGAATAGAATTCCAGCCAGATCTTTAAGACAGAGGACATGGCACTGTGGGAGACAGGTGGGCAACAGCATCAGAGGCCTGGCCTATCCCTCTATGCTGCCCTCTCAAGGCTCCCCTGAGTGAGCTGCAGTCTTGTACCCTCTGCCCGTGCCTGTCCATAGACCAGCCCATCCAATGTCCACCCCCAGTATGGCAGTTCTGGCACAGATGGGCCTGGCAGCCAAGGAGGGGCTGGCAAAAGCCTCCATGGGAGGAGCCTTCAACCACTGATGTGACCACGTTTCCCTTCTTCAGGGAAACCTGACAACCTCCTCTGTCTGTGTCACTGCCCCATCCCTGCTGGAATGACCTGTCCACCCCAGGAGGGTGCTGTCTGCTCTGGGCATTACTCACTGGCACACAGGAGGTGTCCAGCAATATCTGATAAATGAGGAAACAGAGGGAGGCGCTGCTCCCCTGGTCTACCCAGGGCCCTTGGAAAAGCCCAAACTTGAGCTCACACGTGAATGTACTGCCCAAGTGTCTGCATGAAAATCTGCATATCATTTTCCCAGTGACAGCAATCTCTTGGCCCTGACCACACTCTGCACCCTCAGCACCAGCTGAGCATCCCCATGGAGGCTCCAGCCCCGAGTGTGAGCGGGATGCTCTGCACACCTCCTGCTCTGGCTCAGCACGGGCTCTGGGGGTGTGGGCAGGGCAGGGTGGGAGGGCGTGGGGATGGATTCTCTCTGGGCTCACTCTGCTCTCCAGCCTCTCGCACACCCTACGGTGCCTGGGACCACATCCCCAGCCGTCTTGACCTCTTTCCCTGCAGGGAAAGCCTTGAGCCCTCAGCCCTGTAGCAGGAATCATAAGATGTGTGAGAGCCAGAGTTCTGCCAGCCCCCCACCCACAGGCCCCCGCAGACCACACGCAGTTGTGTGGAGATGGGAGCCCCTCCTTCTGCACCTAAACCCCACTTACCATTTTAGCTGCTCCAGGGATTCGCCATCCCCGTGACAATCAGTAATCATGTTTCCATACCTAGAGGAGGTCAGGAGTGTGTCAAATCTACCATATGGTGGCACTACCTGCTTCTCATGTCTACTGTGACTGTCTCACCTCTGACTAGACTGGAAGCCCACGAGGGCAGTGAATGCAGTCTCCTCGGTTCATTGGATTATGGTCAGTGCCCAGAAAGTGACTGCACATAGTGTGGCTTCACGTATGATTGTTGAAGGAATGAACCCCAACCAACTCCTCCCAAGATCTCTGGGTGCACCTGAAGCCGCTCTGCCCGCCTCTGGTCTCCCTGCTTTGAATACATCCAGGAGCCTACAGATAGAATCTCAAATTTCCTGTAAAAATGTGAAAACAGTGAAGCCCAAGTCAATGAGGTCAGTGAGGGGGTGACAGAGACTTCCTCGTGGGGGTGTCAGGAATCCTGAATGAGGTCTGGACCGTGAGTCCAGACCTTACACAGGGCTGGACTCAGGAGCAGCACTTTCCATGGGGGACCCACTGGAGCTTGTTCCTGTTACCACCCACTGAACACAGGAGGAAAGTGAGGCTCAGAGGGGTGTGGTGACAGTCCTAAGACTCACAGCTGGGAGGCGGCCTAGTGACACTGTGTGATCCAGGGCCTGAGTGCTCACCTGAGGAAAAGCAGGTGCAGCACATGCCGGGGACTGGCAAAGTTCTTGTAGCTTGACAGAAACAGGTGGACATAAGATTGGTCACCACCCAAGACAGCAGGCACCAGGTGCTCCACCCGCTTCTTCAGGGTGCGTGCCGGGACAGGCCACACCATGTGGGTGGCATCCGAGCTCAATGAAGATGTGTCTTCACTCCAGGACAGGACAGGGGAGAGATACACAGTGACAGCACCGTGAACCCCAAGGAGGGCAGGGGCTGGAGGCCAGTCTTAACCCCAGGGAGGACATGAGAAGACAGCCTGAGGGCCCAGGGTTAATGTACAGGGTGGTGGTTGCCACCCCGGCAGTCCCCGTTCACCCTCCAGCCAGACCTGAGGTGTGAACACACCAGGACCAGCAGGTTTATAAACCCCCCACACTCTGCCCCTGCCCTGGGAGGGTGTCCCATGTCCCCGTTCCCCACACACTCAGGAGGAGTGGATGCGGTCACCCAGGGAGGCTCATAGTGCTGGCCTGGCCTTGCCCAACCTCCTCTGGGCCACCTGACATTACCTTTGGGGACCTCCTCCCAGACGGCCACAGGGGTCGAGGGCGAGGGCTGAACCAGCGCCGGAAGCATTGGACAAGCCTCTCAGCACAGGGCTTCCTGGGGCTACGGCCCCGGGACCTCGGGATACAGCACAACATCTCACTCTGCCTGTGGCCAAGTGAGCTGGGGAAGGGGCTGTGTATAGAATGTGGGTGTCAGGTTACCGAGTTCCGAGTTCTGTTGGGGTCTGTCGTCAAGGAAGTGAAGTCACTTCCTGATACCTCATTTCCTGAGCCCCTCCTCTGTGTACAAGACTGCAAATGCCCTCTGGGTACCTGTCTGCTGACCCTTCTTCCCCATGAACTCTCTCTATTGCCCACTCTTCCACCAACACTGCCTGACCACACCCCTGTGCAAGGCCTGGTTGCAGCCAGCGTCACAGCTCGGAGGAGATACACGTAGGTTCATCCCCAGCTCCTGCTTCTTATCACTTTATGTGACCCTGGACCAGCCGTTGTCACTCTCATGACCTCCCCAGTCTCCCCTTTTGCACAGTGGGGATCTTTCTAGCATCTTCTTCCTAGGGATGGCATCAGGCATGTGTGAGGAAACATCTCTGAAACTTATGGCCGGTGTCACATGCAGCTAATAAACAAGACTAGAGATAAAATCCACGACGGTGTGGAAGGTAGCATGGAATACAACTAACGACAGGTCTGGTTCCTGTCATATAATCTTGAAAATGTCACTTTTGCTCTTGGTCTGTTTTCCCTGTCTGCACCATGCGACAGTTGGAATTTCATGCATTCACATACTGCTTTCCTCCATAAAACCTCACAATGGCTTCGTGTGTATTTAGGTTTGGACTCAAGTGCCACATCTCTGTCTGTGTGGTGGCTACTCCTCAGGGGCTCCCAGTGGTCCCCACCATCTGCTGCACACATCCTCACATAATCCCCTGCCCTGCAGTGTGGACTGGACTTAGTGACTCACTTCTAACCAATACAGGATCAAAAGTGAGAAGGTGTCACTTTCTAAATGTCATTGTAACACGCCTGTCTCTAGAGTCTTGTGCTCTGTCTCCTCTGTTCTCTCTGTTTGTATCCACCATATGCCAAGCATGGTGCTGAGAGCTGGAGAAAGAGCTGATTCAGCTGCACCCTGGCTTGGGAGATGATCCCAGGATAAGAAAGAGGAGAAGACGTGCTATCGAGTGCCTGACATTCTAAGAGAGGAAAGTGATCTAGGAGGCCATCAGAATATTCTAGATTAGGAAGCTACCTGAAGATGGTAGGAAATGAACACCATTTGTAGGGAAGAACCAGAGGCGTTTGGTCCATTAAGATGATGGCAACATGGAACTGATGTGTAAGATGTAAGTAAGTAAGAAATACTATTCACAAATTCAAATCCTTTTTTCAAAATCATTGAATGGCAGGGATAAGTGCTCATGTTCAATGCGAACATAACTAGAATTGAGGAAGATTCCATTTTTGGAATAACTTTATATCTCCATTAGATGAAAGTATGCAGATATGTTCAGCAATTCTTTTCAAATTGTATAAAATATCCATTGTTGACACAATCAGGATTCCACCCCCATACTTTGGCTTCACACCCGATTTTCTTTACACCAGACACACATCCATTGCTGTGATGTAGATCCATTGCTGTCAACACTATCCCAGCCCACAGCCTACTGGTCCTGGGAGACAGCAACTCTATCACTATATTGTGTGCAGAATCCAGGAAGGGCCTAACACGGGGGCTCCATAAATACTCCCTGAAGTGCTGCACTTGAGAAGAGTCTATGATTTTATTACCTAGTGCTCTACCTACACATGTTATCACTCTGCATTATGTCATGATCCTTAGTCCCCCTCACCTGACAGTCAGCAACGCAGGAGCAGAGTCTACACCTCGGTCTGCCCCTATTCCTGGCCCCCAGCCCAGCACCTGGCAAGTAATAGGTGCCAAGTACTGATGAATGAATTGTCTGGAAACATGTGAAACAGGATTCATCAAGAATACCCAGATGGAAGGTCACCATGAACATGCTGCCTGATAACCTGCCAGCCCTTTAATTCTGTCTGCCGACCACTTCCTTCAGCCAGGAACTGCCTGGGCTCAAAGATTTCCCAGAGTCACCATCCTGCCTTGACTTCTGCCGTTCACTTTAGCCTCCTTGATTGTCCTACTTACTGTGGGTTTCTTCACTCTCAGTCTCAGGGGACACCTCTGAACCCCTAAGGTAGCCCACTGGGTCTTCCTTCTCTGGCCAACACATTCCTCTTGCTTCTGTGCATGGCCTTGATAGCAGTGTCACAGGCAATCCCAGGAAACTGACACCCCAGCATGCTGACCTTGGGCACCCGCACTAGTCAAGGGAGCCCTCTCCCTTCATCTCCTGCAGAATCCCCCTAGGAATAGGGGATGCAGATATGTACACATGTGTAGGGAGGAAAGGGGGTCTCATGACATCTTAGCTAGAAGATGATTACAAATTTCTTAAACATTAGTAGAAAATTATGGTTCATTTGTCCTGGCATGCAACTGAATGAGAAAAAAATCTGTGAAAAATTCTGACACCCATGACAAAAGAAATGATCCAAACAATACGACCATCGAGGTGCTTTTCTTTTATGTTTAGGACTAACATTTAAAAATGTGGTATTGAGGAGAATGTCAACAATATTGGGGGAGGCTCTGGAACGATGCTGAGTAGAAAATGGACAATAGATTCCTTTTTTGAGAATTAAGAGAAGCTATTTTGCAGAAAGTGGCAAATGAGCTTGACTTTTAGAAACGAAGAGCATTAAAGCAAGTGAGTTTAGTGGAAAGTAGATGATATTTGGGAGAGGGGTGACGTGTTAAGTTACAAGAGGCAAAGAAATGGAAAGAACACATGTTTTGCAAAGGGAAAAATCATTCCTGTAAAACATCAGAATTGGAGTTTTCTTGCTGTTCTTTTTGTGCCTATGTAGCATCTTCTTTCTGCTGTAACTTCCAACTTGGGTTCTAGGCACTCTGTGTATGTGTGTGTTTACAAGAGAGAAATTGATAAACCTTAGTAAGCCCTAGAAAATTCTAGAGGTCTGAAATAAACAGATATTTTTTCAAGTTTATTTAATTAAAAAGCAAAACAAAACAAAAACAGTGTCATCTGCTCCTATTAGGTAAAATATATGATCATATTGGAATCTTTGTGTGTGTGTGTGGCTGGCCAATATAGGGATCCACACCCTTGACCTTGGTGATACGAGGCTGTGCTCTAACCAGCTGAGCTACCAGCCAGCCTATACATGATCATATTGGAATAATATGCAACAGAGAGATACTCTGCGGCTATGGAGAATAAGCTGATTGCAAGGAAAAAAGATGCTCACAGATAAGGCAAGTGTAGGCTTTTTGTCCCCCATTGTGGAATAGTACAGGGAACAATGCAAATGTATTGAGGCTGGTAATTCCAAGTCATGGGAAGGAAATTAAAATGATGACTCTGGAAGAATAGTTTCAAATGTCAAGGAGTTTGAGGCAGGTGATCAATTTAGTGAAATGACAATTGCTTTAGGAGAGGCTGCTTCTTTGAAAGGATTGATACATACAGCAAGGCAAGGTAGGTGACTGTGCTGCTAAGTTTTTAATATTGCTATGAGTTTTAACTTTAAATATATTTGTGACTTTGCATGTAGCTCTGAATTTTGAGTGTCATAATTATTTAAGAATCTTTTATGGATTTGATTACTATAGCTTTCACTGTAATTTGATGAGGTTTTAGAACTACATTCCATTTCTAATTTTGGTTTTATTATTTCCAAGTGCCAAAATACTTAACACAGAACCACCTCTTATTCTATAATAAAAAGCAATGGAGACAAGTTATTCAGTTGAAAAAAATTACTTTTTTTTTTTTTTTTTAAAGATGACCTGTAAGTGGATCCTATCGATTGATGTGGTGTTGTCAGCACCACGCTCTCCCAAGTGAGCCAATCAGCCAACCCTTCATAGGGATCCAAACCCGTGGCCCTGGTGCTGTCAGCACCGCACTCTCCAAGTGCGCACGGGCCGGCCCTGCTCCATGGTAGTTTTAGCTGCTTCCCTCCTTTGTTCTCAGAATTTTCATTTTCCCATGATCTCCTGGACAACTTCAACCATGCTAACGATTAAAACCCATCACATCTGTCTGTCATGGTGTGGATTGGCTCCCAAGCAGAAGACTCAGGGCTTCTTTGAACTAGGACTTGCATTGACTTCAACTCAACCAAGCTGAGGCGCCCATCTTGTGATTACACTTAGCATGTGCTATGAATGGAGAGAAATGAAGTGAAAAGTGCCTATGAGATGCGAAGTCATACTTGTCACGTTCCTAGTCCTCTCTCTGGGCTTCTCTCCATCTTCAGCTCCACCTCACTGTTTACCCCTTAAAGAAGCCAGATGCTCTCTAATTCATATGTCCACGAAACACTTGGTTTCAAATAACGGGTATTAAATGAATATCTGTTGGAAGTTGTGTATCCTAAATTTGTAGGTGTCCTTTATGTGACTGACGATGGCATGAATAACTAGTGTTAACAGTCTTTGATGTGCTCAGCATTAATATACATTAGGAATTGTCATGGAATCTTGTAAAATTGAAAAAAAAATCCAAATGCATGTCATCTGGCCTTGGAGTCCAGTTCTTCGGTACACACTCTGCTGATTTGGGCACCTCAGTCAAGAACCCAGTCAAAGAATCTCACAGAGTCACCCACAGGCCACGAAGCCACAGCACACGAGCAAGACTTTCCTGTGCTGCCCTGTTAACCATGAGCAGATGCCAAGGGCCCCAGATGTTTCAGCAAATCCTCTAGTTTCAGCAACTCCTCTAATAAGAAATAGGCCAAAGCAAACAAACAAAAAAGGAAAAAGCGCATTGGAAGAAATAGAGATCATGCAAGGGAAACAGAAAATACCATTAACTTCCTCAGAGTTATAGGAGAGAAACTGTTGGACTAACTGAAGAAGAACAGACATTGTTAAAGTAGAAGAGGGAGAAGATGAATCAAATAACCATGAGGTCATTTAGAAATTAAAAATATAACTGTTGAAATTTTTGTTTGTTTGTTTTGTGTGTGTGTGTGTGTGTGTGTGTGACAGTTAAGGGCGTTGTAACCATAGGGGTGGTGTCGCCCGCACCGCGCTCAGCCAGTGAGCACACCGGCCATCCCTATGTGGGATCCGAACCCGCGGCAGCGCCCCTGCGCTCCCAGCGCCGCTCTCTCCCGTGTGCACCACGGGGCGGCCCATAAGTGTTGAAATTTAAATTAGAAAACAACTCACTAGAAAGATGAGAAAATAACACAAGGGAAGCCTGATTAGATCAAAAAAACAAAGGGATAACAAGAAAGATACAATTGAAAGAAAAGCATAAAAAAGTAAAAGGAGTAAAAGGGAAAGAGAGAGAGAAAACGGAAGTGCGTGTCCGCAGAGCCAGTGTCTGAAGAACACGCGTTCCAGGAAGAGCCACGGAGATGGGCAGGAGGAGAGAACCGTGGGAGAAAGGAGGAAGGGACAGGTCCCGGAGGTCCCCATAGGTCCCCACGTGGAGAGTGACGATGGGTCCATACGCCGCCCCGCACTGGGGAAGCACAGGGGACACCGTGTCAACTATGGGTGTGGGGGTCAAGGGGACGGACCCTGCGGAGGAGCCTCAAGAGGGAGACGACAGGGGAATCCGGCCTTCAGCGTCTCCTGCAGAGTCGGTTCCGATCTCAGCTTTTCCTCGTCAAACGTGAGTCCGACAAGGCGAGGACGGGCCTCTGGACGTTTAGCAGCCCAAGACCGTTTTCTTAGCAGTCTATGGGGGGCATCTCCCACTAGGAAGAAGACATAAACCCGGACAGGGGACAGGGCCCTGGTGACGGCCACGGGGGAACATACCGAACCCGACTGCTCGGAGGCTGCATTGTAGACATTGGATCCCAGGAGGTGTCGTCCAGAGCACCACATGGGTCCCTGAGGCGTTCACCTTTGGTGACAGTAGCTGCCCTAACGGGGACAGTGCGCGTGCGCAGACGCCACCGCGCACAGAGGACATGCGGTCCGCGCCGGACTGTCAGCCGCGTCCCCGCAGCCGCCGGTGCGCGGCGCTCAGAGCCGCGGACGGGAAGCCGCGGTCGCGGGGTGCGCTCTCCGTGGCGCCTCCTGGTGACCCTGCCTGCAGCTGCCGCCCCCAGGCCACCCGTCCCGCCCGGGGACAGGAGCGCAGGACCGGCTGCTCTCCACTCCCTGCTCCCGCCCCTCTGCGGCCGATGACAGCGGGTTCCAGCGAAACGACGGATTCCCACGGGCGCTCCAGGTCGGTGCAAGGGGTCCGCCCTGACGAGGCGCCGAGCACAGCCGTGAGGGGGACCCGCGTGGGCTATCGTAGGCCGACGGTCCTGGCGGTTCCTCGGCCCCAGGCTGGCAGGCACAGTCCGCGGCGTGACAGTCCTGACCGCGGAGCCGTGTGCTATTAAAGCTACACGGTCACCACGAGCGACGGTATCTTGTATACTTTTTCAAAACTGAGTTTTCTATTCTATGACTGTACTCAACCGTATGAAATATAGAATTAGTAATTTATCAAATTGCGTAAAAAATGTCAATTGTTATTTATATATAAACAAAATTTATAGATTTATTTGGAAGAATTGATATATTTTCCCTACTTATTTTCTCATCTATGAACATGTACATCTCTTCATTGTCTTCAGTTTGTTCGTTTTTTCAATAACAGTTTACACTCAGTGTTTAGAAATCATGATTGTAAAAATGCACCCTAATTATTCATGCAAACCTTATGAATGAAAATTTGGGGTGTTTCCAACCCTTAGTAATAGGTATTGTCATATTAACAATCTTGTCGACACCTCACCTTATAATTTTTCAAGGTTACATATGATATAGATTCCTGAATATTGGGTTACAGTATAAAATAGTAAATATACAAGTATAATTTTGCTAAATTTTCCGAGTTTCTGCTCCTTATGGGCTCTACCATTTGCATTCCACCACAGTGTATTATAATACCTGGATCCCCACAGTCTCACTAACAAGTTTGTTATCAAAAAATTAAATTTTGCAAATCTAATAGGTGAAGTATTGTATTTCAATATATTTTAAATGTCTAGTTCTCTATGAGGGATTTTAAGCACCTCATTAAGTATTGATGCCAATTTAAATTTCCTTTTGTGTTATTAGATTGTTCATATACTTTGTTCATTTTTATTTCATTTTGATGGTCATTTCCATCTCATTTTTTCACACATCATTGTATTAGTGATATTATCCTAGTTTAAGAGGTTTTTTGTTTTTTTGCTTTTTTTAAAATTGAAACATTATTGATCACCCATTTTAAGTATTATAGCTTGTAATTACTTTTTGTCGTGTCCTTTTGACCTAGTTGGTGGCATTTACCTTTTGTTTGAGTTTGCTTTGCTTTATTAATGGCTGCTATGCCATCCATGTTAACTGCTGCTACATTAGTAGCAGCATATTTTCACCAGTGATTTGAAATGCTATCTTTCTTAAATACTAAATTTCTATAAATCTTGGGTATCTCTTTGAATTCTCCATTCTTTTCCATTAGGTTTTATATTTACTTATAAACAAATTCCATATGGTCTTGATAATGAAGAATTTATAAAAAAAATTTTTTTCGATCTCTGGTAGACTTACACCTCCCTTTTGATTTGTTTCCTCAATTTTTTCTGATGAACGATTACTGTTTCATCAACATTTTATAATCATCCTTTTTTGTTGTAGGTGAAGAAACAAATGAGACTATTTTTAATGTGATCATGACACACGTATAAAGTAACTTAGGAGAAAATAAAATCCTTAGGATCATGTGGCTTTCTGGCCAAGAAAATATCTCTGACATTTCTCTATCGTTTGTGTATGTATGTTTTAAGAGTGTTCTAATGCTTAAATCACATAGTTAAACAGGCTTTGTTGAGTTCTTGTTAGCTTTATGCCAAATATTTTAACAATTTTGTGGCTATTGAAAATGGAATCTTGATTTGTGGAATGTAATCTAGATAGTTATTGTTATTACATAAGACATTTATTAAATTTATATGTGAATTTTTCTAAATCGCAACATGTAAATTTTATTTTAGAAAGTCGTCTTGTTTGTAATAGGTTTTTAATTAATTCTTTTTGATTTTCTAAATTCACAATACATACACATAACACATTTTTCTCCATCTTGAGATATACAAATATGTATGGTCAAACCTTATTTTATCTACTGTTTTGATATTTATGAGTCTTACATTTTCTCAAAAGTACTTTTGCTTCTGTGGAAATTATTATGTCTCTTTCTTTCTCCTAATGCTTAATACTTTTGCAAAATATTGAAGTTAGTAATTCATCTCAAATTTAATTTTGTGAACGGTACCTAGCAGAAGCATAACTGGATTTAATTTCCAAATAAATAATATTTCAATCCCTGTAATGATGAAGTGCTTTCCCATAAGTAATCTGAATCCTTTCCACACATATACCAGAATCTGTTTCAAAATTCAAACTTTTACTCCACTTCGCTTATTCTTTGCCAATCTCATTCACTTTCAATTATGTTCCTTTGCAATACATTTTATTAGACGGAGCAAATTTCCTCTTTGTTTTCATTATTATTGTTCTTCTTATGTCTTGAACATTTTGGGGGCCGTTTTTGCACATAATTTTTTTTCATATTAACTTTGAGGTTATTTGACAAGTCCCCTAAACATCACTCTTTGGAATTTTTCAAGTTTAGATTTATTGAATCTATTGATTAACATAGGTAGAATACATATATATGTGGCGTAACTTCCTAGCATCACTGCTGCCCGGCACATGGACACACCTGGGCATTTTGGTAGGAGCTGCTGAGTGGCTCCTGCGACAGGGGTATATATGAACACATCTCCTGGGGCATCTGCTGGGACCTCTTCTTCCTTCATTCTCACAAGAGCTGGTCGTCACCAGACATACAGACCTGCCCATCTGATGGGGCAAATGCTATCTGAATAGTGAGTAAATTTCTGTGCATCATCATTAGGGAGGCCGCGGATGTCTGACATTTACTGGCCATGTGAATTGCTTCCCTGTGGAACTGCAGGAATATGTCCTTTGTCCCTATGGATAAATGAGAACTCTTTGTACAACTAGGATGCATACTACCCTTTCTCTGCCCATGAAGAATTTTCCAGTCTGGGGCTTGTCTTTTCACCTTTTGGCATTATTCTGGTTTTTGTTTGGACCAGGAAAAGTCAGCATTTTCCTCAGTGGCTTCTGGCTCTCTGGTCATTCAAAAGTAGTTCCTATTTCAAGATTATGGCAATAATAACTATCAGGGCTTTGTGTTTCTACATAGAGTCTTTGATTTTTCTGTAATGTTCCTCTTACTAAAAACATAAAATGAAAATTATTCAGATCTTTCTCATATTATGCGGCCAGATACAAAAGGCCACATAACATATAACTGTACTGATAGGAACAATCCACGATAGGTAAATTCACACACACAGAAAATGGAGTGGTAGTCAGGGACAGGGAGAGGCGGGATGGGGAGTGACAGCTTAATGGCTACAGAGTTGATGAAGCTGTTTGATCACTAGATGGTGGTAAGGGTTGCGCCATATTAAAAATGTACTTAATGCCACTGAATGGTAATTTTGAAAATATTAAAAACACTTTATTTTATACAAGGGATATTATTGAAAATAAAAGATGAAAAAATTTGAGGAGATGCAGGACACAGACAAAAATGAGGAGAAGCACAGCGTCAAGGAAGGGCAAGAACAGATCTGGAGTGGGGACTGGTGAGGGTGTTTGTGGGAGCTCTGGAGCCAGGGCTCCCCTGGGTGCTGGTGTTTCTTCTAATTCTTCTGATGTTTCAGGAACGGTTATGTCAGGTCTCTCTAGCTCTACCTCTGGATCTTGATCTTTCTCCTGCTCTTTCTCTTGCTCTTTCTCCTGATCTTTCTCTTGATCTTTCTGTTGCTCCTGCTCTGGATCTTGCGTCTGATCTACCACTTGCTCTGGATCTTGTTCCTGCTCTACCTCTTGCTCTGGA
Organism: Cynocephalus volans; assembly: GCF_027409185.1. Taxonomy (NCBI): domain Eukaryota; kingdom Metazoa; phylum Chordata; class Mammalia; order Dermoptera; family Cynocephalidae; genus Cynocephalus; species Cynocephalus volans. Next base: position 49,191,449 of record NC_084476.1, on the reverse strand, counting down.
TATTGCTCCTGCTCTACCACTTGCTCTGGATCTTGCTCCTGCTCTACTTCTTGCTCTGGCTTGGGCTCTGGATCTTGCTCTCGCTCTGCCTCTGGCAGTGGAGGTGGAGCTGGAGCTGGAACTCGAGCCGAACATGGCAGCAGCTCTTGGGACTGTTGTTGAGCTGGGGCGGAAGCTGGAACTGGAGAGACAACAATTGAAAATATCAATGTGTGTTTCTATGTCTCATCCAATGACACTGTCTTTCTAGAAGCCCAAGTCCAGAGACCCAGTCTCAGGAAGTCTCCCCACACCGCAGAACACTGTATGATTGTTCTGAGTACTCAGTGCCCCTGTCCCCAGCCTGCTTCTCGAAACTCTGCTCTGTGTGGCCCAGCCCAGGCCCCTCCCCAAACCCGCACAGGCACCCACCCTCTTCCTCCTCACCCTCAGTCTCCGCCTCACTAGGCCCCAGCTGCTCCAGCTTCTCCAGCTGCGCCAGAAGAAGATCAGCCTTACGCTCCACCTCTGAACCTCGCATACTGATATGTACATAGGCCGGAAGAAACTTCAAAGAATGAAATTCAGGAGGCTCGTGGAAATCGGTGGAATAGAATTCCAGCCAGATCTTTAAGACAGAGGACATGGCACTGTGGGAGACAGGTGGGCAACAGCATCAGAGGCCTGGCCTATCCCTCTATGCTGCCCTCCCAAGGCTCCCCTGAGTGAGCTGCAGTCTTGTACCCTCTGCCCGTGCCTGTCCATAGACCAGCCCATCCAATGTCCACCCCCAGTATGGCAGTTCTGGCACAGATGGGCCTGGCAGCCAAGGAGGGGCTGGCAAAAGCCTCCATGGGAGGAGCCTTCAACCACTGATGTGACCACGTTTCCCTTCTTCAGGGAAACCTGACAACCTCCTCTGTCTGTGTCACTGCCCCATCCCTGCTGGAATGACCTGTCCACCCCAGGAGGGTGCTGTCTGCTCTGGGCATTACTCACTGGCACACAGGAGGTGTCCAGCAATATCTGATAAATGAGGAAACAGAGGGAGGCGCTGCTCCCCTGGTCTACCCAGGGCCCTTGGAAAAGCCCAAACTTGAGCTCACACGTGAATGTACTGCCCAAGTGTCTGCATGAAAATCTGCATATCATTTTCCCAGTGACAGCAATCTCTTGGCCCTGACCACACTCTGCACCCTCAGCACCAGCTGAGCATCCCCATGGAGGCTCCAGCCCCGAGTGTGAGCGGGATGCTCTGCACACCTCCTGCTCTGGCTCAGCACGGGCTCTGGGGGTGTGGGCAGGGCAGGGTGGGAGGGCGTGGGGATGGATTCTCTCTGGGCTCACTCTGCTCTCCAGCCTCTCGCACACCCTACGGTGCCTGGGACCACATCCCCAGCCGTCTTGACCTCTTTCCCTGCAGGGAAAGCCTTGAGCCCTCAGCCCTGTAGCAGGAATCATAAGATGTGTGAGAGCCAGAGTTCTGCCAGCCCCCCACCCACAGGCCCCCGCAGACCACACGCAGTTGTGTGGAGATGGGAGCCCCTCCTTCTGCACCTAAACCCCACTTACCATTTTAGCTGCTCCAGGGATTCGCCATCCCCGTGACAATCAGTAATCATGTTTCCATACCTAGAGGAGGTCAGGAGTGTGTCAAATCTACCATATGGTGGCACTACCTGCTTCTCATGTCTACTGTGACTGTCTCACCTCTGACTAGACTGGAAGCCCACGAGGGCAGTGAATGCAGTCTCCTCGGTTCATTGGATTATGGTCAGTGCCCAGAAAGTGACTGCACATAGTGTGGCTTCACGTATGATTGTTGAAGGAATGAACCCCAACCAACTCCTCCCAAGATCTCTGGGTGCACCTGAAGCCGCTCTGCCCGCCTCTGGTCTCCCTGCTTTGAATACACCCAGGAGCCTACAGATAGAATCTCAAATTTCCTGTAAAAATGTGAAAACAGTGAAGCCCAAGTCAATGAGGTCAGTGAGGGGGTGACAGAGACTTCCTCGTGGGGGTGTCAGGAATCCTGAATGAGGACGACCGTGGCCCCTCCAGCAGACCTTACACAGGGCTGGACTCAGGAGCAGCACTTTCCATGGGGGACCCACTGGAGCTTGTTCCTGTTACCACCCACTGAACACAGGAGGAAAGTGAGGCTCAGAGGGGTGTGGTGACAGTCCTAAGACTCACAGCTGGGAGGCGGCCTAGTGACACTGTGTGATCCAGGGCCTGAGTGCTCACCTGAGGAAAAGCAGGTGCAGCACATGCCGGGGACTGGCAAAGTTCTTGTAGCTTGACAGAAACAGGTGGACATAAGATTGGTCACCACCCAAGACAGCAGGCACCAGGTGCTCCACCCGCTTCTTCAGGGTGCGTGCCGGGACAGGCCACACCATGTGGGTGGCATCCGAGCTCAATGAAGATGTGTCTTCACTCCAGGACAGGACAGGGGAGAGATACACAGTGACAGCACCGTGAACCCCAAGGAGGGCAGGGGCTGGAGGCCAGTCTTAACCCCAGGGAGGACATGAGAAGACAGCCTGAGGGCCCAGGGTTAATGTACAGGGTGGTGGTTGCCACCCCGGCAGTCCCCGTTCACCCTCCAGCCAGACCTGAGGTGTGAACACACCAGGACCAGCAGGTTTATAAACCCCCCACACTCTGCCCCTGCCCTGGGAGGGTGTCCCATGTCCCCGTTCCCCACACACTCAGGAGGAGTGGATGCGGTCACCCAGGGAGGCTCATAGTGCTGGCCTGGCCTTGCCCAACCTCCTCTGGGCCACCTGACATTACCTTTGGGGACCTCCTCCCAGACGGCCACAGGGGTCGAGGGCGAGGGCTGAACCAGCGCCGGAAGCATTGGACAAGCCTCTCAGCACAGGGCTTCCTGGGGCTACGGCCCCGGGACCTCGGGATACAGCACAACATCTCACTCTGCCTGTGGCCAAGTGAGCTGGGGAAGGGGCTGTGTATAGAATGTGGGTGTCAGGTTACCGAGTTCCGAGTTCTGTTGGGGTTTGTCGTCAAGGAAGTGAAGTCACTTCCTGATACCTCATTTCCTGAGCCCCTCCTCTGTGTACAAGACTGCAAATTCCCCTCTGGGTACCTGTCTGCTGACCCTCCTTCCCCATGAACTCTCTCTATTGCCCACACTTCCACCAACACTGCCTGACCACACCCCTGTGCAAGGCCTGGGTGCAGCCAGCGTCACAGCTCGGAGGAGATACACGTAGGTTCACCCCCAGCTCCTGCTTCTTATCACATTATGTGACGCTGGACAAGCCATTGTCACTCTCATGACCTCCCCAGTCTCCCCTTTTGCACAGTGGGGATCTTTCTAGCATCTTCTTCCTAGGGATGGCATCAGGCATGTGTGAGAAAACATCTCTGAAACCTATGGCCGGTGTCACATGCAGCTAATAAACAAGACTAGAGATAAAATCCACGACGGTGTGGAAGGTAGCATGGAATACGACTAACGACAGGTCTGGTTCCTGTCATATAATCTTGAAAATGTCACTTTTGCTCTTGGTCTGTTTTCCCTGTCTGCACCATGCGACAGTTGGAATTTCATGCATTCACATACTGCTTTCCTCCATAAAACCTCACAATGGCTTCGTGTGTATTTAGGTTTGGACTCAAGTGCCACATCTCTGTCTGTGTGGTTGGCTACTCCTCAGGGGCTCCCAGTGGTCCCCACCATCTGCTGCACACATCCTCACGTAATCCCCTTCCCTGCAGTGTGGACTGGATTTAGTGACTCACTTCTAACCAATACAGGATCAAAAGTGAGAAGGTGTCACTTTCTAAATGTCATTGTAACACGCCTGTCTCTAGAGTCTTGTGCTCTGTCTCCTCTGTTCTCTCTGTTTGTATCCACCATATGCCAAGCATGGTGCCGAGAGCTGGAGAAAGAGCTGATTCAGCTGCACCCTGGCTTGGGAGATGATCCCAGTATAAGAAAGAGGAGAAGACGTGCTATCGAGTGCCTGACATTCTAAGAGAGGAAAGTGATCTAGGAGGCCATCAGAATATTCTAGATTAGGAAGCTACCTGAAGATGGTAGGAAATGAACACCATTTGCAGGGAAGAACCAGAGGCGTTTGGTCCATTAAGATGACGGCAACATGGAACTGATGTGTAAGATGTAAGTAAGTAAGAAATACTATTCACAAATTCAAATCCTTTTTTCAAAATCATTGAATGGCAGGGATAAGTGCTCATGTTCAATGCAAACATAACTAGAATTGAGGAAGATTCCATTTATGGAATAACTTTATATCTCCATTAGATGAAAGTATGCAGATATGTTCAGCAATTCTTTTCAAATTGTATAAAATATCCATTGTTGACACAATCAGGATTCCACCCCCATACTTTGGCTTCACACCCGATTTTCTTTACACCAGACACACATCCATTGCAGTGATGTAGATCCATTGCTGTCAACACTATCCCAGCCCACAGCCTACTGGTCCTGGGAGACAGCAACTCTATCACTATATTGTGTGCAGAATCCAGGAAGGGCCTAACACGGGGGCTCCATAAATACTCCCTGAAGTGCTGCACTTGAGAAGAGTCTATGATTTTATTACCTAGTGCTCTACCTACACATGTTATCACTCTGCATTATGTCATGATCCTTAGTCCCCCTCACCTGACAGTCAGCAACCCAGGAGCAGAGTCTACACCTCGGTCTGCCCCTATTTCTGGCCCCCAGCCCAGCACCTGGCAAGTAATAGGTACCAAGTACTGAAGAATGAATTGTCTGCAAACATGTGAAACAGGATTCATCAAGAATACCCAGATGGAAGGTCACCATGAACATGCTGCCTGATAACCTGCCAGCCCTTTAATTCTGTCTGCCGACCACTTCCTTCAGCCAGGAACTGCCTGGGCTCAAAGATTTCCCAGAGTCACCATCCTGCCTTGACTTCTGCCGTTCACTTTAGCCTCCTTGATTGTCCTACTTACTGTGGGTTTCTTCACTCTCAGTCTCAGGGGACACCTCTGAACCCCTAAGGTAGCCCACTGGGTCTTCCTTCTCTGGCCAACACATTCCTCTTGCTTCTGTGCATGGCCTTGATAGCAGTGTCACAGGCAATCCCAGGAAACTGACACCCCAGCATGCTGACCTTGGGCACCCGCACTAGTCAAGGGAGCCCTCTCCCTTCATCTCCTGCAGAATCCCCCTAGGAATAGGGGATGCAGATATGTACACATGTGTAGGGAGGAAAGGGGGTCTCATTACATCTTAGCTAGAAGATGATTACAAATTTCTTAAACATTAGTAGAAAATTATGGTTCATTTGTCCTGGCATGCAACTGAATGAGAAAAAATCTGTGAAAAATTCTGACACCCATGACAAAAGAAATGATCCAAACAATACGACCATCGAGGTGCTTTTCTTTTATGTTTAGGACTAACATTTAAAAATGTGGTGTTGAGGAGAATGTCAACAATATTGGGGGAGGCTCTGGAACGATGCTGAGTAGAAAATGGACAATAGATTCCTTTTTTGAGAATTAAGAGAAGCTATTTTGCAGAAAGTGGCAAATGAGCTTGACTTTTAGAAACGAAGAGCATTAAAGCAAGTGAGTTTAGTGGAAAGTAGATGATATTTGGGAGAGGGGTGACGTGTTAAGTTTCAAGAGGCAAAGAAATGGAAAGAACACATGTTTTGCAAAGGGAAAAATCATTCCTGTAAAACATCAGAATTGGAGTTTTCTTGCTGTTCTTTTTGTGCCTATGTAGCATCTTCTTTCTGCTGTAACTTCCAACTTGGGTTCTAGGCACTCTGTGTATGTGTGTGTTTACAAGAGAGAAATTGATAAACCTTAGTAAGCCCTAGAAAATTCTAGAGGTCTGAAATAAACAGATATTTTTCAAGTTTATTTAATTAAAAAGCAAAACAAAACAAAAACAGTGTCATCTGCTCCTATTAGGTAAAATATATGATCATATTGGAATCTTTGTGTGTGTGTGTGGCTGGCCAATATAGGGATCCACACCCTTGACCTTGGTGATACGAGGCTGTGCTCTAACCAGCTGAGCTACCAGCCAGCCTATACATGATCATATTGGAATAATATGCAACAGAGAGATACTCTGCTGCTATGGAGAATAAGCTGATTGCAAGGAAAAAGATGCTCACAGATAAGGCAAGTGTAGGCTTTTTGTCCCCCATTGTGGAATAGTACAGGGAACAATGCAAATGTATTGAGGCTGGTAATTCCAAGTCATGGGAAGGAAATTAAAATGATGACTCTGGAAGAATAGTTTCAAATGTCAAGGAGTTTGAGGCAGGTGATCAATTTAGTGAAATGACAATTGCTTTAGGAGAGGCTGCTTCTTTGAAAGGATTGATACATACAGCAAGGCAAGGTAGGTGACTGTGCTGCTAAGTTTTTAATATTGCTATGAGTTTTAACTTTAAATATATTTGTGACTTTGCATGTAGCTCTGAATTTTGAGTGTCATAATTATTTAAGAATCTTTTATGGATTTGATTACTATAGCTTTCACTGTAATTTGATGAGGTTTTAGAACTACATTCCATTTCTAATTTTGGTTTTATTATTTCCAAGTGCCAAAATACTTAACACAGAACCACCTCTTATTCTATAATAAAAAGCAATGGAGACAAGTTATTCAGTTGAAAAAAATTACTTTTTTTTTTTTTTTTAAAGATGACCTGTAAGTGGATCCTATCGATTGATGTGGTGTTGTCAGCACCACGCTCTCCCAAGTGAGCCAATTAGCCAACCCTTCATAGGGATCCAAACCCGTGGCCCTGCTGCTGTCAGCACCGCACTCTCCAAGTGCGCACGGGCCGGCCCTGCTCCATGGTAGTTTTAGCTGCTTCCCTCCTTTCTTCTCAGAATTTTCATTTTCCCATGTTCTCCTGGACAACTTCAACCCTGCTAACGATTAAAACCCATCACATCTGTCTGTCATGGTGTGGATTGGCTCCCAAGCAGAAGACTCAGGGCCTCTTTGAACTAGGACTTGCATTGACTTCAACTCAACCAAGCTGAGGCGCCGATCTTGTGATTACACTTAGCATGTGCTATGAATGGAGAGAAATGAAGTGAAAAGTGCCTATGAGATGCGAAGTCATACTTGTCACGTTCCTAGTCCCCTCTCTGGGCTTCTCTCCATCTTCAGCTCCACCTCACTGTTTACCCCTTAAAGAAGCCAGATGCTCTCTAATTCATATGTCCACGAAACACTTGGTTTCAAATAACGGGTATTAAATGAATATCTGTTGGAAGTTGTGTATCCTAAATTTGTATGTGTCCTTTGTGTGACTGACGATGGCATGAATAACTAGTGTTAACAGTCTTTGATGTGCTCAGCATTAATATACATTAGGAATTGTCATGGAATCTTGTAAAATTGAAAAAAAATCCAAAAGCATGTCATCTGGCCTTGGAGTCCAATTCTTCGGTACACACTCTGCTGATTTGGGCACCTCAGTCAAGAACCCAGTCAAAGAACCTCACAGAGTCACCCACAGGCCACGAAGCCACAGCACACGAGCAAGACTTTCCTGTGCTGCCCTGTTAACCATGAGCAGATGCCAAGGGCCCCAGATGTTTCAGCAAATCCTCTAGTTTCAGCAACTCCTCTAATAAGAAATAGGCCAAAGCAAACAAACAAAAAAGGAAAAAGCGAATTGGAAGAAATAGAGATCATGCAAGGGAAACAGAAAATACCATTAACTTCCTCAGAGTTATAGGAGAGAAACTGTTGGACTAACTGAAGAAGAACAGACATTGTTAAAGTAGAAGAGGGAGAAGATGAATCAAATAACCATGAGGTCATTTAGAAATTAAAAATATAACTGTTGAAATTTTTGTTTGTTTGTTTTGTGTGTGTGTGTGTGTGTGTGTGACAGTTAAGGGCGTTGTAACCATAGGGGTGGTGTCGCCCGCACCGCGCTCAGCCAGTGAGCACACCGGCCATCCCTATGTGGGATCCGAACCCGCCGCAGCGCCCCTGCGCTCCCAGCGCCGCTCTCTCCCGTGTGCGCCACGGGGCGGCCCATAAGTGTTGAAATTTAAATTAGAAAACAACTCACTAGAAAGATGAGAAAATAACACAAGGGAAGCCTGATTAGATCAAAAAAACAAAGGGATAACAAGAAAGATACAATTGAAAGAAAAGCATAAAAAAGTAAAAGGAGTAAAAGGGAAAGAGAGAGAGAAAACGGAAGTGCGTGTCCGCAGAGCCAGTGTCTGAAGAACACGCGCTCCAGGAAGAGCCGCGGAGATGGGCAGGAGGAGAGAACCGTGGGAGAAAGGAGGAAGGGACAGGTCCCGGAGGTCCCCATAGGTCCCCACGTGGAGAGTGACGATGGGTCCATACGCCGCCCCGCACTGGGGAAGCACAGGGGACACCGTGTCAACTATGGGTGTGGGGGTCAAGGGGACGGACCCTGCGGAGGAGCCTCAAGAGGGAGACGACAGGGGAGTCCGGCCTTCAGCGTCTCGTGCAGAGTCGGTTCCGATCTCCGCTTTTCCTCGTCAAACGTGAGTCCGACAAGGCGAGGACGGGCCTCTGGACGTTTAGCAGCCCAAGACCGTTTTCTTAGCAGTCTATGGGGGGCGTCTCCCACTAGGAAGAAGACATAAACCCGGACAGGGGACAGGGCCCTGGTGACGGCCACGGGGGAACATACCGAACCCGACTGCTCGGAGGCTGCATTGTAGACATTGGATCCCAGGAGGTGTCGTCCAGAGCACCACATGGGTCCCTGAGGCGTTCACCTGTGGTGACAGCAGCTGCCCTAACAGGGACAGTGCGCGTGCGCAGACGCCACCGCGCACAGAGGACATGCGGTCCGCGCCGGGCTGTCAGCCGCGTCCCCGCAGCCGCCGGTGTGCGGCGCTCAGAGCCGCGGACGGGAAGCCGCGGTCGCGGGGTGCGCTCTCCGTGGCGCCTCCTGGTGACCCTGCCTGCAGCTGCCGCCCCCAGGCCGCCCGTCCCGCCTGGGGACAGGAGCGCACGACCGGCTGCTCTCCACTCCCTGCTCCCGCCCCTCTGCGGCCGATGACAGCGGGTTCCAGCGACAGGACGGATTCCCACAGGCGCTCCAGGTCGGTGCAAGGGGTCCGCGCTGACGAGGCGCCGAGCACAGCCGTGAGGGGGACCCGCGTGGGCTATCGTCGGCCGACGGTCCTGGCGGTTCCTCGGCCCCAGGCTGGCAGGCACAGTCCGCGGCGTGACAGTCCTGACCGCGGAGCCGTGTGCTATTAAAGCTACACGGTCACCACGAGCGACGGTATCTTGTGTACTTTTTCAAAACTGAGTTTTCTATTCTATGACTGTACTCAACCGTATGAAATATAGAATTAGTAATTTATCAAATTGCGTAAAAAATGTCAATTGTTATTTATATATAAACAAAATTTATAGATTTATTTGGAAGAATTGATATATTTTCCCTACTTATTTTCTCATCTATGAACATGTACATCTCTTCATTGTCTTCAGTTTGTTCGTTTTTTCAATAACATTCTACACTCAGTGTTTAGAAATCATGATTGTAAAAATGCACCCTAATTATTCATGCAAACCTTATGAATGAAAATTTGGGGTGTTTCCAACCCTTAGTAATAGGTATTGTCATATTAACAATCTTGTCGACACCTCACCTTATAATTTTTCAAGGTTACATATGATATAGATTCCTGAATATTGGGTTACAGTATAAAATAGTAAATATACAAGTATAATTTTGCTAAATTTTCCGAGTTTCTGCTCCTTATGGGCTCTACCATTTGCATTCCACCACAGTGTATTATAATACCTGGATCCCCACAGTCTCACTAACAAGTTTGTTATCAAAAAATTAAATTTTGCAAATCTAATAGGTGAAGTATTGTATTTCAATATATTTTAAATGTCTAGTTCTCTATGAGGGATTTTAAGCACCTCATTAAGTATTGATGCCAATTTAAATTTCCTTTTGTGTTATTAGATTGTTCATATAGTTTGTTCATTTTTATTTCATTTTGTTGGTCATTTCCATCTCATTTTTTCACACATCATTGTATTAGTGATATTATCCTAGTTTAAGAGGTTTTTTGTTTTTTTGCTTTTTTTAAAATTGAAACATTATTGATCACCCATTTTAAGTATTATAGCTTGTAATTACTTTTTGTCGTGTCCTTTTGTCCTAGTTGGTGGCATTTACCTTTTGTTTGAGTTTGCTTTGCTTTATTAATGGCTGCTATGCCATCCATGTTAACTGCTGCTACATTAGTAGCAGCATATTTTCACCAGTGATTTGAAATGCTATCTTTCTTAAATACTAAATTTCTATAAATCTTGGGTATCTCTTTGAATTCTCCATTCTTTTCCATTAGGTTTTATATTTACTTATAAACAAATTCCATATGGTCTTGATAATGAAGAATTTATAAAAAAAATTTTTTTCGATCTCTGGTAGACTTACACCTCCCTTTTGATTTGTTTCCTCAATTTTTTCTGATGAACGATTACTGTTTCATCAACATTTTATAATCATCCTTTTTTGTTGTAGGTGAAGAAACAGATGAGACTATTTTTAATGTGATCATGACACACGTATAAAGTAACTTAGGAGAAAATAAAATCCTTAGGATCATGTGGCTTTCTGGCCAAGAAAATATCTCTGACATTTCTCTATCGTTTGTGTATGTATGTTTTAAGAGTGTTCTAATGCTTAAATCACATAGTTAAACAGGCTTTGTTGAGTTCTTGTTAGCTTTATGCCAAATATTTTAACAATTTTGTGGCTATTGAAAATGGAATCTTGATTTGTGGAATGTAATCTAGATAGTTATTGTTATTACATAAGACATTTATTAATTTTATATGTGAATTTTTCTAAATCGCAACATGTAAATTTTATTTTAGAAAGTCGTCTTGTTTGTAATAGGTTTTTAATTAATTCTTTTTGATTTTCTAAATTCACAATAGATACACATAACACATTTTTCTCCATCTTGAGATATACAAATATGTATGGTCAAACCTTATTTTATCTACTGTTTTGATATTTATGAGTCTTACATTTTCTCAAAAGTACTTTGGCTTCTGTGGAAATTATTATGTCTCTTTCTTTCTCCTAATGCTTAATACTTTTGCAAAATATTGAAGTTAGTAATTCATCTCAAATTTAATTTTGTGAACGGTACCTAGCAGAAGCATAACTGGATTTAATTTCCAAATAAATAATATTTCAATCCCTGTAATGATGAAGTGCTTTCCCATAAGTAATCTGAATCCTTTCCACACATATACCAGAATCTGTTTCAAAATTCACACTTTTACTCCACTTCGCTTATTCTTTGCCAATCTCATTCACTTTCAAGTATGTTCCTTTGCAATACATTTTATTAGACGGAGCAAATTTCCTCTTTGTTTTCATTATTATTGTTCTTCTTATGTCTTGAACATTTTGGGGGCCATTTTTGCACATAATTTTTTTTCATATTAACTTTGAGGTTATTTGACAAGTCCCCTAAACATCACTCTTTGGAATTTTTCAAGTTTAGATTTATTGAATCTATTGATTAACATAGGTAGAATACATATATATGTGGCGTAACTTCCTAGCATCACTGCTGCCCGGCACATGGACACACCTGGGCATTTTGGTAGGAGCTGCTGAGTGGCTCCTGCGACAGGGGTATCTATGAACACATCTCCTGGGGCATCTGCTGGGACCTCTTCTTCCTTCATTCTCACAAGAGCTGGTCGTCACCAGACATACAGACCTGCCCATCTGATGGGGCAAATGCTATCTGAATAGTGAGTAAATTTCTGTGCATCATCATTAGGGAGGCCGCGGATGTCTGACATTTACTGGCCATGTGAATTGCTTCCCTGTGGAACTGCAGGAACATGTCCTTTGTCCCTATGGATAAATGAGAACTCTTTGTACAACTAGGATGCATACTACCCTTTCTCTGCCCATGAAGAATTTTCCAGTCTGGGGCTTGTCTTTTCACCTTTTGGCATTATTCTGGTTTTTGTTTGGACCAGGAAAAGTCAGCATTTTCCTCAGTGGCTTCTGGCTCTCTGGTCATTCAAAAGTAGTTCCTATTTCAAGATTATGGCAATAATAACTATCAGGGCTTTGTGTTTCTACATAGAGTCTTTGATTTTTCTGTAATTTTCCTCTTACTAAAAACATAAAATGAAAATTATTCAGATCTTTCTCATATTATGCGGCCAGATACAAAAGGCCACATAACATATAACTGTACTGATAGGAACAATCCACGATAGGTAAATTCACACACACAGAAAATGGAGTGGTAGTCAGGGACAGGGAGAGGCGGGATGGGGAGTGACAGCTTAATGGCTACAGAGTTGATGAAGCTGTTTGATCACTAGATGGTGGTAAGGGTTGCGCCATATTAAAAATGTACTTAATGCCACTGAATGGTAATTTTGAAAATATTAAAAACACTTTATTTTATACAAGGGATATTATTGAAAATAAAAGATGAAAAAATTTGAGGAGATGCAGGACACAGACAAAAATGAGGAGAAGCACAGCGTCAAGGAAGGGCAAGAACAGATCTGGAGTGGGGACTGGTGAGGGTGTTTGTGGGAGCTCTGGAGCCAGGGCTCCCCTGGGTGCTGGTGTTTCTTCTAATTCTTCTGATGTTTCAGGAACGGTTATGTCAGGTCGCTCTAGCTCTACCTCTGGATCTTGATCTTTCTCCTGCTCTTTCTCTTGCTCTTTCTCCTGATCTTTCTCTTGATCTTTCTGTTGCTCCTGCTCTGGATCTTGCGTCTGATCTACCACTTGCTCTGGATCTTGTTCCTGCTCTACCTCTTGCTCTGGATCTTGCTCCTGCTCTACCACTTGCTCTGGATCTTGCTCCTGCTCTACTTCTTGCTCTGGCTTGGGCTCTGGATCTTGCTCTCGCTCTGCCTCTGGCAGTGGAGGTGGAGCTGGAGCTGGAACTCGAGCCGAACATGGCAGCAGCTCTTGGGACAGTTGTTCAGCCGGGGCGGAAGCTGGAACTGGAGAGACAACAATTGAAAATATCAATGTGAGTTTCTATGTCTCATCCAATGACACTGTCTTTCTAGAAGCCCAAGTCCAGAGACCCAGGCTCAGGAAGTCTCCCCACACCGCAGAACACTGTATGATTGTTCTGAGTACTCAGTGCCCCTGTCCCCAGCCTGCTTCTCGAAACTCTGCTCTGTGTGGCCCAGCCCAGGCCCCTCCCCAAACCCGCACAGGCACCCACCCTCTTCCTCCTCACCCTCAGTCTCCGCCTCACTAGGCCCCAGGTGCTCCGGCTTCTCCAGCTGCGCCAGAAGAAGATCAGCCTTACGCTCCACCTCTGAACCTCGCATACTGATATGTACATAGGCCGGAAGAAACTTCAAAGAATGAAATTCAGGAGGCTCGTGGAAATCGGTGGAATAGAATTCCAGCCAGATCTTTAAGACAGAGGACATGGCACTGTGGGAGACAGGTGGGCAACAGCATCAGAGGCCTGGCCTATCCCTCTATGCTGCCCTCTCAAGGCTCCCCTGAGTGAGCTGCAGTCTTGTACCCTCTGCCCGTGCCTGTCCATAGACCAGCCCATCCAATGTCCACCCCCAGTATGGCAGTTCTGGCACAGATGGGCCTGGCAGCCAAGGAGGGGCTGGCAAAAGCCTCCATGGGAGGAGCCTTCAACCACTGATGTGACCACGTTTCCCTTCTTCAGGGAAACCTGACAACCTCCTCTGTCTGTGTCACTGCCCCATCCCTGCTGGAATGACCTGTCCACCCCAGGAGGGTGCTGTCTGCTCTGGGCATTACTCACTGGCACACAGGAGGTGTCCAGCAATATCTGATAAATGAGGAAACAGAGGGAGGCGCTGCTCCCCTGGTCTACCCAGGGCCCTTGGAAAAGCCCAAACTTGAGCTCACACGTGAATGTACTGCCCAAGTGTCTGCATGAAAATCTGCATATCATTTTCCCAGTGACAGCAATCTCTTGGCCCTGACCACACTCTGCACCCTCAGCACCAGCTGAGCATCCCCATGGAGGCTCCAGCCCCGAGTGTGAGCGGGATGCTCTGCACACCTCCTGCTCTGGCTCAGCACGGGCTCTGGGGGTGTGGGCAGGGCAGGGTGGGAGGGCGTGGGGATGGATTCTCTCTGGGCTCACTCTGCTCTCCAGCCTCTCGCACACCCTACGGTGCCTGGGACCACATCCCCAGCCGTCTTGACCTCTTTCCCTGCAGGGAAAGCCTTGAGCCCTCAGCCCTGTAGCAGGAATCATAAGATGTGTGAGAGCCAGAGTTCTGCCAGCCCCCCACCCACAGGCCCCCGCAGACCACACGCAGTTGTGTGGAGATGGGAGCCCCTCCTTCTGCACCTAAACCCCACTTACCATTTTAGCTGCTCCAGGGATTCGCCATCCCCGTGACAATCAGTAATCATGTTTCCATACCTAGAGGAGGTCAGGAGTGTGTCAAATCTACCATATGGTGGCACTACCTGCTTCTCATGTCTACTGTGACTGTCTCACCTCTGACTAGACTGGAAGCCCACGAGGGCAGTGAATGCAGTCTCCTCGGTTCATTGGATTATGGTCAGTGCCCAGAAAGTGACTGCACATAGTGTGGCTTCACGTATGATTGTTGAAGGAATGAACCCCAACCAACTCCTCCCAAGATCTCTGGGTGCACCTGAAGCCGCTCTGCCCGCCTCTGGTCTCCCTGCTTTGAATACATCCAGGAGCCTACAGATAGAATCTCAAATTTCCTGTAAAAATGTGAAAACAGTGAAGCCCAAGTCAATGAGGTCAGTGAGGGGGTGACAGAGACTTCCTCGTGGGGGTGTCAGGAATCCTGAATGAGGTCTGGACCGTGAGTCCAGACCTTACACAGGGCTGGACTCAGGAGCAGCACTTTCCATGGGGGACCCACTGGAGCTTGTTCCTGTTACCACCCACTGAACACAGGAGGAAAGTGAGGCTCAGAGGGGTGTGGTGACAGTCCTAAGACTCACAGCTGGGAGGCGGCCTAGTGACACTGTGTGATCCAGGGCCTGAGTGCTCACCTGAGGAAAAGCAGGTGCAGCACATGCCGGGGACTGGCAAAGTTCTTGTAGCTTGACAGAAACAGGTGGACATAAGATTGGTCACCACCCAAGACAGCAGGCACCAGGTGCTCCACCCGCTTCTTCAGGGTGCGTGCCGGGACAGGCCACACCATGTGGGTGGCATCCGAGCTCAATGAAGATGTGTCTTCACTCCAGGACAGGACAGGGGAGAGATACACAGTGACAGCACCGTGAACCCCAAGGAGGGCAGGGGCTGGAGGCCAGTCTTAACCCCAGGGAGGACATGAGAAGACAGCCTGAGGGCCCAGGGTTAATGTACAGGGTGGTGGTTGCCACCCCGGCAGTCCCCGTTCACCCTCCAGCCAGACCTGAGGTGTGAACACACCAGGACCAGCAGGTTTATAAACCCCCCACACTCTGCCCCTGCCCTGGGAGGGTGTCCCATGTCCCCGTTCCCCACACACTCAGGAGGAGTGGATGCGGTCACCCAGGGAGGCTCATAGTGCTGGCCTGGCCTTGCCCAACCTCCTCTGGGCCACCTGACATTACCTTTGGGGACCTCCTCCCAGACGGCCACAGGGGTCGAGGGCGAGGGCTGAACCAGCGCCGGAAGCATTGGACAAGCCTCTCAGCACAGGGCTTCCTGGGGCTACGGCCCCGGGACCTCGGGATACAGCACAACATCTCACTCTGCCTGTGGCCAAGTGAGCTGGGGAAGGGGCTGTGTATAGAATGTGGGTGTCAGGTTACCGAGTTCCGAGTTCTGTTGGGGTCTGTCGTCAAGGAAGTGAAGTCACTTCCTGATACCTCATTTCCTGAGCCCCTCCTCTGTGTACAAGACTGCAAATGCCCCTCTGGGTACCTGTCTGCTGACCCTTCTTCCCCATGAACTCTCTCTATTGCCCACTCTTCCACCAACACTGCCTGACCACACCCCTGTGCAAGGCCTGGTTGCAGCCAGCGTCACAGCTCGGAGGAGATACACGTAGGTTCATCCCCAGCTCCTGCTTCTTATCACTTTATGTGACCCTGGACCAGCCGTTGTCACTCTCATGACCTCCCCAGTCTCCCCTTTTGCACAGTGGGGATCTTTCTAGCATCTTCTTCCTAGGGATGGCATCAGGCATGTGTGAGGAAACATCTCTGAAACTTATGGCCGGTGTCACATGCAGCTAATAAACAAGACTAGAGATAAAATCCACGACGGTGTGGAAGGTAGCATGGAATACAACTAACGACAGGTCTGGTTCCTGTCATATAATCTTGAAAATGTCACTTTTGCTCTTGGTCTGTTTTCCCTGTCTGCACCATGCGACAGTTGGAATTTCATGCATTCACATACTGCTTTCCTCCATAAAACCTCACAATGGCTTCGTGTGTATTTAGGTTTGGACTCAAGTGCCACATCTCTGTCTGTGTGGTGGCTACTCCTCAGGGGCTCCCAGTGGTCCCCACCATCTGCTGCACACATCCTCACATAATCCCCTGCCCTGCAGTGTGGACTGGACTTAGTGACTCACTTCTAACCAATACAGGATCAAAAGTGAGAAGGTGTCACTTTCTAAATGTCATTGTAACACGCCTGTCTCTAGAGTCTTGTGCTCTGTCTCCTCTGTTCTCTCTGTTTGTATCCACCATATGCCAAGCATGGTGCTGAGAGCTGGAGAAAGAGCTGATTCAGCTGCACCCTGGCTTGGGAGATGATCCCAGGATAAGAAAGAGGAGAAGACGTGCTATCGAGTGCCTGACATTCTAAGAGAGGAAAGTGATCTAGGAGGCCATCAGAATATTCTAGATTAGGAAGCTACCTGAAGATGGTAGGAAATGAACACCATTTGTAGGGAAGAACCAGAGGCGTTTGGTCCATTAAGATGATGGCAACATGGAACTGATGTGTAAGATGTAAGTAAGTAAGAAATACTATTCACAAATTCAAATCCTTTTTTCAAAATCATTGAATGGCAGGGATAAGTGCTCATGTTCAATGCGAACATAACTAGAATTGAGGAAGATTCCATTTTTGGAATAACTTTATATCTCCATTAGATGAAAGTATGCAGATATGTTCAGCAATTCTTTTCAAATTGTATAAAATATCCATTGTTGACACAATCAGGATTCCACCCCCATACTTTGGCTTCACACCCGATTTTCTTTACACCAGACACACATCCATTGCTGTGATGTAGATCCATTGCTGTCAACACTATCCCAGCCCACAGCCTACTGGTCCTGGGAGACAGCAACTCTATCACTATATTGTGTGCAGAATCCAGGAAGGGCCTAACACGGGGGCTCCATAAATACTCCCTGAAGTGCTGCACTTGAGAAGAGTCTATGATTTTATTACCTAGTGCTCTACCTACACATGTTATCACTCTGCATTATGTCATGATCCTTAGTCCCCCTCACCTGACAGTCAGCAACGCAGGAGCAGAGTCTACACCTCGGTCTGCCCCTATTCCTGGCCCCCAGCCCAGCACCTGGCAAGTAATAGGTGCCAAGTACTGATGAATGAATTGTCTGGAAACATGTGAAACAGGATTCATCAAGAATACCCAGATGGAAGGTCACCATGAACATGCTGCCTGATAACCTGCCAGCCCTTTAATTCTGTCTGCCGACCACTTCCTTCAGCCAGGAACTGCCTGGGCTCAAAGATTTCCCAGAGTCACCATCCTGCCTTGACTTCTGCCGTTCACTTTAGCCTCCTTGATTGTCCTACTTACTGTGGGTTTCTTCACTCTCAGTCTCAGGGGACACCTCTGAACCCCTAAGGTAGCCCACTGGGTCTTCCTTCTCTGGCCAACACATTCCTCTTGTTTCTGTGCATGGCCTTGATAGCAGTGTCACAGGCAATCCCAGGAAACTGACACCCCAGCATGCTGACCTTGGGCACCCGCACTAGTCAAGGGAGCCCTCTCCCTTCATCTCCTGCAGAATCCCCCTAGGAATAGGGGATGCAGATATGTACACATGTGTAGGGAGGAAAGGGGGTCTCATGACATCTTAGCTAGAAGATGATTACAAATTTCTCAAACATTAGTAGAAAATTATGGTTCATTTGTCCTGGCATGCAACTGAATGAGAAAAAATCTGTGAAAAATTCTGACACCCATGACAAAAGAAATGATCCAAACAATACGACCATCGAGGTGCTTTTCTTTTATGTTTAGGACTAACATTTAAAAATGTGGTATTGAGGAGAATGTCAACAATATTGGGGGAGGCTCTGGAACGATGCTGAGTAGAAAATGGACAATAGATTCCTTTTTTGAGAATTAAGAGAAGCTATTTTGCAGAAAGTGGCAAATGAGCTTGACTTTTAGAAACGAAGAGCATTAAAGCAAGTGAGTTTAGTGGAAAGTAGATGATATTTGGGAGAGGGGTGACGTGTTAAATTACAAGAGGCAAACAAATGGAAAGAACACATGTTTTGCAAAGGGAAAAATCATTCCTGTAAAACATCAGAATTGGAGTTTTCTTGCTGTTCTTTTTGTGCCTATGTAGCATCTTCTTTCTGCTGTAACTTCCAACTTGGGTTCTAGGCACTCTGTGTATGTGTGTGTTTACAAGAGAGAAATTGATAAACCTTAGTAAGCCCTAGAAAATTCTAGAGGTCTGAAATAAACAGATATTTTTTCAAGTTTATTTAATTAAAAAGCAAAACAAAACAAAAACAGTGTCATCTGCTCCTATTAGGTAAAATATATGATCATATTGGAATCTTTGTGTGTGTGTGTGGCTGGCCAATATAGGGATCCACACCCTTGACCTTGGTGATACGAGGCTGTGCTCTAACCAGCTGAGCTACCAGCCAGCCTATACATGATCATATTGGAATAATATGCAACAGAGAGATACTCTGCTGCTATGGAGAATAAGCTGATTGCAAGGAAAAAGATGCTCACAGATAAGGCAAGGGTAGGCTTTTTGTCCCCCATTGTGGAATAGTACAGGGAACAATGCAAATGTATTGAGGCTGGTAATTCCAAGTCATGGGAAGGAAATTAAAATGATGACTCTGGAAGAATAGTTTCAAATGTCAAGGAGTTTGAGGCAGGTGATCAATTTAGTGAAATGACAATTGCTTTAGGAGAGGCTGCTTCTTTGAAAGGATTGATACATACAGCAAGGCAAGGTAGGTGACTGTGCTGCTAAGTTTTTAATATTGCTATGAGTTTTAACTTTAAATATATTTGTGACTTTGCATGTAGCTCTGAATTTTGAGTGTCATAATTATTTAAGAATCTTTTATGGATTTGATTACTATAGCTTTCACTGTAATTTGATGAGGTTTTAGAACTACATTCCATTTCTAATTTTGGTTTTATTATTTCCAAGTGCCAAAATACTTAACACAGAACCACCTCTTATTCTATAATAAAAAGCAATGGAGACAAGTTATTCAGTTGAAAAAAATTACTTTTTTTTTTTTTTTAAAGATGACCTGTAAGTGGATCCTATCGATTGATGTGGTGTTGTCAGCACCACGCTCTCCCAAGTGAGCCAATTAGCCAACCCTTCATAGGGATCCAAACCCGTGGCCCTGGTGCTGTCAGCACCGCACTCTCCAAGTGCGCACGGGCCGGCCCTGCTCCATGGTAGTTTTAGCTGCTTCCCTCCTTTCTTCTCAGAATTTTCATTTTCCCATGTTCTCCTGGACAACTTCAACCCTGCTAACGATTAAAACCCATCACATCTGTCTGTCATGGTGTGGATTGGCTCCCAAGCAGAAGACTCAGGGCCTCTTTGAACTAGGACTTGCATTGACTTCAACTCAACCAAGCTGAGGCGCCGATCTTGTGATTACACTTAGCATGTGCTATGAATGGAGAGAAATGAAGTGAAAAGTGCCTATGAGATGCGAAGTCATACTTGTCACGTTCCTAGTCCCCTCTCTGGGCTTCTCTCCATCTTCAGCTCCACCTCACTGTTTACCCCTTAAAGAAGCCAGATGCTCTCTAATTCATATGTCCACGAAACACTTGGTTTCAAATAACGGGTATTAAATGAATATCTGTTGGAAGTTGTGTATCCTAAATTTGTATGTGTCCTTTGTGTGACTGACGATGGCATGAATAACTAGTGTTAACAGTCTTTGATGTGCTCAGCATTAATATACATTAGGAATTGTCATGGAATCTTGTAAAATTGAAAAAAAATTCAAAAGCATGTCATCTGGCCTTGGAGTCCAATTCTTCGGTACACACTCTGCTGATTTGGGCACCTCAGTCAAGAACCCAGTCAAAGAACCTCACAGAGTCACCCACAGGCCACGAAGCCACAGCACACGAGCAAGACTTTCCTGTGCTGCCCTGTTAACCATGAGCAGATGCCAAGGGCCCCAGATGTTTCAGCAAATCCTCTAGTTTCAGCAACTCCTCTAATAAGAAATAGGCCACAGCAAACAAACAAAAAAGGAAAAAGCGAATTGGAAGAAATAGAGATCATGCAAGGGAAACAGAAAATACCATTAACTTCCTCAGAGTTATAGGAGAGAAACTGTTGGACTAACTGAAGAAGAACAGACATTGTTAAAGTAGAAGAGGGAGAAGATGAATCAAATAACCATGAGGTCATTTAGAAATTAAAAATATAACTGTTGAAATTTTTGTTTGTTTGTTTTGTGTGTGTGTGTGTGTGTGTGACAGTTAAGGGCGTTGTAACCATAGGGGTGGTGTCGCCCGCACCGCGCTCAGCCAGTGAGCACACCGGCCATCCCTATGTGGGATCCGAACCCGCGGCAGCGCCCCTGCGCTCCCAGCGCCGCTCTCTCCCGTGTGCGCCACGGGGCGGCCCATAAGTGTTGAAATTTAAATTAGAAAACAACTCACTAGAAAGATGAGAAAATAACACAAGGGAAGCCTGATTAGATCAAAAAAACAAAGGGATAACAAGAAAGATACAATTGAAAGAAAAGCATAAAAAAGTAAAAGGAGTAAAAGGGAAAGAGAGAGAGAAAACGGAAGTGCGTGTCCGCAGAGCCAGTGTCTGAAGAACACGCGTTCCAGGAAGAGCCACGGAGATGGGCAGGAGGAGAGAACCGTGGGAGAAAGGAGGAAGGGACAGGTCCCGGAGGTCCCCATAGGTCCCCACGTGGAGAGTGACGATGGGTCCATATGCCGCCCCGCACTGGGGAAGCACAGGGGACACCGTGTCAACTATGGGTGTGGGGGTCAAGGGGACGGACCCTGCGGAGGAGCCTCAAGAGGGAGACGACAGGGGAATCCGGCCTTCAGCGTCTCCTGCAGAGTCGGTTCCGATCTCAGCTTTTCCTCGTCAAACGTGAGTCCGACAAGGCGAGGACGGGCCTCTGGACGTTTAGCAGCCCAAGACCGTTTTCTTAGCAGTCTATGGGGGGCATCTCCCACTAGGAAGAAGACATAAACCCGGACAGGGGACAGGGCCCTGGTGACGGCCACGGGGGAACATACCGAACCCGACTGCTCGGAGGCTGCATTGTAGACATTGGATCCCAGGAGGTGTCGTCCAGAGCACCACATGGGTCCCTGAGGCGTTCACCTTTGGTGACAGTAGCTGCCCTAACGGGGACAGTGCGCGTGCGCAGACGCCACCGCGCACAGAGGACATGCGGTCCGCGCCGGACTGTCAGCCGCGTCCCCGCAGCCGCCGGTGCGCGGCGCTCAGAGCCGCGGACGGGAAGCCGCGGTCGCGGGGTGCGCTCTCCGTGGCGCCTCCTGGTGACCCTGCCTGCAGCTGCCGCCCCCAGGCCGCCCGTCCCGCCCGGGGACAGGAGCGCACGACCGGCTGCTCTCCACTCCCTGCTCCCGCCCCTCTGCGGCCGATGACAGCGGGTTCCAGCGACACGACGGATTCCCACGGGCGCTCCAGGTCGGTGCAAGGGGTCCGCGCTGACGAGGCGCCGAGCACAGCCGTGAGGGGGACCCGCGTGGGCTATCGTAGGCCGACGGTCCTGGCGGTTCCTCGGCCCCAGGCTGGCAGGCACAGTCCGCGGCGTGACAGTCCTGACCGCGGAGCCGTGTGCTATTAAAGCTACACGGTCACCACGAGCGACGGTATCTTGTATACTTTTTCAAAACTGAGTTTTCTATTCTATGACTGTACTCAACCGTATGAAATATAGAATTAGTAATTTATCAAATTGCGTAAAAAATGTCAATTGTTATTTATATATAAACAAAATTTATAGATTTATTTGGAAGAATTGATATATTTTCCCTACTTATTTTCTCATCTATGAACATGTACATCTCTTCATTGTCTTCAGTTTGTTCGTTTTTTCAATAACAGTTTACACTCAGTGTTTAGAAATCATGATTGTAAAAATGCACCCTAATTATTCATGCAAACCTTATGAATGAAAATTTGGGGTGTTTCCAACCCTTAGTAATAGGTATTGTCATATTAACAATCTTGTCGACACCTCACCTTATAATTTTTCAAGGTTACATATGATATAGATTCCTGAATATTGGGTTACAGTATAAAATAGTAAATATACAAGTATAATTTTGCTAAATTTTCCGAGTTTCTGCTCCTTATGGGCTCTACCATTTGCATTCCACCACAGTGTATTATAATACCTGGATCCCCACAGTCTCACTAACAAGTTTGTTATCAAAAAATTAAATTTTGCAAATCTAATAGGTGAAGTATTGTATTTCAATATATTTTAAATGTCTAGTTCTCTATGAGGGATTTTAAGCACCTCATTAAGTATTGATGCCAATTTAAATTTCCTTTTGTGTTGTTAGATTGTTCATATACTTTGTTCATTTTTATTTCATTTTGATGGTCATTTCCATCTCATTTTTTCACACATCATTGTATTAGTGATATTATCCTAGTTTAAGAGGTTTTTTGTTTTTTTGCTTTTTTTAAAATTGAAACATTATTGATCACCCATTTTAAGTATTATAGCTTGTAATTACTTTTTGTCGTGTCCTTTTGACCTAGTTGGTGGCATTTACCTTTTGTTTGAGTTTGCTTTGCTTTATTAATGGCTGCTATGCCATCCATGTTAACTGCTGCTACATTAGTAGCAGCATATTTTCACCAGTGATTTGAAATGCTATCTTTCTTAAATACTAAATTTCTATAAATCTTGGGTATCTCTTTGAATTCTCCATTCTTTTCCATTAGGTTTTATATTTACTTATAAACAAATTCCATATGGTCTTGATAATGAAGAATTTATAAAAAAAATTTTTTTCGATCTCTGGTAGACTTACACCTCCCTTTTGATTTGTTTCCTCAATTTTTTCTGATGAACGATTACTGTTTCATCAACATTTTATAATCATCCTTTTTTGTTGTAGGTGAAGAAACAAATGAGACTATTTTTAATGTGATCATGACACACGTATAAAGTAACTTAGGAGAAAATAAAATCCTTAGGATGATGTGGCTTTCTGGCCAAGAAAATATCTCTGACATTTCTCTATCGTTTGTGTATGTATGTTTTAAGAGTGTTCTAATGCTTAAATCACATAGTTAAACAGGCTTTGTTGAGTTCTTGTTAGCTTTATGCCAAATATTTTAACAATTTTGTGGCTATTGAAAATGGAATCTTGATTTGTGGAATGTAATCTAGATAGTTATTGTTATTACATAAGACATTTATTAATTTTATATGTGAATTTTTCTAAATCGCAACATGTAAATTTTATTTTAGAAAGTCGTCTTGTTTGTAATAGGTTTTTAATTAATTCTTTTTGATTTTCTAAATTCACAATACATACACATAACACATTTTTCTCCATCTTGAGATATACAAATATGTATGGTCAAACCTTATTTTATCTACTGTTTTGATATTTATGAGTCTTACATTTTCTCAAAAGTACTTTTGCTTCTGTGGAAATTATTATGTCTCTTTCTTTCTCCTAATGCTTAATACTTTTGCAAAATATTGAAGTTAGTAATTCATCTCAAATTTAATTTTGTGAACGGTACCTAGCAGAAGCATAACTGGATTTAATTTCCAAATAAATAATATTTCAATCCCTGTAATGATGAAGTGCTTTCCCATAAGTAATCTGAATCCTTTCCACACATATACCAGAATCTGTTTCAAAATTCAAACTTTTACTCCACTTCGCTTATTCTTTGCCAATCTCATTCACTTTCAATTATGTTCCTTTGCAATACATTTTATTAGACGGAGCAAATTTCCTCTTTGTTTTCATTATTATTGTTCTTCTTATGTCTTGAACATTTTGGGGGCCGTTTTTGCACATAATTTTTTTTCATATTAACTTTGAGGTTATTTGACAAGTCCCCTAAACATCACTCTTTGGAATTTTTCAAGTTTAGATTTATTGAATCTATTGATTAACATAGGTAGAATACATATATATGTGGCGTAACTTCCTAGCATCACTGCTGCCCGGCACATGGACACACCTGGGCATTTTGGTAGGAGCTGCTGAGTGGCTCCTGCGACAGGGGTATCTATGAACACATCTCCTGGGGCATCTGCTGGGACCTCTTCTTCCTTCATTCTCACAAGAGCTGGTCGTCACCAGACATACAGACCTGCCCATCTGATGGGGCAAATGCTATCTGAATAGTGAGTAAATTTCTGTGCATCATCATTAGGGAGGCCGCGGATGTCTGACATTTACTGGCCATGTGAATTGCTTCCCTGTGGAACTGCAGGAATATGTCCTTTGTCCCTATGGATAAATGAGAACTCTTTGTACAACTAGGATGCATACTACCCTTTCTCTGCCCATGAAGAATTTTCCAGTCTGGGGCTTGTCTTTTCACCTTTTGGCATTATTCTGGTTTTTGTTTGGACCAGGAAAAGTCAGCATTTTCCTCAGTGGCTTCTGGCTCTCTGGTCATTCAAAAGTAGTTCCTATTTCAAGATTATGGCAATAATAACTATCAGGGCTTTGTGTTTCTACATAGAGTCTTTGATTTTTCTGTAATTTTCCTCTTACTAAAAACATAAAATGAAAATTATTCAGATCTTTCTCATATTATGCGGCCAGATACAAAAGGCCACATAACATATAACTGTACTGATAGGAACAATCCACGATAGGTAAATTCACACACACAGAAAATGGAGTGGTAGTCAGGGACAGGGAGAGGCGGGATGGGGAGTGACAGCTTAATGGCTACAGAGTTGATGAAGCTGTTTGATCACTAGATGGTGGTAAGGGTTGCGCCATATTAAAAATGTACTTAATGCCACTGAATGGTAATTTTGAAAATATTAAAAACACTTTATTTTATACAAGGGATATTATTGAAAATAAAAGATGAAAAAATTTGAGGAGATGCAGGACACCGACAAAAATGAGGAGAAGCACAGCGTCAAGGAAGGGCAAGAACAGATCTGGAGTGGGGACTGGTGAGGGTGTTTGTGGGAGCTCTGGAGCCAGGGCTCCCCTGGGTGCTGGTGTTTCTTCTAATTCTTCTGATGTTTCAGGAACGGTTATGTCAGGTCGCTCTAGCTCTACCTCTGGATCTTGATCTTTCTCCTGCTCTTTCTCTTGCTCTTTCTCCTGATCTTTCTCTTGATCTTTCTGTTGCTCCTGCTCTGGATCTTGCGTCTGATCTACCACTTGCTCTGGATCTTGTTCCTGCTCTACCTCTTGCTCTGGATCTTGCTCCTGCTCTACCACTTGCTCTGGATCTTGCTCCTGCTCTACTTCTTGCTCTGGCTTGGGCTCTGGATCTTGCTCTCGCTCTGCCTCTGGCAGTGGAGGTGGAGCTGGAGCTGGAACTCGAGCCGAACATGGCAGCAGCTCTTGGGACAGTTGTTCAGCCGGGGCGGAAGCTGGAACTGGAGAGACAACAATTGAAAATATCAATGTGAGTTTCTATGTCTCATCCAATGACACTGTCTTTCTAGAAGCCCAAGTCCAGAGACCCAGGCTCAGGAAGTCTCCCCACACCGCAGAACACTGTATGATTGTTCTGAGTACTCAGTGCCCCTGTCCCCAGCCTGCTTCTCGAAACTCTGCTCTGTGTGGCCCAGCCCAGGCCCCTCCCCAAACCCGCACAGGCACCCACGCTCTTCCTCCTCACCCTCAGTCTCCGCCTCACTAGGCCCCAGGTGCTCCGGCTTCTCCAGCTGCGCCAGAAGAAGATCAGCCTTACGCTCCACCTCTGAACCTCGCATACTGATATGTACATAGGCCGGAAGAAACTTCAAAGAATGAAATTCAGGAGGCTCGTGGAAATCGGTGGAATAGAATTCCAGCCAGATCTTTAAGACAGAGGACATGGCACTGTGGGAGACAGGTGGGCAACAGCATCAGAGGCCTGGCCTATCCCTCTATGCTGCCCTCCCAAGGCTCCCCTGAGTGAGCTGCAGTCTTGTACCCTCTGCCCGTGCCTGTCCATAGACCAGCCCATCCAATGTCCACCCCCAGTATGGCAGTTCTGGCACAGATGGGCCTGGCAGCCAAGGAGGGGCTGGCAAAAGCCTCCATGGGAGGAGCCTTCAACCACTGATGTGACCACGTTTCCCTTCTTCAGGGAAACCTGACAACCTCCTCTGTCTGTGTCACTGCCC
The DNA here is from genome assembly GCF_027409185.1 of Cynocephalus volans. Taxonomy (NCBI): domain Eukaryota; kingdom Metazoa; phylum Chordata; class Mammalia; order Dermoptera; family Cynocephalidae; genus Cynocephalus; species Cynocephalus volans. The sequence continues at coordinate 49,164,872 of NC_084476.1, read as the reverse complement.
CATCCCTGCTGGAATGACCTGTCCACCCCAGGAGGGTGCTGTCTGCTCTGGGCATTACTCACTGGCACACAGGAGGTGTCCAGCAATATCTGATAAATGAGGAAACAGAGGGAGGCGCTGCTCCCCTGGCCTACCCAGGGCCCTTGGAAAAGCCCAAACTTGAGCTCACACGTGAATGTACTGCCCAAGTGTCTGCATGAAAATCTGCATATCCTTTTCCCAGTGACAGCAATCTCTTGGCCCTGACCACACTCTGCACCCTCAGCACCAGCTGAGCATCCCCATGGAGGCTCCAGCCCCGAGTGTGAGCGGGATGCTCTGCACACCTCCTGCTCTGGCTCAGCACGGGCTCTGGGGGTGTGGGCAGGGCTGGGTGGGAGGGCGTGGGGATGGATTCTCTCTGGGCTCACTCTGCTCTCCAGCCTCTCGCACACCCTACGGTGCCTGGGACCACATCCCCAGCCGTCTTGACTCCTTTCCCTGCAGGGAAAGCCTTGAGCCCTCAGCCCTGTAGCAGGAATCATAAGATGTGTGAGAGCCAGAGTTCTGCCAGCCCCCCACCCACAGGCCCCCGCAGACCACACGCAGTTGTGTGGAGATGGGAGCCCCTCCTTCTGCACCTAAACCCCACTTACCATTTTAGCTGCTCCAGGGATTCGCCATCCCCGTGACAATCAGTAATCATGTTTCCATACCTAGAGGAGGTCAGGAGTGTGTCAAATCTACCATATGGTGGCACTACCTGCTTCTCATGTCTACTGTGACTGTCTCACCTCTGACTAGACTGGAAGCCCACGAGGGCAGTGAATGCAGTCTCCTCGGTTCATTGGATTATGGTCAGTGCCCAGAAAGTGACTGCACATAGTGTGGCTTCACGTATGATTGTTGAAGGAATGAACCCCAACCAACTCCTCCCAAGATCTCTGGGTGCACCTGAAGCCGCTCTGCCCGCCTCTGGTCTCCCTGCTTTGAATACACCCAGGAGCCTACAGATAGAATCTCAAATTTCCTGTAAAAATGTGAAAACAGTGAAGCCCAAGTCAACGAGGTCAGTGAGGGGGTGACAGAGACTTCCTCGTGGGGGTGTCAGGAATCCTGAATGAGGACGACCGTGGCCCCTCCAGCAAACCTTACACAGGGCTGGACTCAGGAGCAGCACTTTCCATGGGGGACCCACTGGAGCTTGTTCCTGTTACCACCCACTGAACACAGGAGGAAAGTGAGGCTCAGAGGGGTGTGGTGACAGTCCTAAGACTCACAGCTGGGAGGCGGCCTAGTGACACTGTGTGATCCAGGGCCTGATTGCTCACCTGAGGAAAAGCAGGTGCAGCACATGCCGGGGACTGGCAAAGTTCTTGTAGCTTGACAGAAACAGGTGGACATAAGATTGGTCACCACCCAAGACAGCAGGCACCAGGTGCTCCACCCGCTTCTTCAGGGTGCGTGCCGGGACAGGCCACACCATGTGGGTGGCATCCGAGCTCAATGAAGATGTGTCTTCACTCCAGGACAGGACAGGGGAGAGATACACAGTGACAGCACCGTGAACCCCAAGGAGGGCAGGGGCTGGAGGCCAGTCTTAACCCCAGGGAGGACATGAGAAGACAGCCTGAGGGCCCAGGGTTAATGTACAGGGTGGTGGTTGCCACCCCGGCAGTACCCGTTCACCCTCCAGCCAGACCTGAGGTGTGAACACACCAGGACCAGCAGGTTTATAAACCCCCCACACTCTGCCCCTGCCCTGGGAGGGTGTCCCATGTCCCCGTTCCCCACACACTCAGGAGGAGTGGATGCGGTCACCCAGGGAGGCTCATAGTGCTGGCCTGGCCTTGCCCAACCTCCTCTGGGCCACCTGACATTACCTTTGGGGACCTCCTCCCAGACGGCCACAGGGGTCGAGGGCGAGGGCTGAACCAGCGCCGGAAGCATTGGACAAGCCTCTCAGCACAGGGCTTCCTGGGGCTACGGCCCCGGGACCTCGGGATACAGCACAACATCTCACTCTGCCTGTGGCCAAGTGAGCTGGGGAAGGGGCTGTGTATAGAATGTGGGTGTCAGGTTACCGAGTTCCGAGTTCTGTTGGGGTCTGTCGTCAAGGAAGTGAAGTCACTTCCTGATACCTCATTTCCTGAGCCCCTCCTCTGTGTTCAAGACTGCAAATGCCCCTCTGGGTACCTGTCTGCTGACCCTCCTTCCCCATGAACTCTCTCTATTGCCCACACTTCCACCAACACTGCCTGACCACACCCCTGTGCAAGGCCTGGGTGCAGCCAGCGTCACAGCTCGGAGGAGATACACGTAGCTTCATCCCCAGCTCCTGCTTCTTATCACTTTATGTGACCCTGGACAAGCCATTGTCACTCTCATGACCTCCCCAGTCTCCCCTTTTGCACAGTGGGGATCTTTCTAGCATCTTCTTCCTAGGGATGGCATCAGGCATGTGTGAGAAAACATCTCTGAAACCTATGGCCGGTGTCACATGCAGCTAATAAACAAGACTAGAGATAAAATCCACGACGGTGTGGAAGGTAGCATGGAATACGACTAACGACAGGTCTGGTTCCTGTCATATAATCTTGAAAATGTCACTTTTGCTCTTGGTCTGTTTTCCCTGTCTGCACCATGCGACAGTTGGAATTTCATGCATTCACATACTGCTTTCCTCCATAAAACCTCACAATGGCTTCGTGTGTATTTAGGTTTGGACTCAAGTGCCACATCTCTGTCTGTGTGGTTGGCGACTCCTCAGGGGCTCCCAGTGGTCCCCACCATCTGCTGCACACATCCTCACGTAATCCCCTGCCCTGCAGTGTGGACTGGACTTAGTGACTCACTTCTAACCAATACAGGATCAAAAGTGAGAAGGTGTCACTTTCTAAATGTCATTGTAACACGCCTGTCTCTAGAGTCTTGTGCTCTGTCTCCTCTGTTCTCTCTGTTTGTATCCACCATATGCCAAGCATGGTGCCGAGAGCTGGAGAAAGAGCTGATTCAGCTGCACCCTGGCTTGGGAGATGATCCCAGGATAAGAAAGAGGAGAAGACGTGCTATCGAGTGCCTGACATTCTAAGAGAGGAAAGTGATCTAGGAGGCCCTCAGAATATTCTAGATTAGGAAGCTACCTGAAGATGGTAGGAAATGAACACCATTTGCAGAGAAGAACCAGAGCCGTTTGGTCCATTCTATGCCTTTACTCAACCGTATGAAATATAGAATTAGTAGTTTATCAAATTGCGTAAAAAATGTCAACTGTTATTTACATATAAACAAAATTTATAGATTTATTTGGAAGAATTGATATATTTTCCCTACTTATTTTCTCATCTGTGAACATGTACATCTCTTCATTGTCTTCAGTTTGTTCGTTTTTTCAATAACATTTTACACTCAGTGTTTAGAAATCATGATTGTAAAAATGCACCCTAATTATTCATGCAAACCTTATGAATGAAAATTTGGGGTGTTTCCAACCCTTAGTAATAGGTATTGTCATATTAACAATCTTGTCGACACCTCACCTTATAATTTTTCAAGGTTACATATGATATAGATTCCAGACTATTGGGTTACAGTGTAAAATAGTAAATATCCAAGTATAATTTTGCTAAATTTTGCGAGTTTCTGCTCCTTATGGGCTCTACCATTTGCATTCCACCACAATGTATTATAATACCTGTATCCCCACAGTCTCACTAACAAGTTTGTTATCAAAAAATTAAATTTTGCAAATCTAATAGGTGAAGTCTTGTATATTTCAATATATTTTAAATGTATAGTTCTCTATGAGGGATTTTAAGCACCTAATTAAGTATTGATGCCAATTTAAATTTCCTTTTGTGTTCTTAGATTGTTCATATATTTTGTTCATTTTTATTTCATTTTGTTGGTCATTTCCATCTCATTTTTTCACACATCATTGTATTAATGATATTATCCTAGTTTAAGAGGTTTTTAATTTTTTTTGCTTTTTTTTTAATTGAAACATTATTGATCACCCATTTTCAGTATTAGAGCTTGTAATTACTTTTTGTCGTGTCCTTTTGACCTAGTTGGTGGCATTTACCTTTTGTTTGAGTTTGCTTTGCTTTATTAATTGCTGCTATGCCATCCAGGTTAACTGCTGCTACATTAGTAGCAGCATAATTTCACCAGTGATTTGAAATGCTATCTTTCTTAAATACTAAATTTCTATAAATCTTGGGTATCTCTTTGAATTCTCCATTCTTTTTCATTAGGTTTTATATTTACTTATAAACAAATTCCATATGTTCTTGATAATGAAGAATTTATAAAAAAATATTTTCGATCTCTGGTAGACTTACCCCTCCCTTTTGATTTGTTTCCTCATTTTTTTCTGATGAACGATTAATGTTTCATCAACATTTTATAATCATCTTATTTTGTTCTAGGTGAAGAAACAAATGAGACTATTTTTAATGTGATCATGACGCACGTATAAAGTAACTTAGGAGAAAATAAAATCCTTAGGATCATGTGGCTTTCTGGCCAAGAAAATAGCTCTGACATTTCTCTATCGTTTGTGTATGTATGTTTAAGATTGTTCTAATGCTTAAATCACGTAATTAAACAGGCTTTGTCGAGTTCTTGTTAGCTTTATGCCAAATATTTTAACAATTTTGTGGCTATTGAAAATGGAATCTTGATTTGCGTAATGTAATCTAGATAGTTATTGTTATTACATAAGACATTTATTAATTTTATATGTGAATTTTTCTAAATCGCAACATGTAAATTTTATTTTAGAAAGTCGTCTTGTTTGTAATAGGTTTTTAATGAATTCTTTTTGATTTTCTAATTTCACAATACATTCACATAACACATTTTTCTCTATCTTGAGATATACAAATACGTATGGTCAAATCTTATTTTATCTAGTGTTTTGATATTTATGAGTCTTACATTTTCTCAAAAGTAGTTTTGGCTTCTGTGGAAATTATTATGTGTTTTTCTTTCTTCTAATGCTTAATACTTTTGCAAAATATTGAAGTTAGTAATTCTTTTCAGATTTATTTTTGTGAACGGTAACTAGCAAAAGCATAACTGGATTTAATTTCCAAATAAATAATATTTCAATCCCTGTAATGATGAAGTGCTTTCCCCTAAGTAATCTGAATCCTTTCCTCATATACCAGAATCTGTTTCAAAATTCAAACTTTTATTCCCCTGAACTATTCGCTTATTCTTTGCCAATCTCATGCACTTTCAAGTATGTTCCTTTGCAATACATTTTATTGGACGGAGCAAATTACCTCTTTGTTTTTATTATTATTGTTCTTCTTATGTCTTGAACATTTTGGGGGCCATTTTTGCACATAATTTTTTTCATATTAACTTTGAGGTTATTTGACAAGTCCCGTAAACATCACTCTTTGGAATTTTTCAAGTTTAGCTTTATTGAATCTATTGATTAACATAGGGAGAATACATATATATGTGGCGTAACTTCCTAGCATCACTGCTGCCCGGCACATGGACACACGTGGGCATTTTGGTAGGAGCTGCTGAGTGGCTCCTGCGACAGGGGTATCAATGGACACATCTCCTGGGGCATCTGCTGGGACTTCTTCTTCCTTCATTCTCACAAGAGCTGGTGGTCACCAGACATACAGACCTGCCCATCTGATGGGGCAAATGCTATCTGAATAGTGAGTAAATTTCGGTGCATAATCATTAGGGAGGCCGCGGATGTCTGACATTTACTGGCCATGTGAATTGCTTCCCTGTGGAACTGCAGGAATATGTCCTTTGTCCCTATGGATAAATGAGAACTCTTTGTACAACTAGGATGCATACTACCCTTTCTCTGCCCATGAAGAATTTTCCAGTCTGGGGTTTGTCTTTTCACCTTTTGACATTATTCTGGTTTTTGTTCGGACCAGGAAAAGTCAGCATTTTCCTCAGTGGCTTCTGGCTCTCTGGTCATTCAACAGTAGTTCCTATTTCAAGATTATGGCAATAATAACTATCAGGGCTTTGTGTCTCTACATAGAGTCTTTGATTTTTCTGTAATTTTCCTCTTACTAAAAACATAAAATGAAAATTAATCAGATCTTTCTCATATTATGCGGCCAGATACAAAAGGCCACATAACATATAACCGTACTGATAGGAACAATCCACGATAGGTAAATTCACACACACAGAAAATGGAGTGGTAGTCAGGGACAGGGAGAGGCGGGATGGGGATTGACAGCTTAATGGCTAGAGAGTTGATGAAGCTGTTCGACCACTAGATGGTGGTAAGGGTTGCCCCATATTAAAAATGTACTTGATGCCACTGAATGGTAATTTTGAAAATATTAAAAACACTTTATTTTATACAAGGGATATTATTGAAAATAAAAGATGAAAAAATTTGAGGAGATGCAGGACAGAGACAAAAATGAGGAGAAGCACAGCGTCAAGGAAGGGCAAGAACAGATCTGGAGTGGGGACTGGTGAGGGTGTTTGTGGGAGCTCTGGAGCCAGGGCTCCCCTGGGTGCTGGTGTTTCTTCTAATTCTTCTGATGTTTCAGGAACGGTTATGTCAGGTTGCTCTAGCTCTACCTCTGGATCTTGATCTTTCTCCTGCTCTTTCTCTTGCTCTTTCTCCTGATCTTTCTCTTGATCTTTCTGTTGCTCCTGCTCTGGATCTTGCGTCTGATCTACCACTTGCTCTGGATCTTGCTCCTGCTCTACCTCTTGCTCTGGATCTTGCTCCTGCTCTACTTCTTGCTCTGGCTTGGGCTCTGGATCTTGCTCTCGCTCTGCCTCTGGCAGTGGAGGTGGAGCTGGAGCTGGAACTCGAGCCGAACATGGCAGCAGCTCTTGGGACAGTTGTTCAGCCTGGGCAGAAGCTGGAACTGGATAGACAACAATTGAAAAAATCAATGTGAGTTTCTATGTCTCATCCAATGACACTGTCTTTCCAGAAGCCCAAGTCCAGAGGCCCAGCCTCAGGAAGTCTCCCCACACTGCAGAACACTGTATGATTGTTCTGAGTACTCAGTGCCCCTGTCCCCAGCCTGCTTCTGGAAACTCTGCTCAGTGTGGCCCAGCCCAGGCCCCTCCCCAAACCCGCAAAGGCACCCACCCTCTTCCTCCTCACCCTCAGTCTCCGCCTCACTAGGCTCCAGGTGCTCCAGCTTCTCCAGCTGCGCCAGAAGAAGATCAGCCTTACGCTCCACCTCTGAACCTCGCATACTGATATGTACATAGGCCGAAAGAAACTTCAAAGAATGAAATTCAGGAGGCTCGTGGAAATCGGTGGAATAGAATTCCAGCCAGATCTTTAAGACAGAGGACATGGCACTGTGGGAGACAGGTGGGCAACAGCATCAGAGGCCTGGCCTATCCCTCTATGCTGCCCTCCCAAGGCTCCCCTGAGTGAGCTGCAGTCTAGTACCCTCTGCCCGTGCCTGTCCATAGACCAGCCCATCCAATGTCCACCCCCAGTATGGCAGTTCTGGCGCAAGATGGGCCTGGCAGCCAAGGAGGGGCTGGCAAAAGCCTCCATGGGAGGAGCCTTCAACCACTGATGTGACCACGTTTCCCTTCTTCAGGGAAACCTGACAAACTCCTCTGTCTGTGTCACTGCCCCCATCCCTGCTGGAATGACCTGTCCACCACAGGAGGGTGCTGTCTGCTCTGGGCATTACTCACTGGCACACAGGAGGTGTCCAGCAATATCTGATAAATGAGGAAACAGAGGGAGGCGCTGCTCCCCTGGCCTACCAAGGGCCCTTGGAAAAGCCCAAACTTGACCTCACACGTGAATGTACTGCCCAAGTGTCTGCATGAAAATCTGCATATCCTTTTCCCAGTGACAGCAATCTCTTGGCCCTGACCACACTCTGCACCCTCAGCACCAGCTGAGCATCCCCATGGAGGCTCCAGCCCCGAGTGTGAGCGGGATGCTCTGCACACCTCCTGCTCTGGCTCAGCACGGGCTCTGGGGGTGTGGGCAGGGCTGGGTGGGAGGGCGAGGGGATGGATTCTCTCTGGGCTCACTCTGCTCTCCAGCCTCTCCCACACCCTACGGTGCCTGGGACCACATCCCCAGCCGTCTTGACTCCTTTCCCTGCAGGGAAAGCCTTGAGCCCTCAGCCCTGTAGCAGGAATCATAAGATGTGTGAGAGCCAGAGTTCTGCCAGCCCCCCACCCACACGCCCCCGCAGACTACACGCAGTTGTGTGGAGATGGGAGCCCCTCCTTCTGCACCTAAACTCCACTTACCATTTTAGCTGCTCCAGGGATTCCCCATCCCCGTCACAATCAGAAATCATGTTTCCATACCTAGAAGAGGTCAGGAGTGTGTCAAATCTACCACATGGTGGCACTACCTGCTTCTCATGTCTACTGTGACTGTCTCACCTCTGACTAGATTGGAAGCCCAGGAGGGCAGGGAATGCAGTCTCCTCGGTTCATTGGATTATGGTCAGTGCCCAGAAAGGGACTGCACATAGTGTGGCTTCACGTATGATTGTTGAAGGAATGAACCCCAACCAACTCCTCCCAAGATATCTGGGTGCACCTGAAGCCGCACTGCCCGCCTCTGGTCTCCCTGCTTTGAATTCACGCAGAAGCCTACAGATAGAATCTCAAATTTCCTGTAAAAATGTGAAAACAGTGAAGCCCAAGTCAACGAGGTCAGTGAGGGGGTGACAGAGACTTCCTCGTGGGGGTGTCAGGAATCCTGAATGAGGACGACCGCGGCCCCTCCAGCAGACCTTCCACAGGGCTGGACTCAGGAGCAGCACTTTCCATGGGGGACCCACTGGAGCTTGTTCCTGTGACCACCCACTGAACACAGGAGGAAACTGAGGCTCAGAGGGGTGTGGTGACAGTCCTAAGACTCACAGCTGGGAGGCGGCCTAGTGGCACTGTGTGATCCAGGGCCTGAGTGCTCACCTGAGGAAAAGCAGGTGCAGCACATGCCGGGGACTGGCAACGTTCTTGTAGCTTGACAGAAACAGGTGGACATAAGATTGGTCACCACCCAAGACAGCAGGCACCAGGTGCTCCACCCGCTTCTTCAGGGTGCGTGCCGGGAGAGGCCACACCATGTGGGTGGCATCTGAGCTCAATGAAGATGTGTCTTCACTCTAGGACAGGACAGGGGAGAGATACACAGTGACAGTACCGTGAACCCCAAGGAGGGCAGGGGCTGGAGGCCAGTCTTGACCCCAGGGAGGACATGAGAAGACAGCCTGAGGGCCCAGGGTTAATGGACAGGGTGGTGGTTGCCACCCCGGCAGTCCCCGTTCACCCACCAGCCAGACCTGAGGTGTGAACACACCAGGACCAGCAGGTTTATAAACCCCCCACCCTCTGCCCCTGCCCTGGGAGGGTGTCCCATGTCCCCGTTCCCCACACACTCAGGAGGAGGGGGTGCAGTCACCCAGGGAGGCTCATAGTGCTGGCCTGGCCTTGCCCAACCTCCTCTGGGCCACCTGACATTACCTTTGGGGACCTCCTCCCAGACGGCCACAGGGGTCGAGGGCGAGGGCTGAACCAGCGCCGGAAGCATTGGACAAGCCTCTCAGCACAGGGCTTCCTGGGGCTACGGCCCCGGGACCTCGGGATACAGCACAACATCTCACTCTGCCTGTGGCCAAGTGAGCTGGGGAAGGGGCTGTGTATAGAATGTGGGTGCCAGGTTACCGAGTTCCGAGTTCTGTTGGGGTCTGTCGTCAAGGAAGTGAAGTCACTTCCTGATACCTCATTTCCTGAGCCCCTCCTCTGTGTTCAAGACTGCAAATGCCCCTCTGGGTACCTGTCTGCTGACCCTCCTTCCCCATGAACTCTCTCTATTGCCCACACTTCCACCAACACTGCCTGACCACACCCCTGTGCAAGGCCTGGGTGCAGCCAGCGTCACAGCTCGGAGGAGATACACGTAGGTTCATCCCCAGCTCCTGCTTCTTATCACTTTATGTGACCCTGGACAAGCCATTGTCACTCTCATGACCTCCCCAGTCTCCCCTTTTGCACAGTGGGGATCTTTCTAGCATCTTCTTCCTAGGGATGGCATCAGGCATGTGTGAGAAAACATCTCTGAAACCTATGGCCGGTGTCACATGCAGCTAATAAACAAGACTAGAGATAAAATCCACGACGGTGTGGAAGGTAGCATGGAATACGACTAACGACAGGTCTGGTTCCTGTCATATAATCTTGAAAATGTCACTTTTGCTCTTGGTCTGTTTTCCCTGTCTGCACCATGCGACAGTTGGAATTTCATGCATTCACATACTGCTTTCCTCCATAAAACCTCACAATGGCTTCGTGTGTATTTAGGTTTGGACTCAAGTGCCACATCTCTGTCTGTGTGGTTGGCGACTCCTCAGGGGCTCCCAGTGGTCCCCACCATCTGCTGCACACATCCTCACGTAATCCCCTGCCCTGCAGTGTGGACTGGACTTAGTGACTCACTTCTAACCAATACAGGATCAAAAGTGAGAAGGTGTCACTTTCTAAATGTCATTGTAACACGCCTGTCTCTAGAGTCTTGTGCTCTGTCTCCTCTGTTCTCTCTGTTTGTATCCACCATATGCCAAGCATGGTGCCGAGAGCTGGAGAAAGAGCTGATTCAGCTGCACCCTGGCTTGGGAGATGATCCCAGGATAAGAAAGAGGAGAAGACGTGCTATCGAGTGCCTGACATTCTAAGAGAGGAAAGTGATCTAGGAGGCCCTCAGAATATTCTAGATTAGGAAGCTACCTGAAGATGGTAGGAAATGAACACCATTTGCAGAGAAGAACCAGAGCCGTTTGGTCCATTCTATGCCTTTACTCAACCGTATGAAATATAGAATTAGTAGTTTATCAAATTGCGTAAAAAATGTCAACTGTTATTTACATATAAACAAAATTTATAGATTTATTTGGAAGAATTGATATATTTTCCCTACTTATTTTCTCATCTGTGAACATGTACATCTCTTCATTGTCTTCAGTTTGTTCGTTTTTTCAATAACATTTTACACTCAGTGTTTAGAAATCATGATTGTAAAAATGCACCCTAATTATTCATGCAAACCTTATGACTGAAAATTTGGGGTGTTTCCAACCCTTAGTAATAGGTATTGTCATATTAACAATCTTGTCGACACCTCACCTTATAATTTTTCAAGGTTACATATGATATAGATTCCAGAATATTGGGTTACAGTGTAAAATAGTAAATATCCAAGTATAATTTTGCTAAATTTTCCGAGTTTCTGCTCCTTATGGGCTCTACCATTTGCATTCCACCACAGTGTATTATAATACCTGGATCCCCACAGTCTCACTAACAAGTTTGTTATCAAAAAATTAAATTTTGCAAATCTAATAGGTGAAGTATTGTATTTCAATATATTTTAAATGTCTAGTTCTCTATGAGGGATTTTAAGCACCTCATTAAGTATTGATGCCAATTTAAATTTCCTTTTGTGTTGTTAGATTGTTCATATACTTTGTTCATTTTTATTTCATTTTGATGGTCATTTCCATCTCATTTTTTCACACATCATTGTATTAGTGATATTATCCTAGTTTAAGAGGTTTTTTGTTTTTTTGCTTTTTTTAAAATTGAAACATTATTGATCACCCATTTTAAGTATTATAGCTTGTAATTACTTTTTGTCGTGTCCTTTTGACCTAGTTGGTGGCATTTACCTTTTGTTTGAGTTTGCTTTGCTTTATTAATGGCTGCTATGCCATCCATGTTAACTGCTGCTACATTAGTAGCAGCATATTTTCACCAGTGATTTGAAATGCTATCTTTCTTAAATACTAAATTTCTATAAATCTTGGGTATCTCTTTGAATTCTCCATTCTTTTCCATTAGGTTTTATATTTACTTATAAACAAATTCCATATGGTCTTGATAATGAAGAATTTATAAAAAAAATTTTTTTCGATCTCTGGTAGACTTACACCTCCCTTTTGATTTGTTTCCTCAATTTTTTCTGATGAACGATTACTGTTTCATCAACATTTTATAATCATCCTTTTTTGTTGTAGGTGAAGAAACAAATGAGACTATTTTTAATGTGATCATGACACACGTATAAAGTAACTTAGGAGAAAATAAAATCCTTAGGATGATGTGGCTTTCTGGCCAAGAAAATATCTCTGACATTTCTCTATCGTTTGTGTATGTATGTTTTAAGAGTGTTCTAATGCTTAAATCACATAGTTAAACAGGCTTTGTTGAGTTCTTGTTAGCTTTATGCCAAATATTTTAACAATTTTGTGGCTATTGAAAATGGAATCTTGATTTGTGGAATGTAATCTAGATAGTTATTGTTATTACATAAGACATTTATTAATTTTATATGTGAATTTTTCTAAATCGCAACATGTAAATTTTATTTTAGAAAGTCGTCTTGTTTGTAATAGGTTTTTAATTAATTCTTTTTGATTTTCTAAATTCACAATACATACACATAACACATTTTTCTCCATCTTGAGATATACAAATATGTATGGTCAAACCTTATTTTATCTACTGTTTTGATATTTATGAGTCTTACATTTTCTCAAAAGTACTTTTGCTTCTGTGGAAATTATTATGTCTCTTTCTTTCTCCTAATGCTTAATACTTTTGCAAAATATTGAAGTTAGTAATTCATCTCAAATTTAATTTTGTGAACGGTACCTAGCAGAAGCATAACTGGATTTAATTTCCAAATAAATAATATTTCAATCCCTGTAATGATGAAGTGCTTTCCCATAAGTAATCTGAATCCTTTCCACACATATACCAGAATCTGTTTCAAAATTCAAACTTTTACTCCACTTCGCTTATTCTTTGCCAATCTCATTCACTTTCAATTATGTTCCTTTGCAATACATTTTATTAGACGGAGCAAATTTCCTCTTTGTTTTCATTATTATTGTTCTTCTTATGTCTTGAACATTTTGGGGGCCGTTTTTGCACATAATTTTTTTTCATATTAACTTTGAGGTTATTTGACAAGTCCCCTAAACATCACTCTTTGGAATTTTTCAAGTTTAGATTTATTGAATCTATTGATTAACATAGGTAGAATACAAATATATGTGGCGTAACTTCCTAGCATCACTGCTGCCCGGCACATGGACACACCTGGGCATTTTGGTAGGAGCTGCTGAGTGGCTCCTGCGACAGGGGTATCTATGAACACATCTCCTGGGGCATCTGCTGGGACCTCTTCTTCCTTCATTCTCACAAGAGCTGGTCGTCACCAGACATACAGACCTGCCCATCTGATGGGGCAAATGCTATCTGAATAGTGAGTAAATTTCTGTGCATCATCATTAGGGAGGCCGCGGATGTCTGACATTTACTGGCCATGTGAATTGCTTCCCTGTGGAACTGCAGGAATATGTCCTTTGTCCCTATGGATAAATGAGAACTCTTTGTACAACTAGGATGCATACTACCCTTTCTCTGCCCATGAAGAATTTTCCAGTCTGGGGCTTGTCTTTTCACCTTTTGGCATTATTCTGGTTTTTGTTTGGACCAGGAAAAGTCAGCATTTTCCTCAGTGGCTTCTGGCTCTCTGGTCATTCAAAAGTAGTTCCTATTTCAAGATTATGGCAATAATAACTATCAGGGCTTTGTGTTTCTACATAGAGTCTTTGATTTTTCTGTAATTTTCCTCTTACTAAAAACATAAAATGAAAATTATTCAGATCTTTCTCATATTATGCGGCCAGATACAAAAGGCCACATAACATATAACTGTACTGATAGGAACAATCCACGATAGGTAAATTCACACACACAGAAAATGGAGTGGTAGTCAGGGACAGGGAGAGGCGGGATGGGGAGTGACAGCTTAATGGCTACAGAGTTGATGAAGCTGTTTGATCACTAGATGGTGGTAAGGGTTGCGCCATATTAAAAATGTACTTAATGCCACTGAATGGTAATTTTGAAAATATTAAAAACACTTTATTTTATACAAGGGATATTATTGAAAATAAAAGATGAAAAAATTTGAGGAGATGCAGGACACCGACAAAAATGAGGAGAAGCACAGCGTCAAGGAAGGGCAAGAACAGATCTGGAGTGGGGACTGGTGAGGGTGTTTGTGGGAGCTCTGGAGCCAGGGCTCCCCTGGGTGCTGGTGTTTCTTCTAATTCTTCTGATGTTTCAGGAACGGTTATGTCAGGTCGCTCTAGCTCTACCTCTGGATCTTGATCTTTCTCCTGCTCTTTCTCTTGCTCTTTCTCCTGATCTTTCTCTTGATCTTTCTGTTGCTCCTGCTCTGGATCTTGCGTCTGATCTACCACTTGCTCTGGATCTTGTTCCTGCTCTACCTCTTGCTCTGGATCTTGCTCCTGCTCTACCACTTGCTCTGGATCTTGCTCCTGCTCTACTTCTTGCTCTGGCTTGGGCTCTGGATCTTGCTCTCGCTCTGCCTCTGGCAGTGGAGGTGGAGCTGGAGCTGGAACTCGAGCCGAACATGGCAGCAGCTCTTGGGACAGTTGTTCAGCCGGGGCGGAAGCTGGAACTGGAGAGACAACAATTGAAAATATCAATGTGAGTTTCTATGTCTCATCCAATGACACTGTCTTTCTAGAAGCCCAAGTCCAGAGACCCAGGCTCAGGAAGTCTCCCCACACCGCAGAACACTGTATGATTGTTCTGAGTACTCAGTGCCCCTGTCCCCAGCCTGCTTCTCGAAACTCTGCTCTGTGTGGCCCAGCCCAGGCCCCTCCCCAAACCCGCACAGGCACCCACGCTCTTCCTCCTCACCCTCAGTCTCCGCCTCACTAGGCCCCAGGTGCTCCGGCTTCTCCAGCTGCGCCAGAAGAAGATCAGCCTTACGCTCCACCTCTGAACCTCGCATACTGATATGTACATAGGCCGGAAGAAACTTCAAAGAATGAAATTCAGGAGGCTCGTGGAAATCGGTGGAATAGAATTCCAGCCAGATCTTTAAGACAGAGGACATGGCACTGTGGGAGACAGGTGGGCAACAGCATCAGAGGCCTGGCCTATCCCTCTATGCTGCCCTCCCAAGGCTCCCCTGAGTGAGCTGCAGTCTTGTACCCTCTGCCCGTGCCTGTCCATAGACCAGCCCATCCAATGTCCACCCCCAGTATGGCAGTTCTGGCACAGATGGGCCTGGCAGCCAAGGAGGGGCTGGCAAAAGCCTCCATGGGAGGAGCCTTCAACCACTGATGTGACCACGTTTCCCTTCTTCAGGGAAACCTGACAACCTCCTCTGTCTGTGTCACTGCCCCATCCCTGCTGGAATGACCTGTCCACCCCAGGAGGGTGCTGTCTGCTCTGGGCATTACTCACTGGCACACAGGAGGTGTCCAGCAATATCTGATAAATGAGGAAACAGAGGGAGGCGCTGCTCCCCTGGCCTACCCAGGGCCCTTGGAAAAGCCCAAACTTGAGCTCACACGTGAATGTACTGCCCAAGTGTCTGCATGAAAATCTGCATATCCTTTTCCCAGTGACAGCAATCTCTTGGCCCTGACCACACTCTGCACCCTCAGCACCAGCTGAGCATCCCCATGGAGGCTCCAGCCCCGAGTGTGAGCGGGATGCTCTGCACACCTCCTGCTCTGGCTCAGCACGGGCTCTGGGGGTGTGGGCAGGGCTGGGTGGGAGGGCGTGGGGATGGATTCTCTCTGGGCTCACTCTGCTCTCCAGCCTCTCGCACACCCTACGGTGCCTGGGACCACATCCCCAGCCGTCTTGACTCCTTTCCCTGCAGGGAAAGCCTTGAGCCCTCAGCCCTGTAGCAGGAATCATAAGATGTGTGAGAGCCAGAGTTCTGCCAGCCCCCCACCCACAGGCCCCCGCAGACCACACGCAGTTGTGTGGAGATGGGAGCCCCTCCTTCTGCACCTAAACCCCACTTACAATTTTAGCTGCTCCAGGGATTCGCCATCCCCGTGACAATCAGTAATCATGTTTCCATACCTAGAGGAGGTCAGGAGTGTGTCAAATCTACCATATGGTGGCACTACCTGCTTCTCATGTCTACTGTGACTGTCTCACCTCTGACTAGACTGGAAGCCCACGAGGGCAGTGAATGCAGTCTCCTCGGTTCATTGGATTATGGTCAGTGCCCAGAAAGTGACTGCACATAGTGTGGCTTCACGTATGATTGTTGAAGGAATGAACCCCAACCAACTCCTCCCAAGATCTCTGGGTGCACCTGAAGCCGCTCTGCCCGCCTCTGGTCTCCCTGCTTTGAATACACCCAGGAGCCTACAGATAGAATCTCAAATTTCCTGTAAAAATGTGAAAACAGTGAAGCCCAAGTCAACGAGGTCAGTGAGGGGGTGACAGAGACTTCCTCGTGGGGGTGTCAGGAATCCTGAATGAGGACGACCGTGGCCCCTCCAGCAAACCTTACACAGGGCTGGACTCAGGAGCAGCACTTTCCATGGGGGACCCACTGGAGCTTGTTCCTGTTACCACCCACTGAACACAGGAGGAAAGTGAGGCTCAGAGGGGTGTGGTGACAGTCCTAAGACTCACAGCTGGGAGGCGGCCTAGTGACACTGTGTGATCCAGGGCCTGATTGCTCACCTGAGGAAAAGCAGGTGCAGCACATGCCGGGGACTGGCAAAGTTCTTGTAGCTTGACAGAAACAGGTGGACATAAGATTGGTCACCACCCAAGACAGCAGGCACCAGGTGCTCCACCCGCTTCTTCAGGGTGCGTGCCGGGACAGGCCACACCATGTGGGTGGCATCCGAGCTCAATGAAGATGTGTCTTCACTCCAGGACAGGACAGGGGAGAGATACACAGTGACAGCACCGTGAACCCCAAGGAGGGCAGGGGCTGGAGGCCAGTCTTAACCCCAGGGAGGACATGAGAAGACAGCCTGAGGGCCCAGGGTTAATGTACAGGGTGGTGGTTGCCACCCCGGCAGTACCCGTTCACCCTCCAGCCAGACCTGAGGTGTGAACACACCAGGACCAGCAGGTTTATAAACCCCCCACACTCTGCCCCTGCCCTGGGAGGGTGTCCCATGTCCCCGTTCCCCACACACTCAGGAGGAGTGGATGCGGTCACCCAGGGAGGCTCATAGTGCTGGCCTGGCCTTGCCCAACCTCCTCTGGGCCACCTGACATTACCTTTGGGGACCTCCTCCCAGACGGCCACAGGGGTCGAGGGCGAGGGCTGAACCAGCGCCGGAAGCATTGGACAAGCCTCTCAGCACAGGGCTTCCTGGGGCTACGGCCCCGGGACCTCGGGATACAGCACAACATCTCACTCTGCCTGTGGCCAAGTGAGCTGGGGAAGGGGCTGTGTATAGAATGTGGGTGTCAGGTTACCGAGTTCCGAGTTCTGTTGGGGTCTGTCGTCAAGGAAGTGAAGTCACTTCCTGATACCTCATTTCCTGAGCCCCTCCTCTGTGTTCAAGACTGCAAATGCCCCTCTGGGTACCTGTCTGCTGACCCTCCTTCCCCATGAACTCTCTCTATTGCCCACACTTCCACCAACACTGCCTGACCACACCCCTGTGCAAGGCCTGGGTGCAGCCAGCGTCACAGCTCGGAGGAGATACACGTAGCTTCATCCCCAGCTCCTGCTTCTTATCACTTTATGTGACCCTGGACAAGCCATTGTCACTCTCATGACCTCCCCAGTCTCCCCTTTTGCACAGTGGGGATCTTTCTAGCATCTTCTTCCTAGGGATGGCATCAGGCATGTGTGAGAAAACATCTCTGAAACCTATGGCCGGTGTCACATGCAGCTAATAAACAAGACTAGAGATAAAATCCACGACGGTGTGGAAGGTAGCATGGAATACGACTAACGACAGGTCTGGTTCCTGTCATATAATCTTGAAAATGTCACTTTTGCTCTTGGTCTGTTTTCCCTGTCTGCACCATGCGACAGTTGGAATTTCATGCATTCACATACTGCTTTCCTCCATAAAACCTCACAATGGCTTCGTGTGTATTTAGGTTTGGACTCAAGTGCCACATCTCTGTCTGTGTGGTTGGCGACTCCTCAGGGGCTCCCAGTGGTCCCCACCATCTGCTGCACACATCCTCACGTAATCCCCTGCCCTGCAGTGTGGACAGGACTTAGTGACTCACTTCTAACCAATACAGGATCAAAAGTGAGAAGGTGTCACTTTCTAAATGTCATTGTAACACGCCTGTCTCTAGAGTCTTGTGCTCTGTCTCCTCTGTTCTCTCTGTTTGTATCCACCATATGCCAAGCATGGTGCCGAGAGCTGGAGAAAGAGCTGATTCAGCTGCACCCTGGCTTGGGAGATGATCCCAGGATAAGAAAGAGGAGAAGACGTGCTATCGAGTGCCTGACATTCTAAGAGAGGAAAGTGATCTAGGAGGCCCTCAGAATATTCTAGATTAGGAAGCTACCTGAAGATGGTAGGAAATGAACACCATTTGCAGAGAAGAACCAGAGCCGTTTGGTCCATTCTATGCCTTTACTCAACCGTATGAAATATAGAATTAGTAGTTTATCAAATTGCGTAAAAAATGTCAACTGTTATTTACATATAAACAAAATTTATAGATTTATTTGGAAGAATTGATATATTTTCCCTACTTATTTTCTCATCTGTGAACATGTACATCTCTTCATTGTCTTCAGTTTGTTCGTTTTTTCAATAACATTTTACACTCAGTGTTTAGAAATCATGATTGTAAAAATGCACCCTAATTATTCATGCAAACCTTATGAATGAAAATTTGGGGTGTTTCCAACCCTTAGTAATAGGTATTGTCATATTAACAATCTTGTCGACACCTCACCTTATAATTTTTCAAGGTTACATATGATATAGATTCCAGACTATTGGGTTACAGTGTAAAATAGTAAATATCCAAGTATAATTTTGCTAAATTTTGCGAGTTTCTGCTCCTTATGGGCTCTACCATTTGCATTCCACCACAATGTATTATAATACCTGTATCCCCACAGTCTCACTAACAAGTTTGTTATCAAAAAATTAAATTTTGCAAATCTAATAGGTGAAGTCTTGTATATTTCAATATATTTTAAATGTATAGTTCTCTATGAGGGATTTTAAGCACCTAATTAAGTATTGATGCCAATTTAAATTTCCTTTTGTGTTCTTAGATTGTTCATATATTTTGTTCATTTTTATTTCATTTTGTTGGTCATTTCCATCTCATTTTTTCACACATCATTGTATTAATGATATTATCCTAGTTTAAGAGGTTTTTAATTTTTTTTGCTTTTTTTTTAATTGAAACATTATTGATCACCCATTTTCAGTATTAGAGCTTGTAATTACTTTTTGTCGTGTCCTTTTGACCTAGTTGGTGGCATTTACCTTTTGTTTGAGTTTGCTTTGCTTTATTAATTGCTGCTATGCCATCCAGGTTAACTGCTGCTACATTAGTAGCAGCATAATTTCACCAGTGATTTGAAATGCTATCTTTCTTAAATACTAAATTTCTATAAATCTTGGGTATCTCTTTGAATTCTCCATTCTTTTTCATTAGGTTTTATATTTACTTATAAACAAATTCCATATGTTCTTGATAATGAAGAATTTATAAAAAAATATTTTCGATCTCTGGTAGACTTACCCCTCCCTTTTGATTTGTTTCCTCATTTTTTTCTGATGAACGATTAATGTTTCATCAACATTTTATAATCATCTTATTTTGTTCTAGGTGAAGAAACAAATGAGACTATTTTTAATGTGATCATGACGCACGTATAAAGTAACTTAGGAGAAAATAAAATCCTTAGGATCATGTGGCTTTCTGGCCAAGAAAATAGCTCTGACATTTCTCTATCGTTTGTGTATGTATGTTTAAGATTGTTCTAATGCTTAAATCACGTAATTAAACAGGCTTTGTCGAGTTCTTGTTAGCTTTATGCCAAATATTTTAACAATTTTGTGGCTATTGAAAATGGAATCTTGATTTGCGTAATGTAATCTAGATAGTTATTGTTATTACATAAGACATTTATTAATTTTATATGTGAATTTTTCTAAATCGCAACATGTAAATTTTATTTTAGAAAGTCGTCTTGTTTGTAATAGGTTTTTAATGAATTCTTTTTGATTTTCTAATTTCACAATACATTCACATAACACATTTTTCTCTATCTTGAGATATACAAATACGTATGGTCAAATCTTATTTTATCTAGTGTTTTGATATTTATGAGTCTTACATTTTCTCAAAAGTAGTTTTGGCTTCTGTGGAAATTATTATGTGTTTTTCTTTCTTCTAATGCTTAATACTTTTGCAAAATATTGAAGTTAGTAATTCTTTTCAGATTTATTTTTGTGAACGGTAACTAGCAAAAGCATAACTGGATTTAATTTCCAAATAAATAATATTTCAATCCCTGTAATGATGAAGTGCTTTCCCCTAAGTAATCTGAATCCTTTCCTCATATACCAGAATCTGTTTCAAAATTCAAACTTTTATTCCCCTGAACTATTCGCTTATTCTTTGCCAATCTCATGCACTTTCAAGTATGTTCCTTTGCAATACATTTTATTGGACGGAGCAAATTACCTCTTTGTTTTTATTATTATTGTTCTTCTTATGTCTTGAACATTTTGGGGGCCATTTTTGCACATAATTTTTTTCATATTAACTTTGAGGTTATTTGACAAGTCCCGTAAACATCACTCTTTGGAATTTTTCAAGTTTAGCTTTATTGAATCTATTGATTAACATAGGGAGAATACATATATATGTGGCGTAACTTCCTAGCATCACTGCTGCCCGGCACATGGACACACGTGGGCATTTTGGTAGGAGCTGCTGAGTGGCTCCTGCGACAGGGGTATCAATGGACACATCTCCTGGGGCATCTGCTGGGACTTCTTCTTCCTTCATTCTCACAAGAGCTGGTGGTCACCAGACATACAGACCTGCCCATCTGATGGGGCAAATGCTATCTGAATAGTGAGTAAATTTCGGTGCATAATCATTAGGGAGGCCGCGGATGTCTGACATTTACTGGCCATGTGAATTGCTTCCCTGTGGAACTGCAGGAATATGTCCTTTGTCCCTATGGATAAATGAGAACTCTTTGTACAACTAGGATGCATACTACCCTTTCTCTGCCCATGAAGAATTTTCCAGTCTGGGGTTTGTCTTTTCACCTTTTGACATTATTCTGGTTTTTGTTCGGACCAGGAAAAGTCAGCATTTTCCTCAGTGGCTTCTGGCTCTCTGGTCATTCAACAGTAGTTCCTATTTCAAGATTATGGCAATAATAACTATCAGGGCTTTGTGTCTCTACATAGAGTCTTTGATTTTTCTGTAATTTTCCTCTTACTAAAAACATAAAATGAAAATTAATCAGATCTTTCTCATATTATGCGGCCAGATACAAAAGGCCACATAACATATAACCGTACTGATAGGAACAATCCACGATAGGTAAATTCACACACACAGAAAATGGAGTGGTAGTCAGGGACAGGGAGAGGCGGGATGGGGATTGACAGCTTAATGGCTAGAGAGTTGATGAAGCTGTTCGACCACTAGATGGTGGTAAGGGTTGCCCCATATTAAAAATGTACTTGATGCCACTGAATGGTAATTTTGAAAATATTAAAAACACTTTATTTTATACAAGGGATATTATTGAAAATAAAAGATGAAAAAATTTGAGGAGATGCAGGACAGAGACAAAAATGAGGAGAAGCACAGCGTCAAGGAAGGGCAAGAACAGATCTGGAGTGGGGACTGGTGAGGGTGTTTGTGGGAGCTCTGGAGCCAGGGCTCCCCTGGGTGCTGGTGTTTCTTCTAATTCTTCTGATGTTTCAGGAACGGTTATGTCAGGTTGCTCTAGCTCTACCTCTGGATCTTGATCTTTCTCCTGCTCTTTCTCTTGCTCTTTCTCCTGATCTTTCTCTTGATCTTTCTGTTGCTCCTGCTCTGGATCTTGCGTCTGATCTACCACTTGCTCTGGATCTTGCTCCTGCTCTACCTCTTGCTCTGGATCTTGCTCCTGCTCTACTTCTTGCTCTGGCTTGGGCTCTGGATCTTGCTCTCGCTCTGCCTCTGGCAGTGGAGGTGGAGCTGGAGCTGGAACTCGAGCCGAACATGGCAGCAGCTCTTGGGACAGTTGTTCAGCCTGGGCAGAAGCTGGAACTGGATAGACAACAATTGAAAAAATCAATGTGAGTTTCTATGTCTCATCCAATGACACTGTCTTTCCAGAAGCCCAAGTCCAGAGGCCCAGCCTCAGGAAGTCTCCCCACACTGCAGAACACTGTATGATTGTTCTGAGTACTCAGTGCCCCTGTCCCCAGCCTGCTTCTGGAAACTCTGCTCAGTGTGGCCCAGCCCAGGCCCCTCCCCAAACCCGCAAAGGCACCCACCCTCTTCCTCCTCACCCTCAGTCTCCGCCTCACTAGGCTCCAGGTGCTCCAGCTTCTCCAGCTGCGCCAGAAGAAGATCAGCCTTACGCTCCACCTCTGAACCTCGCATACTGATATGTACATAGGCCGAAAGAAACTTCAAAGAATGAAATTCAGGAGGCTCGTGGAAATCGGTGGAATAGAATTCCAGCCAGATCTTTAAGACAGAGGACATGGCACTGTGGGAGACAGGTGGGCAACAGCATCAGAGGCCTGGCCTATCCCTCTATGCTGCCCTCCCAAGGCTCCCCTGAGTGAGCTGCAGTCTAGTACCCTCTGCCCGTGCCTGTCCATAGACCAGCCCATCCAATGTCCACCCCCAGTATGGCAGTTCTGGCGCAAGATGGGCCTGGCAGCCAAGGAGGGGCTGGCAAAAGCCTCCATGGGAGGAGCCTTCAACCACTGATGTGACCACGTTTCCCTTCTTCAGGGAAACCTGACAAACTCCTCTGTCTGTGTCACTGCCCCCATCCCTGCTGGAATGACCTGTCCACCACAGGAGGGTGCTGTCTGCTCTGGGCATTACTCACTGGCACACAGGAGGTGTCCAGCAATATCTGATAAATGAGGAAACAGAGGGAGGCGCTGCTCCCCTGGCCTACCAAGGGCCCTTGGAAAAGCCCAAACTTGACCTCACACGTGAATGTACTGCCCAAGTGTCTGCATGAAAATCTGCATATCCTCTTCCCAGTGACAGCAATCTCTTGGCCCTGACCACACTCTGCACCCTCAGCACCAGCTGAGCATCCCCATGGAGGCTCCAGCCCCGAGTGTGAGCGGGATGCTCTGCACACCTCCTGCTCTGGCTCAGCACGGGCTCTGGGGGTGTGGGCAGGGCTGGGTGGGAGGGCGAGGGGATGGATTCTCTCTGGGCTCACTCTGCTCTCCAACCTCTCGCACACCCTACGGTGCCTGGGACCACATCCCCAGCCGTCCTGACTCCTTTCCCTGCAGGGAAAGCCTTGAGACCTCAGCCCTGTAGCAGGAATCATAAGATGTGTGAGAGCCAGAGTTCTGCCAGCCCCCCACCCACACGCCCCCGCAGACCACAGGCAGTTGTGTGGAGATGGGAGCCCCTCCTTCTGCACCTAAACTCCACTTACCATTTGAGCTGCTCCAGGGATTCCCATCCCCGTCACAATCAGAAATCATGTTTCCATACCTAGAAGAGGTCAGGAGTGTGTCAAATCTACCACATGGTGGCACTACCTGCTTCTCATGTCTACTGTGACTGTCTCACCTCTGACTAGAATGGAAGCCCAGGAGGGCAGGGAATGCAGTCTCCTCGGTTCATTGGATTATGGTCAGTGCCCAGAAAGGGACTGCACATAGTGTGGCTTCACGTATGATTGTTGAAGGAATGAACCCCAACCAACTTCTCCCAAGATATCTGGGTGCACCTGAAGCCGCACTGCCCGCCTCTGGTCTCCCTGCTTTGAATTCACGCAGAAGCCTACAGATAGAATCTCAAATTTCCTGTAAAAATGTGAAAACAGTGAAGCCCAAGTCAACGAGGTCAGTGAGGGGGTGACAGAGACTTCCTCGTGGGGGTGTCAGGAATCCTGAATGAGGACGACCGTGGCCCCTCCAGCAGACCTTCCACAGGGCTAGACTCAGGAGCAGCACTTTCCATGGGGGACCCACTGGAGCTTGTTCCTGTGACCACCCACTGAACACAGGAGGAAACTGAGGCTCAGAGGGGTGTGGTGACAGTCCTAAGACTCACAGCTGGGAGGCGGCCTAGTGGCACTGTGTGATCCAGGGCCTGAGTGCTCACCTGAGGAAAAGCAGGTGCAGCACATGCCGGGGACTGGCAAAGTTCTTGTAGCTTGACAGAAACAGGTGGACATAAGATTGGTCACCACCCAAGACAGCAGGCACCAGGTGCTCCACCCGCTTCTTCAGGGTGCGTGCCGGGAGAGGCCACACCATGTGGGTGGCATCTGAGCTCAATGAAGATGTGTCTTCACTCTAGGACAGGACAAGGGAGAGATACACAGTGACACTACCGTGAACCCCAAGGAGGGCAGGGGCTGGAGGCCAGTCTTGACCCCAGGGAGGACATGAGAAGACAGTCTGAGGGCCCAGGGTTAATGGACAGGGTGGTGGTTGCCACCCCGGCAGTCCCCGTTCACCCTCCAGCCAGACCTGAGGTGTGAACACACCAGGACCAGCAGGTTTATAAACCCCCCACCCTCTGCCCCTGCCCTGGGAGGGTGTCCCATGTCCCCATTCCCCACACACTCAGGAGGAGGGGGTGCAGTCACCCAGGGAGGCTCATAGTGCTGGCCTGGCCTTGCCCAACCTCCTCTGGGCCACCTGACATTACCTTTGGGGACCTCCTCCCAGACGGCCACAGGGGTCGAGGGCGAGGGCTGAACCAGCGCCGGAAGCATTGGACAAGCCTCTCAGCACAGGGCTTCCTGGGGCTACGGCCCCGGGACCTCGGGATACAGCACAACATCTCACTCTGCCTGTGGCCAAGTGAGCTGGGGAAGGGGCTGTGTATAGAATGTGGGTGCCAGGTTACCGAGTTCCGAGTTCTGTTGGGGTCTGTCGTCAAGGAAGTGAAGTCACTTCCTGATACCTCATTTCCTGAGCCCCTCCTCTGTGTTCAAGACTGCAAATGCCCCTCTGGGTACCTGTCTGCTGACCCTCCTTCCCCATGAACTCTCTCTATTGCCCACACTTCCACCAACACTGCCTGACCACACCCCTGTGCAAGGCCTGGGTGCAGCCAGCGTCAAAGCTCGGAGGAGATACACGTAGCTTCATCCCCAGCTCCTGCTTCTTATCACTTTATGTGACCCTGGACAAGCCATTGTCACTCTCATGACCTCCCCAGTCTCCCCTTTTGCACAGTGGGGATCTTTCTAGCATCTTCTTCCTAGGGATGGCATCAGGCATGTGTGAGAAAACATCTCTGAAACCTATGGCCGGTGTCACATGCAGCTAATAAACAAGACTAGAGATAAAATCCACGACGGTGTGGAAGGTAGCATGGAATACGACTAACGACAGGTCTGGTTCCTGTCATATAATCTTGAAAATGTCACTTTTGCTCTTGGTCTGTTTTCCCTGTCTGCACCATGCGACAGTTGGAATTGCATGCATTCACATACTGCTTTCCTCCATAAAACCTCACAATGGCTTCGTGTGTATTTAGGTTTGGACTCAAGTGCCACATCTCTGTCTGTGTGGTTGGCGACTCCTCAGGGGCTCCCAGTGGTCCCCACCATCTGCTGCACACATCCTCACGTAATCCCCTGCCCTGCAGTGTGGACTGGACTTAGTGACTCACTTCTAACCAATACAGGATCAAAAGTGAGAAGGTGTCACTTTCTAAATGTCATTGTAACACGCCTGTCTCTAGAGTCTTGTGCTCTGTCTCCTCTGTTCTCTCTGTTTGTATCCACCATATGCCAAGCATGGTGCCGAGAGCTGGAGAAAGAGCTGATTCAGCTGCACCCTGGCTTGGGAGATGATCCCAGGATAAGAAAGAGGAGAAGACGTGCTATCGAGTGCCTGACATTCTAAGAGAGGAAAGTGATCTAGGAGGCCCTCAGAATATTCTAGATTAGGAAGCTACCTGAAGATGGTAGGAAATGAACACCATTTGCAGAGAAGAACCAGAGCCGTTTGGTCCATTCTATGCCTTTACTCAACCGTATGAAATATAGAATTAGTAGTTTATCAAATTGCGTAAAAAATGTCAACTGTTATTTACATACAAACAAAATTTATAGATTTATTTGGAAGAATTGATATATTTTCCCTACTTATTTTCTCATCTGTGAACATGTACATCTCTTCATTGTCTTCAGTTTGTTCGTTTTTTCAATAACATTTTACACTCAGTGTTTAGAAATCATGATTGTAAAAATGCACCCTAATTATTCATGCAAACCTTATGAATGAAAATTTGGGGTGTTTCCAACCCTTAGTAATAGGTATTGTCATATTAACAATCTTGTCGACACCTCACCTTATAATTTTTCAAGGTTACATATGATATAGATTCCAGAATATTGGGTGACAGTGTAAAATAGTAAATATCCAAGTATAATTTTGCTAAATTTTGCGAGTTTCTGCTCCTTATGGGCTCTACCATTTGCATTCCACCACAATGTATTATAATACCTGTATCCCCACAGTCTCACTAACAAGTTTGTTATCAAAAAATTAAATTTTGCAAATCTAATAGGCGAAGTCTTGTATATTTCAATATATTTTAAATGTATAGTTCTCTATGAGGGATTTTAAGCACCTAATTAAGTATTGATGCCAATTTAAATTTCCTTTTGTGTTCTTAGATTGTTCATATATTTTGTTCATTTTTATTTCATTTTGTTGGTCATTTCCATCTCATTTTTTCACACATCATTGTATTAATGATATTATCCTAGTTTAAGAGGTTTTTAATTTTTTTTGCTTTTTTTTTAATTGAAACATTATTGATCACCCATTTTAAGTATTATAGCTTGTAATTACTTTTTGTCGTGTCCTTTTGACCTAGTTGGTGGCATTTACCTTTTGTTTGAGTTTGCTTTGCTTTATTAATTGCTGCTATGCCATCCATGTTAACTGCTGCTACATTAGTAGCAGCATAATTTCACCAGTGATTTGAAATGCTATCTTTCTTAAATACTAAATTTCTATAAATCTTGGGTATCTCTTTGAATTCTCCATTCTTTTTCATTAGGTTTTATATTTACTTATAAACAAATTCCATATGGTCTTGATAATGAAGAATTTATAAAAAAATATTTTCTATCTCTGGTAGACTTACCCCTCCCTTTTGATTTGTTTCCTCATTTTTTTCTGATGAACGATTAATGTTTCATCAACATTTTATAATCATCTTATTGTCTTCTAGGTGAAGAAACAAATGAGACTATTTTTAATGTGATCATGACGCACGTATAAAGTAACTTAGGAGAAAATAAAATCCTTAGGATCATGTGGCTTTCTGGCCAAGAAAATATCTCTGACATTTCTCTATCGTTTGTGTATGTATGTTTTAAGAGTGTTCTAATGCTTAAATCACGTAATTAAACAGGCTTTGTCGAGTTCTTGTTAGCTTTATGCCAAATATTTTAACAATTTTGTGGCTATTGAAAATGGAATCTTGATTTGCGTAATGTAATCTAGATAGTTATTGTTATTACATAAGACATTTATTAATTTTATATGTGAATTTTTCTAAATCGCAACATGTAAATTTTATTTTAGTAAGTCGTCTTGTTTGTAATAGGTTTTTAATGAATTCTTTTTGATTTTCTAAATTCACAATACATTCACATAACACATTTTTCTCTATCTTGAGATATACAAATACGTATGGTCAAATCTTATTTTATCTAGTGTTTTGATATTTATGAGTCTTACATTTTCTCAAAAGTAGTTTTGGCTTCTGTGGAAATTATTATGTGTTTTTCTTTCTTCTAATGCTTAATACTTTTGCAAAATATTGAAGTTAGTAATTCATTTCAGATTTATTTTTGTAAACGGTACCTAGCAAAAGCATAACTGGATTTAATTTCCAAATAAATAATATTTCAATCCCTGTAATGATGAAGTGCTTTCCCCTAAGTAATCTGAATCCTTTCCACATATACCAGAATCTGTTTCAAAATTCAAACTTTTATTCCCCTGAACTATTCGCTTATTCTTTGCCAATCTCATGCACTTTCAAGTATGTTCCTTTGCAATACATTTTATTGGACGGAGCAAATTACCTCTTTGTTTTTATTATTATTGTTCTTCTTATGTCTTGAACATTTTGGGGGCCATTTTTGCACATAATTTTTTTCATATTAACTTTGAGGTTATTTGACAAGTCCCGTAAACATCACTCTTTGGAATTTTTCAAGTTTAGCTTTATTGAATCTATTGATTAACACAGGTAGAATACATATATAGGTGGCGTAACTTCCTAGCATCACTGCTGCCCGGCACATGGACACACGTGGGCATTTTGGTAGGAGCTGCTGAGTGGCTCCTGCGATAGGGGTATCTATGGACACATCTCCTGGGGCATCTGCTGGGACTTCTTCTTCCTTCATTCTCACAAGAGCTGGTGGTCACCAGACATACAGACCTGCCCATCTGATGGGGCAAATGCTATCTGAATAGTGAGTAAATTTCGGTGCATAATCATTAGGGAGGCCGCGGATGTCTGACATTTACTGGCCATGTGAATTGCTTCCCTGTGGAACCGCAGGAATATGTCGTTTGTCCCTATGGATAAATGAGAACTCTTTGTACAACTAGGATGCATACTACCCTTTCTCTGCCCATGAAGAATTTTCCAGTCTGGGGTTTGTCTTTTCACCTTTTGACATTATTCTGGTTTTTGTTCGGACCAGGAAAAGTCAGCATTTTCCTCAGTGGCTTCTGGCTCTCTGGTCATTCAACAGTAGTTCCTATTTCAAGATTATGGCAATAATAACTATCAGGGCTTTGTGTCTCTACATAGAGTCTTTGATTTTTCTGTAATTTTCCTCTTACTAAAAACATAAAATGAAAATTAATCAGATCTTTCTCATATTATGTGGCCAGATACAAAAGGCCACATAACATATAACCGTACTGATAGGAACAATCCACGATAGGTAAATTCACACACACAGAAAATGGAGTGGTAGTCAGGGACAGGGAGAGGCGGGATGGGGATTGACAGCTTAATGGCTAGAGAGTTGATGAAGCTGTTCGACCACTAGATGGTGGTAAGGGTTGCCCCATATTAAAAATGTACTTGATGCCACTGAATGGTAATTTTGAAAATATTAAAAACACTTTATTTTATACAAGAGATATTATTGAAAATAAAAGATGAAAAAATTTGAGGAGATGCAGGACAGAGACAAAAATGAGGAGAAGCACAGCGTCAAGGAAGGGCAAGAACAGATCTGGAGTGGGGACTGGTGAGGGTGTTTGTGGGAGCTCTGGAGCCAGGGCTCCCCTGGGTGCTGGTGTTTCTTCTAATTCTTCTGATGTTTCAGGAACGGTTATGTCAGGTTGCTCTAGCTCTACCTCTGGATCTTGATCTTTCTCCTGCTCTTTCTCTTGCTCTTTCTCCTCATCTTTCTCTTGATCTTTCTGTTGCTCCTGCTCTGGATCTTGCGTCTGATCTACCTCTTGCTCTGGATCTTGCTCATGATCTACTTCTTGCTCTGGCTTAGGCTCTGGATCTTGCTCTCGCTCTGCCTCCGGCAGTGGAATTGGAGCTGGAGCTGGAACTCGAGCCGAACATGGCAGCAGCACTTGGGACAGTTGTTCAGCCTGGGCAGGAGTTGGAACTGGATAGACAACAATTGAAAATATCAATGTGAGTTTCTATGTCTCATCCAATGACACTGTCTTTCCAGAAGCCCAAGTCCAGAGGCCCAGCCTCAGGAAGTCTCCCCACACTGCAGAACACTGTATGATTGTTCTGAGTACTCAGTGCCCCTGTCCCCAGCCTGCTTCTGGAAACTCTGCTCTGTGTGGCCCAGCCCAGGCCCCTCCCCAAACCCGCACAGGCACCCACCCTCTTCCTCCTCACCCTCAGTCTCTGCCTCACTAGGCTCCAGGTGCTCCAGCTTCTCCAGCTGCGCCAGAAGAAGATCAGCCTTACGCTCCACCACTGAACCTCGCATACTGATATGTACATAGGCCGAAAGAAACTTCAAAGAATGAAATTCAGGAGGCTCGTGGAAATCGGTGGAATAGAATTCCAGCCAGATCTTTAAGACAGAGGACATGGCACTGTGGGAGACAGGTGGGCAACAGCATCAGAGGCCTGGCCTATCCCTCTATGCTGCCCTCCCAAGGCTCCCCTGAGTGAGCTGCAGTCTAGTACCCTCTGCCCGTGCCTGTCCATAGACCAGCCCATCCAATGTCCACCCCCAGTATGGCAGTTCTGGCGCAAGATGGGCCTGGCAGCCAAGGAGGGGCTGGCAAAAGCCTCCATGGGTGGAGCCTTCAACCACTGATGTGACCACGTTTCCCTTCTTCAGGGAAACCTGACAACCTCCTCTGTCTGTGTCACTGCCCCCATCCCTGCTGGAATGACCTGTCCACCCCAGGAGGGTGCTGTCTGCTCTGGGCATTACTCACTGGCAAACAGGAGGTGTCCAGCAATATCTGATAAATGAGGAAACAGAGGGAGGCGCTGCTCCCCTGGCCTACCCAGGGCCCTTGGAAAAGCCCAAACTTGAGCTCACACGTGAATGTACTGCCCAAGTGTCGGCATGAAAATCTGCATATCCTTTTCCCAGTGACAGCAATCTCTTGGCCCTGACCACACTCTGCACCCTCAGCACCAGCTGAGCATCCCCATGGAGGCTCCAGCCCCGAGTGTGAGCGGGATGCTCTGCACACCTCCTGCTCTGGCTCAGCACGGGCTCTGGGGGTGTGGGCAGGGCTGGGTGGGAGGGCGAGGGGATGGATTCTCTCTGGGCTCACTCTGCTCTCCAGCCTCTCCCACACCCTACGGTGCCTGGGACCACATCCCCAGCCGTCTTGACTCCTTTCCCTGCAGGGAAAGCCTTGAGCCCTCAGCCCTGTAGCAGGAATCATAAGATGTGTGAGAGCCAGAGTTCTGCCAGCCCCCCACCCACACGCCCCCGCAGACTACACGCAGTTGTGTGGAGATGGGAGCCCCTCCTTCTGCACCTAAACTCCACTTACCATTTTAGCTGCTCCAGGGATTCCCCATCCCCGTCACAATCAGAAATCATGTTTCCATACCTAGAAGAGGTCAGGAGTGTGTCAAATCTACCACATGGTGGCACTACCTGCTTCTCATGTCTACTGTGACTGTCTCACCTCTGACTAGATTGGAAGCCCAGGAGGGCAGGGAATGCAGTCTCCTCGGTTCATTGGATTATGGTCAGTGCCCAGAAAGGGACTGCACATAGTGTGGCTTCACGTATGATTGTTGAAGGAATGAACCCCAACCAACTCCTCCCAAGATATCTGGGTGCACCTGAAGCCGCACTGCCCGCCTCTGGTCTCCCTGCTTTGAATTCACGCAGAAGCCTACAGATAGAATCTCAAATTTCCTGTAAAAATGTGAAAACAGTGAAGCCCAAGTCAACGAGGTCAGTGAGGGGGTGACAGAGACTTCCTCGTGGGGGTGTCAGGAATCCTGAATGAGGACGACCGCGGCCCCTCCAGCAGACCTTCCACAGGGCTGGACTCAGGAGCAGCACTTTCCATGGGGGACCCACTGGAGCTTGTTCCTGTGACCACCCACTGAACACAGGAGGAAACTGAGGCTCAGAGGGGTGTGGTGACAGTCCTAAGACTCACAGCTGGGAGGCGGCCTAGTGGCACTGTGTGATCCAGGGCCTGAGTGCTCACCTGAGGAAAAGCAGGTGCAGCACATGCCGGGGACTGGCAACGTTCTTGTAGCTTGACAGAAACAGGTGGACATAAGATTGGTCACCACCCAAGACAGCAGGCACCAGGTGCTCCACCCGCTTCTTCAGGGTGCGTGCCGGGAGAGGCCACACCATGTTGGTGGCATCTGAGCTCAATGAAGATGTGTCTTCACTCTAGGACAGGACAGGGGAGAGATACACAGTGACAGTACCGTGAACCCCAAGGAGGGCAGGGGCTGGAGGCCAGTCTTGACCCCAGGGAGGACATGAGAAGACAGCCTGAGGGCCCAGGGTTAATGGACAGGGTGGTGGTTGCCACCCCGGCAGTCCCCGTTCACCCACCAGCCAGACCTGAGGTGTGAACACACCAGGACCAGCAGGTTTATAAACCCCCCACCCTCTGCCCCTGCCCTGGGAGGGTGTCCCATGTCCCCGTTCCCCACACACTCAGGAGGAGGGGGTGCAGTCACCCAGGGAGGCTCATAGTGCTGGCCTGGCCTTGCCCAACCTCCTCTGGGCCACCTGACATTACCTTTGGGGACCTCCTCCCAGACGGCCACAGGGGTCGAGGGCGAGGGCTGAACCAGCGCCGGAAGCATTGGACAAGCCTCTCAGCACAGGGCTTCCTGGGGCTACGGCCCCGGGACCTCGGGATACAGCACAACATCTCACTCTGCCTGTGGCCAAGTGAGCTGGGGAAGGGGCTGTGTATAGAATGTGGGTGCCAGGTTACCGAGTTCCGAGTTCTGTTGGGGTCTGTCGTCAAGGAAGTGAAGTCACTTCCTGATACCTCATTTCCTGAGCCCCTCCTCTGTGTTCAAGACTGCAAATGCCCCTCTGGGTACCTGTCTGCTGACCCTCCTTCCCCATGAACTCTCTCTATTGCCCACACTTCCACCAACACTGCCTGACCACACCCCTGTGCAAGGCCTGGGTGCAGCCAGCGTCACAGCTCGGAGGAGATACACGTAGGTTCATCCCCAGCTCCTGCTTCTTATCACTTTATGTGACCCTGGACAAGCCATTGTCACTCTCATGACCTCCCCAGTCTCCCCTTTTGCACAGTGGGGATCTTTCTAGCATCTTCTTCCTAGGGATGGCATCAGGCATGTGTGAGAAAACATCTCTGAAACCTATGGCCGGTGTCACATGCAGCTAATAAACAAGACTAGAGATAAAATCCACGACGGTGTGGAAGGTAGCATGGAATACGACTAACGACAGGTCTGGTTCCTGTCATATAATCTTGAAAATGTCACTTTTGCTCTTGGTCTGTTTTCCCTGTCTGCACCATGCGACAGTTGGAATTTCATGCATTCACATACTGCTTTCCTCCATAAAACCTCACAATGGCTTCGTGTGTATTTAGGTTTGGACTCAAGTGCCACATCTCTGTCTGTGTGGTTGGCGACTCCTCAGGGGCTCCCAGTGGTCCCCACCATCTGCTGCACACATCCTCACGTAATCCCCTGCCCTGCAGTGTGGACTGGACTTAGTGACTCACTTCTAACCAATACAGGATCAAAAGTGAGAAGGTGTCACTTTCTAAATGTCATTGTAACACGCCTGTCTCTAGAGTCTTGTGCTCTGTCTCCTCTGTTCTCTCTGTTTGTATCCACCATATGCCAAGCATGGTGCCGAGAGCTGGAGAAAGAGCTGATTCAGCTGCACCCTGGCTTGGGAGATGATCCCAGGATAAGAAAGAGGAGAAGACGTGCTATCGAGTGCCTGACATTCTAAGAGAGGAAAGTGATCTAGGAGGCCCTCAGAATATTCTAGATTAGGAAGCTACCTGAAGATGGTAGGAAATGAACACCATTTGCAGAGAAGAACCAGAGCCGTTTGGTCCATTCTATGCCTTTACTCAACCGTATGAAATATAGAATTAGTAGTTTATCAAATTGCGTAAAAAATGTCAACTGTTATTTACATATAAACAAAATTTATAGATTTATTTGGAAGAATTGATATATTTTCCCTACTTATTTTCTCATCTGTGAACATGTACATCTCTTCATTGTCTTCAGTTTGTTCGTTTTTTCAATAACATTTTACACTCAGTGTTTAGAAATCATGATTGTAAAAATGCACCCTAATTATTCATGCAAACCTTATGACTGAAAATTTGGGGTGTTTCCAACCCTTAGTAATAGGTATTGTCATATTAACAATCTTGTCGACACCTCACCTTATAATTTTTCAAGGTTACATATGATATAGATTCCAGAATATTGGGTTACAGTGTAAAATAGTAAATATCCAAGTATAATTTTGCTAAATTTTGCGAGTTTCTGCTCCTTATGGGCTCTACCATTTGCATTCCACCACAATGTATTATAATACCTGTATCCCCACAGTCTCACTAACAAGTTTGTTATCAAAAAATTAAATTTTGCAAATCTAATAGGTGAAGTCTTGTATATTTCAATATATTTTAAATGTATAGTTCTCTATGAGGGATTTTAAGCACCTAATTAAGTATTGATGCCAATTTAAATTTCCTTTTGTGTTCTTGGATTGTTGATATATTTTGTTCATTTTTATTTCATTTTGTTGGTCATTTCCATCTCATTTTTTCACACATCATTGTATTAATGATATTATCCTAGTTTAAGAGGTTTTTAATTTTTTTTGCTTTTTTTTAAATTGAAACATTATTGATCACCCATGTTAAGTATTAGAGCTTGTAATTACTTTCTGTCGTGTCCTTTTGACCTAGTTGGCGGCATTAACCTTTTGTTTGTGTTTGCTTTGCTTTTATTAATTGCTGCTATGTCATCCATGTTAACTGCTGCTACATTACTAGCAGCATAATTTCACCAGTGATTTGAAATGCTATCTTTCTTAAATACTAAATTTCTATAAATCTTGGGTATCTCTTTGAATTCTCCATTCTTTTTCATTAGGTTTTATATTTACTTATAAACAAATTCCATATGGTCTTGATAATGAAGAATTTATAAAAAAATATTTTCGATCTCTGGTAGACTTACCCCTCCCTTTTGATTTGTTTCCTCATTTTTTTCTGATGAACGATTAATGTTTCATCAACATTTTATAATCATCTTATTTAGTTCTAGGTGAAGAAACAAATGAGACTATTTTTAATGTGATCATGACACACGTATAAAGTAACTTAGGAGAAAATAAAATCCTTAGGATCATGTGGCTTTCTGGCCAAGAAAATATCTCTGACATTTCTCTATCGTTTGTGTATGTATGTTTTAAGAGTGTTCTAATGCTTAAATCACGTAATTAAACAGGCTTTGTCGAGTTCTTGTTAGCTTTATGCCAAATATTTTAACAATTTTGTGGCTATTGAAAATGGAATCTTGATTTGCGTAATGTAATCTAGATAGTTATTGTTATTACATAAGACATTTATTAATTTTATATGTGAATTTTTCTAAATCGCAACATGTAAATTTTATTTTAGTAAGTCGTCTTGTTTGTAATAGGTTTTTAATGAATTCTTTTTGATTTTCTAAATTCACAATACATTCACATAACACATTTTTCTCTATCTTGAGATATACAAATACGTATGGTCAAATCTTATTTTATCTAGTGTTTTGATATTTATGAGTCTTACATATTCTCAAAAGTAGTTTTGGCTTCTGGGGAAATTATTATGTGTTTTTCTTTCTTCTAATGCTTAATACTTTTGCAAAATATGGAAGTTAGTAATTCATTTCAGATTTATTTTTGTGAACGGTACCTAGCAAAAGCATAACTGGATTTAATTTCCAAATAAATAATATTTCAATCCCTGTAATGATGAAGTGCTTTCCCCTAAGTAATCTGAATCCTTTCCACATATACCAGAATCTGTTTCAAAATTCAAACTTTTATTCCCCTGAACTATTCGCTTATTCTTTGCCAATCTCATGCACTTTCAAGTATGTTCCTTTGCAATACATTTTATTGGACGGAGCAGATTACCTCTTTAATTTTTATTATTATTGTTCTTCTTATGTCTTGAACATTTTGGGGGCCATTTTTGCACATAATTTTTTTCATATTAACTTTGAGGTTATTTGACAAGTCCCGTAAACATCACTCTTTGGAATTTTTCAAGTTTAGCTTTATTGAATCTATTGATTAACATAGGGAGAATACATATATATGTGGCGTAACTTCCTAGCATCACTGCTGCCCGGCACATGGACACACGTGGGCATTTTGGTAGGAGCTGCTGAGTGGCTCCTGCGACAGGGGTATCAATGGACACATCTCCTGGGGCATCTGCTGGGACTTCTTCTTCCTTCATTCTCACAAGAGCTGGTGGTCACCAGACATACAGACCTGCCCATCTGATGGGGCAAATGCTATCTGAATAGTGAGTAAATTTCGGTGCATAATCATTAGGGAGGCCGCGGATGTCTGACATTTACTGGCCATGTGAATTGCTTCCCTGTGGAACCGCAGGAATATGTCCTTTGTCCCTATGGATAAATGAGAACTCTTTGTACAACTAGGATGCATACTACCCTTTCTCTGCCCATGAAGAATTTTCCAGTCTGGGGTTTGTCTTTTCACCTTTTGACATTATTCTGGTTTTTGTTCGGACCAGGAAAAGTCAGCATTTTCCTCAGTGGCTTCTGGCTCTCTGGTCATTCAACAGTAGTTCCTATTTCAAGATTATGGCAATAATAACTATCAGGGCTTTGTGTCTCTACATAGAGTCTTTGATTTTTCTGTAATTTTCCTCTTACTAAAAACATAAAATGAAAATTAATCAGATCTTTCTCATATTATGCGGCCAGATACAAAAGGCCACATAACATATAACCGTACTGATAGGAACAATCCACGATAGGTAAATTCACACACACAGAAAATGGAGTGGTAGTCAGGGACAGGGAGAGGCGGGATGGGGATTGACAGCTTAATGGCTAGAGAGTTGATGAAGCTGTTCGACCACTAGATGGTGGTAAGGGTTGCCCCATATTAAAAATGTACTTGATGCCACTGAATGGTAATTTTGAAAATATTAAAAACACTTTAATTTATACAAGGGATATTATTGAAAATAAAAGATGAAAAAATTTGAGGAGATGCAGGACAGAGACAAAAATGAGGAGAAGCACAGCGTCAAGGAAGGGCAAGAACAGATCTGGAGTGGGGACTGGTGAGGGTGTTTGTGGGAGCTCTGGAGCCAGGGCTCCCCTGGGTGCTGGTGTTTCTTCTAATTCTTCTGATGATTCAGGAACGGTTATGTCAGGTTGCTCTAGCTCTACCTCTGGATCTTGATCTTTCTCCTGCTCTTTCTCTTGCTCTTTCTCCTGATCTTTCTCTTGATCTTTCTGTTGCTCCTGCTCTGGATCTTGCGTCTGATCTACCACTTGCTCTGGATCTTGCTCCTGCTCTACCTCTTGCTCTGGATCTTGCTCCTGCTCTACTTCTTGCTCTGGCTTGGGCTCTGGATCTTGCTCTCGCTCTGCCTCTGGCAGTGGAGGTGGAGCTGGAGCTGGAACTCGAGCCGAACATGGCAGCAGATCTTGGGACAGTTGTTCAGCCTGGGCAGAAGCTGGAACTGGATAGACAACAATTGAAAATATCAATGTGAGTTTCTATGTCTCATCCAATGACACTGTCTTTCCAGAAGCCCAAGTCCAGAGGCCCAGCCTCAGGAAGTCTCCCCACACTGCAGAACACTGTATGATTGTTCTGAGTACTCAGTGCCCCTGTCCCCAGCCTGCTTCTGGAAACTCTGCTCTGTGTGGCCCAGCCCAGGCCCCTCCCCAAAACCGCACAGGCACCCACCCTCTTCCTCCTCACCCTCAGTCTCCGCCTCACTAGGCTCCAGGTGCTCCAGCTTCTCCAGCTGCGCCAGAAGAAGATCAGCCTTACGCTCCACCTCTGAACCTCGCATACTGATATGTACATAGGCCGAAAGAAACTTCAAAGAATGAAATTCAGGAGGCTCGTGGAAATCGGTGGAATAGAATTCCAGCCAGATCTTTAAGACAGAGGACATGGCACTGTGGGAGACAGGTGGGCAACAGCATCAGAAGCCTGGCCTATCCCTGTATGCTGCCCTCCCAAGGCTCCCCTGAGTGAGCTGCAGTCTTGTACCCTCTGCCCGTGCCTGTCCATAGACCAGCCCATCCAATGTCCACCCCCAGTATGGCAGTTCTGGCACAAGATGGGCCTGGCAGCCAAGGAGGGGCTGGCAAAAGCCTCCATGGGAGGAGCCTTCAACCACTGATGTGACCACGTTTCCCTTCTTCAGGGAAACCTGACAAACTCCTCTGTCTGTGTCACTGCCCCCATCCCTGCTGGAATGACCTGTCCACCCCAGGAGGGTGCTGTCTGCTCTGGGCATTACTCACTGGCACACAGGAGGTGTCCAGCAATATCTGATAAATGAGGAAACAGAGGGAGGCGCTGCTCCCCTGGCCTACCCAGGGCCCTTGGAAAAGCTCAAACTTGACCTCACACGTGAATGTACTGCCCAAGTGTCTGCATGAAAATCTGCATATCCTTTTTCCAGTGACAGCAATCTCTTGGCCCTGACCACACTCTGCACCCTCAGCACCAGCTGAGCATCCCCATGGTGGCTCCAGCCCCGAGTGTGAGCGGGATGCTCTGCACACCTCCTGCTCTGGCTCAGCACGGGCTCTGGGGGTGTGGGCAGGGCTGGGTGGGAGGGCGAGGGGATGGATTCTCTCTGGGCTCACTCTGCTCTCCAACCTCTCGCACACCCTACGGTGCCTGGGACCACATCCCCAGCCGTCCTGACTCCTTTCCCTGCAGGGAAAGCCTTGAGACCTCAGCCCTGTAGCAGGAATCATAAGATGTGTGAGAGCCAGAGTTCTGCCAGCCCCCCACCAACACGCCCCCGCAGACCACAGGCAGTTGTGTGGAGATGGGAGCCCCTCCTTCTGCACCTAAACTCCACTTACCATTTTAGCTGCTCCAGGGATTCCCCATCCCCGTCACAATCAGAAATCATGTTTCCATACCTAGAAGAGGTCAGGAGTGTGTCAAATCTACCACATGGTGGCACTACCTGCTTCTCATGTCTACTGTGACTGTCTCACCTCTGACTAGAATGGAAGCCCAGGAGGGCAGGGAATGCAGTCTCCTCGGTTCATTGGATTATGGTCAGTGCCCAGAAAGGGACTGCACATAGTGTGGCTTCACGTATGATTGTTGAAGGAATGAACCCCAACCAACTTCTCCCAAGATATCTGGGTGCACCTGAAGCCGCTCTGCCCGCCTCTGGTCTCCCTGCTTTGAATTCACGCAGAAGCCTACAGATAGAATCTCAAATTTCCTGTAAAAATGTGAAAACAGTGAAGCCCAAGTCAACGAGGTCAGTGAGGAGGTGACAGAGACTTCCTCGTGGGGGTGTCAGGAATCCTGAATGAGGACGACCGTGGCCCCTCCAGCAGACCTTCCACAGGGCTAGACTCAGGAGCAGCACTTTCCATGGGGGACCCACTGGAGCTTGTTCCTGTGACCACCCACTGAACACAGGAGGAAACTGAGGCTCAGAGGGGTGTGGTGACAGTCCTAAGACTCACAGCTGGGAGGCGGCCTAGTGGCACTGTGTGAT
The DNA here is from genome assembly GCF_027409185.1 of Cynocephalus volans. Taxonomy (NCBI): domain Eukaryota; kingdom Metazoa; phylum Chordata; class Mammalia; order Dermoptera; family Cynocephalidae; genus Cynocephalus; species Cynocephalus volans. Next base: position 49,125,585 of record NC_084476.1, on the reverse strand, counting down.
CCAGGGCCTGAGTGCTCACCTGAGGAAAAGCAGGTGCAGCACATGCCGGGGACTGGCAAAGTTCTTGTAGCTTGACAGAAACAGGTGGACATAAGATTGGTCACCACCCAAGACAGCAGGCACCAGGTGCTCCACCCGCTTCTTCAGGGTGCGTGCCGGGAGAGGCCACACCATGTGGGTGGCATCTGAGCTCAATGAAGATGTGTCTTCACTCTAGGACAGGACAGGGGAGAGATACACAGTGACACTACCGTGAACCCCAAGGAGGGCAGGGGCTGGAGGCCAGTCTTGACCCCAGGGAGGACATGAGAAGACAGTCTGAGGGCCCAGGGTTAATGGACAGGGTGGTGGTTGCCACCCCGGCAGTCCCCGTTCACCCTCCAGCCAGACCTGAGGTGTGAACACACCAGGACCAGCAGGTTTATAAACCCCCCACCCTCTGCCCCTGCCCTGGGAGGGTGTCCCATGTCCCCGTTCCCCACACACTCAGGAGGAGGGGGTGCAGTCACCCAGGGAGGCTCATAGTGCTGGCCTGGCCTTGCCCAACCTCCTCTGGGCCACCTGACATTACCTTTGGGGACCTCCTCCCAGACGGCCACAGGGGTCGAGGGCGAGGGCTGAACCAGCGCCGGAAGCATTGGACAAGCCTCTCAGCACAGGGCTTCCTGGGGCTACGGCCCCGGGACCTCGGGATACAGCACAACATCTCACTCTGCCTGTGGCCAAGTGAGCTGGGGAAGGGGCTGTGTATAGAATGTGGGTGCCAGGTTACCGAGTTCCGAGTTCTGTTGGGGTCTGTCGTCAAGGAAGTGAAGTCACTTCCTGATACCTCATTTCCTGAGCCCCTCCTCTGTGTTCAAGACTGCAAATGCCCCTCTGGGTACCTGTCTGCTGACCCTCCTTCCCCATGAACTCTCTCTATTGCCCACACTTCCACCAACACTGCCTGACCACACCCCTGTGCAAGGCCTGGGTGCAGCCAGCGTCACAGCTCGGAGGAGATACACGTAGGTTCATCCCCAGCTCCTGCTTCTTATCACTTTATGTGACCCTGGACAAGCCATTGTCACTCTCATGACCTCCCCAGTCTCCCCTTTTGCACAGTGGGGATCTTTCTAGCATCTTCTTCCTTGGGATGGCATCAGGCATGTGTGAGAAAACATCTCTGAAACCTATGGCCGGTGTCACATGCAGCTAATAAACAAGACTAGAGATAAAATCCACGACGGTGTGGAAGGTAGCATGGAATACGACTAACGACAGGTCTGGTTCCTGTCATATAATCTTGAAAATGTCACTTTTGCTCTTGGTCTGTTTTCCCTGTCTGCACCATGCGACAGTTGGAATTTCATGCATTCACATACTGCTTTCCTCCATAAAACCTCACAATGGCTTCGTGTGTATTTAGGTTTGGACTCAAGTGCCACATCTCTGTCTGTGTGGTTGGCGACTCCTCAGGGGCTCCCAGTGGTCCCCACCATCTGCTGCACACATCCTCACGTAATCCCCTGCCCTGCAGTGTGGACTGGACTTAGTGACTCACTTCTAACCAATACAGGATCAAAAGTGAGAAGGTGTCACTTTCTAAATGTCATTGTAACACGCCTGTCTCTAGAGTCTTGTGCTCTGTCTCCTCTGTTCTCTCTGTTTGTATCCAACATATGCCAAGCATGGTGCCGAGAGCTGGAGAAAGAGCTGATTCAGCTGCACCCTGGCTTGGGAGATGATCCCAGGATAAGAAAGAGGAGAAGACGTGCTATCGAGTGCCTGACATTCTAAGAGAGGAAAGTGATCTAGGAGGCCCTCAGAATATTCTAGATTAGGAAGCTACCTGAAGATGGTAGGAAATGAACACCATTTGCAGAGAAGAACCAGAGCCGTTTGGTCCATTCTATGCCTTTACTCAACCGTATGAAATATAGAATTAGTAGTTTATCAAATTGCGTAAAAAATGTCAACTGTTATTTACATATAAACAAAATTTATAGATTTATTTGGAAGAATTGATATATTTTCCCTACTTATTTTCTCATCTGTGAACATGTACATCTCTTCATTGTCTTCAGTTTGTTCGTTTTTTCAATAACATTTTACACTCAGTGTTTAGAAATCATGATTGTAAAAATGCACCCTAATTATTCATGCAAACCTTATGAATGAAAATTTGGGGTGTTTCCAACCCTTAGTAATAGGTATTGTCATATTAACAATCTTGTCGACACCTCACCTTATAATTTTTCAAGGTTACATATGATATAGATTCCAGAATATTGGGTTACAGTGTAAAATAGTAAATATCCAAGTATAATTTTGCTAAATTTTGCGAGTTTCTGCTCCTTATGGGCTCTACCATTTGCATTCCACCACAATGTATTATAATACCTGTATCCCCACAGTCTCACTAACAAGTTTGTTATCAAAAAATTAAATTTTGCAAATCTAATAGGTGAAGTCTTGTATATTTCAATATATTTTAAATGTATAGTTCTCTATGAGGGATTTTAAGCACCTAATTAAGTATTGATGCCAATTTAAATTTCCTTTTGTGTTCTTGGATTGTTCATATATTTTGTTCATTTTTATTTCATTTTGTTGGTCATTTCCATCTCATTTTTTCACACATCATTGTATTAATGATATTATCCTAGTTTAAGAGGTTTTTAATTTTTTTTGCTTTTTTTTTAATTGAAACATTATTGATCACCCATGTTAAGTATTAGAGCTTGTAATTACTTTTTGTCGTGTCCTTTTGACCTAGTTGGTGGCATTTACCTTTTGTTTGAGTTTGCTTTGCTTTATTAATTGCTGCTATGCCATCCATGTTAACTGCTGCTACATTGGTAGCAGCATAATTTCACCAGTGATTTGAAATGCTATCTTTCTTAAATACTAAATTTCTATAAATCTTGGGTATCTCTTTGAATTCTCCATTCTTTTTCATTAGGTTTTATATTTACTTATAAACAAATTCCATATGGTCTTGATAATGAAGAATTTATAAAAAAATATTTTCGATCTCTGGTAGACTTACCCCTCCCTTTTGATTTGTTTCCTCATTTTTTTCTGATGAACGATTAATGTTTCATCAACATTTTATAATCATCTTATTTTGTTCTAGGTGAAGAAACAAATGAGACTATTTTTAATGTGATCATGACGCACGTATAAAGTAACTTAGGAGAAAATAAAATCCTTAGGATCATGTGGCTTTCTGGCCAAGAAAATATCTCTGACATTTCTCTATCGTTTGTGTATGTATGTTTTAAGAGTGTTCTAATGCTTAAATCACGTAATTAAACAGGCTTTGTCGAGTTCTTGTTAGCTTTATGCCAAATATTTTAACAATTTTGTGGCTATTGAAAATGGAATCTTGATTTGCGTAATGTAATCTAGATAGTTATTGTTATTACATAAGACATTTATTAATTTTATATGTGAATTTTTCTAAATCGCAACATGTAAATTTTATTTTAGTAAGTCGTCTTGTTTGTAATAGGTTTTTAATGAATTCTTTTTGATTTTCTAAATTCACAATACATTCACATAACACATTTTTCTCTATCTTGAGATATACAAATACGTATGGTCAAATCTTATTTTATCTAGTGTTTTGATATTTATGAGTCTTACATATTCTCAAAAGTAGTTTTGGCTTCTGTGGAAATTATTATGTGTTTTTCTTTCTTCTAATGCTTAATACTTTTGCAAAATATGGAAGTTAGTAATTCATTTCAGATTTATTTCTGTGAACGGTACCTAGCAAAAGCATAACTGGATTTAATTTCCAAATAAATAATATTTCAATCCCTGTAATGATGAAGTGCTTTCCCCTAAGTAATCTGAATCCTTTCCACATATACCAGAATCTGTTTCAAAATTCAAACTTTTATTCCCCTGAACTATTCGCTTATTCTTTGCCAATCTCATGCACTTTCAAGTATGTTCCTTTGCAATACATTTTATTGGACGGAGCAAATTACCTCTTTAATTTTTATTATTATTGTTCTTCTTATGTCTTGAACATTTTTCGGGCCATTTTTGCACATAATTTTTTTCATATTAACTTTGAGGTTATTTGACAAGTCCCGTAAACATCACTCTTTGGAATTTTTCAAGTTTAGCTTTATTGAATCTATTGATTAACATAGGGAGAATACATATATATGTGGCGTAACTTCCTAGCATCACTGCTGCCCGGCACATGGACACACGTGGGCATTTTGGTAGGAGCTGCTGAGTGGCTCCTGCGACAGGGGTATCAATGGACACATCTCCTGGGGCATCTGCTGGGACTTCTTCTTCCTTCATTCTCACAAGAGCTGGTGGTCACCAGACATACAGACCTGCCCATCTGATGGGGCAAATGCTATCTGAATAGTGAGTAAATTTCGGTGCATAATCATTAGGGAGGCCGCGGATGTCTGACATTTACTGGCCATGTGAATTGCTTCCCTGTGGAACTGCAGGAATATGTCCTTTGTCCCTATGGATAAATGAGAACTCTTTGTACAACTAGGATGCATACTACCCTTTCTCTGCCCATGAAGAATTTTCCAGTCTGGGGTTTGTCTTTTCACCTTTTGACATTATTCTGGTTTTTGTTCGGACCAGGAAAAGTCAGCATTTTCCTCAGTGGCTTCTGGCTCTCTGGTCATTCAACAGTAGTTCCTATTTCAAGATTATGGCAATAATAACTATCAGGGCTTTGTGTCTCTACATAGAGTCTTTGATTTTTCTGTAATTTTCCTCTTACTAAAAACATAAAATGAAAATTAATCAGATCTTTCTCATATTATGCGGCCAGATACAAAAGGCCACATAACATATAACCGTACTGATAGGAACAATCCACGATAGGTAAATTCACACACACAGAAAATGGAGTGGTAGTCAGGGACAGGGAGAGGCGGGATGGGGATTGACAGCTTAATGGCTAGAGAGTTGATGAAGCTGTTCGACCACTAGATGGTGGTAAGGGTTGCCCCATATTAAAAATGTACTTGATGCCACTGAATGGTAATTTTGAAAATATTAAAAACACTTTAATTTATACAAGGGATATTATTGAAAATAAAAGATGAAAAAATTTGAGGAGATGCAGGACAGAGACAAAAATGAGGAGAAGCACAGCGTCAAGGAAGGGCAAGAACAGATCTGGAGTGGGGACTGGTGAGGGTGTTTGTGGGAGCTCTGGAGCCAGGGCTCCCCTGGGTGCTGGTGTTTCTTCTAATTCTTCTGATGATTCAGGAACGGTTATGTCAGGTTGCTCTAGCTCTACCTCTGGATCTTGATCTTTCTCCTGCTCTTTCTCTTGCTCTTTCTCCTGATCTTTCTCTTGATCTTTCTGTTGCTCCTGCTCTGGATCTTGCGTCTGATCTACCACTTGCTCTGGATCTTGCTCCTGCTCTACCTCTTGCTCTGGATCTTGCTCCTGCTCTACTTCTTGCTCTGGCTTGGGCTCTGGATCTTGCTCTCGCTCTGCCTCTGGCAGTGGAGGTGGAGCTGGAGCTGGAACTCGAGCCGAACATGGCAGCAGATCTTGGGACAGTTGTTCAGCCTGGGCAGAAGCTGGAACTGGATAGACAACAATTGAAAATATCAATGTGAGTTTCTATGTCTCATCCAATGACACTGTCTTTCCAGAAGCCCAAGTCCAGAGGCCCAGCCTCAGGAAGTCTCCCCACACTGCAGAACACTGTATGATTGTTCTGAGTACTCAGTGCCCCTGTCCCCAGCCTGCTTCTGGAAACTCTGCTCTGTGTGGCCCAGCCCAGGCCCCTCCCCAAAACCGCACAGGCACCCACCCTCTTCCTCCTCACCCTCAGTCTCCGCCTCACTAGGCTCCAGGTGCTCCAGCTTCTCCAGCTGCGCCAGAAGAAGATCAGCCTTACGCTCCACCTCTGAACCTCGCATACTGATATGTACATAGGCCGAAAGAAACTTCAAAGAATGAAATTCAGGAGGCTCGTGGAAATCGGTGGAATAGAATTCCAGCCAGATCTTTAAGACAGAGGACATGGCACTGTGGGAGACAGGTGGGCAACAGCATCAGAAGCCTGGCCTATCCCTGTATGCTGCCCTCCCAAGGCTCCCCTGAGTGAGCTGCAGTCTTGTACCCTCTGCCCGTGCCTGTCCATAGACCAGCCCATCCAATGTCCACCCCCAGTATGGCAGTTCTGGCACAAGATGGGCCTGGCAGCCAAGGAGGGGCTGGCAAAAGCCTCCATGGGAGGAGCCTTCAACCACTGATGTGACCACGTTTCCCTTCTTCAGGGAAACCTGACAAACTCCTCTGTCTGTGTCACTGCCCCCATCCCTGCTGGAATGACCTGTCCACCCCAGGAGGGTGCTGTCTGCTCTGGGCATTACTCACTGGCACACAGGAGGTGTCCAGCAATATCTGATAAATGAGGAAACAGAGGGAGGCGCTGCTCCCCTGGCCTACCCAGGGCCCTTGGAAAAGCTCAAACTTGACCTCACACGTGAATGTACTGCCCAAGTGTCTGCATGAAAATCTGCATATCCTTTTTCCAGTGACAGCAATCTCTTGGCCCTGACCACACTCTGCACCCTCAGCACCAGCTGAGCATCCCCATGGAGGCTCCAGCCCCGAGTGTGAGCGGGATGCTCTGCACACCTCCTGCTCTGGCTCAGCACGGGCTCTGGGGGTGTGGGCAGGGCTGGGTGGGAGGGCGAGGGGATGGATTCTCTCTGGGCTCACTCTGCTCTCCAGCCTCTCCCACACCCTACGGTGCCTGGGACCACATCCCCAGCCGTCTTGACTCCTTTCCCTGCAGGGAAAGCCTTGAGCCCTCAGCCCTGTAGCAGGAATCATAAGATGTGTGAGAGCCAGAGTTCTGCCAGCCCCCCACCCACACGCCCCCGCAGAATACACGCAGTTGTGTGGAGTTGGGAGCCCCTCCTTCTGCACCTAAACTCCACTTACCATTTTAGCTGCTCCAGGGATTCCCCATCCCCGTCACAATCAGAAATCATGTTTCCATACCTAGAAGAGGTCAGGAGTGTGTCAAATCTACCACATGGTGGCACTACCTGCTTCTCATGTCTACTGTGACTGTCTCACCTCTGACTAGATTGGAAGCCCAGGAGGGCAGGGAATGCAGTCTCCTCGGTTCATTGGATTATGGTCAGTGCCCAGAAAGAGACTGCAGATAGTGTGGCATCACGTATGATTGTTGAAGGAATGAACCCCAACCAACTCCTCCCAAGATATCTGGGTGCACCTGAAGCCGCACTGCCCGCCTCTGGTCTCCCTGCTTTGAATTCACGCAGAAGCCTACAGATAGAATCTCAAATTTCCTGTAAAAATGTGAAAACAGTGAAGCCCAAGTCAACGAGGTCAGTGAGGGGGTGACAGAGACTTCCTCGTGGGGGTTTCAGGAATCCTGAATGAGGACGACCGCGGCCCCTCCAGCAGACCTTCCACAGGGCTGGACTCAGGAGCAGCACTTTCCATGGGGGACCCACTGGAGCTTGTTCCTGTGACCACCCACTGAACACAGGAGGAAACTGAGGCTCAGAGGGGTGTGGTGACAGTCCTAAGACTCACAGCTGGGAGGCGGCCTAGTGGCACTGTGTGATCCAGGGCCTGAGTGCTCACCTGAGGAAAAGCAGGTGCAGCACATGCCGGGGACTGGCAACGTTCTTGTAGCTTGACAGAAACAGGTGGACATAAGATTGGTCACCACCCAAGACAGCAGGCACCAGGTGCTCCACCCGCTTCTTCAGGGTGCGTGCCGGGAGAGGCCACACCATGTGGGTGGCATCTGAGCTCAATGAAGATGTGTCTTCACTCTAGGACAGGACAGGGGAGAGATACACAGTGACAGTACCGTGAACCCCAAGGAGGGCAGGGGCTGGAGGCCAGTCTTGACCCCAGGGAGGACATGAGAAGACAGCCTGAGGGCCCAGGGTTAATGGACAGGGTGGTGGTTGCCACCCCGGCAGTCCCCGTTCACCCTCCAGCCAGACCTGAGGTGTGAACACACCAGGACCAGCAGGTTTATAAACCCCCCACCCTCTGCCCCTGCCCTGGGAGGGTGTCCCATGTCCCCGTTCCCCACACACTCAGGAGGAGGGGGTGCAGTCACCCAGGGAGGCTCATAGTGCTGGCCTGGCCTTGCCCAACCTCCTCTGGGCCACCTGACATTACCTTTGGGGACCTCCTCCCAGACGGCCACAGGGGTCCAGGGCGAGGGCTGAACCAGCGCCGGAAGCATTGGACAAGCCTCTCAGCACAGGGCTTCCTGGGGCTACGGCCCCGGGACCTCGGGATACAGCACAACATCTCACTCTGCCTGTGGCCAAGTGAGCTGGGGAAGGGGCTGTGTATAGAATGTGGGTGCCAGGTTACCGAGTTCCGAGTTCTGTTGGGGTCTGTCGTCAAGGAAGTGAAGTCACTTCCTGATACCTCATTTCCTGAGCCCCTCCTCTGTGTTCAAGACTGCAAATGCCCCTCTGGGTACCTGTCTGCTGACCCTCCTTCCCCATGAACTCTCTCTATTGCCCACACTTCCACCAACACTGCCTGACCACACCCCTGTGCAATGCCTGGGTGCAGCCAGCGTCACAGCTCGGAGGAGATACACGTAGGTTCATCCCCAGCTCCTGCTTCTTATCACTTTATGTGACCCTGGACAAGCCATTGTCACTCTCATGACCTCCCCAGTCTCCCCTTTTGCACAGTGGGGATCTTTCTAGCATCTTCTTCCTAGGGATGGCATCAGGCATGTGTGAGAAAACATCTCTGAAACCTATGGCCGGTGTCACATGCAGCTAATAAACAAGACTAGAGATAAAATCCACGACGGTGTGGAAGGTAGCATGGAATACGACTAACGACAGGTCTGGTTCCTGTCATATAATCTTGAAAATGTCACTTTTGCTCTTGGTCTGTTTTCCCTGTCTGCACCATGCGACAGTTGGAATTTCATGCATTCACATACTGCTTTCCTCCATAAAACCTCACAATGGCTTCGTGTGTATTTAGGTTTGGGCTCAAGTGCCACATCTCTGTCTGTGTGGTTGGCGACTCCTCAGGGGCTCCCAGTGGTCCCCACCATCTGCTGCACACATCCTCACGTAATCCCTTGCCCTGCAGTGTGGACTGGACTTTGTGACTCACTTCTAACCAATACAGGATCAAAAGTGAGAAGGTGTCACTTTCTAAATGTCATTGTAACACGCCTGTCTCTAGAGTCTTGTGCTCTGTCTCCTCTGTTCTCTCTGTTTGTATCCACCATATGCCAAGCATGGTGCCGAGAGCTGGAGAAAGAGCTGATTCAGCTGCACCCTGGCTTGGGAGATGATCCCAGGATAAGAAAGAGGAGAAGACGTGCTATCGAGTGCCTGACATTCTAAGAGAGGAAAGTGATCTAGGAGGCCCTCAGAATATTCTAGATTAGGAAGCTACCTGAAGATGGTAGGAAATGAACACCATTTGCAGAGAAGAACCAGAGCCGTTTGGTCCATTCTATGCCTTTACTCAACCGTATGAAATATAGAATTAGTAGTTTATCAAATTGCGTAAAAAATGTCAACTGTTATTGACATATAAACAAAATTTATAGATTTATTTGGAAGAATTGATATATTTTCCCTACTTATTTTCTCATCTGTGAACATGTACATCTCTTCATTGTCTTCAGTTTGTTCGTTTTTTCAATAACATTTTACACTCAGTGTTTAGAAATCATGATTGTAAAAATGCACCCTAATTATTCATGCAAACCTTATGAATGAAAATTTGGGGTGTTTCCAACCCTTAGTAATAGGTATTGTCATATGAACAATCTTGTCGACACCTCACCTTATAATTTTTCAAGTTTACATATGATATAGATTCCAGAATATTGGGTGACAGTGTAAAATAGTAAATATCCAAGTATAATTTTGCTAAATTTTGCGAGTTTCTGCTCCTTATGGGCTCTACCATTTGCATTCCACCACAATGTATTATAATACCTGTATCCCCACAGTCTCACTAACAAGTTTGTTATCAAAAAATTAAATTTTGCAAATCTAATAGGTGAAGTCTTGTATATTTCAATATATTTTAAATGTTTAGTTCTCTATGAGGGATTTTAAGCACCTAATTAAGTATTGATGCCAATTTAAATTTCCTTTTGTGTTCTTAGATTGTTCATATATTTTGTTCATTTTTATTTCATTTTGTTGGTCATTTCCAGCTCATTTTTTCACACATCATTGTATTAATGATATTATCCTAGTTTAAGAGGTTTTTAATTTTTTTTGCTTTTTTTTTAATTGAAACATTATTGATCACCCATTTTAAGTATTAGAGCTTGTAATTACTTTTTGTCGTGTCCTTTTGACCTAGTTGGTGGCATTTACCTTTTGTTTGAGTTTGCTTTGCTTTATTAATTGCTGCTATGCCATCCATGTTAACTGCTGCTACATTAGTAGCAGCATAATTTCACCAGTGATTTGAAATGCTATCTTTCTTAAATACTAAATTTCTATAAATCTTGGGTATCTCTTTGAATTCTCCATTCTTTTTCATTAGGTTTTATATTTACTTATAAACAAATTCCATATGGTCTTGATAATGAAGAATTTATAAAAAAATATTTTCGATCTCTGGTAGACTTACCCCTCCCTTTTGATTTGTTTCCTCATTTTTTTCTGATGAACGATTAATGTTTCATCAACATTTTATAATCATCTTATTTTGTTCTAGGTGAAGAAACAAATGAGACTATTTTTAATGTGATCATGACACACGTATAAAGTAACTTAGGAGAAAATAAAATCCTTAGGATCATGTGGCTTTCTGGCCAAGAAAATATCTCTGACATTTCTCTATCGTTTGTGTATGTATGTTTTAAGAGTGTTCTAATGCTTAAATCACGTAATTAAACAGGCTTTGTCGAGTTCTTGTTAGCTTTATGCCAAATATTTTAACAATTTTGTGGCTATTGAAAATGGAATCTTGATTTGCGTAATGTAATCTAGATAGTTATTGTTATTACATAAGACATTTATTAATTTTATATGTGAATTTTTCTAAATCGCAACATGTAAATTTTATTTTAGTAAGTCGTCTTGTTTGTAATAGGTTTTTAATGAATTCTTTTTGATTTTCTAAATTCACAATACATTCACATAACACATTTTTCTCTATCTTGAGATATACAAATACGTATGGTCAAATCTTATTTTATCTAGTGTTTTGATATTTATGAGTCTTACATTTTCTCAAAAGTAGTTTTGGCTTCTGTGGAAATTATTATGTGTTTTTCTTTCTTCTAATGCTTAATACTTTTGCAAAATATTGAAGTTAGTAATTCATTTCAGATTTATTTTTGTGAACGGTACCTAGCAAAAGCATAACTGGATTTAATTTCCAAATAAATAATATTTCAATCCCTGTAATGATGAAGTGCTTTCCCCTAAGTAATCTGAATCCTTTCCACATATACCAGAATCTGTTTCAAAATTCAAACTTTTATTCCCCTGAACTATTCGCTTATTCTTTGCCAATCTCATGCACTTTCAAGTATGTTCCTTTGCAATACATTTTATTGGACGGAGCAAATTACCTCTTTGTTTTTATTATTATTGTTCTTCTTATGTCTTGAACATTTTGGGGGCCATTTTTCCACATAATTTTTTTCATATTAACTTTGAGGTTATTTGACAAGTCCCGTAAACATCACTCTTTGGAATTTTTCAAGTTTAGCTTTATTGAATCTATTGATTAACATAGGGAGAATACATATATATGTGGCGTAACTTCCTAGCATCACTGCTGCCCGGCACATGGACACACGTGGGCATTTTGGTAGGAGCTGCTGAGTGGCTCCTGCGACAGGGGTATCAATGGACACATCTCCTGGGGCATCTGCTGGGACTTCTTCTTCCTTCATTCTCACAAGAGCTGGTCGTCACCAGACATACAGACCTGCCCATCTGATGGGGCAAATGCTATCTGAATAGTGAGTAAATTTCGGTGCATAATCATTAGGGAGGCCGCGGATGTCTGACATTTACTGGCCATGTGAATTGCTTCCCTGTGGAACTGCAGGAATATGTCCTTTGTCCCTATGGATAAATGAGAACTCTTTGTACAACTAGGATGCATACTACCCTTTCTCTGCCCATGAAGAATTTTCCAGTCTGGGGTTTGTCTTTTCACCTTTTGACATTATTCTGGTTTTTGTTCGGACCAGGAAAAGTCAGCATTTTCCTCAGTGGCTTCTGGCTCTCTGGTCATTCAACAGTAGTTCCTATTTCAAGATTATGGCAATAATAACTATCAGGGCTTTGTGTCTCTACATAGAGTCTTTGATTTTTCTGTAATTTTCCTCTTACTAAAAACATAAAATGAAAATTAATCAGATCTTTCTCATATTATGCGGCCAGATACAAAAGGCCACATAACATATAACCGTACTGATAGGAAAAATCCACGATAGGTAAATTCACACACACAGAAAATGGAGTGGTAGTCAGGGACAGGGAGAGGCGGGATGGGGATTGACAGCTTAATGGCTAGAGAGTTGATGAAGCTGTTCGACCACTAGATGGTGGTAAGGGTTGCCCCATATTAAAAATGTACTTGATGCCACTGAATGGTAATTTTGAAAATATTAAAAACACTTTATTTTATACAAGGGATATTATTGAAAATAAAAGATGAAAAAATTTGAGGAGATGCAGGACAGAGACAAAAATGAGGAGAAGCACAGCGTCAAGGAAGGGCAAGAACAGATCTGGAGTGGGGACTGGTGAGGGTGTTTGTGGGAGCTCTGGAGCCAGGGGTCCCCTGGGTGCTGGTGTTTCTTCTAATTCTTCTGATGTTTCAGGAACGTTTATGTCAGGTTGCTCTAGCTCTACCTCTGGATCTTGATCTTTCTCCTGCTCTTTCTCTTGCTCTTTCTCCTGATCTTTCTCTTGATCTTTCTGTTACTCCTGCTCTGGATCTTGCGTCTGATCTACCTCTTGCTCTGGATCTTGCTCATGCTCTACTTCTTGCTCTGGCTTAGGCTCTGGATCTTGCTCTCGCTCTGCCTCCGGCAGTGGAATTGGAGCTGGAGCTGGAACTCGAGCCGAACATGGCAGCAGCTCTTGGGACAGTTGTTCAGCCTTGGCAGGAGTTGGAACTGGATAGACAACAATTGAAAATATCAGTGTGAGTTTCTATGTCTCATCCAATGACACTGTCTTTCCAGAAGCCCAAGTCCAGAGGCCCAGCCTCAGGAAGTCTCCCCACACTGCAGAACACTGTATGATTGTTCTGAGTACTCAGTGCCCCTGTCCCCAGCCTGCTTCTGGAAACTCTGCTCTGTGTGGCCCAGCCCAGGCCCCTCCCCAAACCCGCACAGGCACCCACCCTCTTCCTCCTCACCCTCAGTCTCTGCCTCACTAGGCTCCAGGTGCTCCAGCTTCTCCAGCTGCGCCAGAAGAAGATCAGCCTTACGCTCCACCACTGAACCTCGCATACTGATATGTACATAGGCCGAAAGAAACTTCAAAGAATGAAATTCAGGAGGCTCGTGGAAATCGGTGGAATAGAATTCCAGCCAGATCTTTAAGACAGAGGACATGGCACTGTGGGAGACAGGTGGGCAACAGCATCAGAGGCCTGGCCTATCCCTCTATGCTGCCCTCCCAAGGCTCCCCTGAGTGAGCTGCAGTCTAGTACCCTCTGCCCGTGCCTGTCCATAGACCAGCCCATCCAATGTCCACACCCAGTATGGCAGTTCTGGCGCAAGATGGGCCTGGCAGCCAAGGAGGGGCTGGCAAAAGCCTCCATGGGAGGAGCCTTCAACCACTGATGTGACCACGTTTCCCTTCTTCAGGGAAACCTGACAACCTCCTCTGTCTGTGTCACTGCCCCGTCCCTGCTGGAATGACCTGTCCACCCCAGGAGGGTGCTGTCTACTCTGGGCATTACTCACTGTCAAACAGGAGGTGTCCAGCAATATCTGATAAATGAGGAAACAGAGGGAGGCGCTGCTCCCCTGGCCTACCCAGGGCCCTTGGAAAAGCCCAAACTTGACCTCACACGTGAATGTACTGCCCAAGTGTCGGCATGAAAATCTGCATATCCTTTTCCCAGTGACAGCAATCTCTTGGCCCTGACCACACTCTGCACCCTCAGCACCAGCTGAGCATCCCCATGGAGGCTCCAGCCCCGAGTGTGAGCGGGATGCTCTGCACACCTCCTGCTCTGGCTCAGCACGGGCTCTGGGGGTGTGGGCAGGGCTGGGTGGGAGGGCGAGGGGATGGATTCTCTCTGGGCTCACTCTGCTCTCCAGCCTCTCCCACACCCTACGGTGCCTGGGACCACATCCCCAGCCGTCTTGACTCCTTTCCCTGCAGGGAAAGCCTTGAGCCCTCAGCCCTGTAGCAGGAATCATAAGATGTGTGAGAGCCAGAGTTCTGCCAGCCCCCCACCCACACGCCCACGCAGAATACACGCAGTTGTGTGGAGATGGGAGCCCCTCCTTCTGCACCTAAACTCCACTTACCATTTTAGCTGCTCCAGGGATTCCCCATCCCCGTCACAATCAGAAATCATGTTTCCATACCTAGAAGAGGTCAGGAGTGTGTCAAATCTACCACATGGTGGCACTACCTGCTTCTCATGTCTACTGTGACTGTCTCACCTCTGACTAGATTGGAAGCCCAGGAGGGCAGGGAATGCAGTCTCCTCGGTTCATTGGATTATGGTCAGTGCCCAGAAAGAGACTGCACATAGTGTGGCATCACGTATGATTGTTGAAGGAATGAACCCCAACCAACTCCTCCCAAGATATCTGGGTGCACCTGAAGCCGCACTGCCCGCCTCTGGTCTCCCTGCTTTGAATTCACGCAGAAGCCTACAGATAGAATCTCAAATTTCCTGTAAAAATGTGAAAACAGTGAAGCCCAAGTCAACGAGGTCAGTGAGGGGGTGACAGAGACTTCCTCGTGGGGGTGTCAGGAATCCTGAATGAGGACGACCGCGGCCCCTCCAGCAGACCTTCCACAGGGCTGGACTCAGGAGCAGCACTTTCCATGGGGGACCCACTGGAGCTTGTTCCTGTGACCACCCACTGAACACAGGAGGAAACTGAGGCTCAGAGGGGTGTGGTGACAGTCCTAAGACTCACAGCTGGGAGGCGGCCTAGTGGCACTGTGTGATCCAGGGCCTGAGTGCTCACCTGAGGAAAAGCAGGTGCAGCACATGCCGGGGACTGGCAACGTTCTTGTAGCTTGACAGAAACAGGTGGACATAAGATTGGTCACCACCCAAGACAGCAGGCACCAGGTGCTCCACCCGCTTCTTCAGGGTGCGTGCCGGGAGAGGCCACACCATGTGGGTGGCATCTGAGCTCAATGAAGATGTGTCTTCACTCTAGGACAGGACAGGGGAGAGATACACAGTGACAGTACCGTGAACCCCAAGGAGGGCAGGGGCTGGAGGCCAGTCTTGACCCCAGGGAGGACATGAGAAGACAGCCTGAGGGCCCATGGTTAATGGACAGGGTGGTGGTTGCCACCCCGGCAGTCCCCGTTCACCCTCCAGCCAGACCTGAGGTGTGAACACACCAGGACCAGCAGGTTTATAAACCCCCCACCCTCTGCCCCTGCCCTGGGAGGGTGTCCCATGTCCCCGTTCCCCACACACTCAGGAGGAGGGGGTGCAGTCACCCAGGGAGGCTCATAGTGCTGGCCTGGCCTTGTCCAACCTCCTCTGGGCCACCTGACATTACCTTTGGGGACCTCCTCCCAGACGGCCACAGGGGTCGAGGGCGAGGGCTGAACCAGCGCCGGAAGCATTGGACAAGCCTCTCAGCACAGGGCTTCCTGGGGCTACGGCCCCGGGACCTCGGGATACAGCACAACATCTCACTCTGCCTGTGGCCAAGTGAGCTGGGGAAGGGGCTGTGTATAGAATGTGGGTGCCAGGTTACCGAGTTCCGAGTTCTGTTGGGGTCTGTCGTCAAGGAAGTGAAGTCACTTCCTGATACCTCATTTCCTGAGCCCCTCCTCTGTGTTCAAGACTGCAAATGCCCCTCTGGGTACCTGTCTGCTGACCCTCCTTCCCCATGAACTCTCTCTATTGCCCACACTTCCACCAACACTGCCTGACCACACCCCTGTGCAAGGCCTGGGTGCAGCCAGCGTCACAGCTCGGAGGAGATACACGTAGGTTCATCCCCAGCTCCTGCTTCTTATCACTTTATGTGACCCTGGACAAGCCATTGTCACTCTCATGACCTCCCCAGTCTCCCCTTTTGCACAGTGGGGATCTTTCTAGCATCTTCTTCCTAGGGATGGCATCAGGCATGTGTGAGAAAACATCTCTGAAACCTATGGCCGGTGTCACATGCAGCTAATAAACAAGACTAGAGATAAAATCCACGACGGTGTGGAAGGTAGCATGGAATACGACTAACGACAGGTCTGGTTCCTGTCATATAATCTTGAAAATGTCACTTTTGCTCTTGGTCTGTTTTCCCTGTCTGCACCATGCGACAGTTGGAATTTCATGCATTCACATACTGCTTTCCTCCATAAAACCTCACAATGGCTTCGTGTGTATTTAGGTTTGGACTCAAGTGCCACATCTCTGTCTGTGTGGTTGGCGACTCCTCAGGGGCTCCCAGTGGTCCCCACCATCTGCTGCACACATCCTCACGTAATCCCCTGCCCTGCAGTGTGGACTGGACTTAGTGACTCACTTCTAACCAATACAGGATCAAAAGTGAGAAGGTGTCACTTTCTAAATGTCATTGTAACACGCCTGTCTCTAGAGTCTTGTGCTCTGTCTCCTCTGTTCTCTCTGTTTGTATCCACCATATGCCAAGCATGGTGCCGAGAGCTGGAGAAAGAGCTGATTCAGCTGCACCCTGGCTTGGGAGATGATCCCAGGATAAGAAAGAGGAGAAGACGTGCTATCGAGTGCCTGACATTCTAAGAGAGGAAAGTGATCTAGGAGGCCCTCAGAATATTCTAGATTAGGAAGCTACCTGAAGATGGTAGGAAATGAACACCATTTGCAGAGAAGAACCAGAGCCGTTTGGTCCATTCTATGCCTTTACTCAACCGTATGAAATATAGAATTAGTAGTTTATCAAATTGCGTAAAAAATGTCAACTGATATTTACATATAAACAAAATTTATAGATTTATTTGGAAGAATTGATATATTTCCCCTACTTATTTTCTCATCTGTGAACATGTACATCTCTTCATTGTCTTCAGTTTGTTCGTTTTTTCAATAACATTTTACACTCAGTGTTTAGAAATCATGATTGTAAAAATGCACCCTAATTATTCATGCAAACCTTATGAATGAAAATTTGGGGTGTTTCCAACCCTTAGTAATAGGTATTGTCATATGAACAATCTTGTCGACACCTCACCTTATAATTTTTCAAGGTTACATATGATATAGATTCCAGAATATTGGGTTACAGTGTAAAATAGTAAATATCCAAGTATAATTTTGCTAAATTTTGCGAGTTTCTGCTCCTTATGGGCTCTACCATTTGCATTCCACCACAATGTATTATAATACCTGTATCCCCACAGTCTCACTAACAAGTTTGTTATCAAAAAATTAAATTTTGCAAATCTAATAGGTGAAGTCTTGTATATTTCAATATATTTTAAATGTATAGTTCTCTATGAGGGATTTTAAGCACCTAATTAAGTATTGATGCCAATTTAAATTTCCTTTTGTGTTCTTAGATTGTTCATATATTTTGTTCATTTTTATTTCATTTTGTTGGTCATTTCCATCTCATTTTTTCACACATCATTGTATTAATGATATTATCCTAGTTTAAGAGGTTTTTAATTTTTTTTGCTTTTTTTTTAATTGAAACATTATTGATCACCCATTTTAAGTATTATAGCTTGTAATTACTTTCTGTCGTGTCCTTTTGACCTATTTGGCGGCATTAACCTTTTGTTTGTGTTTGCTTTGCTTTTATTAATTGCTGCTATGTCATCCATGTTAACTGCTGCTACATTACTAGCAGCATAATTTCACCAGTGATTTGAAATGCTATCTTTCTTAAATACTAAATTTCTATAAATCTTGGGTATCTCTTTGAATTCTCCATTCTTTTTCATTAGGTTTTATATTTACTTATAAACAAATTCCATATGGTCTTGATAATGAAGAATTTATAAAAAAATATTTTCGATCTCTGGTAGACTTACCCCTCCCTTTTGATTTGTTTCCTCATTTTTTTCTGATGAACGATTAATGTTTCATCAACATTTTATAATCATCTTATTTTGTTCTAGGTGAAGAAACAAATGAGACTATTTTTAATGTGATCATGACACACGTATAAAGTAACTTAGGAGAAAATAAAATCCTTAGGATCATGTGGCTTTCTGGCCAAGAAAATATCTCTGACATTTCTCTATCGTTTGTGTATGTATGTTTTAAGAGTGTTCTAATGCTTAAATCACGTAATTAAACAGGCTTTGTCGAGTTCTTGTTAGCTTTATGCCAAATATTTTAACAATTTTGTGGCTATTGAAAATGGAATCTTGATTTGCGTAATGTAATCTAGATAGTTATTGTTATTACATAAGACATTTATTAATTTTATATGTGAATTTTTCTAAATCGCAACATGTAAATTTTATTTTAGTAAGTCGTCTTGTTTGTAATAGGTTTTTAATGAATTCTTTTTGATTTTCTAAATTCACAATACATTCACATAACACATTTTTCTCTATCTTGAGATATACAAATACGTATGGTCAAATCTTATTTTATCTAGTGTTTTGATATTTATGAGTCTTACATATTCTCAAAAGTAGTTTTGGCTTCTGTGGAAATTATTATGTGTTTTTCTTTCTTCTAATGCTTAATACTTTTGCAAAATATGGAAGTTAGTAATTCATTTCAGATTTATTTTTGTGAACGGTACCTAGCAAAAGCATAACTGGATTTAATTTCCAAATAAATAATATTTCAATCCCTGTAATGATGAAGTGCTTTCCCCTAAGTAATCTGAATCCTTTCCACATATACCAGAATCTGTTTCAAAATTCAAACTTTTATTCCCCTGAACTATTCGCTTATTCTTTGCCAATCTCATGCACTTTCAAGTATGTTCCTTTGCAATACATTTTATTGGACGGAGCAAATTACCTCTTTAATTTTTATTATTATTGTTCTTCTTATGTCTTGAACATTTTGGGGGCCATTTTTGCACATAATTTTTTTCATATTAACTTTGAGGTTATTTGACAAGTCCCGTAAACATCACTCTTTGGAATTTTTCAAGTTTAGCTTTATTGAATCTATTGATTAACATAGGGAGAATACATATATATGTGGCGTAACTTCCTAGCATCACTGCTGCCCGGCACATGGACACACGTGGGCATTTTGGTAGGAGCTGCTGAGTGGCTCCTGCGACAGGGGTATCAATGGACACATCTCCTGGGGCATCTGCTGGGACTTCTTCTTCCTTCATTCTCACAAGAGCTGGTGGTCACCAGACATACAGACCTGCCCATCTGATGGGGCAAATGCTATCTGAATAGTGAGTAAATTTCGGTGCATAATCATTAGGGAGGCCGCGGATGTCTGACATTTACTGGCCATGTGAATTGCTTCCCTGTGGAACTGCAGGAATATGTCCTTTGTCCCTATGGATAAATGAGAACTCTTTGTACAACTAGGATGCATACTACCCTTTCTCTGCCCATGAAGAATTTTCCAGTCTGGGGTTTGTCTTTTCACCTTTTGACATTATTCTGGTTTTTGTTTGGACCAGGAAAAGTCAGCATTTTCCTCAGTGGCTTCTGGCTCTCTGGTCATTCAACAGTAGTTCCTATTTCAAGATTATGGCAATAATAACTATCAGGGCTTTGTGTCTCTACATAGAGTCTTTGCTTTTTCTGTAATTTTCCTCTAACTAAAAACATAAAATGAAAATTAATCAGATCTTTCTCATATTATGCGGCCAGATACAAAAGGCCACATAACATATAACCGTACTGATAGGAACAATCCACGATAGGTAAATTCACACACACAGAAAATGGAGTGGTAGTCAGGGACAGGGAGAGGCGGGATGGGGATTGACAGCTTAATGGCTAGAGAGTTGATGAAGCTGTTCGACCACTAGATGGTGGTAAGGGTTGCCCCATATTAAAAATGTACTTGATGCCACTGAATGGTAATTTTGAAAATATTAAAAACACTTTATTTTATACAAGAGATATTATTGAAAATAAAAGATGAAAAAATTTGAGGAGATGCAGGACAGAGACAAAAATGAGGAGAAGCACAGCGTCAAGGAAGGGCAAGAACAGATCTGGAGTGGGGACTGGTGAGGGTGTTTGTGGGAGCTCTGGAGCCAGGGCTCCCCTGGGTGCTGGTGTTTCTTCTAATTCTTCTGATGTTTCAGGAACGGTTATGTCAGGTTGCTCTAGCTCTACCTCTGGATCTTGATCTTTCTCCTGCTCTTTCTCTTGCTCTTTCTCCTCATCTTTCTCTTGATCTTTCTGTTGCTCCTGCTCTGGATCTTGCGTCTGATCTACCTCTTGCTCTGGATCTTGCTCATGATCTACTTCTTGCTCTGGCTTAGGCTCTGGATCTTGCTCTCGCTCTGCCTCCGGCAGTGGAATTGGAGCTGGAGCTGGAACTCGAGCCGAACATGGCAGCAGCACTTGGGACAGTTGTTCAGCCTGGGCAGGAGTTGGAACTGGATAGACAACAATTGAAAATATCAATGTGAGTTTCTATGTCTCATCCAATGACACTGTCTTTCCAGAAGCCCAAGTCCAGAGGCCCAGCCTCAGGAAGTCTCCCCACACTGCAGAACACTGTATGATTGTTCTGAGTACTCAGTGCCCCTGTCCCCAGCCTGCTTCTGGAAACTCTGCTCTGTGTGGCCCAGCCCAGGCCCCTCCCCAAACCCGCACAGGCACCCACCCTCTTCCTCCTCACCCTCAGTCTCTGCCTCACTAGGCTCCAGGTGCTCCAGCTTCTCCAGCTGCGCCAGAAGAAGATCAGCCTTACGCTCCACCACTGAACCTCGCATACTGATATGTACATAGGCCGAAAGAAACTTCAAAGAATGAAATTCAGGAGGCTCGTGGAAATCGGTGGAATAGAATTCCAGCCAGATCTTTAAGACAGAGGACATGGCACTGTGGGAGACAGGTGGGCAACAGCATCAGAGGCCTGGCCTATCCCTCTATGCTGCCCTCCCAAGGCTCCCCTGAGTGAGCTGCAGTCTAGTACCCTCTGCCCGTGCCTGTCCATAGACCAGCCCATCCAATGTCCACCCCCAGTATGGCAGTTCTGGCGCAAGATGGGCCTGGCAGCCAAGGAGGGGCTGGCAAAAGCCTCCATGGGTGGAGCCTTCAACCACTGATGTGACCACGTTTCCCTTCTTCAGGGAAACCTGACAACCTCCTCTGTCTGTGTCACTGCCCCCATCCCTGCTGGAATGACCTGTCCACCCCAGGAGGGTGCTGTCTGCTCTGGGCATTACTCACTGGCAAACAGGAGGTGTCCAGCAATATCTGATAAATGAGGAAACAGAGGGAGGCGCTGCTCCCCTGGCCTACCCAGGGCCCTTGGAAAAGCCCAAACTTGAGCTCACACGTGAATGTACTGCCCAAGTGTCGGCATGAAAATCTGCATATCCTTTTCCCAGTGACAGCAATCTCTTGGCCCTGACCACACTCTGCACCCTCAGCACCAGCTGAGCATCCCCATGGAGGCTCCAGCCCCGAGTGTGAGCGGGATGCTCTGCACACCTCCTGCTCTGGCTCAGCACGGGCTCTGGGGGTGTGGGCAGGGCTGGGTGGGAGGGCGAGGGGATGGATTCTCTCTGGGCTCACTCTGCTCTCCAGCCTCTCCCACACCCTACGGTGCCTGGGACCACATCCCCAGCCGTCTTGACTCCTTTCCCTGCAGGGAAAGCCTTGAGCCCTCAGCCCTGTAGCAGGAATCATAAGATGTGTGAGAGCCAGAGTTCTGCCAGCCCCCCACCCACACGCCCCCGCAGACTACACGCAGTTGTGTGGAGATGGGAGCCCCTCCTTCTGCACCTAAACTCCACTTACCATTTTAGCTGCTCCAGGGATTCCCCATCCCCGTCACAATCAGAAATCATGTTTCCATACCTAGAAGAGGTCAGGAGTGTGTCAAATCTACCACATGGTGGCACTACCTGCTTCTCATGTCTACTGTGACTGTCTCACCTCTGACTAGATTGGAAGCCCAGGAGGGCAGGGAATGCAGTCTCCTCGGTTCATTGGATTATGGTCAGTGCCCAGAAAGGGACTGCACATAGTGTGGCTTCACGTATGATTGTTGAAGGAATGAACCCCAACCAACTCCTCCCAAGATATCTGGGTGCACCTGAAGCCGCACTGCCCGCCTCTGGTCTCCCTGCTTTGAATTCACGCAGAAGCCTACAGATAGAATCTCAAATTTCCTGTAAAAATGTGAAAACAGTGAAGCCCAAGTCAACGAGGTCAGTGAGGGGGTGACAGAGACTTCCTCGTGGGGGTGTCAGGAATCCTGAATGAGGACGACCGCGGCCCCTCCAGCAGACCTTCCACAGGGCTGGACTCAGGAGCAGCACTTTCCATGGGGGACCCACTGGAGCTTGTTCCTGTGACCACCCACTGAACACAGGAGGAAACTGAGGCTCAGAGGGGTGTGGTGACAGTCCTAAGACTCACAGCTGGGAGGCGGCCTAGTGGCACTGTGTGATCCAGGGCCTGAGTGCTCACCTGAGGAAAAGCAGGTGCAGCACATGCCGGGGACTGGCAACGTTCTTGTAGCTTGACAGAAACAGGTGGACATAAGATTGGTCACCACCCAAGACAGCAGGCACCAGGTGCTCCACCCGCTTCTTCAGGGTGCGTGCCGGGAGAGGCCACACCATGTTGGTGGCATCTGAGCTCAATGAAGATGTGTCTTCACTCTAGGACAGGACAGGGGAGAGATACACAGTGACAGTACCGTGAACCCCAAGGAGGGCAGGGGCTGGAGGCCAGTCTTGACCCCAGGGAGGACATGAGAAGACAGCCTGAGGGCCCAGGGTTAATGGACAGGGTGGTGGTTGCCACCCCGGCAGTCCCCGTTCACCCACCAGCCAGACCTGAGGTGTGAACACACCAGGACCAGCAGGTTTATAAACCCCCCACCCTCTGCCCCTGCCCTGGGAGGGTGTCCCATGTCCCCGTTCCCCACACACTCAGGAGGAGGGGGTGCAGTCACCCAGGGAGGCTCATAGTGCTGGCCTGGCCTTGCCCAACCTCCTCTGGGCCACCTGACATTACCTTTGGGGACCTCCTCCCAGACGGCCACAGGGGTCGAGGGCGAGGGCTGAACCAGCGCCGGAAGCATTGGACAAGCCTCTCAGCACAGGGCTTCCTGGGGCTACGGCCCCGGGACCTCGGGATACAGCACAACATCTCACTCTGCCTGTGGCCAAGTGAGCTGGGGAAGGGGCTGTGTATAGAATGTGGGTGCCAGGTTACCGAGTTCCGAGTTCTGTTGGGGTCTGTCGTCAAGGAAGTGAAGTCACTTCCTGATACCTCATTTCCTGAGCCCCTCCTCTGTGTTCAAGACTGCAAATGCCCCTCTGGGTACCTGTCTGCTGACCCTCCTTCCCCATGAACTCTCTCTATTGCCCACACTTCCACCAACACTGCCTGACCACACCCCTGTGCAAGGCCTGGGTGCAGCCAGCGTCACAGCTCGGAGGAGATACACGTAGGTTCATCCCCAGCTCCTGCTTCTTATCACTTTATGTGACCCTGGACAAGCCATTGTCACTCTCATGACCTCCCCAGTCTCCCCTTTTGCACAGTGGGGATCTTTCTAGCATCTTCTTCCTAGGGATGGCATCAGGCATGTGTGAGAAAACATCTCTGAAACCTATGGCCGGTGTCACATGCAGCTAATAAACAAGACTAGAGATAAAATCCACGACGGTGTGGAAGGTAGCATGGAATACGACTAACGACAGGTCTGGTTCCTGTCATATAATCTTGAAAATGTCACTTTTGCTCTTGGTCTGTTTTCCCTGTCTGCACCATGCGACAGTTGGAATTTCATGCATTCACATACTGCTTTCCTCCATAAAACCTCACAATGGCTTCGTGTGTATTTAGGTTTGGACTCAAGTGCCACATCTCTGTCTGTGTGGTTGGCGACTCCTCAGGGGCTCCCAGTGGTCCCCACCATCTGCTGCACACATCCTCACGTAATCCCCTGCCCTGCAGTGTGGACTGGACTTAGTGACTCACTTCTAACCAATACAGGATCAAAAGTGAGAAGGTGTCACTTTCTAAATGTCATTGTAACACGCCTGTCTCTAGAGTCTTGTGCTCTGTCTCCTCTGTTCTCTCTGTTTGTATCCACCATATGCCAAGCATGGTGCCGAGAGCTGGAGAAAGAGCTGATTCAGCTGCACCCTGGCTTGGGAGATGATCCCAGGATAAGAAAGAGGAGAAGACGTGCTATCGAGTGCCTGACATTCTAAGAGAGGAAAGTGATCTAGGAGGCCCTCAGAATATTCTAGATTAGGAAGCTACCTGAAGATGGTAGGAAATGAACACCATTTGCAGAGAAGAACCAGAGCCGTTTGGTCCATTCTATGCCTTTACTCAACCGTATGAAATATAGAATTAGTAGTTTATCAAATTGCGTAAAAAATGTCAACTGTTATTTACATATAAACAAAATTTATAGATTTATTTGGAAGAATTGATATATTTTCCCTACTTATTTTCTCATCTGTGAACATGTACATCTCTTCATTGTCTTCAGTTTGTTCGTTTTTTCAATAACATTTTACACTCAGTGTTTAGAAATCATGATTGTAAAAATGCACCCTAATTATTCATGCAAACCTTATGACTGAAAATTTGGGGTGTTTCCAACCCTTAGTAATAGGTATTGTCATATTAACAATCTTGTCGACACCTCACCTTATAATTTTTCAAGGTTACATATGATATAGATTCCAGAATATTGGGTTACAGTGTAAAATAGTAAATATCCAAGTATAATTTTGCTAAATTTTGCGAGTTTCTGCTCCTTATGGGCTCTACCATTTGCATTCCACCACAATGTATTATAATACCTGTATCCCCACAGTCTCACTAACAAGTTTGTTATCAAAAAATTAAATTTTGCAAATCTAATAGGTGAAGTCTTGTATATTTCAATATATTTTAAATGTATAGTTCTCTATGAGGGATTTTAAGCACCTAATTAAGTATTGATGCCAATTTAAATTTCCTTTTGTGTTCTTGGATTGTTGATATATTTTGTTCATTTTTATTTCATTTTGTTGGTCATTTCCATCTCATTTTTTCACACATCATTGTATTAATGATATTATCCTAGTTTAAGAGGTTTTTAATTTTTTTTGCTTTTTTTTAAATTGAAACATTATTGATCACCCATGTTAAGTATTAGAGCTTGTAATTACTTTCTGTCGTGTCCTTTTGACCTAGTTGGCGGCATTAACCTTTTGTTTGTGTTTGCTTTGCTTTTATTAATTGCTGCTATGTCATCCATGTTAACTGCTGCTACATTACTAGCAGCATAATTTCACCAGTGATTTGAAATGCTATCTTTCTTAAATACTAAATTTCTATAAATCTTGGGTATCTCTTTGAATTCTCCATTCTTTTTCATTAGGTTTTATATTTACTTATAAACAAATTCCATATGGTCTTGATAATGAAGAATTTATAAAAAAATATTTTCGATCTCTGGTAGACTTACCCCTCCCTTTTGATTTGTTTCCTCATTTTTTTCTGATGAACGATTAATGTTTCATCAACATTTTATAATCATCTTATTTAGTTCTAGGTGAAGAAACAAATGAGACTATTTTTAATGTGATCATGACACACGTATAAAGTAACTTAGGAGAAAATAAAATCCTTAGGATCATGTGGCTTTCTGGCCAAGAAAATATCTCTGACATTTCTCTATCGTTTGTGTATGTATGTTTTAAGAGTGTTCTAATGCTTAAATCACGTAATTAAACAGGCTTTGTCGAGTTCTTGTTAGCTTTATGCCAAATATTTTAACAATTTTGTGGCTATTGAAAATGGAATCTTGATTTGCGTAATGTAATCTAGATAGTTATTGTTATTACATAAGACATTTATTAATTTTATATGTGAATTTTTCTAAATCGCAACATGTAAATTTTATTTTAGTAAGTCGTCTTGTTTGTAATAGGTTTTTAATGAATTCTTTTTGATTTTCTAAATTCACAATACATTCACATAACACATTTTTCTCTATCTTGAGATATACAAATACGTATGGTCAAATCTTATTTTATCTAGTGTTTTGATATTTATGAGTCTTACATATTCTCAAAAGTAGTTTTGGCTTCTGTGGAAATTATTATGTGTTTTTCTTTCTTCTAATGCTTAATACTTTTGCAAAATATGGAAGTTAGTAATTCATTTCAGATTTATTTTTGTGAACGGTACCTAGCAAAAGCATAACTGGATTTAATTTCCAAATAAATAATATTTCAATCCCTGTAATGATGAAGTGCTTTCCCCTAAGTAATCTGAATCCTTTCCACATATACCAGAATCTGTTTCAAAATTCAAACTTTTATTCCCCTGAACTATTCGCTTATTCTTTGCCAATCTCATGCACTTTCAAGTATGTTCCTTTGCAATACATTTTATTGGACGGAGCAGATTACCTCTTTAATTTTTATTATTATTGTTCTTCTTATGTCTTGAACATTTTGGGGGCCATTTTTGCACATAATTTTTTTCATATTAACTTTGAGGTTATTTGACAAGTCCCGTAAACATCACTCTTTGGAATTTTTCAAGTTTAGCTTTATTGAATCTATTGATTAACATAGGGAGAATACATATATATGTGGCGTAACTTCCTAGCATCACTGCTGCCCGGCACATGGACACACGTGGGCATTTTGGTAGGAGCTGCTGAGTGGCTCCTGCGACAGGGGTATCAATGGACACATCTCCTGGGGCATCTGCTGGGACTTCTTCTTCCTTCATTCTCACAAGAGCTGGTGGTCACCAGACATACAGACCTGCCCATCTGATGGGGCAAATGCTATCTGAATAGTGAGTAAATTTCGGTGCATAATCATTAGGGAGGCCGCGGATGTCTGACATTTACTGGCCATGTGAATTGCTTCCCTGTGGAACCGCAGGAATATGTCCTTTGTCCCTATGGATAAATGAGAACTCTTTGTACAACTAGGATGCATACTACCCTTTCTCTGCCCATGAAGAATTTTCCAGTCTGGGGTTTGTCTTTTCACCTTTTGACATTATTCTGGTTTTTGTTCGGACCAGGAAAAGTCAGCATTTTCCTCAGTGGCTTCTGGCTCTCTGGTCATTCAACAGTAGTTCCTATTTCAAGATTATGGCAATAATAACTATCAGGGCTTTGTGTCTCTACATAGAGTCTTTGATTTTTCTGTAATTTTCCTCTTACTAAAAACATAAAATGAAAATTAATCAGATCTTTCTCATATTATGCGGCCAGATACAAAAGGCCACATAACATATAACCGTACTGATAGGAACAATCCACGATAGGTAAATTCACACACACAGAAAATGGAGTGGTAGTCAGGGACAGGGAGAGGCGGGATGGGGATTGACAGCTTAATGGCTAGAGAGTTGATGAAGCTGTTCGACCACTAGATGGTGGTAAGGGTTGCCCCATATTAAAAATGTACTTGATGCCACTGAATGGTAATTTTGAAAATATTAAAAACACTTTAATTTATACAAGGGATATTATTGAAAATAAAAGATGAAAAAATTTGAGGAGATGCAGGACAGAGACAAAAATGAGGAGAAGCACAGCGTCAAGGAAGGGCAAGAACAGATCTGGAGTGGGGACTGGTGAGGGTGTTTGTGGGAGCTCTGGAGCCAGGGCTCCCCTGGGTGCTGGTGTTTCTTCTAATTCTTCTGATGATTCAGGAACGGTTATGTCAGGTTGCTCTAGCTCTACCTCTGGATCTTGATCTTTCTCCTGCTCTTTCTCTTGCTCTTTCTCCTGATCTTTCTCTTGATCTTTCTGTTGCTCCTGCTCTGGATCTTGCGTCTGATCTACCACTTGCTCTGGATCTTGCTCCTGCTCTACCTCTTGCTCTGGATCTTGCTCCTGCTCTACTTCTTGCTCTGGCTTGGGCTCTGGATCTTGCTCTCGCTCTGCCTCTGGCAGTGGAGGTGGAGCTGGAGCTGGAACTCGAGCCGAACATGGCAGCAGATCTTGGGACAGTTGTTCAGCCTGGGCAGAAGCTGGAACTGGATAGACAACAATTGAAAATATCAATGTGAGTTTCTATGTCTCATCCAATGACACTGTCTTTCCAGAAGCCCAAGTCCAGAGGCCCAGCCTCAGGAAGTCTCCCCACACTGCAGAACACTGTATGATTGTTCTGAGTACTCAGTGCCCCTGTCCCCAGCCTGCTTCTGGAAACTCTGCTCTGTGTGGCCCAGCCCAGGCCCCTCCCCAAAACCGCACAGGCACCCACCCTCTTCCTCCTCACCCTCAGTCTCCGCCTCACTAGGCTCCAGGTGCTCCAGCTTCTCCAGCTGCGCCAGAAGAAGATCAGCCTTACGCTCCACCTCTGAACCTCGCATACTGATATGTACATAGGCCGAAAGAAACTTCAAAGAATGAAATTCAGGAGGCTCGTGGAAATCGGTGGAATAGAATTCCAGCCAGATCTTTAAGACAGAGGACATGGCACTGTGGGAGACAGGTGGGCAACAGCATCAGAAGCCTGGCCTATCCCTGTATGCTGCCCTCCCAAGGCTCCCCTGAGTGAGCTGCAGTCTTGTACCCTCTGCCCGTGCCTGTCCATAGACCAGCCCATCCAATGTCCACCCCCAGTATGGCAGTTCTGGCACAAGATGGGCCTGGCAGCCAAGGAGGGGCTGGCAAAAGCCTCCATGGGAGGAGCCTTCAACCACTGATGTGACCACGTTTCCCTTCTTCAGGGAAACCTGACAAACTCCTCTGTCTGTGTCACTGCCCCCATCCCTGCTGGAATGACCTGTCCACCCCAGGAGGGTGCTGTCTGCTCTGGGCATTACTCACTGGCACACAGGAGGTGTCCAGCAATATCTGATAAATGAGGAAACAGAGGGAGGCGCTGCTCCCCTGGCCTACCCAGGGCCCTTGGAAAAGCTCAAACTTGACCTCACACGTGAATGTACTGCCCAAGTGTCTGCATGAAAATCTGCATATCCTTTTTCCAGTGACAGCAATCTCTTGGCCCTGACCACACTCTGCACCCTCAGCACCAGCTGAGCATCCCCATGGTGGCTCCAGCCCCGAGTGTGAGCGGGATGCTCTGCACACCTCCTGCTCTGGCTCAGCACGGGCTCTGGGGGTGTGGGCAGGGCTGGGTGGGAGGGCGAGGGGATGGATTCTCTCTGGGCTCACTCTGCTCTCCAACCTCTCGCACACCCTACGGTGCCTGGGACCACATCCCCAGCCGTCCTGACTCCTTTCCCTGCAGGGAAAGCCTTGAGACCTCAGCCCTGTAGCAGGAATCATAAGATGTGTGAGAGCCAGAGTTCTGCCAGCCCCCCACCAACACGCCCCCGCAGACCACAGGCAGTTGTGTGGAGATGGGAGCCCCTCCTTCTGCACCTAAACTCCACTTACCATTTTAGCTGCTCCAGGGATTCCCCATCCCCGTCACAATCAGAAATCATGTTTCCATACCTAGAAGAGGTCAGGAGTGTGTCAAATCTACCACATGGTGGCACTACCTGCTTCTCATGTCTACTGTGACTGTCTCACCTCTGACTAGAATGGAAGCCCAGGAGGGCAGGGAATGCAGTCTCCTCGGTTCATTGGATTATGGTCAGTGCCCAGAAAGGGACTGCACATAGTGTGGCTTCACGTATGATTGTTGAAGGAATGAACCCCAACCAACTTCTCCCAAGATATCTGGGTGCACCTGAAGCCGCTCTGCCCGCCTCTGGTCTCCCTGCTTTGAATTCACGCAGAAGCCTACAGATAGAATCTCAAATTTCCTGTAAAAATGTGAAAACA
The DNA here is from genome assembly GCF_027409185.1 of Cynocephalus volans. NCBI lineage: Eukaryota > Metazoa > Chordata > Mammalia > Dermoptera > Cynocephalidae > Cynocephalus > Cynocephalus volans. The sequence continues at coordinate 49,095,500 of NC_084476.1, read as the reverse complement.
GTGAAGCCCAAGTCAACGAGGTCAGTGAGGAGGTGACAGAGACTTCCTCGTGGGGGTGTCAGGAATCCTGAATGAGGACGACCGTGGCCCCTCCAGCAGACCTTCCACAGGGCTAGACTCAGGAGCAGCACTTTCCATGGGGGACCCACTGGAGCTTGTTCCTGTGACCACCCACTGAACACAGGAGGAAACTGAGGCTCAGAGGGGTGTGGTGACAGTCCTAAGACTCACAGCTGGGAGGCGGCCTAGTGGCACTGTGTGATCCAGGGCCTGAGTGCTCACCTGAGGAAAAGCAGGTGCAGCACATGCCGGGGACTGGCAAAGTTCTTGTAGCTTGACAGAAACAGGTGGACATAAGATTGGTCACCACCCAAGACAGCAGGCACCAGGTGCTCCACCCGCTTCTTCAGGGTGCGTGCCGGGAGAGGCCACACCATGTGGGTGGCATCTGAGCTCAATGAAGATGTGTCTTCACTCTAGGACAGGACAGGGGAGAGATACACAGTGACACTACCGTGAACCCCAAGGAGGGCAGGGGCTGGAGGCCAGTCTTGACCCCAGGGAGGACATGAGAAGACAGTCTGAGGGCCCAGGGTTAATGGACAGGGTGGTGGTTGCCACCCCGGCAGTCCCCGTTCACCCTCCAGCCAGACCTGAGGTGTGAACACACCAGGACCAGCAGGTTTATAAACCCCCCACCCTCTGCCCCTGCCCTGGGAGGGTGTCCCATGTCCCCGTTCCCCACACACTCAGGAGGAGGGGGTGCAGTCACCCAGGGAGGCTCATAGTGCTGGCCTGGCCTTGCCCAACCTCCTCTGGGCCACCTGACATTACCTTTGGGGACCTCCTCCCAGACGGCCACAGGGGTCGAGGGCGAGGGCTGAACCAGCGCCGGAAGCATTGGACAAGCCTCTCAGCACAGGGCTTCCTGGGGCTACGGCCCCGGGACCTCGGGATACAGCACAACATCTCACTCTGCCTGTGGCCAAGTGAGCTGGGGAAGGGGCTGTGTATAGAATGTGGGTGCCAGGTTACCGAGTTCCGAGTTCTGTTGGGGTCTGTCGTCAAGGAAGTGAAGTCACTTCCTGATACCTCATTTCCTGAGCCCCTCCTCTGTGTTCAAGACTGCAAATGCCCCTCTGGGTACCTGTCTGCTGACCCTCCTTCCCCATGAACTCTCTCTATTGCCCACACTTCCACCAACACTGCCTGACCACACCCCTGTGCAAGGCCTGGGTGCAGCCAGCGTCACAGCTCGGAGGAGATACACGTAGGTTCATCCCCAGCTCCTGCTTCTTATCACTTTATGTGACCCTGGACAAGCCATTGTCACTCTCATGACCTCCCCAGTCTCCCCTTTTGCACAGTGGGGATCTTTCTAGCATCTTCTTCCTTGGGATGGCATCAGGCATGTGTGAGAAAACATCTCTGAAACCTATGGCCGGTGTCACATGCAGCTAATAAACAAGACTAGAGATAAAATCCACGACGGTGTGGAAGGTAGCATGGAATACGACTAACGACAGGTCTGGTTCCTGTCATATAATCTTGAAAATGTCACTTTTGCTCTTGGTCTGTTTTCCCTGTCTGCACCATGCGACAGTTGGAATTTCATGCATTCACATACTGCTTTCCTCCATAAAACCTCACAATGGCTTCGTGTGTATTTAGGTTTGGACTCAAGTGCCACATCTCTGTCTGTGTGGTTGGCGACTCCTCAGGGGCTCCCAGTGGTCCCCACCATCTGCTGCACACATCCTCACGTAATCCCCTGCCCTGCAGTGTGGACTGGACTTAGTGACTCACTTCTAACCAATACAGGATCAAAAGTGAGAAGGTGTCACTTTCTAAATGTCATTGTAACACGCCTGTCTCTAGAGTCTTGTGCTCTGTCTCCTCTGTTCTCTCTGTTTGTATCCAACATATGCCAAGCATGGTGCCGAGAGCTGGAGAAAGAGCTGATTCAGCTGCACCCTGGCTTGGGAGATGATCCCAGGATAAGAAAGAGGAGAAGACGTGCTATCGAGTGCCTGACATTCTAAGAGAGGAAAGTGATCTAGGAGGCCCTCAGAATATTCTAGATTAGGAAGCTACCTGAAGATGGTAGGAAATGAACACCATTTGCAGAGAAGAACCAGAGCCGTTTGGTCCATTCTATGCCTTTACTCAACCGTATGAAATATAGAATTAGTAGTTTATCAAATTGCGTAAAAAATGTCAACTGTTATTTACATATAAACAAAATTTATAGATTTATTTGGAAGAATTGATATATTTTCCCTACTTATTTTCTCATCTGTGAACATGTACATCTCTTCATTGTCTTCAGTTTGTTCGTTTTTTCAATAACATTTTACACTCAGTGTTTAGAAATCATGATTGTAAAAATGCACCCTAATTATTCATGCAAACCTTATGAATGAAAATTTGGGGTGTTTCCAACCCTTAGTAATAGGTATTGTCATATTAACAATCTTGTCGACACCTCACCTTATAATTTTTCAAGGTTACATATGATATAGATTCCAGAATATTGGGTTACAGTGTAAAATAGTAAATATCCAAGTATAATTTTGCTAAATTTTGCGAGTTTCTGCTCCTTATGGGCTCTACCATTTGCATTCCACCACAATGTATTATAATACCTGTATCCCCACAGTCTCACTAACAAGTTTGTTATCAAAAAATTAAATTTTGCAAATCTAATAGGTGAAGTCTTGTATATTTCAATATATTTTAAATGTATAGTTCTCTATGAGGGATTTTAAGCACCTAATTAAGTATTGATGCCAATTTAAATTTCCTTTTGTGTTCTTGGATTGTTCATATATTTTGTTCATTTTTATTTCATTTTGTTGGTCATTTCCATCTCATTTTTTCACACATCATTGTATTAATGATATTATCCTAGTTTAAGAGGTTTTTAATTTTTTTTGCTTTTTTTTTAATTGAAACATTATTGATCACCCATGTTAAGTATTAGAGCTTGTAATTACTTTTTGTCGTGTCCTTTTGACCTAGTTGGTGGCATTTACCTTTTGTTTGAGTTTGCTTTGCTTTATTAATTGCTGCTATGCCATCCATGTTAACTGCTGCTACATTGGTAGCAGCATAATTTCACCAGTGATTTGAAATGCTATCTTTCTTAAATACTAAATTTCTATAAATCTTGGGTATCTCTTTGAATTCTCCATTCTTTTTCATTAGGTTTTATATTTACTTATAAACAAATTCCATATGGTCTTGATAATGAAGAATTTATAAAAAAATATTTTCGATCTCTGGTAGACTTACCCCTCCCTTTTGATTTGTTTCCTCATTTTTTTCTGATGAACGATTAATGTTTCATCAACATTTTATAATCATCTTATTTTGTTCTAGGTGAAGAAACAAATGAGACTATTTTTAATGTGATCATGACGCACGTATAAAGTAACTTAGGAGAAAATAAAATCCTTAGGATCATGTGGCTTTCTGGCCAAGAAAATATCTCTGACATTTCTCTATCGTTTGTGTATGTATGTTTTAAGAGTGTTCTAATGCTTAAATCACGTAATTAAACAGGCTTTGTCGAGTTCTTGTTAGCTTTATGCCAAATATTTTAACAATTTTGTGGCTATTGAAAATGGAATCTTGATTTGCGTAATGTAATCTAGATAGTTATTGTTATTACATAAGACATTTATTAATTTTATATGTGAATTTTTCTAAATCGCAACATGTAAATTTTATTTTAGTAAGTCGTCTTGTTTGTAATAGGTTTTTAATGAATTCTTTTTGATTTTCTAAATTCACAATACATTCACATAACACATTTTTCTCTATCTTGAGATATACAAATACGTATGGTCAAATCTTATTTTATCTAGTGTTTTGATATTTATGAGTCTTACATATTCTCAAAAGTAGTTTTGGCTTCTGTGGAAATTATTATGTGTTTTTCTTTCTTCTAATGCTTAATACTTTTGCAAAATATGGAAGTTAGTAATTCATTTCAGATTTATTTCTGTGAACGGTACCTAGCAAAAGCATAACTGGATTTAATTTCCAAATAAATAATATTTCAATCCCTGTAATGATGAAGTGCTTTCCCCTAAGTAATCTGAATCCTTTCCACATATACCAGAATCTGTTTCAAAATTCAAACTTTTATTCCCCTGAACTATTCGCTTATTCTTTGCCAATCTCATGCACTTTCAAGTATGTTCCTTTGCAATACATTTTATTGGACGGAGCAAATTACCTCTTTAATTTTTATTATTATTGTTCTTCTTATGTCTTGAACATTTTTCGGGCCATTTTTGCACATAATTTTTTTCATATTAACTTTGAGGTTATTTGACAAGTCCCGTAAACATCACTCTTTGGAATTTTTCAAGTTTAGCTTTATTGAATCTATTGATTAACATAGGGAGAATACATATATATGTGGCGTAACTTCCTAGCATCACTGCTGCCCGGCACATGGACACACGTGGGCATTTTGGTAGGAGCTGCTGAGTGGCTCCTGCGACAGGGGTATCAATGGACACATCTCCTGGGGCATCTGCTGGGACTTCTTCTTCCTTCATTCTCACAAGAGCTGGTGGTCACCAGACATACAGACCTGCCCATCTGATGGGGCAAATGCTATCTGAATAGTGAGTAAATTTCGGTGCATAATCATTAGGGAGGCCGCGGATGTCTGACATTTACTGGCCATGTGAATTGCTTCCCTGTGGAACTGCAGGAATATGTCCTTTGTCCCTATGGATAAATGAGAACTCTTTGTACAACTAGGATGCATACTACCCTTTCTCTGCCCATGAAGAATTTTCCAGTCTGGGGTTTGTCTTTTCACCTTTTGACATTATTCTGGTTTTTGTTCGGACCAGGAAAAGTCAGCATTTTCCTCAGTGGCTTCTGGCTCTCTGGTCATTCAACAGTAGTTCCTATTTCAAGATTATGGCAATAATAACTATCAGGGCTTTGTGTCTCTACATAGAGTCTTTGATTTTTCTGTAATTTTCCTCTTACTAAAAACATAAAATGAAAATTAATCAGATCTTTCTCATATTATGCGGCCAGATACAAAAGGCCACATAACATATAACCGTACTGATAGGAACAATCCACGATAGGTAAATTCACACACACAGAAAATGGAGTGGTAGTCAGGGACAGGGAGAGGCGGGATGGGGATTGACAGCTTAATGGCTAGAGAGTTGATGAAGCTGTTCGACCACTAGATGGTGGTAAGGGTTGCCCCATATTAAAAATGTACTTGATGCCACTGAATGGTAATTTTGAAAATATTAAAAACACTTTAATTTATACAAGGGATATTATTGAAAATAAAAGATGAAAAAATTTGAGGAGATGCAGGACAGAGACAAAAATGAGGAGAAGCACAGCGTCAAGGAAGGGCAAGAACAGATCTGGAGTGGGGACTGGTGAGGGTGTTTGTGGGAGCTCTGGAGCCAGGGCTCCCCTGGGTGCTGGTGTTTCTTCTAATTCTTCTGATGATTCAGGAACGGTTATGTCAGGTTGCTCTAGCTCTACCTCTGGATCTTGATCTTTCTCCTGCTCTTTCTCTTGCTCTTTCTCCTGATCTTTCTCTTGATCTTTCTGTTGCTCCTGCTCTGGATCTTGCGTCTGATCTACCACTTGCTCTGGATCTTGCTCCTGCTCTACCTCTTGCTCTGGATCTTGCTCCTGCTCTACTTCTTGCTCTGGCTTGGGCTCTGGATCTTGCTCTCGCTCTGCCTCTGGCAGTGGAGGTGGAGCTGGAGCTGGAACTCGAGCCGAACATGGCAGCAGATCTTGGGACAGTTGTTCAGCCTGGGCAGAAGCTGGAACTGGATAGACAACAATTGAAAATATCAATGTGAGTTTCTATGTCTCATCCAATGACACTGTCTTTCCAGAAGCCCAAGTCCAGAGGCCCAGCCTCAGGAAGTCTCCCCACACTGCAGAACACTGTATGATTGTTCTGAGTACTCAGTGCCCCTGTCCCCAGCCTGCTTCTGGAAACTCTGCTCTGTGTGGCCCAGCCCAGGCCCCTCCCCAAAACCGCACAGGCACCCACCCTCTTCCTCCTCACCCTCAGTCTCCGCCTCACTAGGCTCCAGGTGCTCCAGCTTCTCCAGCTGCGCCAGAAGAAGATCAGCCTTACGCTCCACCTCTGAACCTCGCATACTGATATGTACATAGGCCGAAAGAAACTTCAAAGAATGAAATTCAGGAGGCTCGTGGAAATCGGTGGAATAGAATTCCAGCCAGATCTTTAAGACAGAGGACATGGCACTGTGGGAGACAGGTGGGCAACAGCATCAGAAGCCTGGCCTATCCCTGTATGCTGCCCTCCCAAGGCTCCCCTGAGTGAGCTGCAGTCTTGTACCCTCTGCCCGTGCCTGTCCATAGACCAGCCCATCCAATGTCCACCCCCAGTATGGCAGTTCTGGCACAAGATGGGCCTGGCAGCCAAGGAGGGGCTGGCAAAAGCCTCCATGGGAGGAGCCTTCAACCACTGATGTGACCACGTTTCCCTTCTTCAGGGAAACCTGACAAACTCCTCTGTCTGTGTCACTGCCCCCATCCCTGCTGGAATGACCTGTCCACCCCAGGAGGGTGCTGTCTGCTCTGGGCATTACTCACTGGCACACAGGAGGTGTCCAGCAATATCTGATAAATGAGGAAACAGAGGGAGGCGCTGCTCCCCTGGCCTACCCAGGGCCCTTGGAAAAGCTCAAACTTGACCTCACACGTGAATGTACTGCCCAAGTGTCTGCATGAAAATCTGCATATCCTTTTTCCAGTGACAGCAATCTCTTGGCCCTGACCACACTCTGCACCCTCAGCACCAGCTGAGCATCCCCATGGAGGCTCCAGCCCCGAGTGTGAGCGGGATGCTCTGCACACCTCCTGCTCTGGCTCAGCACGGGCTCTGGGGGTGTGGGCAGGGCTGGGTGGGAGGGCGAGGGGATGGATTCTCTCTGGGCTCACTCTGCTCTCCAGCCTCTCCCACACCCTACGGTGCCTGGGACCACATCCCCAGCCGTCTTGACTCCTTTCCCTGCAGGGAAAGCCTTGAGCCCTCAGCCCTGTAGCAGGAATCATAAGATGTGTGAGAGCCAGAGTTCTGCCAGCCCCCCACCCACACGCCCCCGCAGAATACACGCAGTTGTGTGGAGTTGGGAGCCCCTCCTTCTGCACCTAAACTCCACTTACCATTTTAGCTGCTCCAGGGATTCCCCATCCCCGTCACAATCAGAAATCATGTTTCCATACCTAGAAGAGGTCAGGAGTGTGTCAAATCTACCACATGGTGGCACTACCTGCTTCTCATGTCTACTGTGACTGTCTCACCTCTGACTAGATTGGAAGCCCAGGAGGGCAGGGAATGCAGTCTCCTCGGTTCATTGGATTATGGTCAGTGCCCAGAAAGAGACTGCAGATAGTGTGGCATCACGTATGATTGTTGAAGGAATGAACCCCAACCAACTCCTCCCAAGATATCTGGGTGCACCTGAAGCCGCACTGCCCGCCTCTGGTCTCCCTGCTTTGAATTCACGCAGAAGCCTACAGATAGAATCTCAAATTTCCTGTAAAAATGTGAAAACAGTGAAGCCCAAGTCAACGAGGTCAGTGAGGGGGTGACAGAGACTTCCTCGTGGGGGTTTCAGGAATCCTGAATGAGGACGACCGCGGCCCCTCCAGCAGACCTTCCACAGGGCTGGACTCAGGAGCAGCACTTTCCATGGGGGACCCACTGGAGCTTGTTCCTGTGACCACCCACTGAACACAGGAGGAAACTGAGGCTCAGAGGGGTGTGGTGACAGTCCTAAGACTCACAGCTGGGAGGCGGCCTAGTGGCACTGTGTGATCCAGGGCCTGAGTGCTCACCTGAGGAAAAGCAGGTGCAGCACATGCCGGGGACTGGCAACGTTCTTGTAGCTTGACAGAAACAGGTGGACATAAGATTGGTCACCACCCAAGACAGCAGGCACCAGGTGCTCCACCCGCTTCTTCAGGGTGCGTGCCGGGAGAGGCCACACCATGTGGGTGGCATCTGAGCTCAATGAAGATGTGTCTTCACTCTAGGACAGGACAGGGGAGAGATACACAGTGACAGTACCGTGAACCCCAAGGAGGGCAGGGGCTGGAGGCCAGTCTTGACCCCAGGGAGGACATGAGAAGACAGCCTGAGGGCCCAGGGTTAATGGACAGGGTGGTGGTTGCCACCCCGGCAGTCCCCGTTCACCCTCCAGCCAGACCTGAGGTGTGAACACACCAGGACCAGCAGGTTTATAAACCCCCCACCCTCTGCCCCTGCCCTGGGAGGGTGTCCCATGTCCCCGTTCCCCACACACTCAGGAGGAGGGGGTGCAGTCACCCAGGGAGGCTCATAGTGCTGGCCTGGCCTTGCCCAACCTCCTCTGGGCCACCTGACATTACCTTTGGGGACCTCCTCCCAGACGGCCACAGGGGTCCAGGGCGAGGGCTGAACCAGCGCCGGAAGCATTGGACAAGCCTCTCAGCACAGGGCTTCCTGGGGCTACGGCCCCGGGACCTCGGGATACAGCACAACATCTCACTCTGCCTGTGGCCAAGTGAGCTGGGGAAGGGGCTGTGTATAGAATGTGGGTGCCAGGTTACCGAGTTCCGAGTTCTGTTGGGGTCTGTCGTCAAGGAAGTGAAGTCACTTCCTGATACCTCATTTCCTGAGCCCCTCCTCTGTGTTCAAGACTGCAAATGCCCCTCTGGGTACCTGTCTGCTGACCCTCCTTCCCCATGAACTCTCTCTATTGCCCACACTTCCACCAACACTGCCTGACCACACCCCTGTGCAATGCCTGGGTGCAGCCAGCGTCACAGCTCGGAGGAGATACACGTAGGTTCATCCCCAGCTCCTGCTTCTTATCACTTTATGTGACCCTGGACAAGCCATTGTCACTCTCATGACCTCCCCAGTCTCCCCTTTTGCACAGTGGGGATCTTTCTAGCATCTTCTTCCTAGGGATGGCATCAGGCATGTGTGAGAAAACATCTCTGAAACCTATGGCCGGTGTCACATGCAGCTAATAAACAAGACTAGAGATAAAATCCACGACGGTGTGGAAGGTAGCATGGAATACGACTAACGACAGGTCTGGTTCCTGTCATATAATCTTGAAAATGTCACTTTTGCTCTTGGTCTGTTTTCCCTGTCTGCACCATGCGACAGTTGGAATTTCATGCATTCACATACTGCTTTCCTCCATAAAACCTCACAATGGCTTCGTGTGTATTTAGGTTTGGGCTCAAGTGCCACATCTCTGTCTGTGTGGTTGGCGACTCCTCAGGGGCTCCCAGTGGTCCCCACCATCTGCTGCACACATCCTCACGTAATCCCTTGCCCTGCAGTGTGGACTGGACTTTGTGACTCACTTCTAACCAATACAGGATCAAAAGTGAGAAGGTGTCACTTTCTAAATGTCATTGTAACACGCCTGTCTCTAGAGTCTTGTGCTCTGTCTCCTCTGTTCTCTCTGTTTGTATCCACCATATGCCAAGCATGGTGCCGAGAGCTGGAGAAAGAGCTGATTCAGCTGCACCCTGGCTTGGGAGATGATCCCAGGATAAGAAAGAGGAGAAGACGTGCTATCGAGTGCCTGACATTCTAAGAGAGGAAAGTGATCTAGGAGGCCCTCAGAATATTCTAGATTAGGAAGCTACCTGAAGATGGTAGGAAATGAACACCATTTGCAGAGAAGAACCAGAGCCGTTTGGTCCATTCTATGCCTTTACTCAACCGTATGAAATATAGAATTAGTAGTTTATCAAATTGCGTAAAAAATGTCAACTGTTATTGACATATAAACAAAATTTATAGATTTATTTGGAAGAATTGATATATTTTCCCTACTTATTTTCTCATCTGTGAACATGTACATCTCTTCATTGTCTTCAGTTTGTTCGTTTTTTCAATAACATTTTACACTCAGTGTTTAGAAATCATGATTGTAAAAATGCACCCTAATTATTCATGCAAACCTTATGAATGAAAATTTGGGGTGTTTCCAACCCTTAGTAATAGGTATTGTCATATGAACAATCTTGTCGACACCTCACCTTATAATTTTTCAAGTTTACTTATGATATAGATTCCAGAATATTGGGTGACAGTGTAAAATAGTAAATATCCAAGTATAATTTTGCTAAATTTTGCGAGTTTCTGCTCCTTATGGGCTCTACCATTTGCATTCCACCACAATGTATTATAATACCTGTATCCCCACAGTCTCACTAACAAGTTTGTTATCAAAAAATTAAATTTTGCAAATCTAATAGGTGAAGTCTTGTATATTTCAATATATTTTAAATGTTTAGTTCTCTATGAGGGATTTTAAGCACCTAATTAAGTATTGATGCCAATTTAAATTTCCTTTTGTGTTCTTAGATTGTTCATATATTTTGTTCATTTTTATTTCATTTTGTTGGTCATTTCCAGCTCATTTTTTCACACATCATTGTATTAATGATATTATCCTAGTTTAAGAGGTTTTTAATTTTTTTTGCTTTTTTTTTAATTGAAACATTATTGATCACCCATTTTAAGTATTAGAGCTTGTAATTACTTTTTGTCGTGTCCTTTTGACCTAGTTGGTGGCATTTACCTTTTGTTTGAGTTTGCTTTGCTTTATTAATTGCTGCTATGCCATCCATGTTAACTGCTGCTACATTAGTAGCAGCATAATTTCACCAGTGATTTGAAATGCTATCTTTCTTAAATACTAAATTTCTATAAATCTTGGGTATCTCTTTGAATTCTCCATTCTTTTTCATTAGGTTTTATATTTACTTATAAACAAATTCCATATGGTCTTGATAATGAAGAATTTATAAAAAAATATTTTCGATCTCTGGTAGACTTACCCCTCCCTTTTGATTTGTTTCCTCATTTTTTTCTGATGAACGATTAATGTTTCATCAACATTTTATAATCATCTTATTTTGTTCTAGGTGAAGAAACAAATGAGACTATTTTTAATGTGATCATGACACACGTATAAAGTAACTTAGGAGAAAATAAAATCCTTAGGATCATGTGGCTTTCTGGCCAAGAAAATATCTCTGACATTTCTCTATCGTTTGTGTATGTATGTTTTAAGAGTGTTCTAATGCTTAAATCACGTAATTAAACAGGCTTTGTCGAGTTCTTGTTAGCTTTATGCCAAATATTTTAACAATTTTGTGGCTATTGAAAATGGAATCTTGATTTGTGGAATGTAATCTAGATAGTTATTGTTATTACATAAGACATTTATTAATTTTATATGTGAATTTTTCTAAATCGCAACATGTAAATTTTATTTTAGTAAGTCGTCTTGTTTGTAATAGGTTTTTAATGAATTCTTTTTGATTTTCTAAATTCACAATACATTCACATAACACATTTTTCTCTATCTTGAGATATACAAATACGTATGGTCAAATCTTATTTTATCTAGTGTTTTGATATTTATGAGTCTTACATTTTCTCAAAAGTAGTTTTGGCTTCTGTGGAAATTATTATGTGTTTTTCTTTCTTCTAATGCTTAATACTTTTGCAAAATATTGAAGTTAGTAATTCATTTCAGATTTATTTTTGTGAACGGTACCTAGCAAAAGCATAACTGGATTTAATTTCCAAATAAATAATATTTCAATCCCTGTAATGATGAAGTGCTTTCCCCTAAGTAATCTGAATCCTTTCCACATATACCAGAATCTGTTTCAAAATTCAAACTTTTATTCCCCTGAACTATTCGCTTATTCTTTGCCAATCTCATGCACTTTCAAGTATGTTCCTTTGCAATACATTTTATTGGACGGAGCAAATTACCTCTTTGTTTTTATTATTATTGTTCTTCTTATGTCTTGAACATTTTGGGGGCCATTTTTCCACATAATTTTTTTCATATTAACTTTGAGGTTATTTGACAAGTCCCGTAAACATCACTCTTTGGAATTTTTCAAGTTTAGCTTTATTGAATCTATTGATTAACATAGGGAGAATACATATATATGTGGCGTAACTTCCTAGCATCACTGCTGCCCGGCACATGGACACACGTGGGCATTTTGGTAGGAGCTGCTGAGTGGCTCCTGCGACAGGGGTATCAATGGACACATCTCCTGGGGCATCTGCTGGGACTTCTTCTTCCTTCATTCTCACAAGAGCTGGTCGTCACCAGACATACAGACCTGCCCATCTGATGGGGCAAATGCTATCTGAATAGTGAGTAAATTTCGGTGCATAATCATTAGGGAGGCCGCGGATGTCTGACATTTACTGGCCATGTGAATTGCTTCCCTGTGGAACTGCAGGAATATGTCCTTTGTCCCTATGGATAAATGAGAACTCTTTGTACAACTAGGATGCATACTACCCTTTCTCTGCCCATGAAGAATTTTCCAGTCTGGGGTTTGTCTTTTCACCTTTTGACATTATTCTGGTTTTTGTTCGGACCAGGAAAAGTCAGCATTTTCCTCAGTGGCTTCTGGCTCTCTGGTCATTCAACAGTAGTTCCTATTTCAAGATTATGGCAATAATAACTATCAGGGCTTTGTGTCTCTACATAGAGTCTTTGATTTTTCTGTAATTTTCCTCTTACTAAAAACATAAAATGAAAATTAATCAGATCTTTCTCATATTATGCGGCCAGATACAAAAGGCCACATAACATATAACCGTACTGATAGGAAAAATCCACGATAGGTAAATTCACACACACAGAAAATGGAGTGGTAGTCAGGGACAGGGAGAGGCGGGATGGGGATTGACAGCTTAATGGCTAGAGAGTTGATGAAGCTGTTCGACCACTAGATGGTGGTAAGGGTTGCCCCATATTAAAAATGTACTTGATGCCACTGAATGGTAATTTTGAAAATATTAAAAACACTTTATTTTATACAAGGGATATTATTGAAAATAAAAGATGAAAAAATTTGAGGAGATGCAGGACAGAGACAAAAATGAGGAGAAGCACAGCGTCAAGGAAGGGCAAGAACAGATCTGGAGTGGGGACTGGTGAGGGTGTTTGTGGGAGCTCTGGAGCCAGGGGTCCCCTGGGTGCTGGTGTTTCTTCTAATTCTTCTGATGTTTCAGGAACGTTTATGTCAGGTTGCTCTAGCTCTACCTCTGGATCTTGATCTTTCTCCTGCTCTTTCTCTTGCTCTTTCTCCTGATCTTTCTCTTGATCTTTCTGTTACTCCTGCTCTGGATCTTGCGTCTGATCTACCTCTTGCTCTGGATCTTGCTCATGCTCTACTTCTTGCTCTGGCTTAGGCTCTGGATCTTGCTCTCGCTCTGCCTCCGGCAGTGGAATTGGAGCTGGAGCTGGAACTCGAGCCGAACATGGCAGCAGCTCTTGGGACAGTTGTTCAGCCTGGGCAGGAGTTGGAACTGGATAGACAACAATTGAAAATATCAGTGTGAGTTTCTATGTCTCATCCAATGACACTGTCTTTCCAGAAGCCCAAGTCCAGAGGCCCAGCCTCAGGAAGTCTCCCCACACTGCAGAACACTGTATGATTGTTCTGAGTACTCAGTGCCCCTGTCCCCAGCCTGCTTCTGGAAACTCTGCTCTGTGTGGCCCAGCCCAGGCCCCTCCCCAAACCCGCACAGGCACCCACCCTCTTCCTCCTCACCCTCAGTCTCTGCCTCACTAGGCTCCAGGTGCTCCAGCTTCTCCAGCTGCGCCAGAAGAAGATCAGCCTTACGCTCCACCACTGAACCTCGCATACTGATATGTACATAGGCCGAAAGAAACTTCAAAGAATGAAATTCAGGAGGCTCGTGGAAATCGGTGGAATAGAATTCCAGCCAGATCTTTAAGACAGAGGACATGGCACTGTGGGAGACAGGTGGGCAACAGCATCAGAGGCCTGGCCTATCCCTCTATGCTGCCCTCCCAAGGCTCCCCTGAGTGAGCTGCAGTCTAGTACCCTCTGCCCGTGCCTGTCCATAGACCAGCCCATCCAATGTCCACCCCCAGTATGGCAGTTCTGGCGCAAGATGGGCCTGGCAGCCAAGGAGGGGCTGGCAAAAGCCTCCATGGGAGGAGCCTTCAACCACTGATGTGACCACGTTTCCCTTCTTCAGGGAAACCTGACAACCTCCTCTGTCTGTGTCACTGCCCCGTCCCTGCTGGAATGACCTGTCCACCCCAGGAGGGTGCTGTCTACTCTGGGCATTACTCACTGTCAAACAGGAGGTGTCCAGCAATATCTGATAAATGAGGAAACAGAGGGAGGCGCTGCTCCCCTGGCCTACCCAGGGCCCTTGGAAAAGCCCAAACTTGACCTCACACGTGAATGTACTGCCCAAGTGTCGGCATGAAAATCTGCATATCCTTTTCCCAGTGACAGCAATCTCTTGGCCCTGACCACACTCTGCACCCTCAGCACCAGCTGAGCATCCCCATGGAGGCTCCAGCCCCGAGTGTGAGCGGGATGCTCTGCACACCTCCTGCTCTGGCTCAGCACGGGCTCTGGGGGTGTGGGCAGGGCTGGGTGGGAGGGCGAGGGGATGGATTCTCTCTGGGCTCACTCTGCTCTCCAGCCTCTCCCACACCCTACGGTGCCTGGGACCACATCCCCAGCCATCTTGACTCCTTTCCCTGCAGGGAAAGCCTTGAGCCCTCAGCCCTGTAGCAGGAATCATAAGATGTGTGAGAGCCAGAGTTCTGCCAGCCCCCCACCCACACGCCCACGCAGAATACACGCAGTTGTGTGGAGATGGGAGCCCCTCCTTCTGCACCTAAACTCCACTTACCATTTTAGCTGCTCCAGGGATTCCCCATCCCCGTCACAATCAGAAATCATGTTTCCATACCTAGAAGAGGTCAGGAGTGTGTCAAATCTACCACATGGTGGCACTACCTGCTTCTCATGTCTACTGTGACTGTCTCACCTCTGACTAGATTGGAAGCCCAGGAGGGCAGGGAATGCAGTCTCCTCGGTTCATTGGATTATGGTCAGTGCCCAGAAAGAGACTGCACATAGTGTGGCATCACGTATGATTGTTGAAGGAATGAACCCCAACCAACTCCTCCCAAGATATCTGGGTGCACCTGAAGCCGCACTGCCCGCCTCTGGTCTCCCTGCTTTGAATTCACGCAGAAGCCTACAGATAGAATCTCAAATTTCCTGTAAAAATGTGAAAACAGTGAAGCCCAAGTCAACGAGGTCAGTGAGGGGGTGACAGAGACTTCCTCGTGGGGGTGTCAGGAATCCTGAATGAGGACGACCGCGGCCCCTCCAGCAGACCTTCCACAGGGCTGGACTCAGGAGCAGCACTTTCCATGGGGGACCCACTGGAGCTTGTTCCTGTGACCACCCACTGAACACAGGAGGAAACTGAGGCTCAGAGGGGTGTGGTGACAGTCCTAAGACTCACAGCTGGGAGGCGGCCTAGTGGCACTGTGTGATCCAGGGCCTGAGTGCTCACCTGAGGAAAAGCAGGTGCAGCACATGCCGGGGACTGGCAACGTTCTTGTAGCTTGACAGAAACAGGTGGACATAAGATTGGTCACCACCCAAGACAGCAGGCACCAGGTGCTCCACCCGCTTCTTCAGGGTGCGTGCCGGGAGAGGCCACACCATGTGGGTGGCATCTGAGCTCAATGAAGATGTGTCTTCACTCTAGGACAGGACAGGGGAGAGATACACAGTGACAGTACCGTGAACCCCAAGGAGGGCAGGGGCTGGAGGCCAGTCTTGACCCCAGGGAGGACATGAGAAGACAGCCTGAGGGCCCATGGTTAATGGACAGGGTGGTGGTTGCCACCCCGGCAGTCCCCGTTCACCCTCCAGCCAGACCTGAGGTGTGAACACACCAGGACCAGCAGGTTTATAAACCCCCCACCCTCTGCCCCTGCCCTGGGAGGGTGTCCCATGTCCCCGTTCCCCACACACTCAGGAGGAGGGGGTGCAGTCACCCAGGGAGGCTCATAGTGCTGGCCTGGCCTTGCCCAACCTCCTCTGGGCCACCTGACATTACCTTTGGGGACCTCCTCCCAGACGGCCACAGGGGTCGAGGGCGAGGGCTGAACCAGCGCCGGAAGCATTGGACAAGCCTCTCAGCACAGGGCTTCCTGGGGCTACGGCCCCGGGACCTCGGGATACAGCACAACATCTCACTCTGCCTGTGGCCAAGTGAGCTGGGGAAGGGGCTGTGTATAGAATGTGGGTGCCAGGTTACCGAGTTCCGAGTTCTGTTGGGGTCTGTCGTCAAGGAAGTGAAGTCACTTCCTGATACCTCATTTCCTGAGCCCCTCCTCTGTGTTCAAGACTGCAAATGCCCCTCTGGGTACCTGTCTGCTGACCCTCCTTCCCCATGAACTCTCTCTATTGCCCACACTTCCACCAACACTGCCTGACCACACCCCTGTGCAAGGCCTGGGTGCAGCCAGCGTCACAGCTCGGAGGAGATACACGTAGGTTCATCCCCAGCTCCTGCTTCTTATCACTTTATGTGACCCTGGACAAGCCATTGTCACTCTCATGACCTCCCCAGTCTCCCCTTTTGCACAGTGGGGATCTTTCTAGCATCTTCTTCCTAGGGATGGCATCAGGCATGTGTGAGAAAACATCTCTGAAACCTATGGCCGGTGTCACATGCAGCTAATAAACAAGACTAGAGATAAAATCCACGACGGTGTGGAAGGTAGCATGGAATACGACTAACGACAGGTCTGGTTCCTGTCATATAATCTTGAAAATGTCACTTTTGCTCTTGGTCTGTTTTCCCTGTCTGCACCATGCGACAGTTGGAATTTCATGCATTCACATACTGCTTTCCTCCATAAAACCTCACAATGGCTTCGTGTGTATTTAGGTTTGGACTCAAGTGCCACATCTCTGTCTGTGTGGTTGGCGACTCCTCAGGGGCTCCCAGTGGTCCCCACCATCTGCTGCACACATCCTCACGTAATCCCCTGCCCTGCAGTGTGGACTGGACTTAGTGACTCACTTCTAACCAATACAGGATCAAAAGTGAGAAGGTGTCACTTTCTAAATGTCATTGTAACACGCCTGTCTCTAGAGTCTTGTGCTCTGTCTCCTCTGTTCTCTCTGTTTGTATCCACCATATGCCAAGCATGGTGCCGAGAGCTGGAGAAAGAGCTGATTCAGCTGCACCCTGGCTTGGGAGATGATCCCAGGATAAGAAAGAGGAGAAGACGTGCTATCGAGTGCCTGACATTCTAAGAGAGGAAAGTGATCTAGGAGGCCCTCAGAATATTCTAGATTAGGAAGCTACCTGAAGATGGTAGGAAATGAACACCATTTGCAGAGAAGAACCAGAGCCGTTTGGTCCATTCTATGCCTTTACTCAACCGTATGAAATATAGAATTAGTAGTTTATCAAATTGCGTAAAAAATGTCAACTGATATTTACATATAAACAAAATTTATAGATTTATTTGGAAGAATTGATATATTTCCCCTACTTATTTTCTCATCTGTGAACATGTACATCTCTTCATTGTCTTCAGTTTGTTCGTTTTTTCAATAACATTTTACACTCAGTGTTTAGAAATCATGATTGTAAAAATGCACCCTAATTATTCATGCAAACCTTATGAATGAAAATTTGGGGTGTTTCCAACCCTTAGTAATAGGTATTGTCATATGAACAATCTTGTCGACACCTCACCTTATAATTTTTCAAGGTTACATATGATATAGATTCCAGAATATTGGGTTACAGTGTAAAATAGTAAATATCCAAGTATAATTTTGCTAAATTTTGCGAGTTTCTGCTCCTTATGGGCTCTACCATTTGCATTCCACCACAATGTATTATAATACCTGTATCCCCACAGTCTCACTAACAAGTTTGTTATCAAAAAATTAAATTTTGCAAATCTAATAGGTGAAGTCTTGTATATTTCAATATATTTTAAATGTATAGTTCTCTATGAGGGATTTTAAGCACCTAATTAAGTATTGATGCCAATTTAAATTTCCTTTTGTGTTCTTAGATTGTTCATATATTTTGTTCATTTTTATTTCATTTTGTTGGTCATTTCCATCTCATTTTTTCACACATCATTGTATTAATGATATTATCCTAGTTTAAGAGGTTTTTAATTTTTTTTGCTTTTTTTTTAATTGAAACATTATTGATCACCCATTTTAAGTATTATAGCTTGTAATTACTTTCTGTCGTGTCCTTTTGACCTATTTGGCGGCATTAACCTTTTGTTTGTGTTTGCTTTGCTTTTATTAATTGCTGCTATGTCATCCATGTTAACTGCTGCTACATTACTAGCAGCATAATTTCACCAGTGATTTGAAATGCTATCTTTCTTAAATACTAAATTTCTATAAATCTTGGGTATCTCTTTGAATTCTCCATTCTTTTTCATTAGGTTTTATATTTACTTATAAACAAATTCCATATGGTCTTGATAATGAAGAATTTATAAAAAAATATTTTCGATCTCTGGTAGACTTACCCCTCCCTTTTGATTTGTTTCCTCATTTTTTTCTGATGAACGATTAATGTTTCATCAACATTTTATAATCATCTTATTTTGTTCTAGGTGAAGAAACAAATGAGACTATTTTTAATGTGATCATGACACACGTATAAAGTAACTTAGGAGAAAATAAAATCCTTAGGATCATGTGGCTTTCTGGCCAAGAAAATATCTCTGACATTTCTCTATCGTTTGTGTATGTATGTTTTAAGAGTGTTCTAATGCTTAAATCACGTAATTAAACAGGCTTTGTCGAGTTCTTGTTAGCTTTATGCCAAATATTTTAACAATTTTGTGGCTATTGAAAATGGAATCTTGATTTGCGTAATGTAATCTAGATAGTTATTGTTATTACATAAGACATTTATTAATTTTATATGTGAATTTTTCTAAATCGCAACATGTAAATTTTATTTTAGTAAGTCGTCTTGTTTGTAATAGGTTTTTAATGAATTCTTTTTGATTTTCTAAATTCACAATACATTCACATAACACATTTTTCTCTATCTTGAGATATACAAATACGTATGGTCAAATCTTATTTTATCTAGTGTTTTGATATTTATGAGTCTTACATATTCTCAAAAGTAGTTTTGGCTTCTGTGGAAATTATTATGTGTTTTTCTTTCTTCTAATGCTTAATACTTTTGCAAAATATGGAAGTTAGTAATTCATTTCAGATTTATTTTTGTGAACGGTACCTAGCAAAAGCATAACTGGATTTAATTTCCAAATAAATAATATTTCAATCCCTGTAATGATGAAGTGCTTTCCCCTAAGTAATCTGAATCCTTTCCACATATACCAGAATCTGTTTCAAAATTCAAACTTTTATTCCCCTGAACTATTCGCTTATTCTTTGCCAATCTCATGCACTTTCAAGTATGTTCCTTTGCAATACATTTTATTGGACGGAGCAAATTACCTCTTTAATTTTTATTATTATTGTTCTTCTTATGTCTTGAACATTTTGGGGGCCATTTTTGCACATAATTTTTTTCATATTAACTTTGAGGTTATTTGACAAGTCCCGTAAACATCACTCTTTGGAATTTTTCAAGTTTAGCTTTATTGAATCTATTGATTAACATAGGGAGAATACATATATATGTGGCGTAACTTCCTAGCATCACTGCTGCCCGGCACATGGACACACGTGGGCATTTTGGTAGGAGCTGCTGAGTGGCTCCTGCGACAGGGGTATCAATGGACACATCTCCTGGGGCATCTGCTGGGACTTCTTCTTCCTTCATTCTCACAAGAGCTGGTGGTCACCAGACATACAGACCTGCCCATCTGATGGGGCAAATGCTATCTGAATAGTGAGTAAATTTCGGTGCATAATCATTAGGGAGGCCGCGGATGTCTGACATTTACTGGCCATGTGAATTGCTTCCCTGTGGAACTGCAGGAATATGTCCTTTGTCCCTATGGATAAATGAGAACTCTTTGTACAACTAGGATGCATACTACCCTTTCTCTGCCCATGAAGAATTTTCCAGTCTGGGGTTTGTCTTTTCACCTTTTGACATTATTCTGGTTTTTGTTTGGACCAGGAAAAGTCAGCATTTTCCTCAGTGGCTTCTGGCTCTCTGGTCATTCAACAGTAGTTCCTATTTCAAGATTATGGCAATAATAACTATCAGGGCTTTGTGTCTCTACATAGAGTCTTTGCTTTTTCTGTAATTTTCCTCTAACTAAAAACATAAAATGAAAATTAATCAGATCTTTCTCATATTATGCGGCCAGATACAAAAGGCCACATAACATATAACCGTACTGATAGGAACAATCCACGATAGGTAAATTCACACACACAGAAAATGGAGTGGTAGTCAGGGACAGGGAGAGGCGGGATGGGGAATGACAGCTTAATGGCTACAGAGTTGATGAAGCTGTTCGATCACTAGATGGTGGTAAGGGTAGCCCCATATTAAAAATGTACTTAATGCCACTGAATGGTAATTTTGAAAATATTAAAAACACTTTATTTTATACAAGGGATATTATTGAAAATAAAAGATGAAAAAATTTGAGGAGATGCAGGACAGAGACAAAAATGAGGAGAAGCACAGCGTCAAGGAAGGGCAAGAACAGATCTGGAGTGGGGACTGGTGAGGGTGTTTGTGGGAGCTCTAGAGCCAGGGCTCCCCTGGGTGCTGGTGTTTCTTCTAATTCTTCTGATGTTTCAGGAACGGTTATGTCAGGTTGCTCTAGCTCTACCTCTGGATCTTGATCTTTCTACTGCTCTTTCTCTTGCTCTTTCTCCTGATCTTTCTCTTGATCTTTCTGTTGCTCCTGCTCTGGATCTTGCGTCTGATCTACCACTTGCTCTGGATCTTGCTCCTGCTCTACCTCTTGCTCTGGATCTTGCTCCTGCTCTACTTCTTGCTCTGGCTTGGGCTCTGGATCTTGCTCTCGCTCTGCCTCTGGCAGTGGAGGTGGAGCTGGAGCTGGAACTCGAGCCGAACATGGCAGCAGCTCTTGGGACAGTTGTTCAGCCTGGGCAGAAGCTGGAACTGGATAGACAACAATTGAAAATATCAATGTGAGTTTCTATGTCTCATCCAATGACACTGTCTTTCCAGAAGCCCAAGTCCAGAGGCCCAGCCTCAGGAAGTCTCCCCACACTGCAGAACACTGTATGATTGTTCTGAGTACTCAGTGCCCCTGTCCCCAGCCTGCTTCTGGAAACTCTGCTCTGTGTGGCCCAGCCCAGGCCCCTCCCCAAACCCGCACAGGCACCCACCCTCTTCCTCCTCACCCTCAGTCTCCGCCTCACTAGGCTCCAGGTGCTCCAGCTTCTCCAGCTGCGCCAGAAGAAGATCAGCCTTACGCTCCACCTCTGAACCTCGCATACTGATATGTACATAGGCCGAAAGAAACTTCAAAGAATGAAATTCAGGAGGCTCGTGGAAATCGGTGGAATAGAATTCCAGCCAGATCTTTAAGACAGAGGACATGGCACTGTGGGAGACAGGTGGGCAACAGCATCAGAGGCCTGGCCTATCCCTCTATGCTGCCCTCCCAAGGCTCCCCTGAGTGAGCTGCAGTCTAGTACCCTCTGCCCGTGCCTGTCCATAGACCAGCCCATCCAATGTCCACCCCCAGTATGGCAGTTCTGGTGCAAGATAGGCCTGGCAGCCAAGGAGGGGCTGGCAAAAGCCTCCATGGGAGGAGCCTTCAACCACTGATGTGACCACGTTTCCCTTCTTCAGGGAAACCTGACAACCTCCTCTGTCTGTGTCACTGCCCCATCCCTGCTGGAATGACCTGTCCACCCCAGGAGGGTGCTATCTGCTCTGGGCCTTACTCACTGGCAAACAGGAGGTGTCCAGCAATATCTGATAAATGAGGAAACAGAGGGAGGCGCTGCTCCCCTGGCCTACCCAGGGCCCTTGGAAAAGCCCAAACTTGACCTCACACGTGAATGTACTGCCCAAGTGTCTGCATGAAAATCTGCATATCCTTTTCCCAGTGACAGCAATCTCTTGGCCCTGACCACACTCTGCACCCTCAGCACCAGCTGAGCATCCCCATGGAGGCTCCAGCCCCGAGTGTGAGCGGGATGCTCTGCACACCTCCTGCTCTGGCTCAGCACGGGCTCTGGGGGTGTGGGCAGGGCTGGGTGGGAGGGCGAGGGGATGGATTCTCTCTGGGCTCACTCTGCTCTCCAGCCTCTCGCACACCCTACGGTGCCTGGGACCACATCCCCAGCCGTCTTGACTCCTTTCCCTGCAGGGAAAGCCTTGAGCCCTCAGCCCTGTAGCAGGAATCATAAGATGTGTGAGAGCCAGAGTTCTGCCAGCCCCCCACCCACACGCCCCCGCAGACTACACGCAGTTGTGTGGAGATGGGAGCCCCTCCTTCTGCACCTAAACTCCACTTACCATTTTAGCTGCTCCAGGGATTCCCCATCCCCGTCACAATCAGAAATCATGTTTCCATACCTAGAAGAGGTCAGGAGTGTGTCAAATCTAACACATGGTGGCACTACCTGCTTCTCATGTCTACTGTGACTGTCTCACCTCTGACTAGAATGGAAGCCCAGGAGGGCAGGGAATGCAGTCTCCTCGGTTCACTGGATCATGGTCAGTGCCCAGAAAGGGACTGCACCTAGTGTGGCTTCACGTATGATTGTTGAAGGAATGAACCCCAACCGACTCCTCCCAAGATATCTGGGTGCACCTGAAGCCGCACTGCCCGCCTCTGGTCTCCCTGCTTTGAATTCACGCAGAAGCCTACAGATAGAATCTCAAATTTCCTGTAAAAATGTGAAAACAGTGAAGCCCAAGTCAACGAGGTCAGTGAGGGGGTGACAGAGACTTCCTCGTGGGGGTGTCAGGAATCCTGAATGAGGACGACCGTGGCCCCTTCAGCAGACCTTCCACAGGGCTGGACTCAGGAGCAGCACTTTCCATGGGGGACCCACTGGAGCTTGTTCCTGTGACCACCCACTGAACACAGGAGGAAACTGAGGCTCAGAGGGGTGTGGTGACAGTCCTAAGACTCACAGCTGGGAGGCGGCCTAGTGGCACTGTGTGATCCAGGGCCTGAGTGCTCACCTGAGGAAAAGCAGGTGCAGCACATGCCGGGGACTGGCAACGTTCTTGTAGCTTGACAGAAACAGGTGGACATAAGATTGGTCACCACCCAAGACAGCAGGCACCAGGTGCTCCACCCACTTCTTCAGGGTGCGTGCCGGGAGAGGCCACACCATGTGGGTGGCATCTGAGCTCAATGAAGATGTGTCTTCACTCTAGGACAGGACAGGGGAGAGATACACAGTGACACTACCGTGAACCCCAAGGAGGGCAGGGGCTGGAGGCCAGTCTTGACCCCAGGGAGGACATGAGAAGACAGTCTGAGGGCCCAGGGTTAATGGACAGGGTGGTGGTTGCCACCCCGGCAGTCCCCGTTCACCCTCCAGCCAGACCTGAGGTGTGAACACACCAGGACCAGCAGGTTTATAAACCCCCCACCCTCTGCCCCTGCCCTGGGAGGGTGTCCCATGTCCCCGTTCCCCACACACTCAGGAGGAGGGGGTGCAGTCACCCAGGGAGGCTCATAGTGCTGGCCTGGCCTTGCCCAACCTCCTCTGGGCCACCTGACATTACCTTTGGGGACCTCCTCCCAGACGGCCACAGGGGTCGAGGGCGAGGGCTGAACCAGCACCGGAAGCATTGGACAAGCCTCTCAGCACAGGGCTTCCTGGGGCTACGGCCCCGGGACCTCGGGATACAGCACAACATCTCACTCTGCCTGTGGCCAAGTGAGCTGGGGAAGGGGCTGTGTATAGAATGTGGGTGCCAGGTTACCGAGTTCCGAGTTCTCTTGGGGTCTGTCTTCAAGGAAGTGAAGTCACTTCCTGATACCTCATTTCCTGAGCCCCTCCTCTGTGTTCAAGACTGCAAATGCCCCTCTGGGTACCTGTCTGCTGACCCTCCTTCCCCATGAACTCTCTCTATTGCCCACACTTCCACCAACACTGCCTGACCACACCCCTGTGCAAGGCCTGGGTGCAGCCAGCGTCACAGCTCGGAGGAGATACACGTAGGTTCATCCCCAGCTCCTGCTTCTTATCACTTTACGTGACCCTGGACAAGCCATTGTCACTCTCATGACCTCCCCAGTCTCCCCTTTTGCACAGTGGGGATCTTTCTAGCATCTTCTTCCTAGGGATGGCATCAGGCATGTGTGAGAAAACATCTCTGAAACCTATGGCCGGTGTCACATGCAGCTAATAAACAAGACTAGAGATAAAATCCACGACGGTGTGGAAGGTAGCATGGAATACGACTAACGATAGGTCTGGTTCCTGTCATATAATCTTGAAAATGTCACTTTTGCTCTTGGTCTGTTTTCCCTGTCTGCACCATGCGACAGTTGGAATTTCATGCATTCACATACTGCTTTCCTCCATAAAACCTCACAATGGCTTCGTGTGTATTTAGGTTTGGACTCAAGTGCCACATCTCTGTCTGTGTGGTTGGCGACTCCTCAGGGGCTCCCAGTGGTCCCCACCATCTGCTGCACACATCCTCACGTAATCCCCTGCCCTGCAGTGTGGACTGGACTTAGTGACTCACTTCTAACCAATACAGGATCAAAAGTGAGAAGGTGTCACTTTCTAAATGTCATTGTAACACGCCTGTCTCTAGAGTCTTGTGCTCTGTCTCCTCTGTTCTCTCTGTTTGTATCCACCATATGCCAAGCATGGTGCCGAGAGCTGGAGAAAGAGCTGATTCAGCTGCACCCTGGCTTGGGAGATGATCCCAGGATAAGAAAGAGGAGAAGACGTGCTATCGAGTGCCTGACATTCTAAGAGAGGAAAGTGATCTAGGAGGCCCTCAGAATATTCTAGATTAGGAAGCTACCTGAAGATGGTAGGAAATGAACACCATTTGCAGAGAAGAACCAGAGCCGTTTGGTCCATTCTATGCCTTTACTCAACCGTATGAAATATAGAATTAGTAGTTTATCAAATTGCGTAAAAAATGTCAACTGTTATTTACATATAAACAAAATTTATAGATTTATTTGGAAGAATTGATATATTTTCCCTACTTATTTTCTCATCTGTGAACATGTACATCTCTTCATTGTCTTCAGTTTGTTCGTTTTTTCAATAACATTTTACACTCAGTGTTTAGAAATCATGATTGTAAAAATGCACCCTAATTATTCATGCAAACCTTATGAATGAAAATTTGGGGTGTTTCCAACCCTTAGTAATAGGTATTGTCATATGAACAATCTTGTCGACACCTCACCTTATAATTTTTCAAGGTTACATATGATATAGATTCCAGAATATTGGGTGACAGTGTAAAATAGTAAATATCCAAGTATAATTCTGCTAACTTTTGCGAGTTTCTGCTCCTTATGGGCTCTACCATTTGCATTCCACCACAATGTATTATAATACCTGTATCCCCACAGTCTCACTAACAAGTTTGTTATCAAAAAATTAAATTTTGCAAATCTAATAGGTGAAGTCTTGTATATTTCAATATATTTTAAATGTATAGTTCTCTATGAGGGATTTTAAGCACCTAATTAAGTATTGATGCCAATTTAAATTTCCTTTTGTGTTCTTAGATTGTTCATATATTTTGTTCATTTTTATTTCATTTTGTTGCTCATTTCCATCTCATTTTTTCACACATCATTTTATTAATGATATTATCCTAGTTTAAGAGGTTTTTTATTTTTTTTGCTTTTTTTTTAATTGAAACATTATTGATCACAAATTTTAAGTATTACAGCTTGTAATTACTTTTTGTCGTGTCCTTTTGACCTAGTTGGCGGCATTAACCTTTTGTTTGTGTTTGCTTTGCTTTTATTAATTGCTGCTATGTCATCCATGTTAACTGCTGCTACATTACTAGCAGCATAATTTCACCAGTGATTTGAAATGCTATCTTTCTTAAAAATTAAATTTCTATAAATCTTGGGTATCTCTTTGAATTCTCCATTCTTTTTCATTAGGTTTTATATTTACTTATAAACAAATTCCATATGGTCTTGATAATGAAGAATTTATAAAAAAATATTTTCGATCTCTGGTAGACTTACCCCTCCCTTTTGATTTGTTTCCTCATTTTTTTCTGATGAACGATTAATGTTTCATCAACATTTTATAATCATCTTATTTTGTTCTAGGTGAAGAAACAAATGAGACTATTTTTAATGTGATCATGACGCACGTATAAAGTAACTTAGGAGAAAATAAAATCCTTAGGATCATGTGGCTTTCTGGCCAAGAAAATATCTCTGACATTTCTCTATCGTTTGTGTATGTATGTTTTAAGAGTGTTCTAATGCTTAAATCACGTAATTAAACAGGCTTTGTCGAGTTCTTGTTAGCTTTATGCCAAATATTTTAACAATTTTGTGGCTATTGAAAATGGAATCTTGATTTGCGTAATGTAATCTAGATAGTTATTGTTATTACATAAGACATTTATTAATTTTATATGTGAATTTTTCTAAATCGCAACATGTAAATTTTATTTTAGTAAGTCGTCTTGTTTGTAATAGGTTTTTAATGAATTCTTTTTGATTTTCTAAATTCACAATACATTCACATAACACATTTTTCTCTATCTTGAGATATACAAATACGTATGGTCAAATCTTATTTTATCTAGTGTTTTGATATTTATGAGTCTTACATTTTCTCAAAAGTAGTTTTGGCTTCTGTGGAAATTATTATGTGTTTTTCTTTCTTCTAATGCTTAATACTTTTGCAAAATATTGAAGTTAGTAATTCATTTCAGATTTATTTTTGTAAACGGTACCTAGCAAAAGCATAACTGGATTTAATTTCCAAATAAATAATATTTCAATCCCTGTAATGATGAAGTGCTTTCCCCTAAGTAATCTGAATCCTTTCCACATATACCAGAATCTGTTTCAAAATTCAAACTTTTATTCCCCTGAACTATTCGCTTATTCTTTGCCAATCTCATGCACTTTCAAGTATGTTCCTTTGCAATACATTTTATTGGACGGAGCAAATTACCTCTTTGTTTTTATTATTATTGTTCTTCTTATGTCTTGAACATTTTGGGGGCCATTTTTCCACATAATTTTTTTCATATTAACTTTGAGGTTATTTGACAAGTCCCCTAAACATCACTCTTTGGAATTTTTCAAGTTCAGCTTTATTGAATCTATTGATTAACACAGGTAGAATACATATATAGGTGGCGTAACTTCCTAGCATCACTGCTGCCCGGCACATGGACACACGTGGGCATTTTGGTAGGAGCTGCTGAGTGGCTCCTGCGATAGGGGTATCTATGGACACATCTCCTGGGGCATCTGCTGGGACTTCTTCTTCCTTCATTCTCACAAGAGCTGGTGGTCACCAGACATACAGACCTGCCCATCTGATGGGGCAAATGCTATCTGAATAGTGAGTAAATTTCGGTGCATAATCATTAGGGAGGCCGCGGATGTCTGACATTTACTGGCCATGTGAATTGCTTCCCTGTGGAACCGCAGGAATATGTCCTTTGTCCCTATGGATAAATGAGAACTCTTTGTACAACTAGGATGCATACTACCCTTTCTCTGCCCATGAAGAATTTTCCAGTCTGGGGTTTGTCTTTTCACCTTTTGACATTATTCTGGTTTTTGTTCGGACCAGGAAAAGTCAGCATTTTCCTCAGTGGCTTCTGGCTCTCTGGTCATTCAACAGTAGTTCCTATTTCAAGATTATGGCAATAATAACTATCAGGGCTTTGTGTCTCTACATAGAGTCTTTGATTTTTCTGTAATTTTCCTCTTACTAAAAACATAAAATGAAAATTAATCAGATCTTTCTCATATTATGCGGCCAGATACAAAAGGCCACATAACATATAACCGTACTGATAGGAACAATCCACGATAGGTAAATTCACACACACAGAAAATGGAGTGGTAGTCAGGGACAGGGAGAGGCGGGATGGGGATTGACAGCTTAATGGCTAGAGAGTTGATGAAGCTGTTCGACCACTAGATGGTGGTAAGGGTTGCCACATATTAAAAATGTACTTGATGCCACTGAATGGTAATTTTGAAAATATTAAAAACACTTTATTTTATACAAGAGATATTATTGAAAATAAAAGATGAAAAAATTTGAGGAGATGCAGGACAGAGACAAAAATGAGGAGAAGCACAGCGTCAAGGAAGGGCAAGAAGAGATCTGGAGTGGGGACTGGTGAGGGTGTTTGTGGGAGCTCTGGAGCCAGGGCTCCCCTGGGTGCTGGTGTTTCTTCTAATTCTTCTGATGTTTCAGGAACGGTTATGTCAGGTTGCTCTAGCTCTACCTCTGGATCTTGATCTTTCTCCTGCTCTTTCTCTTGCTCTTTCTCCTCATCTTTCTCTTGATCTTTCTGTTGCTCCTGCTCTGGATCTTGCGTCTGATCTACCTCTTGCTCTGGATCTTGCTCATGATCTACTTCTTGCTCTGGCTTAGGCTCTGGATCTTGCTCTCGCTCTGCCTCCGGCAGTGGAATTGGAGCTGGAGCTGGAACTCGAGCCGAACATGGCAGCAGCACTTGGGACAGTTGTTCAGCCTGGGCAGGAGTTGGAACTGGATAGACAACAATTGAAAATATCAATGTGAGTTTCTATGTCTCATCCAATGACACTGTCTTTCCAGAAGCCCAAGTCCAGAGGCCCAGCCTCAGGAAGTCTCCCCACACTGCAGAACACTGTATGATTGTTCTGAGTACTCAGTGCCCCTGTCCCCAGCCTGCTTCTGGAAACTCTGCTCTGTGTGGCCCAGCCCAGGCCCCTCCCCAAACCCGCACAGGCACCCACCCTCTTCCTCCTCACCCTCAGTCTCTGCCTCACTAGGCTCCAGGTGCTCCAGCTTCTCCAGCTGCGCCAGAAGAAGATCAGCCTTACGCTCCACCACTGAACCTCGCATACTGATATGTACATAGGCCGAAAGAAACTTCAAAGAATGAAATTCAGGAGGCTCGTGGAAATCGGTGGAATAGAATTCCAGCCAGATCTTTAAGACAGAGGACATGGCACTGTGGGAGACAGGTGGGCAACAGCATCAGAGGCCTGGCCTATCCCTCTATGCTGCCCTCCCAAGGCTCCCCTGAGTGAGCTGCAGTCTAGTACCCTCTGCCCGTGCCTGTCCATAGACCAGCCCATCCAATGTCCACCCCCAGTATGGCAGTTCTGGCGCAAGATGGGCCTGGCAGCCAAGGAGGGGCTGGCAAAAGCCTCCATGGGTGGAGCCTTCAACCACTGATGTGACCACGTTTCCCTTCTTCAGGGAAACCTGACAACCTCCTCTGTCTGTGTCACTGCCCCCATCCCTGCTGGAATGACCTGTCCACCCCAGGAGGGTGCTGTCTGCTCTGGGCATTACTCACTGGCAAACAGGAGGTGTCCAGCAATATCTGATAAATGAGAAAACAGAGGGAGGCGCTGCTCCCCTGGCCTACCCAGGGCCCTTGGAAAAGCCCAAACTTGAGCTCACACGTGAATGTACTGCCCAAGTGTCGGCATGAAAATCTGCATATCCTTTTCCCAGTGACAGCAATCTCTTGGCCCTGACCACACTCTGCACCCTCAGCACCAGCTGAGCATCCCCATGGAGGCTCCAGCCCCGAGTGTGAGCGGGATGCTCTGCACACCTCCTGCTCTGGCTCAGCACGGACTCTGGGGGTGTGGGCAGGGCTGGGTGGGAGGGCGAGGGGATGGATTCTCTCTGGGCTCACTCTGCTCTCCAGCCTCTCCCACACCCTACGGTGCCTGGGACCACATCCCCAGCCGTCTTGACTCCTTTCCCTGCAGGGAAAGCCTTGAGCCCTCAGCCCTGTAGCAGGAATCATAAGATGTGTGAGAGCCAGAGTTCTGCCAGCCCCCCACCCACACGCCCCCGCAGACTACACGCAGTTGTGTGGAGATGGGAGCCCCTCCTTCTGCACCTAAACTCCACTTACCATTTTAGCTGCTCCAGGGATTCCCCATCCCCGTCACAATCAGAAATCATGTTTCCATACCTAGAAGAGGTCAGGAGTGTGTCAAATCTACCACATGGTGGCACTACCTGCTTCTCATGTCTACTGTGACTGTCTCACCTCTGACTAGATTGGAAGCCCAGGAGGGCAGGGAATGCAGTCTCCTCGGTTCATTGGATTATGGTCAGTGCCCAGAAAGGGACTGCACATAGTGTGGCTTCACGTATGATTGTTGAAGGAATGAACCCCAACCAACTCCTCCCAAGATATCTGGGTGCACCTGAAGCCGCACTGTCCGCCTCTGGTCTCCCTGCTTTGAATTCACGCAGAAGCCTACAGATAGAATCTCAAATTTCCTGTAAAAATGTGAAAACAGTGAAGCCCAAGTCAACGAGGTCAGTGAGGGGGTGACAGAGACTTCCTCGTGGGGGTGTCAGGAATCCTGAATGAGGACGACCGCGGCCCCTCCAGCAGACCTTCCACAGGGCTGGACTCAGGAGCAGCACTTTCCATGGGGGACCCACTGGAGCTTGTTCCTGTGACCACCCACTGAACACAGGAGGAAACTGAGGCTCAGAGGGGTGTGGTGACAGTCCTAAGACTCACAGCTGGGAGGCGGCCTAGTGGCACTGTGTGATCCAGGGCCTGAGTGCTCACCTGAGGAAAAGCAGGTACAGCACATGCCGGGGACTGGCAACGTTCTTGTAGCTTGACAGAAACAGGTGGACATAAGATTGGTCACCACCCAAGACAGCAGGCACCAGGTGCTCCACCCGCTTCTTCAGGGTGCGTGCCGGGAGAGGCCACACCATGTGGGTGGCATCTGAGCTCAATGAAGATGTGTCTTCACTCTAGGACAGGACAGGGGAGAGATACACAGTGACAGTACCGTGAACCCCAAGGAGGGCAGGGGCTGGAGGCCAGTCTTGACCCCAGGGAGGACATGAGAAGACAGCCTGAGGGCCCAGGGTTAATGGACAGGGTGGTGGTTGCCACCCCGGCAGTCCCCGTTCACCCACCAGCCAGACCTGAGGTGTGAACACACCAGGACCAGCAGGTTTATAAACCCCCCACCCTCTGCCCCTGCCCTGGGAGGGTGTCCCATGTCCCCGTTCCCCACACACTCAGGAGGAGGGGGTGCAGTCACCCAGGGAGGCTCATAGTGCTGGCCTGGCCTTGCCCAACCTCCTCTGGGCCACCTGACATTACCTTTGGGGACCTCCTCCCAGACGGCCACAGGGGTCGAGGGCGAGGGCTGAACCAGCGCTGGAAGCATTGGACAAGCCTCTCAGCACAGGGCTTCCTGGGGCTACGGCCCCGGGACCTCGGGATACAGCACAACATCTCACTCTGCCTGTGGCCAAGTGAGCTGGGGAAGGGGCTGTGTATAGAATGTGGGTGCCAGGTTACCGAGTTCCGAGTTCTGTTGGGGTCTGTCGTCAAGGAAGTGAAGTCACTTCCTGATACCTCATTTCCTGAGCCCCTCCTCTGTGTTCAAGACTGCAAATGCCCCTCTGGGTACCTGTCTGCTGACCCTCCTTCCCCATGAACTCTCTCTATTGCCCACACTTCCACCAACACTGCCTGACCACACCCCTGTGCAAGGCCTGGGTGCAGCCAGCGTCACAGCTCGGAGGAGATACACGTAGGTTCATCCCCAGCTCCTGCTTCTTATCACTTTATGTGACCCTGGACAAGCCATTGTCATTCTCATGACCTCCCCAGTCTCCCCTTTTGCACAGTGGGGATCTTTATAGCATCTTCTTCCTAGGGATGGCATCAGGCATGTGTGAGAAAACATCTCTGAAACCTATGGCCGGTGTCACATGCAGCTAATAAACAAGACTAGAGATAAAATCCACGACGGTGTGGAAGGTAGCATGGAATACGACTAACGACAGGTCTGGTTCCTGTCATATAATCTTGAAAATGTCACTTTTGCTCTTGGTCTGTTTTCCCTGTCTGCACCATGCGACAGTTGGAATTTCATGCATTCACATACTGCTTTCCTCCATAAAACCTCACAATGGCTTCGTGTGTATTTAGGTTTGGACTCAAGTGCCACATCTCTGTCTGTGTGGTTGGCGACTCCTCAGGGGCTCCCAGTGGTCCCCACCATCTGCTGCACACATCCTCACGTAATCCCCTGCCCTGCAGTGTGGACTGGACTTAGTGACTCACTTCTAACCAATACAGGATCAAAAGTGAGAAGGTGTCACTTTCTAAATGTCATTGTAACACGCCTGTCTCTAGAGTCTTGTGCTCTGTCTCCTCTGTTCTCTCTGTTTGTATCCACCATATGCCAAGCATGGTGCCAAGAGCTGGAGAAAGAGCTGATTCAGCTGCACCCTGGCTTGGGAGATGATCCCAGGATAAGAAAGAGGAGAAGACGTGCTATCGAGTGCCTGACATTCTAAGAGAGGAAAGTGATCTAGGAGGCCCTCAGAATATTCTAGATTAGGAAGCTACCTGAAGATGGTAGGAAATGAACACCATTTGCAGAGAAGAACCAGAGCCGTTTGGTCCATTCTATGCCTTTACTCAACCGTATGAAATATAGAATTAGTAGTTTATCAAATTGCGTAAAAAATGTCAACTGTTATTTACATATAAACAAAATTTATAGATTTATTTGGAAGAATTGATATATTTTCCCTACTTATTTTCTCATCTGTGAACATGTACATCTCTTCATTGTCTTCAGTTTGTTCGTTTTTTCAATAACATTTTACACTCAGTGTTTAGAAATCATGATTGTAAAAATGCACCCTAATTATTCATGCAAACCTTATGACTGAAAATTTGGGGTGTTTCCAACCCTTAGTAATAGGTATTGTCATATTAACAATCTTGTCGACACCTCACCTTATAATTTTTCAAGGTTACATATGATATAGATTCCAGAATATTGGGTTACAGTGTAAAATAGTAAATATCCAAGTATAATTTTGCTAAATTTTGCGAGTTTCTGCTCCTTATGGGCTCTACCATTTGCATTCCACCACAATGTATTATAATACCTGTATCCCCACAGTCTCACTAACAAGTTTGTTATCAAAAAATTAAATTTTGCAAATCTAATAGGTGAAGTCTTGTATATTTCAATATATTTTAAATGTATAGTTCTCTATGAGGGATTTTAAGCACCTAATTAAGTATTGATGCCAATTTAAATTTCCTTTTGTGTTCTTAGATTGTTCATATATTTTGTTCATTTTTATTTCATTTTGTTGGTCATTTCCATCTCATTTTTTCACACATCATTGTATTAATGATATTATCCTAGTTTAAGAGGTTTTTAATTTTTTTTGCTTTTTTTTTAATTGAAACATTATTGATCACCCATTTTAAGTATTAGAGCTTGTAATTACTTTCTGTCGTGTCCTTTTGACCTATTTGGCGGCATTAACCTTTTGTTTGTGTTTGCTTTGCTTTTATTAATTGCTGCTATGTCATCCATGTTAACTGCTGCTACATTACTAGCAGCATAATTTCACCAGTGATTTGAAATGCTATCTTTCTTAAATACTAAATTTCTATAAATCTTGGGTATCTCTTTGAATTCTCCATTCTTTTTCATTAGGTTTTATATTTACTTATAAACAAATTCCATATGGTCTTGATAATGAAGAATTTATAAAAAAATATTTTCGATCTCTGGTAGACTTACCCCTCCCTTTTGATTTGTTTCCTCATTTTTTTCTGATGAACGATTAATGTTTCATCAACATTTTATAATCATCTTATTTAGTTCTAGGTGAAGAAACAAATGAGACTATTTTTAATGTGATCATGACACACGTATAAAGTAACTTAGGAGAAAATAAAATCCTTAGGATCATGTGGCTTTCTGGCCAAGAAAATATCTCTGACATTTCTCTATCGTTTGTGTATGTATGTTTTAAGAGTGTTCTAATGCTTAAATCACGTAATTAAACAGGCTTTGTCGAGTTCTTGTTAGCTTTATGCCAAATATTTTAACAATTTTGTGGCTATTGAAAATGGAATCTTGATTTGCGTAATGTAATCTAGATAGTTATTGTTATTACATAAGACATTTATTAATTTTATATGTGAATTTTTCTAAATCGCAACATGTAAATTTTATTTTAGTAAGTCGTCTTGTTTGTAATAGGTTTTTAATGAATTCTTTTTGATTTTCTAAATTCACAATACATTCACATAACACATTTTTCTCTATCTTGAGATATACAAATACGTATGGTCAAATCTTATTTTATCTAGTGTTTTGATATTTATGAGTCTTACATATTCTCAAAAGTAGTTTTGGCTTCTGTGGAAATTATTATGTGTTTTTCTTTCTTCTAATGCTTAATACTTTTGCAAAATATGGAAGTTAGTAATTCATTTCAGATTTATTTTTGTGAACGGTACCTAGCAAAAGCATAACTGGATTTAATTTCCAAATAAATAATATTTCAATCCCTGTAATGATGAAGTGCTTTCCCCTAAGTAATCTGAATCCTTTCCACATATACCAGAATCTGTTTCAAAATTCAAACTTTTATTCCCCTGAACTATTCGCTTATTCTTTGCCAATCTCATGCACTTTCAAGTATGTTCCTTTGCAATACATTTTATTGGACGGAGCAAATTACCTCTTTAATTTTTATTATTATTGTTCTTCTTATGTCTTGAACATTTTTGGGGCCATTTTTGCACATAATTTTTTTCATATTAACTTTGAGGTTATTTGACAAGTCCCGTAAACATCACTCTTTGGAATTTTTCAAGTTTAGCTTTATTGAATCTATTGATTAACATAGGGAGAATACATATATATGTGGCGTAACTTCCTAGCATCACTGCTGCCCGGCACATGGACACACGTGGGCATTTTGGTAGGAGCTGCTGAGTGGCTCCTGCGACAGGGGTATCAATGGACACATCTCCTGGGGCATCTGCTGGGACTTCTTCTTCCTTCATTCTCACAAGAGCTGGTGGTCACCAGACATACAGACCTGCCCATCTGATGGGGCAAATGCTATCTGAATAGTGAGTAAATTTCGGTGCATAATCATTAGGGAGGCCGCGGATGTCTGACATTTACTGGCCATGTGAATTGCTTCCCTGTGGAACCGCAGGAATATGTCCTTTGTCCCTATGGATAAATGAGAACTCTTTGTACAACTAGGATGCATACTACCCTTTCTCTGCCCATGAAGAATTTTCCAGTCTGGGGTTTGTCTTTTCACCTTTTGACATTATTCTGGTTTTTGTTCGGACCAGGAAAAGTCAGCATTTTCCTCAGTGGCTTCTGGCTCTCTGGTCATTCAACAGTAGTTCCTATTTCAAGATTATGGCAATAATAACTATCAGGGCTTTGTGTCTCTACATAGAGTCTTTGATTTTTCTGTAATTTTCCTCTTACTAAAAACATAAAATGAAAATTAATCAGATCTTTCTCATATTATGCGGCCAGATACAAAAGGCCACATAACATATAACCGTACTGATAGGAACAATCCACGATAGGTAAATTCACACACACAGAAAATGGAGTGGTAGTCAGGGACAGGGAGAGGCGGGATGGGGATTGACAGCTTAATGGCTAGAGAGTTGATGAAGCTGTTCGACCACTAGATGGTGGTAAGGGTTGCCCCATATTAAAAATGTACTTGATGCCACTGAATGGTAATTTTGAAAATATTAAAAACACTTTAATTTATACAAGGGATATTATTGAAAATAAAAGATGAAAAAATTTGAGGAGATGCAGGACAGAGACAAAAATGAGGAGAAGCACAGCGTCAAGGAAGGGCAAGAACAGATCTGGAGTGGGGACTGGTGAGGGTGTTTGTGGGAGCTCTGGAGCCAGGGCTCCCCTGGGTGCTGGTGTTTCTTCTAATTCTTCTGATGATTCAGGAACGGTTATGTCAGGTTGCTCTAGCTCTACCTCTGGATCTTGATCTTTCTCCTGCTCTTTCTCTTGCTCTTTCTCCTCATCTTTCTCTTGATCTTTCTGTTGCTCCTGCTCTGGATCTTGCGTCTGATCTACCACTTGCTCTGGATCTTGCTCCTGCTCTACCTCTTGCTCTGGATCTTGCTCCTGCTCTACTTCTTGCTCTGGCTTGGGCTCTGGATCTTGCTCTCGCTCTGCCTCTGGCAGTGGAGGTGGAGCTGGAGCTGGAACTCGAGCCGAACATGGCAGCAGATCTTGGGACAGTTGTTCAGCCTGGGCAGAAGCTGGAACTGGATAGACAACAATTGAAAATATCAATGTGAGTTTCTATGTCTCATCCAATGACACTGTCTTTCCAGAAGCCCAAGTCCAGAGGCCCAGCCTCAGGAAGTCTCCCCACACTGCAGAACACTGTATGATTGTTCTGAGTACTCAGTGCCCCTGTCCCCAGCCTGCTTCTGGAAACTCTGCTCTGTGTGGCCCAGCCCAGGCCCCTCCCCAAAACCGCACAGGCACCCACCCTCTTCCTCCTCACCCTCAGTCTCCGCCTCACTAGGCTCCAGGTGCTCCAGCTTCTCCAGCTGCGCCAGAAGAAGATCAGCCTTACGCTCCACCTCTGAACCTCGCATACTGATATGTACATAGGCCGAAAGAAACTTCAAAGAATGAAATTCAGGAGGCTCGTGGAAATCGGTGGAATAGAATTCCAGCCAGATCTTTAAGACAGAGGACATGGCACTGTGGGAGACAGGTGGGCAACAGCATCAGAAGCCTGGCCTATCCCTGTATGCTGCCCTCCCAAGGCTCCCCTGAGTGAGCTGCAGTCTTGTACCCTCTGCCCGTGCCTGTCCATAGACCAGCCCATCCAATGTCCACCCCCAGTATGGCAGTTCTGGCACAAGATGGGCCTGGCAGCCAAGGAGGGGCTGGCAAAAGCCTCCATGGGAGGAGCCTTCAACCACTGATGTGACCACGTTTCCCTTCTTCAGGGAAACCTGACAAACTCCTCTGTCTGTGTCACTGCCCCCATCCCTGCTGGAATGACCTGTCCACCCCAGGAGGGTGCTGTCTGCTCTGGGCATTACTCACTGGCACACAGGAGGTGTCCAGCAATATCTGATAAATGAGGAAACAGAGGGAGGCGCTGCTCCCCTGGCCTACCCAGGGCCCTTGGAAAAGCTCAAACTTGACCTCACACGTGAATGTACTGCCCAAGTGTCTGCATGAAAATCTGCATATCCTTTTTCCAGTGACAGCAATCTCTTGGCCCTGACCACACTCTGCACCCTCAGCACCAGCTGAGCATCCCCATGGTGGCTCCAGCCCCGAGTGTGAGCGGGATGCTCTGCACACCTCCTGCTCTGGCTCAGCACGGGCTCTGGGGGTGTGGGCAGGGCTGGGTGGGAGGGCGAGGGGATGGATTCTCTCTGGGCTCACTCTGCTCTCCAACCTCTCGCACACCCTACGGTGCCTGGGACCACATCCCCAGCCGTCCTGACTCCTTTCCCTGCAGGGAAAGCCTTGAGACCTCAGCCCTGTAGCAGGAATCATAAGATGTGTGAGAGCCAGAGTTCTGCCAGCCCCCCACCAACACGCCCCCGCAGACCACAGGCAGTTGTGTGGAGATGGGAGCCCCTCCTTCTGCACCTAAACTCCACTTACCATTTTAGCTGCTCCAGGGATTCCCCATCCCCGTCACAATCAGAAATCATGTTTCCATACCTAGAAGAGGTCAGGAGTGTGTCAAATCTACCACATGGTGGCACTACCTGCTTCTCATGTCTACTGTGACTGTCTCACCTCTGACTAGAATGGAAGCCCAGGAGGGCAGGGAATGCAGTCTCCTCGGTTCATTGGATTATGGTCAGTGCCCAGAAAGGGACTGCACATAGTGTGGCTTCACGTATGATTGTTGAAGGAATGAACCCCAACCAACTTCTCCCAAGATATCTGGGTGCACCTGAAGCCGCTCTGCCCGCCTCTGGTCTCCCTGCTTTGAATTCACGCAGAAGCCTACAGATAGAATCTCAAATTTCCTGTAAAAATGTGAAAACAGTGAAGCCCAAGTCAACGAGGTCAGTGAGGAGGTGACAGAGACTTCCTCGTGGGGGTGTCAGGAATCCTGAATGAGGACGACCGTGGCCCCTCCAGCAGACCTTCCACAGGGCTAGACTCAGGAGCAGCACTTTCCATGGGGGACCCACTGGAGCTTGTTCCTGTGACCACCCACTGAACACAGGAGGAAACTGAGGCTCAGAGGGGTGTGGTGACAGTCCTAAGACTCACAGCTGGGAGGCGGCCTAGTGGCACTGTGTGATCCAGGGCCTGAGTGCTCACCTGAGGAAAAGCAGGTGCAGCACATGCCGGGGACTGGCAAAGTTCTTGTAGCTTGACAGAAACAGGTGGACATAAGATTGGTCACCACCCAAGACAGCAGGCACCAGGTGCTCCACCCGCTTCTTCAGGGTGCGTGCCGGGAGAGGCCACACCATGTGGGTGGCATCTGAGCTCAATGAAGATGTGTCTTCACTCTAGGACAGGACAGGGGAGAGATACACAGTGACACTACCGTGAACCCCAAGGAGGGCAGGGGCTGGAGGCCAGTCTTGACCCCAGGGAGGACATGAGAAGACAGTCTGAGGGCCCAGGGTTAATGGACAGGGTGGTGGTTGCCACCCCGGCAGTCCCCGTTCACCCTCCAGCCAGACCTGAGGTGTGAACACACCAGGACCAGCAGGTTTATAAACCCCCCACCCTCTGCCCCTGCCCTGGGAGGGTGTCCCATGTCCCCGTTCCCCACACACTCAGGAGGAGGGGGTGCAGTCACCCAGGGAGGCTCATAGTGCTGGCCTGGCCTTGCCCAACCTCCTCTGGGCCACCTGACATTACCTTTGGGGACCTCCTCCCAGACGGCCACAGGGGTCGAGGGCGAGGGCTGAACCAGCGCCGGAAGCATTGGACAAGCCTCTCAGCACAGGGCTTCCTGGGGCTACGGCCCCGGGACCTCGGGATACAGCACAACATCTCACTCTGCCTGTGGCCAAGTGAGCTGGGGAAGGGGCTGTGTATAGAATGTGGGTGCCAGGTTACCGAGTTCCGAGTTCTGTTGGGGTCTGTCGTCAAGGAAGTGAAGTCACTTCCTGATACCTCATTTCCTGAGCCCCTCCTCTGTGTTCAAGACTGCAAATGCCCCTCTGGGTACCTGTCTGCTGACCCTCCTTCCCCATGAACTCTCTCTATTGCCCACACTTCCACCAACACTGCCTGACCACACCCCTGTGCAAGGCCTGGGTGCAGCCAGCGTCACAGCTCGGAGGAGATACACGTAGGTTCATCCCCAGCTCCTGCTTCTTATCACTTTATGTGACCCTGGACAAGCCATTGTCACTCTCATGACCTCCCCAGTCTCCCCTTTTGCACAGTGGGGATCTTTCTAGCATCTTCTTCCTAGGGATGGCATCAGGCATGTGTGAGAAAACATCTCTGAAACCTATGGCCGGTGTCACATGCAGCTAATAAACAAGACTAGAGATAAAATCCACGACGGTGTGGAAGGTAGCATGGAATACGACTAACGACAGGTCTGGTTCCTGTCATATAATCTTGAAAATGTCACTTTTGCTCTTGGTCTGTTTTCCCTGTCTGCACCATGCGACAGTTGGAATTTCATGCATTCACATACTGCTTTCCTCCATAAAACCTCACAATGGCTTCGTGTGTATTTAGGTTTGGACTCAAGTGCCACATCTCTGTCTGTGTGGTTGGCGACTCCTCAGGGGCTCCCAGTGGTCCCCACCATCTGCTGCACACATCCTCACGTAATCCCCTGCCCTGCAGTGTGGACTGGACTTAGTGACTCACTTCTAACCAATACAGGATCAAAAGTGAGAAGGTGTCACTTTCTAAATGTCATTGTAACACGCCTGTCTCTAGAGTCTTGTGCTCTGTCTCCTCTGTTCTCTCTGTTTGTATCCACCATATGCCAAGCATGGTGCCGAGAGCTGGAGAAAGAGCTGATTCAGCTGCACCCTGGCTTGGGAGATGATCCCAGGATAAGAAAGAGGAGAAGACGTGCTATCGAGTGCCTGACATTCTAAGAGAGGAAAGTGATCTAGGAGGCCCTCAGAATATTCTAGATTAGGAAGCTACCTGAAGATGGTAGGAAATGAACACCATTTGCAGAGAAGAACCAGAGCCGTTTGGTCCATTCTATGCCTTTACTCAACCGTATGAAATATAGAATTAGTAGTTTATCAAATTGCGTAAAAAATGTCAACTGTTATTTACATATAAACAAAATTTATAGATTTATTTGGAAGAATTGATATATTTTCCCTACTTATTTTCTCATCTGTGAACATGTACATCTCTTCATTGTCTTCAGTTTGTTCGTTTTTTCAATAACATTTTACACTCAGTGTTTAGAAATCATGATTGTAAAAATGCACCCTAATTATTCATGCAAACCTTATGACTGAAAATTTGGGGTGTTTCCAACCCTTAGTAATAGGTATTGTCATATTAACAATCTTGTCGACACCTCACCTTATAATTTTTCAAGGTTACATATGATATAGATTCCAGAATATTGGGTTACAGTGTAAAATAGTAAATATCCAAGTATAATTTTGCTAAATTTTGCGAGTTTCTGCTCCTTATGGGCTCTACCATTTGCATTCCACCACAATGTATTATAATACCTGTATCCCCACAGTCTCACTAACAAGTTTGTTATCAAAAAATTAAATTTTGCAAATCTAATAGGTGAAGTCTTGTATATTTCAATATATTTTAAATGTATAGTTCTCTATGAGGGATTTTAAGCACCTAATTAAGTATTGATGCCAATTTAAATTTCCTTTTGTGTTCTTAGATTGTTCATATATTTTGTTCATTTTTATTTCATTTTGTTGGTCATTTCCATCTCATTTTTTCACACATCATTGTATTAATGATATTATCCTAGTTTAAGAGGTTTTTAATTTTTTTTGCTTTTTTTTTAATTGAAACATTATTGATCACCCATTTTAAGTATTAGAGCTTGTAATTACTTTCTGTCGTGTCCTTTTGACCTATTTGGCGGCATTAACCTTTTGTTTGTGTTTGCTTTGCTTTTATTAATTGCTGCTATGTCATCCATGTTAACTGCTGCTACATTACTAGCAGCATAATTTCACCAGTGATTTGAAATGCTATCTTTCTTAAATACTAAATTTCTATAAATCTTGGGTATCTCTTTGAATTCTCCATTCTTTTTCATTAGGTTTTATATTTACTTATAAACAAATTCCATATGGTCTTGATAATGAAGAATTTATAAAAAAATATTTTCGATCTCTGGTAGACTTACCCCTCCCTTTTGATTT
The DNA here is from genome assembly GCF_027409185.1 of Cynocephalus volans. NCBI lineage: Eukaryota > Metazoa > Chordata > Mammalia > Dermoptera > Cynocephalidae > Cynocephalus > Cynocephalus volans. The sequence continues at coordinate 49,054,240 of NC_084476.1, read as the reverse complement.
GTTTCCTCATTTTTTTCTGATGAACGATTAATGTTTCATCAACATTTTATAATCATCTTATTTAGTTCTAGGTGAAGAAACAAATGAGACTATTTTTAATGTGATCATGACACACGTATAAAGTAACTTAGGAGAAAATAAAATCCTTAGGATCATGTGGCTTTCTGGCCAAGAAAATATCTCTGACATTTCTCTATCGTTTGTGTATGTATGTTTTAAGAGTGTTCTAATGCTTAAATCACGTAATTAAACAGGCTTTGTCGAGTTCTTGTTAGCTTTATGCCAAATATTTTAACAATTTTGTGGCTATTGAAAATGGAATCTTGATTTGCGTAATGTAATCTAGATAGTTATTGTTATTACATAAGACATTTATTAATTTTATATGTGAATTTTTCTAAATCGCAACATGTAAATTTTATTTTAGTAAGTCGTCTTGTTTGTAATAGGTTTTTAATGAATTCTTTTTGATTTTCTAAATTCACAATACATTCACATAACACATTTTTCTCTATCTTGAGATATACAAATACGTATGGTCAAATCTTATTTTATCTAGTGTTTTGATATTTATGAGTCTTACATATTCTCAAAAGTAGTTTTGGCTTCTGTGGAAATTATTATGTGTTTTTCTTTCTTCTAATGCTTAATACTTTTGCAAAATATGGAAGTTAGTAATTCATTTCAGATTTATTTTTGTGAACGGTACCTAGCAAAAGCATAACTGGATTTAATTTCCAAATAAATAATATTTCAATCCCTGTAATGATGAAGTGCTTTCCCCTAAGTAATCTGAATCCTTTCCACATATACCAGAATCTGTTTCAAAATTCAAACTTTTATTCCCCTGAACTATTCGCTTATTCTTTGCCAATCTCATGCACTTTCAAGTATGTTCCTTTGCAATACATTTTATTGGACGGAGCAAATTACCTCTTTAATTTTTATTATTATTGTTCTTCTTATGTCTTGAACATTTTTGGGGCCATTTTTGCACATAATTTTTTTCATATTAACTTTGAGGTTATTTGACAAGTCCCGTAAACATCACTCTTTGGAATTTTTCAAGTTTAGCTTTATTGAATCTATTGATTAACATAGGGAGAATACATATATATGTGGCGTAACTTCCTAGCATCACTGCTGCCCGGCACATGGACACACGTGGGCATTTTGGTAGGAGCTGCTGAGTGGCTCCTGCGACAGGGGTATCAATGGACACATCTCCTGGGGCATCTGCTGGGACTTCTTCTTCCTTCATTCTCACAAGAGCTGGTGGTCACCAGACATACAGACCTGCCCATCTGATGGGGCAAATGCTATCTGAATAGTGAGTAAATTTCGGTGCATAATCATTAGGGAGGCCGCGGATGTCTGACATTTACTGGCCATGTGAATTGCTTCCCTGTGGAACCGCAGGAATATGTCCTTTGTCCCTATGGATAAATGAGAACTCTTTGTACAACTAGGATGCATACTACCCTTTCTCTGCCCATGAAGAATTTTCCAGTCTGGGGTTTGTCTTTTCACCTTTTGACATTATTCTGGTTTTTGTTCGGACCAGGAAAAGTCAGCATTTTCCTCAGTGGCTTCTGGCTCTCTGGTCATTCAACAGTAGTTCCTATTTCAAGATTATGGCAATAATAACTATCAGGGCTTTGTGTCTCTACATAGAGTCTTTGATTTTTCTGTAATTTTCCTCTTACTAAAAACATAAAATGAAAATTAATCAGATCTTTCTCATATTATGCGGCCAGATACAAAAGGCCACATAACATATAACCGTACTGATAGGAACAATCCACGATAGGTAAATTCACACACACAGAAAATGGAGTGGTAGTCAGGGACAGGGAGAGGCGGGATGGGGATTGACAGCTTAATGGCTAGAGAGTTGATGAAGCTGTTCGACCACTAGATGGTGGTAAGGGTTGCCCCATATTAAAAATGTACTTGATGCCACTGAATGGTAATTTTGAAAATATTAAAAACACTTTAATTTATACAAGGGATATTATTGAAAATAAAAGATGAAAAAATTTGAGGAGATGCAGGACAGAGACAAAAATGAGGAGAAGCACAGCGTCAAGGAAGGGCAAGAACAGATCTGGAGTGGGGACTGGTGAGGGTGTTTGTGGGAGCTCTGGAGCCAGGGCTCCCCTGGGTGCTGGTGTTTCTTCTAATTCTTCTGATGATTCAGGAACGGTTATGTCAGGTTGCTCTAGCTCTACCTCTGGATCTTGATCTTTCTCCTGCTCTTTCTCTTGCTCTTTCTCCTGATCTTTCTCTTGATCTTTCTGTTGCTCCTGCTCTGGATCTTGCGTCTGATCTACCACTTGCTCTGGATCTTGCTCCTGCTCTACCTCTTGCTCTGGATCTTGCTCCTGCTCTACTTCTTGCTCTGGCTTGGGCTCTGGATCTTGCTCTCGCTCTGCCTCTGGCAGTGGAGGTGGAGCTGGAGCTGGAACTCGAGCCGAACATGGCAGCAGATCTTGGGACAGTTGTTCAGCCTGGGCAGAAGCTGGAACTGGATAGACAACAATTGAAAATATCAATGTGAGTTTCTATGTCTCATCCAATGACACTGTCTTTCCAGAAGCCCAAGTCCAGAGGCCCAGCCTCAGGAAGTCTCCCCACACTGCAGAACACTGTATGATTGTTCTGAGTACTCAGTGCCCCTGTCCCCAGCCTGCTTCTGGAAACTCTGCTCTGTGTGGCCCAGCCCAGGCCCCTCCCCAAAACCGCACAGGCACCCACCCTCTTCCTCCTCACCCTCAGTCTCCGCCTCACTAGGCTCCAGGTGCTCCAGCTTCTCCAGCTGCGCCAGAAGAAGATCAGCCTTACGCTCCACCTCTGAACCTCGCATACTGATATGTACATAGGCCGAAAGAAACTTCAAAGAATGAAATTCAGGAGGCTCGTGGAAATCGGTGGAATAGAATTCCAGCCAGATCTTTAAGACAGAGGACATGGCACTGTGGGAGACAGGTGGGCAACAGCATCAGAAGCCTGGCCTATCCCTGTATGCTGCCCTCCCAAGGCTCCCCTGAGTGAGCTGCAGTCTTGTACCCTCTGCCCGTGCCTGTCCATAGACCAGCCCATCCAATGTCCACCCCCAGTATGGCAGTTCTGGCACAAGATGGGCCTGGCAGCCAAGGAGGGGCTGGCAAAAGCCTCCATGGGAGGAGCCTTCAACCACTGATGTGACCACGTTTCCCTTCTTCAGGGAAACCTGACAAACTCCTCTGTCTGTGTCACTGCCCCCATCCCTGCTGGAATGACCTGTCCACCCCAGGAGGGTGCTGTCTGCTCTGGGCATTACTCACTGGCACACAGGAGGTGTCCAGCAATATCTGATAAATGAGGAAACAGAGGGAGGCGCTGCTCCCCTGGCCTACCCAGGGCCCTTGGAAAAGCTCAAACTTGACCTCACACGTGAATGTACTGCCCAAGTGTCTGCATGAAAATCTGCATATCCTTTTTCCAGTGACAGCAATCTCTTGGCCCTGACCACACTCTGCACCCTCAGCACCAGCTGAGCATCCCCATGGTGGCTCCAGCCCCGAGTGTGAGCGGGATGCTCTGCACACCTCCTGCTCTGGCTCAGCACGGGCTCTGGGGGTGTGGGCAGGGCTGGGTGGGAGGGCGAGGGGATGGATTCTCTCTGGGCTCACTCTGCTCTCCAACCTCTCGCACACCCTACGGTGCCTGGGACCACATCCCCAGCCGTCCTGACTCCTTTCCCTGCAGGGAAAGCCTTGAGACCTCAGCCCTGTAGCAGGAATCATAAGATGTGTGAGAGCCAGAGTTCTGCCAGCCCCCCACCAACACGCCCCCGCAGACCACAGGCAGTTGTGTGGAGATGGGAGCCCCTCCTTCTGCACCTAAACTCCACTTACCATTTTAGCTGCTCCAGGGATTCCCCATCCCCGTCACAATCAGAAATCATGTTTCCATACCTAGAAGAGGTCAGGAGTGTGTCAAATCTACCACATGGTGGCACTACCTGCTTCTCATGTCTACTGTGACTGTCTCACCTCTGACTAGAATGGAAGCCCAGGAGGGCAGGGAATGCAGTCTCCTCGGTTCATTGGATTATGGTCAGTGCCCAGAAAGGGACTGCACATAGTGTGGCTTCACGTATGATTGTTGAAGGAATGAACCCCAACCAACTTCTCCCAAGATATCTGGGTGCACCTGAAGCCGCTCTGCCCGCCTCTGGTCTCCCTGCTTTGAATTCACGCAGAAGCCTACAGATAGAATCTCAAATTTCCTGTAAAAATGTGAAAACAGTGAAGCCCAAGTCAACGAGGTCAGTGAGGAGGTGACAGAGACTTCCTCGTGGGGGTGTCAGGAATCCTGAATGAGGACGACCGTGGCCCCTCCAGCAGACCTTCCACAGGGCTGGACTCAGGAGCAGCACTTTCCATGGGGGACCCACTGGAGCTTGTTCCTGTGATCACCCACTGAACACAGGAGGAAACTGAGGCTCAGAGGGGTGTGGTGACAGTCCTAAGACTCACAGCTGGGAGGCGGCCTAGTGGCACTGTGTGATCCAGGGCCTGAGTGCTCACCTGAGGAAAAGCAGGTGCAGCACATGCCGGGGACTGGCAAAGTTCTTGTAGCTTGACAGAAACAGGTGGACATAAGATTGGTCACCACCCAAGACAGCAGGCACCAGGTGCTCCACCCGCTTCTTCAGGGTGCGTGCCGGGAGAGGCCACACCATGTGGGTGGCATCTGAGCTCAATGAAGATGTGTCTTCACTCTAGGACAGGACAGGGGAGAGATACACAGTGACACTACCGTGAACCCCAAGGAGGGCAGGGGCTGGAGGCCAGTCTTGACCCCAGGGAGGACATGAGAAGACAGTCTGAGGGCCCAGGGTTAATGGACAGGGTGGTGGTTGCCACCCCGGCAGTCCCCGTTCACCCTCCAGCCAGACCTGAGGTGTGAACACACCAGGACCAGCAGGTTTATAAACCCCCCACCCTCTGCCCCTGCCCTGGGAGGGTGTCCCATGTCCCCGTTCCCCACACACTCAGGAGGAGGGGGTGCAGTCACCCAGGGAGGCTCATAGTGCTGGCCTGGCCTTGCCCAACCTCCTCTGGGCCACCTGACATTACCTTTGGGGACCTCCTCCCAGACGGCCACAGGGGTCGAGGGCGAGGGCTGAACCAGCGCCGGAAGCATTGGACAAGCCTCTCAGCACAGGGCTTCCTGGGGCTACGGCCCCGGGACCTCGGGATACAGCACAACATCTCACTCTGCCTGTGGCCAAGTGAGCTGGGGAAGGGGCTGTGTATAGAATGTGGGTGCCAGGTTACCGAGTTCCGAGTTCTGTTGGGGTCTGTCGTCAAGGAAGTGAAGTCACTTCCTGATACCTCATTTCCTGAGCCCCTCCTCTGTGTTCAAGACTGCAAATGCCCCTCTGGGTACCTGTCTGCTGACCCTCCTTCCCCATGAACTCTCTCTATTGCCCACACTTCCACCAACACTGCCTGACCACACCCCTGTGCAAGGCCTGGGTGCAGCCAGCGTCACAGCTCGGAGGAGATACACGTAGGTTCATCCCCAGCTCCTGCTTCTTATCACTTTATGTGACCCTGGACAAGCCATTGTCACTCTCATGACCTCCCCAGTCTCCCCTTTTGCACAGTGGGGATCTTTCTAGCATCTTCTTCCTAGGGATGGCATCAGGCATGTGTGAGAAAACATCTCTGAAACCTATGGCCGGTGTCACATGCAGCTAATAAACAAGACTAGAGATAAAATCCACGACGGTGTGGAAGGTAGCATGGAATACGACTAACGACAGGTCTGGTTCCTGTCATATAATCTTGAAAATGTCACTTTTGCTCTTGGTCTGTTTTCCCTGTCTGCACCATGCGACAGTTGGAATTTCATGCATTCACATACTGCTTTCCTCCATAAAACCTCACAATGGCTTCGTGTGTATTTAGGTTTGGACTCAAGTGCCACATCTCTGTCTGTGTGGTTGGCGACTCCTCAGGGGCTCCCAGTGGTCCCCACCATCTGCTGCACACATCCTCACGTAATCCCCTGCCCTGCAGTGTGGACTGGACTTAGTGACTCACTTCTAACCAATACAGGATCAAAAGTGAGAAGGTGTCACTTTCTAAATGTCATTGTAACACGCCTGTCTCTAGAGTCTTGTGCTCTGTCTCCTCTGTTCTCTCTGTTTGTATCCACCATATGCCAAGCATGGTGCCGAGAGCTGGAGAAAGAGCTGATTCAGCTGCACCCTGGCTTGGGAGATGATCCCAGGATAAGAAAGAGGAGAAGACGTGCTATCGAGTGCCTGACATTCTAAGAGAGGAAAGTGATCTAGGAGGCCCTCAGAATATTCTAGATTAGGAAGCTACCTGAAGATGGTAGGAAATGAACACCATTTGCAGAGAAGAACCAGAGCCGTTTGGTCCATTCTATGCCTTTACTCAACCGTATGAAATATAGAATTAGTAGTTTATCAAATTGCGTAAAAAATGTCAACTGTTATTTACATATAAACAAAATTTATAGATTTATTTGGAAGAATTGATATATTTTCCCTACTTATTTTCTCATCTGTGAACATGTACATCTCTTCATTGTCTTCAGTTTGTTCGTTTTTTCAATAACATTTTACACTCAGTGTTTAGAAATCATGATTGTAAAAATGCACCCTAATTATTCATGCAAACCTTATGACTGAAAATTTGGGGTGTTTCCAACCCTTAGTAATAGGTATTGTCATATTAACAATCTTGTCGACACCTCACCTTATAATTTTTCAAGGTTACATATGATATAGATTCCAGAATATTGGGTTACAGTGTAAAATAGTAAATATCCAAGTATAATTTTGCTAAATTTTGCGAGTTTCTGCTCCTTATGGGCTCTACCATTTGCATTCCACCACAATGTATTATAATACCTGTATCCCCACAGTCTCACTAACAAGTTTGTTATCAAAAAATTAAATTTTGCAAATCTAATAGGTGAAGTCTTGTATATTTCAATATATTTTAAATGTATAGTTCTCTATGAGGGATTTTAAGCACCTAATTAAGTATTGATGCCAATTTAAATTTCCTTTTGTGTTCTTAGATTGTTCATATATTTTGTTCATTTTTATTTCATTTTGTTGGTCATTTCCATCTCATTTTTTCACACATCATTGTATTAATGATATTATCCTAGTTTAAGAGGTTTTTAATTTTTTTTGCTTTTTTTTTAATTGAAACATTATTGATCACCCATTTTAAGTATTAGAGCTTGTAATTACTTTCTGTCGTGTCCTTTTGACCTATTTGGCGGCATTAACCTTTTGTTTGTGTTTGCTTTGCTTTTATTAATTGCTGCTATGTCATCCATGTTAACTGCTGCTACATTACTAGCAGCATAATTTCACCAGTGATTTGAAATGCTATCTTTCTTAAATACTAAATTTCTATAAATCTTGGGTATCTCTTTGAATTCTCCATTCTTTTTCATTAGGTTTTATATTTACTTATAAACAAATTCCATATGGTCTTGATAATGAAGAATTTATAAAAAAATATTTTCGATCTCTGGTAGACTTACCCCTCCCTTTTGATTTGTTTCCTCATTTTTTTCTGATGAACGATTAATGTTTCATCAACATTTTATAATCATCTTATTTAGTTCTAGGTGAAGAAACAAATGAGACTATTTTTAATGTGATCATGACGCACGTATAAAGTAACTTAGGAGAAAATAAAATCCTTAGGATCATGTGGCTTTCTGGCCAAGAAAATATCTCTGACATTTCTCTATCGTTTGTGTATGTATGTTTTAAGAGTGTTCTAATGCTTAAATCACGTAATTAAACAGGCTTTGTCGAGTTCTTGTTAGCTTTATGCCAAATATTTTAACAATTTTGTGGCTATTGAAAATGGAATCTTGATTTGCGTAATGTAATCTAGATAGTTATTGTTATTACATAAGACATTTATTAATTTTATATGTGAATTTTTCTAAATCGCAACATGTAAATTTTATTTTAGTAAGTCGTCTTGTTTGTAATAGGTTTTTAATGAATTCTTTTTGATTTACTAAATTCACAATACATTCACATAACACATTTTTCTCTATCTTGAGATATACAAATACGTATGGTCAAATCTTATTTTATCTAGTGTTTTGATATTTATGAGTCTTACATTTTCTCAAAAGTAGTTTTGGCTTCTGTGGAAATTATTATGTGTTTTTCTTTCTTCTAATGCTTAATACTTTTGCAAAATATGGAAGTTAGTAATTCATTTCAGATTTATTTTTGTGAACGGTACCTAGCAAAAGCATAACTGGATTTAATTTCCAAATAAATAATATTTCAATCCCTGTAATGATGAAGTGCTTTCCCCTAAGTAATCTGAATCCTTTCCACATATACCAGAATCTGTTTCAAAATTCAAACTTTTATTCCCCTGAACTATTCGCTTATTCTTTGCCAATCTCATGCACTTTCAAGTATGTTCCTTTGCAATACATTTTATTGGACGGAGCAAATTACCTCTTTAATTTTTATTATTATTGTTCTTCTTATGTCTTGAACATTTTGGGGGCCATTTTTGCACATAAATTTTTTCATATTAACTTTGAGGTTATTTGACAAGTCCCGTAAACATCACTCTTTGGAATTTTTCAAGTTTAGCTTTATTGAATCTATTGATTAACATAGGGAGAATACATATATATGTGGCGTAACTTCCTAGCATCACTGCTGCCCGGCACATGGACACACGTGGGCATTTTGGTAGGAGCTGCTGAGTGGCTCCTGCGACAGGGGTATCAATGGACACATCTCCTGGGGCATCTGCTGGGACTTCTTCTTCCTTCATTCTCACAAGAGCTGGTGGTCACCAGACATACAGACCTGCCCATCTGATGGGGCAAATGCTATCTGAATAGTGAGTAAATTTCGGTGCATAATCATTAGGGAGGCCGCGGATGTCTGACATTTACTGGCCATGTGAATTGCTTCCCTGTGGAACCGCAGGAATATGTCCTTTGTCCCTATGGATAAATGAGAACTCTTTGTACAACTAGGATGCATACTACCCTTTCTCTGCCCATGAAGAATTTTCCAGTCTGGGGTTTGTCTTTTCACCTTTTGACATTATTCTGGTTTTTGTTCGGACCAGGAAAAGTCAGCATTTTCCTCAGTGGCTTCTGGCTCTCTGGTCATTCAACAGTAGTTCCTATTTCAAGATTATGGCAATAATAACTATCAGGGCTTTGTGTCTCTACATAGAGTCTTTGATTTTTCTGTAATTTTCCTCTTACTAAAAACATAAAATGAAAATTAATCAGATCTTTCTCATATTATGCGGCCAGATACAAAAGGCCACATAACATATAACCGTACTGATAGGAACAATCCACGATAGGTAAATTCACACACACAGAAAATGGAGTGGTAGTCAGGGACAGGGAGAGGCGGGATGGGGATTGACAGCTTAATGGCTAGAGAGTTGATGAAGCTGTTCGACCACTAGATGGTGGTAAGGGTTGCCCCATATTAAAAATGTACTTGATGCCACTGAATGGTAATTTTGAAAATATTAAAAACACTTTAATTTATACAAGGGATATTATTGAAAATAAAAGATGAAAAAATTTGAGGAGATGCAGGACAGAGACAAAAATGAGGAGAAGCACAGCGTCAAGGAAGGGCAAGAACAGATCTGGAGTGGGGATTGGTGAGGGTGTTTGTGGGAGCTCTGGTGCCAGGGCTCCCCTGGGTGCTGGTGTTTCTTCTAATTCTTCTGATGATTCAGGAACGGTTATGTCAGGTTGCTCTAGCTCTACCTCTGGATCTTGATCTTTCTCCTGCTCTTTCTCTTGCTCTTTCTCCTGATCTTTCTCTTGATCTTTCTGTTGCTCCTGCTCTGGATCTTGCGTCTGATCTACCACTTGCTCTGGATCTTGCTCCTGCTCTACCTCTTGCTCTGGATCTTGCTCCTGCTCTACTTCTTGCTCTGGCTTGGGCTCTGGATCTTGCTCTCGCTCTGCCTCTGGCAGTGGAGGTGGAGCTGGAGCTGGAACTCGAGCCGAACATGGCAGCAGATCTTGGGACAGTTGTTCAGCCTGGGCAGAAGCTGGAACTGGATAGACAACAATTGAAAATATCAATGTGAGTTTCTATGTCTCATCCAATGACACTGTCTTTCCAGAAGCCCAAGTCCAGAGGCCCAGCCTCAGGAAGTCTCCCCACACTGCAGAACACTGTATGATTGTTCTGAGTACTCAGTGCCCCTGTCCCCAGCCTGCTTCTGGAAACTCTGCTCTGTGTGGCCCAGCCCAGGCCCCTCCCCAAAACCGCACAGGCACCCACCCTCTTCCTCCTCACCCTCAGTCTCCGCCTCACTAGGCTCCAGGTGCTCCAGCTTCTCCAGCTGCGCCAGAAGAAGATCAGCCTTACGCTCCACCTCTGAACCTCGCATACTGATATGTACATAGGCCGAAAGAAACTTCAAAGAATGAAATTCAGGAGGCTCGTGGAAATCGGTGGAATAGAATTCCAGCCAGATCTTTAAGACAGAGGACATGGCACTGTGGGAGACAGGTGGGCAACAGCATCAGAAGCCTGGCCTATCCCTGTATGCTGCCCTCCCAAGGCTCCCCTGAGTGAGCTGCAGTCTTGTACCCTCTGCCCGTGCCTGTCCATAGACCAGCCCATCCAATGTCCACCCCCAGTATGGCAGTTCTGGCACAAGATGGGCCTGGCAGCCAAGGAGGGGCTGGCAAAAGCCTCCATGGGAGGAGCCTTCAACCACTGATGTGACCACGTTTCCCTTCTTCAGGGAAACCTGACAAACTCCTCTGTCTGTGTCACTGCCCCCATCCCTGCTGGAATGACCTGTCCACCCCAGGAGGGTGCTGTCTGCTCTGGGCATTACTCACTGGCACACAGGAGGTGTCCAGCAATATCTGATAAATGAGGAAACAGAGGGAGGCGCTGCTCCCCTGGCCTACCCAGGGCCCTTGGAAAAGCTCAAACTTGACCTCACACGTGAATGTACTGCCCAAGTGTCTGCATGAAAATCTGCATATCCTTTTTCCAGTGACAGCAATCTCTTGGCCCTGACCACACTCTGCACCCTCAGCACCAGCTGAGCATCCCCATGGTGGCTCCAGCCCCGAGTGTGAGCGGGATGCTCTGCACACCTCCTGCTCTGGCTCAGCACGGGCTCTGGGGGTGTGGGCAGGGCTGGGTGGGAGGGCGAGGGGATGGATTCTCTCTGGGCTCACTCTGCTCTCCAACCTCTCGCACACCCTACGGTGCCTGGGACCACATCCCCAGCCGTCCTGACTCCTTTCCCTGCAGGGAAAGCCTTGAGACCTCAGCCCTGTAGCAGGAATCATAAGATGTGTGAGAGCCAGAGTTCTGCCAGCCCCCCACCAACACGCCCCCGCAGACCACAGGCAGTTGTGTGGAGATGGGAGCCCCTCCTTCTGCACCTAAACTCCACTTACCATTTTAGCTGCTCCAGGGATTCCCCATCCCCGTCACAATCAGAAATCATGTTTCCATACCTAGAAGAGGTCAGGAGTGTGTCAAATCTACCACATGGTGGCACTACCTGCTTCTCATGTCTACTGTGACTGTCTCACCTCTGACTAGAATGGAAGCCCAGGAGGGCAGGGAATGCAGTCTCCTCGGTTCATTGGATTATGGTCAGTGCCCAGAAAGGGACTGCACATAGTGTGGCTTCACGTATGATTGTTGAAGGAATGAACCCCAACCAACTTCTCCCAAGATATCTGGGTGCACCTGAAGCCGCTCTGCCCGCCTCTGGTCTCCCTGCTTTGAATTCACGCAGAAGCCTACAGATAGAATCTCAAATTTCCTGTAAAAATGTGAAAACAGTGAAGCCCAAGTCAACGAGGTCAGTGAGGAGGTGACAGAGACTTCCTCGTGGGGGTGTCAGGAATCCTGAATGAGGACGACCGTGGCCCCTCCAGCAGACCTTCCACAGGGCTGGACTCAGGAGCAGCACTTTCCATGGGGGACCCACTGGAGCTTGTTCCTGTGACCACCCACTGAACACAGGAGGAAACTGAGGCTCAGAGGGGTGTGGTGACAGTCCTAAGACTCACAGCTGGGAGGCGGCCTAGTGGCACTGTGTGATCCAGGGCCTGAGTGCTCACCTGAGGAAAAGCAGGTGCAGCACATGCCGGGGACTGGCAAAGTTCTTGTAGCTTGACAGAAACAGGTGGACATAAGATTGGTCACCACCCAAGACAGCAGGCACCAGGTGCTCCACCCGCTTCTTCAGGGTGCGTGCCGGGAGAGGCCACACCATGTGGGTGGCATCTGAGCTCAATGAAGATGTGTCTTCACTCTAGGACAGGACAGGGGAGAGATACACAGTGACACTACCGTGAACCCCAAGGAGGGCAGGGGCTGGAGGCCAGTCTTGACCCCAGGGAGGACATGAGAAGACAGTCTGAGGGCCCAGGGTTAATGGACAGGGTGGTGGTTGCCACCCCGGCAGTCCCCGTTCACCCTCCAGCCAGACCTGAGGTGTGAACACACCAGGACCAGCAGGTTTATAAACCCCCCACCCTCTGCCCCTGCCCTGGGAGGGTGTCCCATGTCCCCGTTCCCCACACACTCAGGAGGAGGGGGTGCAGTCACCCAGGGAGGCTCATAGTGCTGGCCTGGCCTTGCCCAACCTCCTCTGGGCCACCTGACATTACCTTTGGGGACCTCCTCCCAGACGGCCACAGGGGTCGAGGGCGAGGGCTGAACCAGCGCCGGAAGCATTGGACAAGCCTCTCAGCACAGGGCTTCCTGGGGCTACGGCCCCGGGACCTCGGGATACAGCACAACATCTCACTCTGCCTGTGGCCAAGTGAGCTGGGGAAGGGGCTGTGTATAGAATGTGGGTGCCAGGTTACCGAGTTCCGAGTTCTGTTGGGGTCTGTCGTCAAGGAAGTGAAGTCACTTCCTGATACCTCATTTCCTGAGCCCCTCCTCTGTGTTCAAGACTGCAAATGCCCCTCTGGGTACCTGTCTGCTGACCCTCCTTCCCCATGAACTCTCTCTATTGCCCACACTTCCACCAACACTGCCTGACCACACCCCTGTGCAAGGCCTGGGTGCAGCCAGCGTCACAGCTCGGAGGAGATACACGTAGGTTCATCCCCAGCTCCTGCTTCTTATCACTTTATGTGACCCTGGACAAGCCATTGTCACTCTCATGACCTCCCCAGTCTCCCCTTTTGCACAGTGGGGATCTTTCTAGCATCTTCTTCCTTGGGATGGCATCAGGCATGTGTGAGAAAACATCTCTGAAACCTATGGCCGGTGTCACATGCAGCTAATAAACAAGACTAGAGATAAAATCCACGACGGTGTGGAAGGTAGCATGGAATACGACTAACGACAGGTCTGGTTCCTGTCATATAATCTTGAAAATGTCACTTTTGCTCTTGGTCTGTTTTCCCTGTCTGCACCATGCGACAGTTGGAATTTCATGCATTCACATACTGCTTTCCTCCATAAAACCTCACAATGGCTTCGTGTGTATTTAGGTTTGGACTCAAGTGCCACATCTCTGTCTGTGTGGTTGGCGACTCCTCAGGGGCTCCCAGTGGTCCCCACCATCTGCTGCACACATCCTCACGTAATCCCCTGCCCTGCAGTGTGGACTGGACTTAGTGACTCACTTCTAACCAATACAGGATCAAAAGTGAGAAGGTGTCACTTTCTAAATGTCATTGTAACACGCCTGTCTCTAGAGTCTTGTGCTCTGTCTCCTCTGTTCTCTCTGTTTGTATCCACCATATGCCAAGCATGGTGCCGAGAGCTGGAGAAAGAGCTGATTCAGCTGCACCCTGGCTTGGGAGATGATCCCAGGATAAGAAAGAGGAGAAGACGTGCTATCGAGTGCCTGACATTCTAAGAGAGGAAAGTGATCTAGGAGGCCCTCAGAATATTCTAGATTAGGAAGCTACCTGAAGATGGTAGGAAATGAACACCATTTGCAGAGAAGAACCAGAGCCGTTTGGTCCATTCTATGCCTTTACTCAACCGTATGAAATATAGAATTAGTAGTTTATCAAATTGCGTAAAAAATGTCAACTGTTATTTACATATAAACAAAATTTATAGATTTATTTGGAAGAATTGATATATTTTCCCTACTTATTTTCTCATCTGTGAACATGTACATCTCTTCATTGTCTTCAGTTTGTTCGTTTTTTCAATAACATTTTACACTCAGTGTTTAGAAATCATGATTGTAAAAATGCACCCTAATTATTCATGCAAACCTTATGAATGAAAATTTGGGGTGTTTCCAACCCTTAGTAATAGGTATTGTCATATTAACAATCTTGTCGACACCTCACCTTATAATTTTTCAAGGTTACATATGATATAGATTCCAGAATATTGGGTTACAGTGTAAAATAGTAAATATCCAAGTATAATTTTGCTAAATTTTGCGAGTTTCTGCTCCTTATGGGCTCTACCATTTGCATTCCACCGCAATGTATTATAATACCTGTATCCCCACAGTCTCACTAACAAGTTTGTTATCAAAAAATTAAATTTTGCAAATCTAATAGGTGAAGTCTTGTATATTTCAATATATTTTAAATGTATAGTTCTCTATGAGGGATTTTAAGCACCTAATTAAGTATTGATGCCAATTTAAATTTCCTTTTGTGTTCTTGGATTGTTCATATATTTTGTTCATTTTTATTTCATTTTGTTGGTCATTTCCATCTCATTTTTTCACACATCATTGTATTAATGATATTATCCTAGTTTAAGAGGTTTTTAATTTTTTTTGCTTTTTTTTTAATTGAAACATTATTGATCACCCATGTTAAGTATTATAGCTTGTAATTACTTTTTGTCGTGTCCTTTTGACCTAGTTGGTGGCATTTACCTTTTGTTTGAGTTTGCTTTGCTTTATTAATTGCTGCTATGCCATCCATGTTAACTGCTGCTACATTGGTAGCAGCATAATTTCACCAGTGATTTGAAATGCTATCTTTCTTAAATACTAAATTTCTATAAATCTTGGGTATCTCTTTGAATTCTCCATTCTTTTTCATTAGGTTTTATATTTACTTATAAACAAATTCCATATGGTCTTGATAATGAAGAATTTATAAAAAAATATTTTCGATCTCTGGTAGACTTACCCCTCCCTTTTGATTTGTTTCCTCATTTTTTTCTGATGAACGATTAATGTTTCATCAACATTTTATAATCATCTTATTTTGTTCTAGGTGAAGAAACAAATGAGACTATTTTTAATGTGATCATGACGCACGTATAAAGTAACTTAGGAGAAAATAAAATCCTTAGGATCATGTGGCTTTCTGGCCAAGAAAATATCTCTGACATTTCTCTATCGTTTGTGTATGTATGTTTTAAGAGTGTTCTAATGCTTAAATCACGTAATTAAACAGGCTTTGTCGAGTTCTTGTTAGCTTTATGCCAAATATTTTAACAATTTTGTGGCTATTGAAAATGGAATCTTGATTTGCGTAATGTAATCTAGATAGTTATTGTTATTACATAAGACATTTATTAATTTTATATGTGAATTTTTCTAAATCGCAACATGTAAATTTTATTTTAGTAAGTCGTCTTGTTTGTAATAGGTTTTTAATGAATTCTTTTTGATTTACTAAATTCACAATACATTCACATAACACATTTTTCTCTATCTTGAGATATACAAATACGTATGGTCAAATCTTATTTTATCTAGTGTTTTGATATTTATGAGTCTTACATTTTCTCAAAAGTAGTTTTGGCTTCTGTGGAAATTATTATGTGTTTTTCTTTCTTCTAATGCTTAATACTTTTGCAAAATATGGAAGTTAGTAATTCATTTCAGATTTATTTTTGTGAACGGTACCTAGCAAAAGCATAACTGGATTTAATTTCCAAATAAATAATATTTCAATCCCTGTAATGATGAAGTGCTTTCCCCTAAGTAATCTGAATCCTTTCCACATATACCAGAATCTGTTTCAAAATTCAAACTTTTATTCCCCTGAACTATTCGCTTATTCTTTGCCAATCTCATGCACTTTCAAGTATGTTCCTTTGCAATACATTTTATTGGACGGAGCAAATTACCTCTTTAATTTTTATTATTATTGTTCTTCTTATGTCTTGAACATTTTGGGGGCCATTTTTGCACATAAATTTTTTCATATTAACTTTGAGGTTATTTGACAAGTCCCGTAAACATCACTCTTTGGAATTTTTCAAGTTTAGCTTTATTGAATCTATTGATTAACATAGGGAGAATACATATATATGTGGCGTAACTTCCTAGCATCACTGCTGCCCGGCACATGGACACACGTGGGCATTTTGGTAGGAGCTGCTGAGTGGCTCCTGCGACAGGGGTATCAATGGACACATCTCCTGGGGCATCTGCTGGGACTTCTTCTTCCTTCATTCTCACAAGAGCTGGTGGTCACCAGACATACAGACCTGCCCATCTGATGGGGCAAATGCTATCTGAATAGTGAGTAAATTTCGGTGCATAATCATTAGGGAGGCCGCGGATGTCTGACATTTACTGGCCATGTGAATTGCTTCCCTGTGGAACTGCAGGAATATGTCCTTTGTCCCTATGGATAAATGAGAACTCTTTGTACAACTAGGATGCATACTACCCTTTCTCTGCCCATGAAGAATTTTCCAGTCTGGGGTTTGTCTTTTCACCTTTTGACATTATTCTGGTTTTTGTTCGGACCAGGAAAAGTCAGCATTTTCCTCAGTGGCTTCTGGCTCTCTGGTCATTCAACAGTAGTTCCTATTTCAAGATTATGGCAATAATAACTATCAGGGCTTTGTGTCTCTACATAGAGTCTTTGATTTTTCTGTAATTTTCCTCTTACTAAAAACATAAAATGAAAATTAATCAGATCTTTCTCATATTATGCGGCCAGATACAAAAGGCCACATAACATATAACCGTACTGATAGGAACAATCCACGATAGGTAAATTCACACACACAGAAAATGGAGTGGTAGTCAGGGACAGGGAGAGGCGGGATGGGGATTGACAGCTTAATGGCTAGAGAGTTGATGAAGCTGTTCGACCACTAGATGGTGGTAAGGGTTGCCCCATATTAAAAATGTACTTGATGCCACTGAATGGTAATTTTGAAAATATTAAAAACACTTTAATTTATACAAGGGATATTATTGAAAATAAAAGATGAAAAAATTTGAGGAGATGCAGGACAGAGACAAAAATGAGGAGAAGCACAGCGTCAAGGAAGGGCAAGAACAGATCTGGAGTGGGGATTGGTGAGGGTGTTTGTGGGAGCTCTGGTGCCAGGGCTCCCCTGGGTGCTGGTGTTTCTTCTAATTCTTCTGATGATTCAGGAACGGTTATGTCAGGTTGCTCTAGCTCTACCTCTGGATCTTGATCTTTCTCCTGCTCTTTCTCTTGCTCTTTCTCCTGATCTTTCTCTTGATCTTTCTGTTGCTCCTGCTCTGGATCTTGCGTCTGATCTACCACTTGCTCTGGATCTTGCTCCTGCTCTACCTCTTGCTCTGGATCTTGCTCCTGCTCTACTTCTTGCTCTGGCTTGGGCTCTGGATCTTGCTCTCGCTCTGCCTCTGGCAGTGGAGGTGGAGCTGGAGCTGGAACTCGAGCCGAACATGGCAGCAGATCTTGGGACAGTTGTTCAGCCTGGGCAGAAGCTGGAACTGGATAGACAACAATTGAAAATATCAATGTGAGTTTCTATGTCTCATCCAATGACACTGTCTTTCCAGAAGCCCAAGTCCAGAGGCCCAGCCTCAGGAAGTCTCCCCACACTGCAGAACACTGTATGATTGTTCTGAGTACTCAGTGCCCCTGTCCCCAGCCTGCTTCTGGAAACTCTGCTCTGTGTGGCCCAGCCCAGGCCCCTCCCCAAAACCGCACAGGCACCCACCCTCTTCCTCCTCACCCTCAGTCTCCGCCTCACTAGGCTCCAGGTGCTCCAGCTTCTCCAGCTGCGCCAGAAGAAGATCAGCCTTACGCTCCACCTCTGAACCTCGCATACTGATATGTACATAGGCCGAAAGAAACTTCAAAGAATGAAATTCAGGAGGCTCGTGGAAATCGGTGGAATAGAATTCCAGCCAGATCTTTAAGACAGAGGACATGGCACTGTGGGAGACAGGTGGGCAACAGCATCAGAAGCCTGGCCTATCCCTGTATGCTGCCCTCCCAAGGCTCCCCTGAGTGAGCTGCAGTCTTGTACCCTCTGCCCGTGCCTGTCCATAGACCAGCCCATCCAATGTCCACCCCCAGTATGGCAGTTCTGGCACAAGATGGGCCTGGCAGCCAAGGAGGGGCTGGCAAAAGCCTCCATGGGAGGAGCCTTCAACCACTGATGTGACCACGTTTCCCTTCTTCAGGGAAACCTGACAAACTCCTCTGTCTGTGTCACTGCCCCCATCCCTGCTGGAATGACCTGTCCACCCCAGGAGGGTGCTGTCTGCTCTGGGCATTACTCACTGGCACACAGGAGGTGTCCAGCAATATCTGATAAATGAGGAAACAGAGGGAGGCGCTGCTCCCCTGGCCTACCCAGGGCCCTTGGAAAAGCTCAAACTTGACCTCACACGTGAATGTACTGCCCAAGTGTCTGCATGAAAATCTGCATATCCTTTTTCCAGTGACAGCAATCTCTTGGCCCTGACCACACTCTGCACCCTCAGCACCAGCTGAGCATCCCCATGGTGGCTCCAGCCCCGAGTGTGAGCGGGATGCTCTGCACACCTCCTGCTCTGGCTCAGCACGGGCTCTGGGGGTGTGGGCAGGGCTGGGTGGGAGGGCGAGGGGATGGATTCTCTCTGGGCTCACTCTGCTCTCCAACCTCTCGCACACCCTACGGTGCCTGGGACCACATCCCCAGCCGTCCTGACTCCTTTCCCTGCAGGGAAAGCCTTGAGACCTCAGCCCTGTAGCAGGAATCATAAGATGTGTGAGAGCCAGAGTTCTGCCAGCCCCCCACCAACACGCCCCCGCAGACCACAGGCAGTTGTGTGGAGATGGGAGCCCCTCCTTCTGCACCTAAACTCCACTTACCATTTTAGCTGCTCCAGGGATTCCCCATCCCCGTCACAATCAGAAATCATGTTTCCATACCTAGAAGAGGTCAGGAGTGTGTCAAATCTACCACATGGTGGCACTACCTGCTTCTCATGTCTACTGTGACTGTCTCACCTCTGACTAGAATGGAAGCCCAGGAGGGCAGGGAATGCAGTCTCCTCGGTTCATTGGATTATGGTCAGTGCCCAGAAAGGGACTGCACATAGTGTGGCTTCACGTATGATTGTTGAAGGAATGAACCCCAACCAACTTCTCCCAAGATATCTGGGTGCACCTGAAGCCGCTCTGCCCGCCTCTGGTCTCCCTGCTTTGAATTCACGCAGAAGCCTACAGATAGAATCTCAAATTTCCTGTAAAAATGTGAAAACAGTGAAGCCCAAGTCAACGAGGTCAGTGAGGAGGTGACAGAGACTTCCTCGTGGGGGTGTCAGGAATCCTGAATGAGGACGACCGTGGCCCCTCCAGCAGACCTTCCACAGGGCTAGACTCAGGAGCAGCACTTTCCATGGGGGACCCACTGGAGCTTGTTCCTGTGACCACCCACTGAACACAGGAGGAAACTGAGGCTCAGAGGGGTGTGGTGACAGTCCTAAGACTCACAGCTGGGAGGCGGCCTAGTGGCACTGTGTGATCCAGGGCCTGAGTGCTCACCTGAGGAAAAGCAGGTGCAGCACATGCCGGGGACTGGCAAAGTTCTTGTAGCTTGACAGAAACAGGTGGACATAAGATTGGTCACCACCCAAGACAGCAGGCACCAGGTGCTCCACCCGCTTCTTCAGGGTGCGTGCCGGGAGAGGCCACACCACGTGGGTGGCATCTGAGCTCAATGAAGATGTGTCTTCACTCTAGGACAGGACAGGGGAGAGATACACAGTGACACTACCGTGAACCCCAAGGAGGGCAGGGGCTGGAGGCCAGTCTTGACCCCAGGGAGGACATGAGAAGACAGTCTGAGGGCCCAGGGTTAATGGACAGGGTGGTGGTTGCCACCCCGGCAGTCCCCGTTCACCCTCCAGCCAGACCTGAGGTGTGAACACACCAGGACCAGCAGGTTTATAAACCCCCCACCCTCTGCCCCTGCCCTGGGAGGGTGTCCCATGTCCCCGTTCCCCACACACTCAGGAGGAGGGGGTGCAGTCACCCAGGGAGGCTCATAGTGCTGGCCTGGCCTTGCCCAACCTCCTCTGGGCCACCTGACATTACCTTTGGGGACCTCCTCCCAGACGGCCACAGGGGTCGAGGGCAAGGGCTGAACCAGCGCCGGAAGCATTGGACAAGCCTCTCAGCACAGGGCTTCCTGGGGCTACGGCCCCGGGACCTCGGGATACAGCACAACATCTCACTCTGCCTGTGGCCAAGTGAGCTGGGGAAGGGGCTGTGTATAGAATGTGGGTGCCAGGTTACCGAGTTCCGAGTTCTGTTGGGGTCTGTCGTCAAGGAAGTGAAGTCACTTCCTGATACCTCATTTCCTGAGCCCCTCCTCTGTGTTCAAGACTGCAAATGCCCCTCTGGGTACCTGTCTGCTGACCCTCCTTCCCCATGAACTCTCTCTATTGCCCACACTTCCACCAACACTGCCTGACCACACCCCTGTGCAAGGCCTGGGTGCAGCCAGCGTCACAGCTCGGAGGAGATACACGTAGGTTCATCCCCAGCTCCTGCTTCTTATCACTTTATGTGACCCTGGACAAGCCATTGTCACTCTCATGACCTCCCCAGTCTCCCCTTTTGCACAGTGGGGATCTTTCTAGCATCTTCTTCCTTGGGATGGCATCAGGCATGTGTGAGAAAACATCTCTGAAACCTATGGCCGGTGTCACATGCAGCTAATAAACAAGACTAGAGATAAAATCCACGACGGTGTGGAAGGTAGCATGGAATACGACTAACGACAGGTCTGGTTCCTGTCATATAATCTTGAAAATGTCACTTTTGCTCTTGGTCTGTTTTCCCTGTCTGCACCATGCGACAGTTGGAATTTCATGCATTCACATACTGCTTTCCTCCATAAAACCTCACAATGGCTTCGTGTGTATTTAGGTTTGGACTCAAGTGCCACATCTCTGTCTGTGTGGTTGGCGACTCCTCAGGGGCTCCCAGTGGTCCCCACCATCTGCTGCACACATCCTCACGTAATCCCCTGCCCTGCAGTGTGGACTGGACTTAGTGACTCACTTCTAACCAATACAGGATCAAAAGTGAGAAGGTGTCACTTTCTAAATGTCATTGTAACACGCCTGTCTCTAGAGTCTTGTGCTCTGTCTCCTCTGTTCTCTCTGTTTGTATCCACCATATGCCAAGCATGGTGCCGAGAGCTGGAGAAAGAGCTGATTCAGCTGCACCCTGGCTTGGGAGATGATCCCAGGATAAGAAAGAGGAGAAGACGTGCTATCGAGTGCCTGACATTCTAAGAGAGGAAAGTGATCTAGGAGGCCCTCAGAATATTCTAGATTAGGAAGCTACCTGAAGATGGTAGGAAATGAACACCATTTGCAGAGAAGAACCAGAGCCGTTTGGTCCATTCTATGCCTTTACTCAACCGTATGAAATATAGAATTAGTAGTTTATCAAATTGCGTAAAAAATGTCAACTGTTATTTACATATAAACAAAATTTATAGATTTATTTGGAAGAATTGATATATTTTCCCTACTTATTTTCTCATCTGTGAACATGTACATCTCTTCATTGTCTTCAGTTTGTTCGTTTTTTCAATAACATTTTACACTCAGTGTTTAGAAATCATGATTGTAAAAATGCACCCTAATTATTCATGCAAACCTTATGAATGAAAATTTGGGGTGTTTCCAACCCTTAGTAATAGGTATTGTCATATTAACAATCTTGTCGACACCTCACCTTATAATTTTTCAAGGTTACATATGATATAGATTCCAGAATATTGGGTTACAGTGTAAAATAGTAAATATCCAAGTATAATTTTGCTAAATTTTGCGAGTTTCTGCTCCTTATGGGCTCTACCATTTGCATTCCACCGCAATGTATTATAATACCTGTATCCCCACAGTCTCACTAACAAGTTTGTTATCAAAAAATTAAATTTTGCAAATCTAATAGGTGAAGTCTTGTATATTTCAATATATTTTAAATGTATAGTTCTCTATGAGGGATTTTAAGCACCTAATTAAGTATTGATGCCAATTTAAATTTCCTTTTGTGTTCTTGGATTGTTCATATATTTTGTTCATTTTTATTTCATTTTGTTGGTCATTTCCATCTCATTTTTTCACACATCATTGTATTAATGATATTATCCTAGTTTAAGAGGTTTTTAATTTTTTTTGCTTTTTTTTTAATTGAAACATTATTGATCACCCATGTTAAGTATTATAGCTTGTAATTACTTTTTGTCGTGTCCTTTTGACCTAGTTGGTGGCATTTACCTTTTGTTTGAGTTTGCTTTGCTTTATTAATTGCTGCTATGCCATCCATGTTAACTGCTGCTACATTGGTAGCAGCATAATTTCACCAGTGATTTGAAATGCTATCTTTCTTAAATACTAAATTTCTATAAATCTTGGGTATCTCTTTGAATTCTCCATTCTTTTTCATTAGGTTTTATATTTACTTATAAACAAATTCCATATGGTCTTGATAATGAAGAATTTATAAAAAAATATTTTCGATCTCTGGTAGACTTACCCCTCCCTTTTGATTTGTTTCCTCATTTTTTTCTGATGAACGATTAATGATTCATCAACATTTTATAATCATCTTATTTTGTTCTAGGTGAAGAAACAAATGAGACTATTTTTAATGTGATCATGACGCACGTATAAAGTAACTTAGGAGAAAATAAAATCCTTAGGATCATGTGGCTTTCTGGCCAAGAAAATATCTCTGACATTTCTCTATCGTTTGTGTATGTATGTTTTAAGAGTGTTCTAATGCTTAAATCACGTAATTAAACAGGCTTTGTCGAGTTCTTGTTAGCTTTATGCCAAATATTTTAACAATTTTGTGGCTATTGAAAATGGAATCTTGATTTGCGTAATGTAATCTAGATAGTTATTGTTATTACATAAGACATTTATTAATTTTATATGTGAATTTTTCTAAATCGCAACATGTAAATTTTATTTTAGTAAGTCGTCTTGTTTGTAATAGGTTTTTAATGAATTCTTTTTGATTTACTAAATTCACAATACATTCACATAACACATTTTTCTCTATCTTGAGATATACAAATACGTATGGTCAAATCTTATTTTATCTAGTGTTTTGATATTTATGAGTCTTACATTTTCTCAAAAGTAGTTTTGGCTTCTGTGGAAATTATTATGTGTTTTTCTTTCTTCTAATGCTTAATACTTTTGCAAAATATGGAAGTTAGTAATTCATTTCAGATTTATTTTTGTGAACGGTACCTAGCAAAAGCATAACTGGATTTAATTTCCAAATAAATAATATTTCAATCCTGTAATGATGAAGTGCTTTCCCCTAAGTAATCTGAATCCTTTCCACATATACCAGAATCTGTTTCAAAATTCAAACTTTTATTCCCCTGAACTATTCGCTTATTCTTTGCCAATCTCATGCACTTTCAAGTATGTTCCTTTGCAATACATTTTATTAGACGGAGCAAATTACCTCTTTGTTTTTATTATTATTGTTCTTCTTATGTCTTGAACATTTTGGGGGCCATTTTTCCACATAATTTTTTTCATATTAACTTTGAGGTTATTTGACAAGTCCCGTAAAGATCACTCTTTGGAATTTTTCAAGTTTAGCTTTATTGAATCTATTGATTAACATAGGGAGAATACATATATATGTGGCGTAACTTCCTAGCATCACTGCTGCCCGGCACATGGACACACGTGGGCATTTTGGTAGGAGCTGCTGAGTGGCTCCTGCGACAGGGGTATCAATGGACACATCTCCTGGGGCATCTGCTGGGACTTCTTCTTCCTTCATTCTCACAAGAGCTGGTGGTCACCAGACATACAGACCTGCCCATCTGATGGGGCAAATGCTATCTGAATAGTGAGTAAATTTCGGTGCATAATCATTAGGGAGGCCGCGGATGTCTGACATTTACTGGCCATGTGAATTGCTTCCCTGTGGAACTGCAGGAATATGTCCTTTGTCCCTATGGATAAATGAGAACTCTTTGTACAACTAGGATGCATACTACCCTTTCTCTGCCCATGAAGAATTTTCCAGTCTGGGGTTTGTCTTTTCACCTTTTGACATTATTCTGGATTTTGTTCGGACCAGGAAAAGTCAGCATTTTCCTCAGTGGCTTCTGGCTCTCTGGTCATTCAACAGTAGTTCCTATTTCAAGATTATGGCAATAATAACTATCAGGGCTTTGTGTCTCTACATAGAGTCTTTGATTTTTCTGTAATTTTCCTCTTACTAAAAACATAAAATGAAAATTAATCAGATCTTTCTCATATTATGCGGCCAGATACAAAAGGCCACATAACATATAACCGTACTGATAGGAACAATCCACGATAGGTAAATTCACACACACAGAAAATGGAGTGGTAGTCAGGGACAGGGAGAGGCGGGATGGGGATTGACAGCTTAATGGCTAGAGAGTTGATGAAGCTGTTCGACCACTAGATGGTGGTAAGGGTTGCCCCATATTAAAAATGTACTTGATGCCACTGAATGGTAATTTTGAAAATATTAAAAACACTTTATTTTATACAAGGGATATTATTGAAAATAAAAGATGAAAAAATTTGAGGAGATGCAGGACAGAGACAAAAATGAGGAGAAGCACAGCGTCAAGGAAGGGCAAGAACAGATCTGGAGTGGGGACTGGTGAGGGTGTTTGTGGGAGCTCTGGAGCCAGGGGTCCCCTGGGTGCTGGTGTTTCTTCTAATTCTTCTGATGTTTCAGGAACGTTTATGTCAGGTTGCTCTAGCTCTACCTCTGGATCTTGATCTTTCTCCTGCTCTTTCTCTTGCTCTTTCTCCTGATCTTTCTCTTGATCTTTCTGTTGCTCCTGCTGTGGATCTTGCGTCTGATCTACCTCTTGCTCTGGATCTTGCTCCTGCTCTACTTCTTGCTCTGGCTTAGGCTCTGGATCTTGCTCTCGCTCTGCCTCCGGCAGTGGAATTGGAGCTGGAGCTGGAACTCGAGCCGAACATGGCAGCAGCTCTTGGGACAGTTGTTCAGCCTGGGCAGGAGTTGGAACTGGATAGACAACAATTGAAAATATCAATGTGAGTTTCTATGTCTCATCCAATGACACTGTCTTTCCAGAAGCCCAAGTCCAGAGGCCCAGCCTCAGGAAGTCTCCCCACACTGCAGAACACTGTATGATTGTTCTGAGTACTCAGTGCCCCTGTCCCCAGCCTGCTTCTGGAAACTCTGCTCTGTGTGGCCCAGCCCAGGCCCCTCTCCAAACCCGCACAGGCACCCACCCTCTTCCTCCTCACCCTCAGTCTCTGCCTCACTAGGCTCCAGGTGCTCCAGCTTCTCCAGCTGCGCCAGAAGAAGATCAGCCTTACGCTCCACCACTGAACCTCGCATACTGATATGTACATAGGCCGAAAGAAACTTCAAAGAATGAAATTCAGGAGGCTCGTGGAAATCGGTGGAATAGAATTCCAGCCAGATCTTTAAGACAGAGGACATGGCACTGTGGGAGACAGGTGGGCAACAGCATCAGAGGCCTGGCCTATCCCTCTATGCTGCCCTCCCAAGGCTCCCCTGAGTGAGCTGCAGTCTAGTACCCTCTGCCCGTGCCTGTCCATAGACCAGCCCATCCAATGTCCACCCCCAGTATGGCAGTTCTGGCGCAAGATGGGCCTGGCAGCCAAGGAGGGGCTGGCAAAAGCCTCCATGGGAGGAGCCTTCAACCACTGATGTGACCACGTTTCCCTTCTTCAGGGAAACCTGACAACCTCCTCTGTCTGTGTCACTGCCCCGTCCCTGCTGGAATGACCTGTCCACCCCAGGAGGGTGCTGTCTGCTCTGGGCATTACTCACTGTCAAACAGGAGGTGTCCAGCAATACCTGATAAATGAGGAAACAGAGGGAGGCGCTGCTCCCCTGGCCTACCCAGGGCCCTTGGAAAAGCCCAAACTTGACCTCACACGTGAATGTACTGCCCAAGTGTCGGCATGAAAATCTGCATATCCTTTTCCCAGTGACAGCAATCTCTTGGCCCTGACCACACTCTGCACCCTCAGCACCAGCTGAGCATCCCCATGGAGGCTCCAGCCCCGAGTGTGAGCGGGATGCTCTGCACACCTCCTGCTCTGGCTCAGCACGGGCTCTGGGGGTGTGGGCAGGGCTGGGTGGGAGGGCGAGGGGATGGATTCTCTCTGGGCTCACTCTGCTCTCCAGCCTCTCCCACACCCTACGGTGCCTGGGACCACATCCCCAGCCGTCTTGACTCCTTTCCCTGCAGGGAAAGCCTTGAGCCCTCAGCCCTGTAGCAGGAATCATAAGATGTGTGAGAGCCAGAGTTCTGCCAGCCCCCCACCCACACGCCCCCGCAGAATACACGCAGTTGTGTGGAGATGGGAGCCCCTCCTTCTGCACCTAAACTCCACTTACCATTTTAGCTGCTCCAGGGATTCCCCATCCCCGTCACAATCAGAAATCATGTTTCCATACCTAGAAGAGGTCAGGAGTGTGTCAAATCTACCACATGGTGGCACTACCTGCTTCTCATGTCTACTGTGACTGTCTCACCTCTGACTAGATTGGAAGCCCAGGAGGGCAGGGAATGCAGTCTCCTCGGTTCATTGGATTATGGTCAGTGCCCAGAAAGAGACTGCACATAGTGTGGCATCACGTATGATTGTTGAAGGAATGAACCCCAACCAACTCCTCCCAAGATATCTGGGTGCACCTGAAGCCGCACTGCCCGCCTCTGGTCTCCCTGCTTTGAATTCACGCAGAAGCCTACAGATAGAATCTCAAATTTCCTGTAAAAATGTGAAAACAGTGAAGCCCAAGTCAACGAGGTCAGTGAGGGGGTGACAGAGACTTCCTCGTGGGGGTGTCAGGAATCCTGAATGAGGACGACCGCGGCCCCTCCAGCAGACCTTCCACAGGGCTGGACTCAGGAGCAGCACTTTCCATGGGGGACCCACTGGAGCTTGTTCCTGTGACCACCCACTGAACACAGGAGGAAACTGAGGCTCAGAGGGGTGTGGTGACAGTCCTAAGACTCACAGCTGGGAGGCGGCCTAGTGGCACTGTGTGATCCAGGGCCTGAGTGCTCACCTGAGGAAAAGCAGGTGCAGCACATGCCGGGGACTGGCAACGTTCTTGTAGCTTGACAGAAACAGGTGGACATAAGATTGGTCACCACCCAAGACAGCAGGCACCAGGTGCTCCACCCGCTTCTTCAGGGTGCGTGCCGGGAGAGGCCACACCATGTGGGTGGCATCTGAGCTCAATGAAGATGTGTCTTCACTCTAGGACAGGACAGGGGAGAGATACACAGTGACAGTACCGTGAACCCCAAGGAGGGCAGGGGCTGGAGGCCAGTCTTGACCCCAGGGAGGACATGAGAAGACAGCCTGAGGGCCCATGGTTAATGGACAGGGTGGTGGTTGCCACCCCGGCAGTCCCCGTTCACTCTCCAGCCAGACCTGAGGTGTGAACACACCAGGACCAGCAGGTTTATAAACCCCCCACCCTCTGCCCCTGCCCTGGGAGGGTGTCCCATGTCCCCGTTCCCCACACACTCAGGAGGAGGGGGTGCAGTCACCCAGGGAGGCTCATAGTGCTGGCCTGGCCTTGCCCAACCTCCTCTGGGCCACCTGACATTACCTTTGGGGACCTCCTCCCAGACGGCCACAGGGGTCCAGGGCGAGGGCTGAACCAGCGCCGGAAGCATTGGACAAGCCTCTCAGCACAGGGCTTCCTGGGGCTACGGCCCCGGGACCTCGGGATACAGCACAACATCTCACTCTGCCTGTGGCCAAGTGAGCTGGGGAAGGGGCTGTGTATAGAATGTGGGTGCCAGGTTACCGAGTTCCGAGTTCTGTTGGGGTCTGTCGTCAAGGAAGTGAAGTCACTTCCTGATACCTCATTTCCTGAGCCCCTCCTCTGTGTTCAAGACTGCAAATGCCCCTCTGGGTACCTGTCTGCTGACCCTCCTTCCCCATGAACTCTCTCTATTGCCCACACTTCCACCAACACTGCCTGACCACACCCCTGTGCAATGCCTGGGTGCAGCCAGCGTCACAGCTCGGAGGAGATACACGTAGGTTCATCCCCAGCTCCTGCTTCTTATCACTTTATGTGACCCTGGACAAGCCATTGTCACTCTCATGACCTCCCCAGTCTCCCCTTTTGCACAGTGGGGATCTTTCTAGCATCTTCTTCCTAGGGATGGCATCAGGCATGTGTGAGAAAACATCTCTGAAACCTATGGCCGGTGTCACATGCAGCTAATAAACAAGACTAGAGATAAAATCCACGACGGTGTGGAAGGTAGCATGGAATACGACTAACGACAGGTCTGGTTCCTGTCATATAATCTTGAAAATGTCACTTTTGCTCTTGGTCTGTTTTCCCTGTCTGCACCATGCGACAGTTGGAATTTCATGCATTCACATACTGCTTTCCTCCATAAAACCTCACAATGGCTTCGTGTGTATTTAGGTTTGGGCTCAAGTGCCACATCTCTGTCTGTGTGGTTGGCGACTCCTCAGGGGCTCCCAGTGGTCCCCACCATCTGCTGCACACATCCTCACGTAATCCCTTGCCCTGCAGTGTGGACTGGACTTTGTGACTCACTTCTAACCAATACAGGATCAAAAGTGAGAAGGTGTCACTTTCTAAATGTCATTGTAACACGCCTGTCTCTAGAGTCTTGTGCTCTGTCTCCTCTGTTCTCTCTGTTTGTATCCACCATATGCCAAGCATGGTGCCGAGAGCTGGAGAAAGAGCTGATTCAGCTGCACCCTGGCTTGGGAGATGATCCCAGGATAAGAAAGAGGAGAAGACGTGCTATCGAGTGCCTGACATTCTAAGAGAGGAAAGTGATCTAGGAGGCCCTCAGAATATTCTAGATTAGGAAGCTACCTGAAGATGGTAGGAAATGAACACCATTTGCAGAGAAGAACCAGAGCCGTTTGGTCCATTCTATGCCTTTACTCAACCGTATGAAATATAGAATTAGTAGTTTATCAAATTGCGTAAAAAATGTCAACTGTTATTGACATATAAACAAAATTTATAGATTTATTTGGAAGAATTGATATATTTTCCCTACTTATTTTCTCATCTGTGAACATGTACATCTCTTCATTGTCTTCAGTTTGTTCGTTTTTTCAATAACATTTTACACTCAGTGTTTAGAAATCATGATTGTAAAAATGCACCCTAATTATTCATGCAAACCTTATGAATGAAAATTTGGGGTGTTTCCAACCCTTAGTAATAGGTATTGTCATATTAACAATCTTGTCGACACCTCACCTTATAATTTTTCAAGTTTACATATGATATAGATTCCAGAATATTGGGTTACAGTGTAAAATAGTAAATATCCAAGTATAATTTTGCTAAATTTTGCGAGTTTCTGCTCCTTATGGGCTCTACCATTTGCATTCCACCACAATGTATTATAATACCTGTATCCCCACAGTCTCACTAACAAGTTTGTTATCAAAAAATTAAATTTTGCAAATCTAATAGGTGAAGTCTTGTATATTTCAATATATTTTAAATGTTTAGTTCTCTATGAGGGATTTTAAGCACCTAATTAAGTATTGATGCCAATTTAAATTTCCTTTTGTGTTCTTAGATTGTTCATATATTTTGTTCATTTTTATTTCATTTTGTTGGTCATTTCCATCTCATTTTTTCACACATCATTGTATTAATGATATTATCCTAGTTTAAGAGGTTTTTAATTTTTTTTGCTTTTTTTTTAATTGAAACATTATTGATCACCCATTTTAAGTATTAGAGCTTGTAATTACTTTTTGTCGTGTCCTTTTGACCTAGTTGGTGGCATTTACCTTTTGTTTGAGTTTGCTTTGCTTTATTAATTGCTGCTATGCCATCCATGTTAACTGCTGCTACATTAGTAGCAGCATAATTTCACCAGTGATTTGAAATGCTATCTTTCTTAAATACTAAATTTCTATAAATCTTGGGTATCTCTTTGAATTCTCCATTCTTTTTCATTAGGTTTTATATTTACTTATAAACAAATTCCATATGGTCTTGATAATGAAGAATTTATAAAAAAATATTTTCGATCTCTGGTAGACTTACCCCTCCCTTTTGATTTGTTTCCTCATTTTTTTCTGATGAACGATTAATGTTTCATCAACATTTTATAATCATCTTATTTTCTTCTAGGTGAAGAAACAAATGAGACTATTTTTAATGTGATCATGACACACGTATAAAGTAACTTAGGAGAAAATAAAATCCTTAGGATCATGTGGCTTTCTGGCCAAGAAAATATCTCTGACATTTCTCTATCGTTTGTGTATGTATGTTTTAAGAGTGTTCTAATGCTTAAATCACGTAATTAAACAGGCTTTGTCGAGTTCTTGTTAGCTTTATGCCAAATATTTTAACAATTTTGTGGCTATTGAAAATGGAATCTTGATTTGCGTAATGTAATCTAGATAGTTATTGTTATTACATAAGACATTTATTAATTTTATATGTGAATTTTTCTAAATCGCAACATGTAAATTTTATTTTAGTAAGTCGTCTTGTTTGTAATAGGTTTTTAATGAATTCTTTTTGATTTTCTAAATTCACAATACATTCACATAACACATTTTTCTCTATCTTGAGATATACAAATACGTATGGTCAAATCTTATTTTATCTAGTGTTTTGATATTTATGAGTCTTACATTTTCTCAAAAGTAGTTTTGGCTTCTGTGGAAATTATTATGTGTTTTTCTTTCTTCTAATGCTTAATACTTTTGCAAAATATTGAAGTTAGTAATTCATTTCAGATTTATTTTTGTGAACGGTACCTAGCAAAAGCATAACTGGATTTAATTTCCAAATAAATAATATTTCAATCCCTGTAATGATGAAGTGCTTTCCCCTAAGTAATCTGAATCCTTTCCACATATACCAGAATCTGTTTCAAAATTCAAACTTTTATTCCCCTGAACTATTCGCTTATTCTTTGCCAATCTCATGCACTTTCAAGTATGTTCCTTTGCAATACATTTTATTGGACGGAGCAAATTACCTCTTTGTTTTTATTATTATTGTTCTTCTTATGTCTTGAACATTTTGGGGGCCATTTTTCCACATAATTTTTTTCATATTAACTTTGAGGTTATTTGACAAGTCCCCTAAACATCACTCTTTGGAATTTTTCAAGTTTAGCTTTATTGAATCTATTGATTAACATAGGGAGAATACATATATAGGTGGCGTAACTTCCTAGCATCACTGCTGCCCGGCACATGGACACACGTGGGCATTTTGGTAGGAGCTGCTGAGTGGCTCCTGCGACAGGGGTATCAATGGACACATCTCCTGGGGCATCTGCTGGGACTTCTTCTTCCTTCATTCTCACAAGAGCTGGTCGTCACCAGACATACAGACCTGCCCATCTGATGGGGCAAATGCTATCTGAATAGTGAGTAAATTTCGGTGCATAATCATTAGGGAGGCCGCGGATGTCTGACATTTACTGGCCATGTGAATTGCTTCCCTGTGGAACTGCAGGAATATGTCCTTTGTCCCTATGGATAAATGAGAACTCTTTGTACAACTAGGATGCATACTACCCTTTCTCTGCCCATGAAGAATTTTCCAGTCTGGGGTTTGTCTTTTCACCTTTTGACATTATTCTGGTTTTTGTTCGGACCAGGAAAAGTCAGCATTTTCCTCAGTGGCTTCTGGCTCTCTGGTCATTCAACAGTAGTTCCTATTTCAAGATTATGGCAATAATAACTATCAGGGCTTTGTGTCTCTACATAGAGTCTTTGATTTTTCTGTAATTTTCCTCTTACTAAAAACATAAAATGAAAATTAATCAGATCTTTCTCATATTATGCGGCCAGATACAAAAGGCCACATAACATATAACCGTACTGATAGGAAAAATCCACGATAGGTAAATTCACACACACAGAAAATGGAGTGGTAGTCAGGGACAGGGAGAGGCGGGATGGGGATTGACAGCTTAATGGCTAGAGAGTTGATGAAGCTGTTCGACCACTAGATGGTGGTAAGGGTTGCCCCATATTAAAAATGTACTTGATGCCACTGAATGGTAATTTTGAAAATATTAAAAACACTTTAATTTATACAAGGGATATTATTGAAAATAAAAGATGAAAAAATTTGAGAAGATGCAGGACAGAGACAAAAATGAGGAGAAGCACAGCGTCAAGGAAGGGCAAGAACAGATCTGGAGTGGGGACTGGTGAGGGTGTTTGTGGGAGCTCTGGAGCCAGGGCTCCCCTGGGTGCTGGTGTTTCTTCTAATTCTTCTGATGATTCAGGAACGGTTATGTCAGGTTGCTCTAGCTCTACCTCTGGATCTTGATCTTTCTCCTGCTCTTTCTCTTGCTCTTTCTCCTGATCTTTCTCTTGATCTTTCTGTTGCTCCTGCTCTGGATCTTGCGTCTGATCTACCACTTGCTCTGGATCTTGCTCCTGCTCTACCTCTTGCTCTGGATCTTGCTCATGCTCTACTTCTTGCTCTGGCTTAGGCTCTGGATCTTGCTCTCGCTCTGCCTCCGGCAGTGGAATTGGAGCTGGAGCTGGAACTCGAGCCGAACATGGCAGCAGCTCTTGGGACAGTTGTTCAGCCTGGGCAGGAGTTGGAACTGGATAGACAACAATTGAAAATATCAATGTGAGTTTCTATGTCTCATCCAATGACACTGTCTTTCCAGAAGCCCAAGTCCAGAGGCCCAGCCTCAGGAAGTCTCCCCACACTGCAGAACACTGTATGATTGTTCTGAGTACTCAGTGCCCCTGTCCCCAGCCTGCTTCTGGAAACTCTGCTCTGTGTGGCCCAGCCCAGGCCCCTCCCCAAACCCGCACAGGCACCCACCCTCTTCCTCCTCACCCTCAGTCTCCGCCTCACTAGGCTCCAGGTGCTCCAGCTTCTCCAGCTGCGCCAGAAGAAGATCAGCCTTACGCTCCACCTCTGAACCTCGCATACTGATATGTACATAGGCCGAAAGAAACTTCAAAGAATGAAATTCAGGAGGCTCGTGGAAATCGGTGGAATAGAATTCCAGCCAGATCTTTAAGACAGAGGACATGGCACTGTGGGAGACAGGTGGGCAACAGCATCAGAGGCCTGGCCTATCCCTCTATGCTGCCCTCCCAAGGCTCCCCTGAGTGAGCTGCAGTCTAGTACCCTCTGCCCGTGCCTGTCCATAGACCAGCCCATCCAATGTCCACCCCCAGTATGGCAGTTCTGGCGCAAGATGGGCCTGGCAGCCAAGGAGGGGCTGGCAAAAGCCTCCATGGGAGGAGCCTTCAACCACTGATGTGACCACGTTTCCCTTCTTCAGGGAAACCTGACAACCTCCTCTGTCTGTGTCACTGCCCCGTCCCTGCTGGAATGACCTGTCCACCCCAGGAGGGTGCTGTCTGCTCTGGGCATTACTCACTGTCAAACAGGAGGTGTCCAGCAATATCTGATAAATGAGGAAACAGAGGGAGGCGCTGCTCCCCTGGCCTACCCAGGGCCCTTGGAAAAGCCCAAACTTGACCTCACACGTGAATGTACTGCCCAAGTGTCGGCATGAAAATCTGCATATCCTTTTCCCAGTGACAGCAATCTCTTGGCCCTGACCACACTCTGCACCCTCAGCACCAGCTGAGCATCCCCATGGAGGCTCCAGCCCCGAGTGTGAGCGGGATGCTCTGCACACCTCCTGCTCTGGCTCAGCACGGGCTCTGGGGGTGTGGGCAGGGCTGGGTGGGAGGGTGAGGGGATGGATTCTCTCTGGGCTCACTCTGCTCTCCAGCCTCTCGCACACCCTACGGTGCCTGGGACCACATCCCCAGCCGTCTTGACTCCTTTCCCTGCAGGGAAAGCCTTGAGCCCTCAGCCCTGTAGCAGGAATCATAAGATGTGTGAGAGCCAGAGTTCTGCCAGCCCCCCACCCACACGCCCCCGCAGAATACACGCAGTTGTGTGGAGATGGGAGCCCCTCCTTCTGCACCTAAACTCCACTTACCATTTTAGCTGCTCCAGGGATTCCCCATCCCCGTCACAATCAGAAATCATGTTTCCATACCTAGAAGAGGTCAGGAGTGTGTCAAATCTACCACATGGTGGCACTACCTGCTTCTCATGTCTACTGTGACTGTCTCACCTCTGACTAGATTGGAAGCCCAGGAGGGCAGGGAATGCAGTCTCCTCGGTTCATTGGATTATGGTCAGTGCCCAGAAAGAGACTGCACATAGTGTGGCATCACGTATGATTGTTGAAGGAATGAACCCCAACCAACTCCTCCCAAGATATCTGGGTGCACCTGAAGCCGCACTGCCCGCCTCTGGTCTCCCTGCTTTGAATTCACGCAGAAGCCTACAGATAGAATCTCAAATTTCCTGTAAAAATGTGAAAACAGTGAAGCCCAAGTCAACGAGGTCAGTGAGGGGGTGACAGAGACTTCCTCGTGGGGGTGTCAGGAATCCTGAATGAGGACGACCGCGGCCCCTCCAGCAGACCTTCCACAGGGCTGGACTCAGGAGCAGCACTTTCCATGGGGGACCCACTGGAGCTTGTTCCTGTGACCACCCACTGAACACAGGAGGAAACTGAGGCTCAGAGGGGTGTGGTGACAGTCCTAAGACTCACAGCTGGGAGGCGGCCTAGTGGCACTGTGTGATCCAGGGCCTGAGTGCTCACCTGAGGAAAAGCAGGTGCAGCACATGCCGGGGACTGGCAACGTTCTTGTAGCTTGACAGAAACAGGTGGACATAAGATTGGTCACCACCCAAGACAGCAGGCACCAGGTGCTCCACCCGCTTCTTCAGGGTGCGTGCCGGGAGAGGCCACACCATGTGGGTGGCATCTGAGCTCAATGAAGATGTGTCTTCACTCTAGGACAGGACAGGGGAGAGATACACAGTGACAGTACCGTGAACCCCAAGGAGGGCAGGGGCTGGAGGCCAGTCTTGACCCCAGGGAGGACATGAGAAGACAGCCTGAGGGCCCATGGTTAATGGACAGGGTGGTGGTTGCCACCCCGGCAGTCCCCGTTCACCCTCCAGCCAGACCTGAGGTGTGAACACACCAGGACCAGCAGGTTTATAAACCCCCCACCCTCTGCCCCTGCCCTGGGAGGGTGTCCCATGTCCCCGTTCCCCACACACTCAGGAGGAGGGGGTGCAGTCACCCAGGGAGGCTCATAGTGCTGGCCTGGCCTTGCCCAACCTCCTCTGGGCCACCTGACATTACCTTTGGGGACCTCCTCCCAGACGGCCACAGGGGTCGAGGGCGAGGGCTGAACCAGCGCCGGAAGCATTGGACAAGCCTCTCAGCACAGGGCTTCCTGGGGCTACGGCCCCGGGACCTCGGGATACAGCACAACATCTCACTCTGCCTGTGGCCAAGTGAGCTGGGGAAGGGGCTGTGTATAGAATGTGGGTGCCAGGTTACCGAGTTCCGAGTTCTGTTGGGGTCTGTCGTCAAGGAAGTGAAGTCACTTCCTGATACCTCATTTCCTGAGCCCCTCCTCTGTGTTCAAGACTGCAAATGCCCCTCTGGGTACCTGTCTGCTGACCCTCCTTCCCCATGAACTCTCTCTATTGCCCACACTTCCACCAACACTGCCTGACCACACCCCTGTGCAAGGCCTGGGTGCAGCCAGCGTCACAGCTCGGAGGAGATACACGTAGGTTCATCCCCAGCTCCTGCTTCTTATCACTTTATGTGACCCTGGACAAGCCATTGTCACTCTCATGACCTCCCCAGTCTCCCCTTTTGCACAGTGGGGATCTTTCTAGCATCTTCTTCCTAGGGATGGCATCAGGCATGTGTGAGAAAACATCTCTGAAACCTATGGCCGGTGTCACATGCAGCTAATAAACAAGACTAGAGATAAAATCCACGACGGTGTGGAAGGTAGCATGGAATACGACTAACGACAGGTCTGGTTCCTGTCATATAATCTTGAAAATGTCACTTTTGCTCTTGGTCTGTTTTCCCTGTCTGCACCATGCGACAGTTGGAATTTCATGCATTCACATACTGCTTTCCTCCATAAAACCTCACAATGGCTTCGTGTGTATTTAGGTTTGGACTCAAGTGCCACATCTCTGTCTGTGTGGTTGGCGACTCCTCAGGGGCTCCCAGTGGTCCCCACCATCTGCTGCACACATCCTCACGTAATCCCCTGCCCTGCAGTGTGGACTGGACTTAGTGACTCACTTCTAACCAATACAGGATCAAAAGTGAGAAGGTGTCACTTTCTAAATGTCATTGTAACACGCCTGTCTCTAGAGTCTTGTGCTCTGTCTCCTCTGTTCTCTCTGTTTGTATCCACCATATGCCAAGCATGGTGCCGAGAGCTGGAGAAAGAGCTGATTCAGCTGCACCCTGGCTTGGGAGATGATCCCAGGATAAGAAAGAGGAGAAGACGTGCTATCGAGTGCCTGACATTCTAAGAGAGGAAAGTGATCTAGGAGGCCCTCAGAATATTCTAGATTAGGAAGCTACCTGAAGATGGTAGGAAATGAACACCATTTGCAGAGAAGAACCAGAGCCGTTTGGTCCATTCTATGCCTTTACTCAACCGTATGAAATATAGAATTAGTAGTTTATCAAATTGCGTAAAAAATGTCAACTGATATTTACATATAAACAAAATTTATAGATTTATTTGGAAGAATTGATATATTTCCCCTACTTATTTTCTCATCTGTGAACATGTACATCTCTTCATTGTCTTCAGTTTGTTCGTTTTTTCAATAACATTTTACACTCAGTGTTTAGAAATCATGATTGTAAAAATGCACCCTAATTATTCATGCAAACCTTATGAATGAAAATTTGGGGTGTTTCCAACCCTTAGTAATAGGTATTGTCATATGAACAATCTTGTCGACACCTCACCTTATAATTTTTCAAGGTTACATATGATATAGATTCCAGAATATTGGGTTACAGTGTAAAATAGTAAATATCCAAGTATAATTTTGCTAAATTTTGCGAGTTTCTGCTCCTTATGGGCTCTACCATTTGCATTCCACCACAATGTATTATAATACCTGTATCCCCACAGTCTCACTAACAAGTTTGTTATCAAAAAATTAAATTTTGCAAATCTAATAGGTGAAGTCTTGTATATTTCAATATATTTTAAATGTATAGTTCTCTATGAGGGATTTTAAGCACCTAATTAAGTATTGATGCCAATTTAAATTTCCTTTTGTGTTCTTAGATTGTTCATATATTTTGTTCATTTTTATTTCATTTTGTTGGTCATTTCCATCTCATTTTTTCACACATCATTGTATTAATGATATTATCCTAGTTTAAGAGGTTTTTAATTTTTTTTGCTTTTTTTTTAATTGAAACATTATTGATCACCCATT
Organism: Cynocephalus volans; assembly: GCF_027409185.1. Taxonomy (NCBI): domain Eukaryota; kingdom Metazoa; phylum Chordata; class Mammalia; order Dermoptera; family Cynocephalidae; genus Cynocephalus; species Cynocephalus volans. The sequence continues at coordinate 49,016,602 of NC_084476.1, read as the reverse complement.
TTAAGTATTATAGCTTGTAATTACTTTCTGTCGTGTCCTTTTGACCTATTTGGCGGCATTAACCTTTTGTTTGTGTTTGCTTTGCTTTTATTAATTGCTGCTATGTCATCCATGTTAACTGCTGCTACATTACTAGCAGCATAATTTCACCAGTGATTTGAAATGCTATCTTTCTTAAATACTAAATTTCTATAAATCTTGGGTATCTCTTTGAATTCTCCATTCTTTTTCATTAGGTTTTATATTTACTTATAAACAAATTCCATATGGTCTTGATAATGAAGAATTTATAAAAAAATATTTTCGATCTCTGGTAGACTTACCCCTCCCTTTTGATTTGTTTCCTCATTTTTTTCTGATGAACGATTAATGTTTCATCAACATTTTATAATCATCTTATTTTGTTCTAGGTGAAGAAACAAATGAGACTATTTTTAATGTGATCATGACACACGTATAAAGTAACTTAGGAGAAAATAAAATCCTAAGGATCATGTGGCTTTCTGGCCAAGAAAATATCTCTGACATTTCTCTATCGTTTGTGTATGTATGTTTTAAGAGTGTTCTAATGCTTAAATCACGTAATTAAACAGGCTTTGTCGAGTTCTTGTTAGCTTTATGCCAAATATTTTAACAATTTTGTGGCTATTGAAAATGGAATCTTGATTTGCGTAATGTAATCTAGATAGTTATTGTTATTACATAAGACATTTATTAATTTTATATGTGAATTTTTCTAAATCGCAACATGTAAATTTTATTTTAGTAAGTCGTCTTGTTTGTAATAGGTTTTTAATGAATTCTTTTTGATTTTCTAAATTCACAATACATTCACATAACACATTTTTCTCTATCTTGAGATATACAAATACGTATGGTCAAATCTTATTTTATCTAGTGTTTTGATATTTATGAGTCTTACATTTTCTCAAAAGTAGTTTTGGCTTCTGTGGAAATTATTATGTGTTTTTCTTTCTTCTAATGCTTAATACTTTTGCAAAATATTGAAGTTAGTAATTCATTTCAGATTTATTTTTGTGAACGGTACCTAGCAAAAGCATAACTGGATTTAATTTCCAAATAAATAATATTTCAATCCCTGTAATGATGAAGTGCTTTCCCCTAAGTAATCTGAATCCTTTCCACATATACCAGAATCTGTTTCAAAATTCAAACTTTTATTCCCCTGAACTATTCGCTTATTCTTTGCCAATCTCATGCACTTTCAAGTATGTTCCTTTGCAATACATTTTATTGGACGGAGCAAATTACCTCTTTGTTTTTATTATTATTGTTCTTCTTATGTCTTGAACATTTTGGGGGCCATTTTTCCACATAATTTTTTTCATATTAACTTTGAGGTTATTTGACAAGTCCCGTAAACATCACTCTTTGGAATTTTTCAAGTTTAGCTTTATTGAATCTATTGATTAACATAGGGAGAATACATATATATGTGGCGTAACTTCCTAGCATCACTGCTGCCCGGCACATGGACACACGTGGGCATTTTGGTAGGAGCTGCTGAGTGGCTCCTGCGACAGGGGTATCAATGGACACATCTCCTGGGGCATCTGCTGGGACTTCTTCTTCCTTCATTCTCACAAGAGCTGGTCGTCACCAGACATACAGACCTGCCCATCTGATGGGGCAAATGCTATCTGAATAGTGAGTAAATTTCGGTGCATAATCATTAGGGAGGCCGCGGATGTCTGACATTTACTGGCCATGTGAATTGCTTCCCTGTGGAACTGCAGGAATATGTCCTTTGTCCCTATGGATAAATGAGAACTCTTTGTACAACTAGGATGCATACTACCCTTTCTCTGCCCATGAAGAATTTTCCAGTCTGGGGTTTGTCTTTTCACCTTTTGACATTATTCTGGTTTTTGTTCGGACCAGGAAAAGTCAGCATTTTCCTCAGTGGCTTCTGGCTCTCTGGTCATTCAACAGTAGTTCCTATTTCAAGATTATGGCAATAATAACTATCAGGGCTTTGTGTCTCTACATAGAGTCTTTGATTTTTCTGTAATTTTCCTCTTACTAAAAACATAAAATGAAAATTAATCAGATCTTTCTCATATTATGCGGCCAGATACAAAAGGCCACATAACATATAACCGTACTGATAGGAACAATCCACGATAGGTAAATTCACACACACAGAAAATGGAGTGGTAGTCAGGGACAGGGAGAGGCGGGATGGGGATTGACAGCTTAATGGCTAGAGAGTTGATGAAGCTGTTCGACCACTAGATGGTGGTAAGGGTTGCCCCATATTAAAAATGTACTTGATGCCACTGAATGGTAATTTTGAAAATATTAAAAACACTTTATTTTATACAAGGGATATTATTGAAAATAAAAGATGAAAAAATTTGAGGAGATGCAGGACAGAGACAAAAATGAGGAGAAGCACAGCGTCAAGGAAGGGCAAGAACAGATCTGGAGTGGGGACTGGTGAGGGTGTTTGTGGGAGCTCTGGAGCCAGGGGTCCCCTGGGTGCTGGTGTTTCTTCTAATTCTTCTGATGTTTCAGGAACGTTTATGTCAGGTTGCTCTAGCTCTACCTCTGGATCTTGATCTTTCTCCTGCTCTTTCTCTTGCTCTTTCTCCTGATCTTTCTCTTGATCTTTCTGTTACTCCTGCTCTGGATCTTGCGTCTGATCTACCTCTTGCTCTGGATCTTGCTCATGCTCTACTTCTTGCTCTGGCTTAGGCTCTGGATCTTGCTCTCGCTCTGCCTCCGGCAGTGGAATTGGAGCTGGAGCTGGAACTCGAGCCGAACATGGCAGCAGCTCTTGGGACAGTTGTTCAGCCTGGGCAGGAGTTGGAACTGGATAGACAACAATTGAAAATATCAGTGTGAGTTTCTATGTCTCATCCAATGACACTGTCTTTCCAGAAGCCCAAGTCCAGAGGCCCAGCCTCAGGAAGTCTCTCCACACTGCAGAACACTGTATGATTGTTCTGAGTACTCAGTGCCCCTGTCCCCAGCCTGCTTCTGGAAACTCTGCTCTGTGTGGCCCAGCCCAGGCCCCTCCCCAAACCCGCACAGGCACCCACCCTCTTCCTCCTCACCCTCAGTCTCTGCCTCACTAGGCTCCAGGTGCTCCAGCTTCTCCAGCTGCGCCAGAAGAAGATCAGCCTTACGCTCCACCACTGAACCTCGCATACTGATATGTACATAGGCCGAAAGAAACTTCAAAGAATGAAATTCAGGAGGCTCGTGGAAATCGGTGGAATAGAATTCCAGCCAGATCTTTAAGACAGAGGACATGGCACTGTGGGAGACAGGTGGGCAACAGCATCAGAGGCCTGGCCTATCCCTCTATGCTGCCCTCCCAAGGCTCCCCTGAGTGAGCTGCAGTCTAGTACCCTCTGCCCGTGCCTGTCCATAGACCAGCCCATCCAATGTCCACCCCCAGTATGGCAGTTCTGGCGCAAGATGGGCCTGGCAGCCAAGGAGGGGCTGGCAAAAGCCTCCATGGGAGGAGCCTTCAACCACTGATGTGACCACGTTTCCCTTCTTCAGGGAAACCTGACAACCTCCTCTGTCTGTGTCACTGCCCCGTCCCTGCTGGAATGACCTGTCCACCCCAGGAGGGTGCTGTCTACTCTGGGCATTACTCACTGTCAAACAGGAGGTGTCCAGCAATATCTGATAAATGAGGAAACAGAGGGAGGCGCTGCTCCCCTGGCCTACCCAGGGCCCTTGGAAAAGCCCAAACTTGACCTCACACGTGAATGTACTGCCCAAGTGTCGGCATGAAAATCTGCATATCCTTTTCCCAGTGACAGCAATCTCTTGGCCCTGACCACACTCTGCACCCTCAGCACCAGCTGAGCATCCCCATGGAGGCTCCAGCCCCGAGTGTGAGCGGGATGCTCTGCACACCTCCTGCTCTGGCTCAGCACGGGCTCTGGGGGTGTGGGCAGGGCTGGGTGGGAGGGCGAGGGGATGGATTCTCTCTGGGCTCACTCTGCTCTCCAGCCTCTCCCACACCCTACGGTGCCTGGGACCACATCCCCAGCCGTCTTGACTCCTTTCCCTGCAGGGAAAGCCTTGAGCCCTCAGCCCTGTAGCAGGAATCATAAGATGTGTGAGAGCCAGAGTTCTGCCAGCCCCCCACCCACACGCCCCCGCAGAATACACGCAGTTGTGTGGAGATGGGAGCCCCTCCTTCTGCACCTAAACTCCACTTACCATTTTAGCTGCTCCAGGGATTCCCCATCCCCGTCACAATCAGAAATCATGTTTCCATACCTAGAAGAGGTCAGGAGTGTGTCAAATCTACCACATGGTGGCACTACCTGCTTCTCATGTCTACTGTGACTGTCTCACCTCTGACTAGATTGGAAGCCCAGGAGGGCAGGGAATGCAGTCTCCTCGGTTCATTGGATTATGGTCAGTGCCCAGAAAGAGACTGCACATAGTGTGGCATCACGTATGATTGTTGAAGGAATGAACCCCAACCAACTCCTCCCAAGATATCTGGGTGCACCTGAAGCCGCACTGCCCGCCTCTGGTCTCCCTGCTTTGAATTCACGCAGAAGCCTACAGATAGAATCTCAAATTTCCTGTAAAAATGTGAAAACAGTGAAGCCCAAGTCAACGAGGTCAGTGAGGGGGTGACAGAGACTTCCTCGTGGGGGTGTCAGGAATCCTGAATGAGGACGACCGCGGCCCCTCCAGCAGACCTTCCACAGGGCTGGACTCAGGAGCAGCACTTTCCATGGGGGACCCACTGGAGCTTGTTCCTGTGACCACCCACTGAACACAGGAGGAAACTGAGGCTCAGAGGGGTGTGGTGACAGTCCTAAGACTCACAGCTGGGAGGCGGCCTAGTGGCACTGTGTGATCCAGGGCCTGAGTGCTCACCTGAGGAAAAGCAGGTGCAGCACATGCCGGGGACTGGCAACGTTCTTGTAGCTTGACAGAAACAGGTGGACATAAGATTGGTCACCACCCAAGACAGCAGGCACCAGGTGCTCCACCCGCTTCTTCAGGGTGCGTGCCGGGAGAGGCCACACCATGTGGGTGGCATCTGAGCTCAATGAAGATGTGTCTTCACTCTAGGACAGGACAGGGGAGAGATACACAGTGACAGTACCGTGAACCCCAAGGAGGGCAGGGGCTGGAGGCCAGTCTTGACCCCAGGGAGGACATGAGAAGACAGCCTGAGGGCCCATGGTTAATGGACAGGGTGGTGGTTGCCACCCCGGCAGTCCCCGTTCACCCTCCAGCCAGACCTGAGGTGTGAACACACCAGGACCAGCAGGTTTATAAACCCCCCACCCTCTGCCCCTGCCCTGGGAGGGTGTCCCATGTCCCCGTTCCCCACACACTCAGGAGGAGGGGGTGCAGTCACCCAGGGAGGCTCATAGTGCTGGCCTGGCCTTGCCCAACCTCCTCTGGGCCACCTGACATTACCTTTGGGGACCTCCTCCCAGACGGCCACAGGGGTCGAGGGCGAGGGCTGAACCAGCGCCGGAAGCATTGGACAAGCCTCTCAGCACAGGGCTTCCTGGGGCTACGGCCCCGGGACCTCGGGATACAGCACAACATCTCACTCTGCCTGTGGCCAAGTGAGCTGGGGAAGGGGCTGTGTATAGAATGTGGGTGCCAGGTTACCGAGTTCCGAGTTCTGTTGGGGTCTGTCGTCAAGGAAGTGAAGTCACTTCCTGATACCTCATTTCCTGAGCCCCTCCTCTGTGTTCAAGACTGCAAATGCCCCTCTGGGTACCTGTCTGCTGACCCTCCTTCCCCATGAACTCTCTCTATTGCCCACACTTCCACCAACACTGCCTGACCACACCCCTGTGCAAGGCCTGGGTGCAGCCAGCGTCACAGCTCGGAGGAGATACACGTAGGTTCATCCCCAGCTCCTGCTTCTTATCACTTTATGTGACCCTGGACAAGCCATTGTCACTCTCATGACCTCCCCAGTCTCCCCTTTTGCACAGTGGGGATCTTTCTAGCATCTTCTTCCTAGGGATGGCATCAGGCATGTGTGAGAAAACATCTCTGAAACCTATGGCCGGTGTCACATGCAGCTAATAAACAAGACTAGAGATAAAATCCACGACGGTGTGGAAGGTAGCATGGAATACGACTAACGACAGGTCTGGTTCCTGTCATATAATCTTGAAAATGTCACTTTTGCTCTTGGTCTGTTTTCCCTGTCTGCACCATGCGACAGTTGGAATTTCATGCATTCACATACTGCTTTCCTCCATAAAACCTCACAATGGCTTCGTGTGTATTTAGGTTTGGACTCAAGTGCCACATCTCTGTCTGTGTGGTTGGCGACTCCTCAGGGGCTCCCAGTGGTCCCCACCATCTGCTGCACACATCCTCACGTAATCCCCTGCCCTGCAGTGTGGACTGGACTTAGTGACTCACTTCTAACCAATACAGGATCAAAAGTGAGAAGGTGTCACTTTCTAAATGTCATTGTAACACGCCTGTCTCTAGAGTCTTGTGCTCTGTCTCCTCTGTTCTCTCTGTTTGTATCCACCATATGCCAAGCATGGTGCCGAGAGCTGGAGAAAGAGCTGATTCAGCTGCACCCTGGCTTGGGAGATGATCCCAGGATAAGAAAGAGGAGAAGACGTGCTATCGAGTGCCTGACATTCTAAGAGAGGAAAGTGATCTAGGAGGCCCTCAGAATATTCTAGATTAGGAAGCTACCTGAAGATGGTAGGAAATGAACACCATTTGCAGAGAAGAACCAGAGCCGTTTGGTCCATTCTATGCCTTTACTCAACCGTATGAAATATAGAATTAGTAGTTTATCAAATTGCGTAAAAAATGTCAACTGATATTTACATATAAACAAAATTTATAGATTTATTTGGAAGAATTGATATATTTCCCCTACTTATTTTCTCATCTGTGAACATGTACATCTCTTCATTGTCTTCAGTTTGTTCGTTTTTTCAATAACATTTTACACTCAGTGTTTAGAAATCATGATTGTAAAAATGCACCCTAATTATTCATGCAAACCTTATGAATGAAAATTTGGGGTGTTTCCAACCCTTAGTAATAGGTATTGTCATATGAACAATCTTGTCGACACCTCACCTTATAATTTTTCAAGGTTACATATGATATAGATTCCAGAATATTGGGTTACAGTGTAAAATAGTAAATATCCAAGTATAATTTTGCTAAATTTTGCGAGTTTCTGCTCCTTATGGGCTCTACCATTTGCATTCCACCACAATGTATTATAATACCTGTATCCCCACAGTCTCACTAACAAGTTTGTTATCAAAAAATAAAATTTTGCAAATCTAATAGGTGAAGTCTTGTATATTTCAATATATTTTAAATGTATAGTTCTCTATGAGGGATTTTAAGCACCTAATTAAGTATTGATGCCAATTTAAATTTCCTTTTGTGTTCTTAGATTGTTCATATATTTTGTTCATTTTTATTTCATTTTGTTGGTCATTTCCATCTCATTTTTTCACACATCATTGTATTAATGATATTATCCTAGTTTAAGAGGTTTTTAATTTTTTTGCTTTTTTTTTAATTGAAACATTATTGATCACCCATTTTAAGTATTATAGCTTGTAATTACTTTCTGTCGTGTCCTTTTGACCTATTTGGCGGCATTAACCTTTTGTTTGTGTTTGCTTTGCTTTTATTAATTGCTGCTATGTCATCCATGTTAACTGCTGCTACATTACTAGCAGCATAATTTCACCAGTGATTTGAAATGCTATCTTTCTTAAATACTAAATTTCTATAAATCTTGGGTATCTCTTTGAATTCTCCATTCTTTTTCATTAGGTTTTATATTTACTTATAAACAAATTCCATATGGTCTTGATAATGAAGAATTTATAAAAAAATATTTTCGATCTCTGGTAGACTTACCCCTCCCTTTTGATTTGTTTCCTCATTTTTTTCTGATGAACGATTAATGTTTCATCAACATTTTATAATCATCTTATTTTGTTCTAGGTGAAGAAACAAATGAGACTATTTTTAATGTGATCATGACACACGTATAAAGTAACTTAGGAGAAAATAAAATCCTAAGGATCATGTGGCTTTCTGGCCAAGAAAATATCTCTGACATTTCTCTATCGTTTGTGTATGTATGTTTTAAGAGTGTTCTAATGCTTAAATCACGTAATTAAACAGGCTTTGTCGAGTTCTTGTTAGCTTTATGCCAAATATTTTAACAATTTTGTGGCTATTGAAAATGGAATCTTGATTTGCGTAATGTAATCTAGATAGTTATTGTTATTACATAAGACATTTATTAATTTTATATGTGAATTTTTCTAAATCGCAACATGTAAATTTTATTTTAGTAAGTCGTCTTGTTTGTAATAGGTTTTTAATGAATTCTTTTTGATTTTCTAAATTCACAATACATTCACATAACACATTTTTCTCTATCTTGAGATATACAAATACGTATGGTCAAATCTTATTTTATCTAGTGTTTTGATATTTATGAGTCTTACATTTTCTCAAAAGTAGTTTTGGCTTCTGTGGAAATTATTATGTGTTTTTCTTTCTTCTAATGCTTAATACTTTTGCAAAATATTGAAGTTAGTAATTCATTTCAGATTTATTTTTGTGAACGGTACCTAGCAAAAGCATAACTGGATTTAATTTCCAAATAAATAATATTTCAATCCCTGTAATGATGAAGTGCTTTCCCCTAAGTAATCTGAATCCTTTCCACATATACCAGAATCTGTTTCAAAATTCAAACTTTTATTCCCCTGAACTATTCGCTTATTCTTTGCCAATCTCATGCACTTTCAAGTATGTTCCTTTGCAATACATTTTATTGGACGGAGCAAATTACCTCTTTGTTTTTATTATTATTGTTCTTCTTATGTCTTGAACATTTTGGGGGCCATTTTTCCACATAATTTTTTTCATATTAACTTTGAGGTTATTTGACAAGTCCCGTAAACATCACTCTTTGGAATTTTTCAAGTTTAGCTTTATTGAATCTATTGATTAACATAGGGAGAATACATATATATGTGGCGTAACTTCCTAGCATCACTGCTGCCCGGCACATGGACACACGTGGGCATTTTGGTAGGAGCTGCTGAGTGGCTCCTGCGACAGGGGTATCAATGGACACATCTCCTGGGGCATCTGCTGGGACTTCTTCTTCCTTCATTCTCACAAGAGCTGGTCGTCACCAGACATACAGACCTGCCCATCTGATGGGGCAAATGCTATCTGAATAGTGAGTAAATTTCGGTGCATAATCATTAGGGAGGCCGCGGATGTCTGACATTTACTGGCCATGTGAATTGCTTCCCTGTGGAACTGCAGGAATATGTCCTTTGTCCCTATGGATAAATGAGAACTCTTTGTACAACTAGGATGCATACTACCCTTTCTCTGCCCATGAAGAATTTTCCAGTCTGGGGTTTGTCTTTTCACCTTTTGACATTATTCTGGTTTTTGTTCGGACCAGGAAAAGTCAGCATTTTCCTCAGTGGCTTCTGGCTCTCTGGTCATTCAACAGTAGTTCCTATTTCAAGATTATGGCAATAATAACTATCAGGGCTTTGTGTCTCTACATAGAGTCTTTGATTTTTCTGTAATTTTCCTCTTACTAAAAACATAAAATGAAAATTAATCAGATCTTTCTCATATTATGCGGCCAGATACAAAAGGCCACATAACATATAACCGTACTGATAGGAACAATCCACGATAGGTAAATTCACACACACAGAAAATGGAGTGGTAGTCAGGGACAGGGAGAGGCGGGATGGGGATTGACAGCTTAATGGCTAGAGAGTTGATGAAGCTGTTCGACCACTAGATGGTGGTAAGGGTTGCCCCATATTAAAAATGTACTTGATGCCACTGAATGGTAATTTTGAAAATATTAAAAACACTTTATTTTATACAAGGGATATTATTGAAAATAAAAGATGAAAAAATTTGAGGAGATGCAGGACAGAGACAAAAATGAGGAGAAGCACAGCGTCAAGGAAGGGCAAGAACAGATCTGGAGTGGGGACTGGTGAGGGTGTTTGTGGGAGCTCTGGAGCCAGGGGTCCCCTGGGTGCTGGTGTTTCTTCTAATTCTTCTGATGTTTCAGGAACGTTTACGTCAGGTTGCTCTAGCTCTACCTCTGGATCTTGATCTTTCTCCTGCTCTTTCTCTTGCTCTTTCTCCTGATCTTTCTCTTGATCTTTCTGTTACTCCTGCTCTGGATCTTGCGTCTGATCTACCTCTTGCTCTGGATCTTGCTCATGCTCTACTTCTTGCTCTGGCTTAGGCTCTGGATCTTGCTCTCGCTCTGCCTCCGGCAGTGGAATTGGAGCTGGAGCTGGAACTCGAGCCGAACATGGCAGCAGCTCTTGGGACAGTTGTTCAGCCTGGGCAGGAGTTGGAACTGGATAGACAACAATTGAAAATATCAGTGTGAGTTTCTATGTCTCATCCAATGACACTGTCTTTCCAGAAGCCCAAGTCCAGAGGCCCAGCCTCAGGAAGTCTCTCCACACTGCAGAACACTGTATGATTGTTCTGAGTACTCAGTGCCCCTGTCCCCAGCCTGCTTCTGGAAACTCTGCTCTGTGTGGCCCAGCCCAGGCCCCTCCCCAAACCCGCACAGGCACCCACCCTCTTCCTCCTCACCCTCAGTCTCTGCCTCACTAGGCTCCAGGTGCTCCAGCTTCTCCAGCTGCGCCAGAAGAAGATCAGCCTTACGCTCCACCACTGAACCTCGCATACTGATATGTACATAGGCCGAAAGAAACTTCAAAGAATGAAATTCAGGAGGCTCGTGGAAATCGGTGGAATAGAATTCCAGCCAGATCTTTAAGACAGAGGACATGGCACTGTGGGAGACAGGTGGGCAACAGCATCAGAGGCCTGGCCTATCCCTCTATGCTGCCCTCCCAAGGCTCCCCTGAGTGAGCTGCAGTCTAGTACCCTCTGCCCGTGCCTGTCCATAGACCAGCCCATCCAATGTCCACCCCCAGTATGGCAGTTCTGGCGCAAGATGGGCCTGGCAGCCAAGGAGGGGCTGGCAAAAGCCTCCATGGGAGGAGCCTTCAACCACTGATGTGACCACGTTTCCCTTCTTCAGGGAAACCTGACAACCTCCTCTGTCTGTGTCACTGCCCCGTCCCTGCTGGAATGACCTGTCCACCCCAGGAGGGTGCTGTCTACTCTGGGCATTACTCACTGTCAAACAGGAGGTGTCCAGCAATATCTGATAAATGAGGAAACAGAGGGAGGCGCTGCTCCCCTGGCCTACCCAGGGCCCTTGGAAAAGCCCAAACTTGACCTCACACGTGAATGTACTGCCCAAGTGTCGGCATGAAAATCTGCATATCCTTTTCCCAGTGACAGCAATCTCTTGGCCCTGACCACACTCTGCACCCTCAGCACCAGCTGAGCATCCCCATGGAGGCTCCAGCCCCGAGTGTGAGCGGGATGCTCTGCACACCTCCTGCTCTGGCTCAGCACGGGCTCTGGGGGTGTGGGCAGGGCTGGGTGGGAGGGCGAGGGGATGGATTCTCTCTGGGCTCACTCTGCTCTCCAGCCTCTCCCACACCCTACGGTGCCTGGGACCACATCCCCAGCCGTCTTGACTCCTTTCCCTGCAGGGAAAGCCTTGAGCCCTCAGCCCTGTAGCAGGAATCATAAGATGTGTGAGAGCCAGAGTTCTGCCAGCCCCCCACCCACACGCCCCCGCAGAATACACGCAGTTGTGTGGAGATGGGAGCCCCTCCTTCTGCACCTAAACTCCACTTACCATTTTAGCTGCTCCAGGGATTCCCCATCCCCGTCACAATCAGAAATCATGTTTCCATACCTAGAAGAGGTCAGGAGTGTGTCAAATCTACCACATGGTGGCACTACCTGCTTCTCATGTCTACTGTGACTGTCTCACCTCTGACTAGATTGGAAGCCCAGGAGGGCAGGGAATGCAGTCTCCTCGGTTCATTGGATTATGGTCAGTGCCCAGAAAGAGACTGCACATAGTGTGGCATCACGTATGATTGTTGAAGGAATGAACCCCAACCAACTCCTCCCAAGATATCTGGGTGCACCTGAAGCCGCACTGCCCGCCTCTGGTCTCCCTGCTTTGAATTCACGCAGAAGCCTACAGATAGAATCTCAAATTTCCTGTAAAAATGTGAAAACAGTGAAGCCCAAGTCAACGAGGTCAGTGAGGGGGTGACAGAGACTTCCTCGTGGGGGTGTCAGGAATCCTGAATGAGGACGACCGCGGCCCCTCCAGCAGACCTTCCACAGGGCTGGACTCAGGAGCAGCACTTTCCATGGGGGACCCACTGGAGCTTGTTCCTGTGACCACCCACTGAACACAGGAGGAAACTGAGGCTCAGAGGGGTGTGGTGACAGTCCTAAGACTCACAGCTGGGAGGCGGCCTAGTGGCACTGTGTGATCCAGGGCCTGAGTGCTCACCTGAGGAAAAGCAGGTGCAGCACATGCCGGGGACTGGCAACGTTCTTGTAGCTTGACAGAAACAGGTGGACATAAGATTGGTCACCACCCAAGACAGCAGGCACCAGGTGCTCCACCCGCTTCTTCAGGGTGCGTGCCGGGAGAGGCCACACCATGTGGGTGGCATCTGAGCTCAATGAAGATGTGTCTTCACTCTAGGACAGGACAGGGGAGAGATACACAGTGACAGTACCGTGAACCCCAAGGAGGGCAGGGGCTGGAGGCCAGTCTTGACCCCAGGGAGGACATGAGAAGACAGCCTGAGGGCCCATGGTTAATGGACAGGGTGGTGGTTGCCACCCCGGCAGTCCCCGTTCACCCTCCAGCCAGACCTGAGGTGTGAACACACCAGGACCAGCAGGTTTATAAACCCCCCACCCTCTGCCCCTGCCCTGGGAGGGTGTCCCATGTCCCCGTTCCCCACACACTCAGGAGGAGGGGGTGCAGTCACCCAGGGAGGCTCATAGTGCTGGCCTGGCCTTGCCCAACCTCCTCTGGGCCACCTGACATTACCTTTGGGGACCTCCTCCCAGACGGCCACAGGGGTCGAGGGCGAGGGCTGAACCAGCGCCGGAAGCATTGGACAAGCCTCTCAGCACAGGGCTTCCTGGGGCTACGGCCCCGGGACCTCGGGATACAGCACAACATCTCACTCTGCCTGTGGCCAAGTGAGCTGGGGAAGGGGCTGTGTATAGAATGTGGGTGCCAGGTTACCGAGTTCCGAGTTCTGTTGGGGTCTGTCGTCAAGGAAGTGAAGTCACTTCCTGATACCTCATTTCCTGAGCCCCTCCTCTGTGTTCAAGACTGCAAATGCCCCTCTGGGTACCTGTCTGCTGACCCTCCTTCCCCATGAACTCTCTCTATTGCCCACACTTCCACCAACACTGCCTGACCACACCCCTGTGCAAGGCCTGGGTGCAGCCAGCGTCACAGCTCGGAGGAGATACACGTAGGTTCATCCCCAGCTCCTGCTTCTTATCACTTTATGTGACCCTGGACAAGCCATTGTCACTCTCATGACCTCCCCAGTCTCCCCTTTTGCACAGTGGGGATCTTTCTAGCATCTTCTTCCTAGGGATGGCATCAGGCATGTGTGAGAAAACATCTCTGAAACCTATGGCCGGTGTCACATGCAGCTAATAAACAAGACTAGAGATAAAATCCACGACGGTGTGGAAGGTAGCATGGAATACGACTAACGACAGGTCTGGTTCCTGTCATATAATCTTGAAAATGTCACTTTTGCTCTTGGTCTGTTTTCCCTGTCTGCACCATGCGACAGTTGGAATTTCATGCATTCACATACTGCTTTCCTCCATAAAACCTCACAATGGCTTCGTGTGTATTTAGGTTTGGACTCAAGTGCCACATCTCTGTCTGTGTGGTTGGCGACTCCTCAGGGGCTCCCAGTGGTCCCCACCATCTGCTGCACACATCCTCACGTAATCCCCTGCCCTGCAGTGTGGACTGGACTTAGTGACTCACTTCTAACCAATACAGGATCAAAAGTGAGAAGGTGTCACTTTCTAAATGTCATTGTAACACGCCTGTCTCTAGAGTCTTGTGCTCTGTCTCCTCTGTTCTCTCTGTTTGTATCCACCATATGCCAAGCATGGTGCCGAGAGCTGGAGAAAGAGCTGATTCAGCTGCACCCTGGCTTGGGAGATGATCCCAGGATAAGAAAGAGGAGAAGACGTGCTATCGAGTGCCTGACATTCTAAGAGAGGAAAGTGATCTAGGAGGCCCTCAGAATATTCTAGATTAGGAAGCTACCTGAAGATGGTAGGAAATGAACACCATTTGCAGAGAAGAACCAGAGCCGTTTGGTCCATTCTATGCCTTTACTCAACCGTATGAAATATAGAATTAGTAGTTTATCAAATTGCGTAAAAAATGTCAACTGATATTTACATATAAACAAAATTTATAGATTTATTTGGAAGAATTGATATATTTCCCCTACTTATTTTCTCATCTGTGAACATGTACATCTCTTCATTGTCTTCAGTTTGTTCGTTTTTTCAATAACATTTTACACTCAGTGTTTAGAAATCATGATTGTAAAAATGCACCCTAATTATTCATGCAAACCTTATGAATGAAAATTTGGGGTGTTTCCAACCCTTAGTAATAGGTATTGTCATATGAACAATCTTGTCGACACCTCACCTTATAATTTTTCAAGGTTACATATGATATAGATTCCAGAATATTGGGTTACAGTGTAAAATAGTAAATATCCAAGTATAATTTTGCTAAATTTTGCGAGTTTCTGCTCCTTATGGGCTCTACCATTTGCATTCCACCACAATGTATTATAATACCTGTATCCCCACAGTCTCACTAACAAGTTTGTTATCAAAAAATTAAATTTTGCAAATCTAATAGGTGAAGTCTTGTATATTTCAATATATTTTAAATGTATAGTTCTCTATGAGGGATTTTAAGCACCTAATTAAGTATTGATGCCAATTTAAATTTCCTTTTGTGTTCTTAGATTGTTCATATATTTTGTTCATTTTTATTTCATTTTGTTGGTCATTTCCATCTCATTTTTTCACACATCATTGTATTAATGATATTATCCTAGTTTAAGAGGTTTTTAATTTTTTTTGCTTTTTTTTTAATTGAAACATTATTGATCACCCATTTTAAGTATTATAGCTTGTAATTACTTTCTGTCGTGTCCTTTTGACCTATTTGGCGGCATTAACCTTTTGTTTGTGTTTGCTTTGCTTTTATTAATTGCTGCTATGTCATCCATGTTAACTGCTGCTACATTACTAGCAGCATAATTTCACCAGTGATTTGAAATGCTATCTTTCTTAAATACTAAATTTCTATAAATCTAGGGTATCTCTTTGAATTCTCCATTCTTTTTCATTAGGTTTTATATTTACTTATAAACAAATTCCATATGGTCTTGATAATGAAGAATTTATAAAAAAATATTTTCGATCTCTGGTAGACTTACCCCTCCCTTTTGATTTGTTTCCTCATTTTTTTCTGATGAACGATTAATGTTTCATCAACATTTTATAATCATCTTATTTTGTTCTAGGTGAAGAAACAAATGAGACTATTTTTAATGTGATCATGACACACGTATAAAGTAACATAGGAGAAAATAAAATCCTAAGGATCATGTGGCTTTCTGGCCAAGAAAATATCTCTGACATTTCTCTATCGTTTGTGTATGTATGTTTTAAGAGTGTTCTAATGCTTAAATCACGTAATTAAACAGGCTTTGTCGAGTTCTTGTTAGCTTTATGCCAAATATTTTAACAATTTTGTGGCTATTGAAAATGGAATCTTGATTTGCGTAATGTAATCTAGATAGTTATTGTTATTACATAAGACATTTATTAATTTTATATGTGAATTTTTCTAAATCGCAACATGTAAATTTTATTTTAGTAAGTCGTCTTGTTTGTAATAGGTTTTTAATGAATTCTTTTTGATTTTCTAAATTCACAATACATTCACATAACACATTTTTCTCTATCTTGAGATATACAAATACGTATGGTCAAATCTTATTTTATCTAGTGTTTTGATATTTATGAGTCTTACATATTCTCAAAAGTAGTTTTGGCTTCTGTGGAAATTATTATGTGTTTTTCTTTCTTCTAATGCTTAATACTTTTGCAAAATATGGAAGTTAGTAATTCATTTCAGATTTATTTTTGTGAACGGTACCTAGCAAAAGCATAACTGGATTTAATTTCCAAATAAATAATATTTCAATCCCTGTAATGATGAAGTGCTTTCCCCTAAGTAATCTGAATCCTTTCCACATATACCAGAATCTGTTTCAAAATTCAAACTTTTATTCCCCTGAACTATTCGCTTATTCTTTGCCAATCTCATGCACTTTCAAGTATGTTCCTTTGCAATACATTTTATTGGACGGAGCAAATTACCTCTTTAATTTTTATTATTATTGTTCTTCTTATGTCTTGAACATTTTTGGGGCCATTTTTGCACATAATTTTTTTCATATTAACTTTGAGGTTATTTGACAAGTCCCGTAAACATCACTCTTTGGAATTTTTCAAGTTTAGCTTTATTGAATCTATTGATTAACATAGGGAGAATACATATATATGTGGCGTAACTTCCTAGCATCACTGCTGCCCGGCACATGGACACACGTGGGCATTTTGGTAGGAGCTGCTGAGTGGCTCCTGCGACAGGGGTATCAATGGACACATCTCCTGGGGCATCTGCTGGGACTTCTTCTTCCTTCATTCTCACAAGAGCTGGTGGTCACCAGACATACAGACCTGCCCATCTGATGGGGCAAATGCTATCTGAATAGTGAGTAAATTTCGGTGCATAATCATTAGGGAGGCCGCGGATGTCTGACATTTACTGGCCATGTGAATTGCTTCCCTGTGGAACCGCAGGAATATGTCCTTTGTCCCTATGGATAAATGAGAACTCTTTGTACAACTAGGATGCATACTACCCTTTCTCTGCCCATGAAGAATTTTCCAGTCTGGGGTTTGTCTTTTCACCTTTTGACATTATTCTGGTTTTTGTTCGGACCAGGAAAAGTCAGCATTTTCCTCAGTGGCTTCTGGCTCTCTGGTCATTCAACAGTAGTTCCTATTTCAAGATTATGGCAATAATAACTATCAGGGCTTTGTGTCTCTACATAGAGTCTTTGATTTTTCTGTAATTTTCCTCTTACTAAAAACATAAAATGAAAATTAATCAGATCTTTCTCATATTATGCGGCCAGATACAAAAGGCCACATAACATATAACCGTACTGATAGGAACAATCCACGATAGGTAAATTCACACACACAGAAAATGGAGTGGTAGTCAGGGACAGGGAGAGGCGGGATGGGGATTGACAGCTTAATGGCTAGAGAGTTGATGAAGCTGTTCGACCACTAGATGGTGGTAAGGGTTGCCCCATATTAAAAATGTACTTGATGCCACTGAATGGTAATTTTGAAAATATTAAAAACACTTTATTTTATACAAGGGATATTATTGAAAATAAAAGATGAAAAAATTTGAGGAGATGCAGGACAGAGACAAAAATGAGGAGAAGCACAGCGTCAAGGAAGGGCAAGAACAGATCTGGAGTGGGGACTGGTGAGGGTGTTTGTGGGAGCTCTGGAGCCAGGGGTCCCCTGGGTGCTGGTGTTTCTTCTAATTCTTCTGATGTTTCAGGAACGTTTATGTCAGGTTGCTCTAGCTCTACCTCTGGATCTTGATCTTTCTCCTGCTCTTTCTCTTGCTCTTTCTCCTGATCTTTCTCTTGATCTTTCTGTTGCTCCTGCTGTGGATCTTGCGTCTGATCTACCACTTGCTCTGGATCTTGCTCCTGCTCTACCTCTTGCTCTGGATCTTGCTCCTGCTCTACTTCTTGCTCTGGCTTGGGCTCTGGATCTTGCTCTCGCTCTGCCTCTGGCAGTGGAGGTGGAGCTGGAGCTGGAACTCGAGCCGAACATGGCAGCAGCTCTTGGGACAGTTGTTCAGCCTGGGCAGAAGCTGGAACTGGATAGACAACAATTGAAAATATCAATGTGAGTTTCTATGTCTCATCCAATGACACTGTCTTTCCAGAAGCCCAAGTCCAGAGGCCCAGCCTCAGGAAGTCTCCCCACACTGCAGAACACTGTATGATTGTTCTGAGTACTCAGTGCCCCTGTCCCCAGCCTGCTTCTGGAAACTCTGCTCTGTGTGGCCCAGCCCAGGCCCCTCCCCAAACCCGCACAGGCACCCACCCTCTTCCTCCTCACCCTCAGTCTCTGCCTCACTAGGCTCCAGGTGCTCCAGCTTCTCCAGCTGCGCCAGAAGAAGATCAGCCTTACGCTCCACCTCTGAACCTCGCATACTGATATGTACATAGGCCGAAAGAAACTTCAAAGAATGAAATTCAGGAGGCTCGTGGAAATCGGTGGAATAGAATTCCAGCCAGATCTTTAAGACAGAGGACATGGCACTGTGGGAGACAGGTGGGCAACAGCATCAGAGGCCTGGCCTATCCCTCTATGCTGCCCTCCCAAGGCTCCCCTGAGTGAGCTGCAGTCTAGTACCCTCTGCCCGTGCCTGTCCATAGACCAGCCCATCCAATGTCCACCCCCAGTATGGCAGTTCTGGCGCAAGATGGGCCTGGCAGCCAAGGAGGGGCTGGCAAAAGCCTCCATGGGAGGAGCCTTCAACCACTGATGTGACCACGTTTCCCTTCTTCAGGGAAACCTGACAACCTCCTCTGTCTGTGTCACTGCCCCGTCCCTGCTGGAATGACCTGTCCACCCCAGGAGGGTGCTGTCTGCTCTGGGCATTACTCACTGTCAAACAGGAGGTGTCCAGCAATATCTGATAAATGAGGAAACAGAGGGAGGCGCTGCTCCCCTGGCCTACCCAGGGCCCTTGGAAAAGCCCAAACTTGACCTCACACGTGAATGTACTGCCCAAGTGTCGGCATGAAAATCTGCATATCCTTTTCCCAGTGACAGCAATCTCTTGGCCCTGACCACACTCTGCACCCTCAGCACCAGCTGAGCATCCCCATGGAGGCTCCAGCCCCGAGTGTGAGCGGGATGCTCTGCACACCTCCTGCTCTGGCTCAGCACGGGCTCTGGGGGTGTGGGCAGGGCTGGGTGGGAGGGCGAGGGGATGGATTCTCTCTGGGCTCACTCTGCTCTCCAGCCTCTCCCACACCCTACGGTGCCTGGGACCACATCCCCAGCCGTCTTGACCTCTTTCCCTGCAGGGAAAGCCTTGAGCCCTCAGCCCTGTAGCAGGAATCATAAGATGTGTGAGAGCCAGAGTTCTGCCAGCCCCCCACCCACACGCCCCGCAGAATACACGCAGTTGTGTGGAGATGGGAGCCCCTCCTTCTGCACCTAAACTCCACTTACCATTTTAGCTGCTCCAGGGATTCCCCATCCCCGTCACAATCAGAAATCATGTTTCCATACCTAGAAGAGGTCAGGAGTGTGTCAAATCTACCACATGGTGGCACTACCTGCTTCTCATGTCTACTGTGACTGTCTCACCTCTGACTAGATTGGAAGCCCAGGAGGGCAGGGAATGCAGTCTCCTCGGTTCATTGGATTATGGTCAGTGCCCAGAAAGAGACTGAACATAGTGTGGCATCACGTATGATTGTTGAAGGAATGAACCCCAACCAACTCCTCCCAAGATATCTGGGTGCACCTGAAGCCGCACTGCCCGCCTCTGGTCTCCCTGCTTTGAATTCACGCAGAAGCCTACAGATAGAATCTCAAATTTCCTGTAAAAATGTGAAAACAGTGAAGCCCAAGTCAACGAGGTCAGTGAGGGGGTGACAGAGACTTCCTCGTGGGGGTGTCAGGAATCCTGAATGAGGACGACCGCGGCCCCTCCAGCAGACCTTCCACAGGGCTGGACTCAGGAGCAGCACTTTCCATGGGGGACCCACTGGAGCTTGTTCCTGTGACCACCCACTGAACACAGGAGGAAACTGAGGCTCAGAGGGGTGTGGTGACAGTCCTAAGACTCACAGCTGGGAGGCGGCCTAGTGGCACTGTGTGATCCAGGGCCTGAGTGCTCACCTGAGGAAAAGCAGGTGCAGCACATGCCGGGGACTGGCAACGTTCTTGTAGCTTGACAGAAACAGGTGGACATAAGATTGGTCACCACCCAAGACAGCAGGCACCAGGTGCTCCACCCGCTTCTTCAGGGTGCGTGCCGGGAGAGGCCACACCATGTGGGTGGCATCTGAGCTCAATGAAGATGTATCTTCACTCTAGGACAGGACAGGGGAGAGATACACAGTGACAGTACCGTGAACCCCAAGGAGGGCAGGGGCTGGAGGCCAGTCTTGACCCCAGGGAGGACATGAGAAGACAGCCTGAGGGCCCAGGGTTAATGGACAGGGTGGTGGTTGCCACCCCGGCAGTCCCCGTTCACCCTCCAGCCAGACCTGAGGTGTGAACACACCAGGACCAGCAGGTTTATAAACCCCCCACCCTCTGCCCCTGCCCTGGGAGGGTGTCCCATGTCCCCGTTCCCCACACACTCAGGAGGAGGGGGTGCAGTCACCCAGGGAGGCTCATAGTGCTGGCCTGGCCTTGCCCAACCTCCTCTGGGCCACCTGACATTACCTTTGGGGACCACCTCCCAGACGGCCACAGGGGTCGAGGGCGAGGGCTGAACCAGCGCCGGAAGCATTGGACAAGCCTCTCAGCACAGGGCTTCCTGGGGCTACGGCCCCGGGACCTCGGGATACAGCACAACATCTCACTCTGCCTGTGGCCAAGTGAGCTGGGGAAGGGGCTGTGTATAGAATGTGGGTGCCAGGTTACCGAGTTCCGAGTTCTGTTGGGGTCTGTCGTCAAGGAAGTGAAGTCACTTCCTGATACCTCATTTCCTGAGCCCCTCCTCTGTGTTCAAGACTGCAAATGCCCCTCTGGGTTCCTGTCTGCTGACCCTCCTTCCCCATGAACTCTCTCTATTGCCCACACTTCCACCAACACTGCCTGACCACACCCCTGTGCAAGGCCTGGGTGCAGCCAGCGTCACAGCTCGGAGGAGATACACGTAGGTTCATCCCCAGCTCCTGCTTCTTATCACTTTATGTGACCCTGGACAAGCCATTGTCACTCTCATGACCTCCCCAGTCTCCCCTTTTGCACAGTGGGGATCTTTCTAGCATCTTCTTCCTAGGGATGGCATCAGGCATGTGTGAGAAAACATCTCTGAAACCTATGGCCGGTGTCACATGCAGCTAATAAACAAGACTAGAGATAAAATCCACGACGGTGTGGAAGGTAGCATGGAATACGACTAACGACAGGTCTGGTTCCTGTCATATAATCTTGAAAATGTCACTTTTGCTCTTGGTCTGTTTTCCCTGTCTGCACCATGCGACAGTTGGAATTTCGTGCATTCACATACTGCTTTCCTCCATAAAACCTCACAATGGCTTCGTGTGTATTTAGGTTTGGACTCAAGTGCCACATCTCTGTCTGTGTGGTTGGCGACTCCTCAGGGGCTCCCAGTGGTCCCCACCATCTGCTGCACACATCCTCACGTAATCCCCTGCCCTGCAGTGTGGACTGGACTTAGTGACTCACTTCTAACCAATACAGGATCAAAAGTGAGAAGGTGTCACTTTCTAAATGTCATTGTAACACGCCTGTCTCTAGAGTCTTGTGCTCTGTCTCCTCTGTTCTCTCTGTTTGTATCCACCATATGCCAAGCATGGTGCCGAGAGCTGGAGAAAGAGCTGATTCAGCTGCACCCTGGCTTGGGAGATGATCCCAGGATAAGAAAGAGGAGAAGACGTGCTATCGAGTGCCTGACATTCTAAGAGAGGAAAGTGATCTAGGAGGCCCTCAGAATATTCTAGATTAGGAAGCTACCTGAAGATGGTAGGAAATGAACACCATTTGCAGAGAAGAACCAGAGCCGTTTGGTCCATTCTATGCCTTTACTCAACCGTATGAAATATAGAATTAGTAGTTTATCAAATTGCGTAAAAAATGTCAACTGTTATTTACATATAAACAAAATTTATAGATTTATTTGGAAGAATTGATATATTTTCCCTACTTATTTTCTCATCTGTGAACATGTACATCTCTTCATTGTCTTCAGTTTGTTCGTTTTTTCAATAACATTTTACACTCAGTGTTTAGAAATCATGATTTTAAAAATGCACCCTAATTATTCATGCAAACCTTATGAATGAAAATTTGGGGTGTTTCCAACCCTTAGTAATAGGTATTGTCATATTAACAATCTTGTCGACACCTCACCTTATAATTTTTCAAGGTTACATATGATATAGATTCCAGAATATTGGGTTACAGTGTAAAATAGTAAATATCCAAGTATAATTTTGCTAAATTTTGCGAGTTTCTGCTCCTTATGGGCTCTACCATTTGCATTCCACCACAATGTATTATAATACCTGTATCCCCACAGTCTCACTAACAAGTTTGTTATCAAAAAATTAAATTTTGCAAATCTAATAGGTGAAGTCTTGTATATTTCAATATATTTTAAATGTATAGTTCTCTATGAGGGATTTTAAGCACCTAATTAAGTATTGATGCCAATTTAAATTTCCTTTTGTGTTCTTAGATTGTTCATATATTTTGTTCATTTTTATTTCATTTTGTTGGTCATTTCCATCTCATTTTTTCACACATCATTGTATTAATGATATTATCCTAGTTTAAGAGGTTTTTAATTTTTTTTGCTTTTTTTTAATTGAAACATTATTGATCACCCATTTTAAGTATTATAGCTTGTAATTACTTTCTGTCGTGTCCTTTTGACCTATTTGGCGGCATTAACTTTTGTTTGTGTTTGCTTTGCTTTTATTAATTGCTGCTATGTCATCCATGTTAACTGCTGCTACATTACTAGCAGCATAATTTCACCAGTGATTTGAAATGCTATCTTTCTTAAATACTAAATTTCTATAAATCTTGGGTATCTCTTTGAATTCTCCATTCTTTTTCATTAGGTTTTATATTTACTTATAAACAAATTCCATATGGTCTTGATAATGAAGAATTTATAAAAAAATATTTTCGATCTCTGGTAGACTTACCCCTCCCTTTTGATTTGTTTCCTCATTTTTTTCTGATGAACGATTAATGTTTCATCAACATTTTATAATCATCTTATTTTGTTCTAGGTGAAGAAACAAATGAGACTATTTTTAATGTGATCATGACACACGTATAAAGTAACTTAGGAGAAAATAAAATCCTTAGGATCATGTGGCTTTCTGGCCAAGAAAATATCTCTGACATTTCTCTATCGTTTGTGTATGTATGTTTTAAGAGTGTTCTAATGCTTAAATCACGTAATTAAACAGGCTTTGTCGAGTTCTTGTTAGCTTTATGCCAAATATTTTAACAATTTTGTGGCTATTGAAAATGGAATCTTGATTTGCGTAATGTAATCTAGATAGTTATTGTTATTACATAAGACATTTATTAATTTTATATGTGAATTTTTCTAAATCGCAACATGTAAATTTTATTTTAGTAAGTCGTCTTGTTTGTAATAGGTTTTTAATGAATTCTTTTTGATTTTCTAAATTCACAATACATTCACATAACACATTTTTCTCTATCTTGAGATATACAAATACGTATGGTCAAATCTTATTTTATCTAGTGTTTTGATATTTATGAGTCTTACATATTCTCAAAAGTAGTTTTGGCTTCTGTGGAAATTATTATGTGTTTTTCTTTCTTCTAATGCTTAATACTTTTGCAAAATATGGAAGTTAGTAATTCATTTCAGATTTATTTTTGTGAACGGTACCTAGCAAAAGCATAACTGGATTTAATTTCCAAATAAATAATATTTCAATCCCTGTAATGATGAAGTGCTTTCCCCTAAGTAATCTGAATCCTTTCCACATATACCAGAATCTGTTTCAAAATTCAAACTTTTATTCCCCTGAACTATTCGCTTATTCTTTGCCAATCTCATGCACTTTCAAGTATGTTCCTTTGCAATACATTTTATTGGACGGAGCAAATTACCTCTTTAATTTTTATTATTATTGTTCTTCTTATGTCTTGAACATTTTTGGGGCCATTTTTGCACATAATTTTTTTCATATTAACTTTGAGGTTATTTGACAAGTCCCGTAAACATCACTCTTTGGAATTTTTCAAGTTTAGCTTTATTGAATCTATTGATTAACATAGGGAGAATACATATATATGTGGCGTAACTTCCTAGCATCACTGCTGCCCGGCACATGGACACACGTGGGCATTTTGGTAGGAGCTGCTGAGTGGCTCCTGCGACAGGGGTATCAATGGACACATCTCCTGGGGCATCTGCTGGGACTTCTTCTTCCTTCATTCTCACAAGAGCTGGTCGTCACCAGACATACAGACCTGCCCATCTGATGGGGCAAATGCTATCTGAATAGTGAGTAAATTTCGGTGCATAATCATTAGGGAGGCCGCGGATGTCTGACATTTACTGGCCATGTGAATTGCTTCCCTGTGGAACTGCAGGAATATGTCCTTTGTCCCTATGGATAAATGAGAACTCTTTGTACAACTAGGATGCATACTACCCTTTCTCTGCCCATGAAGAATTTTCCAGTCTGGGGTTTGTCTTTTCACCTTTTGACATTATTCTGGTTTTTGTTCGGACCAGGAAAAGTCAGCATTTTCCTCAGTGGCTTCTGGCTCTCTGGTCATTCAACAGTAGTTCCTATTTCAAGATTATGGCAATAATAACTATCAGGGCTTTGTGTCTCTACATAGAGTCTTTGATTTTTCTGTAATTTTCCTCTTACTAAAAACATAAAATGAAAATTAATCAGATCTTTCTCATATTATGCGGCCAGATACAAAAGGCCACATAACATATAACCGTACTGATAGGAACAATCCACGATAGGTAAATTCACACACACAGAAAATGGAGTGGTAGTCAGGGACAGGGAGAGGCGGGATGGGGAATGACAGCTTAATGGCTACAGAGTTGATGAAGCTGTTCGATCACTAGATGGTGGTAAGGGTAGCCCCATATTAAAAATGTACTTAATGCCACTGAATGGTAATTTTGAAAATATTAAAAACACTTTATTTTATACAAGGGATATTATTGAAAATAAAAGATGAAAAAATTTGAGGAGATGCAGGACAGAGACAAAAATGAGGAGAAGCACAGCGTCAAGGAAGGGCAAGAACAGATCTGGAGTGGGGACTGGTGAGGGTGTTTGTGGGAGCTCTAGAGCCAGGGCTCCCCTGGGTGCTGGTGTTTCTTCTAATTCTTCTGATGTTTCAGGAACGGTTATGTCAGGTTGCTCTAGCTCTACCTCTGGATCTTGATCTTTCTACTGCTCTTTCTCTTGCTCTTTCTCCTGATCTTTCTCTTGATCTTTCTGTTGCTCCTGCTCTGGATCTTGCGTCTGATCTACCACTTGCTCTGGATCTTGCTCCTGCTCTACCTCTTGCTCTGGATCTTGCTCCTGCTCTACTTCTTGCTCTGGCTTGGGCTCTGGATCTTGCTCTCGCTCTGCCTCTGGCAGTGGAGGTGGAGCTGGAGCTGGAACTCGAGCCGAACATGGCAGCAGCTCTTGGGACAGTTGTTCAGCCTGGGCAGAAGCTGGAACTGGATAGACAACAATTGAAAATATCAATGTGAGTTTCTATGTCTCATCCAATGACACTGTCTTTCCAGAAGCCCAAGTCCAGAGGCCCAGCCTCAGGAAGTCTCCCCACACTGCAGAACACTGTATGATTGTTCTGAGTACTCAGTGCCCCTGTCCCCAGCCTGCTTCTGGAAACTCTGCTCTGTGTGGCCCAGCCCAGGCCCCTCCCCAAACCCGCACAGGCACCCACCCTCTTCCTCCTCACCCTCAGTCTCCGCCTCACTAGGCTCCAGGTGCTCCAGCTTCTCCAGCTGCGCCAGAAGAAGATCAGCCTTACGCTCCACCTCTGAACCTCGCATACTGATATGTACATAGGCCGAAAGAAACTTCAAAGAATGAAATTCAGGAGGCTCGTGGAAATCGGTGGAATAGAATTCCAGCCAGATCTTTAAGACAGAGGACATGGCACTGTGGGAGACAGGTGGGCAACAGCATCAGAGGCCTGGCCTATCCCTCTATGCTGCCCTCCCAAGGCTCCCCTGAGTGAGCTGCAGTCTAGTACCCTCTGCCCGTGCCTGTCCATAGACCAGCCCATCCAATGTCCACCCCCAGTATGGCAGTTCTGGTGCAAGATAGGCCTGGCAGCCAAGGAGGGGCTGGCAAAAGCCTCCATGGGAGGAGCCTTCAACCACTGATGTGACCACGTTTCCCTTCTTCAGGGAAACCTGACAACCTCCTCTGTCTGTGTCACTGCCCCATCCCTGCTGGAATGACCTGTCCACCCCAGGAGGGTGCTATCTGCTCTGGGCCTTACTCACTGGCAAACAGGAGGTGTCCAGCAATATCTGATAAATGAGGAAACAGAGGGAGGCGCTGCTCCCCTGGCCTACCAAGGGCCCTTGGAAAAGCCCAAACTTGACCTCACACGTGAATGTACTGCCCAAGTGTCTGCATGAAAATCTGCATATCCTTTTCCCAGTGACAGCAATCTCTTGGCCCTGACCACACTCTGCACCCTCAGCACCAGCTGAGCATCCCCATGGAGGCTCCAGCCCCGAGTGTGAGCGGGATGCTCTGCACACCTCCTGCTCTGGCTCAGCACGGGCTCTGGGGGTGTGGGCAGGGCTGGGTGGGAGGGCGAGGGGATGGATTCTCTCTGGGCTCACTCTGCTCTCCAGCCTCTCGCACACCCTACGGTGCCTGGGACCACATCCCCAGCCGTCTTGACTCCTTTCCCTGCAGGGAAAGCCTTGAGCCCTCAGCCCTGTAGCAGGAATCATAAGATGTGTGAGAGCCAGAGTTCTGCCAGCCCCCCACCCACACGCCCCCGCAGACTACACGCAGTTGTGTGGAGATGGGAGCCCCTCCTTCTGCACCTAAACTCCACTTACCATTTTAGCTGCTCCAGGGATTCCCCATCCCCGTCACAATCAGAAATCATGTTTCCATACCTAGAAGAGGTCAGGAGTGTGTCAAATCTACCACATGGTGGCACTACCTGCTTCTCATGTCTACTGTGACTGTCTCACCTCTGACTAGAATGGAAGCCCAGGAGGGCAGGGAATGCAGTCTCCTCGGTTCACTGGATCATGGTCAGTGCCCAGAAAGGGACTGCACCTAGTGTGGCTTCACGTATGATTGTTGAAGGAATGAACCCCAACCAACTCCTCCCAAGATATCTGGGTGCACCTGAAGCCGCACTGCCCGCCTCTGGTCTCCCTGCTTTGAATTCACGCAGAAGCCTACAGATAGAATCTCAAATTTCCTGTAAAAATGTGAAAACAGTGAAGCCCAAGTCAACGAGGTCAGTGAGGGGGTGACAGAGACTTCCTCGTGGGGGTGTCAGGAATCCTGAATGAGGACGACCGTGGCCCCTTCAGCAGACCTTCCACAGGGCTGGACTCAGGAGCAGCACTTTCCATGGGGGACCCACTGGAGCTTGTTCCTGTGACCACCCACTGAACACAGGAGGAAACTGAGGCTCAGAGGGGTGTGGTGACAGTCCTAAGACTCACAGCTGGGAGGCGGCCTAGTGGCACTGTGTGATCCAGGGCCTGAGTGCTCACCTGAGGAAAAGCAGGTGCAGCACATGCCGGGGACTGGCAACGTTCTTGTAGCTTGACAGAAACAGGTGGACATAAGATTGGTCACCACCCAAGACAGCAGGCACCAGGTGCTCCACCCGCTTCTTCAGGGTGCGTGCCGGGAGAGGCCACACCATGTGGGTGGCATCTGAGCTCAATGAAGATGTGTCTTCACTCTAGGACAGGACAGGGGAGAGATACACAGTGACACTACCGTGAACCCCAAGGAGGGCAGGGGCTGGAGGCCAGTCTTGACCCCAGGGAGGACATGAGAAGACAGCCTGAGGGCCCAGGGTTAATGGACAGGGTGGTGGTTGCCACCCCGGCAGTCCCCGTTCACCCTCCAGCCAAACCTGAGGTGTGAACACACCAGGACCAGCAGGTTTATAAACCCCCCACCCTCTGCCCCTGCCCTGGGAGGGTGTCCCATGTCCCCGTTCCCCACACACTCAGGAGGAGGGGGTGCAGTCACCCAGGGAGGCTCATAGTGCTGGCCTGGCCTTGCCCAACCTCCTCTGGGCCACCTGACATTACCTTTGGGGACCTCCTCCCAGACGGCCACAGGGGTCGAGGGCGAGGGCTGAACCAGCACCGGAAGCATTGGACAAGCCTCTCAGCACAGGGCTTCCTGGGGCTACGGCCCCGGGACCTCGGGATACAGCACAACATCTCACTCTGCCTGTGGCCAAGTGAGCTGGGGAAGGGGCTGTGTATAGAATGTGGGTGCCAGGTTACCGAGTTCCGAGTTCTCTTGGGGTCTGTCGTCAAGGAAGTGAAGTCACTTCCTGATACCTCATTTCCTGAGCCCCTCCTCTGTGTTCAAGACTGCAAATGCCCCTCTGGGTACCTGTCTGCTGACCCTCCTTCCCCATGAACTCTCTCTATTGCCCACACTTCCACCAACACTGCCTGACCACACCCCTGTGCAAGGCCTGGGTGCAGCCAGCGTCACAGCTCGGAGGAGATACACGTAGGTTCATCCCCAGCTCCTGCTTCTTATCACTTTACGTGACCCTGGACAAGCCATTGTCACTCTCATGACCTCCCCAGTCTCCCCTTTTGCACAGTGGGGATCTTTCTAGCATCTTCTTCCTAGGGATGGCATCAGGCATGTGTGAGAAAACATCTCTGAAACCTATGGCCGGTGTCACATGCAGCTAATAAACAAGACTAGAGATAAAATCCACGACGGTGTGGAAGGTAGCATGGAATACGACTAACGACAGGTCTGGTTCCTGTCATATAATCTTGAAAATGTCACTTTTGCTCTTGGTCTGTTTTCCCTGTCTGCACCATGCGACAGTTGGAATTTCATGCATTCACATACTGCTTTCCTCCATAAAACCTCACAATGGCTTCGTGTGTATTTAGGTTTGGACTCAAGTGCCACATCTCTGTCTGTGTGGTTGGCGACTCCTCAGGGGCTCCCAGTGGTCCCCACCATCTGCTGCACACATCCTCACGTAATCCCCTGCCCTGCAGTGTGGACTGGACTTAGTGACTCACTTCTAACCAATACAGGATCAAAAGTGAGAAGGTGTCACTTTCTAAATGTCATTGTAACACGCCTGTCTCTAGAGTCTTGTGCTCTGTCTCCTCTGTTCTCTCTGTTTGTATCCACCATATGCCAAGCATGGTGCCGAGAGCTGGAGAAAGAGCTGATTCAGCTGCACCCTGGCTTGGGAGATGATCCCAGGATAAGAAAGAGGAGAAGACGTGCTATCGAGTGCCTGACATTCTAAGAGAGGAAAGTGATCTAGGAGGCCCTCAGAATATTCTAGATTAGGAAGCTACCTGAAGATGGTAGGAAATGAACACCATTTGCAGAGAAGAACCAGAGCCGTTTGGTCCATTCTATGCCTTTACTCAACCGTATGAAATATAGAATTAGTAGTTTATCAAATTGCGTAAAAAATGTCAACTGTTATTTACATATAAACAAAATTTATAGATTTATTTGGAAGAATTGATATATTTTCCCTACTTATTTTCTCATCTGTGAACATGTACATCTCTTCATTGTCTTCAGTTTGTTCGTTTTTTCAATAACATTTTACACTCAGTGTTTAGAAATCATGATTGTAAAAATGCACCCTAATTATTCATGCAAACCTTATGAATGAAAATTTGGGGTGTTTCCAACCCTTAGTAATAGGTATTGTCATATGAACAATCTTGTCGACACCTCACCTTATAATTTTTCAAGGTTACATATGATATAGATTCCAGAATATTGGGTTACAGTGTAAAATAGTAAATATCCAAGTATAATTTTGCTAAATTTTGCGAGTTTCTGCTCCTTATGGGCTCTACCATTTGCATTCCACCACAATGTATTATAATACCTGTATCCCCACAGTCTCACTAACAAGTTTGTTATCAAAAAATTAAATTTTGCAAATCTAATAGGTGAAGTCTTGTATATTTCAATATATTTTAAATGTATAGTTCTCTATGAGGGATTTTAAGCACCTAATTAAGTATTGATGCCAATTTAAATTTCCTTTTGTGTTCTTAGATTGTTCATATATTTTGTTCATTTTTATTTCATTTTGTTGGTCATTTCCATCTCATTTTTTCACACATCATTGTATTAATGATATTATCCTAGTTTAAGAGGTTTTTAATTTTTTTTGCTTTTTTTTTAATTGAAACATTATTGATCACCCATTTTAAGTATTATAGCTTGTAATTACTTTCTGTCATGTCCTTTTGACCTATTTGGCGGCATTAACCTTTTGTTTGTGTTTGCTTTGCTTTTATTAATTGCTGCTATGTCATCCATGTTAACTGCTGCTACATTACTAGCAGCATAATTTCACCAGTGATTTGAAATGCTATCTTTCTTAAATACTAAATTTCTATAAATCTTGGGTATCTCTTTGAATTCTCCATTCTTTTTCATTAGGTTTTATATTTACTTATAAACAAATTCCATATGGTCTTGATAATGAAGAATTTATAAAAAAATATTTTCGATCTCTGGTAGACTTACCCCTCCCTTTTGATTTGTTTCCTCATTTTTTTCTGATGAACGATTAATGTTTCATCAACATTTTATAATCATCTTATTTTGTTCTAGGTGAAGAAACAAATGAGACTATTTTTAATGTGATCATGACACACGTATAAAGTAACTTAGGAGAAAATAAAATCCTTAGGATCATGTGGCTTTCTGGCCAAGAAAATATCTCTGACATTTCTCTATCGTTTGTGTATGTATGTTTTAAGAGTGTTCTAATGCTTAAATCACGTAATTAAACAGGCTTTGTCGAGTTCTTGTTAGCTTTATGCCAAATATTTTAACAATTTTGTGGCTATTGAAAATGGAATCTTGATTTGCGTAATGAAATCTAGATAGTTATTGTTATTACATAAGACATTTATTAATTTTATATGTGAATTTTTCTAAATCGCAACATGTAAATTTTATTTTAGTAAGTCGTCTTGTTTGTAATAGGTTTTTAATGAATTCTTTTTGATTTTCTAAATTCACAATACATTCACATAACACATTTTTCTCTATCTTGAGATATACAAATACGTATGGTCAAATCTTATTTTATCTAGTGTTTTGATATTTATGAGTCTTACATATTCTCAAAAGTAGTTTTGGCTTCTGTGGAAATTATTATGTGTTTTTCTTTCTTCTAATGCTTAATACTTTTGCAAAATATGGAAGTTAGTAATTCATTTCAGATTTATTTTTGTGAACGGTACCTAGCAAAAGCATAACTGGATTTAATTTCCAAATAAATAATATTTCAATCCCTGTAATGATGAAGTGCTTTCCCCTAAGTAATCTGAATCCTTTCCACATATACCAGAATCTGTTTCAAAATTCAAACTTTTATTCCCCTGAACTATTCGCTTATTCTTTGCCAATCTCATGCACTTTCAAGTATGTTCCTTTGCAATACATTTTATTGGACGGAGCAAATTACCTCTTTAATTTTTATTATTATTGTTCTTCTTATGTCTTGAACATTTTTGGGGCCATTTTTGCACATAATTTTTTTCATATTAACTTTGAGGTTATTTGACAAGTCCCGTAAACATCACTCTTTGGAATTTTTCAAGTTTAGCTTTATTGAATCTATTGATTAACATAGGGAGAATACATATATATGTGGCGTAACTTCCTAGCATCACTGCTGCCCGGCACATGGACACACGTGGGCATTTTGGTAGGAGCTGCTGAGTGGCTCCTGCGACAGGGGTATCAATGGACACATCTCCTGGGGCATCTGCTGGGACTTCTTCTTCCTTCATTCTCACAAGAGCTGGTGGTCACCAGACATACAGACCTGCCCATCTGATGGGGCAAATGCTATCTGAATAGTGAGTAAATTTCGGTGCATAATCATTAGGGAGGCCGCGGATGTCTGACATTTACTGGCCATGTGAATTGCTTCCCTGTGGAACTGCAGGAATATGTCCTTTGTCCCTATGGATAAATGAGAACTCTTTGTACAACTAGGATGCATACTACCCTTTCTCTGCCCATGAAGAATTTTCCAGTCTGGGGTTTGTCTTTTCACCTTTTGACATTATTCTGGTTTTTGTTCGGACCAGGAAAAGTCAGCATTTTCCTCAGTGGCTTCTGGCTCTCTGGTCATTCAACAGTAGTTCCTATTTCAAGATTATGGCAATAATAACTATCAGGGCTTTGTGTCTCTACATAGAGTCTTTGATTTTTCTGTAATTTTCCTCTTACTAAAAACATAAAATGAAAATTAATCAGATCTTTCTCATATTATGCGGCCAGATACAAAAGGCCACATAACATATAACCGTACTGATAGGAACAATCCACGATAGGTAAATTCACACACACAGAAAATGGAGTGGTAGTCAGGGACAGGGAGAGGCGGGATGGGGATTGACAGCTTAATGGCTACAGAGTTGATGAAGCTGTTCGACCACTAGATGGTGGTAAGGGTTGCCCCATATTAAAAATGTACTTGATGCCACTGAATGGTAATTTTGAAAATATTAAAAACACTTTATTTTATACAAGGGATATTATTGAAAATAAAAGATGAAAAAATTTGAGGAGATGCAGGACAGAGACAAAAATGAGGAGAAGCACAGCGTCAAGGAAGGGCAAGAACAGATCTGGAGTGGGGACTGGTGAGGGTGTTTGTGGGAGCTCTGGAGCCAGGGCTCCCCTGGGTGCTGGTGTTTCTTCTAATTCTTCTGATGTTTCAGGAACGGTTATGTCAGGTTGCTCTAGCTCTACCTCTGGATCTTGATCTTTCTCCTGCTCTTTCTCTTGCTCTTTCTCCTGATCTTTCTCTTGATCTTTCTGTTGCTCCTGCTCTGGATCTTGCGTCTGATCTACCACTTGCTCTGGATCTTGCTCCTGCTCTACCTCTTGCTCTGGATCTTGCTCCTGCTCTACTTCTTGCTCTGGCTTGGACTCTGGATCTTGCTCTCGCTCTGCCTCTGGCAGTGGAGGTGGAGCTGGAGCTGGAACTCGAGCCGAACATGGCAGCAGCTCTTGGGACAGTTGTTCAGCCTGGGCAGAAGCTGGAACTGGATAGACAACAATTGAAAATATCAATGTGAGTTTCTATGTCTCATCCAATGACACTGTCTTTCCAGAAGCCCAAGTCCAGAGGCCCAGCCTCAGGAAGTCTCCCCACACTGCAGAACACTGTATGATTGTTCTGAGTACTCAGTGCCCCTGTCCCCAGCCTGCTTCTGGAAACTCTGCTCAGTGTGGCCCAGCCCAGGCCCCTCCCCAAACCCGCACAGGCACCCACCCTCTTCCTCCTCACCCTCAGTCTCCGCCTCACTAGGCTCCAGGTGCTCCAGCTTCTCCAGCTGCGCCAGAAGAAGATCAGCCTTACGCTCCACCTCTGAACCTCGCATACTGATATGTACATAGGCCGAAAGAAACTTCAAAGAATGAAATTCAGGAGGCTCGTGGAAATCGGTGGAATAGAATTCCAGCCAGATCTTTAAGACAGAGGACATGGCACTGTGGGAGACAGGTGGGCAACAGCATCAGAGGCCTGGCCTATCCCTCTATGCTGCCCTCCCAAGGCTCCCCTGAGTGAGCTGCAGTCTAGTACCCTCTGCCCGTGCCTGTCCATAGACCAGCCCATCCAATGTCCACCCCCAGTATGGCAGTTCTGGCGCAAGATGGGCCTGGCAGCCAAGGAGGGGCTGGCAAAAGCCTCCATGGGAGGAGCCTTCAACCACTGATGTGACCACGTTTCCCTTCTTCAGGGAAACCTGACAACCTCCTCTGTCTGTGTCACTGCCCCATCCCTGCTGGAATGACCTGTCCACCCCAGGAGGGTGCTGTCTGCTCTGGGCATTACTCACTGGCAAACAGGAGGTGTCCAGCAATATCTGATAAATGAGGAAACAGAGGGAGGCGCTGCTCCCCTGGCCTACCCAGGGCCCTTGGAAAAGCCCAAACTTGACCTCACACGTGAATGTACTGCCCAAGTGTCGGCATGAAAATCTGCATATCCTTTTCCCAGTGACAGCAATCTCTTGGCCCTGACCACACTCTGCACCCTCAGCACCAGCTGAGCATCCCCATGGAGGCTCCAGCCCCGAGTGTGAGCGGGATGCTCTGCACACCTCCTGCACTGGCTCAGCACGGGCTCTGGGGGTGTGGGCAGGGCTGGGTGGGAGGGCGAGGGGATGGATTCTCTCTGGGCTCACTCTGCTCTCCAGCCTCTCCCACACCCTACGGTGCCTGGGACCACATCCCCAGCCGTCTTGACTCCTTTCCCTGCAGGGAAAGCCTTGAGCCCTCAGCCATGTAGCAGGAATCATAAGATGTGTGAGAGCCAGAGTTCTGCCAGCCCCCCACCCACACGCCCCCGCAGACTACACGCAGTTGTGTGGAGATGGGAGCCCCTCCTTCTGCACCTAAACTCTACTTACCATTTTAGCTGCTCCAGGGATTCCCCATCCCCGTCACAATCAGAAATCATGTTTCCATACCTAGAAGAGGTCAGGAGTGTGTCAAATCTACCACATGGTGGCACTACCTGCTTCTCATGTCTACTGTGACTGTCTCACCTCTGACTAGATTGGAAGCCCAGGAGGGCAGGGAATGCAGTCTCCTCGGTTCATTGGATTATGGTCAGTGCCCAGAAAGGGACTGCACATAGTGTGGCTTCACGTATGATTGTTGAAGGAATGAACCCCAACCAACTCCTCCCAAGATATCTGGGTGCACCTGAAGCCGCACTGCCCGCCTCTGGTCTCCCTGCTTTGAATTCACGCAGAAGCCTACAGATAGAATCTCAAATTTCCTGTAAAAATGTGAAAACAGTGAAGCCCAAGTCAACGAGGTCAGTGAGGGGGTGACAGAGACTTCCTCGTGGGGGTGTCAGGAATCCTGAATGAGGACGACCGTGGCCCCTCCAGCAGACCTTCCACAGGGCTGGACTCAGGAGCAGCACTTTCCATGGGGGACCCACTGGAGCTTGTTCCTGTGACCACCCACTGAACACAGGAGGAAACTGAGGCTCAGAGGGGTGTGGTGACAGTCCTAAGACTCACAGCTGGGAGGCGGCCTAGTGGCACTGTGTGATCCAGGGACTGAGTGCTCACCTGAGGAAAAGCAGGTACAGCACATGCCGGGGACTGGCAACGTTCTTGTAGCTTGACAGAAACAGGTGGACATAAGATTGGTCACCACCCAAGACAGCAGGCACCAGGTGCTCCACCCGCTTCTTCAGGGTGCGTGCCGGGAGAGGCCACACCATGTGGGTGGCATCTGAGCTCAATGAAGATGTATCTTCACTCTAGGACAGGACAGGGGAGAGATACACAGTGACAATACCGTGAACCCCAAGGAGGGCAGGGGCTGGAGGCCAGTCTTGACCCCAGGGAGGACATGAGAAGACAGCCTGAGGGCCCAGGGTTAATGGACAGGGTGGTGGTTGCCACCCCGGCAGTCCCCGTTCACCCTCCAGCCAGACCTGAGGTGTGAACACACCAGGACCAGCAGGTTTATAAACCCCCCACCCTCTGCCCCTGCCCTGGGAGGGTGTCCCATGTCCCCGTTCCCCACACACTCAGGAGGAGGGGGTGCAGTCACCCAGGGAGGCTCATAGTGCTGGCCTGGCCTTGCCCAACCTCCTCTGGGCCACCTGACATTACCTTTGGGGACCTCCTCCCAGACGGCCACAGGGGTCGAGGGCGAGGGCTGAACCAGCACCGGAAGCATTGGACAAGCCTCTCAGCACAGGGCTTCCTGGGGCTACGGCCCCGGGACCTCGGGATACAGCACAACATCTCACTCTGCCTGTGGCCAAGTGAGCTGGGGAAGGGGCTGTGTATAGAATGTGGGTGCCAGGTTACCGAGTTCCGAGTTCTGTTGGGGTCTGTCGTCAAGGAAGTGAAGTCACTTCCTGATACCTCATTTCCTGAGCCCCTCCTCTGTGTTCAAGACTGCAAATGCCCCTCTGGGTACCTGTCTGCTGACCCTCCTTCCCCATGAACTCTCTCTATTGCCCACACTTCCACCAACACTGCCTGACCACACCCCTGTGCAAGGCCTGGGTGCAGCCAGCGTCACAGCTCGGAGGAGATACACGTAGGTTCATCCCCAGCTCCTGCTTCTTATCACTTTACGTGACCCTGGACAAGCCATTGTCACTCTCATGACCTCCCCAGTCTCCCCTTTTGCACAGTGGGGATCTTTCTAGCATCTTCTTCCTAGGGATGGCATCAGGCATGTGTGAGAAAACATCTCTGAAACCTATGGCCGGTGTCACATGCAGCTAATAAACAAGACTAGAGATAAAATCCACGACGGTGTGGAAGGTAGCATGGAATACGACTAACGACAGGTCTGGTTCCTGTCATATAATCTTGAAAATGTCACTTTTGCTCTTGGTCTGTTTTCCCTGCCTGCACCATGCGACAGTTGGAATTTCATGCATTCACATACTGCTTTCCTCCATAAAACCTCAATGGCTTCGTGTGTATTTAGGTTTGGACTCAAGTGCCACATCTCTGTCTGTGTGGTTGGCGACTCCTCAGGGGCTCCCAGTGGTCCCCACCATCTGCTGCACACATCCTCACGTA
This sequence comes from Cynocephalus volans, assembly GCF_027409185.1. Lineage (NCBI taxonomy): Eukaryota > Metazoa > Chordata > Mammalia > Dermoptera > Cynocephalidae > Cynocephalus > Cynocephalus volans. Next base: position 48,979,866 of record NC_084476.1, on the reverse strand, counting down.
ATCCCCTGCCCTGCAGTGTGGACTGGACTTAGTGACTCACTTCTAACCAATACAGGATCAAAAGTGAGAAGGTGTCACTTTCTAAATGTCATTGTAACACGCCTGTCTCTAGAGTCTTGTGCTCTGTCTCCTCTGTTCTCTCTGTTTGTATCCACCATATGCCAAGCATGGTGCCGAGAGCTGGAGAAAGAGCTGATTCAGCTGCACCCTGGCTTGGGAGATGATCCCAGGATAAGAAAGAGGAGAAGACGTGCTATCGAGTGCCTGACATTCTAAGAGAGGAAAGTGATCTAGGAGGCCCTCAGAATATTCTAGATTAGGAAGCTACCTGAAGATGGTAGGAAATGAACACCATTTGCAGAGAAGAACCAGAGCCGTTTGGTCCATTCTATGCCTTTACTCAACCGTATGAAATATAGAATTAGTAGTTTATCAAATTGCGTAAAAAATGTCAACTGTTATTTACATATAAACAAAATTTATAGATTTATTTGGAAGAATTGATATATTTTCCCTACTTATTTTCTCATCTGTGAACATGTACATCTCTTCATTGTCTTCAGTTTGTTCGTTTTTTCAATAACATTTTACACTCAGTGTTTAGAAATCATGATTGTAAAAATGCACCCTAATTATTCATGCAAACCTTATGAATGAAAATTTGGGGTGTTTCCAACCCTTAGTAATAGGTATTGTCATATGAACAATCTTGTCGACACCTCACCTTATAATTTTTCAAGGTTACATATGATATAGATTCCAGAATATTGGGTTACAGTGTAAAATAGTAAATATCCAAGTATAATTTTGCTAAATTTTGCGAGTTTCTGCTCCTTATGGGCTCTACCATTTGCATTCCACCACAATGTATTATAATACCTGTATCCCCACAGTCTCACTAACAAGTTTGTTATCAAAAAATTAAATTTTGCAAATCTAATAGGTGAAGTCTTGTATATTTCAATATATTTTAAATGTATAGTTCTCTATGAGGGATTTTAAGCACCTAATTAAGTATTGATGCCAATTTAAATTTCCTTTTGTGTTCTTAGATTGTTCATATATTTTGTTCATTTTTATTTCATTTTGTTGGTCATTTCCATCTCATTTTTTCACACATCATTGTATTAATGATATTATCCTAGTTTAAGAGGTTTTTAATTTTTTTTGCTTTTTTTAAAATTGAAACATTATTGATCACCCATTTTAAGTATTATAGCTTGTAATTACTTTCTGTCGTGTCCTTTTGACCTATTTGGCGGCATTAACCTTTTGTTTGTGTTTGCTTTGCTTTTATTAATTGCTGCTATGTCATCCATGTTAACTGCTGCTACATTACTAGCAGCATAATTTCACCAGTGATTTGAAATGCTATCTTTCTTAAATACTAAATTTCTATAAATCTTGGGTATCTCTTTGAATTCTCCATTCTTTTTCATTAGGTTTTATATTTACTTATAAACAAATTCCATATGGTCTTGATAATGAAGAATTTATAAAAAAATATTTTCGATCTCTGGTAGACTTACCCCTCCCTTTTGATTTGTTTCCTCATTTTTTTCTGATGAACGATTAATGTTTCATCAACATTTTATAATCATCTTATTTTGTTCTAGGTGAAGAAACAAATGAGACTATTTTTAATGTGATCATGACACACGTATAAAGTAACTTAGGAGAAAATAAAATCCTTAGGATCATGTGGCTTTCTGGCCAAGAAAATATCTCTGACATTTCTCTATCGTTTGTGTATGTATGTTTTAAGAGTGTTCTAATGCTTAAATCACGTAATTAAACAGGCTTTGTCGAGTTCTTGTTAGCTTTATGCCAAATATTTTAACAATTTTGTGGCTATTGAAAATGGAATCTTGATTTGCGTAATGTAATCTAGATAGTTATTGTTATTACATAAGACATTTATTAATTTTATATGTGAATTTTTCTAAATCGCAACATGTAAATTTTATTTTAGTAAGTCGTCTTGTTTGTAATAGGTTTTTAATGAATTCTTTTTGATTTTCTAAATTCACAATACATTCACATAACACATTTTTCTCTATCTTGAGATATACAAATACGTATGGTCAAATCTTATTTTATCTAGTGTTTTGATATTTATGAGTCTTACATATTCTCAAAAGTAGTTTTGGCTTCTGTGGAAATTATTATGTGTTTTTCTTTCTTCTAATGCTTAATACTTTTGCAAAATATGGAAGTTAGTAATTCATTTCAGATTTATTTTTGTGAACGGTACCTAGCAAAAGCATAACTGGATTTAATTTCCAAATAAATAATATTTCAATCCCTGTAATGATGAAGTGCTTTCCCCTAAGTAATCTGAATCCTTTCCACATATACCAGAATCTGTTTCAAAATTCAAACTTTTATTCCCCTGAACTATTCGCTTATTCTTTGCCAATCTCATGCACTTTCAAGTATGTTCCTTTGCAATACATTTTATTGGACGGAGCAAATTACCTCTTTAATTTTTATTATTATTGTTCTTCTTATGTCTTGAACATTTTTGGGGCCATTTTTGCACATAATTTTTTTCATATTAACTTTGAGGTTATTTGACAAGTCCCGTAAACATCACTCTTTGGAATTTTTCAAGTTTAGCTTTATTGAATCTATTGATTAACATAGGGAGAATACATATATATGTGGCGTAACTTCCTAGCATCACTGCTGCCCGGCACATGGACACACGTGGGCATTTTGGTAGGAGCTGCTGAGTGGCTCCTGCGACAGGGGTATCAATGGACACATCTCCTGGGGCATCTGCTGGGACTTCTTCTTCCTTCATTCTCACAAGAGCTGGTGGTCACCAGACATACAGACCTGCCCATCTGATGGGGCAAATGCTATCTGAATAGTGAGTAAATTTCGGTGCATAATCATTAGGGAGGCCGCGGATGTCTGACATTTACTGGCCATGTGAATTGCTTCCCTGTGGAACTGCAGGAATATGTCCTTTGTCCCTATGGATAAATGAGAACTCTTTGTACAACTAGGATGCATACTACCCTTTCTCTGCCCATGAAGAATTTTCCAGTCTGGGGTTTGTCTTTTCACCTTTTGACATTATTCTGGTTTTTGTTCGGACCAGGAAAAGTCAGCATTTTCCTCAGTGGCTTCTGGCTCTCTGGTCATTCAACAGTAGTTCCTATTTCAAGATTATGGCAATAATAACTATCAGGGCTTTGTGTCTCTACATAGAGTCTTTGATTTTTCTGTAATTTTCCTCTTACTAAAAACATAAAATGAAAATTAATCAGATCTTTCTCATATTATGCGGCCAGATACAAAAGGCCACATAACATATAACCGTACTGATAGGAACAATCCACGATAGGTAAATTCACACACACAGAAAATGGAGTGGTAGTCAGGGACAGGGAGAGGCGGGATGGGGAATGACAGCTTAATGGCTACAGAGTTGATGAAGCTGTTCGATCACTAGATGGTGGTAAGGGTAGCCCCATATTAAAAATGTACTTAATGCCACTGAATGGTAATTTTGAAAATATTAAAAACACTTTATTTTATACAAGGGATATTATTGAAAATAAAAGATGAAAAAATTTGAGGAGATGCAGGACAGAGACAAAAATGAGGAGAAGCACAGCGTCAAGGAAGGGCAAGAACAGATCTGGAGTGGGGACTGGTGAGGGTGTTTGTGGGAGCTCTAGAGCCAGGGCTCCCCTGGGTGCTGGTGTTTCTTCTAATTCTTCTGATGTTTCAGGAACGGTTATGTAAGGTTGCTCTAGCTCTACCTCTGGATCTTGATCTTTCTACTGCTCTTTCTCTTGCTCTTTCTCCTGATCTTTCTCTTGATCTTTCTGTTGCTCCTGCTCTGGATCTTGCGTCTGATCTACCACTTGCTCTGGATCTTGCTCCTGCTCTACCTCTTGCTCTGGATCTTGCTCCTGCTCTACTTCTTGCTCTGGCTTGGGCTCTGGATCTTGCTCTCGCTCTGCCTCTGGCAGTGGAGGTGGAGCTGGAGCTGGAACTCGAGCCGAACATGGCAGCAGCTCTTGGGACAGTTGTTCAGCCTGGGCAGAAGCTGGAACTGGATAGACAACAATTGAAAATATCAATGTGAGTTTCTATGTCTCATCCAATGACACTGTCTTTCCAGAAGCCCAAGTCCAGAGGCCCAGCCTCAGGAAGTCTCCCCACACTGCAGAACACTGTATGATTGTTCTGAGTACTCAGTGCCCCTGTCCCCAGCCTGCTTCTGGAAACTCTGCTCTGTGTGGCCCAGCCCAGGCCCCTCCCCAAACCCGCACAGGCACCCACCCTCTTCCTCCTCACCCTCAGTCTCCGCCTCACTAGGCTCCAGGTGCTCCAGCTTCTCCAGCTGCGCCAGAAGAAGATCAGCCTTACGCTCCACCTCTGAACCTCGCATACTGATATGTACATAGGCCGAAAGAAACTTCAAAGAATGAAATTCAGGAGGCTCGTGGAAATCGGTGGAATAGAATTCCAGCCAGATCTTTAAGACAGAGGACATGGCACTGTGGGAGACAGGTGGGCAACAGCATCAGAGGCCTGGCCTATCCCTCTATGCTGCCCTCCCAAGGCTCCCCTGAGTGAGCTGCAGTCTAGTACCCTCTGCCCGTGCCTGTCCATAGACCAGCCCATCCAATATCCACCCCCAGTATGGCAGTTCTGGTGCAAGATAGGCCTGGCAGCCAAGGAGGGGCTGGCAAAAGCCTCCATGGGAGGAGCCTTCAACCACTGATGTGACCACGTTTCCCTTCTTCAGGGAAACCTGACAACCTCCTCTGTCTGTGTCACTGCCCCATCCCTGCTGGAATGACCTGTCCACCCCAGGAGGGTGCTATCTGCTCTGGGCCTTACTCACTGGCAAACAGGAGGTGTCCAGCAATATCTGATAAATGAGGAAACAGAGGGAGGCGCTGCTCCCCTGGCCTACCAAGGGCCCTTGGAAAAGCCCAAACTTGACCTCACACATGAATGTACTGCCCAAGTGTCTGCATGAAAATCTGCATATCCTTTTCCCAGTGACAGCAATCTCTTGGCCCTGACCACACTCTGCACCCTCAGCACCAGCTGAGCATCCCCATGGAGGCTCCAGCCCCGAGTGTGAGCGGGATGCTCTGCACACCTCCTGCTCTGGCTCAGCACGGGCTCTGGGGGTGTGGGCAGGGCTGGGTGGGAGGGCGAGGGGATGGATTCTCTCTGGGCTCACTCTGCTCTCCAGCCTCTCGCACACCCTACGGTGCCTGGGACCACATCCCCAGCCGTCTTGACTCCTTTCCCTGCAGGGAAAGCCTTGAGCCCTCAGCCCTGTAGCAGGAATCATAAGATGTGTGAGAGCCAGAGTTCTGCCAGCCCCCCACCCACACGCCCCCGCAGACTACACGCAGTTGTGTGGAGATGGGAGCCCCTCCTTCTGCACCTAAACTCCACTTACCATTTTAGCTGCTCCAGGGATTCCCCATCCCCGTCACAATCAGAAATCATGTTTCCATACCTAGAAGAGGTCAGGAGTGTGTCAAATCTACCACATGGTGGCACTACCTGCTTCTCATGTCTACTGTGACTGTCTCACCTCTGACTAGAATGGAAGCCCAGGAGGGCAGGGAATGCAGTCTCCTCGGTTCACTGGATCATGGTCAGTGCCCAGAAAGGGACTGCACCTAGTGTGGCTTCACGTATGATTGTTGAAGGAATGAACCCCAACCAACTCCTCCCAAGATATCTGGGTGCACCTGAAGCCGCACTGCCCGCCTCTGGTCTCCCTGCTTTGAATTCACGCAGAAGCCTACAGATAGAATCTCAAATTTCCTGTAAAAATGTGAAAACAGTGAAGCCCAAGTCAACGAGGTCAGTGAGGGGGTGACAGAGACTTCCTCGTGGGGGTGTCAGGAATCCTGAATGAGGACGACCGTGGCCCCTTCAGCAGACCTTCCACAGGGCTGGACTCAGGAGCAGCACTTTCCATGGGGGACCCACTGGAGCTTGTTCCTGTGACCACCCACTGAACACAGGAGGAAACTGAGGCTCAGAGGGGTGTGGTGACAGTCCTAAGACTCACAGCTGGGAGGCGGCCTAGTGGCACTGTGTGATCCAGGGCCTGAGTGCTCACCTGAGGAAAAGCAGGTGCAGCACATGCCGGGGACTGGCAACGTTCTTGTAGCTTGACAGAAACAGGTGGACATAAGATTGGTCACCACCCAAGACAGCAGGCACCAGGTGCTCCACCCGCTTCTTCAGGGTGCGTGCCGGGAGAGGCCACACCATGTGGGTGGCATCTGAGCTCAATGAAGATGTGTCTTCACTCTAGGACAGGACAGGGGAGAGATACACAGTGACACTACCGTGAACCCCAAGGAGGGCAGGGGCTGGAGGCCAGTCTTGACCCCAGGGAGGACATGAGAAGACAGCCTGAGGGCCCAGGGTTAATGGACAGGGTGCTGGTTGCCACCCCGGCAGTCCCCGTTCACCCTCCAGCCAAACCTGAGGTGTGAACACACCAGGACCAGCAGGTTTATAAACCCCCCACCCTCTGCCCCTGCCCTGGGAGGGTGTCCCATGTCCCCGTTCCCCACACACTCAGGAGGAGGGGGTGCAGTCACCCAGGGAGGCTCATAGTGCTGGCCTGGCCTTGCCCAACCTCCTCTGGGCCACCTGACATTACCTTTGGGGACCTCCTCCCAGACGGCCACAGGGGTCGAGGGCGAGGGCTGAACCAGCACCGGAAGCATTGGACAAGCCTCTCAGCACAGGGCTTCCTGGGGCTACGGCCCCGGGACCTCGGGATACAGCACAACATCTCACTCTGCCTGTGGCCAAGTGAGCTGGGGAAGGGGCTGTGTATAGAATGTGGGTGCCAGGTTACCGAGTTCCGAGTTCTCTTGGGGTCTGTCGTCAAGGAAGTGAAGTCACTTCCTGATACCTCATTTCCTGAGCCCCTCCTCTGTGTTCAAGACTGCAAATGCCCCTCTGGGTACCTGTCTGCTGACCCTCCTTCCCCATGAACTCTCTCTATTGCCCACACTTCCACCAACACTGCCTGACCACACCCCTGTGCAAGGCCTGGGTGCAGCCAGCGTCACAGCTCGGAGGAGATACACGTAGGTTCATCCCCAGCTCCTGCTTCTTATCACTTTACGTGACCCTGGACAAGCCATTGTCACTCTCATGACCTCCCCAGTCTCCCCTTTTGCACAGTGGGGATCTTTCTAGCATCTTCTTCCTAGGGATGGCATCAGGCATGTGTGAGAAAACATCTCTGAAACCTATGGCCGGTGTCACATGCAGCTAATAAACAAGACTAGAGATAAAATCCACGACGGTGTGGAAGGTAGCATGGAATACGACTAACGACAGGTCTGGTTCCTGTCATATAATCTTGAAAATGTCACTTTTGCTCTTGGTCTGTTTTCCCTGTCTGCACCATGCGACAGTTGGAATTTCATGCATTCACATACTGCTTTCCTCCATAAAACCTCACAATGGCTTCGTGTGTATTTAGGTTTGGACTCAAGTGCCACATCTCTGTCTGTGTGGTTGGCGACTCCTCAGGGGCTCCCAGTGGTCCCCACCATCTGCTGCACACATCCTCACGTAATCCCCTGCCCTGCAGTGTGGACTGGACTTAGTGACTCACTTCTAACCAATACAGGATCAAAAGTGAGAAGGTGTCACTTTCTAAATGTCATTGTAACACGCCTGTCTCTAGAGTCTTGTGCTCTGTCTCCTCTGTTCTCTCTGTTTGTATCCACCATATGCCAAGCATGGTGCCGAGAGCTGGAGAAAGAGCTGATTCAGCTGCACCCTGGCTTGGGAGATGATCCCAGGATAAGAAAGAGGAGAAGACGTGCTATCGAGTGCCTGACATTCTAAGAGAGGAAAGTGATCTAGGAGGCCCTCAGAATATTCTAGATTAGGAAGCTACCTGAAGATGGTAGGAAATGAACACCATTTGCAGAGAAGAACCAGAGCCGTTTGGTCCATTCTATGCCTTTACTCAACCGTATGAAATATAGAATTAGTAGTTTATCAAATTGCGTAAAAAATGTCAACTGTTATTGACATATAAACAAAATTTATAGATTTATTTGGAAGAATTGATATATTTTCCCTACTTATTTTCTCATCTGTGAACATGTACATCTCTTCATTGTCTTCAGTTTGTTCGTTTTTTCAATAACATTTTACACTCAGTGTTTAGAAATCATGATTGTAAAAATGCACCCTAATTATTCATGCAAACCTTATGAATGAAAATTTGGGGTGTTTCCAACCCTTAGTAATAGGTATTGTCATATGAACAATCTTGTCGACACCTCACCTTATAATTTTTCAAGGTTACATATGATATAGATTCCAGAATATTGGGTTACAGTGTAAAATAGTAAATATCCAAGTATAATTTTGCTAAATTTTGCGAGTTTCTGCTCCTTATGGGCTCTACCATTTGCATTCCACCACAATGTATTATAATACCTGTATCCCCACAGTCTCACTAACAAGTTTGTTATCAAAAAATTAAATTTTGCAAATCTAATAGGTGAAGTCTTGTATATTTCAATATATTTTAAATGTATAGTTCTCTATGAGGGATTTTAAGCACCTAATTAAGTATTGATGCCAATTTAAATTTCCTTTTGTGTTCTTAGATTGTTCATATATTTTGTTCATTTTTATTTCATTTTGTTGGTCATTTCCATCTCATTTTTTCACACATCATTGTATTAATGATATTATCCTAGTTTAAGAGGTTTTTAATTTTTTTTGCTTTTTTTAAAATTGAAACATTATTGATCACCCATTTTAAGTATTAGAGCTTGTAATTACTTTCTGTCGTGTCCTTTTGACCTATTTGGCGGCATTAACCTTTTGTTTGTGTTTGCTTTGCTTTTATTAATTGCTGCTATGTCATCCATGTTAACTGCTGCTACATTACTAGCAGCATAATTTCACCAGTGATTTGAAATGCTATCTTTCTTAAATACTAAATTTCTATAAATCTTGGGTATCTCTTTGAATTCTCCATTCTTTTTCATTAGGTTTTATATTTACTTATAAACAAATTCCATATGGTCTTGATAATGAAGAATTTATAAAAAAATATTTTCGATCTCTGGTAGACTTACCCCTCCCTTTTGATTTGTTTCCTCATTTTTTTCTGATGAACGATTAATGTTTCATCAACATTTTATAATCATCTTATTTTGTTCTAGGTGAAGAAACAAATGAGACTATTTTTAATGTGATCATGACACACGTATAAAGTAACTTAGGAGAAAATAAAATCCTTAGGATCATGTGGCTTTCTGGCCAAGAAAATATCTCTGACATTTCTCTATCGTTTGTGTATGTATGTTTTAAGAGTGTTCTAATGCTTAAATCACGTAATTAAACAGGCTTTGTCGAGTTCTTGTTAGCTTTATGCCAAATATTTTAACAATTTTGTGGCTATTGAAAATGGAATCTTGATTTGCGTAATGTAATCTAGATAGTTATTGTTATTACATAAGACATTTATTAATTTTATATGTGAATTTTTCTAAATCGCAACATGTAAATTTTATTTTAGTAAGTCGTCTTGTTTGTAATAGGTTTTTAATGAATTCTTTTTGATTTTCTAAATTCACAATACATTCACATAACACATTTTTCTCTATCTTGAGATATACAAATACGTATGGTCAAATCTTATTTTATCTAGTGTTTTGATATTTATGAGTCTTACATATTCTCAAAAGTAGTTTTGGCTTCTGTGGAAATTATTATGTGTTTTTCTTTCTTCTAATGCTTAATACTTTTGCAAAATATGGAAGTTAGTAATTCATTTCAGATTTATTTTTGTGAACGGTACCTAGCAAAAGCATAACTGGATTTAATTTCCAAATAAATAATATTTCAATCCCTGTAATGATGAAGTGCTTTCCCCTAAGTAATCTGAATCCTTTCCACATATACCAGAATCTGTTTCAAAATTCAAACTTTTATTCCCCTGAACTATTCGCTTATTCTTTGCCAATCTCATGCACTTTCAAGTATGTTCCTTTGCAATACATTTTATTGGACGGAGCAAATTACCTCTTTAATTTTTATTATTATTGTTCTTCTTATGTCTTGAACATTTTTGGGGCCATTTTTGCACATAATTTTTTTCATATTAACTTTGAGGTTATTTGACAAGTCCCGTAAACATCACTCTTTGGAATTTTTCAAGTTTAGCTTTATTGAATCTATTGATTAACATAGGGAGAATACATATATATGTGGCGTAACTTCCTAGCATCACTGCTGCCCGGCACATGGACACACGTGGGCATTTTGGTAGGAGCTGCTGAGTGGCTCCTGCGACAGGGGTATCAATGGACACATCTCCTGGGGCATCTGCTGGGACTTCTTCTTCCTTCATTCTCACAAGAGCTGGTGGTCACCAGACATACAGACCTGCCCATCTGATGGGGCAAATGCTATCTGAATAGTGAGTAAATTTCGGTGCATAATCATTAGGGAGGCCGCGGATGTCTGACATTTACTGGCCATGTGAATTGCTTCCCTGTGGAACTGCAGGAATATGTCCTTTGTCCCTATGGATAAATGAGAACTCTTTGTACAACTAGGATGCATACTACCCTTTCTCTGCCCATGAAGAATTTTCCAGTCTGGGGTTTGTCTTTTCACCTTTTGACATTATTCTGGTTTTTGTTCGGACCAGGAAAAGTCAGCATTTTCCTCAGTGGCTTCTGGCTCTCTGGTCATTCAACAGTAGTTCCTATTTCAAGATTATGGCAATAATAACTATCAGGGCTTTGTGTCTCTACATAGAGTCTTTGATTTTTCTGTAATTTTCCTCTTACTAAAAACATAAAATGAAAATTAATCAGATCTTTCTCATATTATGCGGCCAGATACAAAAGGCCACATAACATATAACCGTACTGATAGGAACAATCCACGATAGGTAAATTCACACACACAGAAAATGGAGTGGTAGTCAGGGACAGGGAGAGGCGGGATGGGGAATGACAGCTTAATGGCTACAGAGTTGATGAAGCTGTTCGATCACTAGATGGTGGTAAGGGTAGCCCCATATTAAAAATGTACTTAATGCCACTGAATGGTAATTTTGAAAATATTAAAAACACTTTATTTTATACAAGGGATATTATTGAAAATAAAAGATGAAAAAATTTGAGGAGATGCAGGACAGAGACAAAAATGAGGAGAAGCACAGCGTCAAGGAAGGGCAAGAACAGATCTGGAGTGGGGACTGGTGAGGGTGTTTGTGGGAGCTCTAGAGCCAGGGCTCCCCTGGGTGCTGGTGTTTCTTCTAATTCTTCTGATGTTTCAGGAACGGTTATGTCAGGTTGCTCTAGCTCTACCTCTGGATCTTGATCTTTCTACTGCTCTTTCTCTTGCTCTTTCTCCTGATCTTTCTCTTGATCTTTCTGTTGCTCCTGCTCTGGATCTTGCGTCTGATCTACCACTTGCTCTGGATCTTGCTCCTGCTCTACCTCTTGCTCTGGATCTTGCTCCTGCTCTACTTCTTGCTCTGGCTTGGGCTCTGGATCTTGCTCTCGCTCTGCCTCTGGCAGTGGAGGTGGAGCTGGAGCTGGAACTCGAGCCGAACATGGCAGCAGCTCTTGGGACAGTTGTTCAGCCTGGGCAGAAGCTGGAACTGGATAGACAACAATTGAAAATATCAATGTGAGTTTCTATGTCTCATCCAATGACACTGTCTTTCCAGAAGCCCAAGTCCAGAGGCCCAGCCTCAGGAAGTCTCCCCACACTGCAGAACACTGTATGATTGTTCTGAGTACTCAGTGCCCCTGTCCCCAGCCTGCTTCTGGAAACTCTGCTCTGTGTGGCCCAGCCCAGGCCCCTCCCCAAACCCGCACAGGCACCCACCCTCTTCCTCCTCACCCTCAGTCTCCGCCTCACTAGGCTCCAGGTGCTCCAGCTTCTCCAGCTGCGCCAGAAGAAGATCAGCCTTACGCTCCACCTCTGAACCTCGCATACTGATATGTACATAGGCCGAAAGAAACTTCAAAGAATGAAATTCAGGAGGCTCGTGGAAATCGGTGGAATAGAATTCCAGCCAGATCTTTAAGACAGAGGACATGGCACTGTGGGAGACAGGTGGGCAACAGCATCAGAGGCCTGGCCTATCCCTCTATGCTGCCCTCCCAAGGCTCCCCTGAGTGAGCTGCAGTCTAGTACCCTCTGCCCGTGCCTGTCCATAGACCAGCCCATCCAATATCCACCCCCAGTATGGCAGTTCTGGTGCAAGATAGGCCTGGCAGCCAAGGAGGGGCTGGCAAAAGCCTCCATGGGAGGAGCCTTCAACCACTGATGTGACCACGTTTCCCTTCTTCAGGGAAACCTGACAACCTCCTCTGTCTGTGTCACTGCCCCATCCCTGCTGGAATGACCTGTCCACCCCAGGAGGGTGCTATCTGCTCTGGGCCTTACTCACTGGCAAACAGGAGGTGTCCAGCAATATCTGATAAATGAGGAAACAGAGGGAGGCGCTGCTCCCCTGGCCTACCAAGGGCCCTTGGAAAAGCCCAAACTTGACCTCACACGTGAATGTACTGCCCAAGTGTCTGCATGAAAATCTGCATATCCTTTTCCCAGTGACAGCAATCTCTTGGCCCTGACCACACTCTGCACCCTCAGCACCAGCTGAGCATCCCCATGGAGGCTCCAGCCCCGAGTGTGAGCGGGATGCTCTGCACACCTCCTGCTCTGGCTCAGCACGGGCTCTGGGGGTGTGGGCAGGGCTGGGTGGGAGGGCGAGGGGATGGATTCTCTCTGGGCTCACTCTGCTCTCCAGCCTCTCGCACACCCTACGGTGCCTGGGACCACATCCCCAGCCGTCTTGACTCCTTTCCCTGCAGGGAAAGCCTTGAGCCCTCAGCCCTGTAGCAGGAATCATAAGATGTGTGAGAGCCAGAGTTCTGCCAGCCCCCCACCCACACGCCCCCGCAGACTACACGCAGTTGTGTGGAGATGGGAGCCCCTCCTTCTGCACCTAAACTCCACTTACCATTTTAGCTGCTCCAGGGATTCCCCATCCCCGTCACAATCAGAAATCATGTTTCCATACCTAGAAGAGGTCAGGAGTGTGTCAAATCTACCACATGGTGGCACTACCTGCTTCTCATGTCTACTGTGACTGTCTCACCTCTGACTAGAATGGAAGCCCAGGAGGGCAGGGAATGCAGTCTCCTCGGTTCACTGGATCATGGTCAGTGCCCAGAAAGGGACTGCACCTAGTGTGGCTTCACGTATGATTGTTGAAGGAATGAACCCCAACCAACTCCTCCCAAGATATCTGGGTGCACCTGAAGCCGCACTGCCCGCCTCTGGTCTCCCTGCTTTGAATTCACGCAGAAGCCTACAGATAGAATCTCAAATTTCCTGTAAAAATGTGAAAACAGTGAAGCCCAAGTCAACGAGGTCAGTGAGGGGGTGACAGAGACTTCCTCGTGGGGGTGTCAGGAATCCTGAATGAGGACGACCGTGGCCCCTTCAGCAGACCTTCCACAGGGCTGGACTCAGGAGCAGCACTTTCCATGGGGGACCCACTGGAGCTTGTTCCTGTGACCACCCACTGAACACAGGAGGAAACTGAGGCTCAGAGGGGTGTGGTGACAGTCCTAAGACTCACAGCTGGGAGGCGGCCTAGTGGCACTGTGTGATCCAGGGCCTGAGTGCTCACCTGAGGAAAAGCAGGTGCAGCACATGCCGGGGACTGGCAACGTTCTTGTAGCTTGACAGAAACAGGTGGACATAAGATTGGTCACCACCCAAGACAGCAGGCACCAGGTGCTCCACCCACTTCTTCAGGGTGCGTGCCGGGAGAGGCCACACCATGTGGGTGGCATCTGAGCTCAATGAAGATGTGTCTTCACTCTAGGACAGGACAGGGGAGAGATACACAGTGACACTACCGTGAACCCCAAGGAGGGCAGGGGCTGGAGGCCAGTCTTGACCCCAGGGAGGACATGAGAAGACAGCCTGAGGGCCCAGGGTTAATGGACAGGGTGGTGGTTGCCACCCCGGCAGTCCCCGTTCACCCTCCAGCCAGACCTGAGGTGTGAACACACCAGGACCAGCAGGTTTATAAACCCCCCACCCTCTGCCCCTGCCCTGGGAGGGTGTCCCATGTCCCCGTTCCCCACACACTCAGGAGGAGGGGGTGCAGTCACCCAGGGAGGCTCATAGTGCTGGCCTGGCCTTGCCCAACCTCCTCTGGGCCACCTGACATTACCTTTGGGGACCTCCTCCCAGACGGCCACAGGGGTCTAGGGCGAGGGCTGAACCAGCACCGGAAGCATTGGACAAGCCTCTCAGCACAGGGCTTCCTGGGGCTACGGCCCCGGGACCTCGGGATACAGCACAACATCTCACTCTGCCTGTGGCCAAGTGAGCTGGGGAAGGGGCTGTGTATAGAATGTGGGTGCCAGGTTACCGAGTTCCGAGTTCTCTTGGGGTCTGTCGTCAAGGAAGTGAAGTCACTTCCTGATACCTCATTTCCTGAGCCCCTCCTCTGTGTTCAAGACTGCAAATGCCCCTCTGGGTACCTGTCTGCTGACCCTCCTTCCCCATGAACTCTCTCTATTGCCCACACTTCCACCAACACTGCCTGACCACACCCCTGTGCAAGGCCTGGGTGCAGCCAGCGTCACAGCTCGGAGGAGATACACGTAGGTTCATCCCCAGCTCCTGCTTCTTATCACTTTACGTGACCCTGGACAAGCCATTGTCACTCTCATGACCTCCCCAGTCTCCCCTTTTGCACAGTGGGGATCTTTCTAGCATCTTCTTCCTAGGGATGGCATCAGGCATGTGTGAGAAAACATCTCTGAAACCTATGGCCGGTGTCACATGCAGCTAATAAACAAGACTAGAGATAAAATCCACGACGGTGTGGAAGGTAGCATGGAATACGACTAACGACAGGTCTGGTTCCTGTCATATAATCTTGAAAATGTCACTTTTGCTCTTGGTCTGTTTTCCCTGCCTGCACCATGCGACAGTTGGAATTTCATGCATTCACATACTGCTTTCCTCCATAAAACCTCACAATGGCTTCGTGTGTATTTAGGTTTGGACTCAAGTGCCACATCTCTGTCTGTGTGGTTGGCGACTCCTCAGGGGCTCCCAGTGGTCCCCACCATCTGCTGCACACATCCTCACGTAATCCCCTGCCCTGCAGTGTGGACTGGACTTAGTGACTCACTTCTAACCAATACAGGATCAAAAGTGAGAAGGTGTCACTTTCTAAATGTCATTGTAACACGCCTGTCTCTAGAGTCTTGTGCTCTGTCTCCTCTGTTCTCTCTGTTTGTATCCACCATATGCCAAGCATGGTGCCGAGAGCTGGAGAAAGAGCTGATTCAGCTGCACCCTGGCTTGGGAGATGATCCCAGGATAAGAAAGAGGAGAAGACGTGCTATCGAGTGCCTGACATTCTAAGAGAGGAAAGTGATCTAGGAGGCCCTCAGAATATTCTAGATTAGGAAGCTACCTGAAGATGGTAGGAAATGAACACCATTTGCAGAGAAGAACCAGAGCCGTTTGGTCCATTCTATGCCTTTACTCAACCGTATGAAATATAGAATTAGTAGTTTATCAAATTGCGTAAAAAATGTCAACTGTTATTGACATATAAACAAAATTTATAGATATATTTGGAAGAATTGATATATTTTCCCTACTTATTTTCTCATCTGTGAACATGTACATCTCTTCATTGTCTTCAGTTTGTTCGTTTTTTCAATAACATTTTACACTCAGTGTTTAGAAATCATGATTGTAAAAATGCACCCTAATTATTCATGCAAACCTTATGAATGAAAATTTGGGGTGTTTCCAACCCTTAGTAATAGGTATTGTCATATGAACAATCTTGTCGACACCTCACCTTATAATTTTTCAAGGTTACATATGATATAGATTCCAGAATATTGGGTTACAGTGTAAAATAGTAAATATCCAAGTATAATTTTGCTAAATTTTGCGAGTTTCTGCTCCTTATGGGCTCTACCATTTGCATTCCACCACAATGTATTATAATACCTGTATCCCCACAGTCTCACTAACAAGTTTGTTATCAAAAAATTAAATTTTGCAAATCTAATAGGTGAAGTCTTGTATATTTCAATATATTTTAAATGTATAGTTCTCTATGAGGGATTTTAAGCACCTAATTAAGTATTGATGCCAATTTAAATTTCCTTTTGTGTTCTTAGATTGTTCATATATTTTGTTCATTTTTATTTCATTTTGTTGGTCATTTCCATCTCATTTTTTCACACATCATTGTATTAATGATATTATCCTAGTTTAAGAGGTTTTTAATTTTTTTTGCTTTTTTTTTAATTGAAACATTATTGATCACCCATTTTAAGTATTAGAGCTTGTAATTACTTTCTGTCGTGTCCTTTTGACCTATTTGGCGGCATTAACCTTTTGTTTGTGTTTGCTTTGCTTTTATTAATTGCTGCTATGTCATCCATGTTAACTGCTGCTACATTGGTAGCAGCATAATTTCACCAGTGATTTGAAATGCTATCTTTCTTAAATACTAAATTTCTATAAATCTTGGGTATCTCTTTGAATTCTCCATTCTTTTTCATTAGGTTTTATATTTACTTATAAACAAATTCCATATGGTCTTGATAATGAAGAATTTATAAAAAAATATTTTCGATCTCTGGTAGACTTACCCCTCCCTTTTGATTTGTTTCCTCATTTTTTTCTGATGAACGATTAATGTTTCATCAACATTTTATAATCATCTTATTTTGTTCTAGGTGAAGAAACAAATGAGACTATTTTTAATGTGATCATGATACACGTATAAAGTAACTTAAGAGAAAATAAAATCCTTAGGATCATGTGGCTTTCTGGCCAAGAAAATATCTCTGACATTTCTCTATCGTTTGTGTATGTATGTTTTAAGAGTGTTCTAATGCTTAAATCACGTAATTAAACAGGCTTTGTCGAGTTCTTGTTAGCTTTATGCCAAATATTTTAACAATTTTGTGGCTATTGAAAATGGAATCTTGATTTGCGTAATGTAATCTAGATAGTTATTGTTATTACATAAGACATTTATTAATTTTATATGTGAATTTTTCTAAATCGCAACATGTAAATTTTATTTTAGTAAGTCGTCTTGTTTGTAATAGGTTTTTAATGAATTCTTTTTGATTTTCTAAATTCACAATACATTCACATAACACATTTTTCTCTATCTTGAGATATACAAATACGTATGGTCAAATCTTATTTTATCTAGTGTTTTGATATTTATGAGTCTTACATTTTCTCAAAAGTAGTTTTGGCTTCTGTGGAAATTATTATGTGTTTTTCTTTCTTCTAATGCTTAATACTTTTGCAAAATATGGAAGTTAGTAATTCATTTCAGATTTATTTTTGTGAACGGTACCTAGCAAAAGCATAACTGGATTTAATTTCCAAATAAATAATATTTCAATCCCTGTAATGATGAAGTGCTTTCCCCTAAGTAATCTGAATCCTTTCCACATATACCAGAATCTGTTTCAAAATTCAAACTTTTATTCCCCTGAACTATTCGCTTATTCTTTGCCAATCTCATGCACTTTCAAGTATGTTCCTTTGCAATACATTTTATTGGACGGAGCAAATTACCTCTTTGTTTTTATTATTATTGTTCTTCTTATGTCTTGAACATTTTTGGGGCCATTTTTGCACATAATTTTTTTCATATTAACTTTGAGGTTATTTGACAAGTCCCGTAAACATCACTCTTTGGAATTTTTCAAGTTTAGCTTTATTGAATCTATTGATTAACATAGGGAGAATACATATATAGGTGGCGTAACTTCCTAGCATCACTGCTGCCCGGCACATGGATACACGTGGGCATTTTGGTAGGAGCTGGTGAGTGGCTCCTGCGACAGGGGTATCAATGGACACATCTCCTGGGGCATCTGCTGGGACTTCTTCTTCCTTCATTCTCACAAGAGCTGGTGGTCACCAGACATACAGACCTGCCCATCTGATGGGGCAAATGCTATCTGAATAGTGAGTAAATTTCGGTGCATAATCATTAGGGAGGCCGCGGATGTCTGACATTTACTGGCCTTGTGAATTGCTTCCCTGTGGAACTGCAGGAATATGTCCTTTGTCCCTATGGATAAATGAGAACTCTTTGTACAACTAGGATGCATACTACCCTTTCTCTGCCCATGAAGCATTTTCCAGTCTGGGGTTTGTCTTTTCACCTTTTGACATTATTCTGGTTTTTGTTCGGACCAGGAAAAGTCAGCATTTTCCTCAGTGGCTTCTGGCTCTCTGGTCATTCAACAGTAGTTCCTATTTCAAGATTATGGCAATAATAACTATCAGGGCTTTGTGTCTCTACATAGAGTCTTTGATTTTTCTGTAATTTTCCTCTTACTAAAAACATAAAATGAAAATTAATCAGATCTTTCTCATATTATGCGGCCAGATACAAAAGGCCACATAACATATAACCGTACTGATAGGAACAATCCACGATAGGTAAATTCACACACACAGAAAATGGAGTGGTAGTCAGGGACAGGGAGAGGCGGGATGGGGATTGACAGCTTAATGGCTAGAGAGTTGATGAAGCTGTTCGACCACTAGATGATGGTAAGGGTTGCCCCATATTAAAAATGTACTTGATGCCACTGA
Organism: Cynocephalus volans; assembly: GCF_027409185.1. Classification (NCBI taxonomy): domain Eukaryota; kingdom Metazoa; phylum Chordata; class Mammalia; order Dermoptera; family Cynocephalidae; genus Cynocephalus; species Cynocephalus volans. Next base: position 48,961,152 of record NC_084476.1, on the reverse strand, counting down.
ATGGTAATTTTGAAAATATTAAAAACACTTTATTTTATACAAGGGATATTATTGAAAATAAAAGATGAAAAAATTTGAGGAGATGCAGGACAGAGACAAAAATGAGGAGAAGCACAGCGTCAAGGAAGGGCAAGAACAGATCTGGAGTGGGGACTGGTGAGGGTGTTTGTGGGAGCTCTGGAGCCAGGGCTCCCCTGGGTGCTGGTGTTTCTTCTAATTCTTCTGATGTTTCAGGAACGGTTATGTCAGGTTGCTCTAGCTCTACCTCTGGATCTTGATCTTTCTCCTGCTCTTTCTCTTGCTCTTTCTCCTGATCTTTCTCTTGATCTTTCTGTTGCTCCTGCTCTGGATCTTGCGTCTGATCTACCACTTGCTCTTGATCTTGCTCCTGCTCTACCTCTTGCTCTGGATCTTGCTCCTGCTCTACTTCTTGCTCTGGCTTGGGCTCTGGATCTTGCTCTCGCTCTGCCTCTGGCAGTGGAGGTGGAGCTGGAGCTGGAACTCGAGCCGAACATGGCAGCAGCTCTTGGGACAGTTGTTCAGCCTGGGCAGAAGCTGGAACTGGATAGACAACAATTGAAAATATCAATGTGAGTTTCTATGTCTCATCCAATGACACTGTCTTTCCAGAAGCCCAAGTCCAGAGGCCCAGCCTCAGGAAGTCTCCCCACACTGCAGAACACTGCATGATTGTTCTGAGTACTCAGTGCCCCTGTCCCCAGCCTGCTTCTGGAAACTCTGCTCAGTGTGGCCCAGCCCAGGCCCCTCCCCAAACCCGCACAGGCACCCACCCTCTTCCTCCTCACCCTCAGTCTCCGCCTCACTAGGCTCCAGGTGCTCCAGCTTCTCCAGCTGCGCCAGAAGAAGATCAGCCTTACGCTCCACCTCTGAACCTCGCATACTGATATGTACATAGGCCGAAAGAAACTTCAAAGAATGAAATTCAGGAGGCTCGTGGAAATCGGTGGAATAGAATTCCAGCCAGATCTTTAAGACAGAGGACATGGCACTGTGGGAGACAGGTGGGCAACAGCATCAGAGGCCTGGCCTATCCCTCTATGCTGCCCTCCCAAGGCTCCCCTGAGTGAGCTGCAGTCTAGTACCCTCTGCCCGTGCCTGTCCATAGACCAGCCCATCCAATGTCCACCCCCAGTATGGCAGTTCTGGCGCAAGATGGGCCTGGCAGCCAAGGAGGGGCTGGCAAAAGCCTCCATGGGAGGAGCCTTCAACCACTGATGTGACCACGTTTCCCTTCTTCAGGGAAACCTGACAACCTCCTCTGTCTGTGTCACTGCCCCATCCCTGCTGGAATGACCTGTCCACCCCAGGAGGGTGCTGTCTGCTCTGGGCATTACTCACTGGCAAACAGGAGGTGTCCAGCAATATCTGATAAATGAGGAAACAGAGGGAGGCGCTGCTCCCCTGGCCTACCCAGGGCCCTTGGAAAAGCCCAAACTTGACCTCACACGTGAATGTACTGCCCAAGTGTCGGCATGAAAATCTGCATATCCTTTTCCCAGTGACAGCAATCTCTTGGCCCTGACCACACTCTGCACCCTCAGCACCAGCTGAGCATCCCCATGGAGGCTCCAGCCCCGAGTGTGAGCGGGATGCTCTGCACACCTCCTGCTCTGGCTCAGCACGGGCTCTGGGGGTGTGGGCAGGGCTGGGTGGGAGGGCGAGGGGATGGATTCTCTCTGGGCTCACTCTGCTCTCCAGCCTCTCGCACACCCTACGGTGCCTGGGACCACATCCCCAGCCGTCTTGACTCCTTTCCCTGCAGGGAAAGCCTTGAGCCCTCAGCCCTGTAGCAGGAATCATAAGATGTGTGAGAGCCAGAGTTCTGCCAGCCCCCCACCCACACACCCCCGCAGACTACACGCAGTTGTGTGGAGATGGGAGCCCCTCCTTCTGCACCTAAACTCCACTTACCATTTTAGCTGCTCCAGGGATTCCCCATCCCCGTCACAATCAGAAATCATGTTTCCATACCTAGAAGAGGTCAGGAGTGTGTCAAATCTACCACATGGTGGCACTACCTGCTTCTCATGTCTACTGTGACTGTCTCACCTCTGACTAGAATGGAAGCCCAGGAGGGCAGGGAATGCAGTCTCCTCGGTTCACTGGATCATGGTCAGTGCCCAGAAAGGGACTGCACCTAGTGTGGCTTCACGTATGATTGTTGAAGGAATGAACCCCAACCAACTCCTCCCAAGATATCTGGGTGCACCTGAAGCCGCACTGCCCGCCTCTGGTCTCCCTGCTTTGAATTCACGCAGAAGCCTACAGATAGAATCTCAAATTTCCTGTAAAAATGTGAAAACAGTGAAGCCCAAGTCAACGAGGTCAGTGAGGGGGTGACAGAGACTTCCTCGTGGGGGGTGTCAGGAATCCTGAATGAGGACGACCGTGGCCCCTTCAGCAGACCTTCCACAGGGCTGGACTCAGGAGCAGCACTTTCCATGGGGGACCCACTGGAGCTTGTTCCTGTGACCACCCACTGAACACAGGAGGAAACTGAGGCTCAGAGGGGTGTGGTGACAGTCCTAAGACTCACAGCTGGGAGGCGGCCTAGTGGCACTGTGTGATCCAGGGCCTGAGTGCTCACCTGAGGAAAAGCAGGTGCAGCACATGCCGGGGACTGGCAACGTTCTTGTAGCTTGACAGAAACAGGTGGACATAAGATTGGTCACCACCCAAGACAGCAGGCACCAGGTGCTCCACCCACTTCTTCAGGGTGCGTGCCGGGAGAGGCCACACCATGTGGGTGGCATCTGAGCTCAATGAAGATGTGTCTTCACTCTAGGACAGGACAGGGGAGAGATACACAGTGACAGTACCGTGAACCCCAAGGAGGGCAGGGGCTGGAGGCCAGTCTTGACCCCAGGGAGGACATGAGAAGACAGCCTGAGGGCCCAGGGTTAATGGACAGGGTGGTGGTTGCCACCCCGGCAGTCCCCGTTCACCCTCCAGCCAGACCTGAGGTGTGAACACACCAGGACCAGCAGGTTTATAAACCCCCCACCCTCTGCCCCTGCCCTGGGAGGGTGTCCCATGTCCCCGTTCCCCACACACTCAGGAGGAGGGGGTGCAGTCACCCAGGGAGGCTCATAGTGCTGGCCTGGCCTTGCCCAACCTCCTCTGGGCCACCTGACATTACCTTTGGGGACCTCCTCCCAGACGGCCACAGGGGTCTAGGGCGAGGGCTGAACCAGCACCGGAAGCATTGGACAAGCCTCTCAGCACAGGGCTTCCTGGGGCTACGGCCCCGGGACCTCGGGATACAGCACAACATCTCACTCTGCCTGTGGCCAAGTGAGCTGGGGAAGGGGCTGTGTATAGAATGTGGGTGCCAGGTTACCGAGTTCCGAGTTCTGTTGGGGTCTGTCGTCAAGGAAGTGAAGTCACTTCCTGATACCTCATTTCCTGAGCCCCTCCTCTGTGTTCAAGACTGCAAATGCCCCTCTGGGTACCTGTCTGCTGACCCTCCTTCCCCATGAACTCTCTCTATTGCCCACACTTCCACCAACACTGCCTGACCACACCCCTGTGCAAGGCCTGGGTGCAGCCAGCGTCACAGCTCGGAGGAGATACACGTAGGTTCATCCCCAGCTCCTGCTTCTTATCACTTTACGTGACCCTGGACAAGCCATTGTCACTCTCATGACCTCCCCAGTCTCCCCTTTTGCACAGTGGGGATCTTTCTAGCATCTTCTTCCTAGGGATGGCATCAGGCATGTGTGAGAAAACATCTCTGAAACCTATGGCCGGTGTCACATGCAGCTAATAAACAAGACTAGAGATAAAATCCACGACGGTGTGGAAGGTAGCATGGAATACGACTAACGACAGGTCTGGTTCCTGTCATATAATCTTGAAAATGTCACTTTTGCTCTTGGTCTGTTTTCCCTGCCTGCACCATGCGACAGTTGGAATTTCATGCATTCACATACTGCTTTCCTCCATAAAACCTCACAATGGCTTCGTGTGTATTTAGGTTTGGACTCAAGTGCCACATCTCTGTCTGTGTGGTTGGCGACTCCTCAGGGGCTCCCAGTGGTCCCCACCATCTGCTGCACACATCCTCACGTAATCCCCTGCCCTGCAGTGTGGACTGGACTTAGTGACTCACTTCTAACCAATACAGGATCAAAAGTGAGAAGGTGTCACTTTCTAAATGTCATTGTAACACGCCTGTCTCTAGAGTCTTGTGCTCTGTCTCCTCTGTTCTCTCTGTTTGTATCCACCATATGCCAAGCATGGTGCCGAGAGCTGGAGAAAGAGCTGATTCAGCTGCACCCTGGCTTGGGAGATGATCCCAGGATAAGAAAGAGGAGAAGACGTGCTATCGAGTGCCTGACATTCTAAGAGAGGAAAGTGATCTAGGAGGCCCTCAGAATATTCTAGATTAGGAAGCTACCTGAAGATGGTAGGAAATGAACACCATTTGCAGAGAAGAACCAGAGCCGTTTGGTCCATTCTATGCCTTTACTCAACCGTATGAAATATAGAATTAGTAGTTTATCAAATTGCGTAAAAAATGTCAACTGTTATTGACATATAAACAAAATTTATAGATATATTTGGAAGAATTGATATATTTTCCCTACTTATTTTCTCATCTGTGAACATGTACATCTCTTCATTGTCTTCAGTTTGTTCGTTTTTTCAATAACATTTTACACTCAGTGTTTAGAAATCATGATTGTAAAAATGCACCCTAATTATTCATGCAAACCTTATGAATGAAAATTTGGGGTGTTTCCAACCCTTAGTAATAGGTATTGTCATATGAACAATCTTGTCGACACCTCACCTTATAATTTTTCAAGGTTACATATGATATAGATTCCAGAATATTGGGTTACAGTGTAAAATAGTAAATATCCAAGTATAATTTTGCTAAATTTTGCGAGTTTCTGCTCCTTATGGGCTCTACCATTTGCATTCCACCACAATGTATTATAATACCTGTATCCCCACAGTCTCACTAACAAGTTTGTTATCAAAAAATTAAATTTTGCAAATCTAATAGGTGAAGTCTTGTATATTTCAATATATTTTAAATGTATAGTTCTCTATGAGGGATTTTAAGCACCTAATTAAGTATTGATGCCAATTTAAATTTCCTTTTGTGTTCTTAGATTGTTCATATATTTTGTTCATTTTTATTTCATTTTGTTGGTCATTTCCATCTCATTTTTTCACACATCATTGTATTAATGATATTATCCTAGTTTAAGAGGTTTTTAATTTTTTTTGCTTTTTTTTTAATTGAAACATTATTGATCACCCATTTTAAGTATTAGAGCTTGTAATTACTTTTTGTCGTGTCCTTTTGACCTAGTTGGTGGCATTTACCTTTTGTTTGAGTTTGCTTTGCTTTATTAATTGCTGCTATGCCATCCATGTTAACTGCTGCTACATTAGTAGCAGCATAATTTCACCAGTGATTTGAAATGCTATCTTTCTTAAATACTAAATTTCTATAAATCTTGGGTATCTCTTTGAATTCTCCATTCTTTTTCATTAGGTTTTATATTTACTTATAAACAAATTCCATATGGTCTTGATAATGAAGAATTTATAAAAAAATATTTTCGATCTCTGGTATACTTACCCCTCCCTTTTGATTTGTTTCCTCATTTTTTTCTGATGAACGATTAATGTTTCATCAACATTTTATAATCATCTTATTTTGTTCTAGGTGAAGAAATAAATGAGACTATTTTTAATGTGATCATGACACACGTATAAAGTAACTTAGGAGAAAATAAAATCCTTAGGATCATGTGGCTTTCTGGCCAAGAAAATATCTCTGACATTTCTCTATCGTTTGTGTATGTATGTTTTAAGAGTGTTCTAATGCTTAAATCACGTAATTAAACAGGCTTTGTCGAGTTCTTGTTAGCTTTATGCCAAATATTTTAACAATTTTGTGGCTATTGAAAATGGAATCTTGATTTGCGTAATGTAATCTAGATAGTTATTGTTATTACATAAGACATTTATTAATTTTATATGTGAATTTTTCTAAATCGCAACATATAAATTTTATTTTAGTAAGTCGTCTTGTTTGTAATAGGTTTTTAATTAATTCTTTTTGATTTTCTAAATTCACAATACACTCACATAACACATTTTTCTCTATCTTGAGATATACAAATACGTATGGTCAAATCTTATTTTATCCAGTGTTTTGATATTTATGAGTCTTACATTTTCTCAAAAGTAGTTTTGGCTTCTGTGGAAATTATTATGTGTTTTTCTTTCTTCTAATGCTTAATATTTTTGCAAAATATTGAAGTTAGTAATTCATTTCAGATTTATTTTTGTGAACGGTACCTAGCAAAAGCATAACTGGATTTAATTTCCAAATAAATAATATTTCAATCCCTGTAATGATGAAGTGCTTTCCCCTAAGTAATCTGAATCCTTTCCACATATACCAGAATCTGTTTCAAAATTCAAACTTTTATTCCCCTGAACTATTCGCTTATTCTTTGCCAATCTCATGCACTTTCAAGTATGTTCCTTTGCAATACATTTTATTGGATGGAGCAAATTACCTCTTTGTTTTTATTATTATTGTTCTTCTTATGTCTTGAACATTTTGGGGGCCATTTTTGCACATAATTTTTTTTCATATTAACTTTGAGGTTATTTGACAAGTCCCCTAAACATCACTCTTTGGAATTTTTCAAGTTTAGCTTTATTGAATCTATTGATTAACATAGGGAGAATACATATATAGGTGGCGTAACTTCCTAGCATCACTGCTGCCCGGCACATGGACACACGTGGGCATTTTGGTAGGAGCTGCTGAGTGGCTCCTGCGACAGGGGTATCTATGGACACATCTCCTGGGGCATCTGCTGGGACTTCTTCTTCCTTCATTCTCACAAGAGCTGGTGGTCACCAGACATACAGACCTGCCCATCTGATGGGGCAAATGCTATCTGAATAGTGAGTAAATTTCGGTGCATAATCATTAGGGAGGCCGCGGATGTCTGACATTTACTGGCCATGTGAATTGCTTCCCTGTGGAATTGCAGGAATATGTCCTTTGTCCCTATGGATAAATGAGAACTCTTTGTACAACTAGGATGCATACTACCCTTTCTCTGCCCATGAAGAATTTTCCAGTCTGGGGTTTGTCTTTTCACCTTTTGACATTATTCTGGTTTTTGTTTGGACCAGGAAAAGTCAGCATTTTCCTCAGTGGCTTCTGGCTCTCTGGTCATTCAACAGTAGTTCCTATTTCAAGATTATGGCAATAATAACTATCAGGGCTTTGTGTCTCTACATAGAGTCTTTGCTTTTTCTGTAATTTTCCTCTTACTAAAAACATAAAATGAAAATTAATCAGATCTTTCTCATATTATGCGGCCACATACAAAAGGCCACATAACATATAACCGTACTGATAGGAACAATCCACGATAGGTAAATTCACACACACAGAAAATGGAGTGGTAGTCAGGGACAGGGAGAGGCGGGATGGGGAATGACAGCTTAATGGCTACAGAGTTGATGAAGCTGTTCGATCACTAGATGGTGGTAAGGGTAGCCCCATATTAAAAATGTACTTAATGCCACTGAATGGTAATTTTGAAAATATTAAAAACACTTTATTTTATACAAGGGATATTATTGAAAATAAAAGATGAAAAAATTTGAGGAGATGCAGGACAGAGACAAAAATGAGGAGAAGCACAGCGTCAAGGAAGGGCAAGAACAGATCTGGAGTGGGGACTGGTGAGGGTGTTTGTGGGAGCTCTAGAGCCAGGGCTCCCCTGGGTGCTGGTGTTTCTTGTAATTCTTCTGATGTTTCAGGAACGGTTATGTCAGGTTGCTCTAGCTCTACCTCTGGATCTTGATCTTTCTACTGCTCTTTCTCTTGCTCTTTCTCCTGATCTTTCTCTTGATCTTTCTGTTGCTCCTGCTCTGGATCTTGCGTCTGATCTACCACTTGCTCTGGATCTTGCTCCTGCTCTACCTCTTGCTCTGGATCTTGCTCCTGCTCTACTTCTTGCTCTGGCTTGGGCTCTGGATCTTGCTCTCGCTCTGCCTCTGGCAGTGGAGGTGGAGCTGGAGCTGGAACTCGAGCCGAACATGGCAGCAGATCTTGGGACAGTTGTTCAGCCTGGGCAGAAGCTGGAACTGGATAGACAACAATTGAAAATATCAATGTGAGTTTCTATGTCTCATCCAATGACACTGTCTTTCCAGAAGCCCAAGTCCAGAGGCCCAGCCTCAGGAAGTCTCCCCACACTGCAGAACACTGTATGATTGTTCTGAGTACTCAGTGCCCCTGTCCCCAGCCTGCTTCTGGAAACTCTGCTCTGTGTGGCCCAGCCCAGGCCCCTCCCCAAACCCGCACAGGCACCCACCCTCTTCCTCCTCACCCTCAGTCTCCGCCTCACTAGGCTCCAGGTGCTCCAGCTTCTCCAGCTGCGCCAGAAGAAGATCAGCCTTACGCTCCACCTCTGAACCTCGCATACTGATATGTACATAGGCCGAAAGAAACTTCAAAGAATGAAATTCAGGAGGCTCGTGGAAATCGGTGGAATAGAATTCCAGCCAGATCTTTAAGACAGAGGACATGGCACTGTGGGAGACAGGTGGGCAACAGCATCAGAGGCCTGGCCTATCCCTCTATGCTGCCCTCCCAAGGCTCCCCTGAGTGAGCTGCAGTCTAGTACCCTCTGCCCGTGCCTGTCCATAGACCAGCCCATCCAATGTCCACCCCCAGTATGGCAGTTCTGGTGCAAGATAGGCCTGGCAGCCAAGGAGGGGCTGGCAAAAGCCTCCATGGGAGGAGCCTTCAACCACTGATGTGACCACGTTTCCCTTCTTCAGGGAAACCTGACAACCTCCTCTGTCTGTGTCACTGCCCCATCCCTGCTGGAATGACCTGTCCACCCCAGGAGGGTGCTATCTGCTCTGGGCCTTACTCACTGGCAAACAGGAGGTGTCCAGCAATATCTGATAAATGAGGAAACAGAGGGAGGCGCTGCTCCCCTGGCCTACCCAGGGCCCTTGGAAAAGCCCAAACTTGACCTCACACGTGAATGTACTGCCCAAGTGTCTGCATGAAAATCTGCATATCCTTTTCCCAGTGACAGCAATCTCTTGGCCCTGACCACACTCTGCACCCTCAGCACCAGCTGAGCATCCCCATGGAGGCTCCAGCCCCGAGTGTGAGCGGGATGCTCTGCACACCTCCTGCTCTGGCTCAGCACGGGCTCTGGGGGTGTGGGCAGGGCTGGGTGGGAGGGCGAGGGGATGGATTCTCTCTGGGCTCACTCTGCTCTCCAGCCTCTCGCACACCCTACGGTGCCTGGGACCACATCCCCAGCCGTCTTGACTCCTTTCCCTGCAGGGAAAGCCTTGAGCCCTCAGCCCTGTAGCAGGAATCATAAGATGTGTGAGAGCCAGAGTTCTGCCAGCCCCCCACCCACACGCCCCCGCAGACTACACGCAGTTGTGTGGAGATGGGAGCCCCTCCTTCTGCACCTAAACTCCACTTACCATTTTAGCTGCTCCAGGGATTCCCCATCCCCGTCACAATCAGAAATCATGTTTCCATACCTAGAAGAGGTCAGGAGTGTGTCAAATCTACCACATGGTGGCACTACCTGCTTCTCATGTCTACTGTGACTGTCTCACCTCTGACTAGAATGGAAGCCCAGGAGGGCAGGGAATGCAGTCTCCTCGGTTCACTGGATCATGGTCAGTGCCCAGAAAGGGACTGCACCTAGTGTGGCTTCACGTATGATTGTTGAAGGAATGAACCCCAACCAACTCCTCCCAAGATATCTGGGTGCACCTGAAGCCGCACTGCCCGCCTCTGGTCTCCCTGCTTTGAATTCACGCAGAAGCCTACAGATAGAATCTCAAATTTCCTGTAAAAATGTGAAAACAGTGAAGCCAAAGTCAACGAGGTCAGTGAGGGGGTGACAGAGACTTCCTCGTGGGGGTGTCAGGAATCCTGAATGAGGACGACCGTGGCCCCTTCAGCAGACCTTCCACAGGGCTGGACTCAGGAGCAGCACTTTCCATGGGGGACCCACTGGAGCTTGTTCCTGTGACCACCCACTGAACACAGGAGGAAACTGAGGCTCAGAGGGGTGTGGTGACAGTCCTAAGACTCACAGCTGGGAGGCGGCCTAGTGGCACTGTGTGATCCAGGGCCTGAGTGCTCACCTGAGGAAAAGCAGGTGCAGCACATGCCGGGGACTGGCAACGTTCTTGTAGCTTGACAGAAACAGGTGGACATAAGATTGGTCACCACCCAAGACAGCAGGCACCAGGTGCTCCACCCACTTCTTCAGGGTGCGTGCCGGGAGAGGCCACACCATGTGGGTGGCATCTGAGCTCAATGAAGATGTGTCTTCACTCTAGGACAGGACAGGGGAGAGATACACAGTGACACTACCGTGAACCCCAAGGAGGGCAGGGGCTGGAGGCCAGTCTTGACACCAGGGAGGACATGAGAAGACAGCCTGAGGGCCCAGGGTTAATGGACAGGGTGGTGGTTGCCACCCTGGCAGTCCCCGTTCACCCTCCAGCCAGACCTGAGGTGTGAACACACCAGGACCAGCAGGTTTATAAACCCCCCACCCTCTGCCCCTGCCCTGGGAGGGTGTCCCATGTCCCCGTTCCCCACACACTCAGGAGGAGGGGGTGCAGTCACCCAGGGAGGCTCATAGTGCTGGCCTGGCCTTGCCCAACCTCCTCTGGGCCACCTGACATTACCTTTGGGGACCTCCTCCCAGACGGCCACAGGGGTCGAGGGCGAGGGCTGAACCAGCGCCGGAAGCATTGGACAAGCCTCTCAGCACAGGGCTTCCTGGGGCTACGGCCCCGGGACCTCGGGATACAGCACAACATCTCACTCTGCCTGTGGCCAAGTGAGCTGGGGAAGGGGCTGTGTATAGAATGTGGGTGCCAGGTTACCGAGTTCCGAGTTCTGTTGGGGTCTGTCGTCAAGGAAGTGAAGTCACTTCCTGATACCTCATTTCCTGAGCCCCTCCTCTGTGTTCAAGACTGCAAATGCCCCTCTGGGTACCTGTCTGCTGACCCTCCTTCCCCATGAACTCTCTCTATTGCCCACACTTCCACCAACACTGCCTGACCACACCCCTGTGCAAGGCCTGGGTGCAGCCAGCGTCACAGCTCAGAGGAGATACACGTAGGTTCATTCCCAGCTCCTGCTTCTTATCACTTTATGTGACCCTGGACAAGCCATTGTCACTCTCATGACCTCCCCAGTCTCCCCTTTTGCACAGTGGGGATCTTTCTAGCATCTTCTTCCTAGGGATGGCATCAGGCATGTGTGAGAAAACATCTCTGAAACCTATGGCCGGTGTCACATGCAGCTAATAAACAAGACTAGAGATAAAATCCACGACGGTGTGGAAGGTAGCATGGAATACGACTAACGACAGGTCTGGTTCCTGTCATATAATCTTGAAAATGTCACTTTTGCTCTTGGTCTGTTTTCCCTGTCTGCACCATGCGACAGTTGGAATTTCATGCATTCACATACTGCTTTCCTCCATAAAACCTCACAATGGCTTCGTGTGTATTTAGGTTTGGACTCAAGTGCCACATCTCTGTCTGTGTGGTTGGCGACTCCTCAGGGGCTCCCAGTGGTCCCCACCATCTGCTGCACACATCCTCACGTAATCCCCTGCCCTGCAGTGTGGACTGGACTTAGTGACTCACTTCTAACCAATACAGGATCAAAAGTGAGAAGGTGTCACTTTCTAAATGTCATTGTAACACGCCTGTCTCTAGAGTCTTGTGCTCTGTCTCCTCTGTTCTCTCTGTTTGTATCCACCATATGCCAAGCATGGTGCCGAGAGCTGGAGAAAGAGCTGATTCAGCTGCACCCTGGCTTGGGAGATGATCCCAGGATAAGAAAGAGGAGAAGACGTGCTATCGAGTGCCTGACATTCTAAGAGAGGAAAGTGATCTAGGAGGCCCTCAGAATATTCTAGATTAGGAAGCTACCTGAAGATGGTAGGAAATGAACACCATTTGCAGAGAAGAACCAGAGCCGTTTGGTCCATTCTATGCCTTTACTCAACCGTATGAAATATAGAATTAGTAGTTTATCAAATTGCGTAAAAAATGTCAACTGTTATTGACATATAAACAAAATTTATAGATTTATTTGGAAGAATTGATATATTTTCCCTACTTATTTTCTCATCTGTGAACATGTACATCTCTTCATTGTCTTCAGTTTGTTCGTTTATTCAATAACATTTTACACTCAGTGTTTAGAAATCATGATTGTAAAAATGCACCCTAATTATTCATGCAAACCTTATGAATGAAAATTTGGGGTGTTTCCAACCCTTAGTAATAGGTATTGTCATATGAACAATCTTGTCGACACCTCACCTTATAATTTTTCAAGGTTACATATGATATAGATTCCAGAATATTGGGTTACAGTGTAAAATAGTAAATATCCAAGTATAATTTTGCTAAATTTTGCGAGTTTCTGCTCCTTATGGGCTCTACCATTTGCATTCCACCACAATGTATTATAATACCTGTATCCCCACAGTCTCACTAACAAGTTTGTTATCAAAAAATTAAATTTTGCAAATCTAATAGGTGAAGTCTTGTATATTTCAATATATTTTAAATGTATAGTTCTCTATGAGGGATTTTAAGCACCTAATTAAGTATTGATGCCAATTTAAATTTCCTTTTGTGTTCTTAGATTGTTCATATATTTTGTTCATTTTTATTTCATTTTGTTGGTCATTTCCATCTCATTTTTTCACACATCATTGTATTAATGATATTATCCTAGTTTAAGAGGTTTTTAATTTTTTTTGCTTTTTTTTTAATTGAAACATTATTGATCACCCATTTTAAGTATTATAGCTTGTAATTACTTTCTGTCGTGTCCTTTTGACCTATTTGGCGGCATTAACCTTTTGTTTGTGTTTGCTTTGCTTTTATTAATTGCTGCTATGTCATCCATGTTAACTGCTGCTACATTAGTAGCAGCATAATTTCACCAGTGATTTGAAATGCTATCTTTCTTAAATACTAAATTTCTATAAATCTTGGGTATCTCTTTGAATTCTCCATTCTTTTTCATTAGGTTTTATATTTACTTATAAACAAATTCCATATGGTCTTGATAATGAAGAATTTATAAAAAAATATTTTCGATCTCTGGTAGACTTACCCCTCCCTTTTGATTTGTTTCCTCATTTTTTTCTGATGAACGATTAATGTTTCATCAACATTTTATAATCATCTTATTTTGTTCTAGGTGAAGAAACAAATGAGACTATTTTTAATGTGATCATGACACACGTATAAAGTAACTTAGGAGAAAATAAAATCCTTAGGATCATGTGGCTTTCTGGCCAAGAAAATATCTCTGACATTTCTCTATCGTTTGTGTATGTATGTTTTAAGAGTGTTCTAATGCTTAAATCACGTAATTAAACAGGCTTTGTCGAGTTCTTGTTAGCTTTATGCCAAATATTTTAACAATTTTGTGGTTATTGAAAATGGAATCTTGATTTGTGGAATGTAATCTAGATAGTTATTGTTATTACATAAGACATTTATTAATATTATATGTGAATTTTTTTAAATCGCAACATATAAATTTTATTTTAGTAAGTCGTCTTGTTTGTAATAGGTTTTTAATTAATTCTTTTTGATTTTCTAAATTCACAATACACTCACATAACACATTTTTCTCTATCTTGAGATATACAAATACGTATGGTCAAATCTTATTTTATCCAGTGTTTTGATATTTATGAGTCTTACATTTTCTCAAAAGTAGTTTTGGCTTCTGTGGAAATTATTATGTGTTTTTCTTTCTTCTAATGCTTAATATTTTTGCAAAATATTGAAGTTAGTAATTCATTTCAGATTTATTTTTGTGAACGGTACCTAGCAAAAGCATAACTGGATTTAATTTCCAAATAAATAATATTTCAATCCCTGTAATGATGAAGTGCTTTCCCCTAAGTAATCTGAATCCTTTCCACATATACCAGAATCTGTTTCAAAATTCAAACTTTTATTCCCCTGAACTATTCGCTTATTCTTTGCCAATCTCATGCACTTTCAAGTATGTTCCTTTGCAATACATTTTATTGGATGGAGCAAATTACCTCTTTGTTTTTATTATTATTGTTCTTCTTATGTCTTGAACATTTTGGGGGCCATTTTTGCACATAATTTTTTTTCATATTAACTTTGAGGTTATTTGACAAGTCCCGTAAACATCACTCTTTGGAATTTTTCAAGTTTAGCTTTATTGAATCTATTGATTAACATAGGGAGAATACATATATAGGTGGCGTAACTTCCTAGCATCACTGCTGCCCGGCACATGGACACACGTGGGCATTTTGGTAGGAGCTGCTGAGTGGCTCCTGCGACAGGGGTATCAATGGACACATCTCCTGGGGCATCTGCTGGGACTTCTTCTTCCTTCATTCTCACAAGAGCTGGTGGTCACCAGACATACAGACCTGCCCATCTGATGGGGCAAATGCTATCTGAATAGTGAGTAAATTTCGGTGCATAATCATTAGGGAGGCCGCGGATGTCTGACATTTACTGGCCATGTGAATTGCTTCCCTGTGGAACTGCAGGAATATGTCCTTTGTCCCTATGGATAAATGAGAACTCTTTGTACAACTAGGATGCATACTACCCTTTCTCTGCCCATGAAGAATTTTCCAGTCTGGGGTTTGTCTTTTCACCTTTTGACATTATTCTGGTTTTTGTTTGGACCAGGAAAAGTCAGCATTTTCCTCAGTGGCTTCTGGCTCTCTGGTCATTCAACAGTAGTTCCTATTTCAAGATTATGGCAATAATAACTATCAGGGCTTTGTGTCTCTACATAGAGTCTTTGCTTTTTCTGTAATTTTCCTCTAACTAAAAACATAAAATGAAAATTAATCAGATCTTTCTCATATTATGCGGCCAGATACAAAAGGCCACATAACATATAACCGTACTGATAGGAACAATCCACGATAGGTAAATTCACACACACAGAAAATGGAGTGGTAGTCAGGGACAGGGAGAGGCGGGATGGGGAATGACAGCTTAATGGCTACAGAGTTGATGAAGCTGTTCGATCACTAGATGGTGGTAAGGGTAGCCCCATATTAAAATTGTACTTAATGCCACTGAATGGTAATTTTGAAAATATTAAAAACACTTTATTTTATACAAGGGATATTATTGAAAATAAAAGATGAAAAAATTTGAGGAGATGCAGGACAGAGACAAAAATGAGGAGAAGCACAGCGTCAAGGAAGGGCAAGAACAGATCTGGAGTGGGGACTGGTGAGGGTGTTTGTGGGAGCTCTAGAGCCAGGGCTCCCCTGGGTGCTGGTGTTTCTTCTAATTCTTCTGATGTTTCAGGAACGGTTATGTCAGGTTGCTCTAGCTCTACCTCTGGATCTTGATCTTTCTACTGCTCTTTCTCTTGCTCTTTCTCCTGATCTTTCTCTTGATCTTTCTGTTGCTCCTGCTCTGGATCTTGCGTCTGATCTACCACTTGCTCTGGATCTTGCTCCTGCTCTACCTCTTGCTCTGGATCTTGCTCCTGCTCTACTTCTTGCTCTGGCTTGGGCTCTGGATCTTGCTCTCGCTCTGCCTCTGGCAGTGGAGGTGGAGCTGGAGCTGGAACTCGAGCCGAACATGGCAGCAGCTCTTGGGACAGTTGTTCAGCCTGGGCAGAAGCTGGAACTGGATAGACAACAATTGAAAATATCAATGTGAGTTTCTATGTCTCATCCAATGACACTGTCTTTCCAGAAGCCCAAGTCCAGAGGCCCAGCCTCAGGAAGTCTCCCCACACTGCAGAACACTGTATGATTGTTCTGAGTACTCAGTGCCCCTGTCCCCAGCCTGCTTCTGGAAACTCTGCTCTGTGTGGCCCAGCCCAGGCCCCTCCCCAAACCCGCACAGGCACCCACCCTCTTCCTCCTCACCCTCAGTCTCCGCCTCACTAGGCTCCAGGTGCTCCAGCTTCTCCAGCTGCGCCAGAAGAAGATCAGCCTTACGCTCCACCTCTGAACCTCGCATACTGATATGTACATAGGCCGAAAGAAACTTCAAAGAATGAAATTTAGGAGGCTCGTGGAAATCGGTGGAATAGAATTCCAGCCAGATCTTTAAGACAGAGGACATGGCACTGTGGGAGACAGGTGGGCAACAGCATCAGAGGCCTGGCCTATCCCTCTATGCTGCCCTCCCAAGGCTCCCCTGAGTGAGCTGCAGTCTAGTACCCTCTGCCCGTGCCTGTCCATAGACCAGCCCATCCAATGTCCACCCCCAGTATGGCAGTTCTGGTGCAAGATAGGCCTGGCAGCCAAGGAGGGGCTGGCAAAAGCCTCCATGGGAGGAGCCTTCAACCACTGATGTGACCACGTTTCCCTTCTTCAGGGAAACCTGACAACCTCCTCTGTCTGTGTCACTGCCCCATCCCTGCTGGAATGACCTGTCCACCCCAGGAGGGTGCTATCTGCTCTGGGCCTTACTCACTGGCAAACAGGAGGTGTCCAGCAATATCTGATAAATGAGGAAACAGAGGGAGGCGCTGCTCCCCTGGCCTACCAAGGGCCCTTGGAAAAGCCCAAACTTGACCTCACACGTGAATGTACTGCCCAAGTGTCTGCATGAAAATCTGCATATCCTTTTCCCAGTGACAGCAATCTCTTGGCCCTGACCACACTCTGCACCCTCAGCACCAGCTGAGCATCCCCATGGAGGCTCCAGCCCCGAGTGTGAGCGGGATGCTCTGCACACCTCCTGCTCTGGCTCAGCACGGGCTCTGGGGGTGTGGGAAGGGCTGGGTGGGAGGGCGAGGGGATGGATTCTCTCTGGGCTCACTCTGCTCTCCAGCCTCTCCCACACCCTACGGTGCCTGGGACCACATCCCCAGCCGTCTTGACTCCTTTCCCTGCAGGGAAAGCCTTGAGCCCTCAGCCATGTAGCAGGAATCATAAGATGTGTGAGAGCCAGAGTTCTGCCAGCCCCCCACCCACACGCCCCCGCAGACTACACGCAGTTGTGTGGAGATGGGAGCCCCTCCTTCTGCACCTAAACTCCACTTACCATTTTAGCTGCTCCAGGGATTCCCCATCCCCGTCACAATCAGAAATCATGTTTCCATACCTAGAAGAGGTCAGGAGTGTGTCAAATCTACCACATGGTGGCACTACCTGCTTCTCATGTCTACTGAGACTGTCTCACCTCTGACTAGAATGGAAGCCCAGGAGGGCAGGGAATGCAGTCTCCTCGGTTCACTGGATCATGGTCAGTGCCCAGAAAGGGACTGCACCTAGTGTGGCTTCACGTATGATTGTTGAAGGAATGAACCCCAACCAACTCCTCCCAAGATATCTGGGTGCACCTGAAGCCGCACTGCCCGCCTCTGGTCTCCCTGCTTTGAATTCACGCAGAAGCCTACAGATAGAATCTCAAATTTCCTGTAAAAATGTGAAAACAGTGAAGCCCAAGTCAACGAGGTCAGTGAGGGGGTGACAGAGACTTCCTCGTGGGGGTGTCAGGAATCCTGAATGAGGACGACCGTGGCCCCTTCAGCAGACCTTCCACAGGGCTGGACTCAGGAGCAGCACTTTCCATGGGGGACACACTGGAGCTTGTTCCTGTGACCACCCACTGAACACAGGAGGAAACTGAGGCTCAGAGGGGTGTGGTGACAGTCCTAAGACTCACAGCTGGGAGGCGGCCTAGTGGCACTGTGTGATCCAGGGCCTGAGTGCTCACCTGAGGAAAAGCAGGTGCAGCACATGCCGGGGACTGGCAACGTTCTTGTAGCTTGACAGAAACAGGTGGACATAAGATTGGTCACCACCCAAGACAGCAGGCACCAGGTGCTCCACCCACTTCTTCAGGGTGCGTGCCAGGAGAGGCCACACCATGTGGGTGGCATCTGAGCTCAATGAAGATGTGTCTTCACTCTAGGACAGGACAGGGGAGAGATACACAGTGACACTACCGTGAACCCCAAGGAGGGCAGGGGCTGGAGGCCAGTCTTGACACCAGGGAGGACATGAGAAGACAGCCTGAGGGCCCAGGGTTAATGGACAGGGTGGTGGTTGCCACCCTGGCAGTCCCCGTTCACCCTCCAGCCAGACCTGAGGTGTGAACACACCAGGACCAGCAGGTTTATAAACCCCCCACCCTCTGCCCCTGCCCTGGGAGGGTGTCCCATGTCCCCGTTCCCCACACACTCAGGAGGAGGGGGTGCAGTCACCCAGGGAGGCTCATAGTGCTGGCCTGGCCTTGCCCAACCTCCTCTGGGCCACCTGACATTACCTTTGGGGACCTCCTCCCAGACGGCCACAGGGGTCGAGGGCGAGGGCTGAACCAGCGCCGGAAGCATTGGACAAGCCTCTCAGCACAGGGCTTCCTGGGGCTACGGCCCCGGGACCTCGGGATACAGCACAACATCTCACTCTGCCTGTGGCCAAGTGAGCTGGGGAAGGGGCTGTGTATAGAATGTGGGTGCCAGGTTACCGAGTTCCGAGTTCTGTTGGGGTCTGTCGTCAAGGAAGTGAAGTCACTTCTTGATACCTCATTTCCTGAGCCCCTCCTCTGTGTTCAAGACTGCAAATGCCCCTCTGGGTACCTGTCTGCTGACCCTCCTTCCCCATGAACTCTCTCTATTGCCCACACTTCCACCAACACTGCCTGACCACACCCCTGTGCAAGGCCTGGGTGCAGCCAGCGTCACAGCTCGGAGGAGATACACGTAGGTTCATCCCCAGCTCCTGCTTCTTATCACTTTATGTGACCCTGGACAAGCCATTGTCACTCTCATGACCTCCCCAGTCTCCCCTTTTGCACAGTGGGGATCTTTCTAGCATCTTCTTCCTAGGGATGGCATCAGGCATGTGTGAGAAAACATCTCTGAAACCTATGGCCGGTGTCACATGCAGCTAATAAACAAGACTAGAGATAAAATCCACGACGGTGTGGAAGGTAGCATGGAATACGACTAACGACAGGTCTGGTTCCTGTCATATAATCTTGAAAATGTCACTTTTGCTCTTGGTCTGTTTTCCCTGTCTGCACCATGCGACAGTTGGAATTTCATGCATTCACATACTGCTTTCCTCCATAAAACCTCACAATGGCTTCGTGTGTATTTAGGTTTGGACTCAAGTGCCACATCTCTGTCTGTGTGGTTGGCGACTCCTCAGGGGCTCCCAGTGGTCCCCACCATCTGCTGCACACATCCTCACGTAATCCCCTGCCCTGCAGTGTGGACTGGACTTAGTGACTCACTTCTAACCAATACAGGATCAAAAGTGAGAAGGTGTCACTTTCTAAATGTCATTGTAACACGCCTGTCTCTAGAGTCTTGTGCTCTGTCTCCTCTGTTCTCTCTGTTTGTATCCACCATATGCCAAGCATGGTGCCGAGAGCTGGAGAAAGAGCTGATTCAGCTGCACCCTGGCTTGGGAGATGATCCCAGGATAAGAAAGAGGAGAAGACGTGCTATCGAGTGCCTGACATTCTAAGAGAGGAAAGTGATCTAGGAGGCCCTCAGAATATTCTAGATTAGGAAGCTACCTGAAGATGGTAGGAAATGAACACCATTTGCAGAGAAGAACCAGAGCCGTTTGGTCCATTCTATGCCTTTACTCAACCGTATGAAATATAGAATTAGTAGTTTATCAAATTGCGTAAAAAATGTCAACTGTTATTGACATATAAACAAAATTTATAGATTTATTTGGAAGAATTGATATATTTTCCCTACTTATTTTCTCATCTGTGAACATGTACATCTCTTCATTGTCTTCAGTTTGTTCGTTTTTTCAATAACATTTTACACTCAGTGTTTAGAAATCATGATTGTAAAAATGCACCCTAATTATTCATGCAAACCTTATGAATGAAAATTTGGGGTGTTTCCAACCCTTAGTAATAGGTATTGTCATATTAACAATCTTGTCGACACCTCACCTTATAATTTTTCAAGGTTACATATGATATAGATTCCAGAATATTGGGTGACAGTGTAAAATAGTAAATATCCAAGTATAATTCTGCTAACTTTTGCGAGTTTCTGCTCCTTATGGGCTCTACCATTTGCATTCCACCACAATGTATTATAATACCTGTATCCCCACAGTCTCACTAACAAGTTTGTTATCAAAAAATTAAATTTTGCAAATCTAATAGGTGAAGTCTTGTATATTTCAATATATTTTAAATGTATAGTTCTCTATGAGGGATTTTAAGCACCTAATTAAGTATTGATGCCAATTTAAATTTCCTTTTGTGTTCTTAGATTGTTCATATATTTTGTTCATTTTTATTTCATTTTGTTGCTCATTTCCATCTCATTTTTTCACACATCATTGTATTAATGATATTATCCTAGTTTAAGAGGTTTTTTATTTTTTTTGCTTTTTTTTTAATTGAAACATTATTGATCACCCATTTTAAGTATTACAGCTTGTAATTACTTTTTGTCGTGTCCTTTTGACCTAGTTGGCGGCATTAACCTTTTGTTTGTGTTTGCTTTGCTTTATTAATTGCTGCTATGTCATCCATGTTAACTGCTGCTACATTACTAGCAGGATAATTTCACCAGTGATTTGAAATGCTATCTTTCTTAAATATTAAATTTCTATAAATCTTGGGTATCTCTTTGAATTCTCCATTCTTTTTCATTAGGTTTTATATTTACTTATAAACAAATTCCATATGGTCTTGATAATGAAGAATTTATAAAAAAATATTTTCGATCTCTGGTAGACTTACCCCTCCCTTTTGATTTGTTTCCTCATTTTTTTCTGATGAACGATTAATGTTTCATCAACATTTTATAATCATCTTATTTAGTTCTAGGTGAAGAAACAAATGAGACTATTTTTAATGTGATCATGACACACGTATAAAGTAACTTAGGAGAAAATAAAATCCTTAGGATCATGTGGCTTTCTGGCCAAGAAAATATCTCTGACATTTCTCTATCGTTTGTGTATGTATGTTTTAAGAGTGTTCTAATGCTTAAATCACGTAATTAAACAGGCTTTGTCGAGTTCTTGTTAGCTTTATGCCAAATATTTTAACAATTTTGTGGCTATTGAAAATGGAATCTTGATTTGCGTAATGTAATCTAGATAGTTATTGTTATTACATAAGACATTTATTAATTTTATATGTGAATTTTTCTAAATCGCAACATGTAAATTTTATTTTAGTAAGTCGTCTTGTTTGTAATAGGTTTTTAATGAATTCTTTTTGATTTTCTAAATTCACAATACATTCACATAACACATTTTTCTCTATCTTGAGATATACAAATACGTATGGTCAAATCTTATTTTATCTAGTGTTTTGATATTTATGAGTCTTACATTTTCTCAAAAGTAGTTTTGGCTTCTGTGGAAATTATTATGTGTTTTTCTTTCTTCTAATGCTTAATACTTTTGCAAAATATTGAAGTTAGTAATTCATTTCAGATTTATTTTTGTGAACGGTACCTAGCAAAAGCATAACTGGATTTAATTTCCAAATAAATAATATTTCAATCCCTGTAATGATGAAGTGCTTTCCCCTAAGTAATCTGAATCCTTTCCACATATACCAGAATCTGTTTCAAAATTCAAACTTTTATTCCCCTGAACTATTCGCTTATTCTTTGCCAATCTCATGCACTTTCAAGTATGTTCCTTTGCAATACATTTTATTGGACGGAGCAAATTACCTCTTTGTTTTTATTATTATTGTTCTTCTTATGTCTTGAACATTTTGGGGGCCATTTTTGCACATAATTTTTTTCATATTAACTTTGAGGTTATTTGACAAGTCCCGTAAACATCACTCTTTGGAATTTTTCAAGTTTAGCTTTATTGAATCTATTGATTAACATAGGGAGAATACATATATATGTGGCGTAACTTCCTAGCATCACTGCTGCCCGGCACATGGACACACGTGGGCATTTTGGTAGGAGCTGCTGAGTGGCTCCTGCGACAGGGTTATCAATGGACACATCTCCTGGGGCATCTGCTGGGACTTCTTCTTCCTTCATTCTCACAAGAGCTGGTGGTCACCAGACATACAGACCTGCCCATCTGATGGGGCAAATGCTATCTGAATAGTGAGTAAATTTCGGTGCATAATCATTAGGGAGGCCGCGGATGTCTGACATTTACTGGCCATGTGAATTGCTTCCCTGTGGAACTGCAGAAATATGTCCTTTGTCCCTATGGATAAATGAGAACTCTTTGTACAACTAGGATGCATACTACCCTTTCTCTGCCCATGAAGAATTTTCCAGTCTGGGGTTTGTCTTTTCACCTTTTGACATTATTCTGGTTTTTGTTCGGACCAGGAAAAGTCAGCATTTTCCTCAGTGGCTTCTGGCTCTCTGGTCATTCAACAGTAGTTCCTATTTCAAGATTATGGCAATAATAACTATCAGGGCTTTGTGTCTCTACATAGAGTCTTTGATTTTTCTGTAATTTTCCTCTTACTAAAAACATAAAATGAAAATTAATCAGATCTTTCTCATATTATGCGGCCAGATACAAAAGGCCACATAACATATAACCGTACTGATAGGAACAATCCACGATAGGTAAATTCACACACACAGAATATGGAGTGGTAGTCAGGGACAGGGAGAGGCGGGATGGGGATTGACAGCTTAATGGCTAGAGAGTTGATGAAGCTGTTCGACCACTAGATGGTGGTAAGGGTTGCCCCATATTAAAAATGTACTTGATGCCACTGAATGGTAATTTTGAAAATATTAAAAACACTTTATTTTATACAAGGGATATTATTGAAAATAAAAGATGAAAAAATTTGAGGAGATGCAGGACAGAGACAAAAATGAGGAGAAGCACAGCGTCAAGGAAGGGCAAGAACAGATCTGGAGTGGGGACTGGTGAGGGTGTTTGTGGGAGCTCTGGAGCCAGGGCTCCCCTGGGTGCTGGTGTTTCTTCTAATTCTTCTGATGTTTCAGGAACGGTTATGTCAGGTTGCTCTAGCTCTACCTCTGGATCTTGATCTTTCTCCTGCTCTTTCTCTTACTCTTTCTCCTCATCTTTCTCTTGATCTTTCTGTTGCTCCTGCTCTGGATCTTGCGTCTGATCTACCACTTGCTCTGGATCTTGCTCCTGCTCTACCTCTTGCTCTGGATCTTGCTCCTGCTCTACTTCTTGCTCTGGCTTGGGCTCTGGATCTTGCTCTCGCTCTGCCTCTGGCAGTGGAGGTGGAGCTGGAGCTGGAACTCGAGCCGAACATGGCAGCAGCTCTTGGGACAGTTGTTCAGCCTGGGCAGAAGCTGGAACTGGATAGACAACAATTGAAAATATCAATGTGAGTTTCTATGTCTCATCCAATGACACTGTCTTTCCAGAAGCCCAAGTCCAGAGGCCCAGCCTCAGGAAGTCTCCCCACACTGCAGAACACTGTATGATTGTTCTGAGTACTCAGTGCCCCTGTCCCCAGCCTGCTTCTGGAAACTCTGCTCTGTGTGGCCCAGCCCAGGCCCCTCCCCAAACCCGCACAGGCACCCACCCTCTTCCTCCTCACCCTCAGTCTCCGCCTCACTAGGCTCCAGGTGCTCCAGCTTCTCCAGCTGCGCCAGAAGAAGATCAGCCTTACGCTCCACCTCTGAACCTCGCATACTGATATGTACATAGGCCGAAAGAAACTTCAAAGAATGAAATTCAGGAGGCTCGTGGAAATCGGTGGAATAAAATTCCAGCCAGATCTTTAAGACAGAGGACATGGCACTGTGGGAGACAGGTGGGCAACAGCATCAGAGGCCTGGCCTATCCCTCTATGCTGCCCTCCCAAGGCTCCCCTGAGTGAGCTGCAGTCTAGTACCCTCTGCCCGTGCCTGTCCATAGACCAGCCCATCCAATGTCCACCCCCAGTATGGCAGTTCTGGCACAAGATGGGCCTGGCAGCCAAGGAGGGGCTGGCAAAAGCCTCCATGGGAGGAGCCTTCAACCACTGATGTGACCACGTTTCCCTTCTTCAGGGAAACCTGACAACCTCCTCTGTCTGTGTCACTGCCCCATCCCTGCTGGAATGACCTGTCCACCCCAGGAGGGTGCTGTCTGCTCTGGGCATTACTCACTGGCAAACAGGAGGTGTCCAGCAATATCTGATAAATGAGGAAACAGAGGGAGGCGCTGCTCCCCTGGCCTACCCAGGGCCCTTGGAAAAGCCCAAACTTGACCTCACACGTGAATGTACTGCCCAAGTGTCGGCATGAAAATCTGCATATCCTTTTCCCAGTGACAGCAATCTCTTGGCCCTGACCACACTCTGCACCCTCAGCACCAGCTGAGCATCCCCATGGAGGCTCCAGCCCCGAGTGTGAGCGGGATGCTCTGCACACCTCCTGCTCTGGCTCAGCACGGGCTCTGGGGGTGTGGGCAGGGCTGGGTGGGAGGGCGAGGGGATGGATTCTCTCTGGGCTCACTCTGCTCTCCAGCCTCTCGCACACCCTACGGTGCCTGGGACCACATCCCCAGCCGTCTTGACTCCTTTCCCTGCAGGGAAAGCCTTGAGCCCTCAGCCCTGTAGCAGGAATCATAAGATGTGTGAGAGCCAGAGTTCTGCCAGCCCCCCACCCACACGCCCCCGCAGACTACACGCAGTTGTGTGGAGATGGGAGCCCCTCCTTCTGCACCTAAACTCCACTTACCATTTTAGCTGCTCCAGGGATTCCCCATCCCCGTCACAATCAGAAATCATGTTTCCATACCTAGAAGAGGTCAGGAGTGTGTCAAATCTACCACATGGTGGCACTACCTGCTTCTCATGTCTACTGTGACTGTCTCACCTCTGACTAGAATGGAAGCCCAGGAGGGCAGGGAATGCAGTCTCCTCGGTTCACTGGATCATGGTCAGTGCCCAGAAAGGGACTGCACCTAGTGTGGCTTCACGTATGATTGTTGAAGGAATGAACCCCAACCAACTCCTCCCAAGATATCTGGGTGCACCTGAAGCCGCACTGCCCGCCTCTGGTCTCCCTGCTTTGAATTCACGCAGAAGCCTACAGATAGAATCTCAAATTTCCTGTAAAAATGTGAAAACAGTGAAGCCCAAGTCAACGAGGTCAGTGAGGGGGTGACAGAGACTTCCTCGTGGGGGTGTCAGGAATCCTGAATGAGGACGACCGCGGCCCCTCCAGCAGACCTTCCACAGGGCTGGACTCAGGAGCAGCACTTTCCATGGGGGACCCACTGGAGCTTGTTCCTGTGACCACCCACTGAACACAGGAGGAAACTGAGGCTCAGAGGGGTGTGGTGACAGTCCTAAGACTCACAGCTGGGAGGCGGCCTAGTGGCACTGTGTGATCCAGGGCCTGAGTGCTCACCTGAGGAAAAGCAGGTGCAGCACATGCCGGGGACTGGCAACGTTCTTGTAGCTTGACAGAAACAGGTGGACATAAGATTGGTCACCACCCAAGACAGCAGGCACCAGGTGCTCCACCCGCTTCTTCAGGGTGCGTGCCGGGAGAGGCCACACCATGTGGGTGGCATCTGAGCTCAATGAAGATGTATCTTCACTCTAGGACAGGACAGGGGAGAGATACACAGTGACAGTACCGTGAACCCCAAGGAGGGCAGGGGCTGGAGGCCAGTCTTGACCCCAGGGAGGACATGAGAAGACAGCCTGAGGGCCCAGGGTTAATGGACAGGGTGGTGGTTGCCACCCCGGCAGTCCCCGTTCACCCTCCAGCCAGACCTGAGGTGTGAACACACCAGGACCAGCAGGTTTATAAACCCCCCACCCTCTGCCCCTGCCCTGGGAGGGTGTCCCATGTCCCCGTTCCCCACACACTCAGGAGGAGGGGGTGCAGTCACCCAGGGAGGCTCATAGTGCTGGCCTGGCCTTGCCCAACCTCCTCTGGGCCACCTGACATTACCTTTGGGGACCACCTCCCAGACGGCCACAGGGGTCGAGGGCGAGGGCTGAACCAGCGCCGGAAGCATTGGACAAGCCTCTCAGCACAGGGCTTCCTGGGGCTACGGCCCCGGGACCTCGGGATACAGCACAACATCTCACTCTGCCTGTGGCCAAGTGAGCTGGGGAAGGGGCTGTGTATAGAATGTGGGTGCCAGGTTACCGAGTTCCGAGTTCTGTTGGGGTCTGTCGTCAAGGAAGTGAAGTCACTTCCTGATACCTCATTTCCTGAGCCCCTCCTCTGTGTTCAAGACTGCAAATGCCCCTCTGGGTTCCTGTCTGCTGACCCTCCTTCCCCATGAACTCTCTCTATTGCCCACACTTCCACCAACACTGCCTGACCACACCCCTGTGCAAGGCCTGGGTGCAGCCAGCGTCACAGCTCGGAGGAGATACACGTAGGTTCATCCCCAGCTCCTGCTTCTTATCACTTTATGTGACCCTGGACAAGCCATTGTCACTCTCATGACCTCCCCAGTCTCCCCTTTTGCACAGTGGGGATCTTTCTAGCATCTTCTTCCTAGGGATGGCATCAGGCATGTGTGAGAAAACATCTCTGAAACCTATGGCCGGTGTCACATGCAGCTAATAAACAAGACTAGAGATAAAATCCACGACGGTGTGGAAGGTAGCATGGAATACGACTAACGACAGGTCTGGTTCCTGTCATATAATCTTGAAAATGTCACTTTTGCTCTTGGTCTGTTTTCCCTGTCTGCACCATGCGACAGTTGGAATTTCGTGCATTCACATACTGCTTTCCTCCATAAAACCTCACAATGGCTTCGTGTGTATTTAGGTTTGGACTCAAGTGCCACATCTCTGTCTGTGTGGTTGGCGACTCCTCAGGGGCTCCCAGTGGTCCCCACCATCTGCTGCACACATCCTCACGTAATCCCCTGCCCTGCAGTGTGGACTGGACTTAGTGACTCACTTCTAACCAATACAGGATCAAAAGTGAGAAGGTGTCACTTTCTAAATGTCATTGTAACACGCCTGTCTCTAGAGTCTTGTGCTCTGTCTCCTCTGTTCTCTCTGTTTGTATCCACCATATGCCAAGCATGGTGCCGAGAGCTGGAGAAAGAGCTGATTCAGCTGCACCCTGGCTTGGGAGATGATCCCAGGATAAGAAAGAGGAGAAGACGTGCTATCGAGTGCCTGACATTCTAAGAGAGGAAAGTGATCTAGGAGGCCCTCAGAATATTCTAGATTAGGAAGCTACCTGAAGATGGTAGGAAATGAACACCATTTGCAGAGAAGAACCAGAGCCGTTTGGTCCATTCTATGCCTTTACTCAACCGTATGAAATATAGAATTAGTAGTTTATCAAATTGCGTAAAAAATGTCAACTGTTATTTACATATAAACAAAATTTATAGATTTATTTGGAAGAATTGATATATTTTCCCTACTTATTTTCTCATCTGTGAACATGTACATCTCTTCATTGTCTTCAGTTTGTTCGTTTTTTCAATAACATTTTACACTCAGTGTTTAGAAATCATGATTTTAAAAATGCACCCTAATTATTCATGCAAACCTTATGAATGAAAATTTGGGGTGTTTCCAACCCTTAGTAATAGGTATTGTCATATTAACAATCTTGTCGACACCTCACCTTATAATTTTTCAAGGTTACATATGATATAGATTCCAGAATATTGGGTTACAGTGTAAAATAGTAAATATCCAAGTATAATTTTGCTAAATTTTGCGAGTTTCTGCTCCTTATGGGCTCTACCATTTGCATTCCACCACAATGTATTATAATACCTGTATCCCCACAGTCTCACTAACAAGTTTGTTATCAAAAAATTAAATTTTGCAAATCTAATAGGTGAAGTCTTGTATATTTCAATATATTTTAAATGTATAGTTCTCTATGAGGGATTTTAAGCACCTAATTAAGTATTGATGCCAATTTAAATTTCCTTTTGTGTTCTTAGATTGTTCATATATTTTGTTCATTTTTATTTCATTTTGTTGGTCATTTCCATCTCATTTTTTCACACATCATTGTATTAATGATATTATCCTAGTTTAAGAGGTTTTTAATTTTTTTTGCTTTTTTTTAATTGAAACATTATTGATCACCCATTTTAAGTATTATAGCTTGTAATTACTTTCTGTCGTGTCCTTTTGACCTATTTGGCGGCATTAACTTTTGTTTGTGTTTGCTTTGCTTTTATTAATTGCTGCTATGTCATCCATGTTAACTGCTGCTACATTACTAGCAGCATAATTTCACCAGTGATTTGAAATGCTATCTTTCTTAAATACTAAATTTCTATAAATCTTGGGTATCTCTTTGAATTCTCCATTCTTTTTCATTAGGTTTTATATTTACTTATAAACAAATTCCATATGGTCTTGATAATGAAGAATTTATAAAAAAATATTTTCGATCTCTGGTAGACTTACCCCTCCCTTTTGATTTGTTTCCTCATTTTTTTCTGATGAACGATTAATGTTTCATCAACATTTTATAATCATCTTATTTTGTTCTAGGTGAAGAAACAAATGAGACTATTTTTAATGTGATCATGACACACGTATAAAGTAACTTAGGAGAAAATAAAATCCTTAGGATCATGTGGCTTTCTGGCCAAGAAAATATCTCTGACATTTCTCTATCGTTTGTGTATGTATGTTTTAAGAGTGTTCTAATGCTTAAATCACGTAATTAAACAGGCTTTGTCGAGTTCTTGTTAGCTTTATGCCAAATATTTTAACAATTTTGTGGCTATTGAAAATGGAATCTTGATTTGCGTAATGTAATCTAGATAGTTATTGTTATTACATAAGACATTTATTAATTTTATATGTGAATTTTTCTAAATCGCAACATGTAAATTTTATTTTAGTAAGTCGTCTTGTTTGTAATAGGTTTTTAATGAATTCTTTTTGATTTTCTAAATTCACAATACATTCACATAACACATTTTTCTCTATCTTGAGATATACAAATACGTATGGTCAAATCTTATTTTATCTAGTGTTTTGATATTTATGAGTCTTACATATTCTCAAAAGTAGTTTTGGCTTCTGTGGAAATTATTATGTGTTTTTCTTTCTTCTAATGCTTAATACTTTTGCAAAATATGGAAGTTAGTAATTCATTTCAGATTTATTTTTGTGAACGGTACCTAGCAAAAGCATAACTGGATTTAATTTCCAAATAAATAATATTTCAATCCCTGTAATGATGAAGTGCTTTCCCCTAAGTAATCTGAATCCTTTCCACATATACCAGAATCTGTTTCAAAATTCAAACTTTTATTCCCCTGAACTATTCGCTTATTCTTTGCCAATCTCATGCACTTTCAAGTATGTTCCTTTGCAATACATTTTATTGGACGGAGCAAATTACCTCTTTAATTTTTATTATTATTGTTCTTCTTATGTCTTGAACATTTTTGGGGCCATTTTTGCACATAATTTTTTTCATATTAACTTTGAGGTTATTTGACAAGTCCCGTAAACATCACTCTTTGGAATTTTTCAAGTTTAGCTTTATTGAATCTATTGATTAACATAGGGAGAATACATATATATGTGGCGTAACTTCCTAGCATCACTGCTGCCCGGCACATGGACACACGTGGGCATTTTGGTAGGAGCTGCTGAGTGGCTCCTGCGACAGGGGTATCAATGGACACATCTCCTGGGGCATCTGCTGGGACTTCTTCTTCCTTCATTCTCACAAGAGCTGGTCGTCACCAGACATACAGACCTGCCCATCTGATGGGGCAAATGCTATCTGAATAGTGAGTAAATTTCGGTGCATAATCATTAGGGAGGCCGCGGATGTCTGACATTTACTGGCCATGTGAATTGCTTCCCTGTGGAACTGCAGGAATATGTCCTTTGTCCCTATGGATAAATGAGAACTCTTTGTACAACTAGGATGCATACTACCCTTTCTCTGCCCATGAAGAATTTTCCAGTCTGGGGTTTGTCTTTTCACCTTTTGACATTATTCTGGTTTTTGTTCGGACCAGGAAAAGTCAGCATTTTCCTCAGTGGCTTCTGGCTCTCTGGTCATTCAACAGTAGTTCCTATTTCAAGATTATGGCAATAATAACTATCAGGGCTTTGTGTCTCTACATAGAGTCTTTGATTTTTCTGTAATTTTCCTCTTACTAAAAACATAAAATGAAAATTAATCAGATCTTTCTCATATTATGCGGCCAGATACAAAAGGCCACATAACATATAACCGTACTGATAGGAACAATCCACGATAGGTAAATTCACACACACAGAAAATGGAGTGGTAGTCAGGGACAGGGAGAGGCGGGATGGGGAATGACAGCTTAATGGCTACAGAGTTGATGAAGCTGTTCGATCACTAGATGGTGGTAAGGGTAGCCCCATATTAAAAATGTACTTAATGCCACTGAATGGTAATTTTGAAAATATTAAAAACACTTTATTTTATACAAGGGATATTATTGAAAATAAAAGATGAAAAAATTTGAGGAGATGCAGGACAGAGACAAAAATGAGGAGAAGCACAGCGTCAAGGAAGGGCAAGAACAGATCTGGAGTGGGGACTGGTGAGGGTGTTTGTGGGAGCTCTAGAGCCAGGGCTCCCCTGGGTGCTGGTGTTTCTTCTAATTCTTCTGATGTTTCAGGAACGGTTATGTCAGGTTGCTCTAGCTCTACCTCTGGATCTTGATCTTTCTACTGCTCTTTCTCTTGCTCTTTCTCCTGATCTTTCTCTTGATCTTTCTGTTGCTCCTGCTCTGGATCTTGCGTCTGATCTACCACTTGCTCTGGATCTTGCTCCTGCTCTACCTCTTGCTCTGGATCTTGCTCCTGCTCTACTTCTTGCTCTGGCTTGGGCTCTGGATCTTGCTCTCGCTCTGCCTCTGGCAGTGGAGGTGGAGCTGGAGCTGGAACTCGAGCCGAACATGGCAGCAGCTCTTGGGACAGTTGTTCAGCCTGGGCAGAAGCTGGAACTGGATAGACAACAATTGAAAATATCAATGTGAGTTTCTATGTCTCATCCAATGACACTGTCTTTCCAGAAGCCCAAGTCCAGAGGCCCAGCCTCAGGAAGTCTCCCCACACTGCAGAACACTGTATGATTGTTCTGAGTACTCAGTGCCCCTGTCCCCAGCCTGCTTCTGGAAACTCTGCTCTGTGTGGCCCAGCCCAGGCCCCTCCCCAAACCCGCACAGGCACCCACCCTCTTCCTCCTCACCCTCAGTCTCCGCCTCACTAGGCTCCAGGTGCTCCAGCTTCTCCAGCTGCGCCAGAAGAAGATCAGCCTTACGCTCCACCTCTGAACCTCGCATACTGATATGTACATAGGCCGAAAGAAACTTCAAAGAATGAAATTCAGGAGGCTCGTGGAAATCGGTGGAATAGAATTCCAGCCAGATCTTTAAGACAGAGGACATGGCACTGTGGGAGACAGGTGGGCAACAGCATCAGAGGCCTGGCCTATCCCTCTATGCTGCCCTCCCAAGGCTCCCCTGAGTGAGCTGCAGTCTAGTACCCTCTGCCCGTGCCTGTCCATAGACCAGCCCATCCAATGTCCACCCCCAGTATGGCAGTTCTGGTGCAAGATAGGCCTGGCAGCCAAGGAGGGGCTGGCAAAAGCCTCCATGGGAGGAGCCTTCAACCACTGATGTGACCACGTTTCCCTTCTTCAGGGAAACCTGACAACCTCCTCTGTCTGTGTCACTGCCCCATCCCTGCTGGAATGACCTGTCCACCCCAGGAGGGTGCTATCTGCTCTGGGCCTTACTCACTGGCAAACAGGAGGTGTCCAGCAATATCTGATAAATGAGGAAACAGAGGGAGGCGCTGCTCCCCTGGCCTACCAAGGGCCCTTGGAAAAGCCCAAACTTGACCTCACACGTGAATGTACTGCCCAAGTGTCTGCATGAAAATCTGCATATCCTTTTCCCAGTGACAGCAATCTCTTGGCCCTGACCACACTCTGCACCCTCAGCACCAGCTGAGCATCCCCATGGAGGCTCCAGCCCCGAGTGTGAGCGGGATGCTCTGCACACCTCCTGCTCTGGCTCAGCACGGGCTCTGGGGGTGTGGGCAGGGCTGGGTGGGAGGGCGAGGGGATGGATTCTCTCTGGGCTCACTCTGCTCTCCAGCCTCTCGCACACCCTACGGTGCCTGGGACCACATCCCCAGCCGTCTTGACTCCTTTCCCTGCAGGGAAAGCCTTGAGCCCTCAGCCCTGTAGCAGGAATCATAAGATGTGTGAGAGCCAGAGTTCTGCCAGCCCCCCACCCACACGCCCCCGCAGACTACACGCAGTTGTGTGGAGATGGGAGCCCCTCCTTCTGCACCTAAACTCCACTTACCATTTTAGCTGCTCCAGGGATTCCCCATCCCCGTCACAATCAGAAATCATGTTTCCATACCTAGAAGAGGTCAGGAGTGTGTCAAATCTACCACATGGTGGCACTACCTGCTTCTCATGTCTACTGTGACTGTCTCACCTCTGACTAGAATGGAAGCCCAGGAGGGCAGGGAATGCAGTCTCCTCGGTTCACTGGATCATGGTCAGTGCCCAGAAAGGGACTGCACCTAGTGTGGCTTCACGTATGATTGTTGAAGGAATGAACCCCAACCAACTCCTCCCAAGATATCTGGGTGCACCTGAAGCCGCACTGCCCGCCTCTGGTCTCCCTGCTTTGAATTCACGCAGAAGCCTACAGATAGAATCTCAAATTTCCTGTAAAAATGTGAAAACAGTGAAGCCCAAGTCAACGAGGTCAGTGAGGGGGTGACAGAGACTTCCTCGTGGGGGTGTCAGGAATCCTGAATGAGGACGACCGTGGCCCCTTCAGCAGACCTTCCACAGGGCTGGACTCAGGAGCAGCACTTTCCATGGGGGACCCACTGGAGCTTGTTCCTGTGACCACCCACTGAACACAGGAGGAAACTGAGGCTCAGAGGGGTGTGGTGACAGTCCTAAGACTCACAGCTGGGAGGCGGCCTAGTGGCACTGTGTGATCCAGGGCCTGAGTGCTCACCTGAGGAAAAGCAGGTGCAGCACATGCCGGGGACTGGCAACGTTCTTGTAGCTTGACAGAAACAGGTGGACATAAGATTGGTCACCACCCAAGACAGCAGGCACCAGGTGCTCCACCCGCTTCTTCAGGGTGCGTGCCGGGAGAGGCCACACCATGTGGGTGGCATCTGAGCTCAATGAAGATGTGTCTTCACTCTAGGACAGGACAGGGGAGAGATACACAGTGACACTACCGTGAACCCCAAGGAGGGCAGGGGCTGGAGGCCAGTCTTGACCCCAGGGAGGACATGAGAAGACAGCCTGAGGGCCCAGGGTTAATGGACAGGGTGGTGGTTGCCACCCCGGCAGTCCCCGTTCACCCTCCAGCCAAACCTGAGGTGTGAACACACCAGGACCAGCAGGTTTATAAACCCCCCACCCTCTGCCCCTGCCCTGGGAGGGTGTCCCATGTCCCCGTTCCCCACACACTCAGGAGGAGGGGGTGCAGTCACCCAGGGAGGCTCATAGTGCTGGCCTGGCCTTGCCCAACCTCCTCTGGGCCACCTGACATTACCTTTGGGGACCTCCTCCCAGACGGCCACAGGGGTCGAGGGCGAGGGCTGAACCAGCACCGGAAGCATTGGACAAGCCTCTCAGCACAGGGCTTCCTGGGGCTACGGCCCCGGGACCTCGGGATACAGCACAACATCTCACTCTGCCTGTGGCCAAGTGAGCTGGGGAAGGGGCTGTGTATAGAATGTGGGTGCCAGGTTACCGAGTTCCGAGTTCTCTTGGGGTCTGTCGTCAAGGAAGTGAAGTCACTTCCTGATACCTCATTTCCTGAGCCCCTCCTCTGTGTTCAAGACTGCAAATGCCCCTCTGGGTACCTGTCTGCTGACCCTCCTTCCCCATGAACTCTCTCTATTGCCCACACTTCCACCAACACTGCCTGACCACACCCCTGTGCAAGGCCTGGGTGCAGCCAGCGTCACAGCTCGGAGGAGATACACGTAGGTTCATCCCCAGCTCCTGCTTCTTATCACTTTACGTGACCCTGGACAAGCCATTGTCACTCTCATGACCTCCCCAGTCTCCCCTTTTGCACAGTGGGGATCTTTCTAGCATCTTCTTCCTAGGGATGGCATCAGGCATGTGTGAGAAAACATCTCTGAAACCTATGGCCGGTGTCACATGCAGCTAATAAACAAGACTAGAGATAAAATCCACGACGGTGTGGAAGGTAGCATGGAATACGACTAACGACAGGTCTGGTTCCTGTCATATAATCTTGAAAATGTCACTTTTGCTCTTGGTCTGTTTTCCCTGTCTGCACCATGCGACAGTTGGAATTTCATGCATTCACATACTGCTTTCCTCCATAAAACCTCACAATGGCTTCGTGTGTATTTAGGTTTGGACTCAAGTGCCACATCTCTGTCTGTGTGGTTGGCGACTCCTCAGGGGCTCCCAGTGGTCCCCACCATCTGCTGCACACATCCTCACGTAATCCCCTGCCCTGCAGTGTGGACTGGACTTAGTGACTCACTTCTAACCAATACAGGATCAAAAGTGAGAAGGTGTCACTTTCTAAATGTCATTGTAACACGCCTGTCTCTAGAGTCTTGTGCTCTGTCTCCTCTGTTCTCTCTGTTTGTATCCACCATATGCCAAGCATGGTGCCGAGAGCTGGAGAAAGAGCTGATTCAGCTGCACCCTGGCTTGGGAGATGATCCCAGGATAAGAAAGAGGAGAAGACGTGCTATCGAGTGCCTGACATTCTAAGAGAGGAAAGTGATCTAGGAGGCCCTCAGAATATTCTAGATTAGGAAGCTACCTGAAGATGGTAGGAAATGAACACCATTTGCAGAGAAGAACCAGAGCCGTTTGGTCCATTCTATGCCTTTACTCAACCGTATGAAATATAGAATTAGTAGTTTATCAAATTGCGTAAAAAATGTCAACTGTTATTTACATATAAACAAAATTTATAGATTTATTTGGAAGAATTGATATAT
Source organism: Cynocephalus volans (assembly GCF_027409185.1). Lineage (NCBI taxonomy): Eukaryota > Metazoa > Chordata > Mammalia > Dermoptera > Cynocephalidae > Cynocephalus > Cynocephalus volans. Next base: position 48,926,148 of record NC_084476.1, on the reverse strand, counting down.
TTTCCCTACTTATTTTCTCATCTGTGAACATGTACATCTCTTCATTGTCTTCAGTTTGTTCGTTTTTTCAATAACATTTTACACTCAGTGTTTAGAAATCATGATTGTAAAAATGCACCCTAATTATTCATGCAAACCTTATGACTGAAAATTTGGGGTGTTTCCAACCCTTAGTAATAGGTATTGTCATATGAACAATCTTGTCGACACCTCACCTTATAATTTTTCAAGGTTACATATGATATAGATTCCAGAATATTGGGTTACAGTGTAAAATAGTAAATATCCAAGTATAATTTTGCTAAATTTTGCGAGTTTCTGCTCCTTATGGGCTCTACCATTTGCATTCCACCACAATGTATTATAATACCTGTATCCCCACAGTCTCACTAACAAGTTTGTTATCAAAAAATTAAATTTTGCAAATCTAATAGGTGAAGTCTTGTATATTTCAATATATTTTAAATGTATAGTTCTCTATGAGGGATTTTAAGCACCTAATTAAGTATTGATGCCAATTTAAATTTCCTTTTGTGTTCTTAGATTGTTCATATATTTTGTTCATTTTTATTTCATTTTGTTGGTCATTTCCATCTCATTTTTTCACACATCATTGTATTAATGATATTATCCTAGTTTAAGAGGTTTTTAATTTTTTTTGCTTTTTTTTTAATTGAAACATTATTGATCACCCATTTTAAGTATTATAGCTTGTAATTACTTTCTGTCGTGTCCTTTTGACCTATTTGGCGGCATTAACCTTTTGTTTGTGTTTGCTTTGCTTTTATTAATTGCTGCTATGTCATCCATGTTAACTGCTGCTACATTACTAGCAGCATAATTTCACCAGTGATTTGAAATGCTATCTTTCTTAAATACTAAATTTCTATAAATCTTGGGTATCTCTTTGAATTCTCCATTCTTTTTCATTAGGTTTTATATTTACTTATAAACAAATTCCATATGGTCTTGATAATGAAGAATTTATAAAAAAATATTTTCGATCTCTGGTAGACTTACCCCTCCCTTTTGATTTGTTTCCTCATTTTTTTCTGATGAACGATTAATGTTTCATCAACATTTTATAATCATCTTATTTTGTTCTAGGTGAAGAAACAAATGAGACTATTTTTAATGTGATCATGACACACGTATAAAGTAACTTAGGAGAAAATAAAATCCTTAGGATCATGTGGCTTTCTGGCCAAGAAAATATCTCTGACATTTCTCTATCGTTTGTGTATGTATGTTTTAAGAGTGTTCTAATGCTTAAATCACGTAATTAAACAGGCTTTGTCGAGTTCTTGTTAGCTTTATGCCAAATATTTTAACAATTTTGTGGCTATTGAAAATGGAATCTTGATTTGCGTAATGAAATCTAGATAGTTATTGTTATTACATAAGACATTTATTAATTTTATATGTGAATTTTTCTAAATCGCAACATGTAAATTTTATTTTAGTAAGTCGTCTTGTTTGTAATAGGTTTTTAATGAATTCTTTTTGATTTTCTAAATTCACAATACATTCACATAACACATTTTTCTCTATCTTGAGATATACAAATACGTATGGTCAAATCTTATTTTATCTAGTGTTTTGATATTTATGAGTCTTACATATTCTCAAAAGTAGTTTTGGCTTCTGTGGAAATTATTATGTGTTTTTCTTTCTTCTAATGCTTAATACTTTTGCAAAATATGGAAGTTAGTAATTCATTTCAGATTTATTTTTGTGAACGGTACCTAGCAAAAGCATAACTGGATTTAATTTCCAAATAAATAATATTTCAATCCCTGTAATGATGAAGTGCTTTCCCCTAAGTAATCTGAATCCTTTCCACATATACCAGAATCTGTTTCAAAATTCAAACTTTTATTCCCCTGAACTATTCGCTTATTCTTTGCCAATCTCATGCACTTTCAAGTATGTTCCTTTGCAATACATTTTATTGGACGGAGCAAATTACCTCTTTAATTTTTATTATTATTGTTCTTCTTATGTCTTGAACATTTTTGGGGCCATTTTTGCACATAATTTTTTTCATATTAACTTTGAGGTTATTTGACAAGTCCCGTAAACATCACTCTTTGGAATTTTTCAAGTTTAGCTTTATTGAATCTATTGATTAACATAGGGAGAATACATATATATGTGGCGTAACTTCCTAGCATCACTGCTGCCCGGCACATGGACACACGTGGGCATTTTGGTAGGAGCTGCTGAGTGGCTCCTGCGACAGGGGTATCAATGGACACATCTCCTGGGGCATCTGCTGGGACTTCTTCTTCCTTCATTCTCACAAGAGCTGGTGGTCACCAGACATACAGACCTGCCCATCTGATGGGGCAAATGCTATCTGAATAGTGAGTAAATTTCGGTGCATAATCATTAGGGAGGCCGCGGATGTCTGACATTTACTGGCCATGTGAATTGCTTCCCTGTGGAACTGCAGGAATATGTCCTTTGTCCCTATGGATAAATGAGAACTCTTTGTACAACTAGGATGCATACTACCCTTTCTCTGCCCATGAAGAATTTTCCAGTCTGGGGTTTGTCTTTTCACCTTTTGACATTATTCTGGTTTTTGTTCGGACCAGGAAAAGTCAGCATTTTCCTCAGTGGCTTCTGGCTCTCTGGTCATTCAACAGTAGTTCCTATTTCAAGATTATGGCAATAATAACTATCAGGGCTTTGTGTCTCTACATAGAGTCTTTGATTTTTCTGTAATTTTCCTCTTACTAAAAACATAAAATGAAAATTAATCAGATCTTTCTCATATTATGCGGCCAGATACAAAAGGCCACATAACATATAACCGTACTGATAGGAACAATCCACGATAGGTAAATTCACACACACAGAAAATGGAGTGGTAGTCAGGGACAGGGAGAGGCGGGATGGGGATTGACAGCTTAATGGCTACAGAGTTGATGAAGCTGTTCGACCACTAGATGGTGGTAAGGGTTGCCCCATATTAAAAATGTACTTGATGCCACTGAATGGTAATTTTGAAAATATTAAAAACACTTTATTTTATACAAGGGATATTATTGAAAATAAAAGATGAAAAAATTTGAGGAGATGCAGGACAGAGACAAAAATGAGGAGAAGCACAGCGTCAAGGAAGGGCAAGAACAGATCTGGAGTGGGGACTGGTGAGGGTGTTTGTGGGAGCTCTGGAGCCAGGGCTCCCCTGGGTGCTGGTGTTTCTTCTAATTCTTCTGATGTTTCAGGAACGGTTATGTCAGGTTGCTCTAGCTCTACCTCTGGATCTTGATCTTTCTCCTGCTCTTTCTCTTGCTCTTTCTCCTGATCTTTCTCTTGATCTTTCTGTTGCTCCTGCTCTGGATCTTGCGTCTGATCTACCACTTGCTCTGGATCTTGCTCCTGCTCTACCTCTTGCTCTGGATCTTGCTCCTGCTCTACTTCTTGCTCTGGCTTGGACTCTGGATCTTGCTCTCGCTCTGCCTCTGGCAGTGGAGGTGGAGCTGGAGCTGGAACTCGAGCCGAACATGGCAGCAGCTCTTGGGACAGTTGTTCAGCCTGGGCAGAAGCTGGAACTGGATAGACAACAATTGAAAATATCAATGTGAGTTTCTATGTCTCATCCAATGACACTGTCTTTCCAGAAGCCCAAGTCCAGAGGCCCAGCCTCAGGAAGTCTCCCCACACTGCAGAACACTGTATGATTGTTCTGAGTACTCAGTGCCCCTGTCCCCAGCCTGCTTCTGGAAACTCTGCTCAGTGTGGCCCAGCCCAGGCCCCTCCCCAAACCCGCACAGGCACCCACCCTCTTCCTCCTCACCCTCAGTCTCCGCCTCACTAGGCTCCAGGTGCTCCAGCTTCTCCAGCTGCGCCAGAAGAAGATCAGCCTTACGCTCCACCTCTGAACCTCGCATACTGATATGTACATAGGCCGAAAGAAACTTCAAAGAATGAAATTCAGGAGGCTCGTGGAAATCGGTGGAATAGAATTCCAGCCAGATCTTTAAGACAGAGGACATGGCACTGTGGGAGACAGGTGGGCAACAGCATCAGAGGCCTGGCCTATCCCTCTATGCTGCCCTCCCAAGGCTCCCCTGAGTGAGCTGCAGTCTAGTACCCTCTGCCCGTGCCTGTCCATAGACCAGCCCATCCAATGTCCACCCCCAGTATGGCAGTTCTGGCGCAAGATGGGCCTGGCAGCCAAGGAGGGGCTGGCAAAAGCCTCCATGGGAGGAGCCTTCAACCACTGATGTGACCACGTTTCCCTTCTTCAGGGAAACCTGACAACCTCCTCTGTCTGTGTCACTGCCCCATCCCTGCTGGAATGACCTGTCCACCCCAGGAGGGTGCTGTCTGCTCTGGGCATTACTCACTGGCAAACAGGAGGTGTCCAGCAATATCTGATAAATGAGGAAACAGAGGGAGGCGCTGCTCCCCTGGCCTACCCAGGGCCCTTGGAAAAGCCCAAACTTGACCTCACACGTGAATGTACTGCCCAAGTGTCGGCATGAAAATCTGCATATCCTTTTCCCAGTGACAGCAATCTCTTGGCCCTGACCACACTCTGCACCCTCAGCACCAGCTGAGCATCCCCATGGAGGCTCCAGCCCCGAGTGTGAGCGGGATGCTCTGCACACCTCCTGCACTGGCTCAGCACGGGCTCTGGGGGTGTGGGCAGGGCTGGGTGGGAGGGCGAGGGGATGGATTCTCTCTGGGCTCACTCTGCTCTCCAGCCTCTCCCACACCCTACGGTGCCTGGGACCACATCCCCAGCCGTCTTGACTCCTTTCCCTGCAGGGAAAGCCTTGAGCCCTCAGCCATGTAGCAGGAATCATAAGATGTGTGAGAGCCAGAGTTCTGCCAGCCCCCCACCCACACGCCCCCGCAGACTACACGCAGTTGTGTGGAGATGGGAGCCCCTCCTTCTGCACCTAAACTCTACTTACCATTTTAGCTGCTCCAGGGATTCCCCATCCCCGTCACAATCAGAAATCATGTTTCCATACCTAGAAGAGGTCAGGAGTGTGTCAAATCTACCACATGGTGGCACTACCTGCTTCTCATGTCTACTGTGACTGTCTCACCTCTGACTAGATTGGAAGCCCAGGAGGGCAGGGAATGCAGTCTCCTCGGTTCATTGGATTATGGTCAGTGCCCAGAAAGGGACTGCACATAGTGTGGCTTCACGTATGATTGTTGAAGGAATGAACCCCAACCAACTCCTCCCAAGATATCTGGGTGCACCTGAAGCCGCACTGCCCGCCTCTGGTCTCCCTGCTTTGAATTCACGCAGAAGCCTACAGATAGAATCTCAAATTTCCTGTAAAAATGTGAAAACAGTGAAGCCCAAGTCAACGAGGTCAGTGAGGGGGTGACAGAGACTTCCTCGTGGGGGTGTCAGGAATCCTGAATGAGGACGACCGTGGCCCCTCCAGCAGACCTTCCACAGGGCTGGACTCAGGAGCAGCACTTTCCATGGGGGACCCACTGGAGCTTGTTCCTGTGACCACCCACTGAACACAGGAGGAAACTGAGGCTCAGAGGGGTGTGGTGACAGTCCTAAGACTCACAGCTGGGAGGCGGCCTAGTGGCACTGTGTGATCCAGGGACTGAGTGCTCACCTGAGGAAAAGCAGGTACAGCACATGCCGGGGACTGGCAACGTTCTTGTAGCTTGACAGAAACAGGTGGACATAAGATTGGTCACCACCCAAGACAGCAGGCACCAGGTGCTCCACCCGCTTCTTCAGGGTGCGTGCCGGGAGAGGCCACACCATGTGGGTGGCATCTGAGCTCAATGAAGATGTATCTTCACTCTAGGACAGGACAGGGGAGAGATACACAGTGACAATACCGTGAACCCCAAGGAGGGCAGGGGCTGGAGGCCAGTCTTGACCCCAGGGAGGACATGAGAAGACAGCCTGAGGGCCCAGGGTTAATGGACAGGGTGGTGGTTGCCACCCCGGCAGTCCCCGTTCACCCTCCAGCCAGACCTGAGGTGTGAACACACCAGGACCAGCAGGTTTATAAACCCCCCACCCTCTGCCCCTGCCCTGGGAGGGTGTCCCATGTCCCCGTTCCCCACACACTCAGGAGGAGGGGGTGCAGTCACCCAGGGAGGCTCATAGTGCTGGCCTGGCCTTGCCCAACCTCCTCTGGGCCACCTGACATTACCTTTGGGGACCTCCTCCCAGACGGCCACAGGGGTCGAGGGCGAGGGCTGAACCAGCACCGGAAGCATTGGACAAGCCTCTCAGCACAGGGCTTCCTGGGGCTACGGCCCCGGGACCTCGGGATACAGCACAACATCTCACTCTGCCTGTGGCCAAGTGAGCTGGGGAAGGGGCTGTGTATAGAATGTGGGTGCCAGGTTACCGAGTTCCGAGTTCTGTTGGGGTCTGTCGTCAAGGAAGTGAAGTCACTTCCTGATACCTCATTTCCTGAGCCCCTCCTCTGTGTTCAAGACTGCAAATGCCCCTCTGGGTACCTGTCTGCTGACCCTCCTTCCCCATGAACTCTCTCTATTGCCCACACTTCCACCAACACTGCCTGACCACACCCCTGTGCAAGGCCTGGGTGCAGCCAGCGTCACAGCTCGGAGGAGATACACGTAGGTTCATCCCCAGCTCCTGCTTCTTATCACTTTACGTGACCCTGGACAAGCCATTGTCACTCTCATGACCTCCCCAGTCTCCCCTTTTGCACAGTGGGGATCTTTCTAGCATCTTCTTCCTAGGGATGGCATCAGGCATGTGTGAGAAAACATCTCTGAAACCTATGGCCGGTGTCACATGCAGCTAATAAACAAGACTAGAGATAAAATCCACGACGGTGTGGAAGGTAGCATGGAATACGACTAACGACAGGTCTGGTTCCTGTCATATAATCTTGAAAATGTCACTTTTGCTCTTGGTCTGTTTTCCCTGCCTGCACCATGCGACAGTTGGAATTTCATGCATTCACATACTGCTTTCCTCCATAAAACCTCAATGGCTTCGTGTGTATTTAGGTTTGGACTCAAGTGCCACATCTCTGTCTGTGTGGTTGGCGACTCCTCAGGGGCTCCCAGTGGTCCCCACCATCTGCTGCACACATCCTCACGTAATCCCCTGCCCTGCAGTGTGGACTGGACTTAGTGACTCACTTCTAACCAATACAGGATCAAAAGTGAGAAGGTGTCACTTTCTAAATGTCATTGTAACACGCCTGTCTCTAGAGTCTTGTGCTCTGTCTCCTCTGTTCTCTCTGTTTGTATCCACCATATGCCAAGCATGGTGCCGAGAGCTGGAGAAAGAGCTGATTCAGCTGCACCCTGGCTTGGGAGATGATCCCAGGATAAGAAAGAGGAGAAGACGTGCTATCGAGTGCCTGACATTCTAAGAGAGGAAAGTGATCTAGGAGGCCCTCAGAATATTCTAGATTAGGAAGCTACCTGAAGATGGTAGGAAATGAACACCATTTGCAGAGAAGAACCAGAGCCGTTTGGTCCATTCTATGCCTTTACTCAACCGTATGAAATATAGAATTAGTAGTTTATCAAATTGCGTAAAAAATGTCAACTGTTATTTACATATAAACAAAATTTATAGATTTATTTGGAAGAATTGATATATTTTCCCTACTTATTTTCTCATCTGTGAACATGTACATCTCTTCATTGTCTTCAGTTTGTTCGTTTTTTCAATAACATTTTACACTCAGTGTTTAGAAATCATGATTGTAAAAATGCACCCTAATTATTCATGCAAACCTTATGAATGAAAATTTGGGGTGTTTCCAACCCTTAGTAATAGGTATTGTCATATGAACAATCTTGTCGACACCTCACCTTATAATTTTTCAAGGTTACATATGATATAGATTCCAGAATATTGGGTTACAGTGTAAAATAGTAAATATCCAAGTATAATTTTGCTAAATTTTGCGAGTTTCTGCTCCTTATGGGCTCTACCATTTGCATTCCACCACAATGTATTATAATACCTGTATCCCCACAGTCTCACTAACAAGTTTGTTATCAAAAAATTAAATTTTGCAAATCTAATAGGTGAAGTCTTGTATATTTCAATATATTTTAAATGTATAGTTCTCTATGAGGGATTTTAAGCACCTAATTAAGTATTGATGCCAATTTAAATTTCCTTTTGTGTTCTTAGATTGTTCATATATTTTGTTCATTTTTATTTCATTTTGTTGGTCATTTCCATCTCATTTTTTCACACATCATTGTATTAATGATATTATCCTAGTTTAAGAGGTTTTTAATTTTTTTTGCTTTTTTTAAAATTGAAACATTATTGATCACCCATTTTAAGTATTATAGCTTGTAATTACTTTCTGTCGTGTCCTTTTGACCTATTTGGCGGCATTAACCTTTTGTTTGTGTTTGCTTTGCTTTTATTAATTGCTGCTATGTCATCCATGTTAACTGCTGCTACATTACTAGCAGCATAATTTCACCAGTGATTTGAAATGCTATCTTTCTTAAATACTAAATTTCTATAAATCTTGGGTATCTCTTTGAATTCTCCATTCTTTTTCATTAGGTTTTATATTTACTTATAAACAAATTCCATATGGTCTTGATAATGAAGAATTTATAAAAAAATATTTTCGATCTCTGGTAGACTTACCCCTCCCTTTTGATTTGTTTCCTCATTTTTTTCTGATGAACGATTAATGTTTCATCAACATTTTATAATCATCTTATTTTGTTCTAGGTGAAGAAACAAATGAGACTATTTTTAATGTGATCATGACACACGTATAAAGTAACTTAGGAGAAAATAAAATCCTTAGGATCATGTGGCTTTCTGGCCAAGAAAATATCTCTGACATTTCTCTATCGTTTGTGTATGTATGTTTTAAGAGTGTTCTAATGCTTAAATCACGTAATTAAACAGGCTTTGTCGAGTTCTTGTTAGCTTTATGCCAAATATTTTAACAATTTTGTGGCTATTGAAAATGGAATCTTGATTTGCGTAATGTAATCTAGATAGTTATTGTTATTACATAAGACATTTATTAATTTTATATGTGAATTTTTCTAAATCGCAACATGTAAATTTTATTTTAGTAAGTCGTCTTGTTTGTAATAGGTTTTTAATGAATTCTTTTTGATTTTCTAAATTCACAATACATTCACATAACACATTTTTCTCTATCTTGAGATATACAAATACGTATGGTCAAATCTTATTTTATCTAGTGTTTTGATATTTATGAGTCTTACATATTCTCAAAAGTAGTTTTGGCTTCTGTGGAAATTATTATGTGTTTTTCTTTCTTCTAATGCTTAATACTTTTGCAAAATATGGAAGTTAGTAATTCATTTCAGATTTATTTTTGTGAACGGTACCTAGCAAAAGCATAACTGGATTTAATTTCCAAATAAATAATATTTCAATCCCTGTAATGATGAAGTGCTTTCCCCTAAGTAATCTGAATCCTTTCCACATATACCAGAATCTGTTTCAAAATTCAAACTTTTATTCCCCTGAACTATTCGCTTATTCTTTGCCAATCTCATGCACTTTCAAGTATGTTCCTTTGCAATACATTTTATTGGACGGAGCAAATTACCTCTTTAATTTTTATTATTATTGTTCTTCTTATGTCTTGAACATTTTGGGGGCCATTTTTGCACATAATTTTTTTCATATTAACTTTGAGGTTATTTGACAAGTCCCGTAAACATCACTCTTTGGAATTTTTCAAGTTTAGCTTTATTGAATCTATTGATTAACATAGGGAGAATACATATATATGTGGCGTAACTTCCTAGCATCACTGCTGCCCGGCACATGGACACACGTGGGCATTTTGGTAGGAGCTGCTGAGTGGCTCCTGCGACAGGGGTATCAATGGACACATCTCCTGGGGCATCTGCTGGGACTTCTTCTTCCTTCATTCTCACAAGAGCTGGTGGTCACCAGACATACAGACCTGCCCATCTGATGGGGCAAATGCTATCTGAATAGTGAGTAAATTTCGGTGCATAATCATTAGGGAGGCCGCGGATGTCTGACATTTACTGGCCATGTGAATTGCTTCCCTGTGGAACTGCAGGAATATGTCCTTTGTCCCTATGGATAAATGAGAACTCTTTGTACAACTAGGATGCATACTACCCTTTCTCTGCCCATGAAGAATTTTCCAGTCTGGGGTTTGTCTTTTCACCTTTTGACATTATTCTGGTTTTTGTTCGGACCAGGAAAAGTCAGCATTTTCCTCAGTGGCTTCTGGCTCTCTGGTCATTCAACAGTAGTTCCTATTTCAAGATTATGGCAATAATAACTATCAGGGCTTTGTGTCTCTACATAGAGTCTTTGATTTTTCTGTAATTTTCCTCTTACTAAAAACATAAAATGAAAATTAATCAGATCTTTCTCATATTATGCGGCCAGATACAAAAGGCCACATAACATATAACCGTACTGATAGGAACAATCCACGATAGGTAAATTCACACACACAGAAAATGGAGTGGTAGTCAGGGACAGGGAGAGGCGGGATGGGGAATGACAGCTTAATGGCTACAGAGTTGATGAAGCTGTTCGATCACTAGATGGTGGTAAGGGTAGCCCCATATTAAAAATGTACTTAATGCCACTGAATGGTAATTTTGAAAATATTAAAAACACTTTATTTTATACAAGGGATATTATTGAAAATAAAAGATGAAAAAATTTGAGGAGATGCAGGACAGAGACAAAAATGAGGAGAAGCACAGCGTCAAGGAAGGGCAAGAACAGATCTGGAGTGGGGACTGGTGAGGGTGTTTGTGGGAGCTCTAGAGCCAGGGCTCCCCTGGGTGCTGGTGTTTCTTCTAATTCTTCTGATGTTTCAGGAACGGTTATGTAAGGTTGCTCTAGCTCTACCTCTGGATCTTGATCTTTCTACTGCTCTTTCTCTTGCTCTTTCTCCTGATCTTTCTCTTGATCTTTCTGTTGCTCCTGCTCTGGATCTTGCGTCTGATCTACCACTTGCTCTGGATCTTGCTCCTGCTCTACCTCTTGCTCTGGATCTTGCTCCTGCTCTACTTCTTGCTCTGGCTTGGGCTCTGGATCTTGCTCTCGCTCTGCCTCTGGCAGTGGAGGTGGAGCTGGAGCTGGAACTCGAGCCGAACATGGCAGCAGCTCTTGGGACAGTTGTTCAGCCTGGGCAGAAGCTGGAACTGGATAGACAACAATTGAAAATATCAATGTGAGTTTCTATGTCTCATCCAATGACACTGTCTTTCCAGAAGCCCAAGTCCAGAGGCCCAGCCTCAGGAAGTCTCCCCACACTGCAGAACACTGTATGATTGTTCTGAGTACTCAGTGCCCCTGTCCCCAGCCTGCTTCTGGAAACTCTGCTCTGTGTGGCCCAGCCCAGGCCCCTCCCCAAACCCGCACAGGCACCCACCCTCTTCCTCCTCACCCTCAGTCTCCGCCTCACTAGGCTCCAGGTGCTCCAGCTTCTCCAGCTGCGCCAGAAGAAGATCAGCCTTACGCTCCACCTCTGAACCTCGCATACTGATATGTACATAGGCCGAAAGAAACTTCAAAGAATGAAATTCAGGAGGCTCGTGGAAATCGGTGGAATAGAATTCCAGCCAGATCTTTAAGACAGAGGACATGGCACTGTGGGAGACAGGTGGGCAACAGCATCAGAGGCCTGGCCTATCCCTCTATGCTGCCCTCCCAAGGCTCCCCTGAGTGAGCTGCAGTCTAGTACCCTCTGCCCGTGCCTGTCCATAGACCAGCCCATCCAATGTCCACCCCCAGTATGGCAGTTCTGGTGCAAGATAGGCCTGGCAGCCAAGGAGGGGCTGGCAAAAGCCTCCATGGGAGGAGCCTTCAACCACTGATGTGACCACGTTTCCCTTCTTCAGGGAAACCTGACAACCTCCTCTGTCTGTGTCACTGCCCCATCCCTGCTGGAATGACCTGTCCACCCCAGGAGGGTGCTATCTGCTCTGGGCCTTACTCACTGGCAAACAGGAGGTGTCCAGCAATATCTGATAAATGAGGAAACAGAGGGAGGCGCTGCTCCCCTGGCCTACCAAGGGCCCTTGGAAAAGCCCAAACTTGACCTCACACGTGAATGTACTGCCCAAGTGTCTGCATGAACATCTGCATATCCTTTTCCCAGTGACAGCAATCTCTTGGCCCTGACCACACTCTGCACCCTCAGCACCAGCTGAGCATCCCCATGGAGGCTCCAGCCCCGAGTGTGAGCGGGATGCTCTGCACACCTCCTGCTCTGGCTCAGCACGGGCTCTGGGGGTGTGGGCAGGGCTGGGTGGGAGGGCGAGGGGATGGATTCTCTCTGGGCTCACTCTGCTCTCCAGCCTCTCGCACACCCTACGGTGCCTGGGACCACATCCCCAGCCGTCTTGACTCCTTTCCCTGCAGGGAAAGCCTTGAGCCCTCAGCCCTGTAGCAGGAATCATAAGATGTGTGAGAGCCAGAGTTCTGCCAGCCCCCCACCCACACGCCCCCGCAGACTACACGCAGTTGTGTGGAGATGGGAGCCCCTCCTTCTGCACCTAAACTCCACTTACCATTTTAGCTGCTCCAGGGATTCCCCATCCCCGTCACAATCAGAAATCATGTTTCCATACCTAGAAGAGGTCAGGAGTGTGTCAAATCTACCACATGGTGGCACTACCTGCTTCTCATGTCTACTGTGACTGTCTCACCTCTGACTAGAATGGAAGCCCAGGAGGGCAGGGAATGCAGTCTCCTCGGTTCACTGGATCATGGTCAGTGCCCAGAAAGGGACTGCACCTAGTGTGGCTTCACGTATGATTGTTGAAGGAATGAACCCCAACCAACTCCTCCCAAGATATCTGGGTGCACCTGAAGCCGCACTGCCCGCCTCTGGTCTCCCTGCTTTGAATTCACGCAGAAGCCTACAGATAGAATCTCAAATTTCCTGTAAAAATGTGAAAACAGTGAAGCCCAAGTCAACGAGGTCAGTGAGGGGGTGACAGAGACTTCCTCGTGGGGGTGTCAGGAATCCTGAATGAGGACGACCGTGGCCCCTTCAGCAGACCTTCCACAGGGCTGGACTCAGGAGCAGCACTTTCCATGGGGGACCCACTGGAGCTTGTTCCTGTGACCACCCACTGAACACAGGAGGAAACTGAGGCTCAGAGGGGTGTGGTGACAGTCCTAAGACTCACAGCTGGGAGGCGGCCTAGTGGCACTGTGTGATCCAGGGCCTGAGTGCTCACCTGAGGAAAAGCAGGTGCAGCACATGCCGGGGACTGGCAACGTTCTTGTAGCTTGACAGAAACAGGTGGACATAAGATTGGTCACCACCCAAGACAGCAGGCACCAGGTGCTCCACCCGCTTCTTCAGGGTGCGTGCCGGGAGAGGCCACACCATGTGGGTGGCATCTGAGCTCAATGAAGATGTGTCTTCACTCTAGGACAGGACAGGGGAGAGATACACAGTGACACTACCGTGAACCCCAAGGAGGGCAGGGGCTGGAGGCCAGTCTTGACCCCAGGGAGGACATGAGAAGACAGCCTGAGGGCCCAGGGTTAATGGACAGGGTGGTGGTTGCCACCCCGGCAGTCCCCGTTCACCCTCCAGCCAAACCTGAGGTGTGAACACACCAGGACCAGCAGGTTTATAAACCCCCCACCCTCTGCCCCTGCCCTGGGAGGGTGTCCCATGTCCCCGTTCCCCACACACTCAGGAGGAGGGGGTGCAGTCACCCAGGGAGGCTCATAGTGCTGGCCTGGCCTTGCCCAACCTCCTCTGGGCCACCTGACATTACCTTTGGGGACCTCCTCCCAGACGGCCACAGGGGTCGAGGGCGAGGGCTGAACCAGCACCGGAAGCATTGGACAAGCCTCTCAGCACAGGGCTTCCTGGGGCTACGGCCCCGGGACCTCGGGATACAGCACAACATCTCACTCTGCCTGTGGCCAAGTGAGCTGGGGAAGGGGCTGTGTATAGAATGTGGGTGCCAGGTTACCGAGTTCCGAGTTCTCTTGGGGTCTGTCGTCAAGGAAGTGAAGTCACTTCCTGATACCTCATTTCCTGAGCCCCTCCTCTGTGTTCAAGACTGCAAATGCCCCTCTGGGTACCTGTCTGCTGACCCTCCTTCCCCATGAACTCTCTCTATTGCCCACACTTCCACCAACACTGCCTGACCACACCCCTGTGCAAGGCCTGGGTGCAGCCAGCGTCACAGCTCGGAGGAGATACACGTAGGTTCATCCCCAGCTCCTGCTTCTTATCACTTTACGTGACCCTGGACAAGCCATTGTCACTCTCATGACCTCCCCAGTCTCCCCTTTTGCACAGTGGGGATCTTTCTAGCATCTTCTTCCTAGGGATGGCATCAGGCATGTGTGAGAAAACATCTCTGAAACCTATGGCCGGTGTCACATGCAGCTAATAAACAAGACTAGAGATAAAATCCACGACGGTGTGGAAGGTAGCATGGAATACGACTAACGACAGGTCTGGTTCCTGTCATATAATCTTGAAAATGTCACTTTTGCTCTTGGTCTGTTTTCCCTGTCTGCACCATGCGACAGTTGGAATTTCATGCATTCACATACTGCTTTCCTCCATAAAACCTCACAATGGCTTCGTGTGTATTTAGGTTTGGACTCAAGTGCCACATCTCTGTCTGTGTGGTTGGCGACTCCTCAGGGGCTCCCAGTGGTCCCCACCATCTGCTGCACACATCCTCACGTAATCCCCTGCCCTGCAGTGTGGACTGGACTTAGTGACTCACTTCTAACCAATACAGGATCAAAAGTGAGAAGGTGTCACTTTCTAAATGTCATTGTAACACGCCTGTCTCTAGAGTCTTGTGCTCTGTCTCCTCTGTTCTCTCTGTTTGTATCCACCATATGCCAAGCATGGTGCCGAGAGCTGGAGAAAGAGCTGATTCAGCTGCACCCTGGCTTGGGAGATGATCCCAGGATAAGAAAGAGGAGAAGACGTGCTATCGAGTGCCTGACATTCTAAGAGAGGAAAGTGATCTAGGAGGCCCTCAGAATATTCTAGATTAGGAAGCTACCTGAAGATGGTAGGAAATGAACACCATTTGCAGAGAAGAACCAGAGCCGTTTGGTCCATTCTATGCCTTTACTCAACCGTATGAAATATAGAATTAGTAGTTTATCAAATTGCGTAAAAAATGTCAACTGTTATTTACATATAAACAAAATTTATAGATTTATTTGGAAGAATTGATATATTTTCCCTACTTATTTTCTCATCTGTGAACATGTACATCTCTTCATTGTCTTCAGTTTGTTCGTTTTTTCAATAACATTTTACACTCAGTGTTTAGAAATCATGATTGTAAAAATGCACCCTAATTATTCATGCAAACCTTATGAATGAAAATTTGGGGTGTTTCCAACCCTTAGTAATAGGTATTGTCATATGAACAATCTTGTCGACACCTCACCTTATAATTTTTCAAGGTTACATATGATATAGATTCCAGAATATTGGGTGACAGTGTAAAATAGTAAATATCCAAGTATAATTTTGCTAAATTTTGCGAGTTTCTGCTCCTTATGGGCTCTACCATTTGCATTCCACCACAATGTATTATAATACCTGTATCCCCACAGTCTCACTAACAAGTTTGTTATCAAAAAATTAAATTTTGCAAATCTAATAGGTGAAGTCTTGTATATTTCAATATATTTTAAATGTATAGTTCTCTATGAGGGATTTTAAGCACCTAATTAAGTATTGATGCCAATTTAAATTTCCTTTTGTGTTCTTAGATTGTTCATATATTTTGTTCATTTTTATTTCATTTTGTTGGTCATTTCCATCTCATTTTTTCACACATCATTGTATTAATGATATTATCCTAGTTTAAGAGGTTTTTAATTTTTTTTGCTTTTTTTAAAATTGAAACATTATTGATCACCCATTTTAAGTATTATAGCTTGTAATTACTTTCTGTCGTGTCCTTTTGACCTATTTGGCGGCATTAACCTTTTGTTTGTGTTTGCTTTGCTTTTATTAATTGCTGCTATGTCATCCATGTTAACTGCTGCTACATTACTAGCAGCATAATTTCACCAGTGATTTGAAATGCTATCTTTCTTAAATACTAAATTTCTATAAATCTTGGGTATCTCTTTGAATTCTCCATTCTTTTTCATTAGGTTTTATATTTACTTATAAACAAATTCCATATGGTCTTGATAATGAAGAATTTATAAAAAAATATTTTCGATCTCTGGTAGACTTACCCCT
Source organism: Cynocephalus volans (assembly GCF_027409185.1). Lineage (NCBI taxonomy): Eukaryota > Metazoa > Chordata > Mammalia > Dermoptera > Cynocephalidae > Cynocephalus > Cynocephalus volans. Next base: position 48,909,922 of record NC_084476.1, on the reverse strand, counting down.
CCCTTTTGATTTGTTTCCTCATTTTTTTCTGATGAACGATTAATGTTTCATCAACATTTTATAATCATCTTATTTTGTTCTAGGTGAAGAAACAAATGAGACTATTTTTAATGTGATCATGACACACGTATAAAGTAACTTAGGAGAAAATAAAATCCTTAGGATCATGTGGCTTTCTGGCCAAGAAAATATCTCTGACATTTCTCTATCGTTTGTGTATGTATGTTTTAAGAGTGTTCTAATGCTTAAATCACGTAATTAAACAGGCTTTGTCGAGTTCTTGCTAGCTTTATGCCAAATATTTTAACAATTTTGTGGCTATTGAAAATGGAATCTTGATTTGCGTAATGTAATCTAGATAGTTATTGTTATTACATAAGACATTTATTAATTTTATATGTGAATTTTTCTAAATCGCAACATGTAAATTTTATTTTAGTAAGTCGTCTTGTTTGTAATAGGTTTTTAATGAATTCTTTTTGATTTTCTAAATTCACAATACATTCACATAACACATTTTTCTCTATCTTGAGATATACAAATACGTATGGTCAAATCTTATTTTATCTAGTGTTTTGATATTTATGAGTCTTACATATTCTCAAAAGTAGTTTTGGCTTCTGTGGAAATTATTATGTGTTTTTCTTTCTTCTAATGCTTAATACTTTTGCAAAATATGGAAGTTAGTAATTCATTTCAGATTTATTTTTGTGAACGGTACCTAGCAAAAGCATAACTGGATTTAATTTCCAAATAAATAATATTTCAATCCCTGTAATGATGAAGTGCTTTCCCCTAAGTAATCTGAATCCTTTCCACATATACCAGAATCTGTTTCAAAATTCAAACTTTTATTCCCCTGAACTATTCGCTTATTCTTTGCCAATCTCATGCACTTTCAAGTATGTTCCTTTGCAATACATTTTATTGGACGGAGCAAATTACCTCTTTAATTTTTATTATTATTGTTCTTCTTATGTCTTGAACATTTTGGGGGCCATTTTTGCACATAATTTTTTTCATATTAACTTTGAGGTTATTTGACAAGTCCCGTAAACATCACTCTTTGGAATTTTTCAAGTTTAGCTTTATTGAATCTATTGATTAACATAGGGAGAATACATATATATGTGGCGTAACTTCCTAGCATCACTGCTGCCCGGCACATGGACACACGTGGGCATTTTGGTAGGAGCTGCTGAGTGGCTCCTGCGACAGGGGTATCAATGGACACATCTCCTGGGGCATCTGCTGGGACTTCTTCTTCCTTCATTCTCACAAGAGCTGGTGGTCACCAGACATACAGACCTGCCCATCTGATGGGGCAAATGCTATCTGAATAGTGAGTAAATTTCGGTGCATAATCATTAGGGAGGCCGCGGATGTCTGACATTTACTGGCCATGTGAATTGCTTCCCTGTGGAACTGCAGGAATATGTCCTTTGTCCCTATGGATAAATGAGAACTCTTTGTACAACTAGGATGCATACTACCCTTTCTCTGCCCATGAAGAATTTTCCAGTCTGGGGTTTGTCTTTTCACCTTTTGACATTATTCTGGTTTTTGTTCGGACCAGGAAAAGTCAGCATTTTCCTCAGTGGCTTCTGGCTCTCTGGTCATTCAACAGTAGTTCCTATTTCAAGATTATGGCAATAATAACTATCAGGGCTTTGTGTCTCTACATAGAGTCTTTGATTTTTCTGTAATTTTCCTCTTACTAAAAACATAAAATGAAAATTAATCAGATCTTTCTCATATTATGCGGCCAGATACAAAAGGCCACATAACATATAACCGTACTGATAGGAACAATCCACGATAGGTAAATTCACACACACAGAAAATGGAGTGGTAGTCAGGGACAGGGAGAGGCGGGATGGGGAATGACAGCTTAATGGCTACAGAGTTGATGAAGCTGTTCGATCACTAGATGGTGGTAAGGGTAGCCCCATATTAAAAATGTACTTAATGCCACTGAATGGTAATTTTGAAAATATTAAAAACACTTTATTTTATACAAGGGATATTATTGAAAATAAAAGATGAAAAAATTTGAGGAGATGCAGGACAGAGACAAAAATGAGGAGAAGCACAGCGTCAAGGAAGGGCAAGAACAGATCTGGAGTGGGGACTGGTGAGGGTGTTTGTGGGAGCTCTAGAGCCAGGGCTCCCCTGGGTGCTGGTGTTTCTTCTAATTCTTCTGATGTTTCAGGAACGGTTATGTCAGGTTGCTCTAGCTCTACCTCTGGATCTTGATCTTTCTACTGCTCTTTCTCTTGCTCTTTCTCCTGATCTTTCTCTTGATCTTTCTGTTGCTCCTGCTCTGGATCTTGCGTCTGATCTACCACTTGCTCTGGATCTTGCTCCTGCTCTACCTCTTGCTCTGGATCTTGCTCCTGCTCTACTTCTTGCTCTGGCTTGGGCTCTGGATCTTGCTCTCGCTCTGCCTCTGGCAGTGGAGGTGGAGCTGGAGCTGGAACTCGAGCCGAACATGGCAGCAGCTCTTGGGACAGTTGTTCAGCCTGGGCAGAAGCTGGAACTGGATAGACAACAATTGAAAATATCAATGTGAGTTTCTATGTCTCATCCAATGACACTGTCTTTCCAGAAGCCCAAGTCCAGAGGCCCAGCCTCAGGAAGTCTCCCCACACTGCAGAACACTGTATGATTGTTCTGAGTACTCAGTGCCCCTGTCCCCAGCCTGCTTCTGGAAACTCTGCTCTGTGTGGCCCAGCCCAGGCCCCTCCCCAAACCCGCACAGGCACCCACCCTCTTCCTCCTCACCCTCAGTCTCCGCCTCACTAGGCTCCAGGTGCTCCAGCTTCTCCAGCTGCGCCAGAAGAAGATCAGCCTTACGCTCCACCTCTGAACCTCGCATACTGATATGTACATAGGCCGAAAGAAACTTCAAAGAATGAAATTCAGGAGGCTCGTGGAAATCGGTGGAATAGAATTCCAGCCAGATCTTTAAGACAGAGGACATGGCACTGTGGGAGACAGGTGGGCAACAGCATCAGAGGCCTGGCCTATCCCTCTATGCTGCCCTCCCAAGGCTCCCCTGAGTGAGCTGCAGTCTAGTACCCTCTGCCCGTGCCTGTCCATAGACCAGCCCATCCAATATCCACCCCCAGTATGGCAGTTCTGGTGCAAGATAGGCCTGGCAGCCAAGGAGGGGCTGGCAAAAGCCTCCATGGGAGGAGCCTTCAACCACTGATGTGACCACGTTTCCCTTCTTCAGGGAAACCTGACAACCTCCTCTGTCTGTGTCACTGCCCCATCCCTGCTGGAATGACCTGTCCACCCCAGGAGGGTGCTATCTGCTCTGGGCCTTACTCACTGGCAAACAGGAGGTGTCCAGCAATATCTGATAAATGAGGAAACAGAGGGAGGCGCTGCTCCCCTGGCCTACCAAGGGCCCTTGGAAAAGCCCAAACTTGACCTCACACGTGAATGTACTGCCCAAGTGTCTGCATGAAAATCTGCATATCCTTTTCCCAGTGACAGCAATCTCTTGGCCCTGACCACACTCTGCACCCTCAGCACCAGCTGAGCATCCCCATGGAGGCTCCAGCCCCGAGTGTGAGCGGGATGCTCTGCACACCTCCTGCTCTGGCTCAGCACGGGCTCTGGGGGTGTGGGCAGGGCTGGGTGGGAGGGCGAGGGGATGGATTCTCTCTGGGCTCACTCTGCTCTCCAGCCTCTCGCACACCCTACGGTGCCTGGGACCACATCCCCAGCCGTCTTGACTCCTTTCCCTGCAGGGAAAGCCTTGAGCCCTCAGCCCTGTAGCAGGAATCATAAGATGTGTGAGAGCCAGAGTTCTGCCAGCCCCCCACCCACACGCCCCCGCAGACTACACGCAGTTGTGTGGAGATGGGAGCCCCTCCTTCTGCACCTAAACTCCACTTACCATTTTAGCTGCTCCAGGGATTCCCCATCCCCGTCACAATCAGAAATCATGTTTCCATACCTAGAAGAGGTCAGGAGTGTGTCAAATCTACCACATGGTGGCACTACCTGCTTCTCATGTCTACTGTGACTGTCTCACCTCTGACTAGAATGGAAGCCCAGGAGGGCAGGGAATGCAGTCTCCTCGGTTCACTGGATCATGGTCAGTGCCCAGAAAGGGACTGCACCTAGTGTGGCTTCACGTATGATTGTTGAAGGAATGAACCCCAACCAACTCCTCCCAAGATATCTGGGTGCACCTGAAGCCGCACTGCCCGCCTCTGGTCTCCCTGCTTTGAATTCACGCAGAAGCCTACAGATAGAATCTCAAATTTCCTGTAAAAATGTGAAAACAGTGAAGCCCAAGTCAACGAGGTCAGTGAGGGGGTGACAGAGACTTCCTCGTGGGGGTGTCAGGAATCCTGAATGAGGACGACCGTGGCCCCTTCAGCAGACCTTCCACAGGGCTGGACTCAGGAGCAGCACTTTCCATGGGGGACCCACTGGAGCTTGTTCCTGTGACCACCCACTGAACACAGGAGGAAACTGAGGCTCAGAGGGGTGTGGTGACAGTCCTAAGACTCACAGCTGGGAGGCGGCCTAGTGGCACTGTGTGATCCAGGGCCTGAGTGCTCACCTGAGGAAAAGCAGGTGCAGCACATGCCGGGGACTGGCAACGTTCTTGTAGCTTGACAGAAACAGGTGGACATAAGATTGGTCACCACCCAAGACAGCAGGCACCAGGTGCTCCACCCACTTCTTCAGGGTGCGTGCCGGGAGAGGCCACACCATGTGGGTGGCATCTGAGCTCAATGAAGATGTGTCTTCACTCTAGGACAGGACAGGGGAGAGATACACAGTGACACTACCGTGAACCCCAAGGAGGGCAGGGGCTGGAGGCCAGTCTTGACCCCAGGGAGGACATGAGAAGACAGCCTGAGGGCCCAGGGTTAATGGACAGGGTGGTGGTTGCCACCCCGGCAGTCCCCGTTCACCCTCCAGCCAGACCTGAGGTGTGAACACACCAGGACCAGCAGGTTTATAAACCCCCCACCCTCTGCCCCTGCCCTGGGAGGGTGTCCCATGTCCCCGTTCCCCACACACTCAGGAGGAGGGGGTGCAGTCACCCAGGGAGGCTCATAGTGCTGGCCTGGCCTTGCCCAACCTCCTCTGGGCCACCTGACATTACCTTTGGGGACCTCCTCCCAGACGGCCACAGGGGTCTAGGGCGAGGGCTGAACCAGCACCGGAAGCATTGGACAAGCCTCTCAGCACAGGGCTTCCTGGGGCTACGGCCCCGGGACCTCGGGATACAGCACAACATCTCACTCTGCCTGTGGCCAAGTGAGCTGGGGAAGGGGCTGTGTATAGAATGTGGGTGCCAGGTTACCGAGTTCCGAGTTCTCTTGGGGTCTGTCGTCAAGGAAGTGAAGTCACTTCCTGATACCTCATTTCCTGAGCCCCTCCTCTGTGTTCAAGACTGCAAATGCCCCTCTGGGTACCTGTCTGCTGACCCTCCTTCCCCATGAACTCTCTCTATTGCCCACACTTCCACCAACACTGCCTGACCACACCCCTGTGCAAGGCCTGGGTGCAGCCAGCGTCACAGCTCGGAGGAGATACACGTAGGTTCATCCCCAGCTCCTGCTTCTTATCACTTTACGTGACCCTGGACAAGCCATTGTCACTCTCATGACCTCCCCAGTCTCCCCTTTTGCACAGTGGGGATCTTTCTAGCATCTTCTTCCTAGGGATGGCATCAGGCATGTGTGAGAAAACATCTCTGAAACCTATGGCCGGTGTCACATGCAGCTAATAAACAAGACTAGAGATAAAATCCACGACGGTGTGGAAGGTAGCATGGAATACGACTAACGACAGGTCTGGTTCCTGTCATATAATCTTGAAAATGTCACTTTTGCTCTTGGTCTGTTTTCCCTGCCTGCACCATGCGACAGTTGGAATTTCATGCATTCACATACTGCTTTCCTCCATAAAACCTCACAATGGCTTCGTGTGTATTTAGGTTTGGACTCAAGTGCCACATCTCTGTCTGTGTGGTTGGCGACTCCTCAGGGGCTCCCAGTGGTCCCCACCATCTGCTGCACACATCCTCACGTAATCCCCTGCCCTGCAGTGTGGACTGGACTTAGTGACTCACTTCTAACCAATACAGGATCAAAAGTGAGAAGGTGTCACTTTCTAAATGTCATTGTAACACGCCTGTCTCTAGAGTCTTGTGCTCTGTCTCCTCTGTTCTCTCTGTTTGTATCCACCATATGCCAAGCATGGTGCCGAGAGCTGGAGAAAGAGCTGATTCAGCTGCACCCTGGCTTGGGAGATGATCCCAGGATAAGAAAGAGGAGAAGACGTGCTATCGAGTGCCTGACATTCTAAGAGAGGAAAGTGATCTAGGAGGCCCTCAGAATATTCTAGATTAGGAAGCTACCTGAAGATGGTAGGAAATGAACACCATTTGCAGAGAAGAACCAGAGCCGTTTGGTCCATTCTATGCCTTTACTCAACCGTATGAAATATAGAATTAGTAGTTTATCAAATTGCGTAAAAAATGTCAACTGTTATTGACATATAAACAAAATTTATAGATATATTTGGAAGAATTGATATATTTTCCCTACTTATTTTCTCATCTGTGAACATGTACATCTCTTCATTGTCTTCAGTTTGTTCGTTTTTTCAATAACATTTTACACTCAGTGTTTAGAAATCATGATTGTAAAAATGCACCCTAATTATTCATGCAAACCTTATGAATGAAAATTTGGGGTGTTTCCAACCCTTAGTAATAGGTATTGTCATATGAACAATCTTGTCGACACCTCACCTTATAATTTTTCAAGGTTACATATGATATAGATTCCAGAATATTGGGTTACAGTGTAAAATAGTAAATATCCAAGTATAATTTTGCTAAATTTTGCGAGTTTCTGCTCCTTATGGGCTCTACCATTTGCATTCCACCACAATGTATTATAATACCTGTATCCCCACAGTCTCACTAACAAGTTTGTTATCAAAAAATTAAATTTTGCAAATCTAATAGGTGAAGTCTTGTATATTTCAATATATTTTAAATGTATAGTTCTCTATGAGGGATTTTAAGCACCTAATTAAGTATTGATGCCAATTTAAATTTCCTTTTGTGTTCTTAGATTGTTCATATATTTTGTTCATTTTTATTTCATTTTGTTGGTCATTTCCATCTCATTTTTTCACACATCATTGTATTAATGATATTATCCTAGTTTAAGAGGTTTTTAATTTTTTTTGCTTTTTTTTTAATTGAAACATTATTGATCACCCATTTTAAGTATTAGAGCTTGTAATTACTTTCTGTCGTGTCCTTTTGACCTATTTGGCGGCATTAACCTTTTGTTTGTGTTTGCTTTGCTTTTATTAATTGCTGCTATGTCATCCATGTTAACTGCTGCTACATTGGTAGCAGCATAATTTCACCAGTGATTTGAAATGCTATCTTTCTTAAATACTAAATTTCTATAAATCTTGGGTATCTCTTTGAATTCTCCATTCTTTTTCATTAGGTTTTATATTTACTTATAAACAAATTCCATATGGTCTTGATAATGAAGAATTTATAAAAAAATATTTTCGATCTCTGGTAGACTTACCCCTCCCTTTTGATTTGTTTCCTCATTTTTTTCTGATGAACGATTAATGTTTCATCAACATTTTATAATCATCTTATTTTGTTCTAGGTGAAGAAACAAATGAGACTATTTTTAATGTGATCATGATACACGTATAAAGTAACTTAAGAGAAAATAAAATCCTTAGGATCATGTGGCTTTCTGGCCAAGAAAATATCTCTGACATTTCTCTATCGTTTGTGTATGTATGTTTTAAGAGTGTTCTAATGCTTAAATCACGTAATTAAACAGGCTTTGTCGAGTTCTTGTTAGCTTTATGCCAAATATTTTAACAATTTTGTGGCTATTGAAAATGGAATCTTGATTTGCGTAATGTAATCTAGATAGTTATTGTTATTACATAAGACATTTATTAATTTTATATGTGAATTTTTCTAAATCGCAACATGTAAATTTTATTTTAGTAAGTCGTCTTGTTTGTAATAGGTTTTTAATGAATTCTTTTTGATTTTCTAAATTCACAATACATTCACATAACACATTTTTCTCTATCTTGAGATATACAAATACGTATGGTCAAATCTTATTTTATCTAGTGTTTTGATATTTATGAGTCTTACATTTTCTCAAAAGTAGTTTTGGCTTCTGTGGAAATTATTATGTGTTTTTCTTTCTTCTAATGCTTAATACTTTTGCAAAATATGGAAGTTAGTAATTCATTTCAGATTTATTTTTGTGAACGGTACCTAGCAAAAGCATAACTGGATTTAATTTCCAAATAAATAATATTTCAATCCCTGTAATGATGAAGTGCTTTCCCCTAAGTAATCTGAATCCTTTCCACATATACCAGAATCTGTTTCAAAATTCAAACTTTTATTCCCCTGAACTATTCGCTTATTCTTTGCCAATCTCATGCACTTTCAAGTATGTTCCTTTGCAATACATTTTATTGGACGGAGCAAATTACCTCTTTGTTTTTATTATTATTGTTCTTCTTATGTCTTGAACATTTTTGGGGCCATTTTTGCACATAATTTTTTTCATATTAACTTTGAGGTTATTTGACAAGTCCCGTAAACATCACTCTTTGGAATTTTTCAAGTTTAGCTTTATTGAATCTATTGATTAACATAGGGAGAATACATATATAGGTGGCGTAACTTCCTAGCATCACTGCTGCCCGGCACATGGATACACGTGGGCATTTTGGTAGGAGCTGGTGAGTGGCTCCTGCGACAGGGGTATCAATGGACACATCTCCTGGGGCATCTGCTGGGACTTCTTCTTCCTTCATTCTCACAAGAGCTGGTGGTCACCAGACATACAGACCTGCCCATCTGATGGGGCAAATGCTATCAGAATAGTGAGTAAATTTCGGTGCATAATCATTAGGGAGGCCGCGGATGTCTGACATTTACTGGCCTTGTGAATTGCTTCCCTGTGGAACTGCAGGAATATGTCCTTTGTCCCTATGGATAAATGAGAACTCTTTGTACAACTAGGATGCATACTACCCTTTCTCTGCCCATGAAGCATTTTCCAGTCTGGGGTTTGTCTTTTCACCTTTTGACATTATTCTGGTTTTTGTTCGGACCAGGAAAAGTCAGCATTTTCCTCAGTGGCTTCTGGCTCTCTGGTCATTCAACAGTAGTTCCTATTTCAAGATTATGGCAATAATAACTATCAGGGCTTTGTGTCTCTACATAGAGTCTTTGATTTTTCTGTAATTTTCCTCTTACTAAAAACATAAAATGAAAATTAATCAGATCTTTCTCATATTATGCGGCCAGATACAAAAGGCCACATAACATATAACCGTACTGATAGGAACAATCCACGATAGGTAAATTCACACACACAGAAAATGGAGTGGTAGTCAGGGACAGGGAGAGGCGGGATGGGGATTGACAGCTTAATGGCTAGAGAGTTGATGAAGCTGTTCGACCACTAGATGGTGGTAAGGGTTGCCCCATATTAAAAATGTACTTGATGCCACTGAATGGTAATTTTGAAAATATTAAAAACACTTTATTTTATACAAGGGATATTATTGAAAATAAAAGATGAAAAAATTTGAGGAGATGCAGGACAGAGACAAAAATGAGGAGAAGCACAGCGTCAAGGAAGGGCAAGAACAGATCTGGAGTGGGGACTGGTGAGGGTGTTTGTGGGAGCTCTGGAGCCAGGGCTCCCCTGGGTGCTGGTGTTTCTTCTAATTCTTCTGATGTTTCAGGAACGGTTATGTCAGGTTGCTCTAGCTCTACCTCTGGATCTTGATCTTTCTCCTGCTCTTTCTCTTGCTCTTTCTCCTCATCTTTCTCTTGATCTTTCTGTTGCTCCTGCTCTGGATCTTGCGTCTGATCTACCACTTGCTCTTGATCTTGCTCCTGCTCTACCTCTTGCTCTGGATCTTGCTCCTGCTCTACTTCTTGCTCTGGCTTGGGCTCTGGATCTTGCTCTCGCTCTGCCTCTGGCAGTGGAGGTGGAGCTGGAGCTGGAACTCGAGCCGAACATGGCAGCAGCTCTTGGGACAGTTGTTCAGCCTGGGCAGAAGCTGGAACTGGATAGACAACAATTGAAAATATCAATGTGAGTTTCTATGTCTCATCCAATGACACTGTCTTTCCAGAAGCCCAAGTCCAGAGGCCCAGCCTCAGGAAGTCTCCCCACACTGCAGAACACTGTATGATTGTTCTGAGTACTCAGTGCCCCTGTCCCCAGCCTGCTTCTGGAAACTCTGCTCAGTGTGGCCCAGCCCAGGCCCCTCCCCAAACCCGCACAGGCACCCACCCTCTTCCTCCTCACCCTCAGTCTCCGCCTCACTAGGCTCCAGGTGCTCCAGCTTCTCCAGCTGCGCCAGAAGAAGATCAGCCTTACGCTCCACCTCTGAACCTCGCATACTGATATGTACATAGGCCGAAAGAAACTTCAAAGAATGAAATTCAGGAGGCTCGTGGAAATCGGTGGAATAGAATTCCAGCCTGATCTTTAAGACAGAGGACATGGCACTGTGGGAGACAGGTGGGCAACAGCATCAGAGGCCTGGCCTATCCCTCTATGCTGCCCTCCCAAGGCTCCCCTGAGTGAGCTGCAGTCTAGTACCCTCTGCCCGTGCCTGTCCATAGACCAGCCCATCCAATGTCCACCCCCAGTATGGCAGTTCTGGCGCAAGATGGGCCTGGCAGCCAAGGAGGGGCTGGCAAAAGCCTCCATGGGAGGAGCCTTCAACCACTGATGTGACCACGTTTCCCTTCTTCAGGGAAACCTGACAACCTCCTCTGTCTGTGTCACTGCCCCATCCCTGCTGGAATGACCTGTCCACCCCAGGAGGGTGCTGTCTGCTCTGGGCATTACTCACTGGCAAACAGGAGGTGTCCAGCAATATCTGATAAATGAGGAAACAGAGGGAGGCGCTGCTCCCCTGGCCTACCCAGGGCCCTTGGAAAAGCCCAAACTTGAGCTCACACGTGAATGTACTGCCCAAGTGTCGGCATGAAAATCTGCATATCCTTTTCCCAGTGACAGCAATCTCTTGGCCCTGACCACACTCTGCACCCTCAGCACCAGCTGAGCATCCCCATGGAGGCTCCAGCCCCGAGTGTGAGCGGGATGCTCTGCACACCTCCTGCTCTGGCTCAGCACGGGCTCTGGGGGTGTGGGCAGGGCTGGGTGGGAGGGCGAGGGGATGGATTCTCTCTGGGCTCACTCTGCTCTCCAGCCTCTCCCACACCCTACGGTGCCTGGGACCACATCCCCAGCCGTCTTGACTCCTTTCCCTGCAGGGAAAGCCTTGAGCCCTCAGCCCTGTAGCAGGAATCATAAGATGTGTGAGAGCCAGAGTTCTGCCAGCCCCCCACCCACACGCCCCCGCAGACTACACGCAGTTGTGTGGAGATGGGAGCCCCTCCTTCTGCACCTAAACTCCACTTACCATTTTAGCTGCTCCAGGGATTCCCCATCCCCGTCACAATCAGAAATCATGTTTCCATACCTAGAAGAGGTCAGGAGTGTGTCAAATCTACCACATGGTGGCACTACCTGCTTCTCATGTCTACTGTGACTGTCTCACCTCTGACTAGACTGGAAGCCCAGGAGGGCAGTGAATGCAGTCTCCTCGGTTCACTGGATTATGGTCAGTGCCCAGAAAGGGACTGCACATAGTGTGGCTTCACGTATGATTGTTGAAGGAATGAACCCCAACCAACCCCTCCCAAGATATCTGGGTGCACCTGAAGCCGCACTGCCCGCCTCTGGTCTCCCTGCGTTGAATTCACGCAGAAGCCTACAGATAGAATCTCAAATTTCCTGTAAAAATGTGAAAACAGTGAAGCCCAAGTCAACGAGGTCAGTGAGGGGGTGACAGAGACTTCCTCGTGGGGGTGTCAGGAATCCTGAATGAGGACGACCGCGGCCCCTCCAGCAGACCTTCCACAGGGCTGGACTCAGGAGCAGCACTTTCCATGGGGGACCCACTGGAGCTTGTTCCTGTGACCACCCACTGAACACAGGAGGAAACTGAGGCTCAGAGGGGTGTGGTGACAGTCCTAAGACTCACAGCTGGGAGGCGGCCTAGTGGCACTGTGTGATCCAGGGCCTGAGTGCTCACCTGAGGAAAAGCAGGTACAGCACATGCCGGGGACTGGCAACGTTCTTGTAGCTTGACAGAAACAGGTGGACATAAGATTGGTCACCACCCAAGACAGCAGGCACCAGGTGCTCCACCCGCTTCTTCAGGGTGCGTGCCGGGAGAGGCCACACCATGTGGGTGGCATCTGAGCTCAATGAAGATGTGTCTTCACTGTAGGACAGGACAGGGGAGAGATACACAGTGACAGTACCGTGAACCCCAAGGAGGGCAGGGGCTGGAGGCCAGTCTTGACCCCAGGGAGGACATGAGAAGACAGCCTGAGGGCCCAGGGTTAATGGACAGGGTGGTGGTTGCCACCCCGGCAGTCCCCGTTCACCCTCCAGCCAGACCTGAGGTGTGAACACACCAGGACCAGCAGGTTTATAAACCCCCCACCCTCTGCCCCTGCCCTGGGAGGGTGTCCCATGTCCCCGTTCCCCACACACTCAGGAGGAGGGGGTGCAGTCACCCAGGGAGGCTCATAGTGCTGGCCTGGCCTTGCCCAACCTCCTCTGGGCCACCTGACATTACCTTTGGGGACCTCCTCCCAGACGGCCACAGGGGTCTAGGGCGAGGGCTGAACCAGCACCGGAAGCATTGGACAAGCCTCTCAGCACAGGGCTTCCTGGGGCTACGGCCCCGGGACCTCGGGATACAGCACAACATCTCACTCTGCCTGTGGCCAAGTGAGCTGGGGAAGGGGCTGTGTATAGAATGTGGGTGCCAGGTTACCGAGTTCCGAGTTCTGTTGGGGTCTGTCGTCAAGGAAGTGAAGTCACTTCCTGATACCTCATTTCCTGAGCCCCTCCTCTGTGTTCAAGACTGCAAATGCCCCTCTGGGTACCTGTCTGCTGACCCTCCTTCCCCATGAACTCTCTCTATTGCCCACACTTCCACCAACACTGCCTGACCACACCCCTGTGCAAGGCCTGGGTGCAGCCAGCGTCACAGCTCGGAGGAGATACACGTAGGTTCATCCCCAGCTCCTGCTTCTTATCACTTTACGTGACCCTGGACAAGCCATTGTCACTCTCATGACCTCCCCAGTCTCCCCTTTTGCACAGTGGGGATCTTTCTAGCATCTTCTTCCTAGGGATGGCATCAGGCATGTGTGAGAAAACATCTCTGAAACCTATGGCCGGTGTCACATGCAGCTAATAAACAAGACTAGAGATAAAATCCACGACGGTGTGGAAGGTAGCATGGAATACGACTAACGACAGGTCTGGTTCCTGTCATATAATCTTGAAAATGTCACTTTTGCTCTTGGTCTGTTTTCCCTGCCTGCACCATGCGACAGTTGGAATTTCATGCATTCACATACTGCTTTCCTCCATAAAACCTCACAATGGCTTCGTGTGTATTTAGGTTTGGACTCAAGTGCCACATCTCTGTCTGTGTGGTTGGCGACTCCTCAGGGGCTCCCAGTGGTCCCCACCATCTGCTGCACACATCCTCACGTAATCCCCTGCCCTGCAGTGTGGACTGGACTTAGTGACTCACTTCTAACCAATACAGGATCAAAAGTGAGAAGGTGTCACTTTCTAAATGTCATTGTAACACGCCTGTCTCTAGAGTCTTGTGCTCTGTCTCCTCTGTTCTCTCTGTTTGTATCCACCATATGCCAAGCATGGTGCCGAGAGCTGGAGAAAGAGCTGATTCAGCTGCACCCTGGCTTGGGAGATGATCCCAGGATAAGAAAGAGGAGAAGACGTGCTATCGAGTGCCTGACATTCTAAGAGAGGAAAGTGATCTAGGAGGCCCTCAGAATATTCTAGATTAGGAAGCTACCTGAAGATGGTAGGAAATGAACACCATTTGCAGAGAAGAACCAGAGCCGTTTGGTCCATTCTATGCCTTTACTCAACCGTATGAAATATAGAATTAGTAGTTTATCAAATTGCGTAAAAAATGTCAACTGTTATTGACATATAAACAAAATTTATAGATATATTTGGAAGAATTGATATATTTTCCCTACTTATTTTCTCATCTGTGAACATGTACATCTCTTCATTGTCTTCAGTTTGTTCGTTTTTTCAATAACATTTTACACTCAGTGTTTAGAAATCATGATTGTAAAAATGCACCCTAATTATTCATGCAAACCTTATGAATGAAAATTTGGGGTGTTTCCAACCCTTAGTAATAGGTATTGTCATATGAACAATCTTGTCGACACCTCACCTTATAATTTTTCAAGGTTACATATGATATAGATTCCAGAATATTGGGTTACAGTGTAAAATAGTAAATATCCAAGTATAATTTTGCTAAATTTTGCGAGTTTCTGCTCCTTATGGGCTCTACCATTTGCATTCCACCACAATGTATTATAATACCTGTATCCCCACAGTCTCACTAACAAGTTTGTTATCAAAAAATTAAATTTTGCAAATCTAATAGGTGAAGTCTTGTATATTTCAATATATTTTAAATGTATAGTTCTCTATGAGGGATTTTAAGCACCTAATTACGTATTGATGCCAATTTAAATTTCCTTTTGTGTTCTTAGATTGTTCATATATTTTGTTCATTTTTATTTCATTTTGTTGGTCATTTCCATCTCATTTTTTCACACATCATTGTATTAATGATATTATCCTAGTTTAAGAGGTTTTTAATTTTTTTTGCTTTTTTTTTAATTGAAACATTATTGATCACCCATTTTAAGTATTAGAGCTTGTAATTACTTTTTGTCGTGTCCTTTTGACCTAGTTGGTGGCATTTACCTTTTGTTTGAGTTTGCTTTGCTTTATTAATTGCTGCTATGCCATCCATGTTAACTGCTGCTACATTAGTAGCAGCATAATTTCACCAGTGATTTGAAATGCTATCTTTCTTAAATACTAAATTTCTATAAATCTTGGGTATCTCTTTGAATTCTCCATTCTTTTTCATTAGGTTTTATATTTACTTATAAACAAATTCCATATGGTCTTGATAATGAAGAATTTATAAAAAAATATTTTCGATCTCTGGTAGACTTACCCCTCCCTTTTGATTTGTTTCCTCATTTTTTTCTGATGAACGATTAATGTTTCATCAACATTTTATAATCATCTTATTTTGTTCTAGGTGAAGAAATAAATGAGACTATTTTTAATGTGATCATGACACACGTATAAAGTAACTTAGGAGAAAATAAAATCCTTAGGATCATGTGGCTTTCTGGCCAAGAAAATATCTCTGACATTTCTCTATCGTTTGTGTATGTATGTTTTAAGAGTGTTCTAATGCTTAAATCACGTAATTAAACAGGCTTTGTCGAGTTCTTGTTAGCTTTATGCCAAATATTTTAACAATTTTGTGGCTATTGAAAATGGAATCTTGATTTGCGTAATGTAATCTAGATAGTTATTGTTATTACATAAGACATTTATTAATTTTATATGTGAATTTTTCTAAATCGCAACATATAAATTTTATTTTAGTAAGTCGTCTTGTTTGTAATAGGTTTTTAATTAATTCTTTTTGATTTTCTAAATTCACAATACACTCACATAACACATTTTTCTCTATCTTGAGATATACAAATACGTATGGTCAAATCTTATTTTATCCAGTGTTTTGATATTTATGAGTCTTACATTTTCTCAAAAGTAGTTTTGGCTTCTGTGGAAATTATTATGTGTTTTTCTTTCTTCTAATGCTTAATATTTTTGCAAAATATTGAAGTTAGTAATTCATTTCAGATTTATTTTTGTGAACGGTACCTAGCAAAAGCATAACTGGATTTAATTTCCAAATAAATAATATTTCAATCCCTGTAATGATGAAGTGCTTTCCCCTAAGTAATCTGAATCCTTTCCACATATACCAGAATCTGTTTCAAAATTCAAACTTTTATTCCCCTGAACTATTCGCTTATTCTTTGCCAATCTCATGCACTTTCAAGTATGTTCCTTTGCAATACATTTTATTGGATGGAGCAAATTACCTCTTTGTTTTTATTATTATTGTTCTTCTTATGTCTTGAACATTTTGGGGGCCATTTTTGCACATAATTTTTTTTCATATTAACTTTGAGGTTATTTGACAAGTCCCCTAAACATCACTCTTTGGAATTTTTCAAGTTTAGCTTTATTGAATCTATTGATTAACATAGGGAGAATACATATATAGGTGGCGTAACTTCCTAGCATCACTGCTGCCCGGCACATGGACACACGTGGGCATTTTGGTAGGAGCTGCTGAGTGGCTCCTGCGACAGGGGTATCTATGGACACATCTCCTGGGGCATCTGCTGGGACTTCTTCTTCCTTCATTCTCACAAGAGCTGGTGGTCACCAGACATACAGACCTGCCCATCTGATGGGGCAAATGCTATCTGAATAGTGAGTAAATTTCGGTGCATAATCATTAGGGAGGCCGCGGATGTCTGACATTTACTGGCCATGTGAATTGCTTCCCTGTGGAATTGCAGGAATATGTCCTTTGTCCCTATGGATAAATGAGAACTCTTTGTACAACTAGGATGCATACTACCCTTTCTCTGCCCATGAAGAATTTTCCAGTCTGGGGTTTGTCTTTTCACCTTTTGACATTATTCTGGTTTTTGTTTGGACCAGGAAAAGTCAGCATTTTCCTCAGTGGCTTCTGGCTCTCTGGTCATTCAACAGTAGTTCCTATTTCAAGATTATGGCAATAATAACTATCAGGGCTTTGTGTCTCTACATAGAGTCTTTGCTTTTTCTGTAATTTTCCTCTTACTAAAAACATAAAATGAAAATTAATCAGATCTTTCTCATATTATGCGGCCACATACAAAAGGCCACATAACATATAACCGTACTGATAGGAACAATCCACGATAGGTAAATTCACACACACAGAAAATGGAGTGGTAGTCAGGGACAGGGAGAGGCGGGATGGGGAATGACAGCTTAATGGCTACAGAGTTGATGAAGCTGTTCGATCACTAGATGGTGGTAAGGGTAGCCCCATATTAAAAATGTACTTAATGCCACTGAATGGTAATTTTGAAAATATTAAAAACACTTTATTTTATACAAGGGATATTATTGAAAATAAAAGATGAAAAAATTTGAGGAGATGCAGGACAGAGACAAAAATGAGGAGAAGCACAGCGTCAAGGAAGGGCAAGAACAGATCTGGAGTGGGGACTGGTGAGGGTGTTTGTGGGAGCTCTAGAGCCAGGGCTCCCCTGGGTGCTGGTGTTTCTTCTAATTCTTCTGATGTTTCAGGAACGGTTATGTCAGGTTGCTCTAGCTCTACCTCTGGATCTTGATCTTTCTACTGCTCTTTCTCTTGCTCTTTCTCCTGATCTTTCTCTTGATCTTTCTGTTGCTCCTGCTCTGGATCTTGCGTCTGATCTACCACTTGCTCTGGATCTTGCTCCTGCTCTACCTCTTGCTCTGGATCTTGCTCCTGCTCTACTTCTTGCTCTGGCTTGGGCTCTGGATCTTGCTCTCGCTCTGCCTCTGGCAGTGGAGGTGGAGCTGGAGCTGGAACTCGAGCCGAACATGGCAGCAGATCTTGGGACAGTTGTTCAGCCTGGGCAGAAGCTGGAACTGGATAGACAACAATTGAAAATATCAATGTGAGTTTCTATGTCTCATCCAATGACACTGTCTTTCCAGAAGCCCAAGTCCAGAGGCCCAGCCTCAGGAAGTCTCCCCACACTGCAGAACACTGTATGATTGTTCTGAGTACTCAGTGCCCCTGTCCCCAGCCTGCTTCTGGAAACTCTGCTCTGTGTGGCCCAGCCCAGGCCCCTCCCCAAACCCGCACAGGCACCCACCCTCTTCCTCCTCACCCTCAGTCTCCGCCTCACTAGGCTCCAGGTGCTCCAGCTTCTCCAGCTGCGCCAGAAGAAGATCAGCCTTACGCTCCACCTCTGAACCTCGCATACTGATATGTACATAGGCCGAAAGAAACTTCAAAGAATGAAATTCAGGAGGCTCGTGGAAATCGGTGGAATAGAATTCCAGCCAGATCTTTAAGACAGAGGACATGGCACTGTGGGAGACAGGTGGGCAACAGCATCAGAGGCCTGGCCTATCCCTCTATGCTGCCCTCCCAAGGCTCCCCTGAGTGAGCTGCAGTCTAGTACCCTCTGCCCGTGCCTGTCCATAGACCAGCCCATCCAATGTCCACCCCCAGTATGGCAGTTCTGGTGCAAGATAGGCCTGGCAGCCAAGGAGGGGCTGGCAAAAGCCTCCATGGGAGGAGCCTTCAACCACTGATGTGACCACGTTTCCCTTCTTCAGGGAAACCTGACAACCTCCTCTGTCTGTGTCACTGCCCCATCCCTGCTGGAATGACCTGTCCACCCCAGGAGGGTGCTATCTGCTCTGGGCCTTACTCACTGGCAAACAGGAGGTGTCCAGCAATATCTGATAAATGAGGAAACAGAGGGAGGCGCTGCTCCCCTGGCCTACCCAGGGCCCTTGGAAAAGCCCAAACTTGACCTCACACGTGAATGTACTGCCCAAGTGTCTGCATGAAAATCTGCATATCCTTTTCCCAGTGACAGCAATCTCTTGGCCCTGACCACACTCTGCACCCTCAGCACCAGCTGAGCATCCCCATGGAGGCTCCAGCCCCGAGTGTGAGCGGGATGCTCTGCACACCTCCTGCTCTGGCTCAGCACGGGCTCTGGGGGTGTGGGCAGGGCTGGGTGGGAGGGCGAGGGGATGGATTCTCTCTGGGCTCACTCTGCTCTCCAGCCTCTCGCACACCCTACGGTGCCTGGGACCACATCCCCAGCCGTCTTGACTCCTTTCCCTGCAGGGAAAGCCTTGAGCCCTCAGCCCTGTAGCAGGAATCATAAGATGTGTGAGAGCCAGAGTTCTGCCAGCCCCCCACCCACACGCCCCCGCAGACTACACGCAGTTGTGTGGAGATGGGAGCCCCTCCTTCTGCACCTAAACTCCACTTACCATTTTAGCTGCTCCAGGGATTCCCCATCCCCGTCACAATCAGAAATCATGTTTCCATACCTAGAAGAGGTCAGGAGTGTGTCAAATCTACCACATGGTGGCACTACCTGCTTCTCATGTCTACTGTGACTGTCTCACCTCTGACTAGAATGGAAGCCCAGGAGGGCAGGGAATGCAGTCTCCTCGGTTCACTGGATCATGGTCAGTGCCCAGAAAGGGACTGCACCTAGTGTGGCTTCACGTATGATTGTTGAAGGAATGAACCCCAACCAACTCCTCCCAAGATATCTGGGTGCACCTGAAGCCGCACTGCCCGCCTCTGGTCTCCCTGCTTTGAATTCACGCAGAAGCCTACAGATAGAATCTCAAATTTCCTGTAAAAATGTGAAAACAGTGAAGCCCAAGTCAACGAGGTCAGTGAGGGGGTGACAGAGACTTCCTCGTGGGGGTGTCAGGAATCCTGAATGAGGACGACCGTGGCCCCTTCAGCAGACCTTCCACAGGGCTGGACTCAGGAGCAGCACTTTCCATGGGGGACCCACTGGAGCTTGTTCCTGTGACCACCCACTGAACACAGGAGGAAACTGAGGCTCAGAGGGGTGTGGTGACAGTCCTAAGACTCACAGCTGGGAGGCGGCCTAGTGGCACTGTGTGATCCAGGGCCTGAGTGCTCACCTGAGGAAAAGCAGGTGCAGCACATGCCGGGGACTGGCAACGTTCTTGTAGCTTGACAGAAACAGGTGGACATAAGATTGGTCACCACCCAAGACAGCAGGCACCAGGTGCTCCACCCACTTCTTCAGGGTGCGTGCCGGGAGAGGCCACACCATGTGGGTGGCATCTGAGCTCAATGAAGATGTGTCTTCACTCTAGGACAGGACAGGGGAGAGATACACAGTGACACTACCGTGAACCCCAAGGAGGGCAGGGGCTGGAGGCCAGTCTTGACACCAGGGAGGACATGAGAAGACAGCCTGAGGGCCCAGGGTTAATGGACAGGGTGGTGGTTGCCACCCTGGCAGTCCCCGTTCACCCTCCAGCCAGACCTGAGGTGTGAACACACCAGGACCAGCAGGTTTATAAACCCCCCACCCTCTGCCCCTGCCCTGGGAGGGTGTCCCATGTCCCCGTTCCCCACACACTCAGGAGGAGGGGGTGCAGTCACCCAGGGAGGCTCATAGTGCTGGCCTGGCCTTGCCCAACCTCCTCTGGGCCACCTGACATTACCTTTGGGGACCTCCTCCCAGACGGCCACAGGGGTCGAGGGCGAGGGCTGAACCAGCGCCGGAAGCATTGGACAAGCCTCTCAGCACAGGGCTTCCTGGGGCTACGGCCCCGGGACCTCGGGATACAGCACAACATCTCACTCTGCCTGTGGCCAAGTGAGCTGGGGAAGGGGCTGTGTATAGAATGTGGGTGCCAGGTTACCGAGTTCCGAGTTCTGTTGGGGTCTGTCGTCAAGGAAGTGAAGTCACTTCCTGATACCTCATTTCCTGAGCCCCTCCTCTGTGTTCAAGACTGCAAATGCCCCTCTGGGTACCTGTCTGCTGACCCTCCTTCCCCATGAACTCTCTCTATTGCCCACACTTCCACCAACACTGCCTGACCACACCCCTGTGCAAGGCCTGGGTGCAGCCAGCGTCACAGCTCGGAGGAGATACACGTAGGTTCATCCCCAGCTCCTGCTTCTTATCACTTTATGTGACCCTGGACAAGCCATTGTCACTCTCATGACCTCCCCAGTCTCCCCTTTTGCACAGTGGGGATCTTTCTAGCATCTTCTTCCTAGGGATGGCATCAGGCATGTGTGAGAAAACATCTCTGAAACCTATGGCCGGTGTCACATGCAGCTAATAAACAAGACTAGAGATAAAATCCATGACGGTGTGGAAGGTAGCATGGAATACGACTAACGACAGGTCTGGTTCCTGTCATATAATCTTGAAAATGTCACTTTTGCTCTTGGTCTGTTTTCCCTGTCTGCACCATGCGACAGTTGGAATTTCATGCATTCACATACTGCTTTCCTCCATAAAACCTCACAATGGCTTCGTGTGTATTTAGGTTTGGACTCAAGTGCCACATCTCTGTCTGTGTGGTTGGCGACTCCTCAGGGGCTCCCAGTGGTCCCCACCATCTGCTGCACACATCCTCACGTAATCCCCTGCCCTGCAGTGTGGACTGGACTTAGTGACTCACTTCTAACCAATACAGGATCAAAAGTGAGAAGGTGTCACTTTCTAAATGTCATTGTAACACGCCTGTCTCTAGAGTCTTGTGCTCTGTCTCCTCTGTTCTCTCTGTTTGTATCCACCATATGCCAAGCATGGTGCCGAGAGCTGGAGAAAGAGCTGATTCAGCTGCACCCTGGCTTGGGAGATGATCCCAGGATAAGAAAGAGGAGAAGACGTGCTATCGAGTGCCTGACATTCTAAGAGAGGAAAGTGATCTAGGAGGCCCTCAGAATATTCTAGATTAGGAAGCTACCTGAAGATGGTAGGAAATGAACACCATTTGCAGAGAAGAACCAGAGCCGTTTGGTCCATTCTATGCCTTTACTCAACCGTATGAAATATAGAATTAGTAGTTTATCAAATTGCGTAAAAAATGTCAACTGTTATTGACATATAAACAAAATTTATAGATTTATTTGGAAGAATTGATATATTTTCCCTACTTATTTTCTCATCTGTGAACATGTACATCTCTTCATTGTCTTCAGTTTGTTCGTTTATTCAATAACATTTTACACTCAGTGTTTAGAAATCATGATTGTAAAAATGCACCCTAATTATTCATGCAAACCTTATGAATGAAAATTTGGGGTGTTTCCAACCCTTAGTAATAGGTATTGTCATATGAACAATCTTGTCGACACCTCACCTTATAATTTTTCAAGGTTACATATGATATAGATTCCAGAATATTGGGTTACAGTGTAAAATAGTAAATATCCAAGTATAATTTTGCTAAATTTTGCGAGTTTCTGCTCCTTATGGGCTCTACCATTTGCATTCCACCACAATGTATTATAATACCTGTATCCCCACAGTCTCACTAACAAGTTTGTTATCAAAAAATTAAATTTTGCAAATCTAATAGGTGAAGTCTTGTATATTTCAATATATTTTAAATGTATAGTTCTCTATGAGGGATTTTAAGCACCTAATTAAGTATTGATGCCAATTTAAATTTCCTTTTGTGTTCTTAGATTGTTCATATATTTTGTTCATTTTTATTTCATTTTGTTGGTCATTTCCATCTCATTTTTTCACACATCATTGTATTAATGATATTATCCTAGTTTAAGAGGTTTTTAATTTTTTTTGCTTTTTTTTTTAATTGAAACATTATTGATCACCCATTTTAAGTATTAGAGCTTGTAATTACTTTTTGTCGTGTCCTTTTGACCTAGTTGGTGGCATTTACCTTTTGTTTGAGTTTGCTTTGCTTTATTAATTGCTGCTATGCCATCCATGTTAACTGCTGCTACATTAGTAGCAGCATAATTTCACCAGTGATTTGAAATGCTATCTTTCTTAAATACTAAATTTCTATAAATCTTGGGTATCTCTTTGAATTCTCCATTCTTTTTCATTAGGTTTTATATTTACTTATAAACAAATTCCATATGGTCTTGATAATGAAGAATTTATAAAAAAATATTTTCGATCTCTGGTAGACTTACCCCTCCCTTTTGATTTGTTTCCTCATTTTTTTCTGATGAACGATTAATGTTTCATCAACATTTTATAATCATCTTATTTTGTTCTAGGTGAAGAAACAAATGAGACTATTTTTAATGTGATCATGACACACGTATAAAGTAACTTAGGAGAAAATAAAATCCTTAGGATCATGTGGCTTTCTGGCCAAGAAAATATCTCTGACATTTCTCTATCGTTTGTGTATGTATGTTTTAAGAGTGTTCTAATGCTTAAATCACGTAATTAAACAGGCTTTGTCGAGTTCTTGTTAGCTTTATGCCAAATATTTTAACAATTTTGTGGTTATTGAAAATGGAATCTTGATTTGTGGAATGTAATCTAGATAGTTATTGTTATTACATAAGACATTTATTAATATTATATGTGAATTTTTTTAAATCGCAACATATAAATTTTATTTTAGTAAGTCGTCTTGTTTGTAATAGGTTTTTAATTAATTCTTTTTGATTTTCTAAATTCACAATACACTCACATAACACATTTTTCTCTATCTTGAGATATACAAATACGTATGGTCAAATCTTATTTTATCCAGTGTTTTGATATTTATGAGTCTTACATTTTCTCAAAAGTAGTTTTGGCTTCTGTGGAAATTATTATGTGTTTTTCTTTCTTCTAATGCTTAATATTTTTGCAAAATATTGAAGTTAGTAATTCATTTCAGATTTATTTTTGTGAACGGTACCTAGCAAAAGCATAACTGGATTTAATTTCCAAATAAATAATATTTCAATCCCTGTAATGATGAAGTGCTTTCCCCTAAGTAATCTGAATCCTTTCCACATATACCAGAATCTGTTTCAAAATTCAAACTTTTATTCCCCTGAACTATTCGCTTATTCTTTGCCAATCTCATGCACTTTCAAGTATGTTCCTTTGCAATACATTTTATTGGATGGAGCAAATTACCTCTTTGTTTTTATTATTATTGTTCTTCTTATGTCTTGAACATTTTGGGGGCCATTTTTGCACATAATTTTTTTTCATATTAACTTTGAGGTTATTTGACAAGTCCCCTAAACATCACTCTTTGGAATTTTTCAAGTTTAGCTTTATTGAATCTATTGATTAACATAGGGAGAATACATATATAGGTGGCGTAACTTCCTAGCATCACTGCTGCCCGGCACATGGACACACGTGGGCATTTTGGTAGGAGCTGCTGAGTGGCTCCTGCGACAGGGGTATCTATGGACACATCTCCTGGGGCATCTGCTGGGACTTCTTCTTCCTTCATTCTCACAAGAGCTGGTGGTCACCAGACATACAGACCTGCCCATCTGATGGGGCAAATGCTATCTGAATAGTGAGTAAATTTCGGTGCATAATCATTAGGGAGGCCGCGGATGTCTGACATTTACTGGCCATGTGAATTGCTTCCCTGTGGAACTGCAGGAATATGTCCTTTGTCCCTATGGATAAATGAGAACTCTTTGTACAACTAGGATGCATACTACCCTTTCTCTGCCCATGAAGAATTTTCCAGTCTGGGGTTTGTCTTTTCACCTTTTGACATTATTCTGGTTTTTGTTTGGACCAGGAAAAGTCAGCATTTTCCTCAGTGGCTTCTGGCTCTCTGGTCATTCAACAGTAGTTCCTATTTCAAGATTATGGCAATAATAACTATCAGGGCTTTGTGTCTCTACATAGAGTCTTTGCTTTTTCTGTAATTTTCCTCTAACTAAAAACATAAAATGAAAATTAATCAGATCTTTCTCATATTATGCGGCCAGATACAAAAGGCCACATAACATATAACCGTACTGATAGGAACAATCCACGATAGGTAAATTCACACACACAGAAAATGGAGTGGTAGTCAGGGACAGGGAGAGGCGGGATGGGGAATGACAGCTTAATGGCTACAGAGTTGATGAAGCTGTTCGATCACTAGATGGTGGTAAGGGTAGCCCCATATTAAAATTGTACTTAATGCCACTGAATGGTAATTTTGAAAATATTAAAAACACTTTATTTTATACAAGGGATATTATTGAAAATAAAAGATGAAAAAATTTGAGGAGATGCAGGACAGAGACAAAAATGAGGAGAAGCACAGCGTCAAGGAAGGGCAAGAACAGATCTGGAGTGGGGACTGGTGAGGGTGTTTGTGGGAGCTCTAGAGCCAGGGCTCCCCTGGGTGCTGGTGTTTCTTCTAATTCTTCTGATGTTTCAGGAACGGTTATGTCAGGTTGCTCTAGCTCTACCTCTGGATCTTGATCTTTCTACTGCTCTTTCTCTTGCTCTTTCTCCTGATCTTTCTCTTGATCTTTCTGTTGCTCCTGCTCTGGATCTTGCGTCTGATCTACCACTTGCTCTGGATCTTGCTCCTGCTCTACCTCTTGCTCTGGATCTTGCTCCTGCTCTACTTCTTGCTCTGGCTTGGGCTCTGGATCTTGCTCTCGCTCTGCCTCTGGCAGTGGAGGTGGAGCTGGAGCTGGAACTCGAGCCGAACATGGCAGCAGCTCTTGGGACAGTTGTTCAGCCTGGGCAGAAGCTGGAACTGGATAGACAACAATTGAAAATATCAATGTGAGTTTCTATGTCTCATCCAATGACACTGTCTTTCCAGAAGCCCAAGTCCAGAGGCCCAGCCTCAGGAAGTCTCCCCACACTGCAGAACACTGTATGATTGTTCTGAGTACTCAGTGCCCCTGTCCCCAGCCTGCTTCTGGAAACTCTGCTCTGTGTGGCCCAGCCCAGGCCCCTCCCCAAACCCGCACAGGCACCCACCCTCTTCCTCCTCACCCTCAGTCTCCGCCTCACTAGGCTCCAGGTGCTCCAGCTTCTCCAGCTGCGCCAGAAGAAGATCAGCCTTACGCTCCACCTCTGAACCTCGCATACTGATATGTACATAGGCCGAAAGAAACTTCAAAGAATGAAATTTAGGAGGCTCGTGGAAATCGGTGGAATAGAATTCCAGCCAGATCTTTAAGACAGAGGACATGGCACTGTGGGAGACAGGTGGGCAACAGCATCAGAGGCCTGGCCTATCCCTCTATGCTGCCCTCCCAAGGCTCCCCTGAGTGAGCTGCAGTCTAGTACCCTCTGCCCGTGCCTGTCCATAGACCAGCCCATCCAATGTCCACCCCCAGTATGGCAGTTCTGGCGCAAGATAGGCCTGGCAGCCAAGGAGGGGCTGGCAAAAGCCTCCATGGGAGGAGCCTTCAACCACTGATGTGACCACGTTTCCCTTCTTCAGGGAAACCTGACAACCTCCTCTGTCTGTGTCACTGCCCCATCCCTGCTGGAATGACCTGTCCACCCCAGGAGGGTGCTATCTGCTCTGGGCCTTACTCACTGGCAAACAGGAGGTGTCCAGCAATATCTGATAAATGAGGAAACAGAGGGAGGCGCTGCTCCCCTGGCCTACCAAGGGCCCTTGGAAAAGCCCAAACTTGACCTCACACGTGAATGTACTGCCCAAGTGTCTGCATGAAAATCTGCATATCCTTTTCCCAGTGACAGCAATCTCTTGGCCCTGACCACACTCTGCACCCTCAGCACCAGCTGAGCATCCCCATGGAGGCTCCAGCCCCGAGTGTGAGCGGGATACTCTGCACACCTCCTGCTCTGGCTCAGCACGGGCTCTGGGGGTGTGGGAAGGGCTGGGTGGGAGGGCGAGGGGATGGATTCTCTCTGGGCTCACTCTGCTCTCCAGCCTCTCCCACACCCTACGGTGCCTGGGACCACATCCCCAGCCGTCTTGACTCCTTTCCCTGCAGGGAAAGCCTTGAGCCCTCAGCCCTGTAGCAGGAATCATAAGATGTGTGAGAGCCAGAGTTCTCCCAGCCCCCCACCCACACGCCCCCGCAGACTACACGCAGTTGTGTGGAGATGGGAGCCCCTCCTTCTGCACCTAAACTCCACTTACCATTTTAGCTGCTCCAGGGATTCCCCATCCCCGTCACAATCAGAAATCATGTTTCCATACCTAGAAGAGGTCAGGAGTGTGTCAAATCTACCACATGGTGGCACTACCTGCTTCTCATGTCTACTGTGACTGTCTCACCTCTGACTAGAATGGAAGCCCAGGAGGGCAGGGAATGCAGTCTCCTCGGTTCACTGGATCATGGTCAGTGCCCAGAAAGGGACTGCACCTAGTGTGGCTTCACGTATGATTGTTGAAGGAATGAACCCCAACCAACTCCTCCCAAGATATCTGGGTGCACCTGAAGCCGCACTGCCCGCCTCTGGTCTCCCTGCTTTGAATTCACGCAGAAGCCTACAGATAGAATCTCAAATTTCCTGTAAAAATGTGAAAACAGTGAAGCCCAAGTCAACGAGGTCAGTGAGAGGGTGACAGAGACTTCCTCGTGGGGGTGTCAGGAATCCTGAATGAGGACGACCGTGGCCCCTTCAGCAGACCTTCCACAGGGCTGGACTCAGGAGCAGCACTTTCCATGGGGGACACACTGGAGCTTGTTCCTGTGACCACCCACTGAACACAGGAGGAAACTGAGGCTCAGAGGGGTGTGGTGACAGTCCTAAGACTCACAGCTGGGAGGCGGCCTAGTGGCACTGTGTGATCCAGGGCCTGAGTGCTCACCTGAGGAAAAGCAGGTGCAGCACATGCCGGGGACTGGCAACGTTCTTGTAGCTTGACAGAAACAGGTGGACATAAGATTGGTCACCACCCAAGACAGCAGGCACCAGGTGCTCCACCCACTTCTTCAGGGTGCGTGCCAGGAGAGGCCACACCATGTGGGTGGCATCTGAGCTCAATGAAGATGTGTCTTCACTCTAGGACAGGACAGGGGAGAGATACACAGTGACACTACCGTGAACCCCAAGGAGGGCAGGGGCTGGAGGCCAGTCTTGACACCAGGGAGGACATGAGAAGACAGCCTGAGGGCCCAGGGTTAATGGACAGGGTGGTGGTTGCCACCCTGGCAGTCCCCGTTCACCCTCCAGCCAGACCTGAGGTGTGAACACACCAGGACCAGCAGGTTTATAAACCCCCCACCCTCTGCCCCTGCCCTGGGAGGGTGTCCCATGTCCCCGTTCCCCACACACTCAGGAGGAGGGGGTGCAGTCACCCAGGGAGGCTCATAGTGCTGGCCTGGCCTTGCCCAACCTCCTCTGGGCCACCTGACATTACCTTTGGGGACCTCCTCCCAGACGGCCACAGGGGTCGAGGGCGAGGGCTGAACCAGCGCCGGAAGCATTGGACAAGCCTCTCAGCACAGGGCTTCCTGGGGCTACGGCCCCGGGACCTCGGGATACAGCACAACATCTCACTCTGCCTGTGGCCAAGTGAGCTGGGGAAGGGGCTGTGTATAGAATGTGGGTGCCAGGTTACCGAGTTCCGAGTTCTGTTGGGGTCTGTCGTCAAGGAAGTGAAGTCACTTCTTGATACCTCATTTCCTGAGCCCCTCCTCTGTGTTCAAGACTGCAAATGCCCCTCTGGGTACCTGTCTGCTGACCCTCCTTCCCCATGAACTCTCTCTATTGCCCACACTTCCACCAACACTGCCTGACCACACCCCTGTGCAAGGCCTGGGTGCAGCCAGCGTCACAGCTCGGAGGAGATACACGTAGGTTCATCCCCAGCTCCTGCTTCTTATCACTTTATGTGACCCTGGACAAGCCATTGTCACTCTCATGACCTCCCCAGTCTCCCCTTTTGCACAGTGGGGATCTTTCTAGCATCTTCTTCCTAGGGATGGCATCAGGCATGTGTGAGAAAACATCTCTGAAACCTATGGCCGGTGTCACATGCAGCTAATAAACAAGACTAGAGATAAAATCCACGACGGTGTGGAAGGTAGCATGGAATACGACTAACGACAGGTCTGGTTCCTGTCATATAATCTTGAAAATGTCACTTTTGCTCTTGGTCTGTTTTCCCTGTCTGCACCATGCGACAGTTGGAATTTCATGCATTCACATACTGCTTTCCTCCATAAAACCTCACAATGGCTTCGTGTGTATTTAGGTTTGGACTCAAGTGCCACATCTCTGTCTGTGTGGTTGGCGACTCCTCAGGGGCTCCCAGTGGTCCCCACCATCTGCTGCACACATCCTCACGTAATCCCCTGCCCTGCAGTGTGGACTGGACTTAGTGACTCACTTCTAACCAATACAGGATCAAAAGTGAGAAGGTGTCACTTTCTAAATGTCATTGTAACACGCCTGTCTCTAGAGTCTTGTGCTCTGTCTCCTCTGTTCTCTCTGTTTGTATCCACCATATGCCAAGCATGGTGCCGAGAGCTGGAGAAAGAGCTGATTCAGCTGCACCCTGGCTTGGGAGATGATCCCAGGATAAGAAAGAGGAGAAGACGTGCTATCGAGTGCCTGACATTCTAAGAGAGGAAAGTGATCTAGGAGGCCCTCAGAATATTCTAGATTAGGAAGCTACCTGAAGATGGTAGGAAATGAACACCATTTGCAGAGAAGAACCAGAGCCGTTTGGTCCATTCTATGCCTTTACTCAACCGTATGAAATATAGAATTAGTAGTTTATCAAATTGCGTAAAAAATGTCAACTGTTATTGACATATAAACAAAATTTATAGATTTATTTGGAAGAATTGATATATTTTCCCTACTTATTTTCTCATCTGTGAACATGTACATCTCTTCATTGTCTTCAGTTTGTTCGTTTTTTCAATAACATTTTACACTCAGTGTTTAGAAATCATGATTGTAAAAATGCACCCTAATTATTCATGCAAACCTTATGAATGAAAATTTGGGGTGTTTCCAACCCTTAGTAATAGGTATTGTCATATTAACAATCTTGTCGACACCTCACCTTATAATTTTTCAAGGTTACATATGATATAGATTCCAGAATATTGGGTGACAGTGTAAAATAGTAAATATCCAAGTATAATTCTGCTAACTTTTGCGAGTTTCTGCTCCTTATGGGCTCTACCATTTGCATTCCACCACAATGTATTATAATACCTGTATCCCCACAGTCTCACTAACAAGTTTGTTATCAAAAAATTAAATTTTGCAAATCTAATAGGTGAAGTCTTGTATATTTCAATATATTTTAAATGTATAGTTCTCTATGAGGGATTTTAAGCACCTAATTAAGTATTGATGCCAATTTAAATTTCCTTTTGTGTTCTTAGATTGTTCATATATTTTGTTCATTTTTATTTCATTTTGTTGCTCATTTCCATCTCATTTTTTCACACATCATTGTATTAATGATATTATCCTAGTTTAAGAGGTTTTTTATTTTTTTTGCTTTTTTTTTAATTGAAACATTATTGATCACCCATTTTAAGTATTACAGCTTGTAATTACTTTTTGTCGTGTCCTTTTGACCTAGTTGGCGGCATTAACCTTTTGTTTGTGTTTGCTTTGCTTTATTAATTGCTGCTATGTCATCCATGTTAACTGCTGCTACATTACTAGCAGGATAATTTCACCAGTGATTTGAAATGCTATCTTTCTTAAATATTAAATTTCTATAAATCTTGGGTATCTCTTTGAATTCTCCATTCTTTTTCATTAGGTTTTATATTTACTTATAAACAAATTCCATATGGTCTTGATAATGAAGAATTTATAAAAAAATATTTTCGATCTCTGGTAGACTTACCCCTCCCTTTTGATTTGTTTCCTCATTTTTTTCTGATGAACGATTAATGTTTCATCAACATTTTATAATCATCTTATTTAGTTCTAGGTGAAGAAACAAATGAGACTATTTTTAATGTGATCATGACACACGTATAAAGTAACTTAGGAGAAAATAAAATCCTTAGGATCATGTGGCTTTCTGGCCAAGAAAATATCTCTGACATTTCTCTATCGTTTGTGTATGTATGTTTTAAGAGTGTTCTAATGCTTAAATCACGTAATTAAACAGGCTTTGTCGAGTTCTTGTTAGCTTTATGCCAAATATTTTAACAATTTTGTGGCTATTGAAAATGGAATCTTGATTTGCGTAATGTAATCTAGATAGTTATTGTTATTACATAAGACATTTATTAATTTTATATGTGAATTTTTCTAAATCGCAACATGTAAATTTTATTTTAGTAAGTCGTCTTGTTTGTAATAGGTTTTTAATGAATTCTTTTTGATTTTCTAAATTCACAATACATTCACATAACACATTTTTCTCTATCTTGAGATATACAAATACGTATGGTCAAATCTTATTTTATCTAGTGTTTTGATATTTATGAGTCTTACATTTTCTCAAAAGTAGTTTTGGCTTCTGTGGAAATTATTATGTGTTTTTCTTTCTTCTAATGCTTAATACTTTTGCAAAATATTGAAGTTAGTAATTCATTTCAGATTTATTTTTGTGAACGGTACCTAGCAAAAGCATAACTGGATTTAATTTCCAAATAAATAATATTTCAATCCCTGTAATGATGAAGTGCTTTCCCCTAAGTAATCTGAATCCTTTCCACATATACCAGAATCTGTTTC
This sequence comes from Cynocephalus volans, assembly GCF_027409185.1. Taxonomy (NCBI): domain Eukaryota; kingdom Metazoa; phylum Chordata; class Mammalia; order Dermoptera; family Cynocephalidae; genus Cynocephalus; species Cynocephalus volans. The sequence goes on along the minus strand of NC_084476.1, from coordinate 48,878,679 downwards.
AAAATTCAAACTTTTATTCCCCTGAACTATTCGCTTATTCTTTGCCAATCTCATGCACTTTCAAGTATGTTCCTTTGCAATACATTTTATTGGACGGAGCAAATTACCTCTTTGTTTTTATTATTATTGTTCTTCTTATGTCTTGAACATTTTGGGGGCCATTTTTGCACATAATTTTTTTCATATTAACTTTGAGGTTATTTGACAAGTCCCGTAAACATCACTCTTTGGAATTTTTCAAGTTTAGCTTTATTGAATCTATTGATTAACATAGGGAGAATACATATATATGTGGCGTAACTTCCTAGCATCACTGCTGCCCGGCACATGGACACACGTGGGCATTTTGGTAGGAGCTGCTGAGTGGCTCCTGCGACAGGGTTATCAATGGACACATCTCCTGGGGCATCTGCTGGGACTTCTTCTTCCTTCATTCTCACAAGAGCTGGTGGTCACCAGACATACAGACCTGCCCATCTGATGGGGCAAATGCTATCTGAATAGTGAGTAAATTTCGGTGCATAATCATTAGGGAGGCCGCGGATGTCTGACATTTACTGGCCATGTGAATTGCTTCCCTGTGGAACTGCAGAAATATGTCCTTTGTCCCTATGGATAAATGAGAACTCTTTGTACAACTAGGATGCATACTACCCTTTCTCTGCCCATGAAGAATTTTCCAGTCTGGGGTTTGTCTTTTCACCTTTTGACATTATTCTGGTTTTTGTTCGGACCAGGAAAAGTCAGCATTTTCCTCAGTGGCTTCTGGCTCTCTGGTCATTCAACAGTAGTTCCTATTTCAAGATTATGGCAATAATAACTATCAGGGCTTTGTGTCTCTACATAGAGTCTTTGATTTTTCTGTAATTTTCCTCTTACTAAAAACATAAAATGAAAATTAATCAGATCTTTCTCATATTATGCGGCCAGATACAAAAGGCCACATAACATATAACCGTACGGATAGGAACAATCCACGATAGGTAAATTCACACACACAGAATATGGAGTGGTAGTCAGGGACAGGGAGAGGCGGGATGGGGATTGACAGCTTAATGGCTAGAGAGTTGATGAAGCTGTTCGACCACTAGATGGTGGTAAGGGTTGCCCCATATTAAAAATGTACTTGATGCCACTGAATGGTAATTTTGAAAATATTAAAAACACTTTATTTTATACAAGGGATATTATTGAAAATAAAAGATGAAAAAATTTGAGGAGATGCAGGACAGAGACAAAAATGAGGAGAAGCACAGCGTCAAGGAAGGGCAAGAACAGATCTGGAGTGGGGACTGGTGAGGGTGTTTGTGGGAGCTCTGGAGCCAGGGCTCCCCTGGGTGCTGGTGTTTCTTCTAATTCTTCTGATGTTTCAGGAACGGTTATGTCAGGTTGCTCTAGCTCTACCTCTGGATCTTGATCTTTCTCCTGCTCTTTCTCTTGCTCTTTCTCCTGATCTTTCTCTTGATCTTTCTGTTGCTCCTGCTCTGGATCTTGCGTCTGATCTACCACTTGCTCTGGATCTTGCTCCTGCTCTACCTCTTGCTCTGGATCTTGCTCCTGCTCTACTTCTTGCTCTGGCTTGGGCTCTGGATCTTGCTCTCGCTCTGCCTCTGGCAGTGGAGGTGGAGCTGGAGCTGGAACTCGAGCCGAACATGGCAGCAGCTCTTGGGACAGTTGTTCAGCCTGGGCAGAAGCTGGAACTGGATAGACAACAATTGAAAATATCAATGTGAGTTTCTATGTCTCATCCAATGACACTGTCTTTCCAGAAGCCCAAGTCCAGAGGCCCAGCCTCAGGAAGTCTCCCCACACTGCAGAACACTGTATGATTGTTCTGAGTACTCAGTGCCCCTGTCCCCAGCCTGCTTCTGGAAACTCTGCTCTGTGTGGCCCAGCCCAGGCCCCTCCCCAAACCCGCACAGGCACCCACCCTCTTCCTCCTCACCCTCAGTCTCCGCCTCACTAGGCTCCAGGTGCTCCGGCTTCTCCAGCTGCGCCAGAAGAAGATCAGCCTTACGCTCCACCTCTGAACCTCGCATACTGATATGTACATAGGCCGAAAGAAACTTCAAAGAATGAAATTCAGGAGGCTCGTGGAAATCGGTGGAATAAAATTCCAGCCAGATCTTTAAGACAGAGGACATGGCACTGTGGGAGACAGGTGGGCAACAGCATCAGAGGCCTGGCCTATCCCTCTATGCTGCCCTCCCAAGGCTCCCCTGAGTGAGCTGCAGTCTAGTACCCTCTGCCCGTGCCTGTCCATAGACCAGCCCATCCAATGTCCACCCCCAGTATGGCAGTTCTGGCACAAGATGGGCCTGGCAGCCAAGGAGGGGCTGGCAAAAGCCTCCATGGGAGGAGCCTTCAACCACTGATGTGACCACGTTTCCCTTCTTCAGGGAAACCTGACAACCTCCTCTGTCTGTGTCACTGCCCCATCCCTGCTGGAATGACCTGTCCACCCCAGGAGGGTGCTGTCTGCTCTGGGCATTACTCACTGGCAAACAGGAGGTGTCCAGCAATATCTGATAAATGAGGAAACAGAGGGAGGCGCTGCTCCCCTGGCCTACCCAGGGCCCTTGGAAAAGCCCAAACTTGACCTCACACGTGAATGTACTGCCCAAGTGTCGGCATGAAAATCTGCATATCCTTTTCCCAGTGACAGCAATCTCTTGGCCCTGACCACACTCTGCACCCTCAGCACCAGCTGAGCATCCCCATGGAGGCTCCAGCCCCGAGTGTGAGCGGGATGCTCTGCACACCTCCTGCTCTGGCTCAGCACGGGCTCTGGGGGTGTGGGCAGGGCTGGGTGGGAGGGCGAGGGGATGGATTCTCTCTGGGCTCACTCTGCTCTCCAGCCTCTCGCACACCCTACGGTGCCTGGGACCACATCCCCAGCCGTCTTGACTCCTTTCCCTGCAGGGAAAGCCTTGAGCCCTCAGCCCTGTAGCAGGAATCATAAGATGTGTGAGAGCCAGAGTTCTGCCAGCCCCCCACCCACACGCCCCCGCAGACTACACGCAGTTGTGTGGAGATGGGAGCCCCTCCTTCTGCACCTAAACTCCACTTACCATTTTAGCTGCTCCAGGGATTCCCCATCCCCGTCACAATCAGAAATCATGTTTCCATACCTAGAAGAGGTCAGGAGTGTGTCAAATCTACCACATGGTGGCACTACCTGCTTCTCATGTCTACTGTGACTGTCTCACCTCTGACTAGAATGGAAGCCCAGGAGGGCAGGGAATGCAGTCTCCTCGGTTCACTGGATCATGGTCAGTGCCCAGAAAGGGACTGCACCTAGTGTGGCTTCACGTATGATTGTTGAAGGAATGAACCCCAACCAACTCCTCCCAAGATATCTGGGTGCACCTGAAGCCGCACTGCCCGCCTCTGGTCTCCCTGCTTTGAATTCACGCAGAAGCCTACAGATAGAATCTCAAATTTCCTGTAAAAATGTGAAAACAGTGAAGCCCAAGTCAACGAGGTCAGTGAGGGGGTGACAGAGACTTCCTCGTGGGGGTGTCAGGAATCCTGAATGAGGACGACCGTGGCCCCTTCAGCAGACCTTCCACAGGGCTGGACTCAGGAGCAGCACTTTCCATGGGGGACCCACTGGAGCTTGTTCCTGTGACCACCCACTGAACACAGGAGGAAACTGAGGCTCAGAGGGGTGTGGTGACAGTCCTAAGACTCACAGCTGGGAGGCGGCCTAGTGGCACTGTGTGATCCAGGGCCTGAGTGCTCACCTGAGGAAAAGCAGGTACAGCACATGCCGGGGACTGGCAACATTCTTGTAGCTTGACAGAAACAGGTGGACATAAGATTGGTCACCACCCAAGACAGCAGGCACCAGGTGCTCCACCCGCTTCTTCAGGGTGCGTGCCGGGAGAGGCCACACCATGTGGGTGGCATCTGAGCTCAATGAAGATGTGTCTTCACTCTAGGACAGGACAGGGGAGAGATACACAGTGACACTACCGTGAACCCCAAGGAGGGCAGGGGCTGGAGGCCAGTCTTGACCCCAGGGAGGACATGAGAAGACAGCCTGAGGGCCCAGGGTTAATGGACAGGGTGGTGGTTGCCACCCTGGCAGTCCCCGTTCACCCTCCAGCCAGACCTGAGGTGTGAACACACCAGGACCAGCAGGTTTATAAACCCCCCACCCTCTGCCCCTGCCCTGGGAGGGTGTCCCATGTCCCCGTTCCCCACACACTCAGGAGGAGTGGGTGCAGTCACCCAGGGAGGCTCATAGTGCTGGCCTGGCCTTGCCCAACCTCCTCTGGGCCACCTGACATTACCTTTGGGGACCTCCTCCCAGACGGCCACAGGGGTCGAGGGCGAGGGCTGAACCAGCGCCGGAAGCATTGGACAAGCCTCTCAGCACAGGGCTTCCTGGGGCTACGGCCCCGGGACCTCGGGATACAGCACAACATCTCACTCTGCCTGTGGCCAAGTGAGCTGGGGAAGGGGCTGTGTATAGAATGTGGGTGCCAGGTTACCGAGTTCCGAGTTCTGTTGGGGTCTGTCGTCAAGGAAGTGAAGTCACTTCCTGATACCTCATTTCCTGAGCCCCTCCTCTGTGTTCAAGACTGCAAATGCCCCTCTGGGTACCTGTCTGCTGACCCTCCTTCCCCATGAACTCTCTCTATTGCCCACACTTCCACCAACACTGCCTGACCACACCCCTGTGCAAGGCCTGGGTGCAGCCAGCGTCACAGCTCAGAGGAGATACACGTAGGTTCATCCCCAGCTCCTGCTTCTTATCACTTTATGTGACCCTGGACAAGCCATTGTCACTCTCATGACCTCCCCAGTCTCCCCTTTTGCACAGTGGGGATCTTTCTAGCATCTTCTTCCTAGGGATGGCATCAGGCATGTGTGAGAAAACATCTCTGAAACCTATGGCCGGTGTCACATGCAGCTAATAAACAAGACTAGAGATAAAATCCACGACGGTGTGGAAGGTAGCATGGAATACGACTAACGACAGGTCTGGTTCCTGTCATATAATCTTGAAAATGTCACTTTTGCTCTTGGTCTGTTTTCCCTGTCTGCACCATGCGACAGTTGGAATTTCATGCATTCACATACTGCTTTCCTCCATAAAACCTCACAATGGCTTCGTGTGTATTTAGGTTTGGACTCAAGTGCCACATCTCTGTCTGTGTGGTTGGCGACTCCTCAGGGGCTCCCAGTGGTCCCCACCATCTGCTGCACACATCCTCACGTAATCCCCTGCCCTGCAGTGTGGACTGGACTTAGTGACTCACTTCTAACCAATACAGGATCAAAAGTGAGAAGGTGTCACTTTCTAAATGTCATTGTAACACGCCTGTCTCTAGAGTCTTGTGCTCTGTCTCCTCTGTTCTCTCTGTTTGTATCCACCATATGCCAAGCATGGTGCCGAGAGCTGGAGAAAGAGCTGATTCAGCTGCACCCTGGCTTGGGAGATGATCCCAGGATAAGAAAGAGGAGAAGACGTGCTATCGAGTGCCTGACATTCTAAGAGAGGAAAGTGATCTAGGAGGCCCTCAGAATATTCTAGATTAGGAAGCTACCTGAAGATGGTAGGAAATGAACACCATTTGCAGAGAAGAACCAGAGCCGTTTGGTCCATTCTATGCCTTTACTCAACCGTATGAAATATAGAATTAGTAGTTTATCAAATTGCGTAAAAAATGTCAACTGTTATTGACATATAAACAAAATTTATAGATTTATTTGGAAGAATTGATATATTTTCCCTACTTATTTTCTCATCTGTGAACATGTACATCTCTTCATTGTCTTCAGTTTGTTCGTTTTTTCAATAACATTTTACACTCAGTGTTTAGAAATCATGATTGTAAAAATGCACCCTAATTATTCATGCAAACCTTATGAATGAAAATTTGGGGTGTTTCCAACCCTTAGTAATAGGTATTGTCATATTAACAATCTTGTCGACACCTCACCTTATAATTTTTCAAGGTTACATATGATATAGATTCCAGACTATTGGGTTACAGTGTAAAATAGTAAATATCCAAGTATAATTTTGCTAAATTTTGCGAGTTTCTGCTCCTTATGGGCTCTACCATTTGCATTCCACCACAATGTATTATAATACCTGTATCCCCACAGTCTCACTAACAAGTTTGTTATCAAAAAATTAAATTTTGCAAATCTAATAGGTGAAGTCTTGTATATTTCAATATATTTTAAATGTATAGTTCTCTATGAGGGATTTTAAGCACCTAATTAAGTATTGATGCCAATTTAAATTTCCTTTTGTGTTCTTAGATTGTTCATATATTTTGTTCATTTTTATTTCATTTTGTTGGTCATTTCCATCTCATTTTTTCACACATCATTGTATTAATGATATTATCCTAGTTTAAGAGGTTTTTAAATTTTTTTGCTTTTTTTTTAATTGAAATATTATTGATCACCCATTTTAAGTATTATAGCTTGTAATTACTTTTTGTCGTGTCCTTTTGACCTAGTTGGTGGCATTTACCTTTTGTTTGAGTTTGCTTTGCTTTATTAATTGCTGCTATGCCATCCATGTTAACTGCTGCTACATTGGTAGCAGCATAATTTCACCAGTGATTTGAAATGCTATCTTTCTTAAATACTAAATTTCTATAAATCTTGGGTATCTCTTTGAATTCTCCATTCTTTTTCATTAGGTTTTATATTTACTTATAAACAAATTCCATATGTTCTTGATAATGAAGAATTTATAAAAAAATATTTTCGATCTCTGGTAGATTTACCCCTCCCTTTTGATTTGTTTCCTCATTTTTTTCTGATGAACGATTAATGTTTCATCAACATTTTATAATCATCTTATTTTGTTCTAGGTGAAGAAACAAATGAGACTATTTTTAATGTGATCATGACGCACGTATAAAGTAACTTAGGAGAAAATAAAATCCTTAGGATCATGTGGCTTTCTGGCCAAGAAAATATCTCTGACATTTCTCTATCGTTTGTGTATGTATGTTTTAAGAGTGTTCTAATGCTTAAATCACGTAATTAAACAGGCTTTGTCGAGTTCTTGTTAGCTTTATGCCAAATATTTTAACAATTTTGTGGCTATTGAAAATGGAATCTTGATTTGCGTAATGTAATCTAGATAGTTATTGTTATTACATAAGACATTTATTAATTTTATATGTGAATTTTTCTAAATCGCAACATGTAAATTTTATTTTAGTAAGTCGTCTTGTTTGTAATAGGTTTTTAATGAATTCTTTTTGATTTTCTAAATTCACAATACATTCACATAACACATTTTTCTCTATCTTGAGATATACAAATACGTATGGTCAAATCTTATTTTATCCAGTGTTTTGATATTTATGAGTCTTACATTTTCTCAAAAGTAGTTTTGGCTTCTGTGGAAATTATTATGTGTTTTTCTTTCTTCTAATGCTTAATACTTTTGCAAAATATTGAAGTTAGTAATTCATTTCAGATTTATTTTTGTGAACGGTACCTAGCAAAAGCATAACTGGATTTAATTTCCAAATAAATAATATTTCAATCCCTGTAATGATGAAGTGCTTTCCCCTAAGTAATCTGAATCCTTTCCACATATACCAGAATCTGTTTCAAAATTCAAACTTTTATTCCCCTGAACTATTCGCTTATTCTTTGCCAATCTCATGCACTTTCAAGTATGTTCCTTTGCAATACATTTTATTGGACGGAGCAAATTACCTCTTTGTTTTTATTATTATTGTTCTTCTTATGTCTTGAACATTTTGGGGGCCATTTTTGCACATAATTTTTTTCATATTAACTTTGAGGTTATTTGACAAGTCCCGTAAACATCACTCTTTGGAATTTTTCAAGTTTAGCTTTATTGAATCTATTGATTAACATAGGGAGAATACATATATAGGTGGCGTAACTTCCTAGCATCACTGCTGCCCGGCACATGGACACACGTGGGCATTTTGGTAGGAGCTGCTGAGTGGCTCCTGCGACAGGGGTATCAATGGACACATCTCCTGGGGCATCTGCTGGGACTTCTTCTTCCTTCATTCTCACAAGAGCTGGTGGTCACCAGACATACAGACCTGCCCATCTGATGGGGCAAATGCTATCTGAATAGTGAGTAAATTTCGGTGCATAATCATTAGGGAGGCCGCGGATGTCTGACATTTACTGGCCATGTGAATTGCTTCCCTGTGGAACTGCAGGAATATGTCCTTTGTCCCTATGGATAAATGAGAACTCTTTGTACAACTAGGATGCATACTACCCTTTCTCTGCCCGTGAAGAATTTTCCAGTCTGGGGTTTGTCTTTTCACCTTTTGACATTATTCTGGTTTTTGTTCGGACCAGGAAAAGTCAGCATTTTCCTCAGTGGCTTCTGGCTCTCTGGTCATTCAACAGTAGTTCCTATTTCAAGATTATGGCAATAATAACTATCAGGGCTTTGTGTCTCTACATAGAGTCTTTGATTTTTCTGTAATTTTCCTCTTACTAAAAACATAAAATGAAAATTAATCAGATCTTTCTCATATTATGCGGCCAGATACAAAAGGCCACATAACATATAACCGTACTGATAGGAACAATCCACGATAGGTAAATTCACACACACAGAAAATGGAGTGGTAGTCAGGGACAGGGAGAGGCGGGATGGGGATGGACAGCTTAATGGCTAGAGAGTTGATGAAGCTGTTCGACCACTAGATGGTGGTAAGGGTTGCCCCATATTAAAAATGTACTTGATGCCACTGAATGGTAATTTTGAAAATATTAAAAACACTTTATTTTATACAAGGGATATTATTGAAAATAAAAGATGAAAAAATTTGAGGAGATGCAGGACAGAGACAAAAATGAGGAGAAGCACAGCGTCAAGGAAGGGCAAGAACAGATCTGGAGTGGGGACTGGTGAGGGTGTTTGTGGGAGCTCTAGAGCCAGGGCTCCCCTGGGTGCTGGTGTTTCTTCTAATTCTTCTGATGTTTCAGGAACGGTTATGTCAGGTTGCTCTAGCTCTACCTCTGGATCTTGATCTTTCTACTGCTCTTTCTCTTGCTCTTTCTCCTGATCTTTCTCTTGATCTTTCTGTTGCTCCTGCTCTGGATCTTGCGTCTGATCTACCACTTGCTCTGGATCTTGCTCCTGCTCTACCTCTTGCTCTGGATCTTGCTCCTGCTCTACTTCTTGCTCTGGCTTGGGCTCTGGATCTTGCTCTCGCTCTGCCTCTGGCAGTGGAGGTGGAGCTGGAGCTGGAACTCGAGCCGAACATGGCAGCAGCTCTTGGGACAGTTGTTCAGCCTGGGCAGAAGCTGGAACTGGATAGACAACAATTGAAAATATCAATGTGAGTTTCTATGTCTCATCCAATGACACTGTCTTTCCAGAAGCCCAAGTCCAGAGGCCCAGCCTCAGGAAGTCTCCCCACACTGCAGAACACTGTATGATTGTTCTGAGTACTCAGTGCCCCTGTCCCCAGCCTGCTTCTGGAAACTCTGCTCTGTGTGGCCCAGCCCAGGCCCCTCCCCAAACCCGCACAGGCACCCACCCTCTTCCTCCTCACCCTCAGTCTCCGCCTCACTAGGCTCCAGGTGCTCCAGCTTCTCCAGCTGCGCCAGAAGAAGATCAGCCTTACGCTCCACCTCTGAACCTCGCATACTGATATGTACATAGGCCGAAAGAAACTTCAAAGAATGAAATTCAGGAGGCTCGTGGAAATCGGTGGAATAGAATTCCAGCCAGATCTTTAAGACAGAGGACATGGCACTGTGGGAGACAGGTGGGCAACAGCATCAGAGGCCTGGCCTATCCCTCTATGCTGCCCTCCCAAGGCTCCCCTGAGTGAGCTGCAGTCTAGTACCCTCTGCCCGTGCCTGTCCATAGACCAGCCCATCCAATGTCCACCCCCAGTATGGCAGTTCTGGTGCAAGATAGGCCTGGCAGCCAAGGAGGGGCTGGCAAAAGCCTCCATGGGAGGAGCCTTCAACCACTGATGTGACCACGTTTCCCTTCTTCAGGGAAACCTGACAACCTCCTCTGTCTGTGTCACTGCCCCATCCCTGCTGGAATGACCTGTCCACCCCAGGAGGGTGCTATCTGCTCTGGGCCTTACTCACTGGCAAACAGGAGGTGTCCAGCAATATCTGATAAATGAGGAAACAGAGGGAGGCGCTGCTCCCCTGGCCTACCAAGGGCCCTTGGAAAAGCCCAAACTTGACCTCACACGTGAATGTACTGCCCAAGTGTCTGCATGAAAATCTGCATATCCTTTTCCCAGTGACAGCAATCTCTTGGCCCTGACCACACTCTGCACCCTCAGCACCAGCTGAGCATCCCCATGGAGGCTCCAGCCCCGAGTGTGAGCGGGATGCTCTGCACACCTCCTGCTCTGGCTCAGCACGGGCTCTGGGGGTGTGGGCAGGGCTGGGTGGGAGGGCGAGGGGATGGATTCTCTCTGGGCTCACTCTGCTCTCCAGCCTCTCCCACACCCTACGGTGCCTGGGACCACATCCCCAGCCGTCTTGACTCCTTTCCCTGCAGGGAAAGCCTTGAGCCCTCAGCCCTGTAGCAGGAATCATAAGATGTGTGAGAGCCAGAGTTCTGCCAGCCCCCCACCCACACGCCCCCGCAGACTACACGCAGTTGTGTGGAGATGGGAGCCCCTCCTTCTGCACCTAAACTCCACTTACCATTTTAGCTGCTCCAGGGATTCCCCATCCCCGTCACAATCAGAAATCATGTTTCCATACCTAGAAGAGGTCAGGAGTGTGTCAAATCTACCACATGGTGGCACTACCTGCTTCTCATGTCTACTGTGACTGTCTCACCTCTGACTAGAATGGAAGCCCAGGAGGGCAGGGAATGCAGTCTCCTCGGTTCACTGGATCATGGTCAGTGCCCAGAAAGGGACTGCACCTAGTGTGGCTTCACGTATGATTGTTGAAGGAATGAACCCCAACCAACTCCTCCCAAGATATCTGGGTGCACCTGAAGCCGCACTGCCCGCCTCTGGTCTCCCTGCTTTGAATTCACGCAGAAGCCTACAGATAGAATCTCAAATTTCCTGTAAAAATGTGAAAACAGTGAAGCCCAAGTCAACGAGGTCAGTGAGGGGGTGACAGAGACTTCCTCGTGGGGGTGTCAGGAATCCTGAATGAGGACGACCGTGGCCCCTTCAGCAGACCTTCCACAGGGCTGGACTCAGGAGCAGCACTTTCCATGGGGGACCCACTGGAGCTTGTTCCTGTGACCACCCACTGAACACAGGAGGAAACTGAGGCTCAGAGGGGTGTGGTGACAGTCCTAAGACTCACAGCTGGGAGGCGGCCTAGTGGCACTGTGTGATCCAGGGCCTGAGTGCTCACCTGAGGAAAAGCAGGTGCAGCACATGCCGGGGACTGGCAACGTTCTTGTAGCTTGACAGAAACAGGTGGACATAAGATTGGTCACCACCCAAGACAGCAGGCACCAGGTGCTCCACCCACTTCTTCAGGGTGCGTGCCGGGAGAGGCCACACCATGTGGGTGGCATCTGAGCTCAATGAAGATGTGTCTTCACTCTAGGACAGGACAGGGGAGAGATACACAGTGACAGTACCGTGAACCCCAAGGAGGGCAGGGGCTGGAGGCCAGTCTTGACACCAGGGAGGACATGAGAAGACAGCCTGAGGGCCCAGGGTTAATGGACAGGGTGGTGGTTGCCACCCTGGCAGTCCCCGTTCACCCTCCAGCCAGACCTGAGGTGTGAACACACCAGGACCAGCAGGTTTATAAACCCCCCACCCTCTGCCCCTGCCCTGGGAGGGTGTCCCATGTCCCCGTTCCCCACACACTCAGGAGGAGGGGGTGCAGTCACCCAGGGAGGCTCATAGTGCTGGCCTGGCCTTGCCCAACCTCCTCTGGGCCACCTGACATTACCTTTGGGGACCTCCTCCCAGACGGCCACAGGGGTCGAGGGCGAGGGCTGAACCAGCGCCGGAAGCATTGGACAAGCCTCTCAGCACAGGGCTTCCTGGGGCTACGGCCCCGGGACCTCGGGATACAGCACAACATCTCACTCTGCCTGTGGCCAAGTGAGCTGGGGAAGGGGCTGTGTATAGAATGTGGGTGCCAGGTTACCGAGTTCCGAGTTCTGTTGGGGTCTGTCGTCAAGGAAGTGAAGTCACTTCCTGATACCTCATTTCCTGAGCCCCTCCTCTGTGTTCAAGACTGCAAATGCCCCTCTGGGTACCTGTCTGCTGACCCTCCTTCCCCATGAACTCTCTCTATTGCCCACACTTCCACCAACACTGCCTGACCACACCCCTGTGCAAGGCCTGGGTGCAGCCAGCGTCACAGCTCGGAGGAGATACACGTAGGTTCATCCCCAGCTCCTGCTTCTTATCACTTTATGTGACCCTGGACAAGCCATTGTCACTCTCATGACCTCCCCAGTCTCCCCTTTTGCACAGTGGGGATCTTTCTAGCATCTTCTTCCTAGGGATGGCATCAGGCATGTGTGAGAAAACATCTCTGAAACCTATGGCCGGTGTCACATGCAGCTAATAAACAAGACTAGAGATAAAATCCACGACGGTGTGGAAGGTAGCATGGAATACGACTAACGACAGGTCTGGTTCCTGTCATATAATCTTGAAAATGTCACTTTTGCTCTTGGTCTGTTTTCCCTGTCTGCACCATGCGACAGTTGGAATTTCATGCATTCACATACTGCTTTCCTCCATAAAACCTCACAATGGCTTCGTGTGTATTTAGGTTTGGACTCAAGTGCCACATCTCTGTCTGTGTGGTTGGCGACTCCTCAGGGGCTCCCAGTGGTCCCCACCATCTGCTGCACACATCCTCACGTAATCCCCTGCCCTGCAGTGTGGACTGGACTTAGTGACTCACTTCTAACCAATACAGGATCAAAAGTGAGAAGGTGTCACTTTCTAAATGTCATTGTAACACGCCTGTCTCTAGAGTCTTGTGCTCTGTCTCCTCTGTTCTCTCTGTTTGTATCCACCATATGCCAAGCATGGTGCCGAGAGCTGGAGAAAGAGCTGATTCAGCTGCACCCTGGCTTGGGAGATGATCCCAGGATAAGAAAGAGGAGAAGACGTGCTATCGAGTGCCTGACATTCTAAGAGAGGAAAGTGATCTAGGAGGCCCTCAGAATATTCTAGATTAGGAAGCTACCTGAAGATGGTAGGAAATGAACACCATTTGCAGAGAAGAACCAGAGCCGTTTGGTCCATTCTATGCCTTTACTCAACCGTATGAAATATAGAATTAGTAGTTTATCAAATTGCGTAAAAAATGTCAACTGTTATTGACATATAAACAAAATTTATAGATTTATTTGGAAGAATTGATATATTTTCCCTACTTATTTTCTCATCTGTGAACATGTACAACTCTTCATTGTCTTCAGTTTGTTCGTTTATTCAATAACATTTTACACTCAGTGTTTAGAAATCATGATTGTAAAAATGCACCCTAATTATTCATGCAAACCTTATGAATGAAAATTTGGGGTGTTTCCAACCCTTAGTAATAGGTATTGTCATATGAACAATCTTGTCGACACCTCACCTTATAATTTTTCAAGGTTACATATGATATAGATTCCAGAATATTGGGTTACAGTGTAAAATAGTAAATATCCAAGTATAATTTTGCTAAATTTTGCGAGTTTCTGCTCCTTATGGGCTCTACCATTTGCATTCCACCACAATGTATTATAATACCTGTATCCCCACAGTCTCACTAACAAGTTTGTTATCAAAAAATTAAATTTTGCAAATCTAATAGGTGAAGTCTTGTATATTTCAATATATTTTAAATGTATAGTTCTCTATGAGGGATTTTAAGCACCTAATTAAGTATTGATGCCAATTTAAATTTCCTTTTGTGTTCTTAGATTGTTCATATATTTTGTTCATTTTTATTTCATTTTGTTGGTCATTTCCATCTCATTTTTTCACACATCATTGTATTAATGATATTATCCTAGTTTAAGAGGTTTTTAATTTTTTTTGCTTTTTTTTTTAATTGAAACATTATTGATCACCCATTTTAAGTATTAGAGCTTGTAATTACTTTTTGTCGTGTCCTTTTGACCTAGTTGGTGGCATTTACCTTTTGTTTGAGTTTGCTTTGCTTTATTAATTGCTGCTATGCCATCCATGTTAACTGCTGCTACATTAGTAGCAGCATAATTTCACCAGTGATGTGAAATGCTATCTTTCTTAAATACTAAATTTCTATAAATCTTGGGTATCTCTTTGAATTCTCCATTCTTTTTCATTAGGTTTTATATTTACTTATAAACAAATTCCATATGGTCTTGATAATGAAGAATTTATAAAAAAATATTTTCGATCTCTGGTAGACTTACCCCTCCCTTTTGATTTGTTTCCTCATTTTTTTCTGATGAACGATTAATGTTTCATCAACATTTTATAATCATCTTATTTTGTTCTAGGTGAAGAAACAAATGAGACTATTTTTAATGTGATCATGACACACGTATAAAGTAACTTAGGAGAAAATAAAATCCTTAGGATCATGTGGCTTTCTGGCCAAGAAAATATCTCTGACATTTCTCTATCGTTTGTGTATGTATGTTTTAAGAGTGTTCTAATGCTTAAATCACGTAATTAAACAGGCTTTGTCGAGTTCTTGTTAGCTTTATGCCAAATATTTTAACAATTTTGTGGTTATTGAAAATGGAATCTTGATTTGTGGAATGTAATCTAGATAGTTATTGTTATTACATAAGACATTTATTAATATTATATGTGAATTTTTTTAAATCGCAACATATAAATTTTATTTTAGTAAGTCGTCTTGTTTGTAATAGGTTTTTAATGAATTCTTTTTGATTTTCTAAATTCACAATACACTCACATAACACATTTTTCTCTATCTTGAGATATACAAATACGTATGGTCAAATCTTATTTTATCCAGTGTTTTGATATTTATGAGTCTTACATTTTCTCAAAAGTAGTTTTGGCTTCTGTGGAAATAATTATGTGTTTTTCTTTCTTCTAATGCTTAATATTTTTGCAAAATATTGAAGTTAGTAATTCATTTCAGATTTATTTTTGTGAACGGTACCTAGCAAAAGCATAACTGGATTTAATTTCCAAATAAATAATATTTCAATCCCTGTAATGATGAAGTGCTTTCCCCTAAGTAATCTGAATCCTTTCCACATATACCAGAATCTGTTTCAAAATTCAAACTTTTATTCCCCTGAACTATTCGCTTATTCTTTGCCAATCTCATGCACTTTCAAGTATGTTCCTTTGCAATACATTTTATTGGATGGAGCAAATTACCTCTTTGTTTTTATTATTATTGTTCTTCTTATGTCTTGAACATTTTGGGTGCCATTTTTGCACATAATTTTTTTTCATATTAACTTTGAGGTTATTTGACAAGTCCCGTAAACATCACTCTTTGGAATTTTTCAAGTTTAGCTTTATTGAATCTATTGATTAACATAGGGAGAATACATATATAGGTGGCGTAACTTCCTAGCATCACTGCTGCCCGGCACATGGACACACGTGGGCATTTTGGTAGGAGCTGCTGAGTGGCTCCTGCGACAGGGGTATCTATGGACACATCTCCTGGGGCATCTGCTGGGACTTCTTCTTCCTTCATTCTCACAAGAGCTGGTGGTCACCAGACATACAGACCTGCCCATCTGATGGGGCAAATGCTATCTGAATAGTGAGTAAATTTCGGTGCATAATCATTAGGGAGGCCGCGGATGTCTGACATTTACTGGCCATGTGAATTGCTTCCCTGTGGAACTGCAGGAATATGTCCTTTGTCCCTATGGATAAATGAGAACTCTTTGTACAACTAGGATGCATACTACCCTTTCTCTGCCCATGAAGAATTTTCCAGTCTGGGGTTTGTCTTTTCACCTTTTGACATTATTCTGGTTTTTGTTTGGACCAGGAAAAGTCAGAATTTTCCTCAGTGGCTTCTGGCTCTCTGGTCATTCAACAGTAGTTCCTATTTCAAGATTATGGCAATAATAACTATCAGGGCTTTGTGTCTCTACATAGAGTCTTTGCTTTTTCTGTAATTTTCCTCTAACTAAAAACATAAAATGAAAATTAATCAGATCTTTCTCATATTATGCGGCCAGATACAAAAGGCCACATAACATATAACCGTACTGATAGGAACAATCCACGATAGGTAAATTCACACACACAGAAAATGGAGTGGTAGTCAGGGACAGGGAGAGGCGGGATGGGGAATGACAGCTTAATGGCTACAGAGTTGATGAAGCTGTTCGATCACTAGATGGTGGTAAGGGTAGCCCCATATTAAAAATGTACTTAATGCCACTGAATGGTAATTTTGAAAATATTAAAAACACTTTATTTTATACAAGGGATATTATTGAAAATAAAAGATGAAAAAATTTGAGGAGATGCAGGACAGAGACAAAAATGAGGAGAAGCACAGCGTCAAGGAAGGGCAAGAACAGATCTGGAGTGGGGACTGGTGAGGGTGTTTGTGGGAGCTCTAGAGCCAGGGCTCCCCTGGGTGCTGGTGTTTCTTCTAATTCTTCTGATGTTTCAGGAACGGTTATGTCAGGTTGCTCTAGCTCTACCTCTGGATCTTGATCTTTCTACTGCTCTTTCTCTTGCTCTTTCTCCTGATCTTTCTCTTGATCTTTCTGTTGCTCCTGCTCTGGATCTTGCGTCTGATCTACCACTTGCTCTGGATCTTGCTCCTGCTCTACCTCTTGCTCTGGATCTTGCTCCTGCTCTACTTCTTGCTCTGGCTTGGGCTCTGGATCTTGCTATCGCTCTGCCTCTGGCAGTGGAGGTGGAGCTGGAGCTGGAACTCGAGCCGAACATGGCAGCAGCTCTTGGGACAGTTGTTCAGCCTGGGCAGAAGCTGGAACTGGATAGACAACAATTGAAAATATCAATGTGAGTTTCTATGTCTCATCCAATGACACTGTCTTTCCAGAAGCCCAAGTCCAGAGGCCCAGCCTCAGGAAGTCTCCCCACACTGCAGAACACTGTATGATTGTTCTGAGTACTCAGTGCCCCTGTCCCCAGCCTGCTTCTGGAAACTCTGCTCTGTGTGGCCCAGCCCAGGCCCCTCCCCAAACCCGCACAGGCACCCACCCTCTTCCTCCTCACCCTCAGTCTCCGCCTCACTAGGCTCCAGGTGCTCCAGCTTCTCCAGCTGCGCCAGAAGAAGATCAGCCTTACGCTCCACCTCTGAACCTCGCATACTGATATGTACATAGGCCGAAAGAAACTTCAAAGAATGAAATTCAGGAGGCTCGTGGAAATCGGTGGAATAGAATTCCAGCCAGATCTTTAAGACAGAGGACATGGCACTGTGGGAGACAGGTGGGCAACAGCATCAGAGGCCTGGCCTATCCCTCTATGCTGCCCTCCCAAGGCTCCCCTGAGTGAGCTGCAGTCTAGTACCCTCTGCCCGTGCCTGTCCATAGACCAGCCCATCCAATGTCCACCCCCAGTATGGCAGTTCTGGCACAAGATAGGCCTGGCAGCCAAGGAGGGGCTGGCAAAAGCCTCCATGGGAGGAGCCTTCAACCACTGATGTGACCACGTTTCCCTTCTTCAGGGAAACCTGACAACCTCCTCTGTCTGTGTCACTGCCCCATCCCTGCTGGAATGACCTGTCCACCCCAGGAGGGTGCTATCTGCTCTGGGCCTTACTCACTGGCAAACAGGAGGTGTCCAGCAATATCTGATAAATGAGGAAACAGAGGGAGGCGCTGCTCCCCTGGCCTACCAAGGGCCCTTGGAAAAGCCCAAACTTGACCTCACACGTGAATGTACTGCCCAAGTGTCTGCATGAAAATCTGCATATCCTTTTCCCAGTGACAGCAATCTCTTGGCCCTGACCACACTCTGCACCCTCAGCACCAGCTGAGCATCCCCATGGAGGCTCCAGCCCCGAGTGTGAGCGGGATGCTCTGCACACCTCCTGCTCTGGCTCAGCACGGGCTCTGGGGGTGTGGGCAGGGCTGGGTGGGAGGGCGAGGGGATGGATTCTCTCTGGGCTCACTCTGCTCTCCAGCCTCTCCCACACCCTACGGTGCCTGGGACCACATCCCCAGCCGTCTTGACTCCTTTCCCTGCAGGGAAAGCCTTGAGCCCTCAGCCCTGTAGCAGGAATCATAAGATGTGTGAGAGCCAGAGTTCTGCCAGCCCCCCACCCACACGCCCCCGCAGACTACACGCAGTTGTGTGGAGATGGGAGCCCCTCCTTCTGCACCTAAACTCCACTTACCATTTTAGCTGCTCCAGGGATTCCCCATCCCCGTCACAATCAGAAATCATGTTTCCATACCTAGAAGAGGTCAGGAGTGTGTCAAATCTACCACATGGTGGCACTACCTGCTTCTCATGTCTACTGTGACTGTCTCACCTCTGACTAGAATGGAAGCCCAGGAGGGCAGGGAATGCAGTCTCCTCGGTTCACTGGATCATGGTCAGTGCCCAGAAAGGGACTGCACCTAGTGTGGCTTCACGTATGATTGTTGAAGGAATGAACCCCAACCAACTCCTCCCAAGATATCTGGGTGCACCTGAAGCCGCACTGCCCGCCTCTGGTCTCCCTGCTTTGAATTCACGCAGAAGCCTACAGATAGAATCTCAAATTTCCTGTAAAAATGTGAAAACAGTGAAGCCCAAGTCAACGAGGTCAGTGAGAGGGTGACA
The DNA here is from genome assembly GCF_027409185.1 of Cynocephalus volans. Taxonomy (NCBI): domain Eukaryota; kingdom Metazoa; phylum Chordata; class Mammalia; order Dermoptera; family Cynocephalidae; genus Cynocephalus; species Cynocephalus volans. The sequence continues at coordinate 48,859,975 of NC_084476.1, read as the reverse complement.
GAGACTTCCTCGTGGGGGTGTCAGGAATCCTGAATGAGGACGACCGTGGCCCCTTCAGCAGACCTTCCACAGGGCTGGACTCAGGAGCAGCACTTTCCATGGGGGACACACTGGAGCTTGTTCCTGTGACCACCCACTGAACACAGGAGGAAACTGAGGCTCAGAGGGGTGTGGTGACAGTCCTAAGACTCACAGCTGGGAGGCGGCCTAGTGGCACTGTGTGATCCAGGGCCTGAGTGCTCACCTGAGGAAAAGCAGGTGCAGCACATGCCGGGGACTGGCAACGTTCTTGTAGCTTGACAGAAACAGGTGGACATAAGATTGGTCACCACCCAAGACAGCAGGCACCAGGTGCTCCACCCACTTCTTCAGGGTGCGTGCCAGGAGAGGCCACACCATGTGGGTGGCATCTGAGCTCAATGAAGATGTGTCTTCACTCTAGGACAGGACAGGGGAGAGATACACAGTGACACTACCGTGAACCCCAAGGAGGGCAGGGGCTGGAGGCCAGTCTTGACACCAGGGAGGACATGAGAAGACAGCCTGAGGGCCCAGGGTTAATGGACAGGGTGGTGGTTGCCACCCTGGCAGTCCCCGTTCACCCTCCAGCCAGACCTGAGGTGTGAACACACCAGGACCAGCAGGTTTATAAACCCCCCACCCTCTGCCCCTGCCCTGGGAGGGTGTCCCATGTCCCCGTTCCCCACACACTCAGGAGGAGGGGGTGCAGTCACCCAGGGAGGCTCATAGTGCTGGCCTGGCCTTGCCCAACCTCCTCTGGGCCACCTGACATTACCTTTGGGGACCTCCTCCCAGACGGCCACAGGGGTCGAGGGCGAGGGCTGAACCAGCGCCGGAAGCATTGGACAAGCCTCTCAGCACAGGGCTTCCTGGGGCTACGGCCCCGGGACCTCGGGATACAGCACAACATCTCACTCTGCCTGTGGCCAAGTGAGCTGGGGAAGGGGCTGTGTATAGAATGTGGGTGCCAGGTTACCGAGTTCCGAGTTCTCTTGGGGTCTGTCGTCAAGGAAGTGAAGTCACTTCTTGATACCTCATTTCCTGAGCCCCTCCTCTGTGTTCAAGACTGCAAATGCCCCTCTGGGTACCTGTCTGCTGACCCTCCTTCCCCATGAACTCTCTCTATTGCCCACACTTCCACCAACACTGCCTGACCACACCCCTGTGCAAGGCCTGGGTGCAGCCAGCGTCACAGCTCGGAGGAGATACACGTAGGTTCATCCCCAGCTCCTGCTTCTTATCACTTTATGTGACCCTGGACAAGCCATTGTCACTCTCATGACCTCCCCAGTCTCCCCTTTTGCACAGTGGGGATCTTTCTAGCATCTTCTTCCTAGGGATGGCATCAGGCATGTGTGAGAAAACATCTCTGAAACCTATGGCCGGTGTCACATGCAGCTAATAAACAAGACTAGAGATAAAATCCACGACGGTGTGGAAGGTAGCATGGAATACGACTAACGACAGGTCTGGTTCCTGTCATATAATCTTGAAAATGTCACTTTTGCTCTTGGTCTGTTTTCCCTGTCTGCACCATGCGACAGTTGGAATTTCATGCATTCACATACTGCTTTCCTCCATAAAACCTCACAATGGCTTCGTGTGTATTTAGGTTTGGACTCAAGTGCCACATCTCTGTCTGTGTGGTTGGCGACTCCTCAGGGGCTCCCAGTGGTCCCCACCATCTGCTGCACACATCCTCACGTAATCCCCTGCCCTGCAGTGTGGACTGGACTTAGTGACTCACTTCTAACCAATACAGGATCAAAAGTGAGAAGGTGTCACTTTCTAAATGTCATTGTAACACGCCTGTCTCTAGAGTCTTGTGCTCTGTCTCCTCTGTTCTCTCTGTTTGTATCCACCATATGCCAAGCATGGTGCCGAGAGCTGGAGAAAGAGCTGATTCAGCTGCACCCTGGCTTGGGAGATGATCCCAGGATAAGAAAGAGGAGAAGACGTGCTATCGAGTGCCTGACATTCTAAGAGAGGAAAGTGATCTAGGAGGCCCTCAGAATATTCTAGATTAGGAAGCTACCTGAAGATGGTAGGAAATGAACACCATTTGCAGAGAAGAACCAGAGCCGTTTGGTCCATTCTATGCCTTTACTCAACCGTATGAAATATAGAATTAGTAGTTTATCAAATTGCGTAAAAAATGTCAACTGTTATTGACATATAAACAAAATTTATAGATTTATTTGGAAGAATTGATATATTTTCCCTACTTATTTTCTCATCTGTGAACATGTACATCTCTTCATTGTCTTCAGTTTGTTCGTTTTTTCAATAACATTTTACACTCAGTGTTTAGAAATCATGATTGTAAAAATGCACCCTAATTATTCATGCAAACCTTATGAATGAAAATTTGGGGTGTTTCCAACCCTTAGTAATAGGTATTGTCATATTAACAATCTTGTCGACACCTCACCTTATAATTTTTCAAGGTTACATATGATATAGATTCCAGAATATTGGGTGACAGTGTAAAATAGTAAATATCCAAGTATAATTCTGCTAACTTTTGCGAGTTTCTGCTCCTTATGGGCTCTACCATTTGCATTCCACCACAATGTATTATAATACCTGTATCCCCACAGTCTCACTAACAAGTTTGTTATCAAAAAATTAAATTTTGCAAATCTAATAGGTGAAGTCTTGTATATTTCAATATATTTTAAATGTATAGTTCTCTATGAGGGATTTTAAGCACCTAATTAAGTATTGATGCCAATTTAAATTTCCTTTTGTGTTCTTAGATTGTTCATATATTTTGTTCATTTTTATTTCATTTTGTTGCTCATTTCCATCTCATTTTTTCACACATCATTGTATTAATGATATTATCCTAGTTTAAGAGGTTTTTTATTTTTTTTGCTTTTTTTTTAATTGAAACATTATTGATCACCCATTTTAAGTATTACAGCTTGTAATTACTTTTTGTCGTGTCCTTTTGACCTAGTTGGCGGCATTAACCTTTTGTTTGTGTTTGCTTTGCTTTATTAATTGCTGCTATGTCATCCATGTTAACTGCTGCTACATTACTAGCAGGATAATTTCACCAGTGATTTGAAATGCTATCTTTCTTAAATATTAAATTTCTATAAATCTTGGGTATCTCTTTGAATTCTCCATTCTTTTTCATTAGGTTTTATATTTACTTATAAACAAATTCCATATGGTCTTGATAATGAAGAATTTATAAAAAAATATTTTCGATCTCTGGTAGACTTACCCCTCCCTTTTGATTTGTTTCCTCATTTTTTTCTGATGAACGATTAATGTTTCATCAACATTTTATAATCATCTTATTTAGTTCTAGGTGAAGAAACAAATGAGACTATTTTTAATGTGATCATGACACACGTATAAAGTAACTTAGGAGAAAATAAAATCCTTAGGATCATGTGGCTTTCTGGCCAAGAAAATATCTCTGACATTTCTCTATCGTTTGTGTATGTATGTTTTAAGAGTGTTCTAATGCTTAAATCACGTAATTAAACAGGCTTTGTCGAGTTCTTGTTAGCTTTATGCCAAATATTTTAACAATTTTGTGGCTATTGAAAATGGAATCTTGATTTGCGTAATGTAATCTAGATAGTTATTGTTATTACATAAGACATTTATTAATTTTATATGTGAATTTTTCTAAATCGCAACATGTAAATTTTATTTTAGTAAGTCGTCTTGTTTGTAATAGGTTTTTAATGAATTCTTTTTGATTTTCTAAATTCACAATACATTCACATAACACATTTTTCTCTATCTTGAGATATACAAATACGTATGGTCAAATCTTATTTTATCTAGTGTTTTGATATTTATGAGTCTTACATTTTCTCAAAAGTAGTTTTGGCTTCTGTGGAAATTATTATGTGTTTTTCTTTCTTCTAATGCTTAATACTTTTGCAAAATATTGAAGTTAGTAATTCATTTCAGATTTATTTTTGTGAACGGTACCTAGCAAAAGCATAACTGGATTTAATTTCCAAATAAATAATATTTCAATCCCTGTAATGATGAAGTGCTTTCCCCTAAGTAATCTGAATCCTTTCCACATATACCAGAATCTGTTTCAAAATTCAAACTTTTATTCCCCTGAACTATTCGCTTATTCTTTGCCAATCTCATGCACTTTCAAGTATGTTCCTTTGCAATACATTTTATTGGACGGAGCAAATTACCTCTTTGTTTTTATTATTATTGTTCTTCTTATGTCTTGAACATTTTGGGGGCCATTTTTGCACATAATTTTTTTCATATTAACTTTGAGGTTATTTGACAAGTCCCGTAAACATCACTCTTTGGAATTTTTCAAGTTTAGCTTTATTGAATCTATTGATTAACATAGGGAGAATACATATATATGTGGCGTAACTTCCTAGCATCACTGCTGCCCGGCACATGGACACACGTGGGCATTTTGGTAGGAGCTGCTGAGTGGCTCCTGCGACAGGGTTATCAATGGACACATCTCCTGGGGCATCTGCTGGGACTTCTTCTTCCTTCATTCTCACAAGAGCTGGTGGTCACCAGACATACAGACCTGCCCATCTGATGGGGCAAATGCTATCTGAATAGTGAGTAAATTTCGGTGCATAATCATTAGGGAGGCCGCGGATGTCTGACATTTACTGGCCATGTGAATTGCTTCCCTGTGGAACTGCAGAAATATGTCCTTTGTCCCTATGGATAAATGAGAACTCTTTGTACAACTAGGATGCATACTACCCTTTCTCTGCCCATGAAGAATTTTCCAGTCTGGGGTTTGTCTTTTCACCTTTTGACATTATTCTGGTTTTTGTTCGGACCAGGAAAAGTCAGCATTTTCCTCAGTGGCTTCTGGCTCTCTGGTCATTCAACAGTAGTTCCTATTTCAAGATTATGGCAATAATAACTATCAGGGCTTTGTGTCTCTACATAGAGTCTTTGATTTTTCTGTAATTTTCCTCTTACTAAAAACATAAAATGAAAATTAATCAGATCTTTCTCATATTATGCGGCCAGATACAAAAGGCCACATAACATATAACCGTACTGATAGGAACAATCCACGATAGGTAAATTCACACACACAGAAAATGGAGTGGTAGTCAGGGACAGGGAGAGGCGGGATGGGGATTGACAGCTTAATGGCTAGAGAGTTGATGAAGCTGTTCGACCACTAGATGGTGGTAAGGGTTGCCCCATATTAAAAATGTACTTGATGCCACTGAATGGTAATTTTGAAAATATTAAAAACACTTTATTTTATACAAGGGATATTATTGAAAATAAAAGATGAAAAAATTTGAGGAGATGCAGGACAGAGACAAAAATGAGGAGAAGCACAGCGTCAAGGAAGGGCAAGAACAGATCTGGAGTGGGGACTGGTGAGGGTGTTTGTGGGAGCTCTGGAGCCAGGGCTCCCCTGGGTGCTGGTGTTTCTTCTAATTCTTCTGATGTTTCAGGAACGGTTATGTCAGGTTGCTCTAGCTCTACCTCTGGATCTTGATCTTTCTCCTGCTCTTTCTCTTACTCTTTCTCCTCATCTTTCTCTTGATCTTTCTGTTGCTCCTGCTCTGGATCTTGTGTCTGATCTACCACTTGCTCTGGATCTTGCTCCTGCTCTACCTCTTGCTCTGGATCTTGCTCCTGCTCTACTTCTTGCTCTGGCTTGGGCTCTGGATCTTGCTCTCGCTCTGCCTCTGGCAGTGGAGGTGGAGCTGGAGCTGGAACTCGAGCCGAACATGGCAGCAGCTCTTGGGACAGTTGTTCAGCCTGGGCAGAAGCTGGAACTGGATAGACAACAATTGAAAATATCAATGTGAGTTTCTATGTCTCATCCAATGACACTGTCTTTCCAGAAGCCCAAGTCCAGAGGCCCAGCCTCAGGAAGTCTCCCCACACTGCAGAACACTGTATGATTGTTCTGAGTACTCAGTGCCCCTGTCCCCAGCCTGCTTCTGGAAACTCTGCTCTGTGTGGCCCAGCCCAGGCCCCTCCCCAAACCCGCACAGGCACCCACCCTCTTCCTCCTCACCCTCAGTCTCCGCCTCACTAGGCTCCAGGTGCTCCGGCTTCTCCAGCTGCGCCAGAAGAAGATCAGCCTTACGCTCCACCTCTGAACCTCGCATACTGATATGTACATAGGCCGAAAGAAACTTCAAAGAATGAAATTCAGGAGGCTCGTGGAAATCGGTGGAATAAAATTCCAGCCAGATCTTTAAGACAGAGGACATGGCACTGTGGGAGACAGGTGGGCAACAGCATCAGAGGCCTGGCCTATCCCTCTATGCTGCCCTCCCAAGGCTCCCCTGAGTGAGCTGCAGTCTAGTACCCTCTGCCCGTGCCTGTCCATAGACCAGCCCATCCAATGTCCACCCCCAGTATGGCAGTTCTGGCACAAGATGGGCCTGGCAGCCAAGGAGGGGCTGGCAAAAGCCTCCATGGGAGGAGCCTTCAACCACTGATGTGACCACGTTTCCCTTCTTCAGGGAAACCTGACAACCTCCTCTGTCTGTGTCACTGCCCCATCCCTGCTGGAATGACCTGTCCACCCCAGGAGGGTGCTGTCTGCTCTGGGCATTACTCACTGGCAAACAGGAGGTGTCCAGCAATATCTGATAAATGAGGAAACAGAGGGAGGCGCTGCTCCCCTGGCCTACCCAGGGCCCTTGGAAAAGCCCAAACTTGACCTCACACGTGAATGTACTGCCCAAGTGTCGGCATGAAAATCTGCATATCCTTTTCCCAGTGACAGCAATCTCTTGGCCCTGACCACACTCTGCACCCTCAGCACCAGCTGAGCATCCCCATGGAGGCTCCAGCCCCGAGTGTGAGCGGGATGCTCTGCACACCTCCTGCTCTGGCTCAGCACGGGCTCTGGGGGTGTGGGCAGGGCTGGGTGGGAGGGCGAGGGGATGGATTCTCTCTGGGCTCACTCTGCTCTCCAGCCTCTCGCACACCCTACGGTGCCTGGGACCACATCCCCAGCCGTCTTGACTCCTTTCCCTGCAGGGAAAGCCTTGAGCCCTCAGCCCTGTAGCAGGAATCATAAGATGTGTGAGAGCCAGAGTTCTGCCAGCCCCCCACCCACACGCCCCCGCAGACTACACGCAGTTGTGTGGAGATGGGAGCCCCTCCTTCTGCACCTAAACTCCACTTACCATTTTAGCTGCTCCAGGGATTCCCCATCCCCGTCACAATCAGAAATCATGTTTCCATACCTAGAAGAGGTCAGGAGTGTGTCAAATCTACCACATGGTGGCACTACCTGCTTCTCATGTCTACTGTGACTGTCTCACCTCTGACTAGAATGGAAGCCCAGGAGGGCAGGGAATGCAGTCTCCTCGGTTCACTGGATCATGGTCAGTGCCCAGAAAGGGACTGCACCTAGTGTGGCTTCACGTATGATTGTTGAAGGAATGAACCCCAACCAACTCCTCCCAAGATATCTGGGTGCACCTGAAGCCACACTGCCCGCCTCTGGTCTCCCTGCTTTGAATTCACGCAGAAGCCTACAGATAGAATCTCAAATTTCCTGTAAAAATGTGAAAACAGTGAAGCCCAAGTCAACGAGGTCAGTGAGGGGGTGACAGAGACTTCCTCGTGGGGGTGTCAGGAATCCTGAATGAGGACGACCGTGGCCCCTTCAGCAGACCTTCCACAGGGCTGGACTCAGGAGCAGCACTTTCCATGGGGGACCCACTGGAGCTTGTTCCTGTGACCACCCACTGAACACAGGAGGAAACTGAGGCTCAGAGGGGTGTGGTGACAGTCCTAAGACTCACAGCTGGGAGGCGGCCTAGTGGCACTGTGTGATCCAGGGCCTGAGTGCTCACCTGAGGAAAAGCAGGTACAGCACATGCCGGGGACTGGCAACATTCTTGTAGCTTGACAGAAACAGGTGGACATAAGATTGGTCACCACCCAAGACAGCAGGCACCAGGTGCTCCACCCGCTTCTTCAGGGTGCGTGCCGGGAGAGGCCACACCATGTGGGTGGCATCTGAGCTCAATGAAGATGTGTCTTCACTCTAGGACAGGACAGGGGAGAGATACACAGTGACACTACCGTGAACCCCAAGGAGGGCAGGGGCTGGAGGCCAGTCTTGACCCCAGGGAGGACATGAGAAGACAGCCTGAGGGCCCAGGGTTAATGGACAGGGTGGTGGTTGCCACCCTGGCAGTCCCCGTTCACCCTCCAGCCAGACCTGAGGTGTGAACACACCAGGACCAGCAGGTTTATAAACCCCCCACCCTCTGCCCCTGCCCTGGGAGGGTGTCCCATGTCCCCGTTCCCCACACACTCAGGAGGAGGGGGTGCAGTCACCCAGGGAGGCTCATAGTGCTGGCCTGGCCTTGCCCAACCTCCTCTGGGCCACCTGACATTACCTTTGGGGACCTCCTCCCAGACGGCCACAGGGGTCGAGGGCGAGGGCTGAACCAGCGCCGGAAGCATTGGACAAGCCTCTCAGCACAGGGCTTCCTGGGGCTACGGCCCCGGGACCTCGGGATACAGCACAACATCTCACTCTGCCTGTGGCCAAGTGAGCTGGGGAAGGGGCTGTGTATAGAATGTGGGTGCCAGGTTACCGAGTTCCGAGTTCTGTTGGGGTCTGTCGTCAAGGAAGTGAAGTCACTTCCTGATACCTCATTTCCTGAGCCCCTCCTCTGTGTTCAAGACTGCAAATGCCCCTCTGGGTACCTGTCTGCTGACCCTCCTTCCCCATGAACTCTCTCTATTGCCCACACTTCCACCAACACTGCCTGACCACACCCCTGTGCAAGGCCTGGGTGCAGCCAGCGTCACAGCTCAGAGGAGATACACGTAGGTTCATCCCCAGCTCCTGCTTCTTATCACTTTATGTGACCCTGGACAAGCCATTGTCACTCTCATGACCTCCCCAGTCTCCCCTTTTGCACAGTGGGGATCTTTCTAGCATCTTCTTCCTAGGGATGGCATCAGGCATGTGTGAGAAAACATCTCTGAAACCTATGGCCGGTGTCACATGCAGCTAATAAACAAGACTAGAGATAAAATCCACGACGGTGTGGAAGGTAGCATGGAATACGACTAACGACAGGTCTGGTTCCTGTCATATAATCTTGAAAATGTCACTTTTGCTCTTGGTCTGTTTTCCCTGCCTGCACCATGCGACAGTTGGAATTTCATGCATTCACATACTGCTTTCCTCCATAAAACCTCACAATGGCTTCGTGTGTATTTAGGTTTGGACTCAAGTGCCACATCTCTGTCTGTGTGGTTGGCGACTCCTCAGGGGCTCCCAGTGGTCCCCACCATCTGCTGCACACATCCTCACGTAATCCCCTGCCCTGCAGTGTGGACTGGACTTAGTGACTCACTTCTAACCAATACAGGATCAAAAGTGAGAAGGTGTCACTTTCTAAATGTCATTGTAACACGCCTGTCTCTAGAGTCTTGTGCTCTGTCTCCTCTGTTCTCTCTGTTTGTATCCACCATATGCCAAGCATGGTGCCGAGAGCTGGAGAAAGAGCTGATTCAGCTGCACCCTGGCTTGGGAGATGATCCCAGGATAAGAAAGAGGAGAAGACGTGCTATCGAGTGCCTGACATTCTAAGAGAGGAAAGTGATCTAGGAGGCCCTCAGAATATTCTAGATTAGGAAGCTACCTGAAGATGGTAGGAAATGAACACCATTTGCAGAGAAGAACCAGAGCCGTTTGGTCCATTCTATGCCTTTACTCAACCGTATGAAATATAGAATTAGTAGTTTATCAAATTGCGTAAAAAATGTCAACTGTTATTTACATATAAACAAAATTTATAGATTTATTTGGAAGAATTGATATATTTTCCCTACTTATTTTCTCATCTGTGAACATGTACATCTCTTCATTGTCTTCAGTTTGTTCGTTTTTTCAATAACATTTTACACTCAGTGTTTAGAAATCATGATTGTAAAAATGCACCCTAATTATTCATGCAAACCTTATGAATGAAAATTTGGGGTGTTTCCAACCCTTAGTAATAGGTATTGTCATATGAACAATCTTGTCGACACCTCACCTTATAATTTTTCAAGGTTACATATGATATAGATTCCAGACTATTGGGTGACAGTGTAAAATAGTAAATATCCAAGTATAATTTTGCTAAATTTTGCGAGTTTCTGCTCCTTATGGGCTCTACCATTTGCATTCCACCACAATGTATTATAATACCTGTATCCCCACAGTCTCACTAACAAGTTTGTTATCAAAAAATTAAATTTTGCAAATCTAATAGGTGAAGTCTTGTATATTTCAATATATTTTAAATGTATAGTTCTCTATGAGGGATTTTAAGCACCTAATTAAGTATTGATGCCAATTTAAATTTCCTTTTGTGTTCTTAGATTGTTCATATATTTTGTTCATTTTTATTTCATTTTGTTGGTCATTTCCATCTCATTTTTTCACACATCATTGTATTAATGATATTATCCTAGTTTAAGAGGTTTTTTATTTTTTTTGCTTTTTTTTTAATTGAAACATTATTGATCACCCATTTTAAGTATTACAGCTTGTAATTACTTTTTGTCGTGTCCTTTTGACCTAGTTGGCGGCATTAACCTTTTGTTTGTGTTTGCTTTGCTTTATTAATTGCTGCTATGTCATCCATGTTAACTGCTGCTACATTACTAGCAGGATAATTTCACCAGTGATTTGAAATGCTATCTTTCTTAAATATTAAATTTCTATAAATCTTGGGTATCTCTTTGAATTCTCCATTCTTTTTCATTAGGTTTTATATTTACTTATAAACAAATTCCATATGGTCTTGATAATGAAGAATTTATAAAAAAATATTTTCGATCTCTGGTAGACTTACCCCTCCCTTTTGATTTGTTTCCTCATTTTTTTCTGATGAACGATTAATGTTTCATCAACATTTTATAATCATCTTATTTAGTTCTAGGTGAAGAAACAAATGAGACTATTTTTAATGTGATCATGACACACGTATAAAGTAACTTAGGAGAAAATAAAATCCTTAGGATCATGTGGCTTTCTGGCCAAGAAAATATCTCTGACATTTCTCTATCGTTTGTGTATGTATGTTTTAAGAGTGTTCTAATGCTTAAATCACGTAATTAAACAGGCTTTGTCGAGTTCTTGTTAGCTTTATGCCAAATATTTTAACAATTTTGTGGCTATTGAAAATGGAATCTTGATTTGCGTAATGTAATCTAGATAGTTATTGTTATTACATAAGACATTTATTAATTTTATATGTGAATTTTTCTAAATCGCAACATGTAAATTTTATTTTAGTAAGTCGTCTTGTTTGTAATAGGTTTTTAATGAATTCTTTTTGATTTTCTAAATTCACAATACATTCACATAACACATTTTTCTCTATCTTGAGATATACAAATACGTATGGTCAAATCTTATTTTATCTAGTGTTTTGATATTTATGAGTCTTACATTTTCTCAAAAGTAGTTTTGGCTTCTGTGGAAATTATTATGTGTTTTTCTTTCTTCTAATGCTTAATACTTTTGCAAAATATTGAAGTTAGTAATTCATTTCAGATTTATTTTTGTGAACGGTACCTAGCAAAAGCATAACTGGATTTAATTTCCAAATAAATAATATTTCAATCCCTGTAATGATGAAGTGCTTTCCCCTAAGTAATCTGAATCCTTTCCACATATACCAGAATCTGTTTCAAAATTCAAACTTTTATTCCCCTGAACTATTCGCTTATTCTTTGCCAATCTCATGCACTTTCAAGTATGTTCCTTTGCAATACATTTTATTGGACGGAGCAAATTACCTCTTTGTTTTTATTATTATTGTTCTTCTTATGTCTTGAACATTTTGGGGGCCATTTTTGCACATAATTTTTTTCATATTAACTTTGAGGTTATTTGACAAGTCCCGTAAACATCACTCTTTGGAATTTTTCAAGTTTAGCTTTATTGAATCTATTGATTAACATAGGGAGAATACATATATATGTGGCGTAACTTCCTAGCATCACTGCTGCCCGGCACATGGACACACGTGGGCATTTTGGTAGGAGCTGCTGAGTGGCTCCTGCGACAGGGTTATCAATGGACACATCTCCTGGGGCATCTGCTGGGACTTCTTCTTCCTTCATTCTCACAAGAGCTGGTGGTCACCAGACATACAGACCTGCCCATCTGATGGGGCAAATGCTATCTGAATAGTGAGTAAATTTCGGTGCATAATCATTAGGGAGGCCGCGGATGTCTGACATTTACTGGCCATGTGAATTGCTTCCCTGTGGAACTGCAGAAATATGTCCTTTGTCCCTATGGATAAATGAGAACTCTTTGTACAACTAGGATGCATACTACCCTTTCTCTGCCCATGAAGAATTTTCCAGTCTGGGGTTTGTCTTTTCACCTTTTGACATTATTCTGGTTTTTGTTCGGACCAGGAAAAGTCAGCATTTTCCTCAGTGGCTTCTGGCTCTCTGGTCATTCAACAGTAGTTCCTATTTCAAGATTATGGCAATAATAACTATCAGGGCTTTGTGTCTCTACATAGAGTCTTTGATTTTTCTGTAATTTTCCTCTTACTAAAAACATAAAATGAAAATTAATCAGATCTTTCTCATATTATGCGGCCAGATACAAAAGGCCACATAACATATAACCGTACTGATAGGAACAATCCACGATAGGTAAATTCACACACACAGAAAATGGAGTGGTAGTCAGGGACAGGGAGAGGCGGGATGGGGATTGACAGCTTAATGGCTAGAGAGTTGATGAAGCTGTTCGACCACTAGATGGTGGTAAGGGTTGCCCCATATTAAAAATGTACTTGATGCCACTGAATGGTAATTTTGAAAATATTAAAAACACTTTATTTTATACAAGGGATATTATTGAAAATAAAAGATGAAAAAATTTGAGGAGATGCAGGACAGAGACAAAAATGAGGAGAAGCACAGCGTCAAGGAAGGGCAAGAACAGATCTGGAGTGGGGACTGGTGAGGGTGTTTGTGGGAGCTCTGGAGCCAGGGCTCCCCTGGGTGCTGGTGTTTCTTCTAATTCTTCTGATGTTTCAGGAACGGTTATGTCAGGTTGCTCTAGCTCTACCTCTGGATCTTGATCTTTCTCCTGCTCTTTCTCTTACTCTTTCTCCTCATCTTTCTCTTGATCTTTCTGTTGCTCCTGCTCTGGATCTTGCGTCTGATCTACCACTTGCTCTGGATCTTGCTCCTGCTCTACCTCTTGCTCTGGATCTTGCTCCTGCTCTACTTCTTGCTCTGGCTTGGGCTCTGGATCTTGCTCTCGCTCTGCCTCTGGCAGTGGAGGTGGAGCTGGAGCTGGAACTCGAGCCGAACATGGCAGCAGCTCTTGGGACAGTTGTTCAGCCTGGGCAGAAGCTGGAACTGGATAGACAACAATTGAAAATATCAATGTGAGTTTCTATGTCTCATCCAATGACACTGTCTTTCCAGAAGCCCAAGTCCAGAGGCCCAGCCTCAGGAAGTCTCCCCACACTGCAGAACACTGTATGATTGTTCTGAGTACTCAGTGCCCCTGTCCCCAGCCTGCTTCTGGAAACTCTGCTCTGTGTGGCCCAGCCCAGGCCCCTCCCCAAACCCGCACAGGCACCCACCCTCTTCCTCCTCACCCTCAGTCTCCGCCTCACTAGGCTCCAGGTGCTCCGGCTTCTCCAGCTGCGCCAGAAGAAGATCAGCCTTACGCTCCACCTCTGAACCTCGCATACTGATATGTACATAGGCCGAAAGAAACTTCAAAGAATGAAATTCAGGAGGCTCGTGGAAATCGGTGGAATAAAATTCCAGCCAGATCTTTAAGACAGAGGACATGGCACTGTGGGAGACAGGTGGGCAACAGCATCAGAGGCCTGGCCTATCCCTCTATGCTGCCCTCCCAAGGCTCCCCTGAGTGAGCTGCAGTCTAGTACCCTCTGCCCGTGCCTGTCCATAGACCAGCCCATCCAATGTCCACCCCCAGTATGGCAGTTCTGGCACAAGATGGGCCTGGCAGCCAAGGAGGGGCTGGCAAAAGCCTCCATGGGAGGAGCCTTCAACCACTGATGTGACCACGTTTCCCTTCTTCAGGGAAACCTGACAACCTCCTCTGTCTGTGTCACTGCCCCATCCCTGCTGGAATGACCTGTCCACCCCAGGAGGGTGCTGTCTGCTCTGGGCATTACTCACTGGCAAACAGGAGGTGTCCAGCAATATCTGATAAATGAGGAAACAGAGGGAGGCGCTGCTCCCCTGGCCTACCCAGGGCCCTTGGAAAAGCCCAAACTTGACCTCACACGTGAATGTACTGCCCAAGTGTCGGCATGAAAATCTGCATATCCTTTTCCCAGTGACAGCAATCTCTTGGCCCTGACCACACTCTGCACCCTCAGCACCAGCTGAGCATCCCCATGGAGGCTCCAGCCCCGAGTGTGAGCGGGATGCTCTGCACACCTCCTGCTCTGGCTCAGCACGGGCTCTGGGGGTGTGGGCAGGGCTGGGTGGGAGGGCGAGGGGATGGATTCTCTCTGGGCTCACTCTGCTCTCCAGCCTCTCGCACACCCTACGGTGCCTGGGACCACATCCCCAGCCGTCTTGACTCCTTTCCCTGCAGGGAAAGCCTTGAGCCCTCAGCCCTGTAGCAGGAATCATAAGATGTGTGAGAGCCAGAGTTCTGCCAGCCCCCCACCCACACGCCCCCGCAGACTACACGCAGTTGTGTGGAGATGGGAGCCCCTCCTTCTGCACCTAAACTCCACTTACCATTTTAGCTGCTCCAGGGATTCCCCATCCCCGTCACAATCAGAAATCATGTTTCCATACCTAGAAGAGGTCAGGAGTGTGTCAAATCTACCACATGGTGGCACTACCTGCTTCTCATGTCTACTGTGACTGTCTCACCTCTGACTAGAATGGAAGCCCAGGAGGGCAGGGAATGCAGTCTCCTCGGTTCACTGGATCATGGTCAGTGCCCAGAAAGGGACTGCACCTAGTGTGGCTTCACGTATGATTGTTGAAGGAATGAACCCCAACCAACTCCTCCCAAGATATCTGGGTGCACCTGAAGCCACACTGCCCGCCTCTGGTCTCCCTGCTTTGAATTCACGCAGAAGCCTACAGATAGAATCTCAAATTTCCTGTAAAAATGTGAAAACAGTGAAGCCCAAGTCAACGAGGTCAGTGAGGGGGTGACAGAGACTTCCTCGTGGGGGTGTCAGGAATCCTGAATGAGGACGACCGTGGCCCCTTCAGCAGACCTTCCACAGGGCTGGACTCAGGAGCAGCACTTTCCATGGGGGACCCACTGGAGCTTGTTCCTGTGACCACCCACTGAACACAGGAGGAAACTGAGGCTCAGAGGGGTGTGGTGACAGTCCTAAGACTCACAGCTGGGAGGCGGCCTAGTGGCACTGTGTGATCCAGGGCCTGAGTGCTCACCTGAGGAAAAGCAGGTACAGCACATGCCGGGGACTGGCAACATTCTTGTAGCTTGACAGAAACAGGTGGACATAAGATTGGTCACCACCCAAGACAGCAGGCACCAGGTGCTCCACCCGCTTCTTCAGGGTGCGTGCCGGGAGAGGCCACACCATGTGGGTGGCATCTGAGCTCAATGAAGATGTGTCTTCACTCTAGGACAGGACAGGGGAGAGATACACAGTGACACTACCGTGAACCCCAAGGAGGGCAGGGGCTGGAGGCCAGTCTTGACCCCAGGGAGGACATGAGAAGACAGCCTGAGGGCCCAGGGTTAATGGACAGGGTGGTGGTTGCCACCCTGGCAGTCCCCGTTCACCCTCCAGCCAGACCTGAGGTGTGAACACACCAGGACCAGCAGGTTTATAAACCCCCCACCCTCTGCCCCTGCCCTGGGAGGGTGTCCCATGTCCCCGTTCCCCACACACTCAGGAGGAGGGGGTGCAGTCACCCAGGGAGGCTCATAGTGCTGGCCTGGCCTTGCCCAACCTCCTCTGGGCCACCTGACATTACCTTTGGGGACCTCCTCCCAGACGGCCACAGGGGTCGAGGGCGAGGGCTGAACCAGCGCCGGAAGCATTGGACAAGCCTCTCAGCACAGGGCTTCCTGGGGCTACGGCCCCGGGACCTCGGGATACAGCACAACATCTCACTCTGCCTGTGGCCAAGTGAGCTGGGGAAGGGGCTGTGTATAGAATGTGGGTGCCAGGTTACCGAGTTCCGAGTTCTGTTGGGGTCTGTCGTCAAGGAAGTGAAGTCACTTCCTGATACCTCATTTCCTGAGCCCCTCCTCTGTGTTCAAGACTGCAAATGCCCCTCTGGGTACCTGTCTGCTGACCCTCCTTCCCCATGAACTCTCTCTATTGCCCACACTTCCACCAACACTGCCTGACCACACCCCTGTGCAAGGCCTGGGTGCAGCCAGCGTCACAGCTCAGAGGAGATACACGTAGGTTCATCCCCAGCTCCTGCTTCTTATCACTTTATGTGACCCTGGACAAGCCATTGTCACTCTCATGACCTCCCCAGTCTCCCCTTTTGCACAGTGGGGATCTTTCTAGCATCTTCTTCCTAGGGATGGCATCAGGCATGTGTGAGAAAACATCTCTGAAACCTATGGCCGGTGTCACATGCAGCTAATAAACAAGACTAGAGATAAAATCCACGACGGTGTGGAAGGTAGCATGGAATACGACTAACGACAGGTCTGGTTCCTGTCATATAATCTTGAAAATGTCACTTTTGCTCTTGGTCTGTTTTCCCTGCCTGCACCATGCGACAGTTGGAATTTCATGCATTCACATACTGCTTTCCTCCATAAAACCTCACAATGGCTTCGTGTGTATTTAGGTTTGGACTCAAGTGCCACATCTCTGTCTGTGTGGTTGGCGACTCCTCAGGGGCTCCCAGTGGTCCCCACCATCTGCTGCACACATCCTCACGTAATCCCCTGCCCTGCAGTGTGGACTGGACTTAGTGACTCACTTCTAACCAATACAGGATCAAAAGTGAGAAGGTGTCACTTTCTAAATGTCATTGTAACACGCCTGTCTCTAGAGTCTTGTGCTCTGTCTCCTCTGTTCTCTCTGTTTGTATCCACCATATGCCAAGCATGGTGCCGAGAGCTGGAGAAAGAGCTGATTCAGCTGCACCCTGGCTTGGGAGATGATCCCAGGATAAGAAAGAGGAGAAGACGTGCTATCGAGTGCCTGACATTCTAAGAGAGGAAAGTGATCTAGGAGGCCCTCAGAATATTCTAGATTAGGAAGCTACCTGAAGATGGTAGGAAATGAACACCATTTGCAGAGAAGAACCAGAGCCGTTTGGTCCATTCTATGCCTTTACTCAACCGTATGAAATATAGAATTAGTAGTTTATCAAATTGCGTAAAAAATGTCAACTGTTATTTACATATAAACAAAATTTATAGATTTATTTGGAAGAATTGATATATTTTCCCTACTTATTTTCTCATCTGTGAACATGTACATCTCTTCATTGTCTTCAGTTTGTTCGTTTTTTCAATAACATTTTACACTCAGTGTTTAGAAATCATGATTGTAAAAATGCACCCTAATTATTCATGCAAACCTTATGAATGAAAATTTGGGGTGTTTCCAACCCTTAGTAATAGGTATTGTCATATGAACAATCTTGTCGACACCTCACCTTATAATTTTTCAAGGTTACATATGATATAGATTCCAGACTATTGGGTTACAGTGTAAAATAGTAAATATCCAAGTATAATTTTGCTAAATTTTGCGAGTTTCTGCTCCTTATGGGCTCTACCATTTGCATTCCACCACAATGTATTATAATACCTGTATCCCCACAGTCTCACTAACAAGTTTGTTATCAAAAAATTAAATTTTGCAAATCTAATAGGTGAAGTCTTGTATATTTCAATATATTTTAAATGTATAGTTCTCTATGAGGGATTTTAAGCACCTAATTAAGTATTGATGCCAATTTAAATTTCCTTTTGTGTTCTTAGATTGTTCATATATTTTGTTCATTTTTATTTCATTTTGTTGGTCATTTCCATCTCATTTTTTCACACATCATTGTATTAATGATATTATCCTAGTTTAAGAGGTTTTTAATTTTTTTTGCTTTTTTTTTAATTGAAATATTATTGATCACCCATTTTAAGTATTATAGCTTGTAATTACTTTTTGTCGTGTCCTTTTGACCTAGTTGGTGGCATTTACCTTTTGTTTGAGTTTGCTTTGCTTTATTAATTGCTGCTATGCCATCCATGTTAACTGCTGCTACATTGGTAGCAGCATAATTTCACCAGTGATTTGAAATGCTATCTTTCTTAAATACTAAATTTCTATAAATCTTGGGTATCTCTTTGAATTCTCCATTCTTTTTCATTAGGTTTTATATTTACTTATAAACAAATTCCATATGTTCTTGATAATGAAGAATTTATAAAAAAATATTTTCGATCTCTGGTAGATTTACCCCTCCCTTTTGATTTGTTTCCTCATTTTTTTCTGATGAACGATTAATGTTTCATCAACATTTTATAATCATCTTATTTTGTTCTAGGTGAAGAAACAAATGAGACTATTTTTAATGTGATCATGACGCACGTATAAAGTAACTTAGGAGAAAATAAAATCCTTAGGATCATGTGGCTTTCTGGCCAAGAAAATATCTCTGACATTTCTCTATCGTTTGTGTATGTATGTTTTAAGAGTGTTCTAATGCTTAAATCACGTAATTAAACAGGCTTTGTCGAGTTCTTGTTAGCTTTATGCCAAATATTTTAACAATTTTGTGGCTATTGAAAATGGAATCTTGATTTGCGTAATGTAATCTAGATAGTTATTGTTATTACATAAGACATTTATTAATTTTATATGTGAATTTTTCTAAATCGCAACATGTAAATTTTATTTTAGTAAGTCGTCTTGTTTGTAATAGGTTTTTAATGAATTCTTTTTGATTTTCTAAATTCACAATACATTCACATAACACATTTTTCTCTATCTTGAGATATACAAATACGTATGGTCAAATCTTATTTTATCCAGTGTTTTGATATTTATGAGTCTTACATTTTCTCAAAAGTAGTTTTGGCTTCTGTGGAAATTATTATGTGTTTTTCTTTCTTCTAATGCTTAATACTTTTGCAAAATATTGAAGTTAGTAATTCATTTCAGATTTATTTTTGTGAACGGTACCTAGCAAAAGCATAACTGGATTTAATTTCCAAATAAATAATATTTCAATCCCTGTAATGATGAAGTGCTTTCCCCTAAGTAATCTGAATCCTTTCCACATATACCAGAATCTGTTTCAAAATTCAAACTTTTATTCCCCTGAACTATTCGCTTATTCTTTGCCAATCTCATGCACTTTCAAGTATGTTCCTTTGCAATACATTTTATTGGACGGAGCAAATTACCTCTTTGTTTTTATTATTATTGTTCTTCTTATGTCTTGAACATTTTTGGGGCCATTTTTGCACATAATTTTTTTCATATTAACTTTGAGGTTATTTGACAAGTCCCGTAAACATCACTCTTTGGAATTTTTCAAGTTTAGCTTTATTGAATCTATTGATTAACATAGGGAGAATACATATATAGGTGGCGTAACTTCCTAGCATCACTGCTGCCCGGCACATGGACACACGTGGGCATTTTGGTAGGAGCTGCTGAGTGGCTCCTGCGACAGGGGTATCAATGGACACATCTCCTGGGGCATCTGCTGGGACTTCTTCTTCCTTCATTCTCACAAGAGCTGGTGGTCACCAGACATACAGACCTGCCCATCTGATGGGGCAAATGCTATCTGAATAGTGAGTAAATTTCGGTGCATAATCATTAGGGAGGCCGCGGATGTCTGACATTTACTGGCCATGTGAATTGCTTCCCTGTGGAACTGCAGGAATATGTCCTTTGTCCCTATGGATAAATGAGAACTCTTTGTACAACTAGGATGCATACTACCCTTTCTCTGCCCGTGAAGAATTTTCCAGTCTGGGGTTTGTCTTTTCACCTTTTGACATTATTCTGGTTTTTGTTCGGACCAGGAAAAGTCAGCATTTTCCTCAGTGGCTTCTGGCTCTCTGGTCATTCAACAGTAGTTCCTATTTCAAGATTATGGCAATAATAACTATCAGGGCTTTGTGTCTCTACATAGAGTCTTTGATTTTTCTGTAATTTTCCTCTTACTAAAAACATAAAATGAAAATTAATCAGATCTTTCTCATATTATGCGGCCAGATACAAAAGGCCACATAACATATAACCGTACTGATAGGAACAATCCACGATAGGTAAATTCACACACACAGAAAATGGAGTGGTAGTCAGGGACAGGGAGAGGCGGGATGGGGATTGACAGCTTAATGGCTAGAGAGTTGATGAAGCTGTTCGACCACTAGATGGTGGTAAGGGTTGCCCCATATTAAAAATGTACTTGATGCCACTGAATGGTAATTTTGAAAATATTAAAAACACTTTATTTTATACAAGGGATATTATTGAAAATAAAAGATGAAAAAATTTGAGGAGATGCAGGACAGAGACAAAAATGAGGAGAAGCACAGCGTCAAGGAAGGGCAAGAACAGATCTGGAGTGGGGACTGGTGAGGGTGTTTGTGGGAGCTCTGGAGCCAGGGCTCCCCTGGGTGCTGGTGTTTCTTCTAATTCTTCTGATGTTTCAGGAACGGTTATGTCAGGTTGCTCTAGCTCTACCTCTGGATCTTGATCTTTCTCCTGCTCTTTCTCTTGCTCTTTCTCCTCATCTTTCTCTTGATCTTTCTGTTGCTCCTGCTGTGGATCTTGCGTCTGATCTACCTCTTGCTCTGGATCTTGCTCATGCTCTACTTCTTGCTCTGGCTTAGGCTCTGGATCTTGCTCTCGCTCTGCCTCCGGCAGTGGAATTGGAGCTGGAGCTGGAACTCGAGCCGAACATGGCAGCAGCTCTTGGGACAGTTGTTCAGCCTGGGCAGGAGTTGGAACTGGATAGACAACAATTGAAAATATCAATGTGAGTTTCTATGTCTCATCCAATGACACTGTCTTTCCAGAAGCCCAAGTCCAGAGGCCCAGCCTCAGGAAGTCTCCCCACACTGCAGAACACTGTATGATTGTTCTGAGTACTCAGTGCCCCTGTCCCCAGCCTGCTTCTGGAAATTCTGCTCTGTGTGGCCCAGCCCAGGCCCCTCCCCAAACCCGCACAGGCACCCACCCTCTTCCTCCTCACCCTCAGTCTCTGCCTCACTAGGCTCCAGGTGCTCCAGCTTCTCCAGCTGCGCCAGAAGAAGATCAGCCTTACGCTCCACCACTGAAACTCGCATACTGATATGTACATAGGCCGAAAGAAACTTCAAAGAATGAAATTCAGGAGGCTCGTGGAAATCGGTGGAATAGAATTCCAGCCAGATCTTTAAGACAGAGGACATGGCACTGTGGGAGACAGGTGGGCAACAGCATCAGAGGCCTGGCCTATCCCTCTATGCTGCCCTCCCATGGCTCCCCTGAGTGAGCTGCAGTCTAGTACCCTCTGCCCGTGCCTGTCCATAGACCAGCCCATCCAATGTCCACCCCCAGTATGGCAGTTCTGGCGCAAGATGGGCCTGGCAGCCAAGGAGGGGCTGGCAAAAGCCTCCATGGGAGGAGCCTTCAACCACTGATGTGACCACGTTTCCCTTCTTCAGGGAAACCTGACAACCTCCTCTGTCTGTGTCACTGCCCCGTCCCTGCTGGAATGACCTGTCCACCCCAGGAGGGTGCTGTCTGCTCTGGGCATTACTCACTGGCAAACAGGAGGTGTCCAGCAATATCTGATAAATGAGGAAACAGAGGGAGGCGCTGCTCCCCTGGCCTACCCAGGGCCCTTGGAAAAGCCCAAACTTGACCTCACACGTGAATGTACTGCCCAAGTGTCGGCATGAAAATCTGCATATCCTTTTCCCAGTGACAGCAATCTCTTGGCCCTGACCACACTCTGCACCCTCAGCACCAGCTGAGCATCCCCATGGAGGCTCCAGCCCCGAGTGTGAGCGGGATGCTCTGCACACCTCCTGCTCTGGCTCAGCACGGGCTTTGGGGGTGTGGGCAGGGCTGGGTGGGAGGGCGAGGGGATGGATTCTCTCTGGGCTCACTCTGCTCTCCAGCCTCTCGCACACCCTACGGTGCCTGGGACCACATCCCCAGCCGTCTTGACTCCTTTCCCTGCAGGGAAAGCCTTGAGCCCTCAGCCCTGTAGCAGGAATCATAAGATGTGTGAGAGCCAGAGTTCTGCCAGCCCCCCACCCACACACCCCCGCAGACTACACGCAGTTGTGTGGAGATGGGAGCCCCTCCTTCTGCACCTAAACTCCACTTACCATTTTAGCTGCTCCAGGGATTCCCCATCCCCGTCACAATCAGAAATCATGTTTCCATACCTAGAAGAGGTCAGGAGTGTGTCAAATCTACCACATGGTGGCACTACCTGCTTCTCATGTCTACTGTGACTGTCTCACCTCTGACTAGATTGGAAGCCCAGGAGGGCAGGGAATGCAGTCTCCTCGGTTCATTGTATTATGGTCAGTGCCCAGAAAGGGACTGCACATAGTGTGGCTTCACGTATGATTGTTGAAGGAATGAACCCCAACCAACTCCTCCCAAGATATCTGGGTGCACCTGAAGCCGCACTGCCCGCCTCTGGTCTCCCTGCGTTGAATTCACGCAGAAGCCTACAGATAGAATCTCAAATTTCCTGTAAAAATGTGAAAACAGTGAAGCCCAAGTCAACGAGGTCAGTGAGGGGGTGACAGAGACTTCCTCGTGGGGGTGTCAGGAATCCTGAATGAGGACGACCGCGGCCCCTCCAGCAGACCTTCCACAGGGCTGGACTCAGGAGCAGCACTTTCCATGGGGGACCCACTGGAGCTTGTTCCTGTGACCACCCACTGAACACAGGAGGAAACTGAGGCTCAGAGGGGTGTGGTGACAGTCCTAAGACTCACAGCTGGGAGGCGGCCTAGTGGCACTGTGTGATCCAGGGCCTGAGTGCTCACCTGAGGAAAAGCAGGTGCAGCACATGCCGGGGACTGGCAACGTTCTTGTAGCTTGACAGAAACAGGTGGACATAAGATTGGTCACCACCCAAGATAGCAGGCACCAGGTGCTCCACCCACTTCTTCAGGGTGCGTGCCGGGAGAGGCCACACCATGTGGGTGGCATCTGAGCTCAATGAAGATGTGTCTTCACTCTAGGACAGGACAGGGGAGAGATACACAGTGACACTACCGTGAACCCCAAGGAGGGCAGGGGCTGGAGGCCAGTCTTGACCCCAGGGAGGACATGAGAAGACAGCCTGAGGGCCCAGGGTTAATGGACAGGGTGGTGGTTGCCACCCCGGCAGTCCCCGTTCACCCTCCAGCCAGACCTGAGGTGTGAACACACCAGGACCAGCAGGTTTATAAACCCCCCACCCTCTGCCCCTGCCCTGGGAGGGTGTCCCATGTCCCCGTTCCCCACACACTCAGGAGGAGGGGGTGCAGTCACCCAGGGAGGCTCATAGTGCTGGCCTGGCCTTGCCCAACCTCCTCTGGGCCACCTGACATTACCTTTGGGGACCTCCTCCCAGACGGCCACAGGGGTCGAGGGCGAGGGCTGAACCAGCGCCGGAAGCATTGGACAAGCCTCTCAGCACAGGGCTTCCTGGGGCTACGGCCCCGGGACCTCGGGATACAGCACAACATCTCACTCTGCCTGTGGCCAAGTGAGCTGGGGAAGGGGCTGTGTATAGAATGTGGGTGCCAGGTTACCGAGTTCCGAGTTCTGTTGGGGTCTGTCGTCAAGGAAGTGAAGTCACTTCCTGATACCTCATTTCCTGAGCCCCTCCTCTGTGTTCAAGACTGCAAATGCCCCTCTGGGTACCTGTCTGCTGACCCTCCTTCCCCATGAACTCTCTCTATTGCCCACACTTCCACCAACACTGCCTGACCACACCCCTGTGCAAGGCCTGGGTGCAGCCAGCGTCACAGCTCAGAGGAGATACACGTAGGTTCATCCCCAGCTCCTGCTTCTTATCACTTTATGTGACCCTGGACAAGCCATTGTCACTCTCATGACCTCCCCAGTCTCCCCTTTTGCACAGTGGGGATCTTTCTAGCATCTTCTTCCTAGGGATGGCATCAGGCATGTGTGAGAAAACATCTCTGAAACCTATGGCCGGTGTCACATGCAGCTAATAAACAAGACTAGAGATAAAATCCACGACGGTGTGGAAGGTAGCATGGAATACGACTAACGACAGGTCTGGTTCCTGTCATATAATCTTGAAAATGTCACTTTTGCTCTTGGTCTGTTTTCCCTGTCTGCACCATGCGACAGTTGGAATTTCATGCATTCACATACTGCTTTCCTCCATAAAACCTCACAATGGCTTCGTGTGTATTTAGGTTTGGACTCAAGTGCCACATCTCTGTCTGTGTGGTTGGCGACTCCTCAGGGGCTCCCAGTGGTCCCCACCATCTGCTGCACACATCCTCACGTAATCCCCTGCCCTGCAGTGTGGACTGGACTTAGTGACTCACTTCTAACCAATACAGGATCAAAAGTGAGAAGGTGTCACTTTCTAAATGTCATTGTAACACGCCTGTCTCTAGAGTCTTGTGCTCTGTCTCCTCTGTTCTCTCTGTTTGTATCCACCATATGCCAAGCATGGTGCCGAGAGCTGGAGAAAGAGCTGATTCAGCTGCACCCTGGCTTGGGAGATGATCCCAGGATAAGAAAGAGGAGAAGACGTGCTATCGAGTGCCTGACATTCTAAGAGAGGAAAGTGATCTAGGAGGCCCTCAGAATATTCTAGATTAGGAAGCTACCTGAAGATGGTAGGAAATGAACACAATCTGCAGAGAAGAACCAGAGCCGTTTGGTCCATTCTATGCCTTTACTCAACCGTATGAAATATAGAATTAGTAGTTTATCAAATTGCGTAAAAAATGTCAACTGTTATTTACATATAAACAAAATTTATAGATTTATTTGGAAGAATTGATATATTTTCCCTACTTATTTTCTCATCTGTGAACATGTACATCTCTTCATTGTCTTCAGTTTGTTCGTTTTTTCAATAACATTTTACACTCAGTGTTTAGAAATCATGATTGTAAAAATGCACCCTAATTATTCATGCAAACCTTATGAATGAAAATTTGGGGTGTTTCCAACCCTTAGTAATAGGTATTGTCATATTAACAATCTTGTCGACACCTCACCTTATAATTTTTCAAGGTTACATATGATATAGATTCCAGAATTTTGGGTTACAGTGTAAAATAGTAAATATCCAAGTATAATTTTGCTAAATTTTGCGAGTTTCTGCTCCTTATGGGCTCTACCATTTGCATTCCACCACAATGTATTATAATACCTGTATCCCCACAGTCTCACTAACAAGTTTGTTATCAAAAAATTAAATTTTGCAAATCTAATAGGTGAAGTCTTGTATATTTCAATATATTTTAAATGTATAGTTCTCTATGAGGGATTTTAAGCACCTAATTAAGTATTGATGCCAATTTAAATTTCCTTTTGTGTTCTTAGATTGTTCATATATTTTGTTCATTTTTATTTCATTTTGTTGGTCATTTCCATCTCATTTTTTCACACATCATTGTATTAATGATATTATCCTAGTTTAAGAGGTTTTTAATTTTTTTTGCTTTTTTTTAAATTGAAACATTATTGATCACCCATTTTAAGTATTATAGCTTGTAATTACTTTTTGTCGTGTCCTTTTGACCTAGTTGGTGGCATTTACCTTTTGTTTGAGTTTGCTTTGCTTTATTAATTGCTGCTATGCCATCCATGTTAACTGCTGCTACATTGGTAGCAGCATAATTTCACCAGTGATTTGAAATGCTATCTTTCTTAAATACTAAATTTCTATAAATCTTGGGTATCTCTTTGAATTCTCCATTCTTTTTCATTAGGTTTTATATTTACTTATAAACAAATTCCATATGTTCTTGATAATGAAGAATTTATAAAAAAATATTTTCGATCTCTGGTAGATTTACCCCTCCCTTTTGATTTGTTTCCTCATTTTTTTCTGATGAACGATTAATGTTTCATCAACATTTTATAATCATCTTATTTTGTTCTAGGTGAAGAAACAAATGAGACTATTTTTAATGTGATCATGACGCACGTATAAAGTAACTTAGGAGAAAATAAAATCCTTAGGATCATGTGGCTTTCTGGCCAAGAAAATATCTCTGACATTTCTCTATCGTTTGTGTATGTATGTTTTAAGAGTGTTCTAATGCTTAAATCACGTAATTAAACAGGCTTTGTCGAGTTCTTGTTAGCTTTATGCCAAATATTTTAACAATTTTGTGGCTATTGAAAATGGAATCTTGATTTGCGTAATGTAATCTAGATAGTTATTGTTATTACATAAGACATTTATTAATTTTATATGTGAATTTTTCTAAATCGCAACATGTAAATTTTATTTTAGTAAGTCGTCTTGTTTGTAATAGGTTTTTAATGAATTCTTTTTGATTTTCTAAATTCACAATACATTCACATAACACATTTTTCTCTATCTTGAGATATACAAATACGTATGGTCAAATCTTATTTTATCCAGTGTTTTGATATTTATGAGTCTTACATTTTCTCAAAAGTAGTTTTGGCTTCTGTGGAAATTATTATGTGTTTTTCTTTCTTCTAATGCTTAATACTTTTGCAAAATATTGAAGTTAGTAATTCATTTCAGATTTATTTTTGTGAACGGTACCTAGCAAAAGCATAACTGGATTTAATTTCCAAATAAATAATATTTCAATCCCTGTAATGATGAAGTGCTTTCCCCTAAGTAATCTGAATCCTTTCCACATATACCAGAATCTGTTTCAAAATTCAAACTTTTATTCCCCTGAACTATTCGCTTATTCTTTGCCAATCTCATGCACTTTCAAGTATGTTCCTTTGCAATACATTTTATTGGACGGAGCAAATTACCTCTTTGTTTTTATTATTATTGTTCTTCTTATGTCTTGAACATTTTGGGGGCCATTTTTGCACATAATTTTTTTCATATTAACTTTGAGGTTATTTGACAAGTCCCGTAAACATCACTCTTTGGAATTTTTCAAGTTTAGCTTTATTGAATCTATTGATTAACATAGGGAGAATACATATATAGGTGGCGTAACTTCCTAGCATCACTGCTGCCCGGCACATGGACACACGTGGGCATTTTGGTAGGAGCTGCTGAGTGGCTCCTGCGACAGGGGTATCAATGGACACATCTCCTGGGGCATCTGCTGGGACTTCTTCTTCCTTCATTCTCACAAGAGCTGGTGGTCACCAGACATACAGACCTGCCCATCTGATGGGGCAAATGCTATCTGAATAGTGAGTAAATTTCGGTGCATAATCATTAGGGAGGCCGCGGATGTCTGACATTTACTGGCCATGTGAATTGCTTCCCTGTGGAACTGCAGGAATATGTCCTTTGTCCCTATGGATAAATGAGAACTCTTTGTACAACTAGGATGCATACTACCCTTTCTCTGCCCGTGAAGAATTTTCCAGTCTGGGGTTTGTCTTTTCACCTTTTGACATTATTCTGGTTTTTGTTCGGACCAGGAAAAGTCAGCATTTTCCTCAGTGGCTTCTGGCTCTCTGGTCATTCAACAGTAGTTCCTATTTCAAGATTATGGCAATAATAACTATCAGGGCTTTGTGTCTCTACATAGAGTCTTTGATTTTTCTGTAATTTTCCTCTTACTAAAAACATAAAATGAAAATTAATCAGATCTTTCTCATATTATGCGGCCAGATACAAAAGGCCACATAACATATAACCGTACTGATAGGAACAATCCACGATAGGTAAATTCACACACACAGAAAATGGAGTGGTAGTCAGGGACAGGGAGAGGCGGGATGGGGATTGACAGCTTAATGGCTAGAGAGTTGATGAAGCTGTTCGACCACTAGATGGTGGTAAGGGTTGCCCCATATTAAAAATGTACTTGATGCCACTGAATGGTAATTTTGAAAATATTAAAAACACTTTATTTTATACAAGGGATATTATTGAAAATAAAAGATGAAAAAATTTGAGGAGATGCAGGACAGAGACAAAAATGAGGAGAAGCACAGCGTCAAGGAAGGGCAAGAACAGATCTGGAGTGGGGACTGGTGAGGGTGTTTGTGGGAGCTCTGGAGCCAGGGCTCCCCTGGGTGCTGGTGTTTCTTCTAATTCTTCTGATGTTTCAGGAACGGTTATGTCAGGTTGCTCTAGCTCTACCTCTGGATCTTGATCTTTCTCCTGCTCTTTCTCTTGCTCTTTCTCCTGATCTTTCTCTTGATCTTTCTGTTGCTCCTGCTCTGGATCTTGCGTCTGATCTACCACTTGCTCTGGATCTTGCTCCTGCTCTACCTCTTGCTCTGGATCTTGCTCCTGCTCTACTTCTTGCTCTGGCTTGCTCTCTGGATCTTGCTCTCGCTCTGCCTCTGGCAGTGGAGGTGGAGCTGGAGCTGGAACTCGAGCCGAACATGGCAGCAGCTCTTGGGACAGTTGTTCAGCCTGGGCAGAAGCTGGAACTGGATAGACAACAATTGAAAATATCAATGTGAGTTTCTATGTCTCATCCAATGACACTGTCTTTCCAGAAGCCCAAGTCCAGAGGCCCAGCCTCAGGAAGTCTCCCCACACTGCAGAACACTGTATGATTGTTCTGAGTACTCAGTGCCCCTGTCCCCAGCCTGCTTCTGGAAACTCTGCTCTGTGTGGCCCAGCCCAGGCCCCTCCCCAAACCCGCACAGGCACCCACCCTCTTCCTCCTCACCCTCAGTCTCCGCCTCACTAGGCTCCAGGTGCTCCAGCTTCTCCAGCTGCGCCAGAAGAAGATCAGCCTTACGCTCCACCTCTGAACCTCGCATACTGATATGTACATAGGCCGAAAGAAACTTCAAAGAATGAAATTCAGGAGGCTCGTGGAAATCGGTGGAATAGAATTCCAGCCAGATCTTTAAGACAGAGGACATGGCACTGTGGGAGACAGGTGGGCAACAGCATCAGAGGCCTGGCCTATCCCTCTATGCTTCCCTCCCAAGGCTCCCCTGAGTGAGCTGCAGTCTAGTACCCTCTGCCCGTGCCTGTCCATAGACCAGCCCATCCAATGTCCACCCCCAGTATGGCAGTTCTGGCACAAGATAGGCCTGGCAGCCAAGGAGGGGCTGGCAAAAGCCTCCATGGGAGGAGCCTTCAACCACTGATGTGACCACGTTTCCCTTCTTCAGGGAAACCTGACAACCTCCTCTGTCTGTGTCACTGCCCCATCCCTGCTGGAATGACCTGTCCACCCCAGGAGGGTGCTGTCTGCTCTGGGCATTACTCACTGGCAAACAGGAGGTGTCCAGCAATATCTGATAAATGAGGAAACAGAGGGAGGCGCTGCTCCCCTGGCCTACCCAGGGCCCTTGGAAAAGCCCAAACTTGACCTCACACGTGAATGTACTGCCCAAGTGTCGGCATGAAAATCTGCATATCCTTTTCCCAGTGACAGCAATCTCTTGGCCCTGACCACACTCTGCACCCTCAGCACCAGCTGAGCATCCCCATGGAGGCTCCAGCCCCGAGTGTGAGCGGGATGCTCTGCACACCTCCTGCTCTGGCTCAGCACGGGCTCTGGGGGTGTGGGCAGGGCTGGGTGGGAGGGCGAGGGGATGGATTCTCTCTGGGCTCACTCTGCTCTCCAGCCTCTCGCACACCCTACGGTGCCTGGGACCACATCCCCAGCCGTCTTGACTCCTTTCCCTGCAGGGAAAGCCTTGAGCCCTCAGCCCTGTAGCAGGAATCATAAGATGTGTGAGAGCCAGAGTTCTGCCAGCCCCCCACCCACACGCCCCCGCAGACTACACGCAGTTGTGTGGAGATGGGAGCCCCTCCTTCTGCACCTAAACTCCACTTACCATTTTAGCTGCTCCAGGGATTCCCCATCCCCGTCACAATCAGAAATCATGTTTCCATACCTAGAAGAGGTCAGGAGTGTGTCAAATCTACCACATGGTGGCACTACCTGCTTCTCATGTCTACTGTGACTGTCTCACCTCTGACTAGAATGGAAGCCCAGGAGGGCAGGGAATGCAGTCTCCTCGGTTCACTGGATCATAGTCAGTGCCCAGAAAGGGACTGCTCCTAGTGTGGCTTCACGTATGATTGTTGAAGGAATGAACCCCAACCAACTCCTCCCAAGATATCTGGGTGCACCTGAAGCCGCACTGCCCGCCTCTGGTCTCCCTGCTTTGAATTCACGCAGAAGCCTACAGATAGAATCTCAAATTTCCTGTAAAAATGTGAAAACAGTGAAGCCCAAGTCAACGAGGTCAGTGAGGGGGTGACAGAGACTTCCTCGTGGGGGTGTCAGGAATCCTGAATGAGGACGACCGCGGCCCCTCCAGCAGACCTTCCACAGGGCTAGACTCAGGAGCAGCACTTTCCATGGTGGACCCACTGGAGCTTGTTCCTGTGACCACCCACTGAACACAGGAGGAAACTGAGGCTCAGAGGGGTGTGGTGACAGTCCTAAGACTCACAGCTGGGAGGCGGCCTAGTGGCACTGTGTGATCCAGGGCCTGAGTGCTCACCTGAGGAAAAGCAGGTGCAGCACATGCCGGGGACTGGCAAAGTTCTTGTAGCTTGACAGAAACAGGTGGACATAAGATTGGTCACCACCCAAGACAGCAGGCACCAGGTGCTCCACCCGCTTCTTCAGGGTGCGTGCCGGGAGAGGCCACACCATGTGGGTGGCATCTGAGCTCAATGAAGATGTGTCTTCACTCTAGGACAGGACAGGGGAGAGATACACAGTGACAGTACCGTGAACCCCAAGGAGGGCAGGGGCTGGAGGCCAGTCTTGACCCCAGGGAGGACATGAGAAGACAGCCTGAGGGCCCAGGGTTAATGGACAGGGTGGTGGTTGCCACCCCGGCAGTCCCCGTTCACCCTCCAGCCAGACCTGAGGTGTGAACACACCAGGACCAGCAGGTTTATAAACCCCCCACCCTCTGCCCCTGCCCTGGGAGGGTGTCCCATGTCCCCGTTCCCCACACACTCAGGAGGAGGGGGTGCAGTCACCCAGGGAGGCTCATAGTGCTGGCCTGGCCTTGCCCAACCTCCTCTGGGCCACCTGACATTACCTTTGGGGACCTCCTCCCAGACGGCCACAGGGGTCCAGGGCGAGGGCTGAACCAGCGCCGGAAGCATTGGACAAGCCTCTCAGCACAGGGCTTCCTGGGGCTACGGCCCCGGGACCTCGGGATACAGCACAACATCTCACTCTGCCTGTGGCCAAGTGAGCTGGGGAAGGGGCTGTGTATAGAATGTGGGTGCCAGGTTACCGAGTTCCGAGTTCTGTTGGGGTCTGTCGTCAAGGAAGTGAAGTCACTTCCTGATACCTCATTTCCTGAGCCCCTCCTCTGTGTTCAAGACTGCAAATGCCCCTCTGGGTACCTGTCTGCTGACCCTCCTTCCCCATGAACTCTCTCTATTGCCCACACTTCCACCAACACTGCCTGACCACACCCCTGTGCAAGGCCTGGGTGCAGCCAGCGTCACAGCTCGGAGGAGATACACGTAGGTTCATCCCCAGCTCCTGCTTCTTATCACTTTATGTGACCCTGGACAAGCCATTGTCACTCTCATGACCTCCCCAGTCTCCCCTTTTGCACAGTGGGGATCTTTCTAGCATCTTCTTCCTAGGGATGGCATCAGGCATGTGTGAGAAAACATCTCTGAAACCTATGGCCGGTGTCACATGCAGCTAATAAACAAGACTAGAGATAAAATCCACGACGGTGTGGAAGGTAGCATGGAATACGACTAACGACAGGTCTGGTTCCTGTCATATAATCTTGAAAATGTCACTTTTGCTCTTGGTCTGTTTTCCCTGTCTGCACCATGCGACAGTTGGAATTTCATGCATTCACATACTGCTTTCCTCCATAAAACCTCACAATGGCTTCGTGTGTATTTAGGTTTGGACTCAAGTGCCACATCTCTGTCTGTGTGGTTGGCGACTCCTCAGGGGCTCCCAGTGGTCCCCACCATCTGCTGCACACATCCTCACGTAATCCCCTGCCCTGCAGTGTGGACTGGACTTAGTGACTCACTTCTAACCAATACAGGATCAAAAGTGAGAAGGTGTCACTTTCTAAATGTCATTGTAACACGCCTGTCTCTAGAGTCTTGTGCTCTGTCTCCTCTGTTCTCTCTGTTTGTATCCACCATATGCCAAGCATGGTGCCGAGAGCTGGAGAAAGAGCTGATTCAGCTGCACCCTGGCTTGGGAGATGATCCCAGGATAAGAAAGAGGAGAAGACGTGCTATCGAGTGCCTGACATTCTAAGAGAGGAAAGTGATCTAGGAGGCCCTCAGAATATTCTAGATTAGGAAGCTACCTGAAGATGGTAGGAAATGAACACCATTTGCAGAGAAGAACCAGAGCCGTTTGGTCCATTCTATGCCTTTACTCAACCGTATGAAATATAGAATTAGTAGTTTATCAAATTGCGTAAAAAATGTCAACTGTTATTTACATATAAACAAAATTTATAGATTTATTTGGAAGAATTGATATATTTTCCCTACTTATTTTCTCATCTGTGAACATGTACATCTCTTCATTGTCTTCAGTTTGTTCGTTTTTTCAATAACATTTTACACTCAGTGTTTAGAAATCATGATTGTAAAAATGCACCCTAATTATTCATGCAAACCTTATGAATGAAAATTTGGGGTGTTTCCAACCCTTAGTAATAGGTATTGTCATATTAACAATCTTGTCGACACCTCACCTTATAATTTTTCAAGGTTACATATGATATAGATTCCAGAATATTGGGTTACAGTGTAAAATAGTAAATATCCAAGTATAATTTTGCTAAATTTTGCGAGTTTCTGCTCCTTATGGGCTCTACCATTTGCATTCCACCACAATGTATTATAATACCTGTATCCCCACAGTCTCACTAACAAGTTTGTTATCAAAAAATTAAATTTTGCAAATCTAATAGGTGAAGTCTTGTATATTTCAATATATTTTAAATGTATAGTTCTCTATGAGGGATTTTAAGCACCTAATTAAGTATTGATGCCAATTTAAATTTCCTTTTGTGTTCTTAGATTGTTCATATATTTTGTTCATTTTTATTTCATTTTGTTGGTCAATTCCATCTCATTTTTTCACACATCATTGTATTAATGATATTATCCTAGTTTAAGAGGTTTTTAATTTTTTTTGCTTTTTTTTTAATTGAAACATTATTGATCACCCATTTTAAGTATTATAGCTTGTAATTACTTTTTGTCGTGTCCTTTTGACCTAGTTGGTGGCATTTACCTCTTGTTTGAGTTTGCTTTGCTTTATTAATTGCTGCTATGCCATCCATGTTAACTGCTGCTACATTAGTAGCAGCATAATTTCACCAGTGATTTGAAATGCTATCTTTCTTAAATACTAAATTTCTATAAATCTTGGGTATCTCTTTGAATTCTCCATTCTTTTTCATTAGGTTTTATATTTACTTATAAACAAATTCCATATGGTCTTGATAATGAAGAATTTATAAAAAAATATTTTCGATCTCTGGTAGACTTACCCCTCCCTTTTGATTTGTTTCCTCATTTTTTTCTGATGAACGATTAATGTTTCATCAACATTTTATAATCATCTTATTTTGTTCTAGGTGAAGAAACAAATGAGACTATTTTTAATGTGATCATGACGCACGTATAAAGTAACTTAGGAGAAAATAAAATCCTTAGGATCATGTGGCTTTCTGGCCAAGAAAATATCTCTGACATTTCTCTATCGTTTGTGTATGTATGTTTTAAAAGTGTTCTAATGCTTAAATCACGTAATTAAACAGGCTTTGTCGAGTTCTTGTTAGCTTTATGCCAAATATTTTAACAATTTTGTGGCTATTGAAAATGGAATCTTGATTTGCGTAATGTAATCTAGATAGTTATTGTTATTACATAAGACATTTATTAATTTTATATGTGAATTTTTCTAAATCGCAACATGTAAATTTTATTTTAGTAAGTCGTCTTGTTTGTAATAGGTTTTTAATGAATTCTTTTTGATTTTCTAAATTCACAATACATTCACATAACACATTTTTCTCTATCTTGAGATATGCAAATACGTATGGTCAAATCTTATTTTATCCAGTGTTTTGATATTTATGAGTCTTACATTTTCTCAAAAGTAGTTTTGGCTTCTGTGGAAATTATTATGTGTTTTTCTTTCTTCTAATGCTTAATATTTTTGCAAAATATTGAAGTTAGTAATTCATTTCAGATTTATTTTTGTGAACGGTACCTAGCAAAAGCATAACTGGATTTAATTTCCAAATAAATAATATTTCAATCCCTGTAATGATGAAGTGCTTTCCCCTAAGTAATCTGAATCCTTTCCACATATACCAGAATCTGTTTCAAAATTCAAACTTTTATTCCCCTGAACTATTCGCTTATTCTTTGCCAATCTCATGCACTTTCAAGTATGTTCCTTTGCAATACATTTTATTGGATGGAGCAAATTACCTCTTTGTTTTTATTATTATTGTTCTTCTTATGTCTTGAACATTTTGGGGGCCATTTTTGCACATAATTTTTTTTCACATTAACTTTGAGGTTATTTGACAAGTCCCCTAAACATCACTCTTTGGAATTTTTCAAGTTTAGCTTTATTGAATCTATTGATTAACATAGGGAGAATACATATATAGGTGGCGTAACTTCCTAGCATCACTGCTGCCCGGCACATGGACACACGTGGGCATTTTGGTAGGAGCTGCTGAGTGGCTCCTGCGACAGGGGTATCTATGGACACATCTCCTGGGGCATCTGCTGGGACTTCTTCTTCCTTCATTCTCACAAGAGCTGGTGGTCACCAGACATACAGACCTGCCCATCTGATGGGGCAAATGCTATCTGAATAGTGAGTAAATTTCGGTGCATAATCATTAGGGAGGCCGCGGATGTCTGACATTTACTGGCCATGTGAATTGCTTCCCTGTGGAACTGCAGGAATATGTCCTTTGTCCCTATGGATAAATGAGAACTCTTTGTACAACTAGGATGCATACTACCCTTTCTCTGCCCATGAAGAATTTTCCAGTCTGGGGTTTGTCTTTTCACCTTTTGACATTATTCTGGTTTTTGTTCGGACCAGGAAAAGTCAGCATTTTCCTCAGTGGCTTCTGGCTCTCTGGTCATTCAACAGTAGTTCCTATTTCAAGATTATGGCAATAATAACTATCAGGGCTTTGTGTCTCTACATAGAGTCTTTGCTTTTTCTGTAATTTTCCTCTTACTAAAAACATAAAATGAAAATTAATCAGATCTTTCTCATATTATGCGGCCAGATACAAAAGGCCACATAACATTTAACCGTACTGATAGGAACAATCCACGATAGGTAAATTCACACACACAGAAAATGGAGTGGTAGTCAGGGACAGGGGAGGCGGGATGGGGATTGACAGCTTAATGGCTAGAGAGTTGATGAAGCTGTTCGACCACTAGATGGTGGTAAGGGTTGCCCCATATTAAAAATGTACTTGATGCCACTGAATGGTAATTTTGAAAATATTAAAAACACTTTATTTTATACAAGGGATATTATTGAAAATAAAAGATGAAAAAATTTGAGGAGATGCAGGACAGAGACAAAAATGAGGAGAAGCACAGCGTCAAGGAAGGGCAAGAACAGATCTGGAGTGGGGACTGGTGAGGGTGTTTGTGGGAGCTCTGGAGCCAGGGCTCCCCTGGGTGCTGGTGTTTCTTCTAATTCTTCTGATGTTTCAGGAACGGTTATGTCAGGTTGCTCTAGCTCTACCTCTGGATCTTGATCTTTCTCCTGCTCTTTCTCTTGCTCTTTCTCCTGATCTTTCTCTTGATCTTTCTGTTGCTCCTGCTCTGGATCTTGCGTCTGATCTACCACTTGCTCTGGATCTTGCTCCTGCTCTACCTCTTGCTCTGGATCTTGCTCCTGCTCTACTTCTTGCTCTGGCTTGGGCTCTGGATCTTGCTCTCGCTCTGCCTCTGGCAGTGGAGGTGGAGCTGGAGCTGGAACTCGAGCCGAACATGGCAGCAGCTCTTGGGACAGTTGTTCAGCCTGGGCAGAAGCTGGAACTGGATAGACAACAATTGAAAATATCAATGTGAGTTTCTATGTCTCATCCAATGACACTGTCTTTCCAGAAGCCCAAGTCCAGAGGCCCAGCCTCAGGAAGTCTCCCCACACTGCAGAACACTGTATGATTGTTCTGAGTACTCAGTGCCCCTGTCCCCAGCCTGCTTCTGGAAACTCTGCTCAGTGTGGCCCAGCCCAGGCCCCTCCCCAAACCCGCACAGGCACCCACCCTCTTCCTCCTCACCCTCAGTCTCCGCCTCACTAGGCTCCAGGTGCTCCAGCTTCTCCAGCTGCGCCAGAAGAAGATCAGCCTTACGCTCCACCTCTGAACCTCGCATACTGATATGTACATAGGCCGAAAGAAACTTCAAAGAATGAAATTCAGGAGGCTCGTGGAAATCGGTGGAATAGAATTCCAGCCAGATCTTTAAGACAGAGGACATGGCACTGTGGGAGACAGGTGGGCAACAGCATCAGAGGCCTGGCCTATCCCTCTATGCTGCCCTCCCAAGGCTCCCCTGAGTGAGCTGCAGTCTAGTACCCTCTGCCCGTGCCTGTCCATAGACCAGCCCATCCAATGTCCACCCCCAGTATGGCAGTTCTGGCGCAAGATGGGCCTGGCAGCCAAGGAGGGGCTGGCAAAAGCCTCCATGGGAGGAGCCTTCAACCACTGATGTGACCACGTTTCCCTTCTTCAGGGAAACCTGACAACCTCCTCTGTCTGTGTCACTGCCCCGTCCCTGCTGGAATGACCTGTCCACCCCAGGAGGGTGCTGTCTGCTCTGGGCATTACTCACTGTCAAACAGGAGGTGTCCAGCAATATCTGATAAATGAGGAAACAGAGGGAGGCGCTGCTCCCCTGGCCTACCCAGGGCCCTTGGAAAAGCCCAAACTTGACCTCACACGTGAATGTACTGCCCAAGTGTCGGCATGAAAATCTGCATATCCTTTTCCCAGTGACAGCAATCTCTTGGCCCTGACCACACTCTGCACCCTCAGCACCAGCTGAGCATCCCCATGGAGGCTCCAGCCCCGAGTGTGAGCGGGATGCTCTGCACACCTCCTGCTCTGGCTCAGCACGGGCTCTGGGGGTGTGGGCAGGGCTGGGTGGGAGGGCGAGGGGATGGATTCTCTCTGGGCTCACTCTGCTCTCCAGCCTCTCCCACACCCTACGGTGCCTGGGAACACATCCCCAGCCGTCTTGACTCCTTTCCCTGCAGGGAAAGCCTTGAGCCCTCAGACATGTAGCAGGAATCATAAGATGTGTGAGAGCCAGAGTTCTGCCAGCCCCCCACCCACACGCCCCCGCAGACTACACGCAGTTGTGTGGAGATGGGAGCCCCTCCTTCTGCACCTAAACTCCACTTACCATTTTAGCTGCTCCAGGGATTCCCCATCCCCGTCACAATCAGAAATCATGTTTCCATACCTAGAAGAGGTCAGGAGTGTGTCAAATCCACCACATGGTGGCACTACCTGCTTCTCATGTCTACTGTGACTGTCTCACCTCTGACTAGATTGGAAGCCCAGAAGGGCAGGGAATGCAGTCTCCTCGGTTCATTGGATTATGGTCAGTGCCCAGAAAGGGACTGCACATAGTGTGGCTTCACGTATGATTGTTGAAGGAATGAACCCCAACCAACTCCTCCCAAGATATCTGGGTGCACCTGAAGCCGCACTGCCCGCCTCTGGTCTCCCTGCTTTGAATTCACGCAGAAGCCTACAGATAGAATCTCAAATTTCCTGTAAAAATGTGAAAACAGTGAAGCCCAAGTCAACGAGGTCAGTGAGGGGGTGACAGAGACTTCCTCGTGGGGGTGTCAGGAATCCTGAATGAGGACGACCGCGGCCCCTCCAGCAGACCTTCCACAGGGCTGGACTCAGGAGCAGCACTTTCCATGGGGGACCCACTGGAGCTTGTTCCTGTGACCACCCACTGAACACAGGAGGAAACTGAGGCTCAGAGGGGTGTGGTGACAGTCCTAAGACTCACAGCTGGGAGGCGGACTAGTGGCACTGTGTGATCCAGGGCCTGAGTGCTCACCTGAGGAAAGCAGGTGCAGCACATGCCGGGGACTGGCAACGTTCTTGTAGCTTGACAGAAACAGGTGGACATAAGATTGGTCACCACCCAAGACAGCAGGCACCAGGTGCTCCACCCGCTTCTTCAGGGTGCGTGCCGGGAGAGGCCACACCATGTGGGTGGCATCTGAGCTCAATGAAGATGTGTCTTCACTCTAGGACAGGACAGGGGAGAGATACACAGTGACAGTACCGTGAACCCCAAGGAGGGCAGGGGCTGGAGGCCAGTCTTGACCCCAGGGAGGACATGAGAAGACAGCCTGAGGGCCCAGGGTTAATGGACAGGGTGGTGGTTGCCACCCCGGCAGTCCCCGTTCACCCTCCAGCCAGACCTGAGGTGTGAACACACCAGGACCAGCAGGTTTATAAACCCCCCACCCTCTGCCCCTGCCCTGGGAGGGTGTCCCATGTCCCCGTTCCCCACACACTCAGGAGGAGGGGGTGCAGTCACCCAGGGAGGCTCATAGTGCTGGCCTGGCCTTGCCCAACCTCCTCTGGGCCACCTGACATTACCTTTGGGGACCTCCTCCCAGACGGCCACAGGGGTCGAGGGCGAGGGCTGAACCAGCGCCGGAAGCATTGGACAAGCCTCTCAGCACAGGGCTTCCTGGGGCTACGGCCCCGGGACCTCGGGATACAGCACAACATCTCACTCTGCCTGTGGCCAAGTGAGCTGGGGAAGGGGCTGTGTATAGAATGTGGGTGCCAGGTTACCGAGTTCCGAGTTCTGTTGGGGTCTGTCGTCAAGGAAGTGAAGTCACTTCCTGATACCTCATTTCCTGAGCCCCTCCTCTGTGTTCAAGACTGCAAATGCCCCTCTGGGTACCTGTCTGCTGACCCTCCTTCCCCATGAACTCTCTCTATTGCCCACACTTCCACCAACACTGCCTGACCACACCCCTGTGCAAGGCCTGGGTGCAGCCAGCGTCACAGCTCGGAGGAGATACACGTAGGTTCATCCCCAGCTCCTGCTTCTTATCACTTTATGTGACCCTGGACAAGCCATTGTCACTCTCATGACCTCCCCAGTCTCCCCTTTTGCACAGTGGGGATCTTTCTAGCATCTTCTTCCTAGGGATGGCATCAGGCATGTGTGAGAAAACATCTCTGAAACCTATGGCCGGTGTCACATGCAGCTAATAAACAAGACTAGAGATAAAATCCACGACGGTGTGGAAGGTAGCATGGAATACGACTAACGACAGGTCTGGTTCCTGTCATATAATCTTGAAAATGTCACTTTTGCTCTTGGTCTGTTTTCCCTGTCTGCACCATGCGACAGTTGGAATTTCATGCATTCACATACTGCTTTCCTCCATAAAACCTCACAATGGCTTCGTGTGTATTTAGGTTTGGACTCAAGTGCCACATCTCTGTCTGTGTGGTTGGCGACTCCTCAGGGGCTCCCAGTGGTCCCCACCATCTGCTGCACACCTCCTCACGTAATCCCCTGCCCTGCAGTGTGGACTGGACTTAGTGACTCACTTCTAACCAATACAGGATCAAAAGTGAGAAGGTGTCACTTTCTAAATGTCATTGTAACACGCCTGTCTCTAGAGTCTTGTGCTCTGTCTCCTCTGTTCTCTCTGTTTGTATCCACCATATGCCAAGCATGGTGCCGAGAGCTGGAGAAAGAGCTGATTCAGCTGCACCCTGGCTTGGGAGATGATCCCAGGATAAGAAAGAGGAGAAGACGTGCTATCGAGTGCCTGACATTCTAAGAGAGGAAAGTGATCTAGGAGGCCCTCAGAATATTCTAGATTAGGAAGCTACCTGAAGATGGTAGGAAATGAACACCATTTGCAGAGAAGAACCAGAGCCGTTTGGTCCATTCTATGCCTTTACTCAACCGTATGAAATATAGAATTAGTAGTTTATCAAATTGCGTAAAAAATGTCAACTGTTATTGACATATAAACAAAATTTATAGATTTATTTGGAAGAATTGATATATTTTCCCTACTTATTTTCTCATCTGTGAACATGTACATCTCTTCATTGTCTTCAGTTTGTTCGTTTTTTCAATAACATTTTACACTCAGTGTTTAGAAATCATGATTGTAAAAATGCACCCTAATTATTCATGCAAACCTTATGAATGAAAATTTGGGGTGTTTCCAACCCTTAGTAATAGGTATTGTCATATGAACAATCTTGTCGACACCTCACCTTATAATTTTTCAAGGTTACATATGATATAGATTCCAGACTATTGGGTTACAGTGTAAAATAGTAAATATCCAAGTATAATTTTGCTAAATTTTGCGAGTTTCTGCTCCTTATGGGCTCTACCATTTGCATTCCACCACAATGTATTATAATACCTGTATCCCCACAGTCTCACTAACAAGTTTGTTATCAAAAAATTAAATTTTGCAAATCTAATGGGTGAAGTCTTGTATATTTCAATATATTTTAAATGTATAGTTCTCTATGAGGGATTTTAAGCACCTAATTAAGTATTGATGCCAATTTAAATTTCCTTTTGTGTTCTTAGATTGTTCATATATTTTGTTCATTTTTATTTCATTTTGTTGGTCATTTCCATCTCATTTTTTCACACATCATTGTATTAATGATATTATCCTAGTTTAAGAGGTTTTTAATTTTTTTTGCTTTTTTTTTAATTGAAACATTATTGATCACCCATTTTAAGTATTATAGCTTGTAATTACTTTCTGTCGTGTCCTTTTGACCTAGTTGGCGGCATTAACCTTTTGTTTGTGTTTGCTTTGCTTTTATTAATTGCTGCTATGTCATCCATGTTAACTGCTGCTACATTACTAGCAGCATAATTTCACCAGTGATTTGAAATGCTATCTTTCTTAAATACTAAATTTCTATAAATCTTGGGTATCTCTTTGAATTCTCCATTCTTTTTCATTAGGTTTTATATTTACTTATAAACAAATTCCATATGGTCTTGATAATGAAGAATTTATAAAAAAATATTTTCGATCTCTGGTAGACTTACCCCTCCCTTTTGATTAGTTTCCTCATTTTTTTCTGATGAACGATTAATGTTTCATCAACATTTTATAATCATCTTATTTTGTTCTAGGTGAAGAAACAAATGAGACTATTTTTAATGTGATCATGACACACGTATAAAGTAACTTAGGAGAAAATAAAATCCTTAGGATCATGTGGCTTTCTGGCCAAGAAAATATCTCTGACATTTCTCTATCGTTTGTGTATGTATGTTTTAAGAGTGTTCTAATGCTTAAATCACGTAATTAAACAGGCTTTGTCGAGTTCTTGTTAGCTTTATGCCAAATATTTTAACAATTTTGTGGCTATTGAAAATGGAATCTTGATTTGCGTAATGTAATCTAGATAGTTATTGTTATTACATAAGACATTTATTAATTTTATATGTGAATTTTTCTAAATCGCAACATGTAAATTTTATTTTAGTAAGTCGTCTTGTTTGTAATAGGTTTTTAATGAATTCTTTTTGATTTTCTAAATTCACAATACATTCACATAACACATTTTTCTCTATCTTGAGATATACAAATACGTATGGTCAAATCTTATTTTATCCAGTGTTTTGATATTTATGAGTCTTACATTTTCTCAAAAGTAGTTTTGGCTTCTGTGGAAATTATTATGTGTTTTTCTTTCTTCTAATGCTTAATACTTTTGCAAAATATGGAAGTTAGTAATTCATTTCAGATTTATTTTTGTGAACGGTACCTAGCAAAAGCATAACTGGATTTAATTTCCAAATAAATAATATTTCAATCCCTGTAATGATGAAGTGCTTTCCCCTAAGTAATCTGAATCCTTTCCACATATACCAGAATCTGTTTCAAAATTCAAACTTTTATTCCCCTGAACTATTCGCTTATTCTTTGCCAATCTCATGCACTTTCAAGTATGTTCCTTTGCAATACATTTTATTGGATGGAGCAAATTACCTCTTTGTTTTTATTATTATTGTTCTTCTTATGTCTTGAACATTTTGGGGGCCATTTTTGCACATAATTTTTTTTCATATTAACTTTGAGGTTATTTGACAAGTCCCCTAAACATCACTCTTTGGAATTTTTCAAGTTTAGCTTTATTGATTCTATTGATTAACATAGGGAGAATACATATATAGGTGGCGTAACTTCCTAGCATCACTGCTGCCCGGCACATGGACACACGTGGGCATTTTGGTAGGAGCTGCTGAGTGGCTCCTGCGACAGGGGTATCTATGGACACATCTCCTGGGGCATCTGCTGGGACTTCTTCTTCCTTCATTCTCACAAGAGCTGGTGGTCACCAGACATACAGAGCTGCCCATCTGATGGGGCAAATGCTATCTGTATAGTGAGTAAATTTCGGTGCATAATCATTAGGGAGGCCGCGGATGTCTGACATTTACTGGCCATGTGAATTGCTTCCCTGTGGAACTGCAGGAATATGTCCTTTGTCCCTATGGATAAATGAGAACTCTTTGTACAACTAGGATGCATACTACCCTTTCTCTGCCCATGAAGAATTTTCCAGTCTGGGGTTTGTCTTTTCACCTTTTGACATTATTCTGGTTTTTGTTCGGACCAGGAAAAGTCAGCATTTTCCTCAGTGGCTTCTGGCTCTCTGGTCATTCAACAGTAGTTCCTATTTCAAGATTATGGCAATAATAACTATCAGGGCTTTGTGTCTCTACATAGAGTCTTTGATTTTTCTGTAATTTTCCTCTTACTAAAAACATAAAATGAAAATTAATCAGATCTTTCTCATATTATGCGGCCAGATACAAAAGGCCACATAACATATAACCGTACTGATAGGAACAATCCACGATAGGTAAATTCACACACACAGAAAATGGAGTGGTAGTCAGGGACAGGGAGAGGCGGGATGGGGATTGACAGCTTAATGGCTAGAGAGTTGATGAAGCTGTTCGACCACTAGATGGTGGTAAGGGTTGCCCCATATTAAAAATGTACTTGATGCCACTGAATGGTAATTTTGAAAATATTAAAAACACTTTATTTTATACAAGGGATATTATTGAAAATAAAAGATGAAAAAATTTGAGGAGATGCAGGACAGAGACAAAAATGAGGAGAAGCACAGCGTCAAGGAAGGGCAAGAACAGATCTGGAGTGGGGACTGGTGAGGGTGTTTGTGGGAGCTCTGGAGCCAGGGCTCCCCTGGGTGCTGGTGTTTCTTCTAATTCTTCTGATGTTTCAGGAACGGTTATGTCAGGTTGCTCTAGCTCTACCTCTGGATCTTGATCTTTCTCCTGCTCTTTCTCTTGCTCTTTCTCCTGATCTTTCTCTTGATCTTTCTGTTGCTCCTGCTCTGGATCTTGCGTCTGATCTACCACTTGCTCTGGATCTTGCTCCTGCTCTACCTCTTGCTCTGGATCTTGCTCCTGCTCTACTTCTTGCTCTGGCTTGGGCTCTGGATCTTGCTCTCGCTCTGCCTCTGGCAGTGGAGGTGGAGCTGGAGCTGGAACTCGAGCCGAACATGGCAGCAGCTCTTGGGACAGTTGTTCAGCCTGGGCAGAAGCTGGAACTGGATAGACAACAATTGAAAATATCAATGTGAGTTTCTATGTCTCATCCAATGACACTGTCTTTCCAGAAGCCCAAGTCCAGAGGCCCAGCCTCAGGAAGTCTCCCCACACTGCAGAACACTGTATGATTGTTCTGAGTACTCAGTGCCCCTGTCCCCAGCCTGCTTCTGGAAACTCTGCTCAGTGTGGCCCAGCCCAGGCCCCTCCCCAAACCCGCACAGGCACCCACCCTCTTCCTCCTCACCCTCAGTCTCCGCCTCACTAGGCTCCAGGTGCTCCAGCTTCTCCAGCTGCGCCAGAAGAAGATCAGCCTTACGCTCCACCTCTGAACCTCGCATACTGATATGTACATAGGCCGAAAGAAACTTCAAAGAATGAAATTCAGGAGGCTCGTGGAAATCGGTGGAATAGAATTCCAGCCAGATCTTTAAGACAGAGGACATGGCACTGTGGGAGACAGGTGGGCAACAGCATCAGAGGCCTGGCCTATCCCTCTATGCTGCCCTCCCAAGGCTCCCCTGAGTGAGCTGCAGTCTAGTACCCTCTGCCCGTGCCTGTCCATAGACCAGCCCATCCAATGTCCACCCCCAGTATGGCAGTTCTGGCGCAAGATGGGCCTGGCAGCCAAGGAGGGGCTGGCAAAAGCCTCCATGGGAGGAGCCTTCAACCACTGATGTGACCACGTTTCCCTTCTTCAGGGAAACCTGACAACCTCCTCTGTCTGTGTCACTGCCCCGTCCCTGCTGGAATGACCTGTCCACCCCAGGAGGGTGCTGTCTGCTCTGGGCATTACTCACTGTCAAACAGGAGGTGTCCAGCAATATCTGATAAATGAGGAAACAGAGGGAGGCGCTGCTCCCCTGGCCTACCCAGGGCCCTTGGAAAAGCCCAAACTTGACCTCACACGTGAATGTACTGCCCAAGTGTCGGCATGAAAATCTGCATATCCTTTTCCCAGTGACAGCAATCTCTTGGCCCTGACCACACTCTGCACCCTCAGCACCAGCTGAGCATCCCCATGGAGGCTCCAGCCCCGAGTGTGAGCGGGATGCTCTGCACACCTCCTGCTCTGGCTCAGCACGGGCTCTGGGGGTGTGGGCAGGGCTGGGTGGGAGGGCGAGGGGATGGATTCTCTCTGGGCTCACTCTGCTCTC
Source organism: Cynocephalus volans (assembly GCF_027409185.1). Taxonomy (NCBI): domain Eukaryota; kingdom Metazoa; phylum Chordata; class Mammalia; order Dermoptera; family Cynocephalidae; genus Cynocephalus; species Cynocephalus volans. The sequence goes on along the minus strand of NC_084476.1, from coordinate 48,815,051 downwards.
CAACCTCTCGCACACCCTACGGTGCCTGGGACCACATCCCCAGCCGTCCTGACTCCTTTCCCTGCAGGGAAAGCCTTGAGACCTCAGCCCTGTTGCAGGAATCATAAGATGTGTGAGAGCCAGAGTTCTGCCAGCCCCCCACCAACACGCCCCCGCAGACCACAGGCAGTTGTGTGGAGATGGGAGCCCCTCCTTCTGCACCTAAACTCCACTTACCATTTTAGCTGCTCCAGGGATTCCCCATCCCCGTCACAATCAGAAATCATGTTTCAATACCTAGAAGAGGTCAGGAGTGTGTCAAATCTACCACATGGTGGCACTACCTGCTTCTCATGTCTACTGTGACTGTCTCACCTCTGACTAGAATGGAAGCCCAGGAGGGCAGGGAATGCAGTCTCCTCGGTTCATTGGATTATGGTCAGTGCCCAGAAAGGGACTGCACATAGTGTGGCTTCACGTATGATTGTTGAAGGAATGAACCCCAACCAACTTCTCCCAAGATATCTGGGTGCACCTGAAGCCGCTCTGCCCGCCTCTGGTCTCCCTGCTTTGAATTCACGCAGAAGCCTACAGATAGAATCTCAAATTTCCTGTAAAAATGTGAAAACAGTGAAGCCCAAGTCAACGAGGTCAGTGAGGAGGTGACAGAGACTTCCTCGTGGGGGTGTCAGGAATCCTGAATGAGGACGACCGTGGCCCCTCCAGCAGACCTTCCACAGGGCTAGACTCAGGAGCAGCACTTTCCATGGGGGACCCACTGGAGCTTGTTCCTGTGACCACCCACTGAACACAGGAGGAAACTGAGGCTCAGAGGGGTGTGGTGACAGTCCTAAGACTCACAGCTGGGAGGCGGCCTAGTGGCACTGTGTGATCCAGGGCCTGAGTGCTCACCTGAGGAAAAGCAGGTGCAGCACATGCCGGGGACTGGCAAAGTTCTTGTAGCTTGACAGAAACAGGTGGACATAAGATTGGTCACCACCCAAGACAGCAGGCACCAGGTGCTCCACCCGCTTCTTCAGGGTGCGTGCCGGGAGAGGCCACACCATGTGGGTGGCATCTGAGCTCAATGAAGATGTGTCTTCACTCTAGGACAGGACAGGGGAGAGATACACAGTGACACTACCGTGAACCCCAAGGAGGGCAGGGGCTGGAGGCCAGTCTTGACCCCAGGGAGGACATGAGAAGACAGTCTGAGGGCCCAGGGTTAATGGACAGGGTGGTGGTTGCCACCCCGGCAGTCCCCGTTCACCCTCCAGCCAGACCTGAGGTGTGAACACACCAGGACCAGCAGGTTTATAAACCCCCCACCCTCTGCCCCTGCCCTGGGAGGGTGTCCCATGTCCCCGTTCCCCACACACTCAGGAGGAGGGGGTGCAGTCACCCAGGGAGGCTCATAGTGCTGGCCTGGCCTTGCCCAACCTCCTCTGGGCCACCTGACATTACCTTTGGGGACCTCCTCCCAGACGGCCACAGGGGTCGAGGGCGAGGGCTGAACCAGCGCCGGAAGCATTGGACAAGCCTCTCAGCACAGGGCTTCCTGGGGCTACGGCCCCGGGACCTCGGGATACAGCACAACATCTCACTCTGCCTGTGGCCAAGTGAGCTGGGGAAGGGGCTGTGTATAGAATGTGGGTGCCAGGTTACCGAGTTCCGAGTTCTGTTGGGGTCTGTCGTCAAGGAAGTGAAGTCACTTCCTGATACCTCATTTCCTGAGCCCCTCCTCTGTGTTCAAGACTGCAAATGCCCCTCTGGGTACCTGTCTGCTGACCCTCCTTCCCCATGAACTCTCTCTATTGCCCACACTTCCACCAACACTGCCTGACCACACCCCTGTGCAAGGCCTGGGTGCAGCCAGCGTCACAGCTCGGAGGAGATACACGTAGGTTCATCCCCAGCTCCTGCTTCTTATCACTTTATGTGACCCTGGACAAGCCATTGTCACTCTCATGACCTCCCCAGTCTCCCCTTTTGCACAGTGGGGATCTTTCTAGCATCTTCTTCCTTGGGATGGCATCAGGCATGTGTGAGAAAACATCTCTGAAACCTATGGCCGGTGTCACATGCAGCTAATAAACAAGACTAGAGATAAAATCCACGACGGTGTGGAAGGTAGCATGGAATACGACTAACGACAGGTCTGGTTCCTGTCATATAATCTTGAAAATGTCACTTTTGCTCTTGGTCTGTTTTCCCTGTCTGCACCATGCGACAGTTGGAATTTCATGCATTCACATACTGCTTTCCTCCATAAAACCTCACAATGGCTTCGTGTGTATTTAGGTTTGGACTCAAGTGCCACATCTCTGTCTGTGTGGTTGGCGACTCCTCAGGGGCTCCCAGTGGTCCCCACCATCTGCTGCACACATCCTCACGTAATCCCCTGCCCTGCAGTGTGGACTGGACTTAGTGACTCACTTCTAACCAATACAGGATCAAAAGTGAGAAGGTGTCACTTTCTAAATGTCATTGTAACACGCCTGTCTCTAGAGTCTTGTGCTCTGTCTCCTCTGTTCTCTCTGTTTGTATCCACCATATGCCAAGCATGGTGCCGAGAGCTGGAGAAAGAGCTGATTCAGCTGCACCCTGGCTTGGGAGATGATCCCAGGATAAGAAAGAGGAGAAGACGTGCTATCGAGTGCCTGACATTCTAAGAGAGGAAAGTGATCTAGGAGGCCCTCAGAATATTCTAGATTAGGAAGCTACCTGAAGATGGTAGGAAATGAACACCATTTGCAGAGAAGAACCAGAGCCGTTTGGTCCATTCTATGCCTTTACTCAACCGTATGAAATATAGAATTAGTAGTTTATCAAATTGCGTAAAAAATGTCAACTGTTATTTACATATAAACAAAATTTATAGATTTATTTGGAAGAATTGATATATTTCCCCTACTTATTTTCTCATCTGTGAACATGTACATCTCTTCATTGTCTTCAGTTTGTTCGTTTTTTCAATAACATTTTACACTCAGTGTTTAGAAATCATGATTGTAAAAATGCACCCTAATTATTCATGCAAACCTTATGAATGAAAATTTGGGGTGTTTCCAACCCTTAGTAATAGGTATTGTCATATTAACAATCTTGTCGACACCTCACCTTATAATTTTTCAAGGTTACATATGATATAGATTCCAGAATATTGGGTTACAGTGTAAAATAGTAAATATCCAAGTATAATTTTGCTAAATTTTGCGAGTTTCTGCTCCTTATGGGCTCTACCATTTGCATTCCACCACAATGTATTATAATACCTGTATCCCCACAGTCTCACTAACAAGTTTGTTATCAAAAAATTAAATTTTGCAAATCTAATAGGTGAAGTCTTGTATATTTCAATATATTTTAAATGTATAGTTCTCTATGAGGGATTTTAAGCACCTAATTAAGTATTGATGCCAATTTAAATTTCCTTTTGTGTTCTTAGATTGTTCATATATTTTGTTCATTTTTATTTCATTTTGTTGGTCATTTCCATCTCATTTTTTCACACATCATTGTATTAATGATATTATCCTAGTTTAAGAGGTTTTTAATTTTTTTTGCTTTTTTTTTAATTGAAACATTATTGATCACCCATGTTAAGTATTATAGCTTGTAATTACTTTTTGTCGTGTCCTTTTGACCTAGTTGGTGGCATTTACCTTTTGTTTGAGTTTGCTTTGCTTTATTAATTGCTGCTATGCCATCCATGTTAACTGCTGCTACATTGGTAGCAGCATAATTTCACCAGTGATTTGAAATGCTATCTTTCTTAAATACTAAATTTCTATAAATCTTGGGTATCTCTTTGAATTCTCCATTCTTTTTCATTAGGTTTTATATTTACTTATAAACAAATTCCATATGGTCTTGATAATGAAGAATTTATAAAAAAATATTTTCGATCTCTGGTAGACTTACCCCTCCCTTTTGATTAGTTTCCTCATTTTTTTCTGATGAACGATTAATGTTTCATCAACATTTTATAATCATCTTATTTTGTTCTAGGTGAAGAAACAAATGAGACTATTTTTAATGTGATCATGACACACGTATAAAGTAACTTAGGAGAAAATAAAATCCTTAGGATCATGTGGCTTTCTGGCCAAGAAAATATCTCTGACATTTCTCTATCGTTTGTGTATGTATGTTTTAAGAGTGTTCTAATGCTTAAATCACGTAATTAAACAGGCTTTGTCGAGTTCTTGTTAGCTTTATGCCAAATATTTTAACAATTTTGTGGCTATTGAAAATGGAATCTTGATTTGCGTAATGTAATCTAGATAGTTATTGTTATTACATAAGACATTTATTAATTTTATATGTGAATTTTTCTAAATCGCAACATGTAAATTTTATTTTAGTAAGTCGTCTTGTTTGTAATAGGTTTTTAATGAATTCTTTTTGATTTACTAAATTCACAATACATTCACATAACACATTTTTCTCTATCTTGAGATATACAAATACGTATGGTCAAATCTTATTTTATCTAGTGTTTTGATATTTATGAGTCTTACATTTTCTCAAAAGTAGTTTTGGCTTCTGTGGAAATTATTATGTGTTTTTCTTTCTTCTAATGCTTAATACTTTTGCAAAATATTGAAGTTAGTAATTCATTTCAGATTTATTTTTGTGAACGGTACCTAGCAAAAGCATAACTGGATTTAATTTCCAAATAAATAATATTTCAATCCCTGTAATGATGAAGTGCTTTCCCCTAAGTAATCTGAATCCTTTCCACATATACCAGAATCTGTTTCAAAATTCAAACTTTTATTCCCCTGAACTATTCGCTTATTCTTTGCCAATCTCATGCACTTTCAAGTATGTTCCTTTGCAATACATTTTATTGGACGGAGCAAATTACCTCTTTGTTTTTATTATTATTGTTCTTCTTATGTCTTGAACATTTTGGGGGCCATTTTTCCACATAATTTTTTTCATATTAACTTTGAGGTTATTTGACAAGTCCCGTAAACATCACTCTTTGGAATTTTTCAAGTTTAGCTTTATTGAATCTATTGATTAACATAGGGAGAATACATATATATGTGGCGTAACTTCCTAGCATCACTGCTGCCCGGCACATGGACACACGTGGGCATTTTGGTAGGAGCTGCTGAGTGGCTCCTGCGACAGGGGTATCAATGGACACATCTCCTGGGGCATCTGCTGGGACTTCTTCTTCCTTCATTCTCACAAGAGCTGGTGGTCACCAGACATACAGACCTGCCCATCTGATGGGGCAAATGCTATCTGAATAGTGAGTAAATTTCGGTGCATAATCATTAGGGAGGCCGCGGATGTCTGACATTTACTGGCCATGTGAATTGCTTCCCTGTGGAACTGCAGGAATATGTCCTTTGTCCCTATGGATAAATGAGAACTCTTTGTACAACTAGGATGCATACTACCCTTTCTCTGCCCATGAAGAATTTTCCAGTCTGGGGTTTGTCTTTTCACCTTTTGACATTATTCTGGTTTTTGTTCGGACCAGGAAAAGTCAGCATTTTCCTCAGTGGCTTCTGGCTCTCTGGTCATTCAACAGTAGTTCCTATTTCAAGATTATGGCAATAATAACTATCAGGGCTTTGTGTCTCTACATAGAGTCTTTGATTTTTCTGTAATTTTCCTCTTACTAAAAACATAAAATGAAAATTAATCAGATCTTTCTCATATTATGCGGCCAGATACAAAAGGCCACATAACATATAACCGTACTGATAGGAACAATCCACGATAGGTAAATTCACACACACAGAAAATGGAGTGGTAGTCAGGGACAGGGAGAGGCGGGATGGGGATTGACAGCTTAATGGCTAGAGAGTTGATGAAGCTGTTCGACCACTAGATGGTGGTAAGGGTTGCCCCATATTAAAAATGTACTTGATGCCACTGAATGGTAATTTTGAAAATATTAAAAACACTTTAATTTATACAAGGGATATTATTGAAAATAAAAGATGAAAAAATTTGAGGAGATGCAGGACAGAGACAAAAATGAGGAGAAGCACAGCGTCAAGGAAGGGCAAGAACAGATCTGGAGTGGGGACTGGTGAGGGTGTTTGTGGGAGCTCTGGTGCCAGGGCTCCCCTGGGTGCTGGTGTTTCTTCTAATTCTTCTGATGATTCAGGAACGGTTATGTCAGGTTGCTCTAGCTCTACCTCTGGATCTTGATCTTTCTCCTGCTCTTTCTCTTGCTCTTTCTCCTGATCTTTCTCTTGATCTTTCTGTTGCTCCTGCTCTGGATCTTGCGTCTGATCTACCACTTGCTCTGGATCTTGCTCCTGCTCTACCTCTTGCTCTGGATCTTGCTCCTGCTCTACTTCTTGCTCTGGCTTGGGCTCTGGATCTTGCTCTCACTCTGCCTCTGGCAGTGGAGGTGGAGCTGGAGCTGGAACTCGAGCCGAACATGGCAGCAGATCTTGGGACAGTTGTTCAGCCTGGGCAGAAGCTGGAACTGGATAGACAACAATTGAAAATATCAATGTGAGTTTCTATGTCTCATCCAATGACACTGTCTTTCCAGAAGCCCAAGTCCAGAGGCCCAGCCTCAGGAAGTCTCCCCACACTGCAGAACACTGTATGATTGTTCTGAGTACTCAGTGCCCCTGTCCCCAGCCTGCTTCTGGAAACTCTGCTCTGTGTGGCCCAGCCCAGGCCCCTCCCCAAAACCGCACAGGCACCCACCCTCTTCCTCCTCACCCTCAGTCTCCGCCTCACTAGGCTCCAGGTGCTCCAGCTTCTCCAGCTGCGCCAGAAGAAGATCAGCCTTACGCTCCACCTCTGAACCTCGCATACTGATATGTACATAGGCCGAAAGAAACTTCAAAGAATGAAATTCAGGAGGCTCGTGGAAATCGGTGGAATAGAATTCCAGCCAGATCTTTAAGACAGAGGACATGGCACTGTGGGAGACAGGTGGGCAACAGCATCAGAAGCCTGGCCTATCCCTGTATGCTGCCCTCCCAAGGCTCCCCTGAGTGAGCTGCAGTCTTGTACCCTCTGCCCGTGCCTGTCCATAGACCAGCCCATCCAATGTCCACCCCCAGTATGGCAGTTCTGGCACAAGATGGGCCTGGCAGCCAAGGAGGGGCTGGCAAAAGCCTCCATGGGAGGAGCCTTCAACCACTGATGTGACCACGTTTCCCTTCTTCAGGGAAACCTGACAAACTCCTCTGTCTGTGTCACTGCCCCCATCCCTGCTGGAATGACCTGTCCACCCCAGGAGGGTGCTGTCTGCTCTGGGCATTACTCACTGGCACACAGGAGGTGTCCAGCAATATCTGATAAATGAGGAAACAGAGGGAGGCGCTGCTCCCCTGGCCTACCCAGGGCCCTTGGAAAAGCTCAAACTTGACCTCACACGTGAATGTACTGCCCAAGTGTCTGCATGAAAATCTGCATATCCTTTTTCCAGTGACAGCAATCTCTTGGCCCTGACCACACTCTGCACCCTCAGCACCAGCTGAGCATCCCCATGGTGGCTCCAGCCCCGAGTGTGAGCGGGATGCTCTGCACACCTCCTGCTCTGGCTCAGCACGGGCTCTGGGGGTGTGGGCAGGGCTGGGTGGGAGGGCGAGGGGATGGATTCTCTCTGGGCTCACTCTGCTCTCCAACCTCTCGCACACCCTACGGTGCCTGGGACCACATCCCCAGCCGTCCTGACTCCTTTCCCTGCAGGGAAAGCCTTGAGACCTCAGCCCTGTAGCAGGAATCATAAGATGTGTGAGAGCCAGAGTTCTGCCAGCCCCCCACCAACACGCCCCCGCAGACCACAGGCAGTTGTGTGGAGATGGGAGCCCCTCCTTCTGCACCTAAACTCCACTTACCATTTTAGCTGCTCCAGGGATTCCCCATCCCCGTCACAATCAGAAATCATGTTTCCATACCTAGAAGAGGTCAGGAGTGTGTCAAATCTACCACATGGTGGCACTACCTGCTTCTCATGTCTACTGTGACTGTCTCACCTCTGACTAGAATGGAAGCCCAGGAGGGCAGGGAATGCAGTCTCCTCGGTTCATTGGATTATGGTCAGTGCCCAGAAAGGGACTGCACATAGTGTGGCTTCACGTATGATTGTTGAAGGAATGAACCCCAACCAACTTCTCCCAAGATATCTGGGTGCACCTGAAGCCGCTCTGCCCGCCTCTGGTCTCCCTGCTTTGAATTCACGCAGAAGCCTACAGATAGAATCTCAAATTTCCTGTAAAAATGTGAAAACAGTGAAGCCCAAGTCAACGAGGTCAGTGAGGAGGTGACAGAGACTTCCTCGTGGGGGTGTCAGGAATCCTGAATGAGGACGACCGTGGCCCCTCCAGCAGACCTTCCACAGGGCTAGACTCAGGAGCAGCACTTTCCATGGGGGACCCACTGGAGCTTGTTCCTGTGACCACCCACTGAACACAGGAGGAAACTGAGGCTCAGAGGGGTGTGGTGACAGTCCTAAGACTCACAGCTGGGAGGCGGCCTAGTGGCACTGTGTGATCCAGGGCCTGAGTGCTCACCTGAGGAAAAGCAGGTGCAGCACATGCCGGGGACTGGCAAAGTTCTTGTAGCTTGACAGAAACAGGTGGACATAAGATTGGTCACCACCCAAGACAGCAGGCACCAGGTGCTTCACCCGCTTCTTCAGGGTGCGTGCCGGGAGAGGCCACACCATGTGGGTGGCATCTGAGCTCAATGAAGATGTGTCTTCACTCTAGGACAGGACAGGGGAGAGATACACAGTGACACTACCGTGAACCCCAAGGAGGGCAGGGGCTGGAGGCCAGTCTTGACCCCAGGGAGGACATGAGAAGACAGTCTGAGGGCCCAGGGTTAATGGACAGGGTGGTGGTTGCCACCCCGGCAGTCCCCGTTCACCCTCCAGCCAGACCTGAGGTGTGAACACACCAGGACCAGCAGGTTTATAAACCCCCCACCCTCTGCCCCTGCCCTGGGAGGGTGTCCCATGTCCCCGTTCCCCACACACTCAGGAGGAGGGGGTGCAGTCACCCAGGGAGGCTCATAGTGCTGGCCTGGCCTTGCCCAACCTCCTCTGGGCCACCTGACATTACCTTTGGGGACCTCCTCCCAGACGGCCACAGGGGTCGAGGGCAAGGGCTGAACCAGCGCCGGAAGCATTGGACAAGCCTCTCAGCACAGGGCTTCCTGGGGCTACGGCCCCGGGACCTCGGGATACAGCACAACATCTCACTCTGCCTGTGGCCAAGTGAGCTGGGGAAGGGGCTGTGTATAGAATGTGGGTGCCAGGTTACCGAGTTCCGAGTTCTGTTGGGGTCTGTCGTCAAGGAAGTGAAGTCACTTCCTGATACCTCATTTCCTGAGCCCCTCCTCTGTGTTCAAGACTGCAAATGCCCCTCTGGGTACCTGTCTGCTGACCCTCCTTCCCCATGAACTCTCTCTATTGCCCACACTTCCACCAACACTGCCTGACCACACCCCTGTGCAAGGCCTGGGTGCAGCCAGCGTCACAGCTCGGAGGAGATACACGTAGGTTCATCCCCAGCTCCTGCTTCTTATCACTTTATGTGACCCTGGACAAGCCATTGTCACTCTCATGACCTCCCCAGTCTCCCCTTTTGCACAGTGGGGATCTTTCTAGCATCTTCTTCCTTGGGATGGCATCAGGCATGTGTGAGAAAACATCTCTGAAACCTATGGCCGGTGTCACATGCAGCTAATAATCAAGACTAGAGATAAAATCCACGACGGTGTGGAAGGTAGCATGGAATACGACTAACGACAGGTCTGGTTCCTGTCATATAATCTTGAAAATGTCACTTTTGCTCTTGGTCTGTTTTCCCTGTCTGCACCATGCGACAGTTGGAATTTCATGCATTCACATACTGCTTTCCTCCATAAAACCTCACAATGGCTACGTGTGTATTTAGGTTTGGACTCAAGTGCCATATCTCTGTCTGTGTGGTTGGCGACTCCTCAGGGGCTCCCAGTGGTCCCCACCATCTGCTGCACACATCCTCACGTAATCCCCTGCCCTGCAGTGTGGACTGGACTTAGTGACTCACTTCTAACCAATACAGGATCAAAAGTGAGAAGGTGTCACTTTCTAAATGTCATTGTAACACGCCTGTCTCTAGAGTCTTGTGCTCTGTCTCCTCTGTTCTCTCTGTTTGTATCCACCATATGCCAAGCATGGTGCCGAGAGCTGGAGAAAGAGCTGATTCAGCTGCACCCTGGCTTGGGAGATGATCCCAGGATAAGAAAGAGGAGAAGACGTGCTATCGAGTGCCTGACATTCTAAGAGAGGAAAGTGATCTAGGAGGCCCTCAGAATATTCTAGATTAGGAAGCTACCTGAAGATGGTAGGAAATGAACACCATTTGCAGAGAAGAACCAGAGCCGTTTGGTCCATTCTATGCCTTTACTCAACCGTATGAAATATAGAATTAGTAGTTTATCAAATTGCGTAAAAAATGTCAACTGTTATTGACATATAAACAAAATTTATAGATTTATTTGGAAGAATTGATATATTTTCCCTACTTATTTTCTCAACTGTGAACATGTACAACTCTTCATTGTCTTCAGTTTGTTCGTTTATTCAATAACATTTTACACTCAGTGTTTAGAAATCATGATTGTAAAAATGCACCCTAATTATTCATGCAAACCTTATGAATGAAAATTTGGGGTGTTTCCAACCCTTAGTAATAGGTATTGTCATATGAACAATCTTGTCGACACCTCACCTTATAATTTTTCAAGGTTACATATGATATAGATTCCAGAATATTGGGTTACAGTGTAAAATAGTAAATATCCAAGTATAATTTTGCTAAATTTTGCGAGTTTCTGCTCCTTATGGGCTCTACCATTTGCATTCCACCACAATGTATTATAATACCTGTATCCCCACAGTCTCACTAACAAGTTTGTTATCAAAAAATTAAATTTTGCAAATCTAATAGGTGAAGTCTTGTATATTTCAATATATTTTAAATGTATAGTTCTCTATGAGGGATTTTAAGCACCTAATTAAGTATTGATGCCAATTTAAATTTCCTTTTGTGTTCTTGGATTGTTCATATATTTTGTTCATTTTTATTTCATTTTGTTGGTCATTTCCATCTCATTTTTTCACACATCATTGTATTAATGATATTATCCTAGTTTAAGAGGTTTTTAATTTTTTTTGCTTTTTTTTTAATTGAAACATTATTGATCACCCATGTTAAGTATTATAGCTTGTAATTACTTTTTGTCGTGTCCTTTTGACCTAGTTGGTGGCATTTACCTTTTGTTTGAGTTTGCTTTGCTTTATTAATTGCTGCTATGCCATCCATGTTAACTGCTGCTACATTGGTAGCAGCATAATTTCACCAGTGATTTGAAATGCTATCTTTCTTAAATACTAAATTTCTATAAATCTTGGGTATCTCTTTGAATTCTCCATTCTTTTTCATTAGGTTTTATATTTACTTATAAACAAATTCCATATGGTCTTGATAATGAAGAATTTATAAAAAAATATTTTCGATCTCTGGTAGACTTACCCCTCCCTTTTGATTTGTTTCCTCATTTTTTTCTGATGAACGATTAATGTTTCATCAACATTTTATAATCATCTTATTTTGTTCTAGGTGAAGAAACAAATGAGACTATTTTTAATGTGATCATGACGCACGTATAAAGTAACTTAGGAGAAAATAAAATCCTTAGGATCATGTGGCTTTCTGGCCAAGAAAATATCTCTGACATTTCTCTATCGTTTGTGTATGTATGTTTTAAGAGTGTTCTAATGCTTAAATCACGTAATTAAACAGGCTTTGTCGAGTTCTTGTTAGCTTTATGCCAAATATTTTAACAATTTTGTGGCTATTGAAAATGGAATCTTGATTTGCGTAATGTAATCTAGATAGTTATTGTTATTACATAAGACATTTATTAATGTTATATGTGAATTTTTCTAAATCGCAACATGTAAATTTTATTTTAGTAAGTCGTCTTGTTTGTAATAGGTTTTTAATGAATTCTTTTTGATTTTCTAAATTCACAATACATTCACATAACACATTTTTCTCTATCTTGAGATATACAAATACGTATGGTCAAATCTTATTTTATCTAGTGTTTTGATATTTATGAGTCTTACATATTCTCAAAAGTAGTTTTGGCTTCTGTGGAAATTATTATGTGTTTTTCTTTCTTCTAATGCTTAATACTTTTGCAAAATATGGAAGTTAGTAATTCATTTCAGATTTATTTTTGTGAACGGTACCTAGCAAAAGCATAACTGGATTTAATTTCCAAATAAATAATATTTCAATCCCTGTAATGATGAAGTGCTTTCCCCTAAGTAATCTGAATCCTTTCCACATATACCAGAATCTGTTTCAAAATTCAAACTTTTATTCCCCTGAACTATTCGCTTATTCTTTGCCAATCTCATGCACTTTCAAGTATGTTCCTTTGCAATACATTTTATTGGACGGAGCAAATTACCTCTTTAATTTTTATTATTATTGTTCTTCTTATGTCTTGAACATTTTGGGGGCCATTTTTGCACATAAATTTTTTCATATTAACTTTGAGGTTATTTGACAAGTCCCGTAAACATCACTCTTTGGAATTTTTCAAGTTTAGCTTTATTGAATCTATTGATTAACATAGGGAGAATACATATATATGTGGCGTAACTTCCTAGCATCACTGCTGCCCGGCACATGGACACACGTGGGCATTTTGGTAGGAGCTGCTGAGTGGCTCCTGCGACAGGGGTATCAATGGACACATCTCCTGGGGCATCTGCTGGGACTTCTTCTTCCTTCATTCTCACAAGAGCTGGTGGTCACCAGACATACAGACCTGCCCATCTGATGGGGCAAATGCTATCTGAATAGTGAGTAAATTTCGGTGCATAATCATTAGGGAGGCCGCGGATGTCTGACATTTACTGGCCATGTGAATTGCTTCCCTGTGGAACTGCAGGAATATGTCCTTTGTCCCTATGGATAAATGAGAACTCTTTGTACAACTAGGATGCATACTACCCTTTCTCTGCCCATGAAGAATTTTCCAGTCTGGGGTTTGTCTTTTCACCTTTTGACATTATTCTGGATTTTGTTCGGACCAGGAAAAGTCAGCATTTTCCTCAGTGGCTTCTGGCTCTCTGGTCATTCAACAGTAGTTCCTATTTCAAGATTATGGCAATAATAACTATCAGGGCTTTGTGTCTCTACATAGAGTCTTTGATTTTTCTGTAATTTTCCTCTTACTAAAAACATAAAATGAAAATTAATCAGATCTTTCTCATATTATGCGGCCAGATACAAAAGGCCACATAACATATAACCGTACTGATAGGAACAATCCACGATAGGTAAATTCACACACACAGAAAATGGAGTGGTAGTCAGGGACAGGGAGAGGCGGGATGGGGATTGACAGCTTAATGGCTAGAGAGTTGATGAAGCTGTTCGACCACTAGATGGTGGTAAGGGTTGCCCCATATTAAAAATGTACTTGATGCCACTGAATGGTAATTTTGAAAATATTAAAAACACTTTATTTTATACAAGGGATATTATTGAAAATAAAAGATGAAAAAATTTGAGGAGATGCAGGACAGAGACAAAAATGAGGAGAAGCACAGCGTCAAGGAAGGGCAAGAACAGATCTGGAGTGGGGACTGGTGAGGGTGTTTGTGGGAGCTCTGGAGCCAGGGGTCCCCTGGGTGCTGGTGTTTCTTCTAATTCTTCTGATGTTTCAGGAACGTTTATGTCAGGTTGCTCTAGCTCTACCTCTGGATCTTGATCTTTCTCCTGCTCTTTCTCTTGCTCTTTCTCCTGATCTTTCTCTTGATCTTTCTGTTGCTCCTGCTGTGGATCTTGCGTCTGATCTACCTCTTGCTCTGGATCTTGCTCATGCTCTACTTCTTGCTCTGGCTTAGGCTCTGGATCTTGCTCTCGCTCTGCCTCCGGCAGTGGAATTGGAGCTGGAGCTGGAACTCGAGCCGAACATGGCAGCAGCTCTTGGGACAGTTGTTCAGCCTGGGCAGGAGTTGGAACTGGATAGACAACAATTGAAAATATCAATGTGAGTTTCTATGTCTCATCCAATGACACTGTCTTTCCAGAAGCCCAAGTCCAGAGGCCCAGCCTCAGGAAGTCTCCCCACACTGCAGAACACTGTATGATTGTTCTGAGTACTCAGTGCCCCTGTCCCCAGCCTGCTTCTGGAAACTCTGTTCTGTGTGGCCCAGCCCAGGCCCCTCTCCAAACCCGCACAGGCACCCACCCTCTTCCTCCTCACCCTCAGTCTCTGCCTCACTAGGCTCCAGGTGCTCCAGCTTCTCCAGCTGCGCCAGAAGAAGATCAGCCTTACGCTCCACCACTGAACCTCGCATACTGATATGTACATAGGCCGAAAGAAACTTCAAAGAATGAAATTCAGGAGGCTCGTGGAAATCGGTGGAATAGAATTCCAGCCAGATCTTTAAGACAGAGGACATGGCACTGTGGGAGACAGGTGGGCAACAGCATCAGAGGCCTGGCCTATCCCTCTATGCTGCCCTCCCAAGGCTCCCCTGAGTGAGCTGCAGTCTAGTACCCTCTGCCCATGCCTGTCCATAGACCAGCCCATCCAATGTCCACCCCCAGTATGGCAGTTCTGGCGCAAGATGGGCCTGGCAGCCAAGGAGGGGCTGGCAAAAGCCTCCATGGGAGGAGCCTTCAACCACTGATGTGACCACGTTTCCCTTCTTCAGGGAAACCTGACAACCTCCTCTGTCTGTGTCACTGCCCCGTCCCTGCTGGAATGACCTGTCCACCCCAGGAGGGTGCTGTCTGCTCTGGGCATTACTCACTGTCAAACAGGAGGTGTCCAGCAATATCTGATAAATGAGGAAACAGAGGGAGGCGCTGCTCCCCTGGCCTACCCAGGGCCCTTGGAAAAGCCCAAACTTGACCTCACACGTGAATGTACTGCCCAAGTGTCGGCATGAAAATCTGCATATCCTTTTCCCAGTGACAGCAATCTCTTGGCCCTGACCACACTCTGCACCCTCAGCACCAGCTGAGCATCCCCATGGAGGCTCCAGCCCCGAGTGTGAGCGGGATGCTCTGCACACCTCCTGCTCTGGCTCAGCACGGGCTCTGGGGGTGTGGGCAGGGCTGGGTGGGAGGGCGAGGGGATGGATTCTCTCTGGGCTCACTCTGCTCTCCAGCCTCTCCCACACCCTACGGTGCCTGGGACCACATCCCCAGCCGTCTTGACTCCTTTCCCTGCAGGGAAAGCCTTGAGCCCTCAGCCCTGTAGCAGGAATCATAAGATGTGTGAGAGCCAGAGTTCTGCCAGCCCCCCACCCACACGCCCCCGCAGAATACACGCAGTTGTGTGGAGATGGGAGCCCCTCCTTCTGCACCTAAACTCCACTTACCATTTTAGCTGCTCCAGGGATTCCCCATCCCCGTCACAATCAGAAATCATGTTTCCATACCTAGAAGAGGTCAGGAGTGTGTCAAATCTACCACATGGTGGCACTACCTGCTTCTCATGTCTACTGTGACTGTCTCACCTCTGACTAGATTGGAAGCCCAGGAGGGCAGGGAATGCAGTCTCCTCGGTTCATTGGATTATGGTCAGTGCCCAGAAAGAGACTGCACATAGTGTGGCATCACGTATGATTGTTGAAGGAATGAACCCCAACCAACTCCTCCCAAGATATCTGGGTGCACCTGAAGCCGCACTGCCCGCCTCTGGTCTCCCTGCTTTGAATTCACGCAGAAGCCTACAGATAGAATCTCAAATTTCCTGTAAAAATGTGAAAACAGTGAAGCCCAAGTCAACGAGGTCAGTGAGGGGGTGACAGAGACTTCCTCGTGGGGGTTTCAGGAATCCTGAATGAGGACGACCGCGGCCCCTCCAGCAGACCTTCCACAGGGCTGGACTCAGGAGCAGCACTTTCCATGGGGGACCCACTGGAGCTTGTTCCTGTGACCACCCACTGAACACAGGAGGAAACTGAGGCTCAGAGGGGTGTGGTGACAGTCCTAAGACTCACAGCTGGGAGGCGGCCTAGTGGCACTGTGTGATCCAGGGCCTGAGTGCTCACCTGAGGAAAAGCAGGTGCAGCACATGCCGGGGACTGGCAACGTTCTTGTAGCTTGACAGAAACAGGTGGACATAAGATTGGTCACCACCCAAGACAGCAGGCACCAGGTGCTCCACCCGCTTCTTCAGGGTGCGTGCCGGGAGAGGCCACACCATGTGGGTGGCATCTGAGCTCAATGAAGATGTGTCTTCACTCTAGGACAGGACAGGGGAGAGATACACAGTGACAGTACCGTGAACCCCAAGGAGGGCAGGGGCTGGAGGCCAGTCTTGACCCCAGGGAGGACATGAGAAGACAGCCTGAGGGCCCAGGGTTAATGGACAGGGTGGTGGTTGCCACCCCGGCAGTCCCCGTTCACCCTCCAGCCAGACCTGAGGTGTGAACACACCAGGACCAGCAGGTTTATAAACCCCCCACCCTCTGCCCCTGCCCTGGGAGGGTGTCCCATGTCCCCGTTCCCCACACACTCAGGAGGAGGGGGTGCAGTCACCCAGGGAGGCTCATAGTGCTGGCCTGGCCTTGCCCAACCTCCTCTGGGCCACCTGACATTACCTTTGGGGACCTCCTCCCAGACGGCCACAGGGGTCGAGGGCGAGGGCTGAACCAGCGCCGGAAGCATTGGACAAGCCTCTCAGCACAGGGCTTCCTGGGGCTACGGCCCCGGGACCTCGGGATACAGCACAACATCTCACTCTGCCTGTGGCCAAGTGAGCTGGGGAAGGGGCTGTGTATAGAATGTGGGTGCCAGGTTACCGAGTTCCGAGTTCTGTTGGGGTCTGTCGTCAAGGAAGTGAAGTCACTTCCTGATACCTCATTTCCTGAGCCCCTCCTCTGTGTTCAAGACTGCAAATGCCCCTCTGGGTACCTGTCTGCTGACCCTCCTTCCCCATGAACTCTCTCTATTGCCCACACTTCCACCAACACTGCCTGACCACACCCCTGTGCAATGCCTGGGTGCAGCCAGCGTCACAGCTCGGAGGAGATACACGTAGGTTCATCCCCAGCTCCTGCTTCTTATCACTTTATGTGACCCTGGACAAGCCATTGTCACTCTCATGACCTCCCCAGTCTCCCCTTTTGCACAGTGGGGATCTTTCTAGCATCTTCTTCCTAGGGATGGCATCAGGCATGTGTGAGAAAACATCTCTGAAACCTATGGCCGGTGTCACATGCAGCTAATAAACAAGACTAGAGATAAAATCCACGACGGTGTGGAAGGTAGCATGGAATACGACTAACGACAGGTCTGGTTCCTGTCATATAATCTTGAAAATGTCACTTTTGCTCTTGGTCTGTTTTCCCTGTCTGCACCATGCGACAGTTGGAATTTCATGCATTCACATACTGCTTTCCTCCATAAAACCTCACAATGGCTTCGTGTGTATTTAGGTTTGGGCTCAAGTGCCACATCTCTGTCTGTGTGGTTGGCGACTCCTCAGGGGCTCCCAGTGGTCCCCACCATCTGCTGCACACATCCTCACGTAATCCCTTGCCCTGCAGTGTGGACTGGACTTTGTGACTCACTTCTAACCAATACAGGATCAAAAGTGAGAAGGTGTCACTTTCTAAATGTCATTGTAACACGCCTGTCTCTAGAGTCTTGTGCTCTGTCTCCTCTGTTCTCTCTGTTTGTATCCACCATATGCCAAGCATGGTGCCGAGAGCTGGAGAAAGAGCTGATTCAGCTGCACCCTGGCTTGGGAGATGATCCCAGGATAAGAAAGAGGAGAAGACGTGCTATCGAGTGCCTGACATTCTAAGAGAGGAAAGTGATCTAGGAGGCCCTCAGAATATTCTAGATTAGGAAGCTACCTGAAGATGGTAGGAAATGAACACCATTTGCAGAGAAGAACCAGAGCCGTTTGGTCCATTCTATGCCTTTACTCAACCGTATGAAATATAGAATTAGTAGTTTATCAAATTGCGTAAAAAATGTCAACTGTTATTGACATATAAACAAAATTTATAGATTTATTTGGAAGAATTGATATATTTTCCCTACTTATTTTCTCATCTGTGAACATGTACATCTCTTCATTGTCTTCAGTTTGTTCGTTTTTTCAATAACATTTTACACTCAGTGTTTAGAAATCATGATTGTAAAAATGCACCCTAATTATTCATGCAAACCTTATGAATGAAAATTTGGGGTGTTTCCAACCCTTAGTAATAGGTATTGTCATATTAACAATCTTGTCGACACCTCACCTTATAATTTTTCAAGTTTACATATGATATAGATTCCAGAATATTGGGTTACAGTGTAAAATAGTAAATATCCAAGTATAATTTTGCTAAATTTTGCGAGTTTCTGCTCCTTATGGGCTCTACCATTTGCATTCCACCACAATGTATTATAATACCTGTATCCCCACAGTCTCACTAACAAGTTTGTTATCAAAAAATTAAATTTTGCAAATCTAATAGGTGAAGTCTTGTATATTTCAATATATTTTAAATGTTTAGTTCTCTATGAGGGATTTTAAGCACCTAATTAAGTATTGATGCCAATTTAAATTTCCTTTTGTGTTCTTAGATTGTTCATATATTTTGTTCATTTTTATTTCATTTTGTTGGTCATTTCCATCTCATTTTTTCACACATCATTGTATTAATGATATTATCCTAGTTTAAGAGGTTTTTAATTTTTTTTGCTTTTTTTTTAATTGAAACATTATTGATCACCCATTTTAAGTATTAGAGCTTGTAATTACTTTTTGTCGTGTCCTTTTGACCTAGTTGGTGGCATTTACCTTTTGTTTGAGTTTGCTTTGCTTTATTAATTGCTGCTATGCCATCCATGTTAACTGCTGCTACATTAGTAGCAGCATAATTTCACCAGTGATTTGAAATGCTATCTTTCTTAAATACTAAATTTCTATAAATCTTGGGTATCTCTTTGAATTCTCCATTCTTTTTCATTAGGTTTTATATTTACTTATAAACAAATTCCATATGGTCTTGATAATGAAGAATTTATAAAAAAATATTTTCGATCTCTGGTAGACTTACCCCTCCCTTTTGATTTGTTTCCTCATTTTTTTCTGATGAACGATTAATGTTTCATCAACATTTTATAATCATCTTATTTTCTTCTAGGTGAAGAAACAAATGAGACTATTTTTAATGTGATCATGACACACGTATAAAGTAACTTAGGAGAAAATAAAATCCTTAGGATCATGTGGCTTTCTGGCCAAGAAAATATCTCTGACATTTCTCTATCGTTTGTGTATGTATGTTTTAAGAGTGTTCTAATGCTTAAATCACGTAATTAAACAGGCTTTGTCGAGTTCTTGTTAGCTTTATGCCAAATATTTTAACAATTTTGTGGCTATTGAAAATGGAATCTTGATTTGCGTAATGTAATCTAGATAGTTATTGTTATTACATAAGACATTTATTAATTTTATATGTGAATTTTTCTAAATCGCAACATGTAAATTTTATTTTAGTAAGTCGTCTTGTTTGTAATAGGTTTTTAATGAATTCTTTTTGATTTTCTAAATTCACAATACATTCACATAACACATTTTTCTCTATCTTGAGATATACAAATACGTATGGTCAAATCTTATTTTATCTAGTGTTTTGATATTTATGAGTCTTACATTTTCTCAAAAGTAGTTTTGGCTTCTGTGGAAATTATTATGTGTTTTTCTTTCTTCTAATGCTTAATACTTTTGCAAAATATTGAAGTTAGTAATTCATTTCAGATTTATTTTTGTGAACGGTACCTAGCAAAAGCATAACTGGATTTAATTTCCAAATAAATAATATTTCAATCCCTGTAATGATGAAGTGCTTTCCCCTAAGTAATCTGAATCCTTTCCACATATACCAGAATCTGTTTCAAAATTCAAACTTTTATTCCCCTGAACTATTCGCTTATTCTTTGCCAATCTCATGCACTTTCAAGTATGTTCCTTTGCAATACATTTCATTGGACGGAGCAAATTACCTCTTTGTTTTTATTATTATTGTTCTTCTTATGTCTTGAACATTTTGGGGGCCATTTTTCCACATAATTTTTTTCATATTAACTTTGAGGTTATTTGACAAGTCCCCTAAACATCACTCTTTGGAATTTTTCAAGTTTAGCTTTATTGAATCTATTGATTAACATAGGGAGAATACATATATAGGTGGCGTAACTTCCTAGCATCACTGCTGCCCGGCACATGGACACACGTGGGCATTTTGGTAGGAGCTGCTGAGTGGCTCCTGCGACAGGGGTATCAATGGACACATCTCCTGGGGCATCTGCTGGGACTTCTTCTTCCTTCATTCTCACAAGAGCTGGTGGTCACCAGACATACAGACCTGCCCATCTGATGGGGCAAATGCTATCTGAATAGTGAGTAAATTTCGGTGCATAATCATTAGGGAGGCCGCGGATGTCTGACATTTACTGGCCATGTGAATTGCTTCCCTGTGGAACTGCAGGAATATGTCCTTTGTCCCTATGGATAAATGAGAACTCTTTGTACAACTAGGATGCATACTACCCTTTCTCTGCCCATGAAGAATTTTCCAGTCTGGGGTTTGTCTTTTCACCTTTTGACATTATTCTGGTTTTTGTTCGGACCAGGAAAAGTCAGCATTTTCCTCAGTGGCTTCTGGCTCTCTGGTCATTCAACAGTAGTTCCTATTTCAAGATTATGGCAATAATAACTATCAGGGCTTTGTGTCTCTACATAGAGTCTTTGATTTTTCTGTAATTTTCCTCTTACTAAAAACATAAAATGAAAATTAATCAGATCTTTCTCATATTATGCGGCCAGATACAAAAGGCCACATAACATATAACCGTACTGATAGGAAAAATCCACGATAGGTAAATTCACACACACAGAAAATGGAGTGGTAGTCAGGGACAGGGAGAGGCGGGATGGGGATTGACAGCTTAATGGCTAGAGAGTTGATGAAGCTGTTCGACCACTAGATGGTGGTAAGGGTTGCCCCATATTAAAAATGTACTTGATGCCACTGAATGGTAATTTTGAAAATATTAAAAACACTTTAATTTATACAAGGGATATTATTGAAAATAAAAGATGAAAAAATTTGAGGAGATGCAGGACAGAGACAAAAATGAGGAGAAGCACAGCGTCAAGGAAGGGCAAGAACAGATCTGGAGTGGGGACTGGTGAGGGTGTTTGTGGGAGCTCTGGAGCCAGGGCTCCCCTGGGTGCTGGTGTTTCTTCTAATTCTTCTGATGATTCAGGAACGGTTATGTCAGGTTGCTCTAGCTCTACCTCTGGATCTTGATCTTTCTCCTGCTCTTTCTCTTGCTCTTTCTCCTGATCTTTCTCTTGATCTTTCTGTTGCTCCTGCTCTGGATCTTGCGTCTGATCTACCACTTGCTCTGGATCTTGCTCCTGCTCTACCTCTTGCTCTGGATCTTGCTCATGCTCTACTTCTTGCTCTGGCTTAGGCTCTGGATCTTGCTCTCGCTCTGCCTCCGGCAGTGGAATTGGAGCTGGAGCTGGAACTCGAGCCGAACATGGCAGCAGCTCTTGGGACAGTTGTTCAGCCTGGGCAGGAGTTGGATCTGGATAGACAACAATTGAAAATATCAATGTGAGTTTCTATGTCTCATCCAATGACACTGTCTTTCCAGAAGCCCAAGTCCAGAGGCCCAGCCTCAGGAAGTCTCCCCACACTGCAGAACACTGTATGATTGTTCTGAGTACTCAGTGCCCCTGTCCCCAGCCTGCTTCTGGAAACTCTGCTCTGTGTGGCCCAGCCCAGGCCCCTCCCCAAACCCGCACAGGCACCCACCCTCTTCCTCCTCACCCTCAGTCTCTGCCTCACTAGGCTCCAGGTGCTCCAGCTTCTCCAGCTGCGCCAGAAGAAGATCAGCCTTACGCTCCACCACTGAACCTCGCATACTGATATGTACATAGGCCGAAAGAAACTTCAAAGAATGAAATTCAGGAGGCTCGTGGAAATCGGTGGAATAGAATTCCAGCCAGATCTTTAAGACAGAGGACATGGCACTGTGGGAGACAGGTGGGCAACAGCATCAGAGGCCTGGCCTATCCCTCTATGCTGCCCTCCCAAGGCTCCCCTGAGTGAGCTGCAGTCTAGTACCCTCTGCCCGTGCCTGTCCATAGACCAGCCCATCCAATGTCCACCCCCAGTATGGCAGTTCTGGCGCAAGATGGGCCTGGCAGCCAAGGAGGGGCTGGCAAAAGCCTCCATGGGAGGAGCCTTCAACCACTGATGTGACCACGTTTCCCTTCTTCAGGGAAACCTGACAACCTCCTCTGTCTGTGTCACTGCCCCGTCCCTGCTGGAATGACCTGTCCACCCCAGGAGGGTGCTGTCTGCTCTGGGCATTACTCACTGTCAAACAGGAGGTGTCCAGCAATATCTGATAAATGAGGAAACAGAGGGAGGCGCTGCTCCCCTGGCCTACCCAGGGCCCTTGGAAAAGCCCAAACTTGACCTCACACGTGAATGTACTGCCCAAGTGTCGGCATGAAAATCTGCATATCCTTTTCCCAGTGACAGCAATCTCTTGGCCCTGACCACACTCTGCACCCTCAGCACCAGCTGAGCATCCCCATGGAGGCTCCAGCCCCGAGTGTGAGCGGGATGCTCTGCACACCTCCTGCTCTGGCTCAGCACGGGCTCTGGGGGTGTGGGCAGGGCTGGGTGGGAGGGCGAGGGGATGGATTCTCTCTGGGCTCACTCTGCTCTCCAGCCTCTCCCACACCCTACGGTGCCTGGGACCACATCCCCAGCCGTCTTGACTCCTTTCCCTGCAGGGAAAGCCTTGAGCCCTCAGCCCTGTAGCAGGAATCATAAGATGTGTGAGAGCCAGAGTTCTGCCAGCCCCCCACCCACACGCCCCCGCAGAATACACGCAGTTGTGTGGAGATGGGAGCCCCTCCTTCTGCACCTAAACTCCACTTACCATTTTAGCTGCTCCAGGGATTCCCCATCCCCGTCACAATCAGAAATCATGTTTCCATACCTAGAAGAGGTCAGGAGTGTGTCAAATCTACCACATGGTGGCACTACCTGCTTCTCATGTCTACTGTGACTGTCTCACCTCTGACTAGATTGGAAGCCCAGGAGGGCAGGGAATGCAGTCTCCTCGGTTCATTGGATTATGGTCAGTGCCCAGAAAGAGACTGCACATAGTGTGGCATCACGTATGATTGTTGAAGGAATGAACCCCAACCAACTCCTCCCAAGATATCTGGGTGCACCTGAAGCCGCACTGCCCGCCTCTGGTCTCCCTGCTTTGAATTCACGCAGAAGCCTACAGATAGAATCTCAAATTTCCTGTAAAAATGTGAAAACAGTGAAGCCCAAGTCAACGAGGTCAGTGAGGGGGTGACAGAGACTTCCTCGTGGGGGTGTCAGGAATCCTGAATGAGGACGACCGCGGCCCCTCCAGCAGACCTTCCACAGGGCTGGACTCAGGAGCAGCACTTTCCATGGGGGACCCACTGGAGCTTGTTCCTGTGACCACCCACTGAACACAGGAGGAAACTGAGGCTCAGAGGGGTGTGGTGACAGTCCTAAGACTCACAGCTGGGAGGCGGCCTAGTGGCACTGTGTGATCCAGGGCCTGAGTGCTCACCTGAGGAAAAGCAGGTGCAGCACATGCCGGGGACTGGCAACGTTCTTGTAGCTTGACAGAAACAGGTGGACATAAGATTGGTCACCACCCAAGACAGCAGGCACCAGGTGCTCCACCCGCTTCTTCAGGGTGCGTGCCGGGAGAGGCCACACCATGTGGGTGGCATCTGAGCTCAATGAAGATGTGTCTTCACTCTAGGACAGGACAGGGGAGAGATACACAGTGACAGTACCGTGAACCCCAAGGAGGGCAGGGGCTGGAGGCCAGTCTTGACCCCAGGGAGGACATGAGAAGACAGCCTGAGGGCCCATGGTTAATGGACAGGGTGGTGGTTGCCACCCCGGCAGTCCCCGTTCACCCTCCAGCCAGACCTGAGGTGTGAACACACCAGGACCAGCAGGTTTATAAACCCCCCACCCTCTGCCCCTGCCCTGGGAGGGTGTCCCATGTCCCCGTTCCCCACACACTCAGGAGGAGGGGGTGCAGTCACCCAGGGAGGCTCATAGTGCTGGCCTGGCCTTGCCCAACCTCCTCTGGGCCACCTGACATTACCTTTGGGGACCTCCTCCCAGACGGCCACAGGGGTCCAGGGCGAGGGCTGAACCAGCGCCGGAAGCATTGGACAAGCCTCTCAGCACAGGGCTTCCTGGGGCTACGGCCCCGGGACCTCGGGATACAGCACAACATCTCACTCTGCCTGTGGCCAAGTGAGCTGGGGAAGGGGCTGTGTATAGAATGTGGGTGCCAGGTTACCGAGTTCCGAGTTCTGTTGGGGTCTGTCGTCAAGGAAGTGAAGTCACTTCCTGATACCTCATTTCCTGAGCCCCTCCTCTGTGTTCAAGACTGCAAATGCCCCTCTGGGTACCTGTCTGCTGACCCTCCTTCCCCATGAACTCTCTCTATTGCCCACACTTCCACCAACACTGCCTGACCACACCCCTGTGCAATGCCTGGGTGCAGCCAGCGTCACAGCTCGGAGGAGATACACGTAGGTTCATCCCCAGCTCCTGCTTCTTATCACTTTATGTGACCCTGGACAAGCCATTGTCACTCTCATGACCTCCCCAGTCTCCCCTTTTGCACAGTGGGGATCTTTCTAGCATCTTCTTCCTAGGGATGGCATCAGGCATGTGTGAGAAAACATCTCTGAAACCTATGGCCGGTGTCACATGCAGCTAATAAACAAGACTAGAGATAAAATCCACGACGGTGTGGAAGGTAGCATGGAATACGACTAACGACAGGTCTGGTTCCTGTCATATAATCTTGAAAATGTCACTTTTGCTCTTGGTCTGTTTTCCCTGTCTGCACCATGCGACAGTTGGAATTTCATGCATTCACATACTGCTTTCCTCCATAAAACCTCACAATGGCTTCGTGTGTATTTAGGTTTGGGCTCAAGTGCCACATCTCTGTCTGTGTGGTTGGCGACTCCTCAGGGGCTCCCAGTGGTCCCCACCATCTGCTGCACACATCCTCACGTAATCCCTTGCCCTGCAGTGTGGACTGGACTTTGTGACTCACTTCTAACCAATACAGGATCAAAAGTGAGAAGGTGTCACTTTCTAAATGTCATTGTAACACGCCTGTCTCTAGAGTCTTGTGCTCTGTCTCCTCTGTTCTCTCTGTTTGTATCCACCATATGCCAAGCATGGTGCCGAGAGCTGGAGAAAGAGCTGATTCAGCTGCACCCTGGCTTGGGAGATGATCCCAGGATAAGAAAGAGGAGAAGACGTGCTATCGAGTGCCTGACATTCTAAGAGAGGAAAGTGATCTAGGAGGCCCTCAGAATATTCTAGATTAGGAAGCTACCTGAAGATGGTAGGAAATGAACACCATTTGCAGAGAAGAACCAGAGCCGTTTGGTCCATTCTATGCCTTTACTCAACCGTATGAAATATAGAATTAGTAGTTTATCAAATTGCGTAAAAAATGTCAACTGTTATTGACATATAAACAAAATTTATAGATTTATTTGGAAGAATTGATATATTTTCCCTACTTATTTTCTCATCTGTGAACATGTACATCTCTTCATTGTCTTCAGTTTGTTCGTTTTTTCAATAACATTTTACACTCAGTGTTTAGAAATCATGATTGTAAAAATGCACCCTAATTATTCATGCAAACCTTATGAATGAAAATTTGGGGTGTTTCCAACCCTTAGTAATAGGTATTGTCATATTAACAATCTTGTCGACACCTCACCTTATAATTTTTCAAGGTTACATATGATATAGATTCCAGAATATTGGGTTACAGTGTAAAATAGTAAATATCCAAGTATAATTTTGCTAAATTTTGCGAGTTTCTGCTCCTTATGGGCTCTACCATTTGCATTCCACCACAATGTATTATAATACCTGTATCCCCACAGTCTCACTAACAAGTTTGTTATCAAAAAATTAAATTTTGCAAATCTAATAGGTGAAGTCTTGTATATTTCAATATATTTTAAATGTTTAGTTCTCTATGAGGGATTTTAAGCACCTAATTAAGTATTGATGCCAATTTAAATTTCCTTTTGTGTTCTTAGATTGTTCATATATTTTGTTCATTTTTATTTCATTTTGTTGGTCATTTCCATCTCATTTTTTCACACATCATTGTATTAATGATATTATCCTAGTTTAAGAGGTTTTTAATTTTTTTTGCTTTTTTTTTAATTGAAACATTATTGATCACCCATTTTAAGTATTAGAGCTTGTAATTACTTTTTGTCGTGTCCTTTTGACCTAGTTGGTGGCATTTACCTTTTGTTTGAGTTTGCTTTGCTTTATTAATTGCTGCTATGCCATCCATGTTAACTGCTGCTACATTAGTAGCAGCATAATTTCACCAGTGATTTGAAATGCTATCTTTCTTAAATACTAAATTTCTATAAATCTTGGGTATCTCTTTGAATTCTCCATTCTTTTTCATTAGGTTTTATATTTACTTATAAACAAATTCCATATGGTCTTGATAATGAAGAATTTATAAAAAAATATTTTCGATCTCTGGTAGACTTACCCCTCCCTTTTGATTTGTTTCCTCATTTTTTTCTGATGAACGATTAATGTTTCATCAACATTTTATAATCATCTTATTTTGTTCTAGGTGAAGAAACAAATGAGACTATTTTTAATGTGATCATGACACACGTATAAAGTAACTTAGGAGAAAATAAAATCCTTAGGATCATGTGGCTTTCTGGCCAAGAAAATATCTCTGACATTTCTCTATCGTTTGTGTATGTATGTTTTAAGAGTGTTCTAATGCTTAAATCACGTAATTAAACAGGCTTTGTCGAGTTCTTGTTAGCTTTATGCCAAATATTTTAACAATTTTGTGGCTATTGAAAATGGAATCTTGATTTGCGTAATGTAATCTAGATAGTTATTGTTATTACATAAGACATTTATTAATTTTATATGTGAATTTTTCTAAATCGCAACATGTAAATTTTATTTTAGTAAGTCGTCTTGTTTGTAATAGGTTTTTAATGAATTCTTTTTGATTTTCTAAATTCACAATACATTCACATAACACATTTTTCTCTCTCTTGAGATATACAAATACGTATGGTCAAATCTTATTTTATCTAGTGTTTTGATATTTATGAGTCTTACATTTTCTCAAAAGTAGTTTTGGCTTCTGTGGAAATTATTATGTGTTTTTCTTTCTTCTAATGCTTAATACTTTTGCAAAATATTGAAGTTAGTAATTCATTTCAGATTTATTTTTGTGAACGGTACCTAGCAAAAGCATAACTGGATTTAATTTCCAAATAAATAATATTTCAATCCCTGTAATGATGAAGTGCTTTCCCCTAAGTAATCTGAATCCTTTCCACATATACCAGAATCTGTTTCAAAATTCAAACTTTTATTCCCCTGAACTATTCGCTTATTCTTTGCCAATCTCATGCACTTTCAAGTATGTTCCTTTGCAATACATTTTATTGGACGGAGCAAATTACCTCTTTGTTTTTATTATTATTGTTCTTCTTATGTCTTGAACATTTTGGGGGCCATTTTTCCACATAATTTTTTTCATATTAACTTTGAGGTTATTTGACAAGTCCCCTAAACATCACTCTTTGGAATTTTTCAAGTTTAGCTTTATTGAATCTATTGATTAACATAGGGAGAATACATATATAGGTGGCGTAACTTCCTAGCATCACTGCTGCCCTGCACATGGACACACGTGGGCATTTTGGTAGGAGCTGCTGAGTGGCTCCTGCGACAGGGGTATCAATGGACACATCTCCTGGGGCATCTGCTGGGACTTCTTCTTCCTTCATTCTCACAAGAGCTGGTGGTCACCAGACATACAGACCTGCCCATCTGATGGGGCAAATGCTATCTGAATAGTGAGTAAATTTCGGTGCATAATCATTAGGGAGGCCGCGGATGTCTGACATTTACTGGCCATGTGAATTGCTTCCCTGTGGAACTGCAGGAATATGTCCTTTGTCCCTATGGATAAATGAGAACTCTTTGTACAACTAGGATGCATACTACCCTTTCTCTGCCCATGAAGAATTTTCCAGTCTGGGGTTTGTCTTTTCACCTTTTGACATTATTCTGGTTTTTGTTCGGACCAGGAAAAGTCAGCATTTTCCTCAGTGGCTTCTGGCTCTCTGGTCATTCAACAGTAGTTCCTATTTCAAGATTATGGCAATAATAACTATCAGGGCTTTGTGTCTCTACATAGAGTCTTTGATTTTTCTGTAATTTTCCTCTTACTAAAAACATAAAATGAAAATTAATCAGATCTTTCTCATATTATGCGGCCAGATACAAAAGGCCACATAACATATAACCGTACTGATAGGAAAAATCCACGATAGGTAAATTCACACACACAGAAAATGGAGTGGTAGTCAGGGACAGGGAGAGGCGGGATGGGGATTGACAGCTTAATGGCTAGAGAGTTGATGAAGCTGTTCGACCACTAGATGGTGGTAAGGGTTGCCCCATATTAAAAATGTACTTGATGCCACTGAATGGTAATTTTGAAAATATTAAAAACACTTTAATTTATACAAGGGATATTATTGAAAATAAAAGATGAAAAAATTTGAGGAGATGCAGGACAGAGACAAAAATGAGGAGAAGCACAGCGTCAAGGAAGGGCAAGAACAGATCTGGAGTGGGGACTGGTGAGGGTGTTTGTGGGAGCTCTGGAGCCAGGGCTCCCCTGGGTGCTGGTGTTTCTTCTAATTCTTCTGATGATTCAGGAACGGTTATGTCAGGTTGCTCTAGCTCTACCTCTGGATCTTGATCTTTCTCCTGCTCTTTCTCTTGCTCTTTCTCCTGATCTTTCTCTTGATCTTTCTGTTGCTCCTGCTCTGGATCTTGCGTCTGATCTACCACTTGCTCTGGATCTTGCTCCTGCTCTACCTCTTGCTCTGGATCTTGCTCATGCTCTACTTCTTGCTCTGGCTTAGGCTCTGGATCTTGCTCTCGCTCTGCCTCCGGCAGTGGAATTGGAGCTGGAGCTGGAACTCGAGCCGAACATGGCAGCAGCTCTTGGGACAGTTGTTCAGCCTGGGCAGGAGTTGGAACTGGATAGACAACAATTGAAAATATCAATGTGAGTTTCTATGTCTCATCCAATGACACTGTCTTTCCAGAAGCCCAAGTCCAGAGGCCCAGCCTCAGGAAGTCTCCCCACACTGCAGAACACTGTATGATTGTTCTGAGTACTCAGTGCCCCTGTCCCCAGCCTGCTTCTGGAAACTCTGCTCTGTGTGGCCCAGCCCAGGCCCCTCCCCAAACCCGCACAGGCACCCACCCTCTTCCTCCTCACCCTCAGTCTCTGCCTCACTAGGCTCCAGGTGCTCCAGCTTCTCCAGCTGCGCCAGAAGAAGATCAGCCTTACGCTCCACCACTGAACCTCGCATACTGATATGTACATAGGCCGAAAGAAACTTCAAAGAATGAAATTCAGGAGGCTCGTGGAAATCGGTGGAATAGAATTCCAGCCAGATCTTTAAGACAGAGGACATGGCACTGTGGGAGACAGGTGGGCAACAGCATCAGAGGCCTGGCCTATCCCTCTATGCTGCCCTCCCAAGGCTCCCCTGAGTGAGCTGCAGTCTAGTACCCTCTGCCCGTGCCTGTCCATAGACCAGCCCATCCAATGTCCACCCCCAGTATGGCAGTTCTGGCGCAAGATGGGCCTGGCAGCCAAGGAGGGGCTGGCAAAAGCCTCCATGGGAGGAGCCTTCAACCACTGATGTGACCACGTTTCCCTTCTTCAGGGAAACCTGACAACCTCCTCTGTCTGTGTCACTGCCCCGTCCCTGCTGGAATGACCTGTCCACCCCAGGAGGGTGCTGTCTGCTCTGGGCATTACTCACTGTCAAACAGGAGGTGTCCAGCAATATCTGATAAATGAGGAAACAGAGGGAGGCGCTGCTCCCCTGGCCTACCCAGGGCCCTTGGAAAAGCCCAAACTTGACCTCACACGTGAATGTACTGCCCAAGTGTCGGCATGAAAATCTGCATATCCTTTTCCCAGTGACAGCAATCTCTTGGCCCTGACCACACTCTGCACCCTCAGCACCAGCTGAGCATCCCCATGGAGGCTCCAGCCCCGAGTGTGAGCGGGATGCTCTGCACACCTCCTGCTCTGGCTCAGCACGGGCTCTGGGGGTGTGGGCAGGGCTGGGTGGGAGGGTGAGGGGATGGATTCTCTCTGGGCTCACTCTGCTCTCCAGCCTCTCGCACACCCTACGGTGCCTGGGACCACATCCCCAGCCGTCTTGACTCCTTTCCCTGCAGGGAAAGCCTTGAGCCCTCAGCCCTGTAGCAGGAATCATAAGATGTGTGAGAGCCAGAGTTCTGCCAGCCCCCCACCCACACGCCCCCGCAGAATACACGCAGTTGTGTGGAGATGGGAGCCCCTCCTTCTGCACCTAAACTCCACTTACCATTTTAGCTGCTCCAGGGATTCCCCATCCCCGTCACAATCAGAAATCATGTTTCCATACCTAGAAGAGGTCAGGAGTGTGTCAAATCTACCACATGGTGGCACTACCTGCTTCTCATGTCTACTGTGACTGTCTCACCTCTGACTAGATTGGAAGCCCAGGAGGGCAGGGAATGCAGTCTCCTCGGTTCATTGGATTATGGTCAGTGCCCAGAAAGAGACTGCACATAGTGTGGCATCACGTATGATTGTTGAAGGAATGAACCCCAACCAACTCCTCCCAAGATATCTGGGTGCACCTGAAGCCGCACTGCCCGCCTCTGGTCTCCCTGCTTTGAATTCACGCAGAAGCCTACAGATAGAATCTCAAATTTCCTGTAAAAATGTGAAAACAGTGAAGCCCAAGTCAACGAGGTCAGTGAGGGGGTGACAGAGACTTCCTCGTGGGGGTGTCAGGAATCCTGAATGAGGACGACCGCGGCCCCTCCAGCAGACCTTCCACAGGGCTGGACTCAGGAGCAGCACTTTCCATGGGGGACCCACTGGAGCTTGTTCCTGTGACCACCCACTGAACACAGGAGGAAACTGAGGCTCAGAGGGGTGTGGTGACAGTCCTAAGACTCACAGCTGGGAGGCGGCCTAGTGGCACTGTGTGATCCAGGGCCTGAGTGCTCACCTGAGGAAAAGCAGGTGCAGCACATGCCGGGGACTGGCAACGTTCTTGTAGCTTGACAGAAACAGGTGGACATAAGATTGGTCACCACCCAAGACAGCAGGCACCAGGTGCTCCACCCGCTTCTTCAGGGTGCGTGCCGGGAGAGGCCACACCATGTGGGTGGCATCTGAGCTCAATGAAGATGTGTCTTCACTCTAGGACAGGACAGGGGAGAGATACACAGTGACACTACCGTGAACCCCAAGGAGGGCAGGGGCTGGAGGCCAGTCTTGACCCCAGGGAGGACATGAGAAGACAGCCTGAGGGCCCATGGTTAATGGACAGGGTGGTGGTTGCCACCCCGGCAGTCCCCGTTCACCCTCCAGCCAGACCTGAGGTGTGAACACACCAGGACCAGCAGGTTTATAAACCCCCCACCCTCTGCCCCTGCCCTGGGAGGGTGTCCCATGTCCCCGTTCCCCACACACTCAGGAGGAGGGGGTGCAGTCACCCAGGGAGGCTCATAGTGCTGGCCTGGCCTTGCCCAACCTCCTCTGGGCCACCTGACATTACCTTTGGGGACCTCCTCCCAGACGGCCACAGGGGTCGAGGGCGAGGGCTGAACCAGCGCCGGAAGCATTGGACAAGCCTCTCAGCACAGGGCTTCCTGGGGCTACGGCCCCGGGACCTCGGGATACAGCACAACATCTCACTCTGCCTGTGGCCAAGTGAGCTGGGGAAGGGGCTGTGTATAGAATGTGGGTGCCAGGTTACCGAGTTCCGAGTTCTGTTGGGGTCTGTCGTCAAGGAAGTGAAGTCACTTCCTGATACCTCATTTCCTGAGCCCCTCCTCTGTGTTCAAGACTGCAAATGCCCCTCTGGGTACCTGTCTGCTGACCCTCCTTCCCCATGAACTCTCTCTATTGCCCACACTTCCACCAACACTGCCTGACCACACCCCTGTGCAAGGCCTGGGTGCATCCAGCGTCACAGCTCGGAGGAGATACACGTAGGTTCATCCCCAGCTCCTGCTTCTTATCACTTTATGTGACCCTGGACAAGCCATTGTCACTCTCATGACCTCCCCAGTCTCCCCTTTTGCACAGTGGGGATCTTTCTAGCATCTTCTTCCTAGGGATGGCATCAGGCATGTGTGAGAAAACATCTCTGAAACCTATGGCCGGTGTCACATGCAGCTAATAAACAAGACTAGAGATAAAATCCACGACGGTGTGGAAGGTAGCATGGAATACGACTAACGACAGGTCTGGTTCCTGTCATATAATCTTGAAAATGTCACTTTTGCTCTTGGTCTGTTTTCCCTGTCTGCACCATGCGACAGTTGGAATTTCATGCATTCACATACTGCTTTCCTCCATAAAACCTCACAATGGCTTCGTGTGTATTTAGGTTTGGACTCAAGTGCCACATCTCTGTCTGTGTGGTTGGCGACTCCTCAGGGGCTCCCAGTGGTCCCCACCATCTGCTGCACACATCCTCACGTAATCCCCTGCCCTGCAGTGTGGACTGGACTTAGTGACTCACTTCTAACCAATACAGGATCAAAAGTGAGAAGGTGTCACTTTCTAAATGTCATTGTAACACGCCTGTCTCTAGAGTCTTGTGCTCTGTCTCCTCTGTTCTCTCTGTTTGTATCCACCATATGCCAAGCATGGTGCCGAGAGCTGGAGAAAGAGCTGATTCAGCTGCACCCTGGCTTGGGAGATGATCCCAGGATAAGAAAGAGGAGAAGACGTGCTATCGAGTGCCTGACATTCTAAGAGAGGAAAGTGATCTAGGAGGCCCTCAGAATATTCTAGATTAGGAAGCTACCTGAAGATGGTAGGAAATGAACACCATTTGCAGAGAAGAACCAGAGCCGTTTGGTCCATTCTATGCCTTTACTCAACCGTATGAAATATAGAATTAGTAGTTTATCAAATTGCGTAAAAAATGTCAACTGATATTTACATATAAACAAAATTTATAGATTTATTTGGAAGAATTGATATATTTCCCCTACTTATTTTCTCATCTGTGAACATGTACATCTCTTCATTGTCTTCAGTTTGTTCGTTTTTTCAATAACATTTTACACTCAGTGTTTAGAAATCATGATTGTAAAAATGCACCCTAATTATTCATGCAAACCTTATGAATGAAAATTTGGGGTGTTTCCAACCCTTAGTAATAGGTATTGTCATATGAACAATCTTGTCGACACCTCACCTTATAATTTTTCAAGGTTACATATGATATAGATTCCAGAATATTGGGTTACAGTGTAAAATAGTAAATATCCAAGTATAATTTTGCTAAATTTTGCGAGTTTCTGCTCCTTATGGGCTCTACCATTTGCATTCCACCACAATGTATTATAATACCTGTATCCCCACAGTCTCACTAACAAGTTTGTTATCAAAAAATTAAATTTTGCAAATCTAATAGGTGAAGTCTTGTATATTTCAATATATTTTAAATGTATAGTTCTCTATGAGGGATTTTAAGCACCTAATTACGTATTGATGCCAATTAAAATTTCCTTTTGTGTTCTTAGATTGTTCATATATTTTGTTCATTTTTATTTCATTTTGTTGGTCATTTCCATCTCATTTTTTCACACATCATTGTATTAATGATATTATCCTAGTTTAAGAGGTTTTTAATTTTTTTTGCTTTTTTTTTAATTGAAACATTATTGATCACCCATTTTAAGTATTATAGCTTGTAATTACTTTCTGTCGTGTCCTTTTGACCTATTTGGCGGCATTAACCTTCTGTTTGTGTTTGCTTTGCTTTTATTAATTGCTGCTATGTCATCCATGTTAACTGCTGCTACATTACTAGCAGCATAATTTCACCAGTGATTTGAAATGCTATCTTTCTTAAATACTAAATTTCTATAAATCTAGGGTATCTCTTTGAATTCTCCATTCTTTTTCATTAGGTTTTATATTTACTTATAAACAAATTCCATATGGTCTTGATAATGAAGAATTTATAAAAAAATATTTTCGATCTCTGGTAGACTTACCCCTCCCTTTTGATTAGTTTCCTCATTTTTTTCTGATGAACGATTAATGTTTCATCAACATTTTATAATCATCTTATTTTGTTCTAGGTGAAGAAACAAATGAGACTATTTTTAATGTGATCATGACACACGTATAAAGTAATTTAGGAGAAAATAAAATCCTAAGGATCATGTGGCTTTCTGGCCAAGAAAATATCTCTGACATTTCTCTATCGTTTGTGTATGTATGTTTTAAGAGTGTTCTAATGCTTAAATCACGTAATTAAACAGGCTTTGTCGAGTTCTTGTTAGCTTTATGCCAAATATTTTAACAATTTTGTGGCTATTGAAAATGGAATCTTGATTTGCGTAATGTAATCTAGATAGTTATTGTTATTACATAAGACATTTATTAATTTTATATGTGAATTTTTCTAAATCGCAACATGTAAATTTTATTTTAGTAAGTCGTCTTGTTTGTAATAGGTTTTTAATGAATTCTTTTTGATTTTCTAAATTCACAATACATTCACATAACACATTTTTCTCTATCTTGAGATATACAAATACGTATGGTCAAATCTTATTTTATCTAGTGTTTTGATATTTATGAGTCTTACATTTTCTCAAAAGTAGTTTTGGCTTCTGTGGAAATTATTATGTGTTTTTCTTTCTTCTAATGCTTAATACTTTTGCAAAATATTGAAGTTAGTAATTCATTTCAGATTTATTTTTGTGAACGGTACCTAGCAAAAGCATAACTGGATTTAATTTCCAAATAAATAATATTTCAATCCCTGTAATGATGAAGTGCTTTCCCCTAAGTAATCTGAATCCTTTCCACATATACCAGAATCTGTTTCAAAATTCAAACTTTTATTCCCCTGAACTATTCGCTTATTCTTTGCCAATCTCATGCACTTTCAAGTATGTTCCTTTGCAATACATTTTATTGGACGGAGCAAATTACCTCTTTGTTTTTATTATTATTGTTCTTCTTATGTCTTGAACATTTTGGGGGCCATTTTTCCACATAATTTTTTTCATATTAACTTTGAGGTTATTTGACAAGTCCCGTAAACATCACTCTTTGGAATTTTTCAAGTTTAGCTTTATTGAATCTATTGATTAACATAGGGAGAATACATATATATGTGGCGTAACTTCCTAGCATCACTGCTGCCCGGCACATGGACACACGTGGGCATTTTGGTAGGAGCTGCTGAGTGGCTCCTGCGACAGGGGTATCAATGGACACATCTCCTGGGGCATCTGCTGGGACTTCTTCTTCCTTCATTCTCACAAGAGCTGGTCGTCACCAGACATACAGACCTGCCCATCTGATGGGGCAAATGCTATCTGAATAGTGAGTAAATTTCGGTGCATAATCATTAGGGAGGCCGCGGATGTCTGACATTTACTGGCCATGTGAATTGCTTCCCTGTGGAACTGCAGGAATATGTCCTTTGTCCCTATGGATAAATGAGAACTCTTTGTACAACTAGGATGCATACTACCCTTTCTCTGCCCATGAAGAATTTTCCAGTCTGGGGTTTGTCTTTTCACCTTTTGACATTATTCTGGTTTTTGTTCGGACCAGGAAAAGTCAGCATTTTCCTCAGTGGCTTCTGGCTCTCTGGTCATTCAACAGTAGTTCCTATTTCAAGATTATGGCAATAATAACTATCAGGGCTTTGTGTCTCTACATAGAGTCTTTGATTTTTCTGTAATTTTCCTCTTACTAAAAACATAAAATGAAAATTAATCAGATCTTTCTCATATTATGCGGCCAGATACAAAAGGCCACATAACATATAACCGTACTGATAGGAAAAATCCACGATAGGTAAATTCACACACACAGAAAATGGAGTGGTAGTCAGGGACAGGGAGAGGCGGGATGGGGATTGACAGCTTAATGGCTAGAGAGTTGATGAAGCTGTTCGACCACTAGATGGTGGTAAGGGTTGCCCCATATTAAAAATGTACTTGATGCCACTGAATGGTAATTTTGAAAATATTAAAAACACTTTATTTTATACAAGGGATATTATTGAAAATAAAAGATGAAAAAATTTGAGGAGATGCAGGACAGAGACAAAAATGAGGAGAAGCACAGCGTCAAGGAAGGGCAAGAACAGATCTGGAGTGGGGACTGGTGAGGGTGTTTGTGGGAGCTCTGGAGCCAGGGGTCCCCTGGATGCTGGTGTTTCTTCTAATTCTTCTGATGTTTCAGGAACGTTTATGTCAGGTTGCTCTAGCTCTACCTCTGGATCTTGATCTTTCTCCTGCTCTTTCTCTTGCTCTTTCTCCTGATCTTTCTCTTGATCTTTCTGTTACTCCTGCTCTGGATCTTGCGTCTGATCTACCTCTTGCTCTGGATCTTGCTCATGCTCTACTTCTTGCTCTGGCTTAGGCTCTGGATCTTGCTCTCGCTCTGCCTCCGGCAGTGGAATTGGAGCTGGAGCTGGAACTCGAGCCGAACATGGCAGCAGCTCTTGGGACAGTTGTTCAGCCTGGGCAGGAGTTGGAACTGGATAGACAACAATTGAAAATATCAGTGTGAGTTTCTATGTCTCATCCAATGACACTGTCTTTCCAGAAGCCCAAGTCCAGAGGCCCAGCCTCAGGAAGTCTCTCCACACTGCAGAACACTGTATGATTGTTCTGAGTACTCAGTGCCCCTGTCCCCAGCCTGCTTCTGGAAACTCTGCTCTGTGTGGCCCAGCCCAGGCCCCTCCCCAAACCCGCACAGGCACCCACTCTCTT
Organism: Cynocephalus volans; assembly: GCF_027409185.1. NCBI lineage: Eukaryota > Metazoa > Chordata > Mammalia > Dermoptera > Cynocephalidae > Cynocephalus > Cynocephalus volans. The sequence continues at coordinate 48,778,027 of NC_084476.1, read as the reverse complement.
CCTCCTCACCCTCAGTCTCTGCCTCACTAGGCTCCAGGTGCTCCAGCTTCTCCAGCTGCGCCAGAAGAAGATCAGCCTTACGCTCCACCACTGAACCTCGCATACTGATATGTACATAGGCCGAAAGAAACTTCAAAGAATGAAATTCAGGAGGCTCGTGGAAATCGGTGGAATAGAATTCCAGCCAGATCTTTAAGACAGAGGACATGGCACTGTGGGAGACAGGTGGGCAACAGCATCAGAGGCCTGGCCTATCCCTCTATGCTGCCCTCCCAAGGCTCCCCTGAGTGAGCTGCAGTCTAGTACCCTCTGCCCGTGCCTGTCCATAGACCAGCCCATCCAATGTCCACCCCCAGTATGGCAGTTCTGGCGCAAGATGGGCCTGGCAGCCAAGGAGGGGCTGGCAAAAGCCTCCATGGGAGGAGCCTTCAACCACTGATGTGACCACGTTTCCCTTCTTCAGGGAAACCTGACAACCTCCTCTGTCTGTGTCACTGCCCCGTCCCTGCTGGAATGACCTGTCCACCCCAGGAGGGTGCTGTCTGCTCTGGGCATTACTCACTGTCAAACAGGAGGTGTCCAGCAATATCTGATAAATGAGGAAACAGAGGGAGGCGCTGCTCCCCTGGCCTACCCAGGGCCCTTGGAAAAGCCCAAACTTGACCTCACACGTGAATGTACTGCCCAAGTGTCGGCATGAAAATCTGCATATCCTTTTCCCAGTGACAGCAATCTCTTGGCCCTGACCACACTCTGCACCCTCAGCACCAGCTGAGCATCCCCATGGAGGCTCCAGCCCCGAGTGTGAGCGGGATGCTCTGCACACCTCCTGCTCTGGCTCAGCACGGGCTCTGGGGGTGTGGGCAGGGCTGGGTGGGAGGGCGAGGGGATGGATTCTCTCTGGGCTCACTCTGCTCTCCAGCCTCTCCCACACCCTACGGTGCCTGGGACCACATCCCCAGCCGTCTTGACTCCTTTCCCTGCAGGGAAAGCCTTGAGCCCTCAGCCCTGTAGCAGGAATCATAAGATGTGTGAGAGCCAGAGTTCTGCCAGCCCCCCACCCACACGCCCCCGCAGAATACACGCAGTTGTGTGGAGATGGGAGCCCCTCCTTCTGCACCTAAACTCCACTTACCATTTTAGCTGCTCCAGGGATTCCCCATCCCCGTCACAATCAGAAATCATGTTTCCATACCTAGAAGAGGTCAGGAGTGTGTCAAATCTACCACATGGTGGCACTACCTGCTTCTCATGTCTACTGTGACTGTCTCACCTCTGACTAGATTGGAAGCCCAGGAGGGCAGGGAATGCAGTCTCCTCGGTTCATTGGATTATGGTCAGTGCCCAGAAAGAGACTGCACATAGTGTGGCATCACGTATGATTGTTGAAGGAATGAACCCCAACCAACTCCTCCCAAGATATCTGGGTGCACCTGAAGCCGCACTGCCCGCCTCTGGTCTCCCTGCTTTGAATTCACGCAGAAGCCTACAGATAGAATCTCAAATTTCCTGTAAAAATGTGAAAACAGTGAAGCCCAAGTCAACGAGGTCAGTGAGGGGGTGACAGAGACTTCCTCGTGGGGGTGTCAGGAATCCTGAATGAGGACGACCGCGGCCCCTCCAGCAGACCTTCCACAGGGCTGGACTCAGGAGCAGCACTTTCCATGGGGGACCCACTGGAGCTTGTTCCTGTGACCACCCACTGAACACAGGAGGAAACTGAGGCTCAGAGGGGTGTGGTGACAGTCCTAAGACTCACAGCTGGGAGGCGGCCTAGTGGCACTGTGTGATCCAGGGCCTGAGTGCTCACCTGAGGAAAAGCAGGTGCAGCACATGCCGGGGACTGGCAACGTTCTTGTAGCTTGACAGAAACAGGTGGACATAAGATTGGTCACCACCCAAGACAGCAGGCACCAGGTGCTCCACCCGCTTCTTCAGGGTGCGTCCCGGGAGAGGCCACACCATGTGGGTGGCATCTGAGCTCAATGAAGATGTGTCTTCACTCTAGGACAGGACAGGGGAGAGATACACAGTGACAGTACCGTGAACCCCAAGGAGGGCAGGGGCTGGAGGCCAGTCTTGACCCCAGGGAGGACATGAGAAGACAGCCTGAGGGCCCATGGTTAATGGACAGGGTGGTGGTTGCCACCCCGGCAGTCCCCGTTCACCCTCCAGCCAGACCTGAGGTGTGAACACACCAGGACCAGCAGGTTTATAAACCCCCCACCCTCTGCCCCTGCCCTGGGAGGGTGTCCCATGTCCCCGTTCCCCACACACTCAGGAGGAGGGGGTGCAGTCACCCAGGGAGGCTCATAGTGCTGGCCTGGCCTTGCCCAACCTCCTCTGGGCCACCTGACATTACCTTTGGGGACCTCCTCCCAGACGGCCACAGGGGTCCAGGGCGAGGGCTGAACCAGCGCCGGAAGCATTGGACAAGCCTCTCAGCACAGGGCTTCCTGGGGCTACGGCCCCGGGACCTCGGGATACAGCACAACATCTCACTCTGCCTGTGGCCAAGTGAGCTGGGGAAGGGGCTGTGTATAGAATGTGGGTGCCAGGTTACCGAGTTCCGAGTTCTGTTGGGGTCTGTCGTCAAGGAAGTGAAGTCACTTCCTGATACCTCATTTCCTGAGCCCCTCCTCTGTGTTCAAGACTGCAAATGCCCCTCTGGGTACCTGTCTGCTGACCCTCCTTCCCCATGAACTCTCTCTATTGCCCACACTTCCACCAACACTGCCTGACCACACCCCTGTGCAAGGCCTGGGTGCAGCCAGCGTCACAGCTCGGAGGAGATACACGTAGGTTCATCCCCAGCTCCTGCTTCTTATCACTTTATGTGACCCTGGACAAGCCATTGTCACTCTCATGACCTCCCCAGTCTCCCCTTTTGCACAGTGGGGATCTTTCTAGCATCTTCTTCCTAGGGATGGCATCAGGCATGTGTGAGAAAACATCTCTGAAACCTATGGCCGGTGTCACATGCAGCTAATAAACAAGACTAGAGATAAAATCCACGACGGTGTGGAAGGTAGCATGGAATACGACTAACGACAGGTCTGGTTCCTGTCATATAATCTTGAAAATGTCACTTTTGCTCTTGGTCTGTTTTCCCTGTCTGCACCATGCGACAGTTGGAATTTCATGCATTCACATACTGCTTTCCTCCATAAAACCTCACAATGGCTTCGTGTGTATTTAGGTTTGGACTCAAGTGCCACATCTCTGTCTGTGTGGTTGGCGACTCCTCAGGGGCTCCCAGTGGTCCCCACCATCTGCTGCACACATCCTCACGTAATCCCCTGCCCTGCAGTGTGGACTGGACTTAGTGACTCACTTCTAACCAATACAGGATCAAAAGTGAGAAGGTGTCACTTTCTAAATGTCATTGTAACACGCCTGTCTCTAGAGTCTTGTGCTCTGTCTCCTCTGTTCTCTCTGTTTGTATCCACCATATGCCAAGCATGGTGCCGAGAGCTGGAGAAAGAGCTGATTCAGCTGCACCCTGGCTTGGGAGATGATCCCAGGATAAGAAAGAGGAGAAGACGTGCTATCGAGTGCCTGACATTCTAAGAGAGGAAAGTGATCTAGGAGGCCCTCAGAATATTCTAGATTAGGAAGCTACCTGAAGATGGTAGGAAATGAACACCATTTGCAGAGAAGAACCAGAGCCGTTTGGTCCATTCTATGCCTTTACTCAACCGTATGAAATATAGAATTAGTAGTTTATCAAATTGCGTAAAAAATGTCAACTGATATTTACATATAAACAAAATTTATAGATTTATTTGGAAGAATTGATATATTTCCCCTACTTATTTTCTCATCTGTGAACATGTACATCTCTTCATTGTCTTCAGTTTGTTCGTTTTTTCAATAACATTTTACACTCAGTGTTTAGAAATCATGATTGTAAAAATGCACCCTAATTATTCATGCAAACCTTATGAATGAAAATTTGGGGTGTTTCCAACCCTTAGTAATAGGTATTGTCATATGAACAATCTTGTCGACACCTCACCTTATAATTTTTCAAGGTTACATATGATATAGATTCCAGAATATTGGGTTACAGTGTAAAATAGTAAATATCCAAGTATAATTTTGCTAAATTTTGCGAGTTTCTGCTCCTTATGGGCTCTACCATTTGCATTCCACCACAATGTATTATAATACCTGTATCCCCACAGTCTCACTAACAAGTTTGTTATCAAAAAATTAAATTTTGCAAATCTAATAGGTGAAGTCTTGTATATTTCAATATATTTTAAATGTATAGTTCTCTATGAGGGATTTTAAGCACCTAATTAAGTATTGATGCCAATTTAAATTTCCTTTTGTGTTCTTAGATTGTTCATATATTTTGTTCATTTTTATTTCATTTTGTTGGTCATTTCCATCTCATTTTTTCACACATCATTGTATTAATGATATTATCCTAGTTTAAGAGGTTTTTAATTTTTTTTGCTTTTTTTTTAATTGAAACATTATTGATCACCCATTTTAAGTATTATAGCTTGTAATTACTTTCTGTCGTGTCCTTTTGACCTATTTGGCGGCATTAACCTTTTGTTTGTGTTTGCTTTGCTTTTATTAATTGCTGCTATGTCATCCATGTTAACTGCTGCTACATTACTAGCAGCATAATTTCACCAGTGATTTGAAATGCTATCTTTCTTAAATACTAAATTTCTATAAATCTAGGGTATCTCTTTGAATTCTCCATTCTTTTTCATTAGGTTTTATATTTACTTATAAACAAATTCCATATGGTCTTGATAATGAAGAATTTATAAAAAAATATTTTCGATCTCTGGTAGACTTACCCCTCCCTTTTGATTTGTTTCCTCATTTTTTTCTGATGAACGATTAATGTTTCATCAACATTTTATAATCATCTTATTTTGTTCTAGGTGAAGAAACAAATGAGACTATTTTTAATGTGATCATGACACACGTATAAAGTAACTTAGGAGAAAATAAAATTCTAAGGATCATGTGGCTTTCTGGCCAAGAAAATATCTCTGACATTTCTCTATCGTTTGTGTATGTATGTTTTAAGAGTGTTCTAATGCTTAAATCACGTAATTAAACAGGCTTTGTCGAGTTCTTGTTAGCTTTATGCCAAATATTTTAACAATTTTGTGGCTATTGAAAATGGAATCTTGATTTGCGTAATGTAATCTAGATAGTTATTGTTATTACATAAGACATTTATTAATTTTATATGTGAATTTTTCTAAATCGCAACATGTAAATTTTATTTTAGTAAGTCGTCTTGTTTGTAATAGGTTTTTAATGAATTCTTTTTGATTTTCTAAATTCACAATACATTCACATAACACATTTTTCTCTATCTTGAGATATACAAATACGTATGGTCAAATCTTATTTTATCTAGTGTTTTGATATTTATGAGTCTTACATATTCTCAAAAGTAGTTTTGGCTTCTGTGGAAATTATTATGTGTTTTTCTTTCTTCTAATGCTTAATACTTTTGCAAAATATGGAAGTTAGTAATTCATTTCAGATTTATTTTTGTGAACGGTACCTAGCAAAAGCATAACTGGATTTAATTTCCAAATAAATAATATTTCAATCCCTGTAATGATGAAGTGCTTTCCCCTAAGTAATCTGAATCCTTTCCACATATACCAGAATCTGTTTCAAAATTCAAACTTTTATTCCCCTGAACTATTCGCTTATTCTTTGCCAATCTCATGCACTTTCAAGTATGTTCCTTTGCAATACATTTTATTGGACGGAGCAAATTACCTCTTTAATTTTTATTATTATTGTTCTTCTTATGTCTTGAACATTTTTGGGGCCATTTTTGCACATAATTTTTTTCATATTAACTTTGAGGTTATTTGACAAGTCCCGTAAACATCACTCTTTGGAATTTTTCAAGTTTAGCTTTATTGAATCTATTGATTAACATAGGGAGAATACATATATATGTGGCGTAACTTCCTAGCATCACTGCTGCCCGGCACATGGACACACGTGGGCATTTTGGTAGGAGCTGCTGAGTGGCTCCTGCGACAGGGGTATCAATGGACACATCTCCTGGGGCATCTGCTGGGACTTCTTCTTCCTTCATTCTCACAAGAGCTGGTGGTCACCAGACATACAGACCTGCCCATCTGATGGGGCAAATGCTATCTGAATAGTGAGTAAATTTCGGTGCATAATCATTAGGGAGGCCGCGGATGTCTGACATTTACTGGCCATGTGAATTGCTTCCCTGTGGAACTGCAGGAATATGTCCTTTGTCCCTATGGATAAATGAGAACTCTTTGTACAACTAGGATGCATACTACCCTTTCTCTGCCCATGAAGAATTTTCCAGTCTGGGGTTTGTCTTTTCACCTTTTGACATTATTCTGGTTTTTGTTCGGACCAGGAAAAGTCAGCATTTTCCTCAGTGGCTTCTGGCTCTCTGGTCATTCAACAGTAGTTCCTATTTCAAGATTATGGCAATAATAACTATCAGGGCTTTGTGTCTCTACATAGAGTCTTTGCTTTTTCTGTAATTTTCCTCTTACTAAAAACATAAAATGAAAATTAATCAGATCTTTCTCATATTATGCGGCCAGATACAAAAGGCCACATAACATATAACCGTACTGATAGGAACAATCCACGATATGTAAATTCACACACACAGAAAATGGAGTGGTAGTCAGGGACAGGGAGAGGCGGGATGGGGATTGACAGCTTAATGGCTAGAGAGTTGATGAAGCTGTTCGACCACTAGATGGTGGTAAGGGTTGCCCCATATTAAAAATGTACTTGATGCCACTGAATGGTAATTTTGAAAATATTAAAAACACTTTATTTTATACAAGGGATATTATTGAAAATAAAAGATGAAAAAATTTGAGGAGATGCAGGACAGAGACAAAAATGAGGAGAAGCACAGCGTCAAGGAAGGGCAAGAACAGATCTGGAGTGGGGACTGGTGAGGGTGTTTGTGGGAGCTCTGGAGCCAGGGCTCCCCTGGGTGCTGGTGTTTCTTCTAATTCTTCTGATGTTTCAGGAACGGTTATGTCAGGTTGCTCTAGCTCTACCTCTGGATCTTGATCTTTCTCCTGCTCTTTCTCTTGCTCTTTCTCCTGATCTTTCTCTTGATCTTTCTGTTGCTCCTGCTGTGGATCTTGCGTCTGATCTACCACTTGCTCTGGATCTTGCTCCTGCTCTACCTCTTGCTCTGGATCTTGCTCCTGCTCTACTTCTTGCTCTGGCTTGGGCTCTGGATCTTGCTCTCGCTCTGCCTCTGGCAGTGGAGGTGGAGCTGGAGCTGGAACTCGAGCCGAACATGGCAGCAGCTCTTGGGACAGTTGTTCAGCCTGGGCAGAAGCTGGAACTGGATAGACAACAATTGAAAATATCAATGTGAGTTTCTATGTCTCATCCAATGACACTGTCTTTCCAGAAGCCCAAGTCCAGAGGCCCAGCCTCAGGAAGTCTCCCCACACTGCAGAACACTGTATGATTGTTCTGAGTACTCAGTGCCCCTGTCCCCAGCCTGCTTCTGGAAACTCTGCTCTGTGTGGCCCAGCCCAGGCCCCTCCCCAAACCCGCACAGGCACCCACCCTCTTCCTCCTCACCCTCAGTCTCTGCCTCACTAGGCTCCAGGTGCTCCAGCTTCTCCAGCTGCGCCAGAAGAAGATCAGCCTTACGCTCCACCACTGAACCTCGCATACTGATATGTACATAGGCCGAAAGAAACTTCAAAGAATGAAATTCAGGAGGCTCGTGGAAATCGGTGGAATAGAATTCCAGCCAGATCTTTAAGACAGAGGACATGGCACTGTGGGAGACAGGTGGGCAACAGCATCAGAGGCCTGGCCTATCCCTCTATGCTGCCCTCCCAAGGCTCCCCTGAGTGAGCTGCAGTCTAGTACCCTCTGCCCGTGCCTGTCCATAGACCAGCCCATCCAATGTCCACCCCCAGTATGGCAGTTCTGGCGCAAGATGGGCCTGGCAGCCAAGGAGGGGCTGGCAAAAGCCTCCATGGGAGGAGCCTTCAACCACTGATGTGACCACGTTTCCCTTCTTCAGGGAAACCTGACAACCTCCTCTGTCTGTGTCACTGCCCCGTCCCTGCTGGAATGACCTGTCCACCCCAGGAGGGTGCTGTCTGCTCTGGGCATTACTCACTGGCAAACAGGAGGTGTCCAGCAATATCTGATAAATGAGGAAACAGAGGGAGGCGCTGCTCCCCTGGCCTACCCAGGGCCCTTGGAAAAGCCCAAACTTGACCTCACACGTGAATGTACTGCCCAAGTGTCGGCATGAAAATCTGCATATCCTTTTCCCAGTGACAGCAATCTCTTGGCCCTGACCACACTCTGCACCCTCAGCACCAGCTGAGCATCCCCATGGAGGCTCCAGCCCCGAGTGTGAGCGGGATGCTCTGCACACCTCCTGCTCTGGCTCAGCACGGGCTCTGGGGGTGTGGGCAGGGCTGGGTGGGAGGGCGAGGGGATGGATTCTCTCTGGGCTCACTCTGCTCTCCAGCCTCTCCCACACCCTACGGTGCCTGGGACCACATCCCCAGCCGTCTTGACCTCTTTCCCTGCAGGGAAAGCCTTGAGCCCTCAGCCCTGTAGCAGGAATCATAAGATGTGTGAGAGCCAGAGTTCTGCCAGCCCCCCACCCACACGCCCCGCAGAATACACGCAGTTGTGTGGAGATGGGAGCCCCTCCTTCTGCACCTCAACTCCACTTACCATTTTAGCTGCTCCAGGGATTCCCCATCCCCGTCACAATCAGAAATCATGTTTCCATACCTAGAAGAGGTCAGGAGTGTGTCAAATCTACCACATGGTGGCACTACCTGCTTCTCATGTCTACTGTGACTGTCTCACCTCTGACTAGATTGGAAGCCCAGGAGGGCAGGGAATGCAGTCTCCTCGGTTCATTGGATTATGGTCAGTGCCCAGAAAGAGACTGAACATAGTGTGGCATCACGTATGATTGTTGAAGGAATGAACCCCAACCAACTCCTCCCAAGATATCTGGGTGCACCTGAAGCCGCACTGCCCGCCTCTGGTCTCCCTGCTTTGAATTCACGCAGAAGCCTACAGATAGAATCTCAAATTTCCTGTAAAAATGTGAAAACAGTGAAGCCCAAGTCAACGAGGTCAGTGAGGGGGTGACAGAGACTTCCTCGTGGGGGTGTCAGGAATCCTGAATGAGGACGACCGCGGCCCCTCCAGCAGACCTTCCACAGGGCTGGACTCAGGAGCAGCACTTTCCATGGGGGACCCACTGGAGCTTGTTCCTGTGACCACCCACTGAACACAGGAGGAAACTGAGGCTCAGAGGGGTGTGGTGACAGTCCTAAGACTCACAGCTGGGAGGCGGCCTAGTGGCACTGTGTGATCCAGGGCCTGAGTGCTCACCTGAGGAAAAGCAGGTGCAGCACATGCCGGGGACTGGCAACGTTCTTGTAGCTTGACAGAAACAGGTGGACATAAGATTGGTCACCACCCAAGACAGCAGGCACCAGGTGCTCCACCCGCTTCTTCAGGGTGCGTGCCGGGAGAGGCCACACCATGTGGGTGGCATCTGAGCTCAATGAAGATGTATCTTCACTCTAGGACAGGACAGGGGAGAGATACACAGTGACAGTACCGTGAACCCCAAGGAGGGCAGGGGCTGGAGGCCAGTCTTGACCCCAGGGAGGACATGAGAAGACAGCCTGAGGGCCCAGGGTTAATGGACAGGGTGGTGGTTGCCACCCCGGCAGTCCCCGTTCACCCTCCAGCCAGACCTGAGGTGTGAACACACCAGGACCAGCAGGTTTATAAACCCCCCACCCTCTGCCCCTGCCCTGGGAGGGTGTCCCATGTCCCCGTTCCCCACACACTCAGGAGGAGGGGGTGCAGTCACCCAGGGAGGCTCATAGTGCTGGCCTGGCCTTGCCCAACCTCCTCTGGGCCACCTGACATTACCTTTGGGGACCACCTCCCAGACGGCCACAGGGGTCGAGGGCGAGGGCTGAACCAGCGCCGGAAGCATTGGACAAGCCTCTCAGCACAGGGCTTCCTGGGGCTACGGCCCCGGGACCTCGGGATACAGCACAACATCTCACTCTGCCTGTGGCCAAGTGAGCTGGGGAAGGGGCTGTGTATAGAATGTGGGTGCCAGGTTACCGAGTTCCGAGTTCTCTTGGGGTCTGTCGTCAAGGAAGTGAAGTCACTTCCTGATACCTCATTTCCTGAGCCCCTCCTCTGTGTTCAAGACTGCAAATGCCCCTCTGGGTTCCTGTCTGCTGACCCTCCTTCCCCATGAACTCTCTCTATTGCCCACACTTCCACCAACACTGCCTGACCACACCCCTGTGCAAGGCCTGGGTGCAGCCAGCGTCACAGCTCGGAGGAGATACACGTAGGTTCATCCCCAGCTCCTGCTTCTTATCACTTTATGTGACCCTGGACAAGCCATTGTCACTCTCATGACCTCCCCAGTCTCCCCTTTTGCACAGTGGGGATCTTTCTAGCATCTTCTTCCTAGGGATGGCATCAGGCATGTGTGAGAAAACATCTCTGAAACCTATGGCCGGTGTCACATGCAGCTAATAAACAAGACTAGAGATAAAATCCACGACGGTGTGGAAGGTAGCATGGAATACGACTAACGACAGGTCTGGTTCCTGTCATATAATCTTGAAAATGTCACTTTTGCTCTTGGTCTGTTTTCCCTGTCTGCACCATGCGACAGTTGGAATTTCGTGCATTCACATACTGCTTTCCTCCATAAAACCTCACAATGGCTTCGTGTGTATTTAGGTTTGGACTCAAGTGCCACATCTCTGTCTGTGTGGTTGGCGACTCCTCAGGGGCTCCCAGTGGTCCCCACCATCTGCTGCACACATCCTCACGTAATCCCCTGCCCTGCAGTGTGGACTGGACTTAGTGACTCACTTCTAACCAATACAGGATCAAAAGTGAGAAGGTGTCACTTTCTAAATGTCATTGTAACACGCCTGTCTCTAGAGTCTTGTGCTCTGTCTCCTCTGTTCTCTCTGTTTGTATCCACCATATGCCAAGCATGGTGCCGAGAGCTGGAGAAAGAGCTGATTCAGCTGCACCCTGGCTTGGGAGATGATCCCAGGATAAGAAAGAGGAGAAGACGTGCTATCGAGTGCCTGACATTCTAAGAGAGGAAAGTGATCTAGGAGGCCCTCAGAATATTCTAGATTAGGAAGCTACCTGAAGATGGTAGGAAATGAACACCATTTGCAGAGAAGAACCAGAGCCGTTTGGTCCATTCTATGCCTTTACTCAACCGTATGAAATATAGAATTAGTAGTTTATCAAATTGCGTAAAAAATGTCAACTGTTATTTACATATAAACAAAATTTATAGATTTATTTGGAAGAATTGATATATTTTCCCTACTTATTTTCTCATCTGTGAACATGTACATCTCTTCATTGTCTTCAGTTTGTTCGTTTTTTCAATAACATTTTACACTCAGTGTTTAGAAATCATGATTGTAAAAATGCACCCTAATTATTCATGCAAACCTTATGAATGAAAATTTGGGGTGTTTCCAACCCTTAGTAATAGGTATTGTCATATTAACAATCTTGTCGACACCTCACCTTATAATTTTTCAAGGTTACATATGATATAGATTCCAGAATATTGGGTTACAGTGTAAAATAGTAAATATCCAAGTATAATTTTGCTAAATTTTGCGAGTTTCTGCTCCTTATGGGCTCTACCATTTGCATTCCACCACAATGTATTATAATACCTGTATCCCCACAGTCTCACTAACAAGTTTGTTATCAAAAAATTAAATTTTGCAAATCTAATAGGTGAAGTCTTGTATATTTCAATATATTTTAAATGTATAGTTCTCTATGAGGGATTTTAAGCACCTAATTAAGTATTGATGCCAATTTAAATTTCCTTTTGTGTTCTTAGATTGTTCATATATTTTGTTCATTTTTATTTCATTTTGTTGGTCATTTCCATCTCATTTTTTCACACATCATTGTATTAATGATATTATCCTAGTTTAAGAGGTTTTTAATTTTTTTTGCTTTTTTTTAATTGAAACATTATTGATCACCCATTTTAAGTATTATAGCTTGTAATTACTTTCTGTCGTGTCCTTTTGACCTATTTGGCGGCATTAACCTTTTGTTTGTGTTTTCTTTGCTTTTATTAATTGCTGCTATGTCATCCATGTTAACTGCTGCTACATTACTAGCAGCATAATTTCACCAGTGATTTGAAATGCTATCTTTCTTAAATACTAAATTTCTATAAATCTTGGGTATCTCTTTGAATTCTCCATTCTTTTTCATTAGGTTTTATATTTACTTATAAACAAATTCCATATGGTCTTGATAATGAAGAATTTATAAAAAAATATTTTCGATCTCTGGTAGACTTACCCCTCCCTTTTGATTTGTTTCCTCATTTTTTTCTGATGAACGATTAATGTTTCATCAACATTTTATAATCATCTTATTTTGTTCTAGGTGAAGAAACAAATGAGACTATTTTTAATGTGATCATGACACACGTATAAAGTAACTTAGGAGAAAATAAAATCCTTAGGATCATGTGGCTTTCTGGCCAAGAAAATATCTCTGACATTTCTCTATCGTTTGTGTATGTATGTTTTAAGAGTGTTCTAATGCTTAAATCACGTAATTAAACAGGCTTTGTCGAGTTCTTGTTAGCTTTATGCCAAATATTTTAACAATTTTGTGGCTATTGAAAATGGAATCTTGATTTGCGTAATGTAATCTAGATAGTTATTGTTATTACATAAGACATTTATTAATTTTATATGTGAATTTTTCTAAATCGCAACATGTAAATTTTATTTTAGTAAGTCGTCTTGTTTGTAATAGGTTTTTAATGAATTCTTTTTGATTTTCTAAATTCACAATACATTCACATAACACATTTTTCTCTATCTTGAGATATACAAATACGTATGGTCAAATCTTATTTTATCTAGTGTTTTGATATTTATGAGTCTTACATATTCTCAAAAGTAGTTTTGGCTTCTGTGGAAATTATTATGTGTTTTTCTTTCTTCTAATGCTTAATACTTTTGCAAAATATGGAAGTTAGTAATTCATTTCAGATTTATTTTTGTGAACGGTACCTAGCAAAAGCATAACTGGATTTAATTTCCAAATAAATAATATTTCAATCCCTGTAATGATGAAGTGCTTTCCCCTAAGTAATCTGAATCCTTTCCACATATACCAGAATCTGTTTCAAAATTCAAACTTTTATTCCCCTGAACTATTCGCTTATTCTTTGCCAATCTCATGCACTTTCAAGTATGTTCCTTTGCAATACATTTTATTGGACGGAGCAAATTACCTCTTTAATTTTTATTATTATTGTTCTTCTTATGTCTTGAACATTTTTGGGGCCATTTTTGCACATAATTTTTTTCATATTAACTTTGAGGTTATTTGACAAGTCCCGTAAACATCACTCTTTGGAATTTTTCAAGTTTAGCTTTATTGAATCTATTGATTAACATAGGGAGAATACATATATATGTGGCGTAACTTCCTAGCATCACTGCTGCCCGGCACATGGACACACGTGGGCATTTTGGTAGGAGCTGCTGAGTGGCTCCTGCGACAGGGGTATCAATGGACACATCTCCTGGGGCATCTGCTGGGACTTCTTCTTCCTTCATTCTCACAAGAGCTGGTCGTCACCAGACATACAGACCTGCCCATCTGATGGGGCAAATGCTATCTGAATAGTGAGTAAATTTCGGTGCATAATCATTAGGGAGGCCGCGGATGTCTGACATTTACTGGCCATGTGAATTGCTTCCCTGTGGAACTGCAGGAATATGTCCTTTGTCCCTATGGATAAATGAGAACTCTTTGTACAACTAGGATGCATACTACCCTTTCTCTGCCCATGAAGAATTTTCCAGTCTGGGGTTTGTCTTTTCACCTTTTGACATTATTCTGGTTTTTGTTCGGACCAGGAAAAGTCAGCATTTTCCTCAGTGGCTTCTGGCTCTCTGGTCATTCAACAGTAGTTCCTATTTCAAGATTATGGCAATAATAACTATCAGGGCTTTGTGTCTCTACATAGAGTCTTTGATTTTTCTGTAATTTTCCTCTTACTAAAAACATAAAATGAAAATTAATCAGATCTTTCTCATATTATGCGGCCAGATACAAAAGGCCACATAACATATAACCGTACTGATAGGAACAATCCACGATAGGTAAATTCACACACACAGAAAATGGAGTGGTAGTCAGGGACAGGGAGAGGCGGGATGGGGAATGACAGCTTAATGGCTACAGAGTTGATGAAGCTGTTCGATCACTAGATGGTGGTAAGGGTAGCCCCATATTAAAAATGTACTTAATGCCACTGAATGGTAATTTTGAAAATATTAAAAACACTTTATTTTATACAAGGGATATTATTGAAAATAAAAGATGAAAAAATTTGAGGAGATGCAGGACAGAGACAAAAATGAGGAGAAGCACAGCGTCAAGGAAGGGCAAGAACAGATCTGGAGTGGGGACTGGTGAGGGTGTTTGTGGGAGCTCTAGAGCCAGGGCTCCCCTGGGTGCTGGTGTTTCTTCTAATTCTTCTGATGTTTCAGGAACGGTTATGTCAGGTTGCTCTAGCTCTACCTCTGGATCTTGATCTTTCTACTGCTCTTTCTCTTGCTCTTTCTCCTGATCTTTCTCTTGATCTTTCTGTTGCTCCTGCTCTGGATCTTGCGTCTGATCTACCACTTGCTCTGGATCTTGCTCCTGCTCTACCTCTTGCTCTGGATCTTGCTCCTGCTCTACTTCTTGCTCTGGCTTGGGCTCTGGATCTTGCTCTCGCTCTGCCTCTGGCAGTGGAGGTGGAGCTGGAGCTGGAACTCGAGCCGAACATGGCAGCAGCTCTTGGGACAGTTGTTCAGCCTGGGCAGAAGCTGGAACTGGATAGACAACAATTGAAAATATCAATGTGAGTTTCTATGTCTCATCCAATGACACTGTCTTTCCAGAAGCCCAAGTCCAGAGGCCCAGCCTCAGGAAGTCTCCCCACACTGCAGAACACTGTATGATTGTTCTGAGTACTCAGTGCCCCTGTCCCCAGCCTGCTTCTGGAAACTCTGCTCTGTGTGGCCCAGCCCAGGCCCCTCCCCAAACCCGCACAGGCACCCACCCTCTTCCTCCTCACCCTCAGTCTCCGCCTCACTAGGCTCCAGGTGCTCCAGCTTCTCCAGCTGCGCCAGAAGAAGATCAGCCTTACGCTCCACCTCTGAACCTCGCATACTGATATGTACATAGGCCGAAAGAAACTTCAAAGAATGAAATTCAGGAGGCTCGTGGAAATCGGTGGAATAGAATTCCAGCCAGATCTTTAAGACAGAGGACATGGCACTGTGGGAGACAGGTGGGCAACAGCATCAGAGGCCTGGCCTATCCCTCTATGCTGCCCTCCCAAGGCTCCCCTGAGTGAGCTGCAGTCTAGTACCCTCTGCCCGTGCCTGTCCATAGACCAGCCCATCCAATGTCCACCCCCAGTATGGCAGTTCTGGTGCAAGATAGGCCTGGCAGCCAAGGAGGGGCTGGCAAAAGCCTCCATGGGAGGAGCCTTCAACCACTGATGTGACCACGTTTCCCTTCTTCAGGGAAACCTGACAACCTCCTCTGTCTGTGTCACTGCCCCATCCCTGCTGGAATGACCTGTCCACCCCAGGAGGGTGCTATCTGCTCTGGGCCTTACTCACTGGCAAACAGGAGGTGTCCAGCAATATCTGATAAATGAGGAAACAGAGGGAGGCGCTGCTCCCCTGGCCTACCAAGGGCCCTTGGAAAAGCCCAAACTTGACCTCACACGTGAATGTACTGCCCAAGTGTCTGCATGAAAATCTGCATATCCTTTTCCCAGTGACAGCAATCTCTTGGCCCTGACCACACTCTGCACCCTCAGCACCAGCTGAGCATCCCCATGGAGGCTCCAGCCCCGAGTGTGAGCGGGATGCTCTGCACACCTCCTGCTCTGGCTCAGCACGGGCTCTGGGGGTGTGGGCAGGGCTGGGTGGGAGGGCGAGGGGATGGATTCTCTCTGGGCTCACTCTGCTCTCCAGCCTCTCGCACACCCTACGGTGCCTGGGACCACATCCCCAGCCGTCTTGACTCCTTTCCCTGCAGGGAAAGCCTTGAGCCCTCAGCCCTGTAGCAGGAATCATAAGATGTGTGAGAGCCAGAGTTCTGCCAGCCCCCCACCCACACGCCCCCGCAGACTACACGCAGTTGTGTGGAGATGGGAGCCCCTCCTTCTGCACCTAAACTCCACTTACCATTTTAGCTGCTCCAGGGATTCCCCATCCCCGTCACAATCAGAAATCATGTTTCCATACCTAGAAGAGGTCAGGAGTGTGTCAAATCTACCACATGGTGGCACTACCTGCTTCTCATGTCTACTGTGACTGTCTCACCTCTGACTAGAATGGAAGCCCAGGAGGGCAGGGAATGCAGTCTCCTCGGTTCACTGGATCATGGTCAGTGCCCAGAAAGGGACTGCACCTAGTGTGGCTTCACGTATGATTGTTGAAGGAATGAACCCCAACCAACTCCTCCCAAGATATCTGGGTGCACCTGAAGCCGCACTGCCCGCCTCTGGTCTCCCTGCTTTGAATTCACGCAGAAGCCTACAGATAGAATCTCAAATTTCCTGTAAAAATGTGAAAACAGTGAAGCCCAAGTCAACGAGGTCAGTGAGGGGGTGACAGAGACTTCCTCGTGGGGGTGTCAGGAATCCTGAATGAGGACGACCGTGGCCCCTTCAGCAGACCTTCCACAGGGCTGGACTCAGGAGCAGCACTTTCCATGGGGGACCCACTGGAGCTTGTTCCTGTGACCACCCACTGAACACAGGAGGAAACTGAGGCTCAGAGGGGTGTGGTGACAGTCCTAAGACTCACAGCTGGGAGGCGGCCTAGTGGCACTGTGTGATCCAGGGCCTGAGTGCTCACCTGAGGAAAAGCAGGTGCAGCACATGCCGGGGACTGGCAACGTTCTTGTAGCTTGACAGAAACAGGTGGACATAAGATTGGTCACCACCCAAGACAGCAGGCACCAGGTGCTCCACCCGCTTCTTCAGGGTGCGTGCCGGGAGAGGCCACACCATGTGGGTGGCATCTGAGCTCAATGAAGATGTGTCTTCACTCTAGGACAGGACAGGGGAGAGATACACAGTGACACTACCGTGAACCCCAAGGAGGGCAGGGGCTGGAGGCCAGTCTTGACCCCAGGGAGGACATGAGAAGACAGCCTGAGGGCCCAGGGTTAATGGACAGGGTGGTGGTTGCCACCCCGGCAGTCCCCGTTCACCCTCCAGCCAAACCTGAGGTGTGAACACACCAGGACCAGCAGGTTTATAAACCCCCCACCCTCTGCCCCTGCCCTGGGAGGGTGTCCCATGTCCCCGTTCCCCACACACTCAGGAGGAGGGGGTGCAGTCACCCAGGGAGGCTCATAGTGCTGGCCTGGCCTTGCCCAACCTCCTCTGGGCCACCTGACATTACCTTTGGGGACCTCCTCCCAGACGGCCACAGGGGTCGAGGGCGAGGGCTGAACCAGCACCGGAAGCATTGGACAAGCCTCTCAGCACAGGGCTTCCTGGGGCTACGGCCCCGGGACCTCGGGATACAGCACAACATCTCACTCTGCCTGTGGCCAAGTGAGCTGGGGAAGGGGCTGTGTATAGAATGTGGGTGCCAGGTTACCGAGTTCCGAGTTCTCTTGGGGTCTGTCGTCAAGGAAGTGAAGTCACTTCCTGATACCTCATTTCCTGAGCCCCTCCTCTGTGTTCAAGACTGCAAATGCCCCTCTGGGTACCTGTCTGCTGACCCTCCTTCCCCATGAACTCTCTCTATTGCCCACACTTCCACCAACACTGCCTGACCACACCCCTGTGCAAGGCCTGGGTGCAGCCAGCGTCACAGCTCGGAGGAGATACACGTAGGTTCATCCCCAGCTCCTGCTTCTTATCACTTTACGTGACCCTGGACAAGCCATTGTCACTCTCATGACCTCCCCAGTCTCCCCTTTTGCACAGTGGGGATCTTTCTAGCATCTTCTTCCTAGGGATGGCATCAGGCATGTGTGAGAAAACATCTCTGAAACCTATGGCCGGTGTCACATGCAGCTAATAAACAAGACTAGAGATAAAATCCACGACGGTGTGGAAGGTAGCATGGAATACGACTAACGGCAGGTCTGGTTCCTGTCATATAATCTTGAAAATGTCACTTTTGCTCTTGGTCTGTTTTCCCTGTCTGCACCATGCGACAGTTGGAATTTCATGCATTCACATACTGCTTTCCTCCATAAAACCTCACAATGGCTTCGTGTGTATTTAGGTTTGGACTCAAGTGCCACATCTCTGTCTGTGTGGTTGGCGACTCCTCAGGGGCTCCCAGTGGTCCCCACCATCTGCTGCACACATCCTCACGTAATCCCCTGCCCTGCAGTGTGGACTGGACTTAGTGACTCACTTCTAACCAATACAGGATCAAAAGTGAGAAGGTGTCACTTTCTAAATGTCATTGTAACACGCCTGTCTCTAGAGTCTTGTGCTCTGTCTCCTCTGTTCTCTCTGTTTGTATCCACCATATGCCAAGCATGGTGCCGAGAGCTGGAGAAAGAGCTGATTCAGCTGCACCCTGGCTTGGGAGATGATCCCAGGATAAGAAAGAGGAGAAGACGTGCTATCGAGTGCCTGACATTCTAAGAGAGGAAAGTGATCTAGGAGGCCCTCAGAATATTCTAGATTAGGAAGCTACCTGAAGATGGTAGGAAATGAACACCATTTGCAGAGAAGAACCAGAGCCGTTTGGTCCATTCTATGCCTTTACTCAACCGTATGAAATATAGAATTAGTAGTTTATCAAATTGCGTAAAAAATGTCAACTGTTATTTACATATAAACAAAATTTATAGATTTATTTGGAAGAATTGATATATTTTCCCTACTTATTTTCTCATCTGTGAACATGTACATCTCTTCATTGTCTTCAGTTTGTTCGTTTTTTCAATAACATTTTACACTCAGTGTTTAGAAATCATGATTGTAAAAATGCACCCTAATTATTCATGCAAACCTTATGAATGAAAATTTGGGGTGTTTCCAACCCTTAGTAATAGGTATTGTCATATGAACAATCTTGTCGACACCTCACCTTATAATTTTTCAAGGTTACATATGATATAGATTCCAGAATATTGGGTTACAGTGTAAAATAGTAAATATCCAAGTATAATTTTGCTAAATTTTGCGAGTTTCTGCTCCTTATGGGCTCTACCATTTGCATTCCACCACAATGTATTATAATACCTGTATCCCCACAGTCTCACTAACAAGTTTGTTATCAAAAAATTAAATTTTGCAAATCTAATAGGTGAAGTCTTGTATATTTCAATATATTTTAAATGTATAGTTCTCTATGAGGGATTTTAAGCACCTAATTAAGTATTGATGCCAATTTAAATTTCCTTTTGTGTTCTTAGATTGTTCATATATTTTGTTCATTTTTATTTCATTTTGTTGGTCATTTCCATCTCATTTTTTCACACATCATTGTATTAATGATATTATCCTAGTTTAAGAGGTTTTTAATTTTTTTTGCTTTTTTTTTAATTGAAACATTATTGATCACCCATTTTAAGTATTATAGCTTGTAATTACTTTCTGTCGTGTCCTTTTGACCTATTTGGCGGCATTAACCTTTTGTTTGTGTTTGCTTTGCTTTTATTAATTGCTGCTATGTCATCCATGTTAACTGCTGCTACATTAGTAGCAGCATAATTTCACCAGTGATTTGAAATGCTATCTTTCTTAAATACTAAATTTCTATAAATCTTGGGTATCTCTTTGAATTCTCCATTCTTTTTCATTAGGTTTTATATTTACTTATAAACAAATTCCATATGGTCTTGATAATGAAGAATTTATAAAAAAATATTTTCGATCTCTGGTAGACTTACCCCTCCCTTTTGATTTGTTTCCTCATTTTTTTCTGATGAACGATTAATGTTTCATCAACATTTTATAATCATCTTATTTTGTTCTAGGTGAAGAAACAAATGAGACTATTTTTAATGTGATCATGACACACGTATAAAGTAACTTAGGAGAAAATAAAATCCTTAGGATCATGTGGCTTTCTGGCCAAGAAAATATCTCTGACATTTCTCTATCGTTTGTGTATGTATGTTTTAAGAGTGTTCTAATGCTTAAATCACGTAATTAAACAGGCTTTGTCGAGTTCTTGTTAGCTTTATGCCAAATATTTTAACAATTTTGTGGCTATTGAAAATGGAATCTTGATTTGCGTAATGTAATCTAGATAGTTATTGTTATTACATAAGACATTTATTAATTTTATATGTGAATTTTTCTAAATCGCAACATGTAAATTTTATTTTAGTAAGTCGTCTTGTTTGTAATAGGTTTTTAATGAATTCTTTTTGATTTTCTAAATTCACAATACATTCACATAACACATTTTTCTCTATCTTGAGATATACAAATACGTATGGTCAAATCTTATTTTATCTAGTGTTTTGATATTTATGAGTCTTACATATTCTCAAAAGTAGTTTTGGCTTCTGTGGAAATTATTATGTGTTTTTCTTTCTTCTAATGCTTAATACTTTTGCAAAATATGGAAGTTAGTAATTCATTTCAGATTTATTTTTGTGAACGGTACCTAGCAAAAGCATAACTGGATTTAATTTCCAAATAAATAATATTTCAATCCCTGTAATGATGAAGTGCTTTCCCCTAAGTAATCTGAATCCTTTCCACATATACCAGAATCTGTTTCAAAATTCAAACTTTTATTCCCCTGAACTATTCGCTTATTCTTTGCCAATCTCATGCACTTTCAAGTATGTTCCTTTGCAATACATTTTATTGGACGGAGCAAATTACCTCTTTAATTTTTATTATTATTGTTCTTCTTATGTCTTGAACATTTTTGGGGCCATTTTTGCACATAATTTTTTTCATATTAACTTTGAGGTTATTTGACAAGTCCCGTAAACATCACTCTTTGGAATTTTTCAAGTTTAGCTTTATTGAATCTATTGATTAACATAGGGAGAATACATATATATGTGGCGTAACTTCCTAGCATCACTGCTGCCCGGCACATGGACACACGTGGGCATTTTGGTAGGAGCTGCTGAGTGGCTCCTGCGACAGGGGTATCAATGGACACATCTCCTGGGGCATCTGCTGGGACTTCTTCTTCCTTCATTCTCACAAGAGCTGGTGGTCACCAGACATACAGACCTGCCCATCTGATGGGGCAAATGCTATCTGAATAGTGAGTAAATTTCGGTGCATAATCATTAGGGAGGCCGCGGATGTCTGACATTTACTGGCCATGTGAATTGCTTCCCTGTGGAACTGCAGGAATATGTCCTTTGTCCCTATGGATAAATGAGAACTCTTTGTACAACTAGGATGCATACTACCCTTTCTCTGCCCATGAAGAATTTTCCAGTCTGGGGTTTGTCTTTTCACCTTTTGACATTATTCTGGTTTTTGTTCGGACCAGGAAAAGTCAGCATTTTCCTCAGTGGCTTCTGGCTCTCTGGTCATTCAACAGTAGTTCCTATTTCAAGATTATGGCAATAATAACTATCAGGGCTTTGTGTCTCTACATAGAGTCTTTGATTTTTCTGTAATTTTCCTCTTACTAAAAACATAAAATGAAAATTAATCAGATCTTTCTCATATTATGCGGCCAGATACAAAAGGCCACATAACATATAACCGTACTGATAGGAACAATCCACGATAGGTAAATTCACACACACAGAAAATGGAGTGGTAGTCAGGGACAGGGAGAGGCGGGATGGGGAATGACAGCTTAATGGCTACAGAGTTGATGAAGCTGTTCGATCACTAGATGGTGGTAAGGGTAGCCCCATATTAAAAATGTACTTAATGCCACTGAATGGTAATTTTGAAAATATTAAAAACACTTTATTTTATACAAGGGATATTATTGAAAATAAAAGATGAAAAAATTTGAGGAGATGCAGGACAGAGACAAAAATGAGGAGAAGCACAGCGTCAAGGAAGGGCAAGAACAGATCTGGAGTGGGGACTGGTGAGGGTGTTTGTGGGAGCTCTAGAGCCAGGGCTCCCCTGGGTGCTGGTGTTTCTTCTAATTCTTCTGATGTTTCAGGAACGGTTATGTCAGGTTGCTCTAGCTCTACCTCTGGATCTTGATCTTTCTACTGCTCTTTCTCTTGCTCTTTCTCCTGATCTTTCTCTTGATCTTTCTGTTGCTCCTGCTCTGGATCTTGCGTCTGATCTACCACTTGCTCTGGATCTTGCTCCTGCTCTACCTCTTGCTCTGGATCTTGCTCCTGCTCTACTTCTTGCTCTGGCTTGGGCTCTGGATCTTGCTCTCGCTCTGCCTCTGGCAGTGGAGGTGGAGCTGGAGCTGGAACTCGAGCCGAACATGGCAGCAGCTCTTGGGACAGTTGTTCAGCCTGGGCAGAAGCTGGAACTGGATAGACAACAATTGAAAATATCAATGTGAGTTTCTATGTCTCATCCAATGACACTGTCTTTCCAGAAGCCCAAGTCCAGAGGCCCAGCCTCAGGAAGTCTCCCCACACTGCAGAACACTGTATGATTGTTCTGAGTACTCAGTGCCCCTGTCCCCAGCCTGCTTCTGGAAACTCTGCTCTGTGTGGCCCAGCCCAGGCCCCTCCCCAAACCCGCACAGGCACCCACCCTCTTCCTCCTCACCCTCAGTCTCCGCCTCACTAGGCTCCAGGTGCTCCAGCTTCTCCAGCTGCGCCAGAAGAAGATCAGCCTTACGCTCCACCTCTGAACCTCGCATACTGATATGTACATAGGCCGAAAGAAACTTCAAAGAATGAAATTCAGGAGGCTCGTGGAAATCGGTGGAATAGAATTCCAGCCAGATCTTTAAGACAGAGGACATGGCACTGTGGGAGACAGGTGGGCAACAGCATCAGAGGCCTGGCCTATCCCTCTATGCTGCCCTCCCAAGGCTCCCCTGAGTGAGCTGCAGTCTAGTACCCTCTGCCCGTGCCTGTCCATAGACCAGCCCATCCAATATCCACCCCCAGTATGGCAGTTCTGGTGCAAGATAGGCCTGGCAGCCAAGGAGGGGCTGGCAAAAGCCTCCATGGGAGGAGCCTTCAACCACTGATGTGACCACGTTTCCCTTATTCAGGGAAACCTGACAACCTCCTCTGTCTGTGTCACTGCCCCATCCCTGCTGGAATGACCTGTCCACCCCAGGAGGGTGCTGTCTGCTCTGGGCATTACTCACTGGCAAACAGGAGGTGTCCAGCAATATCTGATAAATGAGGAAACAGAGGGAGGCGCTGCTCCCCTGGCCTACCAAGGGCCCTTGGAAAAGCCCAAACTTGACCTCACACGTGAATGTACTGCCCAAGTGTCTGCATGAAAATCTGCATATCCTTTTCCCAGTGACAGCAATCTCTTGGCCCTGACCACACTCTGCACCCTCAGCACCAGCTGAGCATCCCCATGGAGGCTCCAGCCCCAAGTGTGAGCGGGATGCTCTGCACACCTCCTGCTCTGGCTCAGCACGGGCTCTGGGGGTGTGGGCAGGGCTGGGTGGGAGGGCGAGGGGATGGATTCTCTCTGGGCTCACTCTGCTCTCCAGCCTCTCGCACACCCTACGGTGCCTGGGACCACATCCCCAGCCGTCTTGACTCCTTTCCCTGCAGGGAAAGCCTTGAGCCCTCAGCCCTGTAGCAGGAATCATAAGATGTGTGAGAGCCAGAGTTCTGCCAGCCCCCCACCCACACGCCCCCGCAGACTACACGCAGTTGTGTGGAGATGGGAGCCCCTCCTTCTGCACCTAAACTCCACTTACCATTTTAGCTGCTCCAGGGATTCTCCATCCCCGTCACAATCAGAAATCATGTTTCCATACCTAGAAGAGGTCAGGAGTGTGTCAAATCTACCACATGGTGGCACTACCTGCTTCTCATGTCTACTGTGACTGTCTCACCTCTGACTAGAATGGAAGCCCAGGAGGGCAGGGAATGCAGTCTCCTCGGTTCACTGGATCATGGTCAGTGCCCAGAAAGGGACTGCACCTAGTGTGGCTTCACGTATGATTGTTGAAGGAATGAACCCCAACCAACTCCTCCCAAGATATCTGGGTGCACCTGAAGCCGCACTGCCCGCCTCTTGTCTCCCTGCTTTGAATTCACGCAGAAGCCTACAGATAGAATCTCAAATTTCCTGTAAAAATGTGAAAACAGTGAAGCCCAAGTCAACGAGGTCAGTGAGGGGGTGACAGAGACTTCCTCGTGGGGGTGTCAGGAATCCTGAATGAGGACGACCGCGGCCCCTCCAGCAGACCTTCCACAGGGCTGGACTCAGGAGCAGCACTTTCCATGGGGGACCCACTGGAGCTTGTTCCTGTGACCACCCACTGAACACAGGAGGAAACTGAGGCTCAGAGGGGTGTGGTGACAGTCCTAAGACTCACAGCTGGGAGGCGGCCTAGTGGCACTGTGTGATCCAGGGCCTGAGTGCTCACCTGAGGAAAAGCAGGTACAGCACATGCCGGGGACTGGAAACGTTCTTGTAGCTTGACAGAAACAGGTGGACATAAGATTGGTCACCACCCAAGACAGCAGGCACCAGGTGCTCCACCCGCTTCTTCAGGGTGCGTGCCGGGAGAGGCCACACCATGTGGGTGGCATCTGAGCTCAATGAAGATGTGTCTTCACTCTAGGACAGGACAGGGGAGAGATACACAGTGACACTACCGTGAACCCCAAGGAGGGCAGGGGCTGGAGGCCAGTCTTGACCCCAGGGAGGACATGAGAAGACAGCCTGAGGGCCCAGGGTTAATGGACAGGGTGGTGGTTGCCACCCCGGCAGTCCCCGTTCACCCTCCAGCCAGACCTGAGGTGTGAACACACCAGGACCAGCAGGTTTATAAACCCCCCACCCTCTGCCCCTGCCCTGGGAGGGTGTCCCATGTCCCCGTTCCCCACACACTCAGGAGGAGGGGGTGCAGTCACCCAGGGAGGCTCATAGTGCTGGCCTGGCCTTGCCCAACCTCCTCTGGGCCACCTGACATTACCTTTGGGGACCACCTCCCAGACGGCCACAGGGGTCGAGGGCGAGGGCTGAACCAGCGCCGGAAGCATTGGACAAGCCTCTCAGCACAGGGCTTCCTGGGGCTACGGCCCCGGGACCTCGGGATACAGCACAACATCTCACTCTGCCTGTGGCCAAGTGAGCTGGGGAAGGGGCTGTGTATAGAATGTGGGTGCCAGGTTACCGAGTTCCGAGTTCTCTTGGGGTCTGTCGTCAAGGAAGTGAAGTCACTTCCTGATACCTCATTTCCTGAGCCCCTCCTCTGTGTTCAAGACTGCAAATGCCCCTCTGGGTACCTGTCTGCTGACCCTCCTTCCCCATGAACTCTCTCTATTGCCCACACTTCCACCAACACTGCCTGACCACACCCCTGTGCAAGGCCTGGGTGCAGCCAGCGTCACAGCTCGGAGGAGATACACGTAGGTTCATCCCCAGCTCCTGCTTCTTATCACTTTACGTGACCCTGGACAAGCCATTGTCACTCTCATGACCTCCCCAGTCTCCCCTTTTGCACAGTGGGGATCTTTCTAGCATCTTCTTCCTAGGGATGGCATCAGGCATGTGTGAGAAAACATCTCTGAAACCTATGGCCGGTGTCACATGCAGCTAATAAACAAGACTAGAGATAAAATCCACGACGGTGTGGAAGGTAGCATGGAAT
The DNA here is from genome assembly GCF_027409185.1 of Cynocephalus volans. Lineage (NCBI taxonomy): Eukaryota > Metazoa > Chordata > Mammalia > Dermoptera > Cynocephalidae > Cynocephalus > Cynocephalus volans. The sequence continues at coordinate 48,752,183 of NC_084476.1, read as the reverse complement.
ACGACTAACGACAGGTCTGGTTCCTGTCATATAATCTTGAAAATGTCACTTTTGCTCTTGGTCTGTTTTCCCTGCCTGCACCATGCGACAGTTGGAATTTCATGCATTCACATACTGCTTTCCTCCATAAAACCTCACAATGGCTTCGTGTGTATTTAGGTTTGGACTCAAGTGCCACATCTCTGTCTGTGTGGTTGGCGACTCCTCAGGGGCTCCCAGTGGTCCCCACCATCTGCTGCACACATCCTCACGTAATCCCCTGCCCTGCAGTGTGGACTGGACTTAGTGACTCACTTCTAACCAATACAGGATCAAAAGTGAGAAGGTGTCACTTTCTAAATGTCATTGTAACACGCCTGTCTCTAGAGTCTTGTGCTCTGTCTCCTCTGTTCTCTCTGTTTGTATCCACCATATGCCAAGCATGGTGCCGAGAGCTGGAGAAAGAGCTGATTCAGCTGCACCCTGGCTTGGGAGATGATCCCAGGATAAGAAAGAGGAGAAGACGTGCTATCGAGTGCCTGACATTCTAAGAGAGGAAAGTGATCTAGGAGGCCCTCAGAATATTCTAGATTAGGAAGCTACCTGAAGATGGTAGGAAATGAACACCATTTGCAGAGAAGAACCAGAGCCGTTTGGTCCATTCTATGCCTTTACTCAACCGTATGAAATATAGAATTAGTAGTTTATCAAATTGCGTAAAAAATGTCAACTGTTATTGACATATAAACAAAATTTATAGATTTATTTGGAAGAATTGATATATTTTCCCTACTTATTTTCTCATCTGTGAACATGTACATCTCTTCATTGTCTTCAGTTTGTTCGTTTTTTCAATAACATTTTACACTCAGTGTTTAGAAATCATGATTGTAAAAATGCACCCTAATTATTCATGCAAACCTTATGAATGAAAATTTGGGGTGTTTCCAACCCTTAGTAATAGGTATTGTCATATGAACAATCTTGTCGACACCTCACCTTATAATTTTTCAAGGTTACATATGATATAGATTCCAGAATATTGGGTTACAGTGTAAAATAGTAAATATCCAAGTATAATTTTGCTAAATTTTGCGAGTTTCTGCTCCTTATGGGCTCTACCATTTGCATTCCACCACAATGTATTATAATACCTGTATCCCCACAGTCTCACTAACAAGTTTGTTATCAAAAAATTAAATTTTGCAAATCTAATAGGTGAAGTCTTGTATATTTCAATATATTTTAAATGTATAGTTCTCTATGAGGGATTTTAAGCACCTAATTAAGTATTGATGCCAATTTAAATTTCCTTTTGTGTTCTTAGATTGTTCATATATTTTGTTCATTTTTATTTCATTTTGTTGGTCATTTCCATCTCATTTTTTCACACATCATTGTATTAATGATATTATCCTAGTTTAAGAGGTTTTTAATTTTTTTTGCTTTTTTTTTAATTGAAACATTATTGATCACCCATTTTAAGTATTAGAGCTTGTAATTACTTTCTGTCGTGTCCTTTTGACCTATTTGGCGGCATTAACCTTTTGTTTGTGTTTGCTTTGCTTTTATTAATTGCTGCTATGTCATCCATGTTAACTGCTGCTACATTGGTAGCAGCATAATTTCACCAGTGATTTGAAATGCTATCTTTCTTAAATACTAAATTTCTATAAATCTTGGGTATCTCTTTGAATTCTCCATTCTTTTTCATTAGGTTTTATATTTACTTATAAACAAATTCCATATGGTCTTGATAATGAAGAATTTATAAAAAAATATTTTCGATCTCTGGTAGACTTACCCCTCCCTTTTGATTTGTTTCCTCATTTTTTTCTGATGAACGATTAATGTTTCATCAACATTTTATAATCATCTTATTTTGTTCTAGGTGAAGAAACAAATGAGACTATTTTTAATGTGATCATGACACACGTATAAAGTAACTTAGGAGAAAATAAAATCCTTAGGATCATGTGGCTTTCTGGCCAAGAAAATATCTCTGACATTTCTCTATCGTTTGTGTATGTATGTTTTAAGAGTGTTCTAATGCTTAAATCACGTAATTAAACAGGCTTTGTCGAGTTCTTGTTAGCTTTATGCCAAATATTTTAACAATTTTGTGGCTATTGAAAATGGAATCTTGATTTGCGTAATGTAATCTAGATAGTTATTGTTATTACATAAGACATTTATTAATTTTATATGTGAATTTTTCTAAATCGCAACATGTAAATTTTATTTTAGTAAGTCGTCTTGTTTGTAATAGGTTTTTAATGAATTCTTTTTGATTTTCTAAATTCACAATACATTCACATAACACATTTTTCTCTATCTTGAGATATACAAATACGTATGGTCAAATCTTATTTTATCTAGTGTTTTGATATTTATGAGTCTTACATATTCTCAAAAGTAGTTTTGGCTTCTGTGGAAATTATTATGTGTTTTTCTTTCTTCTAATGCTTAATACTTTTGCAAAATATGGAAGTTAGTAATTCATTTCAGATTTATTTTTGTGAACGGTACCTAGCAAAAGCATAACTGGATTTAATTTCCAAATAAATAATATTTCAATCCCTGTAATGATGAAGTGCTTTCCCCTAAGTAATCTGAATCCTTTCCACATATACCAGAATCTGTTTCAAAATTCAAACTTTTATTCCCCTGAACTATTCGCTTATTCTTTGCCAATCTCATGCACTTTCAAGTATGTTCCTTTGCAATACATTTTATTGGACGGAGCAAATTACCTCTTTGTTTTTATTATTATTGTTCTTCTTATGTCTTGAACATTTTTGGGGCCATTTTTGCACATAATTTTTTTCATATTAACTTTGAGGTTATTTGACAAGTCCCGTAAACATCACTCTTTGGAATTTTTCAAGTTTAGCTTTATTGAATCTATTGATTAACATAGGGAGAATACATATATAGGTGGCGTAACTTCCTAGCATCACTGCTGCCCGGCACATGGATACACGTGGGCATTTTGGTAGGAGCTGGTGAGTGGCTCCTGCGACAGGGGTATCAATGGACACATCTCCTGGGGCATCTGCTGGGACTTCTTCTTCCTTCATTCTCACAAGAGCTGGTGGTCACCAGACATACAGACCTGCCCATCTGATGGGGCAAATGCTATCTGAATAGTGAGTAAATTTCGGTGCATAATCATTAGGGAGGCCGCGGATGTCTGACATTTACTGGCCATGTGAATTGCTTCCCTGTGGAACTGCAGGAATATGTCCTTTGTCCCTATGGATAAATGAGAACTCTTTGTACAACTAGGATGCATACTACCCTTTCTCTGCCCATGAAGCATTTTCCAGTCTGGGGTTTGTCTTTTCACCTTTTGACATTATTCTGGTTTTTGTTCGGACCAGGAAAAGTCAGCATTTTCCTCAGTGGCTTCTGGCTCTCTGGTCATTCAACAGTAGTTCCTATTTCAAGATTATGGCAATAATAACTATCAGGGCTTTGTGTCTCTACATAGAGTCTTTGATTTTTCTGTAATTTTCCTCTTACTAAAAACATAAAATGAAAATTAATCAGATCTTTCTCATATTATGCGGCCAGATACAAAAGGCCACATAACATATAACCGTACTGATAGGAACAATCCACGATAGGTAAATTCACACACACAGAAAATGGAGTGGTAGTCAGGGACAGGGAGAGGCGGGATGGGGATTGACAGCTTAATGGCTAGAGAGTTGATGAAGCTGTTCGACCACTAGATGGTGGTAAGGGTTGCCCCATATTAAAAATGTACTTGATGCCACTGAATGGTAATTTTGAAAATATTAAAAACACTTTATTTTATACAAGGGATATTATTGAAAATAAAAGATGAAAAAATTTGAGGAGATGCAGGACAGAGACAAAAATGAGGAGAAGCACAGCGTCAAGGAAGGGCAAGAACAGATCTGGAGTGGGGACTGGTGAGGGTGTTTGTGGGAGCTCTGGAGCCAGGGCTCCCCTGGGTGCTGGTGTTTCTTCTAATTCTTCTGATGTTTCAGGAACGGTTATGTCAGGTTGCTCTAGCTCTACCTCTGGATCTTGATCTTTCTCCTGCTCTTTCTCTTGCTCTTTCTCCTGATCTTTCTCTTGATCTTTCTGTTGCTCCTGCTCTGGATCTTGCGTCTGATCTACCACTTGCTCTGGATCTTGCTCCTGCTCTACCTCTTGCTCTGGATCTTGCTCCTGCTCTACTTCTTGCTCTGGCTTGGGCTCTGGATCTTGCTCTCGCTCTGCCTCTGGCAGTGGAGGTGGAGCTGGAGCTGGAACTCTAGCCGAACATGGCAGCAGCTCTTGGGACAGTTGTTCAGCCTGGGCAGAAGCTGGAACTGGATAGACAACAATTGAAAATATCAATGTGAGTTTCTATGTCTCATCCAATGACACTGTCTTTCCAGAAGCCCAAGTCCAGAGGCCCAGCCTCAGGAAGTCTCCCCACACTGCAGAACACTGTATGATTGTTCTGAGTACTCAGTGCCCCTGTCCCCAGCCTGCTTCTGGAAACTCTGCTCAGTGTGGCCCAGCCCAGGCCCCTCCCCAAACCCGCACAGGCACCCACCCTCTTCCTCCTCACCCTCAGTCTCCGCCTCACTAGGCTCCAGGTGCTCCAGCTTCTCCAGCTGCGCCAGAAGAAGATCAGCCTTACGCTCCACCTCTGAACCTCGCATACTGATATGTACATAGGCCGAAAGAAACTTCAAAGAATGAAATTCAGGAGGCTCGTGGAAATCGGTGGAATAGAATTCCAGCCAGATCTTTAAGACAGAGGACATGGCACTGTGGGAGACAGGTGGGCAACAGCATCAGAGGCCTGGCCTATCCCTCTATGCTGCCCTCCCAAGGCTCCCCTGAGTGAGCTGCAGTCTAGTACCCTCTGCCCGTGCCTGTCCATAGACCAGCCCATCCAATGTCCACCCCCAGTATGGCAGTTCTGGCGCAAGATGGGCCTGGCAGCCAAGGAGGGGCTGGCAAAAGCCTCCATGGGAGGAGCCTTCAACCACTGATGTGACCACGTTTCCCTTCTTCAGGGAAACCTGACAACCTCCTCTGTCTGTGTCACTGCCCCATCCCTGCTGGAATGACCTGTCCACCCCAGGAGGGTGCTGTCTGCTCTGGGCATTACTCACTGGCAAACAGGAGGTGTCCAGCAATATCTGATAAATGAGGAAACAGAGGGAGGCGCTGCTCCCCTGGCCTACCCAGGGCCCTTGGAAAAGCCCAAACTTGAGCTCACACGTGAATGTACTGCCCAAGTGTCGGCATGAAAATCTGCATATCCTTTTCCCAGTGACAGCAATCTCTTGGCCCTGACCACACTCTGCACCCTCAGCACCAGCTGAGCATCCCCATGGAGGCTCCAGCCCCGAGTGTGAGCGGGATGCTCTGCACACCTCCTGCTCTGGCTCAGCACGGGCTCTGGGGGTGTGGGCAGGGCTGGGTGGGAGGGCGAGGGGATGGATTCTCTCTGGGCTCACTCTGCTCTCCAGCCTCTCCCACACCCTACGGTGCCTGGGACCACATCCCCAGCCGTCTTGACTCCTTTCCCTGCAGGGAAAGCCTTGAGCCCTCAGCCCTGTAGCAGGAATCATAAGATGTGTGAGAGCCAGAGTTCTGCCAGCCCCCCACCCACACGCCCCCGCAGACTACACGCAGTTGTGTGGAGATGGGAGCCCCTCCTTCTGAACCTAAACTCCACTTACCATTTTAGCTGCTCCAGGGATTCCCCATCCCCGTCACAATCAGAAATCATGTTTCCATACCTAGAAGAGGTCAGGAGTGTGTCAAATCTACCACATGGTGGCACTACCTGCTTCTCATGTCTACTGTGACTGTCTCACCTCTGACTAGACTGGAAGCCCACGAGGGCAGTGAATGCAGTCTCCTCGGTTCATTGGATTATGGTCAGTGCCCAGAAAGGGACTGCACATAGTGTGGCTTCACGTATGATTGTTGAAGGAATGAACCCCAACCAACTCCTCCCAAGATATCTGGGTGCACCTGAAGCCGCACTGCCCGCCTCTTGTCTCCCTGCTTTGAATTCACGCAGAAGCCTACAGATAGAATCTCAAATTTCCTGTAAAAATGTGAAAACAGTGAAGCCCAAGTCAACGAGGTCAGTGAGGGGGTGACAGAGACTTCCTCGTGGGGGTGTCAGGAATCCTGAATGAGGACGACCGCGGCCCCTCCAGCAGACCTTCCACAGGGCTGGACTCAGGAGCAGCACTTTCCATGGGGGACCCACTGGAGCTTGTTCCTGTGACCACCCACTGAACACAGGAGGAAACTGAGGCTCAGAGGGGTGTGGTGACAGTCCTAAGACTCACAGCTGGGAGGCGGCCTAGTGGCACTGTGTGATCCAGGGCCTGAGTGCTCACCTGAGGAAAAGCAGGTACAGCACATGCCGGGGACTGGAAACGTTCTTGTAGCTTGACAGAAACAGGTGGACATAAGATTGGTCACCACCCAAGACAGCAGGCACCAGGTGCTCCACCCGCTTCTTCAGGGTGCGTGCCGGGAGAGGCCACACCATGTGGGTGGCATCTGAGCTCAATGAAGATGTGTCTTCACTCTAGGACAGGACAGGGGAGAGATACACAGTGACACTACCGTGAACCCCAAGGAGGGCAGGGGCTGGAGGCCAGTCTTGACCCCAGGGAGGACATGAGAAGACAGCCTGAGGGCCCAGGGTTAATGGACAGGGTGGTGGTTGCCACCCCGGCAGTCCCCGTTCACCCTCCAGCCAGACCTGAGGTGTGAACACACCAGGACCAGCAGGTTTATAAACCCCCCACCCTCTGCCCCTGCCCTGGGAGGGTGTCCCATGTCCCCGTTCCCCACACACTCAGGAGGAGGGGGTGCAGTCACCCAGGGAGGCTCATAGTGCTGGCCTGGCCTTGCCCAACCTCCTCTGGGCCACCTGACATTACCTTTGGGGACCTCCTCCCAGACGGCCACAGGGGTCGAGGGCGAGGGCTGAACCAGCACCGGAAGCATTGGACAAGCCTCTCAGCACAGGGCTTCCTGGGGCTACGGCCCCGGGACCTCGGGATACAGCACAACATCTCACTCTGCCTGTGGCCAAGTGAGCTGGGGAAGGGGCTGTGTATAGAATGTGGGTGCCAGGTTACCGAGTTCCGAGTTCTCTTGGGGTCTGTCGTCAAGGAAGTGAAGTCACTTCCTGATACCTCATTTCCTGAGCCCCTCCTCTGTGTTCAAGACTGCAAATGCCCCTCTGGGTACCTGTCTGCTGACCCTCCTTCCCCATGAACTCTCTCTATTGCCCACACTTCCACCAACACTGCCTGACCACACCCCTGTGCAAGGCCTGGGTGCAGCCAGCGTCACAGCTCGGAGGAGATACACGTAGGTTCATCCCCAGCTCCTGCTTCTTATCACTTTACGTGACCCTGGACAAGCCATTGTCACTCTCATGACCTCCCCAGTCTCCCCTTTTGCACAGTGGGGATCTTTCTAGCATCTTCTTCCTAGGGATGGCATCAGGCATGTGTGAGAAAACATCTCTGAAACCTATGGCCGGTGTCACATGCAGCTACTAAACAAGACTAGAGATAAAATCCACGACGGTGTGGAAGGTAGCATGGAATACGACTAACGACAGGTCTGGTTCCTGTCATATAATCTTGAAAATGTCACTTTTGCTCTTGGTCTGTTTTCCCTGTCTGCACCATGCGACAGTTGGAATTTCATGCATTCACATACTGCTTTCCTCCATAAAACCTCACAATGGCTTCGTGTGTATTTAGGTTTGGACTCAAGTGCCACATCTCTGTCTGTGTGGTTGGCGACTCCTCAGGGGCTCCCAGTGGTCCCCACCATCTGCTGCACACATCCTCACGTAATCCCCTGCCCTGCAGTGTGGACTGGACTTAGTGACTCACTTCTAACCAATACAGGATCAAAAGTGAGAAGGTGTCACTTTCTAAATGTCATTGTAACACGCCTGTCTCTAGAGTCTTGTGCTCTGTCTCCTCTGTTCTCTCTGTTTGTATCCACCATATGCCAAGCATGGTGCCGAGAGCTGGAGAAAGAGCTGATTCAGCTGCACCCTGGCTTGGGAGATGATCCCAGGATAAGAAAGAGGAGAAGACGTGCTATCGAGTGCCTGACATTCTAAGAGAGGAAAGTGATCTAGGAGGCCCTCAGAATATTCTAGATTAGGAAGCTACCTGAAGATGGTAGGAAATGAACACCATTTGCAGAGAAGAACCAGAGCCGTTTGGTCCATTCTATGCCTTTACTCAACCGTATGAAATATAGAATTAGTAGTTTATCAAATTGCGTAAAAAATGTCAACTGTTATTGACATATAAACAAAATTTATAGATTTATTTGGAAGAATTGATATATTTTCCCTACTTATTTTCTCATCTGTGAACATGTACATCTCTTCATTGTCTTCAGTTTGTTCGTTTTTTCAATAACATTTTACACTCAGTGTTTAGAAATCATGATTGTAAAAATGCACCCTAATTATTCATGCAAACCTTATGAATGAAAATTTGGGGTGTTTCCAACCCTTAGTAATAGGTATTGTCATATGAACAATCTTGTCGACACCTCACCTTATAATTTTTCAAGGTTACATATGATATAGATTCCAGAATATTGGGTTACAGTGTAAAATAGTAAATATCCAAGTATAATTTTGCTAAATTTTGCGAGTTTCTGCTCCTTATGGGCTCTACCATTTGCATTCCACCACAATGTATTATAATACCTGTATCCCCACAGTCTCACTAACAAGTTTGTTATCAAAAAATTAAATTTTGCAAATCTAATAGGTGAAGTCTTGTATATTTCAATATATTTTAAATGTATAGTTCTCTATGAGGGATTTTAAGCACCTAATTAAGTATTGATGCCAATTTAAATTTCCTTTTGTGTTCTTAGATTGTTCATATATTTTGTTCATTTTTATTTCATTTTGTTGGTCATTTCCATCTCATTTTTTCACACATCATTGTATTAATGATATTATCCTAGTTTAAGAGGTTTTTAATTTTTTTTGCTTTTTTTTAATTGAAACATTATTGATCACCCATTTTAAGTATTAGAGCTTGTAATTACTTTCTGTCGTGTCCTTTTGACCTATTTGGCGGCATTAACCTTTTGTTTGTGTTTGCTTTGCTTTTATTAATTGCTGCTATGTCATCCATGTTAACTGCTGCTACATTGGTAGCAGCATAATTTCACCAGTGATTTGAAATGCTATCTTTCTTAAATACTAAATTTCTATAAATCTTGGGTATCTCTTTGAATTCTCCATTCTTTTTCATTAGGTTTTATATTTACTTATAAACAAATTCCATATGGTCTTGATAATGAAGAATTTATAAAAAAATATTTTCGATCTCTGGTAGACTTACCCCTCCCTTTTGATTTGTTTCCTCATTTTTTTCTGATGAACGATTAATGTTTCATCAACATTTTATAATCATCTTATTTTGTTCTAGGTGAAGAAACAAATGAGACTATTTTTAATGTGATCATGACACACGTATAAAGTAACTTAAGAGAAAATAAAATCCTTAGGATCATGTGGCTTTCTGGCCAAGAAAATATCTCTGACATTTCTCTATCGTTTGTGTATGTATGTTTTAAGAGTGTTCTAATGCTTAAATCACGTAATTAAACAGGCTTTGTCGAGTTCTTGTTAGCTTTATGCCAAATATTTTAACAATTTTGTGGCTATTGAAAATGGAATCTTGATTTGCGTAATGTAATCTAGATAGTTATTGTTATTACATAAGACATTTATTAATTTTATATGTGAATTTTTCTAAATCGCAACATGTAAATTTTATTTTAGTAAGTCGTCTTGTTTGTAATAGGTTTTTAATGAATTCTTTTTGATTTTCTAAATTCACAATACATTCACATAACACATTTTTCTCTATCTTGAGATATACAAATACGTATGGTCAAATCTTATTTTATCTAGTGTTTTGATATTTATGAGTCTTACATATTCTCAAAAGTAGTTTTGGCTTCTGTGGAAATTATTATGTGTTTTTCTTTCTTCTAATGCTTAATACTTTTGCAAAATATGGAAGTTAGTAATTCATTTCAGATTTATTTTTGTGAACGGTACCTAGCAAAAGCATAACTGGATTTAATTTCCAAATAAATAATATTTCAATCCCTGTAATGATGAAGTGCTTTCCCCTAAGTAATCTGAATCCTTTCCACATATACCAGAATCTGTTTCAAAATTCAAACTTTTATTCCCCTGAACTATTCGCTTATTCTTTGCCAATCTCATGCACTTTCAAGTATGTTCCTTTGCAATACATTTTATTGGACGGAGCAAATTACCTCTTTAATTTTTATTATTATTGTTCTTCTTATGTCTTGAACATTTTTGGGGCCATTTTTGCACATAATTTTTTTCATATTAACTTTGAGGTTATTTGACAAGTCCCGTAAACATCACTCTTTGGAATTTTTCAAGTTTAGCTTTATTGAATCTATTGATTAACATAGGGAGAATACATATATAGGTGGCGTAACTTCCTAGCATCACTGCTGCCCGGCACATGGACACACGTGGGCATTTTGGTAGGAGCTGCTGAGTGGCTCCTGCGACAGGGGTATCAATGGACACATCTCCTGGGGCATCTGCTGGGACTTCTTCTTCCTTCATTCTCACAAGAGCTGGTGGTCACCAGACATACAGACCTGCCCATCTGATGGGGCAAATGCTATCTGAATAGTGAGTAAATTTCGGTGCATAATCATTAGGGAGGCCGCGGATGTCTGACATTTACTGGCCATGTGAATTGCTTCCCTGTGGAACTGCAGGAATATGTCCTTTGTCCCTATGGATAAATGAGAACTCTTTGTACAACTAGGATGCATACTACCCTTTCTCTGCCCATGAAGCATTTTCCAGTCTGGGGTTTGTCTTTTCACCTTTTGACATTATTCTGGTTTTTGTTCGGACCAGGAAAAGTCAGCATTTTCCTCAGTGGCTTCTGGCTCTCTGGTCATTCAACAGTATTTCCTATTTCAAGATTATGGCAATAATAACTATCAGGGCTTTGTGTCTCTACATAGAGTCTTTGATTTTTCTGTAATTTTCCTCTTACTAAAAACATAAAATGAAAATTAATCAGATCTTTCTCATATTATGCGGCCAGATACAAAAGGCCACATAACATATAACCGTACTGATAGGAACAATCCACGATAGGTAAATTCACACACACAGAAAATGGAGTGGTAGTCAGGGACAGGGAGAGGCGGGATGGGGATTGACAGCTTAATGGCTAGAGAGTTGATGAAGCTGTTCGACCACTAGATGGTGGTAAGGGTTGCCCCATATTAAAAATGTACTTGATGCCACTGAATGGTAATTTTGAAAATATTAAAAACACTTTATTTTATACAAGGGATATTATTGAAAATAAAAGATGAAAAAATTTGAGGAGATGCAGGACAGAGACAAAAATGAGGAGAAGCACAGCGTCAAGGAAGGGCAAGAACAGATCTGGAGTGGGGACTGGTGAGGGTGTTTGTGGGAGCTCTGGAGCCAGGGCTCCCCTGGGTGCTGGTGTTTCTTCTAATTCTTCTGATGTTTCAGGAACGGTTATGTCAGGTTGCTCTAGCTCTACCTCTGGATCTTGATCTTTCTCCTGCTCTTTCTCTTGCTCTTTCTCCTGATCTTTCTCTTGATCTTTCTGTTGCTCCTGCTCTGGATCTTGCGTCTGATCTACCACTTGCTCTTGATCTTGCTCCTGCTCTACCTCTTGCTCTGGATCTTGCTCCTGCTCTACTTCTTGCTCTGGCTTGGGCTCTGGATCTTGCTCTCGCTCTGCCTCTGGCAGTGGAGGTGGAGCTGGAGCTGGAACTCGAGCCGAACATGGCAGCAGCTCTTGGGACAGTTGTTCAGCCTGGGCAGAAGCTGGAACTGGATAGACAACAATTGAAAATATCAATGTGAGTTTCTATGTCTCATCCAATGACACTGTCTTTCCAGAAGCCCAAGTCCAGAGGCCCAGCCTCAGGAAGTCTCCCCACACTGCAGAACACTGCATGATTGTTCTGAGTACTCAGTGCCCCTGTCCCCAGCCTGCTTCTGGAAACTCTGCTCAGTGTGGCCCAGCCCAGGCCCCTCCCCAAACCCGCACAGGCACCCACCCTCTTCCTCCTCACCCTCAGTCTCCGCCTCACTAGGCTCCAGGTGCTCCAGCTTCTCCAGCTGCGCCAGAAGAAGATCAGCCTTACGCTCCACCTCTGAACCTCGCATACTGATATGTACATAGGCCGAAAGAAACTTCAAAGAATGAAATTCAGGAGGCTCGTGGAAATCGGTGGAATAGAATTCCAGCCAGATCTTTAAGACAGAGGACATGGCACTGTGGGAGACAGGTGGGCAACAGCATCAGAGGCCTGGCCTATCCCTCTATGCTGCCCTCCCAAGGCTCCCCTGAGTGAGCTGCAGTCTAGTACCCTCTGCCCGTGCCTGTCCATAGACCAGCCCATCCAATGTCCACCCCCAGTATGGCAGTTCTGGCGCAAGATGGGCCTGGCAGCCAAGGAGGGGCTGGCAAAAGCCTCCATGGGAGGAGCCTTCAACCACTGATGTGACCACGTTTCCCTTCTTCAGGGAAACCTGACAACCTCCTCTGTCTGTGTCACTGCCCCATCCCTGCTGGAATGACCTGTCCACCCCAGGAGGGTGCTGTCTGCTCTGGGCATTACTCACTGGCAAACAGGAGGTGTCCAGCAATATCTGATAAATGAGGAAACAGAGGGAGGCGCTGCTCCCCTGGCCTACCCAGGGCCCTTGGAAAAGCCCAAACTTGACCTCACACGTGAATGTACTGCCCAAGTGTCTGCATGAAAATCTGCATATCCTTTTCCCAGTGACAGCAATCTCTTGGCCCTGACCACACTCTGCACCCTCAGCACCAGCTGAGCATCCCCATGGAGGCTCCAGCCCCGAGTGTGAGCGGGATGCTCTGCACACCTCCTGCTCTGGCTCAGCACGGGCTCTGGGGGTGTGGGCAGGGCTGGGTGGGAGGGCGAGGGGATGGATTCTCTCTGGGCTCACTCTGCTCTCCAGCCTCTCGCACACCCTACGGTGCCTGGGACCACATCCCCAGCCGTCTTGACTCCTTTCCCTGCAGGGAAAGCCTTGAGCCCTCAGCCCTGTAGCAGGAATCATAAGATGTGTGAGAGCCAGAGTTCTGCCAGCCCCCCACCCACACGCCCCCGCAGACTACACGCAGTTGTGTGGAGATGGGAGCCCCTCCTTCTGCACCTAAACTCCACTTACCATTTTAGCTGCTCCAGGGATTCCCCATCCCCGTCACAATCAGAAATCATGTTTCCATACCTAGAAGAGGTCAGGAGTGTGTCAAATCTACCACATGGTGGCACTACCTGCTTCTCATGTCTACTGTGACTGTCTCACCTCTGACTAGATTGGAAGCCCAGGAGGGCAGGGAATGCAGTCTCCTCGGTTCACTGGATTATGGTCAGTGCCCAGAAAGGGACTGCACATAGTGTGGCTTCACGTATGATTGTTGAAGGAATGAACCCCAACCAACTCCTCCCAAGATATCTGGGTGCACCTGAAGCCGCACTGCCCGCCTCTTGTCTCCCTGCTTTGAATTCACGCAGAAGCCTACAGATAGAATCTCAAATTTCCTGTAAAAATGTGAAAACAGTGAAGCCCAAGTCAACGAGGTCAGTGAGGGGGTGACAGAGACTTCCTCGTGGGGGTGTCAGGAATCCTGAATGAGGACGACCGCGGCCCCTCCAGCAGACCTTCCACAGGGCTGGACTCAGGAGCAGCACTTTCCATGGGGGACCCACTGGAGCTTGTTCCTGTGACCACCCACTGAACACAGGAGGAAACTGAGGCTCAGAGGGGTGTGGTGACAGTCCTAAGACTCACAGCTGGGAGGCGGCCTAGTGGCACTGTGTGATCCAGGGCCTGAGTGCTCACCTGAGGAAAAGCAGGTGCAGCACATGCCGGGGACTGGCAACGTACTTGTAGCTTGACAGAAACAGGTGGACATAAGATTGGTCACCACCCAAGACAGCAGGCACCAGGTGCTCCACCCGCTTCTTCAGGGTGCGTGCCGGGAGAGGCCACACCATGTGGGTGGCATCTGAGCTCAATGAAGATGTGTCTTCACTCTAGGACAGGACAGGGGAGAGATACACAGTGACACTACCGTGAACCCCAAGGAGGGCAGGGGCTGGAGGCCAGTCTTGACCCCAGGGAGGACATGAGAAGACAGCCTGAGGGCCCAGGGTTAATGGACAGGGTGGTGGTTGCCACCCCGGCAGTCCCCGTTCACCCTCCAGCCAGACCTGAGGTGTGAACACACCAGGACCAGCAGGTTTATAAACCCCCCACCCTCTGCCCCTGCCCTGGGAGGGTGTCCCATGTCCCCGTTCCCCACACACTCAGGAGGAGGGGGTGCAGTCACCCAGGGAGGCTCATAGTGCTGGCCTGGCCTTGCCCAACCTCCTCTGGGCCACCTGACATTACCTTTGGGGACCTCCTCCCAGACGGCCACAGGGGTCTAGGGCGAGGGCTGAACCAGCACCGGAAGCATTGGACAAGCCTCTCAGCACAGGGCTTCCTGGGGCTACGGCCCCGGGACCTCGGGATACAGCACAACATCTCACTCTGCCTGTGGCCAAGTGAGCTGGGGAAGGGGCTGTGTATAGAATGTGGGTGCCAGGTTACCGAGTTCCGAGTTCTCTTGGGGTCTGTCGTCAAGGAAGTGAAGTCACTTCCTGATACCTCATTTCCTGAGCCCCTCCTCTGTGTTCAAGACTGCAAATGCCCCTCTGGGTACCTGTCTGCTGACCCTCCTTCCCCATGAACTCTCTCTATTGCCCACACTTCCACCAACACTGCCTGACCACACCCCTGTGCAAGGCCTGGGTGCAGCCAGCGTCACAGCTCGGAGGAGATACACGTAGGTTCATCCCCAGCTCCTGCTTCTTATCACTTTACGTGACCCTGGACAAGCCATTGTCACTCTCATGACCTCCCCAGTCTCCCCTTTTGCACAGTGGGGATCTTTCTAGCATCTTCTTCCTAGGGATGGCATCAGGCATGTGTGAGAAAACATCTCTGAAACCTATGGCCGGTGTCACATGCAGCTAATAAACAAGACTAGAGATAAAATCCACGACGGTGTGGAAGGTAGCATGGAATACGACTAACGACAGGTCTGGTTCCTGTCATATAATCTTGAAAATGTCACTTTTGCTCTTGGTCTGTTTTCCCTGCCTGCACCATGCGACAGTTGGAATTTCATGCATTCACATACTGCTTTCCTCCATAAAACCTCACAATGGCTTCGTGTGTATTTAGGTTTGGACTCAAGTGCCACATCTCTGTCTGTGTGGTTGGCGACTCCTCAGGGGCTCCCAGTGGTCCCCACCATCTGCTGCACACATCCTCACGTAATCCCCTGCCCTGCAGTGTGGACTGGACTTAGTGACTCACTTCTAACCAATACAGGATCAAAAGTGAGAAGGTGTCACTTTCTAAATGTCATTGTAACACGCCTGTCTCTAGAGTCTTGTGCTCTGTCTCCTCTGTTCTCTCTGTTTGTATCCACCATATGCCAAGCATGGTGCCGAGAGCTGGAGAAAGAGCTGATTCAGCTGCACCCTGGCTTGGGAGATGATCCCAGGATAAGAAAGAGGAGAAGACGTGCTATCGAGTGCCTGACATTCTAAGAGAGGAAAGTGATCTAGGAGGCCCTCAGAATATTCTAGATTAGGAAGCTACCTGAAGATGGTAGGAAATGAACACCATTTGCAGAGAAGAACCAGAGCCGTTTGGTCCATTCTATGCCTTTACTCAACCGTATGAAATATAGAATTAGTAGTTTATCAAATTGCGTAAAAAATGTCAACTGTTATTTACATATAAACAAAATTTATAGATTTATTTGGAAAAATTGATATATTTTCCCTACTTATTTTCTCATCTGTGAACATGTACATCTCTTCATTGTCTTCAGTTTGTTCGTTTTTTCAATAACATTTTACACTCAGTGTTTAGAAATCATGATTGTAAAAATGCACCCTAATTATTCATGCAAACCTTATGAATGAAAATTTGGGGTGTTTCCAACCCTTAGTAATAGGTATTGTCATATTAACAATCTTGTCGACACCTCACCTTATAATTTTTCAAGGTTACATATGATATAGATTCCAGAATATTGGGTTACAGTGTAAAATAGTAAATATCCAAGTATAATTTTGCTAAATTTTGCGAGTTTCTGCTCCTTATGGGCTCTACCATTTGCATTCCACCACAATGTATTATAATACCTGTATCCCCACAGTCTCACTAACAAGTTTGTTATCAAAAAATTAAATTTTGCAAATCTAATAGGTGAAGTCTTGTATATTTCAATATATTTTAAATGTATAGTTCTCTATGAGGGATTTTAAGCACCTAATTAAGTATTGATGCCAATTTAAATTTCCTTTTGTGTTCTTAGATTGTTCATATATTTTGTTCATTTTTATTTCATTTTGTTGGTCATTTCCATCTCATTTTTTCACACATCATTGTATTAATGATATTATCCTAGTTTAAGAGGTTTTTAATTTTTTTTGCTTTTTTTTTAATTGAAACATTATTGATCACCCATTTTAAGTATTAGAGCTTGTAATTACTTTCTGTCGTGTCCTTTTGACCTATTTGGCGGCATTAACCTTTTGTTTGTGTTTGCTTTGCTTTTATTAATTGCTGCTATGTCATCCATGTTAACTGCTGCTACATTGGTAGCAGCATAATTTCACCAGTGATTTGAAATGCTATCTTTCTTAAATACTAAATTTCTATAAATCTTGGGTATCTCTTTGAATTCTCCATTCTTTTTCATTAGGTTTTATATTTACTTATAAACAAATTCCATATGGTCTTGATAATGAAGAATTTATAAAAAAATATTTTCGATCTCTGGTAGACTTACCCCTCCCTTTTGATTTGTTTCCTCATTTTTTTCTGATGAACGATTAATGTTTCATCAACATTTTATAATCATCTTATTTTGTTCTAGGTGAAGAAACAAATGAGACTATTTTTAATGTGATCATGACACACGTATAAAGTAACTTAAGAGAAAATAAAATCCTTAGGATCATGTGGCTTTCTGGCCAAGAAAATATCTCTGACATTTCTCTATCGTTTGTGTATGTATGTTTTAAGAGTGTTCTAATGCTTAAATCACGTAATTAAACAGGCTTTGTCGAGTTCTTGTTAGCTTTATGCCAAATATTTTAACAATTTTGTGGCTATTGAAAATGGAATCTTGATTTGCGTAATGTAATCTAGATAGTTATTGTTATTACATAAGACATTTATTAATTTTATATGTGAATTTTTCTAAATCGCAACATGTAAATTTTATTTTAGTAAGTCGTCTTGTTTGTAATAGGTTTTTAATGAATTCTTTTTGATTTTCTAAATTCACAATACATTCACATAACACATTTTTCTCTATCTTGAGATATACAAATACGTATGGTCAAATCTTATTTTATCTAGTGTTTTGATATTTATGAGTCTTACATTTTCTCAAAAGTAGTTTTGGCTTCTGTGGAAATTATTATGTGTTTTTCTTTCTTCTAATGCTTAATACTTTTGCAAAATATGGAAGTTAGTAATTCATTTCAGATTTATTTTTGTGAACGGTACCTAGCAAAAGCATAACTGGATTTAATTTCCAAATAAATAATATTTCAATCCCTGTAATGATGAAGTGCTTTCCCCTAAGTAATCTGAATCCTTTCCACATATACCAGAATCTGTTTCAAAATTCAAACTTTTATTCCCCTGAACTATTCGCTTATTCTTTGCCAATCTCATGCACTTTCAAGTATGTTCCTTTGCAATACATTTTATTGGACGGAGCAAATTACCTCTTTGTTTTTATTATTATTGTTCTTCTTATGTCTTGAACATTTTTGGGGCCATTTTTGCACATAATTTTTTTCATATTAACTTTGAGGTTATTTGACAAGTCCCGTAAACATCACTCTTTGGAATTTTTCAAGTTTAGCTTTATTGAATCTATTGATTAACATAGGGAGAATACATATATAGGTGGCGTAACTTCCTAGCATCACTGCTGCCCGGCACATGGATACACGTGGGCATTTTGGTAGGAGCTGGTGAGTGGCTCCTGCGACAGGGGTATCAATGGACACATCTCCTGGGGCATCTGCTGGGACTTCTTCTTCCTTCATTCTCACAAGAGCTGGTGGTCACCAGACATACAGACCTGCCCATCTGATGGGGCAAATGCTATCTGAATAGTGAGTAAATTTCGGTGCATAATCATTAGGGAGGCCGCGGATGTCTGACATTTACTGGCCATGTGAATTGCTTCCCTGTGGAACTGCAGGAATATGTCCTTTGTCCCTATGGATAAATGAGAACTCTTTGTACAACTAGGATGCATACTACCCTTTCTCTGCCCATGAAGCATTTTCCAGTCTGGGGTTTGTCTTTTCACCTTTTGACATTATTCTGGTTTTTGTTCGGACCAGGAAAAGTCAGCATTTTCCTCAGTGGCTTCTGGCTCTCTGGTCATTCAACAGTAGTTCCTATTTCAAGATTATGGCAATAATAACTATCAGGGCTTTGTGTCTCTACATAGAGTCTTTGATTTTTCTGTAATTTTCCTCTTACTAAAAACATAAAATGAAAATTAATCAGATCTTTCTCATATTATGCGGCCAGATACAAAAGGCCACATAACATATAACCGTACTGATAGGAACAATCCACGATAGGTAAATTCACACACACAGAAAATGGAGTGGTAGTCAGGGACAGGGAGAGGCGGGATGGGGATTGACAGCTTAATGGCTAGAGAGTTGATGAAGCTGTTCGACCACTAGATGGTGGTAAGGGTTGCCCCATATTAAAAATGTACTTGATGCCACTGAATGGTAATTTTGAAAATATTAAAAACACTTTATTTTATACAAGGGATATTATTGAAAATAAAAGATGAAAAAATTTGAGGAGATGCAGGACAGAGACAAAAATGAGGAGAAGCACAGCGTCAAGGAAGGGCAAGAACAGATCTGGAGTGGGGACTGGTGAGGGTGTTTGTGGGAGCTCTGGAGCCAGGGCTCCCCTGGGTGCTGGTGTTTCTTCTAATTCTTCTGATGTTTCAGGAACGGTTATGTCAGGTTGCTCTAGCTCTACCTCTGGATCTTGATCTTTCTCCTGCTCTTTCTCTTGCTCTTTCTCCTGATCTTTCTCTTGATCTTTCTGTTGCTCCTGCTCTGGATCTTGCGTCTGATCTACCACTTGCTCTTGATCTTGCTCCTGCTCTACCTCTTGCTCTGGATCTTGCTCCTGCTCTACTTCTTGCTCTGGCTTGGGCTCTGGATCTTGCTCTCGCTCTGCCTCTGGCAGTGGAGGTGGAGCTGGAGCTGGAACTCGAGCCGAACATGGCAGCAGCTCTTGGGACAGTTGTTCAGCCTGGGCAGAAGCTGGAACTGGATAGACAACAATTGAAAATATCAATGTGAGTTTCTATGTCTCATCCAATGACACTGTCTTTCCAGAAGCCCAAGTCCAGAGGCCCAGCCTCAGGAAGTCTCCCCACACTGCAGAACACTGTATGATTGTTCTGAGTACTCAGTGCCCCTGTCCCCAGCCTGCTTCTGGAAACTCTGCTCAGTGTGGCCCAGCCCAGGCCCCTCCCCAAACCCGCACAGGCACCCACCCTCTTCCTCCTCACCCTCAGTCTCCGCCTCACTAGGCTCCAGGTGCTCCAGCTTCTCCAGCTGCGCCAGAAGAAGATCAGCCTTACGCTCCACCTCTGAACCTCGCATACTGATATGTACATAGGCCGAAAGAAACTTCAAAGAATGAAATTCAGGAGGCTCGTGGAAATCGGTGGAATAGAATTCCAGCCAGATCTTTAAGACAGAGGACATGGCACTGTGGGAGACAGGTGGGCAACAGCATCAGAGGCCTGGCCTATCCCTCTATGCTGCCCTCCCAAGGCTCCCCTGAGTGAGCTGCAGTCTAGTACCCTCTGCCCGTGCCTGTCCATAGACCAGCCCATCCAATGTCCACCCCCAGTATGGCAGTTCTGGCGCAAGATGGGCCTGGCAGCCAAGGAGGGGCTGGCAAAAGCCTCCATGGGAGGAGCCTTCAACCACTGATGTGACCACGTTTCCCTTCTTCAGGGAAACCTGACAACCTCCTCTGTCTGTGTCACTGCCCCATCCCTGCTGGAATGACCTGTCCACCCCAGGAGGGTGCTGTCTGCTCTGGGCATTACTCACTGGCAAACAGGAGGTGTCCAGCAATATCTGATAAATGAGGAAACAGAGGGAGGCGCTGCTCCCCTGGCCTACCCAGGGCCCTTGGAAAAGCCCAAACTTGAGCTCACACGTGAATGTACTGCCCAAGTGTCGGCATGAAAATCTGCATATCCTTTTCCCAGTGACAGCAATCTCTTGGCCCTGACCACACTCTGCACCCTCAGCACCAGCTGAGCATCCCCATGGAGGCTCCAGCCCCGAGTGTGAGCGGGATGCTCTGCACACCTCCTGCTCTGGCTCAGCACGGGCTCTGGGGGTGTGGGCAGGGCTGGGTGGGAGGGCGAGGGGATGGATTCTCTCTGGGCTCACTCTGCTCTCCAGCCTCTCCCACACCCTACGGTGCCTGGGACCACATCCCCAGCCGTCTTGACTCCTTTCCCTGCAGGGAAAGCCTTGAGCCCTCAGCCCTGTAGCAGGAATCATAAGATGTGTGAGAGCCAGAGTTCTGCCAGCCCCCCACCCACACGCCCCCGCAGACTACACGCAGTTGTGTGGAGATGGGAGCCCCTCCTTCTGAACCTAAACTCCACTTACCATTTTAGCTGCTCCAGGGATTCCCCATCCCCGTCACAATCAGAAATCATGTTTCCATACCTAGAAGAGGTCAGGAGTGTGTCAAATCTACCACATGGTGGCACTACCTGCTTCTCATGTCTACTGTGACTGTCTCACCTCTGACTAGACTGGAAGCCCACGAGGGCAGTGAATGCAGTCTCCTCTGTTCATTGGATTATGGTCAGTGCCCAGAAAGGGACTGCACATAGTGTGGCTTCACGTATGATTGTTGAAGGAATGAACCCCAACCAACTCCTCCCAAGATATCTGGGTGCACCTGAAGCCGCACTGCCCGCCTCTTGTCTCCCTGCTTTGAATTCACGCAGAAGCCTACAGATAGAATCTCAAATTTCCTGTAAAAATGTGAAAACAGTGAAGCCCAAGTCAACGAGGTCAGTGAGGGGGTGACAGAGACTTCCTCGTGGGGGTGTCAGGAATCCTGAATGAGGACGACCGCGGCCCCTCCAGCAGACCTTCCACAGGGCTGGACTCAGGAGCAGCACTTTCCATGGGGGACCCACTGGAGCTTGTTCCTGTGACCACCCACTGAACACAGGAGGAAACTGAGGCTCAGAGGGGTGTGGTGACAGTCCTAAGACTCACAGCTGGGAGGCGGCCTAGTGGCACTGTGTGATCCAGGGCCTGAGTGCTCACCTGAGGAAAAGCAGGTACAGCACATGCCGGGGACTGGAAACGTTCTTGTAGCTTGACAGAAACAGATGGACATAAGATTGGTCACCACCCAAGACAGCAGGCACCAGGTGCTCCACCCGCTTCTTCAGGGTGCGTGCCGGGAGAGGCCACACCATGTGGGTGGCATCTGAGCTCAATGAAGATGTGTCTTCACTCTAGGACAGGACAGGGGAGAGATACACAGTGACACTACCGTGAACCCCAAGGAGGGCAGGGGCTGGAGGCCAGTCTTGACCCCAGGGAGGACATGAGAAGACAGCCTGAGGGCCCAGGGTTAATGGACAGGGTGGTGGTTGCCACCCCGGCAGTCCCCGTTCACCCTCCAGCCAGACCTGAGGTGTGAACACACCAGGACCAGCAGGTTTATAAACCCCCCACCCTCTGCCCCTGCCCTGGGAGGGTGTCCCATGTCCCCGTTCCCCACACACTCAGGAGGAGGGGGTGCAGTCACCCAGGGAGGCTCATAGTGCTGGCCTGGCCTTGCCCAACCTCCTCTGGGCCACCTGACATTACCTTTGGGGACCTCCTCCCAGACGGCCACAGGGGTCTAGGGCGAGGGCTGAACCAGCACCGGAAGCATTGGACAAGCCTCTCAGCACAGGGCTTCCTGGGGCTACGGCCCCGGGACCTCGGGATACAGCACAACATCTCACTCTGCCTGTGGCCAAGTGAGCTGGGGAAGGGGCTGTGTATAGAATGTGGGTGCCAGGTTACCGAGTTCCGAGTTCTGTTGGGGTCTGTCGTCAAGGAAGTGAAGTCACTTCCTGATACCTCATTTCCTGAGCCCCTCCTCTGTGTTCAAGACTGCAAATGCCCCTCTGGGTACCTGTCTGCTGACCCTCCTTCCCCATGAACTCTCTCTATTGCCCACACTTCCACCAACACTGCCTGACCACACCCCTGTGCAAGGCCTGGGTGCAGCCAGCGTCACAGCTCGGAGGAGATACACGTAGGTTCATCCCCAGCTCCTGCTTCTTATCACTTTACGTGACCCTGGACAAGCCATTGTCACTCTCATGACCTCCCCAGTCTCCCCTTTTGCACAGTGGGGATCTTTCTAGCATCTTCTTCCTAGGGATGGCATCAGGCATGTGTGAGAAAACATCTCTGAAACCTATGGCCGGTGTCACATGCAGCTAATAAACAAGACTAGAGATAAAATCCACGACGGTGTGGAAGGTAGCATGGAATACGACTAACGACAGGTCTGGTTCCTGTCATATAATCTTGAAAATGTCACTTTTGCTCTTGGTCTGTTTTCCCTGCCTGCACCATGCGACAGTTGGAATTTCATGCATTCACATACTGCTTTCCTCCATAAAACCTCACAATGGCTTCGTGTGTATTTAGGTTTGGACTCAAGTGCCACATCTCTGTCTGTGTGGTTGGCGACTCCTCAGGGGCTCCCAGTGGTCCCCACCATCTGCTGCACACATCCTCACGTAATCCCCTGCCCTGCAGTGTGGACTGGACTTAGTGACTCACTTCTAACCAATACAGGATCAAAAGTGAGAAGGTGTCACTTTCTAAATGTCATTGTAACACGCCTGTCTCTAGAGTCTTGTGCTCTGTCTCCTCTGTTCTCTCTGTTTGTATCCACCATATGCCAAGCATGGTGCCGAGAGCTGGAGAAAG
The DNA here is from genome assembly GCF_027409185.1 of Cynocephalus volans. Classification (NCBI taxonomy): domain Eukaryota; kingdom Metazoa; phylum Chordata; class Mammalia; order Dermoptera; family Cynocephalidae; genus Cynocephalus; species Cynocephalus volans. The sequence continues at coordinate 48,728,936 of NC_084476.1, read as the reverse complement.
AGCTGATTCAGCTGCACCCTGGCTTGGGAGATGATCCCAGGATAAGAAAGAGGAGAAGACGTGCTATCGAGTGCCTGACATTCTAAGAGAGGAAAGTGATCTAGGAGGCCCTCAGAATATTCTAGATTAGGAAGCTACCTGAAGATGGTAGGAAATGAACACCATTTGCAGAGAAGAACCAGAGCCGTTTGGTCCATTCTATGCCTTTACTCAACCGTATGAAATATAGAATTAGTAGTTTATCAAATTGCGTAAAAAATGTCAACTGTTATTGACATATAAACAAAATTTATAGATATATTTGGAAGAATTGATATATTTTCCCTACTTATTTTCTCATCTGTGAACATGTACATCTCTTCATTGTCTTCAGTTTGTTCGTTTTTTCAATAACATTTTACACTCAGTGTTTAGAAATCATGATTGTAAAAATGCACCCTAATTATTCATGCAAACCTTATGAATGAAAATTTGGGGTGTTTCCAACCCTTAGTAATAGGTATTGTCATATGAACAATCTTGTCGACACCTCACCTTATAATTTTTCAAGGTTACATATGATATAGATTCCAGAATATTGGGTTACAGTGTAAAATAGTAAATATCCAAGTATAATTTTGCTAAATTTTGCGAGTTTCTGCTCCTTATGGGCTCTACCATTTGCATTCCACCACAATGTATTATAATACCTGTATCCCCACAGTCTCACTAACAAGTTTGTTATCAAAAAATTAAATTTTGCAAATCTAATAGGTGAAGTCTTGTATATTTCAATATATTTTAAATGTATAGTTCTCTATGAGGGATTTTAAGCACCTAATTAAGTATTGATGCCAATTTAAATTTCCTTTTGTGTTCTTAGATTGTTCATATATTTTGTTCATTTTTATTTCATTTTGTTGGTCATTTCCATCTCATTTTTTCACACATCATTGTATTAATGATATTATCCTAGTTTAAGAGGTTTTTAATTTTTTTTGCTTTTTTTTAATTGAAACATTATTGATCACCCATTTTAAGTATTAGAGCTTGTAATTACTTTCTGTCGTGTCCTTTTGACCTATTTGGCGGCATTAACCTTTTGTTTGTGTTTGCTTTGCTTTTATTAATTGCTGCTATGTCATCCATGTTAACTGCTGCTACATTGGTAGCAGCATAATTTCACCAGTGATTTGAAATGCTATCTTTCTTAAATACTAAATTTCTATAAATCTTGGGTATCTCTTTGAATTCTCCATTCTTTTTCATTAGGTTTTATATTTACTTATAAACAAATTCCATATGGTCTTGATAATGAAGAATTTATAAAAAAATATTTTCGATCTCTGGTAGACTTACCCCTCCCTTTTGATTTGTTTCCTCATTTTTTTCTGATGAACGATTAATGTTTCATCAACATTTTATAATCATCTTATTTTGTTCTAGGTGAAGAAACAAATGAGACTATTTTTAATGTGATCATGACACACGTATAAAGTAACTTAAGAGAAAATAAAATCCTTAGGATCATGTGGCTTTCTGGCCAAGAAAATATCTCTGACATTTCTCTATCGTTTGTGTATGTATGTTTTAAGAGTGTTCTAATGCTTAAATCACGTAATTAAACAGGCTTTGTCGAGTTCTTGTTAGCTTTATGCCAAATATTTTAACAATTTTGTGGCTATTGAAAATGGAATCTTGATTTGCGTAATGTAATCTAGATAGTTATTGTTATTACATAAGACATTTATTAATTTTATATGTGAATTTTTCTAAATCGCAACATGTAAATTTTATTTTAGTAAGTCGTCTTGTTTGTAATAGGTTTTTAATGAATTCTTTTTGATTTTCTAAATTCACAATACATTCACATAACACATTTTTCTCTATCTTGAGATATACAAATACGTATGGTCAAATCTTATTTTATCTAGTGTTTTGATATTTATGAGTCTTACATATTCTCAAAAGTAGTTTTGGCTTCTGTGGAAATTATTATGTGTTTTTCTTTCTTCTAATGCTTAATACTTTTGCAAAATATGGAAGTTAGTAATTCATTTCAGATTTATTTTTGTGAACGGTACCTAGCAAAAGCATAACTGGATTTAATTTCCAAATAAATAATATTTCAATCCCTGTAATGATGAAGTGCTTTCCCCTAAGTAATCTGAATCCTTTCCACATATACCAGAATCTGTTTCAAAATTCAAACTTTTATTCCCCTGAACTATTCGCTTATTCTTTGCCAATCTCATGCACTTTCAAGTATGTTCCTTTGCAATACATTTTATTGGACGGAGCAAATTACCTCTTTAATTTTTATTATTATTGTTCTTCTTATGTCTTGAACATTTTTGGGGCCATTTTTGCACATAATTTTTTTCATATTAACTTTGAGGTTATTTGACAAGTCCCGTAAACATCACTCTTTGGAATTTTTCAAGTTTAGCTTTATTGAATCTATTGATTAACATAGGGAGAATACATATATAGGTGGCGTAACTTCCTAGCATCACTGCTGCCCGGCACATGGACACACGTGGGCATTTTGGTAGGAGCTGCTGAGTGGCTCCTGCGACAGGGGTATCAATGGACACATCTCCTGGGGCATCTGCTGGGACTTCTTCTTCCTTCATTCTCACAAGAGCTGGTGGTCACCAGACATACAGACCTGCCCATCTGATGGGGCAAATGCTATCTGAATAGTGAGTAAATTTCGGTGCATAATCATTAGGGAGGCCGCGGATGTCTGACATTTACTGGCCATGTGAATTGCTTCCCTGTGGAACTGCAGGAATATGTCCTTTGTCCCTATGGATAAATGAGAACTCTTTGTACAACTAGGATGCATACTACCCTTTCTCTGCCCATGAAGCATTTTCCAGTCTGGGGTTTGTCTTTTCACCTTTTGACATTATTCTGGTTTTTGTTCGGACCAGGAAAAGTCAGCATTTTCCTCAGTGGCTTCTGGCTCTCTGGTCATTCAACAGTAGTTCCTATTTCAAGATTATGGCAATAATAACTATCAGGGCTTTGTGTCTCTACATAGAGTCTTTGATTTTTCTGTAATTTTCCTCTTACTAAAAACATAAAATGAAAATTAATCAGATCTTTCTCATATTATGCGGCCAGATACAAATGGCCACATAACATATAACCGTACTGATAGGAACAATCCACGATAGGTAAATTCACACACACAGAAAATGGAGTGGTAGTCAGGGACAGGGAGAGGCGGGATGGGGATTGACAGCTTAATGGCTAGAGAGTTGATGAAGCTGTTCGACCACTAGATGGTGGTAAGGGTTGCCCCATATTAAAAATGTACTTGATGCCACTGAATGGTAATTTTGAAAATATTAAAAACACTTTATTTTATACAAGGGATATTATTGAAAATAAAAGATGAAAAAATTTGAGGAGATGCAGGACAGAGACAAAAATGAGGAGAAGCACAGCGTCAAGGAAGGGCAAGAACAGATCTGGAGTGGGGACTGGTGAGGGTGTTTGTGGGAGCTCTGGAGCCAGGGCTCCCCTGGGTGCTGGTGTTTCTTCTAATTCTTCTGATGTTTCAGGAACGGTTATGTCAGGTTGCTCTAGCTCTACCTCTGGATCTTGATCTTTCTCCTGCTCTTTCTCTTGCTCTTTCTCCTGATCTTTCTCTTGATCTTTCTGTTGCTCCTGCTCTGGATCTTGCGTCTGATCTACCACTTGCTCTTGATCTTGCTCCTGCTCTACCTCTTGCTCTGGATCTTGCTCCTGCTCTACTTCTTGCTCTGGCTTGGGCTCTGGATCTTGCTCTCGCTCTGCCTCTGGCAGTGGAGGTGGAGCTGGAGCTGGAACTCGAGCCGAACATGGCAGCAGCTCTTGGGACAGTTGTTCAGCCTGGGCAGAAGCTGGAACTGGATAGACAACAATTGAAAATATCAATGTGAGTTTCTATGTCTCATCCAATGACACTGTCTTTCCAGAAGCCCAAGTCCAGAGGCCCAGCCTCAGGAAGTCTCCCCACACTGCAGAACACTGCATGATTGTTCTGCGTACTCAGTGCCCCTGTCCCCAGCCTGCTTCTGGAAACTCTGCTCAGTGTGGCCCAGCCCAGGCCCCTCCCCAAACCCGCACAGGCACCCACCCTCTTCCTCCTCACCCTCAGTCTCCGCCTCACTAGGCTCCAGGTGCTCCAGCTTCTCCAGCTGCGCCAGAAGAAGATCAGCCTTACGCTCCACCTCTGAACCTCGCATACTGATATGTACATAGGCCGAAAGAAACTTCAAAGAATGAAATTCAGGAGGCTCGTGGAAATCGGTGGAATAGAATTCCAGCCAGATCTTTAAGACAGAGGACATGGCACTGTGGGAGACAGGTGGGCAACAGCATCAGAGGCCTGGCCTATCCCTCTATGCTGCCCTCCCAAGGCTCCCCTGAGTGAGCTGCAGTCTAGTACCCTCTGCCCGTGCCTGTCCATAGACCAGCCCATCCAATGTCCACCCCCAGTATGGCAGTTCTGGTGCAAGATGGGCCTGGCAGCCAAGGAGGGGCTGGCAAAAGCCTCCATGGGAGGAGCCTTCAACCACTGATGTGACCACGTTTCCCTTCTTCAGGGAAACCTGACAACCTCCTCTGTCTGTGTCACTGCCCCATCCCTGCTGGAATGACCTGTCCACCCCAGGAGGGTGCTGTCTGCTCTGGGCATTACTCACTGGCAAACAGGAGGTGTCCAGCAATATCTGATAAATGAGGAAACAGAGGGAGGCGCTGCTCCCCTGGCCTACCCAGGGCCCTTGGAAAAGCCCAAACTTGACCTCACACGTGAATGTACTGCCCAAGTGTCTGCATGAAAATCTGCATATCCTTTTCCCAGTGACAGCAATCTCTTGGCCCTGACCACACTCTGCACCCTCAGCACCAGCTGAGCATCCCCATGGAGGCTCCAGCCCCGAGTGTGAGCGGGATGCTCTGCACACCTCCTGCTCTGGCTCAGCACGGGCTCTGGGGGTGTGGGCAGGGCTGGGTGGGAGGGCGAGGGGATGGATTCTCTCTGGGCTCACTCTGCTCTCCAGCCTCTCGCACACCCTATGGTGCCTGGGACCACATCCCCAGCCGTCTTGACTCCTTTCCCTGCAGGGAAAGCCTTGAGCCCTCAGCCCTGTAGCAGGAATCATAAGATGTGTGAGAGCCAGAGTTCTGCCAGCCCCCCACCCACACGCCCCCGCAGACTACACGCAGTTGTGTGGAGATGGGAGCCCCTCCTTCTGCACCTAAACTCCACTTACCATTTTAGCTGCTCCAGGGATTCCCCATCCCCGTCACAATCAGAAATCATGTTTCCATACCTAGAAGAGGTCAGGAGTGTGTCAAATCTACCACATGGTGGCACTACCTGCTTCTCATGTCTACTGTGACTGTCTCACCTCTGACTAGATTGGAAGCCCAGGAGGGCAGGGAATGCAGTCTCCTCGGTTCACTGGATTATGGTCAGTGCCCAGAAAGGGACTGCACATAGTGTGGCTTCACGTATGATTGTTGAAGGAATGAACCCCAACCAACTCCTCCCAAGATATCTGGGTGCACCTGAAGCCGCACTGCCCGCCTCTTGTCTCCCTGCTTTGAATTCACGCAGAAGCCTACAGATAGAATCTCAAATTTCCTGTAAAAATGTGAAAACAGTGAAGCCCAAGTCAACGAGGTCAGTGAGGGGGTGACAGAGACTTCCTCGTGGGGGTGTCAGGAATCCTGAATGAGGACGACCGCGGCCCCTCCAGCAGACCTTCCACAGGGCTGGACTCAGGAGCAGCACTTTCCATGGGGGACCCACTGGAGCTTGTTCCTGTGACCACCCACTGAACACAGGAGGAAACTGAGGCTCAGAGGGGTGTGGTGACAGTCCTAAGACTCACAGCTGGGAGGCGGCCTAGTGGCACTGTGTGATCCAGGGCCTGAGTGCTCACCTGAGGAAAAGCAGGTGCAGCACATGCCGGGGACTGGCAACGTTCTTGTAGCTTGACAGAAACAGGTGGACATAAGATTGGTCACCACCCAAGACAGCAGGCACCAGGTGCTCCACCCGCTTCTTCAGGGTGCGTGCCGGGAGAGGCCACACCATGTGGGTGGCATCTGAGCTCAATGAAGATGTGTCTTCACTCTAGGACAGGACAGGGGAGAGATACACAGTGACACTACCGTGAACCCCAAGGAGGGGAGGGGCTGGAGGCCAGTCTTGACCCCAGGGAGGACATGAGAAGACAGCCTGAGGGCCCAGGGTTAATGGACAGGGTGGTGGTTGCCACCCCGGCAGTCCCCGTTCACCCTCCAGCCAGACCTGAGGTGTGAACACACCAGGACCAGCAGGTTTATAAACCCCCCACCCTCTGCCCCTGCCCTGGGAGGGTGTCCCATGTCCCCGTTCCCCACACACTCAGGAGGAGGGGGTGCAGTCACCCAGGGAGGCTCATAGTGCTGGCCTGGCCTTGCCCAACCTCCTCTGGGCCACCTGACATTACCTTTGGGGACCTCCTCCCAGACGGCCACAGGGGTCTAGGGCGAGGGCTGAACCAGCACCGGAAGCATTGGACAAGCCTCTCAGCACAGGGCTTCCTGGGGCTACGGCCCCGGGACCTCGGGATACAGCACAACATCTCACTCTGCCTGTGGCCAAGTGAGCTGGGGAAGGGGCTGTGTATAGAATGTGGGTGCCAGGTTACCGAGTTCCGAGTTCTGTTGGGGTCTGTCGTCAAGGAAGTGAAGTCACTTCCTGATACCTCATTTCCTGAGCCCCTCCTCTGTGTTCAAGACTGCAAATGCCCCTCTGGGTACCTGTCTGCTGACCCTCCTTCCCCATGAACTCTCTCTATTGCCCACACTTCCACCAACACTGCCTGACCACACCCCTGTGCAAGGCCTGGGTGCAGCCAGCGTCACAGCTCGGAGGAGATACACGTAGGTTCATCCCCAGCTCCTGCTTCTTATCACTTTACGTGACCCTGGACAAGCCATTGTCACTCTCATGACCTCCCCAGTCTCCCCTTTTGCACAGTGGGGATCTTTCTAGCATCTTCTTCCTAGGGATGGCATCAGGCATGTGTGAGAAAACATCTCTGAAACCTATGGCCGGTGTCACATGCAGCTAATAAACAAGACTAGAGATAAAATCCACGACGGTGTGGAAGGTAGCATGGAATACGACTAACGACAGGTCTGGTTCCTGTCATATAATCTTGAAAATGTCACTTTTGCTCTTGGTCTGTTTTCCCTGCCTGCACCATGCGACAGTTGGAATTTCATGCATTCACATACTGCTTTCCTCCATAAAACCTCACAATGGCTTCGTGTGTATTTAGGTTTGGACTCAAGTGCCACATCTCTGTCTGTGTGGTTGGCGACTCCTCAGGGGCTCCCAGTGGTCCCCACCATCTGCTGCACACATCCTCACGTAATCCCCTGCCCTGCAGTGTGGACTGGACTTAGTGACTCACTTCTAACCAATACAGGATCAAAAGTGAGAAGGTGTCACTTTCTAAATGTCATTGTAACACGCCTGTCTCTAGAGTCTTGTGCTCTGTCTCCTCTGTTCTCTCTGTTTGTATCCACCATATGCCAAGCATGGTGCCGAGAGCTGGAGAAAGAGCTGATTCAGCTGCACCCTGGCTTGGGAGATGATCCCAGGATAAGAAAGAGGAGAAGACGTGCTATCGAGTGCCTGACATTCTAAGAGAGGAAAGTGATCTAGGAGGCCCTCAGAATATTCTAGATTAGGAAGCTACCTGAAGATGGTAGGAAATGAACACCATTTGCAGAGAAGAACCAGAGCCGTTTGGTCCATTCTATGCCTTTACTCAACCGTATGAAATATAGAATTAGTAGTTTATCAAATTGCGTAAAAAATGTCAACTGTTATTGACATATAAACAAAATTTATAGATATATTTGGAAGAATTGATATATTTTCCCTACTTATTTTCTCATCTGTGAACATGTACATCTCTTCATTGTCTTCAGTTTGTTCGTTTTTTCAATAACATTTTACACTCAGTGTTTAGAAATCATGATTGTAAAAATGCACCCTAATTATTCATGCAAACCTTATGAATGAAAATTTGGGGTGTTTCCAACCCTTAGTAATAGGTATTGTCATATGAACAATCTTGTCGACACCTCACCTTATAATTTTTCAAGGTTACATATGATATAGATTCCAGAATATTGGGTTACAGTGTAAAATAGTAAATATCCAAGTATAATTTTGCTAAATTTTGCGAGTTTCTGCTCCTTATGGGCTCTACCATTTGCATTCCACCACAATGTATTATAATACCTGTATCCCCACAGTCTCACTAACAAGTTTGTTATCAAAAAATTAAATTTTGCAAATCTAATAGGTGAAGTCTTGTATATTTCAATATATTTTAAATGTATAGTTCTCTATGAGGGATTTTAAGCACCTAATTAAGTATTGATGCCAATTTAAATTTCCTTTTGTGTTCTTAGATTGTTCATATATTTTGTTCATTTTTATTTCATTTTGTTGGTCATTTCCATCTCATTTTTTCACACATCATTGTATTAATGATATTATCCTAGTTTAAGAGGTTTTTAATTTTTTTTGCTTTTTTTTAATTGAAACATTATTGATCACCCATTTTAAGTATTAGAGCTTGTAATTACTTTCTGTCGTGTCCTTTTGACCTATTTGGCGGCATTAACCTTTTGTTTGTGTTTGCTTTGCTTTTATTAATTGCTGCTATGTCATCCATGTTAACTGCTGCTACATTGGTAGCAGCATAATTTCACCAGTGATTTGAAATGCTATCTTTCTTAAATACTAAATTTCTATAAATCTTGGGTATCTCTTTGAATTCTCCATTCTTTTTCATTAGGTTTTATATTTACTTATAAACAAATTCCATATGGTCTTGATAATGAAGAATTTATAAAAAAATATTTTCGATCTCTGGTAGACTTACCCCTCCCTTTTGATTTGTTTCCTCATTTTTTTCTGATGAACGATTAATGTTTCATCAACATTTTATAATCATCTTATTTTGTTCTAGGTGAAGAAACAAATGAGACTATTTTTAATGTGATCATGACACACGTATAAAGTAACTTAAGAGAAAATAAAATCCTTAGGATCATGTGGCTTTCTGGCCAAGAAAATATCTCTGACATTTCTCTATCGTTTGTGTATGTATGTTTTAAGAGTGTTCTAATGCTTAAATCACGTAATTAAACAGGCTTTGTCGAGTTCTTGTTAGCTTTATGCCAAATATTTTAACAATTTTGTGGCTATTGAAAATGGAATCTTGATTTGCGTAATGTAATCTAGATAGTTATTGTTATTACATAAGACATTTATTAATTTTATATGTGAATTTTTCTAAATCGCAACATGTAAATTTTATTTTAGTAAGTCGTCTTGTTTGTAATAGGTTTTTAATGAATTCTTTTTGATTTTCTAAATTCACAATACATTCACATAACACATTTTTCTCTATCTTGAGATATACAAATACGTATGGTCAAATCTTATTTTATCTAGTGTTTTGATATTTATGAGTCTTACATATTCTCAAAAGTAGTTTTGGCTTCTGTGGAAATTATTATGTGTTTTTCTTTCTTCTAATGCTTAATACTTTTGCAAAATATGGAAGTTAGTAATTCATTTCAGATTTATTTTTGTGAACGGTACCTAGCAAAAGCATAACTGGATTTAATTTCCAAATAAATAATATTTCAATCCCTGTAATGATGAAGTGCTTTCCCCTAAGTAATCTGAATCCTTTCCACATATACCAGAATCTGTTTCAAAATTCAAACTTTTATTCCCCTGAACTATTCGCTTATTCTTTGCCAATCTCATGCACTTTCAAGTATGTTCCTTTGCAATACATTTTATTGGACGGAGCAAATTACCTCTTTAATTTTTATTATTATTGTTCTTCTTATGTCTTGAACATTTTTGGGGCCATTTTTGCACATAATTTTTTTCATATTAACTTTGAGGTTATTTGACAAGTCCCGTAAACATCACTCTTTGGAATTTTTCAAGTTTAGCTTTATTGAATCTATTGATTAACATAGGGAGAATACATATATAGGTGGCGTAACTTCCTAGCATCACTGCTGCCCGGCACATGGACACACGTGGGCATTTTGGTAGGAGCTGCTGAGTGGCTCCTGCGACAGGGGTATCAATGGACACATCTCCTGGGGCATCTGCTGGGACTTCTTCTTCCTTCATTCTCACAAGAGCTGGTGGTCACCAGACATACAGACCTGCCCATCTGATGGGGCAAATGCTATCTGAATAGTGAGTAAATTTCGGTGCATAATCATTAGGGAGGCCGCGGATGTCTGACATTTACTGGCCATGTGAATTGCTTCCCTGTGGAACTGCAGGAATATGTCCTTTGTCCCTATGGATAAATGAGAACTCTTTGTACAACTAGGATGCATACTACCCTTTCTCTGCCCATGAAGCATTTTCCAGTCTGGGGTTTGTCTTTTCACCTTTTGACATTATTCTGGTTTTTGTTCGGACCAGGAAAAGTCAGCATTTTCCTCAGTGGCTTCTGGCTCTCTGGTCATTCAACAGTAGTTCCTATTTCAAGATTATGGCAATAATAACTATCAGGGCTTTGTGTCTCTACATAGAGTCTTTGATTTTTCTGTAATTTTCCTCTTACTAAAAACATAAAATGAAAATTAATCAGATCTTTCTCATATTATGCGGCCAGATACAAATGGCCACATAACATATAACCGTACTGATAGGAACAATCCACGATAGGTAAATTCACACACACAGAAAATGGAGTGGTAGTCAGGGACAGGGAGAGGCGGGATGGGGATTGACAGCTTAATGGCTAGAGAGTTGATGAAGCTGTTCGACCACTAGATGGTGGTAAGGGTTGCCCCATATTAAAAATGTACTTGATGCCACTGAATGGTAATTTTGAAAATATTAAAAACACTTTATTTTATACAAGGGATATTATTGAAAATAAAAGATGAAAAAATTTGAGGAGATGCAGGACAGAGACAAAAATGAGGAGAAGCACAGCGTCAAGGAAGGGCAAGAACAGATCTGGAGTGGGGACTGGTGAGGGTGTTTGTGGGAGCTCTGGAGCCAGGGCTCCCCTGGGTGCTGGTGTTTCTTCTAATTCTTCTGATGTTTCAGGAACGGTTATGTCAGGTTGCTCTAGCTCTACCTCTGGATCTTGATCTTTCTCCTGCTCTTTCTCTTGCTCTTTCTCCTGATCTTTCTCTTGATCTTTCTGTTGCTCCTGCTCTGGATCTTGCGTCTGATCTACCACTTGCTCTTGATCTTGCTCCTGCTCTACCTCTTGCTCTGGATCTTGCTCCTGCTCTACTTCTTGCTCTGGCTTGGGCTCTGGATCTTGCTCTCGCTCTGCCTCTGGCAGTGGAGGTGGAGCTGGAGCTGGAACTCGAGCCGAACATGGCAGCAGCTCTTGGGACAGTTGTTCAGCCTGGGCAGAAGCTGGAACTGGATAGACAACAATTGAAAATATCAATGTGAGTTTCTATGTCTCATCCAATGACACTGTCTTTCCAGAAGCCCAAGTCCAGAGGCCCAGCCTCAGGAAGTCTCCCCACACTGCAGAACACTGCATGATTGTTCTGCGTACTCAGTGCCCCTGTCCCCAGCCTGCTTCTGGAAACTCTGCTCAGTGTGGCCCAGCCCAGGCCCCTCCCCAAACCCGCACAGGCACCCACCCTCTTCCTCCTCACCCTCAGTCTCCGCCTCACTAGGCTCCAGGTGCTCCAGCTTCTCCAGCTGCGCCAGAAGAAGATCAGCCTTACGCTCCACCTCTGAACCTCGCATACTGATATGTACATAGGCCGAAAGAAACTTCAAAGAATGAAATTCAGGAGGCTCGTGGAAATCGGTGGAATAGAATTCCAGCCAGATCTTTAAGACAGAGGACATGGCACTGTGGGAGACAGGTGGGCAACAGCATCAGAGGCCTGGCCTATCCCTCTATGCTGCCCTCCCAAGGCTCCCCTGAGTGAGCTGCAGTCTAGTACCCTCTGCCCGTGCCTGTCCATAGACCAGCCCATCCAATGTCCACCCCCAGTATGGCAGTTCTGGTGCAAGATGGGCCTGGCAGCCAAGGAGGGGCTGGCAAAAGCCTCCATGGGAGGAGCCTTCAACCACTGATGTGACCACGTTTCCCTTCTTCAGGGAAACCTGACAACCTCCTCTGTCTGTGTCACTGCCCCATCCCTGCTGGAATGACCTGTCCACCCCAGGAGGGTGCTGTCTGCTCTGGGCATTACTCACTGGCAAACAGGAGGTGTCCAGCAATATCTGATAAATGAGGAAACAGAGGGAGGCGCTGCTCCCCTGGCCTACCCAGGGCCCTTGGAAAAGCCCAAACTTGACCTCACACGTGAATGTACTGCCCAAGTGTCTGCATGAAAATCTGCATATCCTTTTCCCAGTGACAGCAATCTCTTGGCCCTGACCACACTCTGCACCCTCAGCACCAGCTGAGCATCCCCATGGAGGCTCCAGCCCCGAGTGTGAGCGGGATGCTCTGCACACCTCCTGCTCTGGCTCAGCACGGGCTCTGGGGGTGTGGGCAGGGCTGGGTGGGAGGGCGAGGGGATGGATTCTCTCTGGGCTCACTCTGCTCTCCAGCCTCTCGCACACCCTATGGTGCCTGGGACCACATCCCCAGCCGTCTTGACTCCTTTCCCTGCAGGGAAAGCCTTGAGCCCTCAGCCCTGTAGCAGGAATCATAAGATGTGTGAGAGCCAGAGTTCTGCCAGCCCCCCACCCACACGCCCCCGCAGACTACACGCAGTTGTGTGGAGATGGGAGCCCCTCCTTCTGCACCTAAACTCCACTTACCATTTTAGCTGCTCCAGGGATTCCCCATCCCCGTCACAATCAGAAATCATGTTTCCATACCTAGAAGAGGTCAGGAGTGTGTCAAATCTACCACATGGTGGCACTACCTGCTTCTCATGTCTACTGTGACTGTCTCACCTCTGACTAGATTGGAAGCCCAGGAGGGCAGGGAATGCAGTCTCCTCGGTTCACTGGATTATGGTCAGTGCCCAGAAAGGGACTGCACATAGTGTGGCTTCACGTATGATTGTTGAAGGAATGAACCCCAACCAACTCCTCCCAAGATATCTGGGTGCACCTGAAGCCGCACTGCCCGCCTCTTGTCTCCCTGCTTTGAATTCACGCAGAAGCCTACAGATAGAATCTCAAATTTCCTGTAAAAATGTGAAAACAGTGAAGCCCAAGTCAACGAGGTCAGTGAGGGGGTGACAGAGACTTCCTCGTGGGGGTGTCAGGAATCCTGAATGAGGACGACCGCGGCCCCTCCAGCAGACCTTCCACAGGGCTGGACTCAGGAGCAGCACTTTCCATGGGGGACCCACTGGAGCTTGTTCCTGTGACCACCCACTGAACACAGGAGGAAACTGAGGCTCAGAGGGGTGTGGTGACAGTCCTAAGACTCACAGCTGGGAGGCGGCCTAGTGGCACTGTGTGATCCAGGGCCTGAGTGCTCACCTGAGGAAAAGCAGGTGCAGCACATGCCGGGGACTGGCAACGTTCTTGTAGCTTGACAGAAACAGGTGGACATAAGATTGGTCACCACCCAAGACAGCAGGCACCAGGTGCTCCACCCGCTTCTTCAGGGTGCGTGCCGGGAGAGGCCACACCATGTGGGTGGCATCTGAGCTCAATGAAGATGTGTCTTCACTCTAGGACAGGACAGGGGAGAGATACACAGTGACACTACCGTGAACCCCAAGGAGGGGAGGGGCTGGAGGCCAGTCTTGACCCCAGGGAGGACATGAGAAGACAGCCTGAGGGCCCAGGGTTAATGGACAGGGTGGTGGTTGCCACCCCGGCAGTCCCCGTTCACCCTCCAGCCAGACCTGAGGTGTGAACACACCAGGACCAGCAGGTTTATAAACCCCCCACCCTCTGCCCCTGCCCTGGGAGGGTGTCCCATGTCCCCGTTCCCCACACACTCAGGAGGAGGGGGTGCAGTCACCCAGGGAGGCTCATAGTGCTGGCCTGGCCTTGCCCAACCTCCTCTGGGCCACCTGACATTACCTTTGGGGACCTCCTCCCAGACGGCCACAGGGGTCTAGGGCGAGGGCTGAACCAGCACCGGAAGCATTGGACAAGCCTCTCAGCACAGGGCTTCCTGGGGCTACGGCCCCGGGACCTCGGGATACAGCACAACATCTCACTCTGCCTGTGGCCAAGTGAGCTGGGGAAGGGGCTGTGTATAGAATGTGGGTGCCAGGTTACCGAGTTCCGAGTTCTGTTGGGGTCTGTCGTCAAGGAAGTGAAGTCACTTCCTGATACCTCATTTCCTGAGCCCCTCCTCTGTGTTCAAGACTGCAAATGCCCCTCTGGGTACCTGTCTGCTGACCCTCCTTCCCCATGAACTCTCTCTATTGCCCACACTTCCACCAACACTGCCTGACCACACCCCTGTGCAAGGCCTGGGTGCAGCCAGCGTCACAGCTCGGAGGAGATACACGTAGGTTCATCCCCAGCTCCTGCTTCTTATCACTTTACGTGACCCTGGACAAGCCATTGTCACTCTCATGACCTCCCCAGTCTCCCCTTTTGCACAGTGGGGATCTTTCTAGCATCTTCTTCCTAGGGATGGCATCAGGCATGTGTGAGAAAACATCTCTGAAACATATGGCCGGTGTCACATGCAGCTAATAAACAAGACTAGAGATAAAATCCACGACGGTGTGGAAGGTAGCATGGAATACGACTAACGACAGGTCTGGTTCCTGTCATATAATCTTGAAAATGTCACTTTTGCTCTTGGTCTGTTTTCCCTGCCTGCACCATGCGACAGTTGGAATTTCATGCATTCACATACTGCTTTCCTCCATAAAACCTCACAATGGCTTCGTGTGTATTTAGGTTTGGACTCAAGTGCCACATCTCTGTCTGTGTGGTTGGCGACTCCTCAGGGGCTCCCAGTGGTCCCCACCATCTGCTGCACACATCCTCACGTAATCCCCTGCCCTGCAGTGTGGACTGGACTTAGTGACTCACTTCTAACCAATACAGGATCAAAAGTGAGAAGGTGTCACTTTCTAAATGTCATTGTAACACGCCTGTCTCTAGAGTCTTGTGCTCTGTCTCCTCTGTTCTCTCTGTTTGTATCCACCATATGCCAAGCATGGTGCCGAGAGCTGGAGAAAGAGCTGATTCAGCTGCACCCTGGCTTGGGAGATGATCCCAGGATAAGAAAGAGGAGAAGACGTGCTATCGAGTGCCTGACATTCTAAGAGAGGAAAGTGATCTAGGAGGCCCTCAGAATATTCTAGATTAGGAAGCTACCTGAAGATGGTAGGAAATGAACACCATTTGCAGAGAAGAACCAGAGCCGTTTGGTCCATTCTATGCCTTTACTCAACCGTATGAAATATAGAATTAGTAGTTTATCAAATTGCGTAAAAAATGTCAACTGTTATTGACATATAAACAAAATTTATAGATTTATTTGGAAGAATTGATATATTTTCCCTACTTATTTTCTCATCTGTGAACATGTACAACTCTTCATTGTCTTCAGTTTGTTCGTTTATTCAATAACATTTTACACTCAGTGTTTAGAAATCATGATTGTAAAAATGCACCCTAATTATTCATGCAAACCTTATGAATGAAAATTTGGGGTGTTTCCAACCCTTAGTAATAGGTATTGTCATATGAACAATCTTGTCGACACCTCACCTTATAATTTTTCAAGGTTACATATGATATAGATTCCAGAATATTGGGTTACAGTGTAAAATAGTAAATATCCAAGTATAATTTTGCTAAATTTTGCGAGTTTCTGCTCCTTATGGGCTCTACCATTTGCATTCCACCACAATGTATTATAATACCTGTATCCCCACAGTCTCACTAACAAGTTTGTTATCAAAAAATTAAATTTTGCAAATCTAATAGGTGAAGTCTTGTATATTTCAATATATTTTAAATGTATAGTTCTCTATGAGGGATTTTAAGCACCTAATTAAGTATTGATGCCAATTTAAATTTCCTTTTGTGTTCTTAGATTGTTCATATATTTTGTTCATTTTTATTTCATTTTGTTGGTCATTTCCATCTCATTTTTTCACACATCATTGTATTAATGATATTATCCTAGTTTAAGAGGTTTTTAATTTTTTTTGCTTTTTTTTTAATTGAAACATTATTGATCACCCATTTTAAGTATTAGAGCTTGTAATTACTTTTTGTCGTGTCCTTTTGACCTAGTTGGTGGCATTTACCTTTTGTTTGAGTTTGCTTTGCTTTATTAATTGCTGCTATGCCATCCATGTTAACTGCTGCTACATTAGTAGCAGCATAATTTCACCACTGATTTGAAATGCTATCTTTCTTAAATACTAAATTTCTATAAATCTTGGGTATCTCTTTGAATTCTCCATTCTTTTTCATTAGGTTTTATATTTACTTATAAACAAATTCCATATGGTCTTGATAATGAAGAATTTATAAAAAAATATTTTCGATCTCTGGTAGACTTACCCCTCCCTTTTGATTTGTTTCCTCATTTTTTTCTGATGAACGATTAATGTTTCATCAACATTTTATAATCATCTTATTTTGTTCTAGGTGAAGAAACAAATGAGACTATTTTTAATGTGATCATGACACACGTATAAAGTAACTTAGGAGAAAATAAAATCCTTAGGATCATGTGGCTTTCTGGCCAAGAAAATATCTCTGACATTTCTCTATCGTTTGTGTATGTATGTTTTAAGAGTGTTCTAATGCTTAAATCACGTAATTAAACAGGCTTTGTCGAGTTCTTGTTAGCTTTATGCCAAATATTTTAACAATTTTGTGGCTATTGAAAATGGAATCTTGATTTGCGTAATGTAATCTAGATAGTTATTGTTATTACATAAGACATTTATTAATTTTATATGTGAATTTTTCTAAATCGCAACATATAAATTTTATTTTAGTAAGTCGTCTTGTTTGTAATAGGTTTTTAATTAATTCTTTTTGATTTTCTAAATTCACAATACACTCACATAACACATTTTTCTCTATCTTGAGATATACAAATACGTATGGTCAAATCTTATTTTATCCAGTGTTTTGATATTTATGAGTCTTACATTTTCTCAAAAGTAGTTTTGGCTTCTGTGGAAATTATTATGTGTTTTTCTTTCTTCTAATGCTTAATATTTTTGCAAAATATTGAAGTTAGTAATTCATTTCAGATTTATTTTTGTGAACGGTACCTAGCAAAAGCATAACTGGATTTAATTTCCAAATAAATAATATTTCAATCCCTGTAATGATGAAGTGCTTTCCCCTAAGTAATCTGAATCCTTTCCACATATACCAGAATCTGTTTCAAAATTCAAACTTTTATTCCCCTGAACTATTCGCTTATTCTTTGCCAATCTCATGCACTTTCAAGTATGTTCCTTTGCAATACATTTTATTGGATGGAGCAAATTACCTCTTTGTTTTTATTATTATTGTTCTTCTTATGTCTTGAACATTTTGGGGGCCATTTTTGCACATAATTTTTTTTCATATTAACTTTGAGGTTATTTGACAAGTCCCCTAAACATCACTCTTTGGAATTTTTCAAGTTTAGCTTTATTGAATCTATTGATTAACATAGGGAGAATACATATATAGGTGGCGTAACTTCCTAGCATCACTGCTGCCCGGCACATGGACACACGTGGGCATTTTGGTAGGAGCTGGTGAGTGGCTCCTGCGACAGGGGTATCTATGGACACATCTCCTGGGGCATCTGCTGGGACTTCTTCTTCCTTCATTCTCACAAGAGCTGGTGGTCACCAGACATACAGACCTGCCCATCTGATGGGGCAAATGCTATCTGAATAGTGAGTAAATTTCGGTGCATAATCATTAGGGAGGCCGCGGATGTCTGACATTTACTGGCCATGTGAATTGCTTCCCTGTGGAATTGCAGGAATATGTCCTTTGTCCCTATGGATAAATGAGAACTCTTTGTACAACTAGGATGCATACTACCCTTTCTCTGCCCATGAAGAATTTTCCAGTCTGGGGTTTGTCTTTTCACCTTTTGACATTATTCTGGTTTTTGTTTGGACCAGGAAAAGTCAGCATTTTCCTCAGTGGCTTCTGGCTCTCTGGTCATTCAACAGTAGTTCCTATTTCAAGATTATGGCAATAATAACTATCAGGGCTTTGTGTCTCTACATAGAGTCTTTGCTTTTTCTGTAATTTTCCTCTTACTAAAAACATAAAATGAAAATTAATCAGATCTTTCTCATATTATGCGGCCACATACAAAAGGCCACATAACATATAACCGTACTGATAGGAACAATCCACGATAGGTAAATTCACACACACAGAAAATGGAGTGGTAGTCAGGGACAGGGAGAGGCGGGATGGGGAATGACAGCTTAATGGCTACAGAGTTGATGAAGCTGTTCGATCACTAGATGGTGGTAAGGGTAGCCCCATATTAAAAATGTACTTAATGCCACTGAATGGTAATTTTGAAAATATTAAAAACCCTTTATTTTATACAAGGGATATTATTGAAAATAAAAGATGAAAAAATTTGAGGAGATGCAGGACAGAGACAAAAATGAGGAGAAGCACAGCGTCAAGGAAGGGCAAGAACAGATCTGGAGTGGGGACTGGTGAGGGTGTTTGTGGGAGCTCTAGAGCCAGGGCTCCCCTGGGTGCTGGTGTTTCTTCTAATTCTTCTGATGTTTCAGGAACGGTTATGTCAGGTTGCTCTAGCTCTACCTCTGGATCTTGATCTTTCTCCTGCTCTTTCTCTTGCTCTTTCTGCTGATCTTTCTCTTGATCTTTCTGTTGCTCCTGCTCTGGATCTTGCGTCTGATCTACCACTTGCTCTGGATCTTGCTCCTGCTCTACCTCTTGCTCTGGATCTTGCTCCTGCTCTACTTCTTGCTCTGGCTTGGGCTCTGGATCTTGCTCTCGCTCTGCCTCTGGCAGTGGAGGTGGAGCTGGAGCTGGAACTCGAGCCGAACATGGCAGCAGCTCTTGGGACAGTTGTTCAGCCTGGGCAGAAGCTGGAACTGGATAGACAACAATTGAAAATATCAATGTGAGTTTCTATGTCTCATCCAATGACACTGTCTTTCCAGAAGCCCAAGTCCAGAGGCCCAGCCTCAGGAAGTCTCCCCACACTGCAGAACACTGTATGATTGTTCTGAGTACTCAGTGCCCCTGTCCCCAGCCTGCTTCTGGAAACTCTGCTCTGTGTGGCCCAGCCCAGGCCCCTCCCCAAACCCGCACAGGCACCCACCCTCTTCCTCCTCACCCTCAGTCTCCGCCTCACTAGGCTCCAGGTGCTCCAGCTTCTCCAGCTGCGCCAGAAGAAGATCAGCCTTACGCTCCACCTCTGAACCTCGCATACTGATATGTACATAGGCCGAAAGAAACTTCAAAGAATGAAATTCAGGAGGCTCGTGGAAATCGGTGGAATAGAATTCCAGCCAGATCTTTAAGACAGAGGACATGGCACTGTGGGAGACAGGTGGGCAACAGCATCAGAGGCCTGGCCTATCCCTCTATGCTGCCCTCCCAAGGCTCCCCTGAGTGAGCTGCAGTCTAGTACCCTCTGCCCGTGCCTGTCCATAGACCAGCCCATCCAATGTCCACCCCCAGTATGGCAGTTCTGGTGCAAGATAGGCCTGGCAGCCAAGGAGGGGCTGGCAAAAGCCTCCATGGGAGGAGCCTTCAACCACTGATGTGACCACGTTTCCCTTCTTCAGGGAAACCTGACAACCTCCTCTGTCTGTGTCACTGCCCCATCCCTGCTGGAATGACCTGTCCACCCCTGGAGGGTGCTATCTGCTCTGGGCCTTACTCACTGGCAAACAGGAGGTGTCCAGCAATATCTGATAAATGAGGAAACAGAGGGAGGCGCTGCTCCCCTGGCCTACCAAGGGCCCTTGGAAAAGCCCAAACTTGACCTCACACGTGAATGTACTGCCCAAGTGTCTGCATGAAAATCTGCATATCCTTTTCCCAGTGACAGCAATCTCTTGGCCCTGACCACACTCTGCACCCTCAGCACCAGCTGAGCATCCCCATGGAGGCTCCAGCCCCGAGTGTGAGCGGGATGCTCTGCACACCTCCTGCTCTGGCTCAGCACGGGCTCTGGGGGTGTGGGCAGGGCTGGGTGGGAGGGCGAGGGGATGGATTCTCTCTGGGCTCACTCTGCTCTCCAGCCTCTCGCACACCCTACGGTGCCTGGGACCACATCCCCAGCCGTCTTGACTCCTTTCCCTGCAGGGAAAGCCTTGAGCCCTCAGCCCTGTAGCAGGAATCATAAGATGTGTGAGAGCCAGAGTTCTGCCAGCCCCCCACCCACACGCCCCCGCAGACTACACGCAGTTGTGTGGAGATGGGAGCCCCTCCTTCTGCACCTAAACTCCACTTACCATTTTAGCTGCTCCAGGGATTCCCCATCCCCGTCACAATCAGAAATCATGTTTCCATACCTAGAAGAGGTCAGGAGTGTGTCAAATCTACCACATGGTGGCACTACCTGCTTCTCATGTCTACTGTGACTGTCTCACCTCTGACTAGAATGGAAGCCCAGGAGGGCAGGGAATGCAGTCTCCTCGGTTCACTGGATCATGGTCAGTGCCCAGAAAGGGACTGCACCTAGTGTGGCTTCACGTATGATTGTTGAAGGAATGAACCCCAACCAACTCCTCCCAAGATATCTGGGTGCACCTGAAGCCGCACTGCCCGCCTCTGGTCTCCCTGCTTTGAATTCACGCAGAAGCCTACAGATAGAATCTCAAATTTCCTGTAAAAATGTGAAAACAGTGAAGCCCAAGTCAACGAGGTCAGTGAGGGGGTGACAGAGACTTCCTCGTGGGGGTGTCAGGAATCCTGAATGAGGACGACCGTGGCCCCTTCAGCAGACCTTCCACAGGGCTGGACTCAGGAGCAGCACTTTCCATGGGGGACCCACTGGAGCTTGTTCCTGTGACCACCCACTGAACACAGGAGGAAACTGAGGCTCAGAGGGGTGTGGTGACAGTCCTAAGACTCACAGCTGGGAGGCGGCCTAGTGGCACTGTGTGATCCAGGGCCTGAGTGCTCACCTGAGGAAAAGCAGGTGCAGCACATGCCGGGGACTGGCAACGTTCTTGTAGCTTGACAGAAACAGGTGGACATAAGATTGGTCACCACCCAAGACAGCAGGCACCAGGTGCTCCACCCACTTCTTCAGGGTGCGTGCCGGGAGAGGCCACACCATGTGGGTGGCATCTGAGCTCAATGAAGATGTGTCTTCACTCTAGGACAGGACAGGGGAGAGATACACAGTGACACTACCGTGAACCCCAAGGAGGGCAGGGGCTGGAGGCCAGTCTTGACACCAGGGAGGACATGAGAAGACAGCCTGAGGGCCCAGGGTTAATGGACAGGGTGGTGGTTGCCACCCTGGCAGTCCCCGTTCACCCTCCAGCCAGACCTGAGGTGTGAACACACCAGGACCAGCAGGTTTATAAACCCCCCACCCTCTGCCCCTGCCCTGGGAGGGTGTCCCATGTCCCCGTTCCCCACACACTCAGGAGGAGGGGGTGCAGTCACCCAGGGAGGCTCATAGTGCTGGCCTGGCCTTGCCCAACCTCCTCTGGGCCACCTGACATTACCTTTGGGGACCTCCTCCCAGACGGCCACAGGGGTCGAGGGCGAGGGCTGAACCAGCGCCGGAAGCATTGGACAAGCCTCTCAGCACAGGGCTTCCTGGGGCTACGGCCCCGGGACCTCGGGATACAGCACAACATCTCACTCTGCCTGTGGCCAAGTGAGCTGGGGAAGGGGCTGTGTATAGAATGTGGGTGCCAGGTTACCGAGTTCCGAGTTCTGTTGGGGTCTGTCGTCAAGGAAGTGAAGTCACTTCTTGATACCTCATTTCCTGAGCCCCTCCTCTGTGTTCAAGACTGCAAATGCCCCTCTGGGTACCTGTCTGCTGACCCTCCTTCCCCATGAACTCTCTCTATTGCCCACACTTCCACCAACACTGCCTGACCACACCCCTGTGCAAGGCCTGGGTGCAGCCAGCGTCACAGCTCGGAGGAGATACACGTAGGTTCATCCCCAGCTCCTGCTTCTTATCACTTTATGTGACCCTGGACAAGCCATTGTCACTCTCATGACCTCCCCAGTCTCCCCTTTTGCACAGTGGGGATCTTTCTAGCATCTTCTTCCTAGGGATGGCATCAGGCATGTGTGAGAAAACATCTCTGAAACCTATGGCCGGTGTCACATGCAGCTAATAAACAAGACTAGAGATAAAATCCACGACGGTGTGGAAGGTAGCATGGAATACGACTAACGACAGGTCTGGTTCCTGTCATATAATCTTGAAAATGTCACTTTTGCTCTTGGTCTGTTTTCCCTGTCTGCACCATGCGACAGTTGGAATTTCATGCATTCACATACTGCTTTCCTCCATAAAACCTCACAATGGCTTCGTGTGTATTTAGGTTTGGACTCAAGTGCCACATCTCTGTCTGTGTGGTTGGCGACTCCTCAGGGGCTCCCAGTGGTCCCCACCATCTGCTGCACACATCCTCACGTAATCCCCTGCCCTGCAGTGTGGACTGGACTTAGTGACTCACTTCTAACCAATACAGGATCAAAAGTGAGAAGGTGTCACTTTCTAAATGTCATTGTAACACGCCTGTCTCTAGAGTCTTGTGCTCTGTCTCCTCTGTTCTCTCTGTTTGTATCCACCATATGCCAAGCATGGTGCCGAGAGCTGGAGAAAGAGCTGATTCAGCTGCACCCTGGCTTGGGAGATGATCCCAGGATAAGAAAGAGGAGAAGACGTGCTATCGAGTGCCTGACATTCTAAGAGAGGAAAGTGATCTAGGAGGCCCTCAGAATATTCTAGATTAGGAAGCTACCTGAAGATGGTAGGAAATGAACACCATTTGCAGAGAAGAACCAGAGCCGTTTGGTCCATTCTATGCCTTTACTCAACCGTATGAAATATAGAATTAGTAGTTTATCAAATTGCGTAAAAAATGTCAACTGTTATTGACATATAAACAAAATTTATAGATTTATTTGGAAGAATTGATATATTTTCCCTACTTATTTTCTCATCTGTGAACATGTACAACTCTTCATTGTCTTCAGTTTGTTCGTTTATTCAATAACATTTTACACTCAGTGTTTAGAAATCATGATTGTAAAAATGCACCCTAATTATTCATGCAAACCTTATGAATGAAAATTTGGGGTGTTTCCAACCCTTAGTAATAGGTATTGTCATATGAACAATCTTGTCGACACCTCACCTTATAATTTTTCAAGGTTACATATGATATAGATTCCAGAATATTGGGTTACAGTGTAAAATAGTAAATATCCAAGTATAATTTTGCTAAATTTTGCGAGTTTCTGCTCCTTATGGGCTCTACCATTTGCATTCCACCACAATGTATTATAATACCTGTATCCCCACAGTCTCACTAACAAGTTTGTTATCAAAAAATTAAATTTTGCAAATCTAATAGGTGAAGTCTTGTATATTTCAATATATTTTAAATGTATAGTTCTCTATGAGGGATTTTAAGCACCTAATTAAGTATTGATGCCAATTTAAATTTCCTTTTGTGTTCTTAGATTGTTCATATATTTTGTTCATTTTTATTTCATTTTGTTGGTCATTTCCATCTCATTTTTTCACACATCATTGTATTAATGATATTATCCTAGTTTAAGAGGTTTTTAATTTTTTTTGCTTTTTTTTTTAATTGAAACATTATTGATCACCCATTTTAAGTATTAGAGCTTGTAATTACTTTTTGTCGTGTCCTTTTGACCTAGTTGGTGGCATTTACCTTTTGTTTGAGTTTGCTTTGCTTTATTAATTGCTGCTATGCCATCCATGTTAACTGCTGCTACATTAGTAGCAGCATAATTTCACCAGTGATTTGAAATGCTATCTTTCTTAAATACTAAATTTCTATAAATCTTGGGTATCTCTTTGAATTCTCCATTCTTTTTCATTAGGTTTTATATTTACTTATAAACAAATTCCATATGGTCTTGATAATGAAGAATTTATAAAAAAATATTTTCGATCTCTGGTAGACTTACCCCTCCCTTTTGATTTGTTTCCTCATTTTTTTCTGATGAACGATTAATGTTTCATCAACATTTTATAATCATCTTATTTTGTTCTAGGTGAAGAAACAAATGAGACTATTTTTAATGTGATCATGACACACGTATAAAGTAACTTAGGAGAAAATAAAATCCTTAGGATCATGTGGCTTTCTGGCCAAGAAAATATCTCTGACATTTCTCTATCGTTTGTGTATGTATGTTTTAAGAGTGTTCTAATGCTTAAATCACGTAATTAAACAGGCTTTGTCGAGTTCTTGTTAGCTTTATGCCAAATATTTTAACAATTTTGTGGTTATTGAAAATGGAATCTTGATTTGTGGAATGTAATCTAGATAGTTATTGTTATTACATAAGACATTTATTAATATTATATGTGAATTTTTTTAAATCGCAACATATAAATTTTATTTTAGTAAGTCGTCTTGTTTGTAATAGGTTTTTAATGAATTCTTTTTGATTTTCTAAATTCACAATACACTCACATAACACATTTTTCTCTATCTTGAGATATACAAATACGTATGGTCAAATCTTATTTTATCCAGTGTTTTGATATTTATGAGTCTTACATTTCTCAAAAGTAGTTTTGGCTTCTGTGGAAATAATTATGTGTTTTTCTTTCTTCTAATGCTTAATATTTTTGCAAAATATTGAAGTTAGTAATTCATTTCAGATTTATTTTTGTGAACGGTACCTAGCAAAAGCATAACTGGATTTAATTTCCAAATAAATAATATTTCAATCCCTGTAATGATGAAGTGCTTTCCCCTAAGTAATCTGAATCCTTTCCACATATACCAGAATCTGTTTCAAAATTCAAACTTTTATTCCCCTGAACTATTCGCTTATTCTTTGCCAATCTCATGCACTTTCAAGTATGTTCCTTTGCAATACATTTTATTGGATGGAGCAAATTACCTCTTTGTTTTTATTATTATTGTTCTTCTTATGTCTTGAACATTTTGGGTGCCATTTTTGCACATAATTTTTTTTCATATTAACTTTGAGGTTATTTGACAAGTCCCGTAAACATCACTCTTTGGAATTTTTCAAGTTTAGCTTTATTGAATCTATTGATTAACATAGGGAGAATACATATATAGGTGGCGTAACTTCCTAGCATCACTGCTGCCCGGCACATGGACACACGTGGGCATTTTGGTAGGAGCTGCTGAGTGGCTCCTGCGACAGGGGTATCTATGGACACATCTCCTGGGGCATCTGCTGGGACTTCTTCTTCCTTCATTCTCACAAGAGCTGGTGGTCACCAGACATACAGACCTGCCCATCTGATGGGGCAAATGCTATCTGAATAGTGAGTAAATTTCGGTGCATAATCATTAGGGAGGCCGCGGATGTCTGACATTTACTGGCCATGTGAATTGCTTCCCTGTGGAACTGCAGGAATATGTCCTTTGTCCCTATGGATAAATGAGAACTCTTTGTACAACTAGGATGCATACTACCCTTTCTCTGCCCATGAAGAATTTTCCAGTCTGGGGTTTGTCTTTTCACCTTTTGACATTATTCTGGTTTTTGTTTGGACCAGGAAAAGTCAGCATTTTCCTCAGTGGCTTCTGGCTCTCTGGTCATTCAACAGTAGTTCCTATTTCAAGATTATGGCAATAATAACTATCAGGGCTTTGTGTCTCTACATAGAGTCTTTGCTTTTTCTGTAATTTTCCTCTAACTAAAAACATAAAATGAAAATTAATCAGATCTTTCTCATATTATGCGGCCAGATACAAAAGGCCACATAACATATAACCGTACTGATAGGAACAATCCACGATAGGTAAATTCACACACACAGAAAATGGAGTGGTAGTCAGGGACAGGGAGAGGCGGGATGGGGAATGACAGCTTAATGGCTACAGAGTTGATGAAGCTGTTCGATCACTAGATGGTGGTAAGGGTAGCCCCATATTAAAAATGTACTTAATGCCACTGAATGGTAATTTTGAAAATATTAAAAACACTTTATTTTATACAAGGGATATTATTGAAAATAAAAGATGAAAAAATTTGAGGAGATGCAGGACAGAGACAAAAATGAGGAGAAGCACAGCGTCAAGGAAGGGCAAGAACAGATCTGGAGTGGGGACTGGTGAGGGTGTTTGTGGGAGCTCTAGAGCCAGGGCTCCCCTGGGTGCTGGTGTTTCTTCTAATTCTTCTGATGTTTCAGGAACGGTTATGTCAGGTTGCTCTAGCTCTACCTCTGGATCTTGATCTTTCTACTGCTCTTTCTCTTGCTCTTTCTCCTGATCTTTCTCTTGATCTTTCTGTTGCTCCTGCTCTGGATCTTGCGTCTGATCTACCACTTGCTCTGGATCTTGCTCCTGCTCTACCTCTTGCTCTGGATCTTGCTCCTGCTCTACTTCTTGCTCTGGCTTGGGCTCTGGATCTTGCTCTCGCTCTGCCTCTGGCAGTGGAGGTGGAGCTGGAGCTGGAACTCGAGCCGAACATGGCAGCAGCTCTTGGGACAGTTGTTCAGCCTGGGCAGAAGCTGGAACTGGATAGACAACAATTGAAAATATCAATGTGAGTTTCTATGTCTCATCCAATGACACTGTCTTTCCAGAAGCCCAAGTCCAGAGGCCCAGCCTCAGGAAGTCTCCCCACACTGCAGAACACTGTATGATTGTTCTGAGTACTCAGTGCCCCTGTCCCCAGCCTGCTTCTGGAAACTCTGCTCTGTGTGGCCCAGCCCAGGCCCCTCCCCAAACCCGCACAGGCACCCACCCTCTTCCTCCTCACCCTCAGTCTCCGCCTCACTAGGCTCCAGGTGCTCCAGCTTCTCCAGCTGCGCCAGAAGAAGATCAGCCTTACGCTCCACCTCTGAACCTCGCATACTGATATGTACATAGGCCGAAAGAAACTTCAAAGAATGAAATTCAGGAGGCTCGTGGAAATCGGTGGAATAGAATTCCAGCCAGATCTTTAAGACAGAGGACATGGCACTGTGGGAGACAGGTGGGCAACAGCATCAGAGGCCTGGCCTATCCCTCTATGCTGCCCTCCCAAGGCTCCCCTGAGTGAGCTGCAGTCTAGTACCCTCTGCCCGTGCCTGTCCATAGACCAGCCCATCCAATGTCCACCCCCAGTATGGCAGTTCTGGTGCAAGATAGGCCTGGCAGCCAAGGAGGGGCTGGCAAAAGCCTCCATGGGAGGAGCCTTCAACCACTGATGTGACCACGTTTCCCTTCTTCAGGGAAACCTGACAACCTCCTCTGTCTGTGTCACTGCCCCATCCCTGCTGGAATGACCTGTCCACCCCAGGAGGGTGCTATCTGCTCTGGGCCTTACTCACTGGCAAACAGGAGGTGTCCAGCAATATCTGATAAATGAGGAAACAGAGGGAGGCGCTGCTCCCCTGGCCTACCAAGGGCCCTTGGAAAAGCCCAAACTTGACCTCACACGTGAATGTACTGCCCAAGTGTCTGCATGAAAATCTGCATATCCTTTTCCCAGTGACAGCAATCTCTTGGCCCTGACCACACTCTGCACCCTCAGCACCAGCTGAGCATCCCCATGGAGGCTCCAGCCCCGAGTGTGAGCGGGATGCTCTGCACACCTCCTGCTCTGGCTCAGCACGGGCTCTGGGGGTGTGGGCAGGGCTGGGTGGGAGGGCGAGGGGATGGATTCTCTCTGGGCTCACTCTGCTCTCCAGCCTCTCCCACACCCTACGGTGCCTGGGACCACATCCCCAGCCGTCTTGACTCCTTTCCCTGCAGGGAAAGCCTTGAGCCCTCAGCCATGTAGCAGGAATCATAAGATGTGTGAGAGCCAGAGTTCTGCCAGCCCCCCACCCACACGCCCCCGCAGACTACACGCAGTTGTGTGGAGATGGGAGCCCCTCCTTCTGCACCTAAACTCCACTTACCATTTTAGCTGCTCCAGGGATTCCCCATCCCCGTCACAATCAGAAATCATGTTTCCATACCTAGAAGAGGTCAGGAGTGTGTCAAATCTACCACATGGTGGCACTACCTGCTTCTCATGTCTACTGTGACTGTCTCACCTCTGACTAGAATGGAAGCCCAGGAGGGCAGGGAATGCAGTCTCCTCGGTTCACTGGATCATGGTCAGTGCCCAGAAAGGGACTGCACCTAGTGTGGCTTCACGTATGATTGTTGAAGGAATGAACCCCAACCAACTCCTCCCAAGATATCTGGGTGCACCTGAAGCCGCACTGCCCGCCTCTGGTCTCCCTGCTTTGAATTCACGCAGAAGCCTACAGATAGAATCTCAAATTTCCTGTAAAAATGTGAAAACAGTGAAGCCCAAGTCAACGAGGTCAGTGAGGGGGTGACAGAGACTTCCTCGTGGGGGTGTCAGGAATCCTGAATGAGGACGACCGTGGCCCCTTCAGCAGACCTTCCACAGGGCTGGACTCAGGAGCAGCACTTTCCATGGGGGACACACTGGAGCTTGTTCCTGTGACCACCCACTGAACACAGGAGGAAACTGAGGCTCAGAGGGGTGTGGTGACAGTCCTAAGACTCACAGCTGGGAGGCGGCCTAGTGGCACTGTGTGATCCAGGGCCTGAGTGCTCACCTGAGGAAAAGCAGGTGCAGCACATGCCGGGGACTGGCAACGTTCTTGTAGCTTGACAGAAACAGGTGGACATAAGATTGGTCACCACCCAAGACAGCAGGCACCAGGTGCTCCACCCACTTCTTCAGGGTGCGTGCCGGGAGAGGCCACACCATGTGGGTGGCATCTGAGCTCAATGAAGATGTGTCTTCACTCTAGGACAGGACAGGGGAGAGATACACAGTGACACTACCGTGAACCCCAAGGAGGGCAGGGGCTGGAGGCCAGTCTTGACCCCAGGGAGGACATGAGAAGACAGCCTGAGGGCCCAGGGTTAATGGACAGGGTGGTGGTTGCCACCCTGGCAGTCCCCGTTCACCCTCCAGCCAGACCTGAGGTGTGAACACACCAGGACCAGCAGGTTTATAAACCCCCCACCCTCTGCCCCTGCCCTGGGAGGGTGTCCCATGTCCCCGTTCCCCACACACTCAGGAGGAGGGGGTGCAGTCACCCAGGGAGGCTCATAGTGCTGGCCTGGCCTTGCCCAACCTCCTCTGGGCCACCTGACATTACCTTTGGGGACCTCCTCCCAGACGGCCACAGGGGTCGAGGGCGAGGGCTGAACCAGCGCCGGAAGCATTGGACAAGCCTCTCAGCACAGGGCTTCCTGGGGCTACGGCCCCGGGACCTCGGGATACAGCACAACATCTCACTCTGCCTGTGGCCAAGTGAGCTGGGGAAGGGGCTGTGTATAGAATGTGGGTGCCAGGTTACCGAGTTCCGAGTTCTGTTGGGGTCTGTCGTCAAGGAAGTGAAGTCACTTCTTGATACCTCATTTCCTGAGCCCCTCCTCTGTGTTCAAGACTGCAAATGCCCCTCTGGGTACCTGTCTGCTGACCCTCCTTCCCCATGAACTCTCTCTATTGCCCACACTTCCACCAACACTGCCTGACCACACCCCTGTGCAAGGCCTGGGTGCAGCCAGCGTCACAGCTCGGAGGAGATACACGTAGGTTCATCCCCAGCTCCTGCTTCTTATCACTTTATGTGACCCTGGACAAGCCATTGTCACTCTCATGACCTCCCCAGTCTCCCCTTTTGCACAGTGGGGATCTTTCTAGCATCTTCTTCCTAGGGATGGCATCAGGCATGTGTGAGAAAACATCTCTGAAACCTATGGCCGGTGTCACATGCAGCTAATAAACAAGACTAGAGATAAAATCCACGACGGTGTGGAAGGTAGCATGGAATACGACTAACGACAGGTCTGGTTCCTGTCATATAATCTTGAAAATGTCACTTTTGCTCTTGGTCTGTTTTCCCTGTCTGCACCATGCGACAGTTGGAATTTCATGCATTCACATACTGCTTTCCTCCATAAAACCTCACAATGGCTTCGTGTGTATTTAGGTTTGGACTCAAGTGCCACATCTCTGTCTGTGTGGTTGGCGACTCCTCAGGGGCTCCCAGTGGTCCCCACCATCTGCTGCACACATCCTCACGTAATCCCCTGCCCTGCAGTGTGGACTGGACTTAGTGACTCACTTCTAACCAATACAGGATCAAAGTGAGAAGGTGTCACTTTCTAAATGTCATTGTAACACGCCTGTCTCTAGAGTCTTGTGCTCTGTCTCCTCTGTTCTCTCTGTTTGTATCCACCATATGCCAAGCATGGTGCCGAGAGCTGGAGAAAGAGCTGATTCAGCTGCACCCTGGCTTGGGAGATGATCCCAGGATAAGAAAGAGGAGAAGACGTGCTATCGAGTGCCTGACATTCTAAGAGAGGAAAGTGATCTAGGAGGCCCTCAGAATATTCTAGATTAGGAAGCTACCTGAAGATGGTAGGAAATGAACACCATTTGCAGAGAAGAACCAGAGCCGTTTGGTCCATTCTATGCCTTTACTCAACCGTATGAAATATAGAATTAGTAGTTTATCAAATTGCGTAAAAAATGTCAACTGTTATTGACATATAAACAAAATTTATAGATTTATTTGGAAGAATTGATATATTTTCCCTACTTATTTTCTCATCTGTGAACATGTACATCTCTTCATTGTCTTCAGTTTGTTCGTTTTTTCAATAACATTTTACACTCAGTGTTTAGAAATCATGATTGTAAAAATGCACCCTAATTATTCATGCAAACCTTATGAATGAAAATTTGGGGTGTTTCCAACCCTTAGTAATAGGTATTGTCATATTAACAATCTTGTCGACACCTCACCTTATAATTTTTCAAGGTTACATATGATATAGATTCCAGAATATTGGGTGACAGTGTAAAATAGTAAATATCCAAGTATAATTCTGCTAACTTTTGCGAGTTTCTGCTCCTTATGGGCTCTACCATTTGCATTCCACCACAATGTATTATAATACCTGTATCCCCACAGTCTCACTAACAAGTTTGTTATCAAAAAATTAAATTTTGCAAATCTAATAGGTGAAGTCTTGTATATTTCAATATATTTTAAATGTATAGTTCTCTATGAGGGATTTTAAGCACCTAATTAAGTATTGATGCCAATTTAAATTTCCTTTTGTGTTCTTAGATTGTTCATATATTTTGTTCATTTTTATTTCATTTTGTTGCTCATTTCCATCTCATTTTTTCACACATCATTGTATTAATGATATTATCCTAGTTTAAGAGGTTTTTTATTTTTTTTGCTTTTTTTTTAATTGAAACATTATTGATCACCCATTTTAAGTATTACAGCTTGTAATTACTTTTTGTCGTGTCCTTTTGACCTAGTTGGCGGCATTAACCTTTTGTTTGTGTTTGCTTTGCTTTATTAATTGCTGCTATGTCATCCATGTTAACTGCTGCTACATTACTAGCAGGATAATTTCACCAGTGATTTGAAATGCTATCTTTCTTAAATATTAAATTTCTATAAATCTTGGGTATCTCTTTGAATTCTCCATTCTTTTTCATTAGGTTTTATATTTACTTATAAACAAATTCCATATGGTCTTGATAATGAAGAATTTATAAAAAAATATTTTCGATCTCTGGTAGACTTACCCCTCCCTTTTGATTTGTTTCCTCATTTTTTTCTGATGAACGATTAATGTTTCATCAACATTTTATAATCATCTTATTTAGTTCTAGGTGAAGAAACAAATGAGACTATTTTTAATGTGATCATGACACACGTATAAAGTAACTTAGGAGAAAATAAAATCCTTAGGATCATGTGGCTTTCTGGCCAAGAAAATATCTCTGACATTTCTCTATCGTTTGTGTATGTATGTTTTAAGAGTGTTCTAATGCTTAAATCACGTAATTAAACAGGCTTTGTCGAGTTCTTGTTAGCTTTATGCCAAATATTTTAACAATTTTGTGGCTATTGAAAATGGAATCTTGATTTGCGTAATGTAATCTAGATAGTTATTGTTATTACATAAGACATTTATTAATTTTATATGTGAATTTTTCTAAATCGCAACATGTAAATTTTATTTTAGTAAGTCGTCTTGTTTGTAATAGGTTTTTAATGAATTCTTTTTGATTTTCTAAATTCACAATACATTCACATAACACATTTTTCTCTATCTTGAGATATACAAATACGTATGGTCAAATCTTATTTTATCTAGTGTTTTGATATTTATGAGTCTTACATTTTCTCAAAAGTAGTTTTGGCTTCTGTGGAAATTATTATGTGTTTTTCTTTCTTCTAATGCTTAATACTTTTGCAAAATATTGAAGTTAGTAATTCATTTCAGATTTATTTTTGTGAACGGTACCTAGCAAAAGCATAACTGGATTTAATTTCCAAATAAATAATATTTCAATCCCTGTAATGATGAAGTGCTTTCCCCTAAGTAATCTGAATCCTTTCCACATATACCAGAATCTGTTTCAAAATTCAAACTTTTATTCCCCTGAACTATTCGCTTATTCTTTGCCAATCTCATGCACTTTCAAGTATGTTCCTTTGCAATACATTTTATTGGACGGAGCAAATTACCTCTTTGTTTTTATTATTATTGTTCTTCTTATGTCTTGAACATTTTGGGGGCCATTTTTGCACATAATTTTTTTCATATTAACTTTGAGGTTATTTGACAAGTCCCGTAAACATCACTCTTTGGAATTTTTCAAGTTTAGCTTTATTGAATCTATTGATTAACATAGGGAGAATACATATATATGTGGCGTAACTTCCTAGCATCACTGCTGCCCGGCACATGGACACACGTGGGCATTTTGGTAGGAGCTGCTGAGTGGCTCCTGCGACAGGGTTATCAATGGACACATCTCCTGGGGCATCTGCTGGGACTTCTTCTTCCTTCATTCTCACAAGAGCTGGTGGTCACCAGACATACAGACCTGCCCATCTGATGGGGCAAATGCTATCTGAATAGTGAGTAAATTTCGGTGCATAATCATTAGGGAGGCCGCGGATGTCTGACATTTACTGGCCATGTGAATTGCTTCCCTGTGGAACTGCAGAAATATGTCCTTTGTCCCTATGGATAAATGAGAACTCTTTGTACAACTAGGATGCATACTACCCTTTCTCTGCCCATGAAGAATTTTCCAGTCTGGGGTTTGTCTTTTCACCTTTTGACATTATTCTGGTTTTTGTTCGGACCAGGAAAAGTCAGCATTTTCCTCAGTGGCTTCTGGCTCTCTGGTCATTCAACAGTAGTTCCTATTTCAAGATTATGGCAATAATAACTATCAGGGCTTTGTGTCTCTACATAGAGTCTTTGATTTTTCTGTAATTTTCCTCTTACTAAAAACATAAAATGAAAATTAATCAGATCTTTCTCATATTATGCGGCCAGATACAAAAGGCCACATAACATATAACCGTACTGATAGGAACAATCCACGATAGGTAAATTCACACACACAGAAAATGGAGTGGTAGTCAGGGACAGGGAGAGGCGGGATGGGGATTGACAGCTTAATGGCTAGAGAGTTGATGAAGCTGTTCGACCACTAGATGGTGGTAAGGGTTGCCCCATATTAAAAATGTACTTGATGCCACTGAATGGTAATTTTGAAAATATTAAAAACACTTTATTTTATACAAGGGATATTATTGAAAATAAAAGATGAAAAAATTTGAGGAGATGCAGGACAGAGACAAAAATGAGGAGAAGCACAGCGTCAAGGAAGGGCAAGAACAGATCTGGAGTGGGGACTGGTGAGGGTGTTTGTGGGAGCTCTGGAGCCAGGGCTCCCCTGGGTGCTGGTGTTTCTTCTAATTCTTCTGATGTTTCAGGAACGGTTATGTCAGGTTGCTCTAGCTCTACCTCTGGATCTTGATCTTTCTCCTGCTCTTTCTCTTACTCTTTCTCCTCATCTTTCTCTTGATCTTTCTGTTGCTCCTGCTCTGGATCTTGCGTCTGATCTACCACTTGCTCTGGATCTTGCTCCTGCTCTACCTCTTGCTCTGGATCTTGCTCCTGCTCTACTTCTTGCTCTG
The DNA here is from genome assembly GCF_027409185.1 of Cynocephalus volans. Classification (NCBI taxonomy): domain Eukaryota; kingdom Metazoa; phylum Chordata; class Mammalia; order Dermoptera; family Cynocephalidae; genus Cynocephalus; species Cynocephalus volans. The sequence goes on along the minus strand of NC_084476.1, from coordinate 48,694,776 downwards.
GCTTGGGCTCTGGATCTTGCTCTCGCTCTGCCTCTGGCAGTGGAAGTGGAGCTGGACCTGGAACTCAAGCCGAACATGGCAGCAGCTCTTGGGACAGTTGTTCAGCCTGGGCAGAAGCTGGAACTGGATAGACAACAATTGAAAATATCAATGTGAGTTTCTATGTCTCATCCAATGACACTGTCTTTCCAGAAGCCCAAGTCCAGAGGCCCAGCCTCAGGAAGTCTCCCCACACTGCAGAACACTGTATGATTGTTCTGAGTACTCAGTGCCCCTGTCCCCAGCCTGCTTCTGGAAACTCTGCTCTGTGTGGCCCAGCCCAGGCCCCTCCCCAAACCCGCACAGGCACCCACCCTCTTCCTCCTCACCCTCAGTCTCCGCCTCACTAGGCTCCAGGTGCTCCGGCTTCTCCAGCTGCGCCAGAAGAAGATCAGCCTTACGCTCCACCTCTGAACCTCGCATACTGATATGTACATAGGCCGAAAGAAACTTCAAAGAATGAAATTCAGGAGGCTCGTGGAAATCGGTGGAATAGAATTCCAGCCAGATCTTTAAGACAGAGGACATGGCACTGTGGGAGACAGGTGGGCAACAGCATCAGAGGCCTGGCCTATCCCTCTATGCTGCCCTCCCAAGGCTCCCCTGAGTGAGCTGCAGTCTAGTACCCTCTGCCCGTGCCTGTCCATAGACCAGCCCATCCAATGTCCACCCCCAGTATGGCAGTTCTGGCACAAGATGGGCCTGGCAGCCAAGGAGGGGCTGGCAAAAGCCTCCATGGGAGGAGCCTTCAACCACTGATGTGACCACGTTTCCCTTCTTCAGGGAAACCTGACAACCTCCTCTGTCTGTGTCACTGCCCCATCCCTGCTGGAATGACCTGTCCACCCCAGGAGGGTGCTGTCTGCTCTGGGCATTACTCACTGGCACACAGGAGGTGTCCAGCAATATCTGATAAATGAGGAAACAGAGGGAGGCGCTGCTCCCCTGGCCTACCCAGGGCCCTTGGAAAAGCCCAAACTTGACCTCACACGTGAATGTACTGCCCAAGTGTCGGCATGAAAATCTGCATATCCTTTTCCCAGTGACAGCAATCTCTTGGCCCTGACCACACTCTGCACCCTCAGCACCAGCTGAGCATCCCCATGGAGGCTCCAGCCCCGAGTGTGAGCGGGATGCTCTGCACACCTCCTGCTCTGGCTCAGCACGGGCTCTGGGGGTGTGGGCAGGGCTGGGTGGGAGGGCGAGGGGATGGATTCTCTCTGGGCTCACTCTGCTCTCCAGCCTCTCGCACACCCTACGGTGCCTGGGACCACATCCCCAGCCGTCTTGACTCCTTTCCCTGCAGGGAAAGCCTTGAGCCCTCAGCCCTGTAGCAGGAATCATAAGATGTGTGAGAGCCAGAGTTCTGCCAGCCCCCCACCCACACGCCCCCGCAGACTACACGCAGTTGTGTGGAGATGGGAGCCCCTCCTTCTGCACCTAAACTCCACTTACCATTTTAGCTGCTCCAGGGATTCCCCATCCCCGTCACAATCAGAAATCATGTTTCCATACCTAGAAGAGGTCAGGAGTGTGTCAAATCTACCACATGGTGGCACTACCTGCTTCTCATGTCTACTGTGACTGTCTCACCTCTGACTAGAATGGAAGCCCAGGAGGGCAGGGAATGCAGTCTCCTCGGTTCACTGGATCATGGTCAGTGCCCAGAAAGGGACTGCACCTAGTGTGGCTTCACGTATGATTGTTGAAGGAATGAACCCCAACCAACTCCTCCCAAGATATCTGGGTGCACCTGAAGCCGCACTGCCCGCCTCTGGTCTCCCTGCGTTGAATTCACGCAGAAGCCTACAGATAGAATCTCAAATTTCCTGTAAAAATGTGAAAACAGTGAAGCCCAAGTCAACGAGGTCAGTGAGGGGGTGACAGAGACTTCCTCGTGGGGGTGTCAGGAATCCTGAATGAGGACGACCGCGGCCCCTCCAGCAGACCTTCCACAGGGCTGGACTCAGGAGCAGCACTTTCCATGGGGGACCCACTGGAGCTTGTTCCTGTGACCACCCACTGAACACAGGAGGAAACTGAGGCTCAGAGGGGTGTGGTGACAGTCCTAAGACTCACAGCTGGGAGGCGGCCTAGTGGCACTGTGTGATCCAGGGCCTGAGTGCTCACCTGAGGAAAAGCAGGTGCAGCACATGCCGGGGACCGGCAACGTTCTTGTAGCTTGACAGAAACAGGTGGACATAAGATTGGTCACCACCCAAGATAGCAGGCACCAGGTGCTCCACCCACTTCTTCAGGGTGCGTGCCGGGAGAGGCCACAACATGTGGGTGGCATCTGAGCTCAATGAAGATGTGTCTTCACTCTAGGACAGGACAGGGGAGAGATACACAGTGACACTACCGTGAACCCCAAGGAGGGCAGGGGCTGGAGGCCAGTCTTGACCCCAGGGAGGACATGAGAAGACAGCCTGAGGGCCCAGGGTTAATGGACAGGGTGGTGGTTGCCACCCCGGCAGTCCCCGTTCACCCTCCAGCCAGACCTGAGGTGTGAACACACCAGGACCAGCAGGTTTATAAACCCCCCACCCTCTGCCCCTGCCCTGGGAGGGTGTCCCATGTCCCCGTTCCCCACACACTCAGGAGGAGGGGGTGCAGTCACCCAGGGAGGCTCATAGTGCTGGCCTGGCCTTGCCCAACCTCCTCTGGGCCACCTGACATTACCTTTGGGGACCTCCTCCCAGACGGCCACAGGGGTCGAGGGCGAGGGCTGAACCAGTGCCGGAAGCATTGGACAAGCCTCTCAGCACAGGGCTTCCTGGGGCTACGGCCCCGGGACCTCGGGATACAGCACAACATCTCACTCTGCCTGTGGCCAAGTGAGCTGGGGAAGGGGCTGTGTATAGAATGTGGGTGCCAGGTTACCGAGTTCCGAGTTCTGTTGGGGTCTGTCGTCAAGGAAGTGAAGTCACTTCCTGATACCTCATTTCCTGAGCCCCTCCTCTGTGTTCAAGACTGCAAATGCCCCTCTGGGTACCTGTCTGCTGACCCTCCTTCCCCATGAACTCTCTCTATTGCCCACACTTCCACCAACACTGCCTGACCACACCCCTGTGCAAGGCCTGGGTGCAGCCAGCGTCACAGCTCAGAGGAGATACACGTAGGTTCATCCCCAGCTCCTGCTTCTTATCACTTTATGTGACCCTGGACAAGCCATTGTCACTCTCATGACCTCCCCAGTCTCCCCTTTTGCACAGTGGGGATCTTTCTAGCATCTTCTTCCTAGGGATGGCATCAGGCATGTGTGAGAAAACATCTCTGAAACCTATGGCCGGTGTCACATGCAGCTAATAAACAAGACTAGAGATAAAATCCACGACGGTGTGGAAGGTAGCATGGAATACGACTAACGACAGGTCTGGTTCCTGTCATATAATCTTGAAAATGTCACTTTTGCTCTTGGTCTGTTTTCCCTGTCTGCACCATGCGACAGTTGGAATTTCATGCATTCACATACTGCTTTCCTCCATAAAACCTCACAATGGCTTCGTGTGTATTTAGGTTTGGACTCAAGTGCCACATCTCTGTCTGTGTGGTTGGCGACTCCTCAGGGGCTCCCAGTGGTCCCCACCATCTGCTGCACACATCCTCACGTAATCCCCTGCCCTGCAGTGTGGACTGGACTTAGTGACTCACTTCTAACCAATACAGGATCAAAAGTGAGAAGGTGTCACTTTCTAAATGTCATTGTAACACGCCTGTCTCTAGAGTCTTGTGCTCTGTCTCCTCTGTTCTCTCTGTTTGTATCCACCATATGCCAAGCATGGTGCCGAGAGCTGGAGAAAGAGCTGATTCAGCTGCACCCTGGCTTGGGAGATGATCCCAGGAAAAGAAAGAGGAGAAGACGTGCTATCGAGTGCCTGACATTCTAAGAGAGGAAAGTGATCTAGGAGGCCCTCAGAATATTCTAGATTAGGAAGCTACCTGAAGATGGTAGGAAATGAACACAATCTGCAGAGAAGAACCAGAGCCGTTTGGTCCATTCTATGCCTTTACTCAACCGTATGAAATATAGAATTAGTAGTTTATCAAATTGCGTAAAAAATGTCAACTGTTATTTACATATAAACAAAATTTATAGATTTATTTGGAAGAATTGATATATTTTCCCTACTTATTTTCTCATCTGTGAACATGTACATCTCTTCATTGTCTTCAGTTTGTTCGTTTTTTCAATAACATTTTACACTCAGTGTTTAGAAATCATGATTGTAAAAATGCACCCTAATTATTCATGCAAACCTTATGAATGAAAATTTGGGGTGTTTCCAACCCTTAGTAATAGGTATTGTCATATTAACAATCTTGTCGACACCTCACCTTATAATTTTTCAAGGTTACATATGATATAGATTCCAGAATTTTGGGTTACAGTGTAAAATAGTAAATATCCAAGTATAATTTTGCTAAATTTTGTGAGTTTCTGCTCCTTATGGGCTCTACCATTTGCATTCCACCACAATGTATTATAATACCTGTATCCCCACAGTCTCACTAACAAGTTTGTTATCAAAAAATTAAATTTTGCAAATCTAATAGGTGAAGTCTTGTATATTTCAATATATTTTAAATGTATAGTTCTCTATGAGGGATTTTAAGCACCTAATTAAGTATTGATGCCAATTTAAATTTCCTTTTGTGTTCTTAGATTGTTCATATATTTTGTTCATTTTTATTTCATTTTGTTGGTCATTTCCATCTCATTTTTTCACACATCATTGTATTAATGATATTATCCTAGTTTAAGAGGTTTTTAATTTTTTTTGCTTTTTTTTAAATTGAAACATTATTGATCACCCATTTTAACTATTATAGCTTGTAATTACTTTTTGTCGTGTCCTTTTGACCTAGTTGGTGGCATTTACCTTTTGTTTGAGTTTGCTTTGCTTTATTAATTGCTGCTATGCCATCCATGTTAACTGCTGCTACATTGGTAGCAGCATAATTTCACCAGTGATTTGAAATGCTATCTTTCTTAAATACTAAATTTCTATAAATCTTGGGTATCTCTTTGAATTCTCCATTCTTTTTCATTAGGTTTTATATTTACTTATAAACAAATTCCATATGTTCTTGATAATGAAGAATTTATAAAAAAATATTTTCGATCTCTGGTAGATTTACCCCTCCCTTTTGATTTGTTTCCTCATTTTTTTCTGATGAACGATTAATGTTTCATCAACATTTTATAATCATCTTATTTTGTTCTAGGTGAAGAAACAAATGAGACTATTTTTAATGTGATCATGACGCACGTATAAAGTAACTTAGGAGAAAATAAAATCCTTAGGATCATGTGGCTTTCTGGCCAAGAAAATATCTCTGACATTTCTCTATCGTTTGTGTATGTATGTTTTAAGAGTGTTCTAATGCTTAAATCACGTAATTAAACAGGCTTTGTCGAGTTCTTGTTAGCTTTATGCCAAATATTTTAACAATTTTGTGGCTATTGAAAATGGAATCTTGATTTGCGTAATGTAATCTAGATAGTTATTGTTATTACATAAGACATTTATTAATTTTATATGTGAATTTTTCTAAATCGCAACATGTAAATTTTATTTTAGTAAGTCGTCTTGTTTGTAATAGGTTTTTAATTAATTCTTTTTGATTTTCTAAATTCACAATACATTCACATAACACATTTTTCTCTATCTTGAGATATACAAATACGTATGGTCAAATCTTATTTTATCCAGTGTTTTGATATTTATGAGTCTTACATTTTCTCAAAAGTAGTTTTGGCTTCTGTGGAAATTATTATGTGTTTTTCTTTCTTCTAATGCTTAATACTTTTGCAAAATATTGAAGTTAGTAATTCATTTCAGATTTATTTTTGTGAACGGTACCTAGCAAAAGCATAACTGGATTTAATTTCCAAATAAATAATATTTCAATCCCTGTAATGATGAAGTGCTTTCCCCTAAGTAATCTGAATCCTTTCCACATATACCAGAATCTGTTTCAAAATTCAAACTTTTATTCCCCTGAACTATTCGCTTATTCTTTGCCAATCTCATGCACTTTCAAGTATGTTCCTTTGCAATACATTTTATTGGACGGAGCAAATTACCTCTTTGTTTTTATTATTATTGTTCTTCTTATGTCTTGAACATTTTGGGGGCCATTTTTGCACATAATTTTTTTCATATTAACTTTGAGGTTATTTGACAAGTCCCGTAAACATCACTCTTTGGAATTTTTCAAGTTTAGCTTTATTGAATCTATTGATTAACATAGGGAGAATACATATATAGGTGGCGTAACTTCCTAGCATCACTGCTGCCCGGCACATGGACACACGTGGGCATTTTGGTAGGAGCTGCTGAGTGGCTCCTGCGACAGGGGTATCAATGGACACATCTCCTGGGGCATCTGCTGGGACTTCTTCTTCCTTCATTCTCACAAGAGCTGGTGGTCACCAGACATACAGACCTGCCCATCTGATGGGGCAAATGCTATCTGAATAGTGAGTAAATTTCGGTGCATAATCATTAGGGAGGCCGCGGATGTCTGACATTTACTGGCCATGTGAATTGCTTCCCTGTGGAACTGCAGGAATATGTCCTTTGTCCCTATGGATAAATGAGAACTCTTTGTACAACTAGGATGCATACTACCCTTTCTCTACCCGTGAAGAATTTTCCAGTCTGGGGTTTGTCTTTTCACCTTTTGACATTATTCTGGTTTTTGTTCGGACCAGGAAAAGTCAGCATTTTCCTCAGTGGCTTCTGGCTCTCTGGTCATTCAACAGTAGTTCCTATTTCAAGATTATGGCAATAATAACTATCAGGGCTTTGTGTCTCTACATAGAGTCTTTGATTTTTCTGTAATTTTCCTCTTACTAAAAACATAAAATGAAAATTAATCAGATCTTTCTCATATTATGCGGCCAGATACAAAAGGCCACATAACATATAACCGTACTGATAGGAACAATCCACGATAGGTAAATTCACACACACAGAAAATGGAGTGGTAGTCAGGGACAGGGAGAGGCGGGATGGGGATTGACAGCTTAATGGCTAGAGAGTTGATGAAGCTGTTCGACCACTAGATGGTGGTAAGGGTTGCCCCATATTAAAAATGTACTTGATGCCACTGAATGGTAATTTTGAAAATATTAAAAACACTTTATTTTATACAAGGGATATTATTGAAAATAAAAGATGAAAAAATTTGAGGAGATGCAGGACAGAGACAAAAATGAGGAGAAGCACAGCGTCAAGGAAGGGCAAGAACAGATCTGGAGTGGGGACTGGTGAGGGTGTTTGTGGGAGCTCTGGAGCCAGGGCTCCCCTGGGTGCTGGTGTTTCTTCTAATTCTTCTGATGTTTCAGGAACGGTTATGTCAGGTTGCTCTAGCTCTACCTCTGGATCTTGATCTTTCTCCTGCTCTTTCTCTTGCTCTTTCTCCTCATCTTTCTCTTGATCTTTCTGTTGCTCCTGCTCTGGATCTTGCGTCTGATCTACCTCTTGCTCTGGATCTTGCTCATGCTCTACTTCTTGCTCTGGCTTAGGCTCTGGATCTTGCTCTTGCTCTGCCTCCGGCAGTGGAATTGGAGCTGGAGCTGGAACTCGAGCCGAACATGGCAGCAGCTCTTGGGACAGTTGTTCAGCCTGGGCAGGAGTTGGAACTGGATAGACAACAATTGAAAATATCAATGTGAGTTTCTATGTCTCATCCAATGACACTGTCTTTCCAGAAGCCCAAGTCCAGAGGCCCAGCCTCAGGAAGTCTCCCCACACTGCAGAACACTGTATGATTGTTCTGAGTACTCAGTGCCCCTGTCCCCAGCCTGCTTCTGGAAATTCTGCTCTGTGTGGCCCAGCCCAGGCCCCTCCCCAAACCCGCACAGGCACCCATCCTCTTCCTCCTCACCCTCAGTCTCTGCCTCACTAGGCTCCAGGTGCTCCAGCTTCTCCAGCTGCGCCAGAAGAAGATCAGCCTTACGCTCCACCACTGAAACTCGCATACTGATATGTACATAGGCCGAAAGAAACTTCAAAGAATGAAATTCAGGAGGCTCGTGGAAATCGGTGGAATAGAATTCCAGCCAGATCTTTAAGACAGAGGACATGGCACTGTGGGAGACAGGTGGGCAACAGCATCAGAGGCCTGGCCTATCCCTCTATGCTGCCCTCCCAAGGCTCCCCTGAGTGAGCTGCAGTCTAGTACCCTCTGCCCGTGCCTGTCCATAGACCAGCCCATCCAATGTCCACCCCCAGTATGGCAGTTCTGGCGCAAGATGGGCCTGGCAGCCAAGGAGGGGCTGGCAAAAGCCTCCATGGGAGGAGCCTTCAACCACTGATGTGACCACGTTTCCCTTCTTCAGGGAAACCTGACAACCTCCTCTGTCTGTGTCACTGCCCCGTCCCTGCTGGAATGACCTGTCCACCCCAGGAGGGTGCTGTCTGCTCTGGGCATTACTCACTGGCAAACAGGAGGTGTCCAGCAATATCTGATAAATGAGGAAACAGAGGGAGGCGCTGCTCCCCTGGCCTACCCAGGGCCCTTGGAAAAGCCCAAACTTGAGCTCACACGTGAATGTACTGCCCAAGTGTCGGCATGAAAATCTGCATATCCTTTTCCCAGTGACAGCAATCTCTTGGCCCTGACCACACTCTGCACCCTCAGCACCAGCTGAGCATCCCCATGGAGGCTCCAGCCCCGAGTGTGAGCGGGATGCTCTGCACACCTCCTGCTCTGGCTCAGCACGGGCTCTGGGGGTGTGGGCAGGGCTGGGTGGGAGGGCGAGGGGATGGATTCTCTCTGGGCTCACTCTGCTCTCCAGCCTCTCGCACACCCTACGGTGCCTGGGACCACATCCCCAGCCGTCTTGACTCCTTTCCCTGCAGGGAAAGCCTTGAGCTCTCAGCCCTGTAGCAGGAATCATAAGATGTGTGAGAGCCAGAGTTCTGCCAGCCCCCCACCCACACGCCCCCGCAGACTACACGCAGTTGTGTGGAGATGGGAGCCCCTCCTTCTGCACCTAAACTCCACTTACCATTTTAGCTGCTCCAGGGATTCCCCATCCCCGTCACAATCAGAAATCATGTTTCCATACCTAGAAGAGGTCAGGAGTGTGTCAAATCTACCACATGGTGGCACTACCTGCTTCTCATGTCTACTGTGACTGTCTCACCTCTGACTAGATTGGAAGCCCAGGAGGGCAGGGAATGCAGTCTCCTCGGTTCATTGTATTATGGTCAGTGCCCAGAAAGGGACTGCACATAGTGTGGCTTCACGTATGATTGTTGAAGGAATGAACCCCAACCAACTCCTCCCAAGATATCTGGGTGCACCTGAAGCCGCACTGCCCGCCTCTGGTCTCCCTGCGTTGAATTCACGCAGAAGCCTACAGATAGAATCTCAAATTTCCTGTAAAAATGTGAAAACAGTGAAGCCCAAGTCAACGAGGTCAGTGAGGGGGTGACAGAGACTTCCTCGTGGGGGTGTCAGGAATCCTGAATGAGGACGACCGCGGCCCCTCCAGCAGACCTTCCACAGGGCTGGACTCAGGAGCAGCACTTTCCATGGGGGACCCACTGGAGCTTGTTCCTGTGACCACCCACTGAACACAGGAGGAAACTGAGGCTCAGAGGGGTGTGGTGACAGTCCTAAGACTCACAGCTGGGAGGCGGCCTAGTGGCACTGTGTGATCCAGGGCCTGAGTGCTCACCTGAGGAAAAGCAGGTACAGCACATGCCGGGGACCGGCAACGTTCTTGTAGCTTGACAGAAACAGGTGGACATAAGATTGGTCACCACCCAAGACAGCAGGCACCAGGTGCTCCACCCGCTTCTTCAGGGTGCGTGCCGGGAGAGGCCACACCATGTGGGTGGCATCTGAGCTCAATGAAGATGTGTCTTCACTCTAGGACAGGACAGGGGAGAGATACACAGTGACAGTACCGTGAACCCCAAGGAGGGCAGGGGCTGGAGGCCAGTCTTGACCCCAGGGAGGACATGAGAAGACAGCCTGAGGGCCCAGGGTTAATGGACAGGGTGGTGGTTGCCACCCCGGCAGTCCCCGTTCACCCTCCAGCCAGACCTGAGGTGTGAACACACCAGGACCAGCAGGTTTATAAACCCCCCACCCTCTGCCCCTGCCCTGGGAGGGTGTCCCATGTCCCCGTTCCCCACACACTCAGGAGGAGGGGGTGCAGTCACCCAGGGAGGCTCATAGTGCTGGCCTGGCCTTGCCCAACCTCCTCTGGGCCACCTGACATTACCTTTGGGGACCTCCTCCCAGACGGCCACAGGGGTCGAGGGCGAGGGCTGAACCAGCGCCGGAAGCATTGGACAAGCCTCTCAGCACAGGGCTTCCTGGGGCTACGGCCCCGGGACCTCGGGATACAGCACAACATCTCACTCTGCCTGTGGCCAAGTGAGCTGGGGAAGGGGCTGTGTATAGAATGTGGGTGCCAGGTTACCGAGTTCCGAGTTCTGTTGGGGTCTGTCGTCAAGGAAGTGAAGTCACTTCCTGATACCTCATTTCCTGAGCCCCTCCTCTGTGTTCAAGACTGCAAATGCCCCTCTGGGTACCTGTCTGCTGACCCTCCTTCCCCATGAACTCTCTCTATTGCCCACACTTCCACCAACACTGCCTGACCACACCCCTGTGCAAGGCCTGGGTGCAGCCAGCGTCACAGCTCGGAGGAGATACACGTAGGTTCATCCCCAGCTCCTGCTTCTTATCACTTTATGTGACCCTGGACAAGCCATTGTCACTCTCATGACCTCCCCAGTCTCCCCTTTTGCACAGTGGGGATCTTTCTAGCATCTTCTTCCTAGGGATGGCATCAGGCATGTGTGAGAAAACATCTCTGAAACCTATGGCCGGTGTCACATGCAGCTAATAAACAAGACTAGAGATAAAATCCACGACGGTGTGGAAGGTAGCATGGAATACGACTAACGACAGGTCTGGTTCCTGTCATATAATCTTGAAAATGTCACTTTTGCTCTTGGTCTGTTTTCCCTGTCTGCACCATGCGACAGTTGGAATTTCATGCATTCACATACTGCTTTCCTCCATAAAACCTCACAATGGCTTCGTGTGTATTTAGGTTTGGACTCAAGTGCCACATCTCTGTCTGTGTGGTTGGCGACTCCTCAGGGGCTCCCAGTGGTCCCCACCATCTGCTGCACACATCCTCACGTAATCCCCTGCCCTGCAGTGTGGACTGGACTTAGTGACTCACTTCTAACCAATACAGGATCAAAAGTGAGAAGGTGTCACTTTCTAAATGTCATTGTAACACGCCTGTCTCTAGAGTCTTGTGCTCTGTCTCCTCTGTTCTCTCTGTTTGTATCCACCATATGCCAAGCATGGTGCCGAGAGCTGGAGAAAGAGCTGATTCAGCTGCACCCTGGCTTGGGAGATGATCCCAGGATAAGAAAGAGGAGAAGACGTGCTATCGAGTGCCTGACATTCTAAGAGAGGAAAGTGATCTAGGAGGCCCTCAGAATATTCTAGATTAGGAAGCTACCTGAAGATGGTAGGAAATGAACACAATCTGCAGAGAAGAACCAGAGCCGTTTGGTCCATTCTATGCCTTTACTCAACCGTATGAAATATAGAATTAGTAGTTTATCAAATTGCGTAAAAAATGTCAACTGTTATTTACATATAAACAAAATTTATAGATTTATTTGGAAGAATTGATATATTTTCCCTACTTATTTTCTCATCTGTGAACATGTACATCTCTTCATTGTCTTCAGTTTGTTCGTTTTTTCAATAACATTTTACACTCAGTGTTTAGAAATCATGATTGTAAAAATGCACCCTAATTATTCATGCAAACCTTATGAATGAAAATTTGGGGTGTTTCCAACCCTTAGTAATAGGTATTGTCATATTAACAATCTTGTCGACACCTCACCTTATAATTTTTCAAGGTTACATATGATATAGATTCCAGACTATTGGGTTACAGTGTAAAATAGTAAATATCCAAGTATAATTTTGCTAAATTTTGCGAGTTTCTGCTCCTTATGGGCTCTACCATTTGCATTCCACCACAATGTATTATAATACCTGTATCCCCACAGTCTCACTAACAAGTTTGTTATCAAAAAATTAAATTTTGCAAATCTAATAGGTGAAGTCTTGTATATTTCAATATATTTTAAATGTATAGTTCTCTATGAGGGATTTTAAGCACCTAATTAAGTATTGATGTCAATTTAAATTTCCTTTTGTGTTCTTAGATTGTTCATATATTTTGTTCATTTTTATTTCATTTTGTTGGTCATTTCCATCTCATTTTTTCACACATCATTGTATTAATGATATTATCCTAGTTTAAGAGGTTTTTTATTTCTTTTGCTTTTTTTTAAATTGAAACATTATTGATCACCCATTTTAACTATTATAGCTTGTAATTACTTTCTGTCGTGTCCTTTTGACCTAGTTGGTGGCATTTACCTTTTGTTTGAGTTTGCTTTGCTTTATTAATTGCTGCTATGCAATCCATGTTAACTGCTGCTACATTAGTAGCAGCATAATTTCACCAGTGATTTGAAATGCTATCTTTCTTAAATACTAAATTTCTATAAATCTTGGGTATCTCTTTGAATTCTCCATTCTTTTTCATTAGGTTTTATATTTACTTATAAACAAATTCCATATGTTCTTGATAATGAAGAATTTATAAAAAAATATTTTCGATCTCTGGTAGACTTACCCCTCCCTTTTGATTTGTTTCCTCATTTTTTTCTGATGAACGATTAATGTTTCATCAACATTTTATAATCATCTTATTTTGTTCTAGGTGAAGAAACAAATGAGACTATTTTTAATGTGATCATGACACACGTATAAAGTAACTTAGGAGAAAATAAAATCCTTAGGATCATGTGGCTTTCTGGCCAAGAAAATATCTCTGACATTTCTCTATCGTTTGTGTATGTATGTTTTAAGAGTGTTCTAATGCTTAAATCACGTAATTAAACAGGCTTTGTCGAGTTCTTGTTAGCTTTATGCCAAATATTTTAACAATTTTGTGGCTATTGAAAATGGAATCTTGATTTGCGTAATGTAATCTAGATAGTTATTGTTATTACATAAGACATTTATTAATTTTATATGTGAATTTTTCTAAATCGCAACATGTAAATTTTATTTTATTAAGTCGTCTTGTTTGTAATAGGTTTTTAATGAATTCTTTTTGATTTTCTAAATTCACAATACATTCACATAACACATTTTTCTCTATCTTGAGATATACAAATACGTATGGTCAAATCTTATTTTATCCAGTGTTTTGATATTTATGAGTCTTACATTTTCTCAAAAGTAGTTTTGGCTTCTGTGGAAATTATTATGTGTTTTTCTTTCTTCTAATGCTTAATATTTTTGCAAAATATTGAAGTTAGTAATTCATTTCAGATTTATTTTTGTGAACGGTACCTAGCAAAAGCATAACTGGATTTAATTTCCAAATAAATAATATTTCAATCCCTGTAATGATGAAGTGCTTTCCCCTAAGTAATCTGAATCCTTTCCACATATACCAGAATCTGTTTCAAAATTCAAACTTTTATTCCCCTGAACTATTCGCTTATTCTTTGCCAATCTCATGCACTTTCAAGTATGTTCCTTTGCAATACATTTTATTGGATGGAGCAAATTACCTCTTTGTTTTTATTATTATTGTTCTTCTTATGTCTTGAACATTTTGGGGGCCATTTTTGCACATAATTTTTTTTCACATTAACTTTGAGGTTATTTGACAAGTCCCCTAAACATCACTCTTTGGAATTTTTCAAGTTTAGCTTTATTGAATCTATTGATTAACATAGGGAGAATACATATATAGGTGGCGTAACTTCCTAGCATCACTGCTGCCCGGCACATGGACACACGTGGGCATTTTGGTAGGAGCTGCTGAGTGGCTCCTGCGACAGGGGTATCTATGGACACATCTCCTGGGGCATCTGCTGGGACTTCTTCTTCCTTCATTCTCACAAGAGCTGGTGGTCACCAGACATACAGACCTGCCCATCTGATGGGGCAAATGCTATCTGAATAGTGAGTAAATTTCGGTGCATAATCATTAGGGAGGCCGCGGATGTCTGACATTTACTGGCCATGTGAATTGCTTCCCTGTGGAACTGCAGGAATATGTCCTTTGTCCCTATGGATAAATGAGAACTCTTTGTACAACTAGGATGCATACTACCCTTTCTCTGCCCATGAAGAATTTTCCAGTCTGGGGTTTGTCTTTTCACCTTTTGACATTATTCTGGTTTTTGTTCGGACCAGGAAAAGTCAGCATTTTCCTCAGTGGCTTCTGGCTCTCTGGTCATTCAACAGTAGTTCCTATTTCAAGATTATGGCAATAATAACTATCAGGGCTTTGTGTCTCTACATAGAGTCTTTGCTTTTTCTGTAATTTTCCTCTTACTAAAAACATAAAATGAAAATTAATCAGATCTTTCTCATATTATGCGGCCAGATACAAAAGGCCACATAACATTTAACCGTACTGATAGGAACAATCCACGATAGGTAAATTCACACACACAGAAAATGGAGTGGTAGTCAGGGACAGGGGAGGCGGGATGGGGATTGACAGCTTAATGGCTAGAGAGTTGATGAAGCTGTTCGACCACTAGATGGTGGTAAGGGTTGCCCCATATTAAAAATGTACTTGATGCCACTGAATGGTAATTTTGAAAATATTAAAAACACTTTATTTTATACAAGGGATATTATTGAAAATAAAAGATGAAAAAATTTGAGGAGATGCAGGACAGAGACAAAAATGAGGAGAAGCACAGCGTCAAGGAAGGGCAAGAACAGATCTGGAGTGGGGACTGGTGAGGGTGTTTGTGGGAGCTCTGGAGCCAGGGCTCCCCTGGGTGCTGGTGTTTCTTCTAATTCTTCTGATGTTTCAGGAACGGTTATGTCAGGTTGCTCTAGCTCTACCTCTGGATCTTGATCTTTCTCCTGCTCTTTCTCTTGCTCTTTCTCCTCATCTTTCTCTTGATCTTTCTGTTGCTCCTGCTCTGGATCTTGCGTCTGATCTACCACTTGCTCTGGATCTTGCTCCTGCTCTACCTCTTGCTCTGGATCTTGCTCCTGCTCTACTTCTTGCTCTGGCTTGGGCTCTGGATCTTGCTCTCGCTCTGCCTCTGGCAGTGGAGGTTGAGCTGGAGCTGGAACTCGAGCCGAACATGGCAGCAGCTCTTGGGACAGTTGTTCAGCCTGGGCAGAAGCTGGAACTGGATAGACAACAATTGAAAATATCAATGTGAGTTTCTATGTCTCATCCAATGACACTGTCTTTCCAGAAGCCCAAGTCCAGAGGCCCAGCCTCAGGAAGTCTCCCCACACTGCAGAACACTGTATGATTGTTCTGAGTACTCAGTGCCCCTGTCCCCAGCCTGCTTCTGGAAACTCTGCTCTGTGTGGCCCAGCCCAGGCCCCTCCCCAAACCCGCACAGGCACCCACCCTCTTCCTCCTCACCCTCAGTCTCCGCCTCACTAGGCTCCAGGTGCTCCAGCTTCTCCAGCTGCGCCAGAAGAAGATCAGCCTTACGCTCCACCTCTGAACCTCGCATACTGATATGTACATAGGCCGAAAGAAACTTCAAAGAATGAAATTCAGGAGGCTCGTGGAAATCGGTGGAATAGAATTCCAGCCAGATCTTTAAGACAGAGGACATGGCACTGTGGGAGACAGGTGGGCAACAGCATCAGAGGCCTGGCCTATCCCTCTATGCTGCCCTCCCAAGGCTCCCCTGAGTGAGCTGCAGTCTAGTACCCTCTGCCCGTGCCTGTCCATAGACCAGCCCATCCAATGTCCACCCCCAGTATGGCAGTTCTGGCACAAGATAGGCCTGGCAGCCAAGGAGGGGCTGGCAAAAGCCTCCATGGGAGGAGCCTTCAACCACTGATGTGACCACGTTTCCCTTCTTCAGGGAAACCTGACAACCTCCTCTGTCTGTGTCACTGCCCCATCCCTGCTGGAATGACCTGTCCACCCCAGGAGGGTGCTGTCTGCTCTGGGCATTACTCACTGGCAAACAGGAGGTGTCCAGCAATATCTGATAAATGAGGAAACAGAGGGAGGCGCTGCTCCCCTGGCCTACCCAGGGCCCTTGGAAAAGCCCAAACTTGAGCTCACACGTGAATGTACTGCCCAAGTGTCGGCATGAAAATCTGCATATCCTTTTCCCAGTGACAGCAATCTCTTGGCCCTGACCACACTCTGCACCCTCAGCACCAGCTGAGCATCCCCATGGAGGCTCCAGCCCCGAGTGTGAGCGGGATGCTCTGCACACCTCCTGCTCTGGCTCAGCACGGGCTCTGGGGGTGTGGGCAGGGCTGGGTGGGAGGGCGAGGGGATGGATTCTCTCTGGGCTCACTCTGCTCTCCAGCCTCTCGCACACCCTACGGTGCCTGGGACCACATCCCCAGCCGTCTTGACTCCTTTCCCTGCAGGGAAAGCCTTGAGCCCTCAGCCCTGTAGCAGGAATCATAAGATGTGTGAGAGCCAGAGTTCTGCCAGCCCCCCACCCACACGCCCCCGCAGACTACACGCAGTTGTGTGGAGATGGGAGCCCCTCCTTCTGCACCTAAACTCCACTTACCATTTTAGCTGCTCCAGGGATTCCCCATCCCCGTCACAATCAGAAATCATGTTTCCATACCTAGAAGAGGTCAGGAGTGTGTCAAATCTACCACATGGTGGCACTACCTGCTTCTCATGTCTACTGTGACTGTCTCACCTCTGACTAGAATGGAAGCCCAGGAGGGCAGGGAATGCAGTCTCCTCGGTTCACTGGATCATAGTCAGTGCCCAGAAAGGGACTGCACCTAGTGTGGCTTCACGTATGATTGTTGAAGGAATGAACCCCAACCAACTCCTCCCAAGATATCTGGGTGCACCTGAAGCCGCACTGCCCGCCTCTGGTCTCCCTGCTTTGAATTCACGCAGAAGCCTACAGATAGAATCTCAAATTTCCTGTAAAAATGTGAAAACAGTGAAGCCCAAGTCAACGAGGTCAGTGAGGGGGTGACAGAGACTTCCTCGTGGGGGTGTCAGGAATCCTGAATGAGGACGACCGCGGCCCCTCCAGCAGACCTTCCACAGGGCTAGACTCAGGAGCAGCACTTTCCATGGTGGACCCACTGGAGCTTGTTCCTGTGACCACCCACTGAACACAGGAGGAAACTGAGGCTCAGAGGGGTGTGGTGACAGTCCTAAGACTCACAGCTGGGAGGCGGCCTAGTGGCACTGTGTGATCCAGGGCCTGAGTGCTCACCTGAGGAAAAGCAGGTGCAGCACATGCCGGGGACTGGCAAAGTTCTTGTAGCTTGACAGAAACAGGTGGACATAAGATTGGTCACCACCCAAGACAGCAGGCACCAGGTGCTCCACCCGCTTCTTCAGGGTGCGTGCCGGGAGAGGCCACACCATGTGGGTGGCATCTGAGCTCAATGAAGATGTGTCTTCACTCTAGGACAGGACAGGGGAGAGATACACAGTGACAGTACCGTGAACCCCAAGGAGGGCAGGGGCTGGAGGCCAGTCTTGACCCCAGGGAGGACATGAGAAGACAGCCTGAGGGCCCAGGGTTAATGGACAGGGTGGTGGTTGCCACCCCGGCAGTCCCCGTTCACCCTCCAGCCAGACCTGAGGTGTGAACACACCAGGACCAGCAGGTTTATAAACCCCCCACCCTCTGCCCCTGCCCTGGGAGGGTGTCCCATGTCCCCGTTCCCCACACACTCAGGAGGAGGGGGTGCAGTCACCCAGGGAGGCTCATAGTGCTGGCCTGGCCTTGCCCAACCTCCTCTGGGCCACCTGACATTACCTTTGGGGACCTCCTCCCAGACGGCCACAGGGGTCCAGGGCGAGGGCTGAACCAGCGCCGGAAGCATTGGACAAGCCTCTCAGCACAGGGCTTCCTGGGGCTACGGCCCCGGGACCTCGGGATACAGCACAACATCTCACTCTGCCTGTGGCCAAGTGAGCTGGGGAAGGGGCTGTGTATAGAATGTGGGTGCCAGGTTACCGAGTTCCGAGTTCTGTTGGGGTCTGTCGTCAAGGAAGTGAAGTCACTTCCTGATACCTCATTTCCTGAGCCCCTCCTCTGTGTTCAAGACTGCAAATGCCCCTCTGGGTACCTGTCTGCTGACCCTCCTTCCCCATGAACTCTCTCTATTGCCCACACTTCCACCAACACTGCCTGACCACACCCCTGTGCAAGGCCTGGGTGCAGCCAGCGTCACAGCTCGGAGGAGATACACGTAGGTTCATCCCCAGCTCCTGCTTCTTATCACTTTATGTGACCCTGGACAAGCCATTGTCACTCTCATGACCTCCCCAGTCTCCCCTTTTGCACAGTGGGGATCTTTCTAGCATCTTCTTCCTAGGGATGGCATCAGGCATGTGTGAGAAAACATCTCTGAAACCTATGGCCGGTGTCACATGCAGCTAATAAACAAGACTAGAGATAAAATCCACGACGGTGTGGAAGGTAGCATGGAATACGACTAACGACAGGTCTGGTTCCTGTCATATAATCTTGAAAATGTCACTTTTGCTCTTGGTCTGTTTTCCCTGTCTGCACCATGCGACAGTTGGAATTTCATGCATTCACATACTGCTTTCCTCCATAAAACCTCACAATGGCTTCGTGTGTATTTAGGTTTGGACTCAAGTGCCACATCTCTGTCTGTGTGGTTGGCGACTCCTCAGGGGCTCCCAGTGGTCCCCACCATCTGCTGCACACATCCTCACGTAATCCCCTGCCCTGCAGTGTGGACTGGACTTAGTGACTCACTTCTAACCAATACAGGATCAAAAGTGAGAAGGTGTCACTTTCTAAATGTCATTGTAACACGCCTGTCTCTAGAGTCTTGTGCTCTGTCTCCTCTGTTCTCTCTGTTTGTATCCACCATATGCCAAGCATGGTGCCGAGAGCTGGAGAAAGAGCTGATTCAGCTGCACCCTGGCTTGGGAGATGATCCCAGGATAAGAAAGAGGAGAAGACGTGCTATCGAGTGCCTGACATTCTAAGAGAGGAAAGTGATCTAGGAGGCCCTCAGAATATTCTAGATTAGGAAGCTACCTGAAGATGGTAGGAAATGAACACCATTTGCAGAGAAGAACCAGAGCCGTTTGGTCCATTCTATGCCTTTACTCAACCGTATGAAATATAGAATTAGTAGTTTATCAAATTGCGTAAAAAATGTCAACTGTTATTTACATATAAACAAAATTTATAGATTTATTTGGAAGAATTGATATATTTTCCCTACTTATTTTCTCATCTGTGAACATGTACATCTCTTCATTGTCTTCAGTTTGTTCGTTTTTTCAATAACATTTTACACTCAGTGTTTAGAAATCATGATTGTAAAAATGCACCCTAATTATTCATGCAAACCTTATGAATGAAAATTTGGGGTGTTTCCAACCCTTAGTAATAGGTATTGTCATATGAACAATCTTGTCGACACCTCACCTTATAATTTTTCAAGGTTACATATGATATAGATTCCAGACTATTGGGTTACAGTGTAAAATAGTAAATATCCAAGTATAATTTTGCTAAATTTTGCGAGTTTCTGCTCCTTATGGGCTCTACCATTTGCATTCCACCACAATGTATTATAATACCTGTATCCCCACAGTCTCACTAACAAGTTTGTTATCAAAAAATTAAATTTTGCAAATCTAATGGGTGAAGTCTTGTATATTTCAATATATTTTAAATGTATAGTTCTCTATGAGGGATTTTAAGCACCTAATTAAGTATTGATGCCAATTTAAATTTCCTTTTGTGTTCTTAGATTGTTCATATATTTTGTTCATTTTTATTTCATTTTGTTGGTCATTTCCATCTCATTTTTTCACACATCATTGTATTAATGATATTATCCTAGTTTAAGAGGTTTTTAATTTTTTTTGCTTTTTTTTTAATTGAAACATTATTGATCACCCATTTTAAGTATTATAGCTTGTAATTACTTTCTGTCGTGTCCTTTTGACCTAGTTGGCGGCATTAACCTTTTGTTTGTGTTTGCTTTGCTTTTATTAATTGCTGCTATGTCATCCATGTTAACTGCTGCTACATTACTAGCAGCATAATTTCACCAGTGATTTGAAATGCTATCTTTCTTAAATACTAAATTTCTATAAATCTTGGGTATCTCTTTGAATTCTCCATTCTTTTTCATTAGGTTTTATATTTACTTATAAACAAATTCCATATGGTCTTGATAATGAAGAATTTATAAAAAAATATTTTCGATCTCTGGTAGACTTACCCCTCCCTTTTGATTAGTTTCCTCATTTTTTTCTGATGAACGATTAATGTTTCATCAACATTTTATAATCATCTTATTTTGTTCTAGGTGAAGAAACAAATGAGACTATTTTTAATGTGATCATGACACACGTATAAAGTAACTTAGGAGAAAATAAAATCCTTAGGATCATGTGGCTTTCTGGCCAAGAAAATATCTCTGACATTTCTCTATCGTTTGTGTATGTATGTTTTAAGAGTGTTCTAATGCTTAAATCACGTAATTAAACAGGCTTTGTCGAGTTCTTGTTAGCTTTATGCCAAATATTTTAACAATTTTGTGGCTATTGAAAATGGAATCTTGATTTGCGTAATGTAATCTAGATAGTTATTGTTATTACATAAGACATTTATTAATTTTATATGTGAATTTTTCTAAATCGCAACATGTAAATTTTATTTTAGTAAGTCGTCTTGTTTGTAATAGGTTTTTAATGAATTCTTTTTGATTTTCTAAATTCACAATACATTCACATAACACATTTTTCTCTATCTTGAGATATACAAATACGTATGGTCAAATCTTATTTTATCCAGTGTTTTGATATTTATGAGTCTTACATTTTCTCAAAAGTAGTTTTGGCTTCTGTGGAAATTATTATGTGTTTTTCTTTCTTCTAATGCTTAATACTTTTGCAAAATATGGAAGTTAGTAATTCATTTCAGATTTATTTTTGTGAACGGTACCTAGCAAAAGCATAACTGGATTTAATTTCCAAATAAATAATATTTCAATCCCTGTAATGATGAAGTGCTTTCCCCTAAGTAATCTGAATCCTTTCCACATATACCAGAATCTGTTTCAAAATTCAAACTTTTATTCCTCTGAACTATTCGCTTATTCTTTGCCAATCTCATGCACTTTCAAGTATGTTCCTTTGCAATACATTTTATTGGATGGAGCAAATTACCTCTTTGTTTTTATTATTATTGTTCTTCTTATGTCTTGAACATTTTGGGGGCCATTTTTGCACATAATTTTTTTTCATATTAACTTTGAGGTTATTTGACAAGTCCCCTAAACATCACTCTTTGGAATTTTTCAAGTTTAGCTTTATTGATTCTATTGATTAACATAGGGAGAATACATATATAGGTGGCGTAACTTCCTAGCATCACTGCTGCCCGGCACATGGACACACGTGGGCATTTTGGTAGGAGCTGCTGAGTGGCTCCTGCGACAGGGGTATCTATGGACACATCTCCTGGGGCATCTGCTGGGACTTCTTCTTCCTTCATTCTCACAAGAGCTGGTGGTCACCAGACATACAGACCTGCCCATCTGATGGGGCAAATGCTATCTGAATAGTGAGTAAATTTCGGTGCATAATCATTAGGGAGGCCGCGGATGTCTGACATTTACTGGCCATGTGAATTGCTTCCCTGTGGAACTGCAGGAATATGTCCTTTGTCCCTATGGATAAATGAGAACTCTTTGTACAACTAGGATGCATACTACCCTTTCTCTGCCCATGAAGAATTTTCCAGTCTGGGGTTTGTCTTTTCACCTTTTGACATTATTCTGGTTTTTGTTCGGACCAGGAAAAGTCAGCATTTTCCTCAGTGGCTTCTGGCTCTCTGGTCATTCAACAGTAGTTCCTATTTCAAGATTATGGCAATAATAACTATCAGGGCTTTGTGTCTCTACATAGAGTCTTTGATTTTTCTGTAATTTTCCTCTTACTAAAAACATAAAATGAAAATTAATCAGATCTTTCTCATATTATGCGGCCAGATACAAAAGGCCACATAACATATAACCGTACTGATAGGAACAATCCACGATAGGTAAATTCACACACACAGAAAATGGAGTGGTAGTCAGGGACAGGGAGAGGCGGGATGGGGATTGACAGCTTAATGGCTAGAGAGTTGATGAAGCTGTTCGACCACTAGATGGTGGTAAGGGTTGCCCCATATTAAAAATGTACTTGATGCCACTGAATGGTAATTTTGAAAATATTAAAAACACTTTATTTTATACAAGGGATATTATTGAAAATAAAAGATGAAAAAATTTGAGGAGATGCAGGACAGAGACAAAAATGAGGAGAAGCACAGCGTCAAGGAAGGGCAAGAACAGATCTGGAGTGGGGACTGGTGAGGGTGTTTGTGGGAGCTCTGGAGCCAGGGCTCCCCTGGGTGCTGGTGTTTCTTCTAATTCTTCTGATGTTTCAGGAACGGTTATGTCAGGTTGCTCTAGCTCTACCTCTGGATCTTGATCTTTCTCCTGCTCTTTCTCTTGCTCTTTCTCCTGATCTTTCTCTTGATCTTTCTGTTGCTCCTGCTCTGGATCTTGCGTCTGATCTACCACTTGCTCTGGATCTTGCTCCTGCTC
The DNA here is from genome assembly GCF_027409185.1 of Cynocephalus volans. Classification (NCBI taxonomy): domain Eukaryota; kingdom Metazoa; phylum Chordata; class Mammalia; order Dermoptera; family Cynocephalidae; genus Cynocephalus; species Cynocephalus volans. The sequence goes on along the minus strand of NC_084476.1, from coordinate 48,672,048 downwards.
TACCTCTTGCTCTGGATCTTGCTCCTGCTCTACTTCTTGCTCTGGCTTGGGCTCTGGATCTTGCTCTCGCTCTGCCTCTGGCAGTGGAGGTGGAGCTGGAGCTGGAACTCGAGCCGAACATGGCAGCAGCTCTTGGGACAGTTGTTCAGCCTGGGCAGAAGCTGGAACTGGATAGACAACAATTGAAAATATCAATGTGAGTTTCTATGTCTCATCCAATGACACTGTCTTTCCAGAAGCCCAAGTCCAGAGGCCCAGCCTCAGGAAGTCTCCCCACACTGCAGAACACTGTATGATTGTTCTGAGTACTCAGTGCCCCTGTCCCCAGCCTGCTTCTGGAAACTCTGCTCAGTGTGGCCCAGCCCAGGCCCCTCCCCAAACCCGCACAGGCACCCACCCTCTTCCTCCTCACCCTCAGTCTCCGCCTCACTAGGCTCCAGGTGCTCCAGCTTCTCCAGCTGCGCCAGAAGAAGATCAGCCTTACGCTCCACCTCTGAACCTCGCATACTGATATGTACATAGGCCGAAAGAAACTTCAAAGAATGAAATTCAGGAGGCTCGTGGAAATCGGTGGAATAGAATTCCAGCCAGATCTTTAAGACAGAGGACATGGCACTGTGGGAGACAGGTGGGCAACAGCATCAGAGGCCTGGCCTATCCCTCTATGCTGCCCTCCCAAGGCTCCCCTGAGTGAGCTGCAGTCTAGTACCCTCTGCCCGTGCCTGTCCATAGACCAGCCCATCCAATGTCCACCCCCAGTATGGCAGTTCTGGCGCAAGATGGGCCTGGCAGCCAAGGAGGGGCTGGCAAAAGCCTCCATGGGAGGAGCCTTCAACCACTGATGTGACCACGTTTCCCTTCTTCAGGGAAACCTGACAACCTCCTCTGTCTGTGTCACTGCCCCGTCCCTGCTGGAATGACCTGTCCACCCCAGGAGGGTGCTGTCTGCTCTGGGCATTACTCACTGTCAAACAGGAGGTGTCCAGCAATATCTGATAAATGAGGAAACAGAGGGAGGCGCTGCTCCCCTGGCCTACCCAGGGCCCTTGGAAAAGCCCAAACTTGACCTCACACGTGAATGTACTGCCCAAGTGTCGGCATGAAAATCTGCATATCCTTTTCCCAGTGACAGCAATCTCTTGGCCCTGACCACACTCTGCACCCTCAGCACCAGCTGAGCATCCCCATGGAGGCTCCAGCCCCGAGTGTGAGCGGGATGCTCTGCACACCTCCTGCTCTGGCTCAGCACGGGCTCTGGGGGTGTGGGCAGGGCTGGGTGGGAGGGCGAGGGGATGGATTCTCTCTGGGCTCACTCTGCTCTCCAGCCTCTCCCACACCCTACGGTGCCTGGGACCACATCCCCAGCCGTCTTGACTCCTTTCCCTGCAGGGAAAGCCTTGAGCCCTCAGCCCTGTAGCAGGAATCATAAGATGTGTGAGAGCCAGAGTTCTGCCAGCCCCCCACCCACACGCCCCCGCAGAATACACGCAGTTGTGTGGAGATGGGAGCCCCTCCTTATGCACCTAAACTCCACTTACCATTTTAGCTGCTCCAGGGATTCCCCATCCCCGTCACAATCAGAAATCATGTTTCCATACCTAGAAGAGGTCAGGAGTGTGTCAAATCTACCACATGGTGGCACTACCTGCTTCTCATGTCTACTGTGACTGTCTCACCTCTGACTAGATTGGAAGCCCAGGAGGGCAGGGAATGCAGTCTCCTCGGTTCATTGGATTATGGTCAGTGCCCAGAAAGGGACTGCACATAGTGTGGCATCACGTATGATTGTTGAAGGAATGAACCCCAACCAACTCCTCCCAAGATATCTGGGTGCACCTGAAGCCGCACTGCCCGCCTCTGGTCTCCCTGCGTTGAATTCACGCAGAAGCCTACAGATAGAATCTCAAATTTCCTGTAAAAATGTGAAAACAGTGAAGCCCAAGTCAACGAGGTCAGTGAGGGGGTGACAGAGACTTCCTCGTGGGGGTGTCAGGAATCCTGAATGAGGACGACCGCGGCCCCTCCAGCAGACCTTCCACAGGGCTGGACTCAGGAGCAGCACTTTCCATGGGGGACCCACTGGAGCTTGTTCCTGTGACCACCCACTGAACACAGGAGGAAACTGAGGCTCAGAGGGGTGTGGTGACAGTCCTAAGACTCACAGCTGGGAGGCGGCCTAGTGGCACTGTGTGATCCAGGGCCTGAGTGCTCACCTGAGGAAAAGCAGGTGCAGCACATGCCGGGGACTGGCAACGTTCTTGTAGCTTGACAGAAACAGGTGGACATAAGATTGGTCACCACCCAAGACAGCAGGCACCAGGTGCTCCACCCGCTTCTTCAGGGTGCGTGCCGGGAGAGGCCACACCATGTGGGTGGCATCTGAGCTCAATGAAGATGTGTCTTCACTCTAGGACAGGACAGGGGAGAGATACACAGTGACAGTACCGTGAACCCCAAGGAGGGCAGGGGCTGGAGGCCAGTCTTGACCCCAGGGAGGACATGAGAAGACAGCCTGAGGGCCCAGGGTTAATGGACAGGGTGGTGGTTGCCACCCCGGCAGTCCCCGTTCACCCTCCAGCCAGACCTGAGGTGTGAACACACCAGGACCAGCAGGTTTATAAACCCCCCACCCTCTGCCCCTGCCCTGGGAGGGTGTCCCATGTCCCCGTTCCCCACACACTCAGGAGGAGGGGGTGCAGTCACCCAGGGAGGCTCATAGTGCTGGCCTGGCCTTGCCCAACCTCCTCTGGGCCACCTGACATTACCTTTGGGGACCTCCTCCCAGACGGCCACAGGGGTCGAGGGCGAGGGCTGAACCAGCGCCGGAAGCATTGGACAAGCCTCTCAGCACAGGGCTTCCTGGGGCTACGGCCCCGGGACCTCGGGATACAGCACAACATCTCACTCTGCCTGTGGCCAAGTGAGCTGGGGAAGGGGCTGTGTATAGAATGTGGGTGCCAGGTTACCGAGTTCCGAGTTCTGTTGGGGTCTGTCGTCAAGGAAGTGAAGTCACTTCCTGATACCTCATTTCCTGAGCCCCTCCTCTGTGTTCAAGACTGCAAATGCCCCTCTGGGTACCTGTCTGCTGACCCTCCTTCCCCATGAACTCTCTCTATTGCCCACACTTCCACCAACACTGCCTGACCACACCCCTGTGCAAGGCCTGGGTGCAGCCAGCGTCACAGCTCGGAGGAGATACACGTAGGTTCATCCCCAGCTCCTGCTTCTTATCACTTTATGTGACCCTGGACAAGCCATTGTCACTCTCATGACCTCCCCAGTCTCCCCTTTTGCACAGTGGGGATCTTTCTAGCATCTTCTTCCTAGGGATGGCATCAGGCATGTGTGAGAAAACATCTCTGAAACCTATGGCCGGTGTCACATGCAGCTAATAAACAAGACTAGAGATAAAATCCACGACGGTGTGGAAGGTAGCATGGAATACGACTAACGACAGGTCTGGTTCCTGTCATATAATCTTGAAAATGTCACTTTTGCTCTTGGTCTGTTTTCCCTGTCTGCACCATGCGACAGTTGGAATTTCATGCATTCACATACTGCTTTCCTCCATAAAACCTCACAATGGCTTCGTGTGTATTTAGGTTTGGACTCAAGTGCCACATCTCTGTCTGTGTGGTTGGCGACTCCTCAGGGGCTCCCAGTGGTCCCCACCATCTGCTGCACACCTCCTCACGTAATCCCCTGCCCTGCAGTGTGGACTGGACTTAGTGACTCACTTCTAACCAATACAGGATCAAAAGTGAGAAGGTGTCACTTTCTAAATGTCATTGTAACACGCCTGTCTCTAGAGTCTTGTGCTCTGTCTCCTCTGTTCTCTCTGTTTGTATCCACCATATGCCAAGCATGGTGCCGAGAGCTGGAGAAAGAGCTGATTCAGCTGCACCCTGGCTTGGGAGATGATCCCAGGATAAGAAAGAGGAGAAGACGTGCTATCGAGTGCCTGACATTCTAAGAGAGGAAAGTGATCTAGGAGGCCCTCAGAATATTCTAGATTAGGAAGCTACCTGAAGATGGTAGGAAATGAACACCATTTGCAGAGAAGAACCAGAGCCGTTTGGTCCATTCTATGCCTATACTCAACCGTATGAAATATAGAATTAGTAGTTTATCAAATTGCGTAAAAAATGTCAACTGTTATTTACATATAAACAAAATTTATAGATTTATTTGGAAGAATTGATATATTTTCCCTACTTATTTTCTCATCTGTGAACATGTACATCTCTTCATTGTCTTCAGTTTGTTCGTTTTTTCAATAACATTTTACACTCAGTGTTTAGAAATCATGATTGTAAAAATGCACCCTAATTATTCATGCAAACCTTATGAATGAAAATTTGGGGTGTTTCCAACCCTTAGTAATAGGTATTGTCATATTAACAATCTTGTCGACACCTCACCTTATAATTTTTCAAGGTTACATATGATATAGATTCCAGACTATTGGGTTACAGTGTAAAATAGTAAATATCCAAGTATAATTTTGCTAAATTTTGCGAGTTTCTGCTCCTTATGGGCTCTACCATTTGCATTCCACCACAATGTATTATAATACCTGTATCCCCACAGTCTCACTAACAAGTTTGTTATCAAAAAATTAAATTTTGCAAATCTAATGGGTGAAGTCTTGTATATTTCAATATATTTTAAATGTATAGTTCTCTATGAGGGATTTTAAGCACCTAATTAAGTATTGATGCCAATTTAAATTTCCTTTTGTGTTCTTAGATTGTTCATATATTTTGTTCATTTTTATTTCATTTTGTTGGTCATTTCCATCTCATTTTTTCACACATCATTGTATTAATGATATTATCCTAGTTTAAGAGGTTTTTAATTTTTTTTGCTTTTTTTTTAATTGAAACATTATTGATCACCCATTTTAAGTATTATAGCTTGTAATTACTTTCTGTCGTGTCCTTTTGACCTAGTTGGCGGCATTAACCTTTTGTTTGTGTTTGCTTTGCTTTTATTAATTGCTGCTATGTCATCCATGTTAACTGCTGCTACATTACTAGCAGCATAATTTCACCAGTGATTTGAAATGCTATCTTTCTTAAATACTAAATTTCTATAAATCTTGGGTATCTCTTTGAATTCTCCATTCTTTTTCATTAGGTTTTATATTTACTTATAAACAAATTCCATATGGTCTTGATAATGAAGAATTTATAAAAAAATATTTTCGATCTCTGGTAGACTTACCCCTCCCTTTTGATTAGTTTCCTCATTTTTTTCTGATGAACGATTAATGTTTCATCAACATTTTATAATCATCTTATTTTGTTCTAGGTGAAGAAACAAATGAGACTATTTTTAATGTGATCATGACACACGTATAAAGTAACTTAGGAGAAAATAAAATCCTTAGGATCATGTGGCTTTCTGGCCAAGAAAATATCTCTGACATTTCTCTATCGTTTGTGTATGTATGTTTTAAGAGTGTTCTAATGCTTAAATCACGTAATTAAACAGGCTTTGTCGAGTTCTTGTTAGCTTTATGCCAAATATTTTAACAATTTTGTGGCTATTGAAAATGGAATCTTGATTTGCGTAATGTAATCTAGATAGTTATTGTTATTACATAAGACATTTATTAATGTTATATGTGAATTTTTCTAAATCGCAACATGTAAATTTTATTTTAGTAAGTCGTCTTGTTTGTAATAGGTTTTTAATTAATTCTTTTTGATTTTCTAAATTCACAATACATTCACATAACACATTTTTCTCTATCTTGAGATATACAAATACGTATGGTCAAATCTTATTTTATCCAGTGTTTTGATATTTATGAGTCTTACATTTTCTCAAAAGTAGTTTTGGCTTCTGTGGAAATTATTATGTGTTTTTCTTTCTTCTAATGCTTAATATTTTTGCAAAATATTGAAGTTAGTAATTCATTTCAGATTTATTTTTGTGAACGGTACCTAGCAAAAGCATAACTGGATTTAATTTCCAAATAAATAATATTTCAATCCCTGTAATGATGAAGTGCTTTCCCCTAAGTAATCTGAATCCTTTCCACATATACCAGAATCTGTTTCAAAATTCAAACTTTTATTCCCCTGAACTATTCGCTTATTCTTTGCCAATCTCATGCACTTTCAAGTATGTTCCTTTGCAATACATTTTATTGGATGGAGCAAATTACCTCTTTGTTTTTATTATTATTGTTCTTCTTATGTCTTGAACATTTTGGGGGCCATTTTTGCACATAATTTTTTTTCATATTAACTTTGAGGTTATTTGACAAGTCCCCTAAACATCACTCTTTGGAATTTTTCAAGTTTAGCTTTATTGAATCTATTGATTAACATAGGGAGAATACATATATAGGTGGCGTAACTTCCTAGCATCACTGCTGCCCGGCACATGGACACACGTGGGCATTTTGGTAGGAGCTGCTGAGTGGCTCCTGCGACAGGGGTATCTATGGACACATCTCCTGGGGCATCTGCTGGGACTTCTTCTTCCTTCATTCTCACAAGAGCTGGTGGTCACCAGACATACAGACCTGCCCATCTGATGGGGCAAATGCTATCTGAATAGTGAGTAAATTTCGGTGCATAATCATTAGGGAGGCCGCGGATGTCTGACATTTACTGGCCATGTGAAATGCTTCCCTGTGGAACTGCAGGAATATGTCCTTTGTCCCTATGGATAAATGAGAACTCTTTGTACAACTAGGATGCATACTACCCTTTCTCTGCCCATGAAGAATTTTCCAGTCTGGGGTTTGTCTTTTCACCTTTTGACATTATTCTGGTTTTTGTTCGGACCAGGAAAAGTCAGCATTTTCCTCAGTGGCTTCTGGCTCTCTGGTCATTCAACAGTAGTTCCTATTTCAAGATTATGGCAATAATAACTATCAGGGCTTTGTGTCTCTACATAGAGTCTTTGATTTTTCTGTAATTTTCCTCTTACTAAAAACATAAAATGAAAATTAATCAGATCTTTCTCATATTATGCGGCCAGATACAAAAGGCCACATAACATATAACCGTACTGATAGGAACAATCCACGATAGGTAAATTCACACACACAGAAAATGGAGTGGTAGTCAGGGACAGGGAGAGGCGGGATGGGGATTGACAGCTTAATGGCTAGAGAGTTGATGAAGCTGTTCGACCACTAGATGGTGGTAAGGGTTGCCCCATATTAAAAATGTACTTGATGCCACTGAATGGTAATTTTGAAAATATTAAAAACACTTTATTTTATACAAGGGATATTATTGAAAATAAAAGATGAAAAAATTTGAGGAGATGCAGGACAGAGACAAAAATGAGGAGAAGCACAGCGTCAAGGAAGGGCAAGAACAGATCTGGAGTGGGGACTGGTGAGGGTGTTTGTGGGAGCTCTAGAGCCAGGGCTCCCCTGGGTGCTGGTGTTTCTTCTAATTCTTCTGATGTTTCAGGAACGGTTATGTCAGGTTGCTCTAGCTCTACCTCTGGATCTTGATCTTTCTCCTGCTCTTTCTCTTGCTCTTTCTCCTGATCTTTCTCTTGATCTTTCTGTTGCTCCTGCTCTGGATCTTGCGTCTGATCTACCACTTGCTCTGGATCTTGCTCCTGCTCTACCTCTTGCTCTGGATCTTGCTCCTGCTCTACTTCTTGCTCTGGCTTGGGCTCTGGATCTTGCTCTCGCTCTGCCTCTGGCAGTGGAGGTGGAGCTGGAGCTGGAACTCGAGCCGAACATGGCAGCAGCTCTTGGGACAGTTGTTCAGCCTGGGCAGAAGCTGGAACTGGATAGACAACAATTGAAAATATCAATGTGAGTTTCTATGTCTCATCCAATGACACTGTCTTTCCAGAAGCCCAAGTCCAGAGGCCCAGCCTCAGGAAGTCTCCCCACACTGCAGAACACTGTATGATTGTTCTGAGTACTCAGTGCCCCTGTCCCCAGCCTGCTTCTGGAAACTCTGCTCAGTGTGGCCCAGCCCAGGCCCCTCCCCAAACCCGCACAGGCACCCACCCTCTTCCTCCTCACCCTCAGTCTCCGCCTCACTAGGCTCCAGGTGCTCCAGCTTCTCCAGCTGCGCCAGAAGAAGATCAGCCTTACGCTCCACCACTGAACCTCGCATACTGATATGTACATAGGCCGAAAGAAACTTCAAAGAATGAAATTCAGGAGGCTCGTGGAAATCGGTGGAATAGAATTCCAGCCAGATCTTTAAGACAGAGGACATGGCACTGTGGGAGACAGGTGGGCAACAGCATCAGAGGCCTGGCCTATCCCTCTATGCTGCCCTCCCAAGGCTCCCCTGAGTGAGCTGCAGTCTAGTACCCTCTGCCCGTGCCTGTCCATAGACCAGCCCATCCAATGTCCACCCCCAGTATGGCAGTTCTGGTGCAAGATGGGCCTGGCAGCCAAGGAGGGGCTGGCAAAAGCCTCCATGGGAGGAGCCTTCAACCACTGATGTGACCACGTTTCCCTTCTTCAGGGAAACCTGACAACCTCCTCTGTCTGTGTCACTGCCCCGTCCCTGCTGGAATGACCTGTCCACCCCAGGAGGGTGCTGTCTGCTCTGGGCATTACTCACTGTCAAACAGGAGGTGTCCAGCAATATCTGATAAATGAGGAAACAGAGGGAGGCGCTGCTCCCCTGGCCTACCCAGGGCCCTTGGAAAAGCCCAAACTTGACCTCACACGTGAATGTACTGCCCAAGTGTCGGCATGAAAATCTGCATATCCTTTTCCCAGTGACAGCAATCTCTTGGCCCTGACCACACTCTGCACCCTCAGCACCAGCTGAGCATCCCCATGGAGGCTCCAGCCCCGAGTGTGAGCGGGATGCTCTGCACACCTCCTGCTCTGGCTCAGCACGGGCTCTGGGGGTGTGGGCAGGGCTGGGTGGGAGGGCGAGGGGATGGATTCTCTCTGGGCTCACTCTGCTCTCCAGCCTCTCCCACACCCTACGGTGCCTGGGAACACATCCCCAGCCGTCTTGACTCCTTTCCCTGCAGGGAAAGCCTTGAGCCCTCAGACATGTAGCAGGAATCATAAGATGTGTGAGAGCCAGAGTTCTGCCAGCCCCCCACCCACACGCCCCCGCAGACTACACGCAGTTGTGTGGAGATGGGAGCCCCTCCTTCTGCACCTAAACTCCACTTACCATTTTAGCTGCTCCAGGGATTCCCCATCCCCGTCACAATCAGAAATCATGTTTCCATACCTAGAAGAGGTCAGGAGTGTGTCAAATCCACCACATGGTGGCACTACCTGCTTCTCATGTCTACTGTGACTGTCTCACCTCTGACTAGATTGGAAGCCCAGAAGGGCAGGGAATGCAGTCTCCTCGGTTCATTGGATTATGGTCAGTGCCCAGAAAGGGACTGCACATAGTGTGGCTTCACGTATGATTGTTGAAGGAATGAACCCCAACCAACTCCTCCCAAGATATCTGGGTGCACCTGAAGCCGCACTGCCCGCCTCTGGTCTCCCTGCTTTGAATTCACGCAGAAGCCTACAGATAGAATCTCAAATTTCCTGTAAAAATGTGAAAACAGTGAAGCCCAAGTCAACGAGGTCAGTGAGGGGGTGACAGAGACTTCCTCGTGGGGGTGTCAGGAATCCTGAATGAGGACGACCGCGGCCCCTCCAGCAGACCTTCCACAGGGCTGGACTCAGGAGCAGCACTTTCCATGGGGGACCCACTGGAGCTTGTTCCTGTGACCACCCACTGAACACAGGAGGAAACTGAGGCTCAGAGGGGTGTGGTGACAGTCCTAAGACTCACAGCTGGGAGGCGGCCTAGTGGCACTGTGTGATCCAGGGCCTGAGTGCTCACCTGAGGAAAGCAGGTGCAGCACATGCCGGGGACTGGCAACGTTCTTGTAGCTTGACAGAAACAGGTGGACATAAGATTGGTCACCACCCAAGACAGCAGGCACCAGGTGCTCCACCCGCTTCTTCAGGGTGCGTGCCGGGAGAGGCCACACCATGTGGGTGGCATCTGAGCTCAATGAAGATGTGTCTTCACTCTAGGACAGGACAGGGGAGAGATACACAGTGACAGTACCGTGAACCCCAAGGAGGGCAGGGGCTGGAGGCCAGTCTTGACCCCAGGGAGGACATGAGAAGACAGCCTGAGGGCCCAGGGTTAATGGACAGGGTGGTGGTTGCCACCCCGGCAGTCCCCGTTCACCCTCCAGCCAGACCTGAGGTGTGAACACACCAGGACCAGCAGGTTTATAAACCCCCCACCCTCTGCCCCTGCCCTGGGAGGGTGTCCCATGTCCCCGTTCCCCACACACTCAGGAGGAGGGGGTGCAGTCACCCAGGGAGGCTCATAGTGCTGGCCTGGCCTTGCCCAACCTCCTCTGGGCCACCTGACATTACCTTTGGGGACCTCCTCCCAGACGGCCACAGGGGTCGAGGGCGAGGGCTGAACCAGCGCCGGAAGCATTGGACAAGCCTCTCAGCACAGGGCTTCCTGGGGCTACGGCCCCGGGACCTCGGGATACAGCACAACATCTCACTCTGCCTGTGGCCAAGTGAGCTGGGGAAGGGGCTGTGTATAGAATGTGGGTGCCAGGTTACCGAGTTCCGAGTTCTGTTGGGGTCTGTCGTCAAGGAAGTGAAGTCACTTCCTGATACCTCATTTCCTGAGCCCCTCCTCTGTGTTCAAGACTGCAAATGCCCCTCTGGGTACCTGTCTGCTGACCCTCCTTCCCCATGAACTCTCTCTATTGCCCACACTTCCACCAACACTGCCTGACCACACCCCTGTGCAAGGCCTGGGTGCAGCCAGCGTCACAGCTCGGAGGAGATACACGTAGGTTCATCCCCAGCTCCTGCTTCTTATCACTTTATGTGACCCTGGACAAGCCATTGTCACTCTCATGACCTCCCCAGTCTCCCCTTTTGCACAGTGGGGATCTTTCTAGCATCTTCTTCCTAGGGATGGCATCAGGCATGTGTGAGAAAACATCTCTGAAACCTATGGCCGGTGTCACATGCAGCTAATAAACAAGACTAGAGATAAAATCCACGACGGTGTGGAAGGTAGCATGGAATACGACTAACGACAGGTCTGGTTCCTGTCATATAATCTTGAAAATGTCACTTTTGCTCTTGGTCTGTTTTCCCTGTCTGCACCATGCGACAGTTGGAATTTCATGCATTCACATACTGCTTTCCTCCATAAAACCTCACAATGGCTTCGTGTGTATTTAGGTTTGGACTCAAGTGCCACATCTCTGTCTGTGTGGTTGGCGACTCCTCAGGGGCTCCCAGTGGTCCCCACCATCTGCTGCACACCTCCTCACGTAATCCCCTGCCCTGCAGTGTGGACTGGACTTAGTGACTCACTTCTAACCAATACAGGATCAAAAGTGAGAAGGTGTCACTTTCTAAATGTCATTGTAACACGCCTGTCTCTAGAGTCTTGTGCTCTGTCTCCTCTGTTCTCTCTGTTTGTATCCACCATATGCCAAGCATGGTGCCGAGAGCTGGAGAAAGAGCTGATTCAGCTGCACCCTGGCTTGGGAGATGATCCCAGGATAAGAAAGAGGAGAAGACGTGCTATCGAGTGCCTGACATTCTAAGAGAGGAAAGTGATCTAGGAGGCCCTCAGAATATTCTAGATTAGGAAGCTACCTGAAGATGGTAGGAAATGAACACCATTTGCAGAGAAGAACCAGAGCCGTTTGGTCCATTCTATGCCTATACTCAACCGTATGAAATATAGAATTAGTAGTTTATCAAATTGCGTAAAAAATGTCAACTGTTATTTACATATAAACAAAATTTATAGATTTATTTGGAAGAATTGATATATTTTCCCTACTTATTTTCTCATCTGTGAACATGTACATCTCTTCATTGTCTTCAGTTTGTTCGTTTTTTCAATAACATTTTACACTCAGTGTTTAGAAATCATGATTGTAAAAATGCACCCTAATTATTCATGCAAACCTTATGAATGAAAATTTGGGGTGTTTCCAACCCTTAGTAATAGGTATTGTCATATTAACAATCTTGTCGACACCTCACCTTATAATTTTTCAAGGTTACATATGATATAGATTCCAGACTATTGGGTTACAGTGTAAAATAGTAAATATCCAAGTATAATTTTGCTAAATTTTGCGAGTTTCTGCTCCTTATGGGCTCTACCATTTGCATTCCACCACAATGTATTATAATACCTGTATCCCCACAGTCTCACTAACAAGTTTGTTATCAAAAAATTAAATTTTGCAAATCTAATGGGTGAAGTCTTGTATATTTCAATATATTTTAAATGTATAGTTCTCTATGAGGGATTTTAAGCACCTAATTAAGTATTGATGCCAATTTAAATTTCCTTTTGTGTTCTTAGATTGTTCATATATTTTGTTCATTTTTATTTCATTTTGTTGGTCATTTCCATCTCATTTTTTCACACATCATTGTATTAATGATATTATCCTAGTTTAAGAGGTTTTTAATTTTTTTTGCTTTTTTTTTAATTGAAACATTATTGATCACCCATTTTAAGTATTATAGCTTGTAATTACTTTCTGTCGTGTCCTTTTGACCTAGTTGGCGGCATTAACCTTTTGTTTGTGTTTGCTTTGCTTTTATTAATTGCTGCTATGTCATCCATGTTAACTGCTGCTACATTACTAGCAGCATAATTTCACCAGTGATTTGAAATGCTATCTTTCTTAAATACTAAATTTCTATAAATCTTGGGTATCTCTTTGAATTCTCCATTCTTTTTCATTAGGTTTTATATTTACTTATAAACAAATTCCATATGGTCTTGATAATGAAGAATTTATAAAAAAATATTTTCGATCTCTGGTAGACTTACCCCTCCCTTTTGATTAGTTTCCTCATTTTTTTCTGATGAACGATTAATGTTTCATCAACATTTTATAATCATCTTATTTTGTTCTAGGTGAAGAAACAAATGAGACTATTTTTAATGTGATCATGACACACGTATAAAGTAACTTAGGAGAAAATAAAATCCTTAGGATCATGTGGCTTTCTGGCCAAGAAAATATCTCTGACATTTCTCTATCGTTTGTGTATGTATGTTTTAAGAGTGTTCTAATGCTTAAATCACGTAATTAAACAGGCTTTGTCGAGTTCTTGTTAGCTTTATGCCAAATATTTTAACAATTTTGTGGCTATTGAAAATGGAATCTTGATTTGCGTAATGTAATCTAGATAGTTATTGTTATTACATAAGACATTTATTAATGTTATATGTGAATTTTTCTAAATCGCAACATGTAAATTTTATTTTAGTAAGTCGTCTTGTTTGTAATAGGTTTTTAATTAATTCTTTTTGATTTTCTAAATTCACAATACATTCACATAACACATTTTTCTCTATCTTGAGATATACAAATACGTATGGTCAAATCTTATTTTATCCAGTGTTTTGATATTTATGAGTCTTACATTTTCTCAAAAGTAGTTTTGGCTTCTGTGGAAATTATTATGTGTTTTTCTTTCTTCTAATGCTTAATATTTTTGCAAAATATTGAAGTTAGTAATTCATTTCAGATTTATTTTTGTGAACGGTACCTAGCAAAAGCATAACTGGATTTAATTTCCAAATAAATAATATTTCAATCCCTGTAATGATGAAGTGCTTTCCCCTAAGTAATCTGAATCCTTTCCACATATACCAGAATCTGTTTCAAAATTCAAACTTTTATTCCCCTGAACTATTCGCTTATTCTTTGCCAATCTCATGCACTTTCAAGTATGTTCCTTTGCAATACATTTTATTGGATGGAGCAAATTACCTCTTTGTTTTTATTATTATTGTTCTTCTTATGTCTTGAACATTTTGGGGGCCATTTTTGCACATAATTTTTTTTCATATTAACTTTGAGGTTATTTGACAAGTCCCCTAAACATCACTCTTTGGAATTTTTCAAGTTTAGCTTTATTGAATCTATTGATTAACATAGGGAGAATACATATATAGGTGGCGTAACTTCCTAGCATCACTGCTGCCCGGCACATGGACACACGTGGGCATTTTGGTAGGAGCTGCTGAGTGGCTCCTGCGACAGGGGTATCTATGGACACATCTCCTGGGGCATCTGCTGGGACTTCTTCTTCCTTCATTCTCACAAGAGCTGGTGGTCACCAGACATACAGACCTGCCCATCTGATGGGGCAAATGCTATCTGAATAGTGAGTAAATTTCGGTGCATAATCATTAGGGAGGCCGCGGATGTCTGACATTTACTGGCCATGTGAAATGCTTCCCTGTGGAACTGCAGGAATATGTCCTTTGTCCCTATGGATAAATGAGAACTCTTTGTACAACTAGGATGCATACTACCCTTTCTCTGCCCATGAAGAATTTTCCAGTCTGGGGTTTGTCTTTTCACCTTTTGACATTATTCTGGTTTTTGTTCGGACCAGGAAAAGTCAGCATTTTCCTCAGTGGCTTCTGGCTCTCTGGTCATTCAACAGTAGTTCCTATTTCAAGATTATGGCAATAATAACTATCAGGGCTTTGTGTCTCTACATAGAGTCTTTGATTTTTCTGTAATTTTCCTCTTACTAAAAACATAAAATGAAAATTAATCAGATCTTTCTCATATTATGCGGCCAGATACAAAAGGCCACATAACATATAACCGTACTGATAGGAACAATCCACGATAGGTAAATTCACACACACAGAAAATGGAGTGGTAGTCAGGGACAGGGAGAGGCGGGATGGGGATTGACAGCTTAATGGCTAGAGAGTTGATGAAGCTGTTCGACCACTAGATGGTGGTAAGGGTTGCCCCATATTAAAAATGTACTTGATGCCACTGAATGGTAATTTTGAAAATATTAAAAACACTTTATTTTATACAAGGGATATTATTGAAAATAAAAGATGAAAAAATTTGAGGAGATGCAGGACAGAGACAAAAATGAGGAGAAGCACAGCGTCAAGGAAGGGCAAGAACAGATCTGGAGTGGGGACTGGTGAGGGTGTTTGTGGGAGCTCTGGAGCCAGGGCTCCCCTGGGTGCTGGTGTTTCTTCTAATTCTTCTGATGTTTCAGGAACGGTTATGTCAGGTTGCTCTAGCTCTACCTCTGGATCTTGATCTTTCTCCTGCTCTTTCTCTTGCTCTTTCTCCTGATCTTTCTCTTGATCTTTCTGTTGCTCCTGCTCTGGATCTTGCGTCTGATCTACCACTTGCTCTGGATCTTGCTCCTGCTCTACCTCTTGCTCTGGATCTTGCTCCTGCTCTACTTCTTGCTCTGGCTTGGGCTCTGGATCTTGCTCTCGCTCTGCCTCTGGCAGTGGAGGTGGAGCTGGAGCTGGAACTCGAGCCGAACATGGCAGCAGCTCTTGGGACAGTTGTTCAGCCTGGGCAGAAGCTGGAACTGGATAGACAACAATTGAAAATATCAATGTGAGTTTCTATGTCTCATCCAATGACACTGTCTTTCCAGAAGCCCAAGTCCAGAGGCCCAGCCTCAGGAAGTCTCCCCACACTGCAGAACACTGCATGATTGTTCTGAGTACTCAGTGCCCCTGTCCCCAGCCTGCTTCTGGAAACTCTGCTCTGTGTGGCCCAGCCCAGGCCCCTCCCCAAACCCGCACAGGCACCCACCCTCTTCCTCCTCACCCTCAGTCTCCGCCTCACTAGGCTCCAGGTGCTCCAGCTTCTCCAGCTGCGCCAGAAGAAGATCAGCCTTACGCTCCACCACTGAACCTCGCATACTGATATGTACATAGGCCGAAAGAAACTTCAAAGAATGAAATTCAGGAGGCTCGTGGAAATCGGTGGAATAGAATTCCAGCCAGATCTTTAAGACAGAGGACATGGCACTGTGGGAGACAGGTGGGCAACAGCATCAGAGGCCTGGCCTATCCCTCTATGCTGCCCTCCCAAGGCTCCCCTGAGTGAGCTGCAGTCTAGTACCCTCTGCCCGTGCCTGTCCATAGACCAGCCCATCCAATGTCCACCCCCAGTATGGCAGTTCTGGTGCAAGATGGGCCTGGCAGCCAAGGAGGGGCTGGCAAAAGCCTCCGTGGGAGGAGCCTTCAACCACTGATGTGACCACGTTTCCCTTCTTCAGGGAAACCTGACAACCTCCTCTGTCTGTGTCACTGCCCCGTCCCTGCTGGAATGACCTGTCCACCCCAGGAGGGTGCTGTCTGCTCTGGGCATTACTCACTGTCAAACAGGAGGTGTCCAGCAATATCTGATAAATGAGGAAACAGAGGGAGGCGCTGCTCCCCTGGCCTACCCAGGGCCCTTGGAAAAGCCCAAACTTGACCTCACACGTGAATGTACTGCCCAAGTGTCGGCATGAAAATCTGCATATCCTTTTCCCAGTGACAGCAATCTCTTGGCCCTGACCACACTCTGCACCCTCAGCACCAGCTGAGCATCCCCATGGAGGCTCCAGCCCCGAGTGTGAGCGGGATGCTCTGCACACCTCCTGCTCTGGCTCAGCACGGGCTCTGGGGGTGTGGGCAGGGCTGGGTGGGAGGGCGAGGGGATGGATTCTCTCTGGGCTCACTCTGCTCTCCAGCCTCTCCCACACCCTACGGTGCCTGGGAACACATCCCCAGCCGTCTTGACTCCTTTCCCTGCAGGGAAAGCCTTGAGCCCTCAGACATGTAGCAGGAATCATAAGATGTGTGAGAGCCAGAGTTCTGCCAGCCCCCCACCCACACGCCCCCGCAGACTACACGCAGTTGTGTGGAGATGGGAGCCCCTCCTTCTGCACCTAAACTCCACTTACCATTTTAGCTGCTCCAGGGATTCCCCATCCCCGTCACAATCAGAAATCATGTTTCCATACCTAGAAGAGGTCAGGAGTGTGTCAAATCCACCACATGGTGGCACTACCTGCTTCTCATGTCTACTGTGACTGTCTCACCTCTGACTAGATTGGAAGCCCAGAAGGGCAGGGAATGCAGTCTCCTCGGTTCATTGGATTATGGTCAGTGCCCAGAAAGGGACTGCACATAGTGTGGCTTCACGTATGATTGTTGAAGGAATGAACCCCAACCAACTCCTCCCAAGATATCTGGGTGCACCTGAAGCCGCACTGCCCGCCTCTGGTCTCCCTGCTTTGAATTCACGCAGAAGCCTACAGATAGAATCTCAAATTTCCTGTAAAAATGTGAAAACAGTGAAGCCCAAGTCAACGAGGTCAGTGAGGGGGTGACAGAGACTTCCTCGTGGGGGTGTCAGGAATCCTGAATGAGGACGACCGCGGCCCCTCCAGCAGACCTTCCACAGGGCTGGACTCAGGAGCAGCACTTTCCATGGGGGACCCACTGGAGCTTGTTCCTGTGACCACCCACTGAACACAGGAGGAAACTGAGGCTCAGAGGGGTGTGGTGACAGTCCTAAGACTCACAGCTGGGAGGCGGCCTAGTGGCACTGTGTGATCCAGGGCCTGAGTGCTCACCTGAGGAAAGCAGGTGCAGCACATGCCGGGGACTGGCAACGTTCTTGTAGCTTGACAGAAACAGGTGGACATAAGATTGGTCACCACCCAAGACAGCAGGCACCAGGTGCTCCACCCGCTTCTTCAGGGTGCGTGCCGGGAGAGGCCACACCATGTGGGTGGCATCTGAGCTCAATGAAGATGTGTCTTCACTCTAGGACAGGACAGGGGAGAGATACACAGTGACAGTACCGTGAACCCCAAGGAGGGCAGGGGCTGGAGGCCAGTCTTGACCCCAGGGAGGACATGAGAAGACAGCCTGAGGGCCCAGGGTTAATGGACAGGGTGGTGGTTGCCACCCCGGCAGTCCCCGTTCACCCTCCAGCCAGACCTGAGGTGTGAACACACCAGGACCAGCAGGTTTATAAACCCCCCACCCTCTGCCCCTGCCCTGGGAGGGTGTCCCATGTCCCCGTTCCCCACACACTCAGGAGGAGGGGGTGCAGTCACCCAGGGAGGCTCATAGT
Organism: Cynocephalus volans; assembly: GCF_027409185.1. Taxonomy (NCBI): domain Eukaryota; kingdom Metazoa; phylum Chordata; class Mammalia; order Dermoptera; family Cynocephalidae; genus Cynocephalus; species Cynocephalus volans. The sequence goes on along the minus strand of NC_084476.1, from coordinate 48,654,126 downwards.
GCTGGCCTGGCCTTGCCCAACCTCCTCTGGGCCACCTGACATTACCTTTGGGGACCTCCTCCCAGACGGCCACAGGGGTCGAGGGCGAGGGCTGAACCAGCGCCGGAAGCATTGGACAAGCCTCTCAGCACAGGGCTTCCTGGGGCTACGGCCCCGGGACCTCGGGATACAGCACAACATCTCACTCTGCCTGTGGCCAAGTGAGCTGGGGAAGGGGCTGTGTATAGAATGTGGGTGCCAGGTTACCGAGTTCCGAGTTCTGTTGGGGTCTGTCGTCAAGGAAGTGAAGTCACTTCCTGATACCTCATTTCCTGAGCCCCTCCTCTGTGTTCAAGACTGCAAATGCCCCTCTGGGTACCTGTCTGCTGACCCTCCTTCCCCATGAACTCTCTCTATTGCCCACACTTCCACCAACACTGCCTGACCACACCCCTGTGCAAGGCCTGGGTGCAGCCAGCGTCACAGCTCGGAGGAGATACACGTAGGTTCATCCCCAGCTCCTGCTTCTTATCACTTTATGTGACCCTGGACAAGCCATTGTCACTCTCATGACCTCCCCAGTCTCCCCTTTTGCACAGTGGGGATCTTTCTAGCATCTTCTTCCTAGGGATGGCATCAGGCATGTGTGAGAAAACATCTCTGAAACCTATGGCCGGTGTCACATGCAGCTAATAAACAAGACTAGAGATAAAATCCACGACGGTGTGGAAGGTAGCATGGAATACGACTAACGACAGGTCTGGTTCCTGTCATATAATCTTGAAAATGTCACTTTTGCTCTTGGTCTGTTTTCCCTGTCTGCACCATGCGACAGTTGGAATTTCATGCATTCACATACTGCTTTCCTCCATAAAACCTCACAATGGCTTCGTGTGTATTTAGGTTTGGACTCAAGTGCCACATCTCTGTCTGTGTGGTTGGCGACTCCTCAGGGGCTCCCAGTGGTCCCCACCATCTGCTGCACACCTCCTCACGTAATCCCCTGCCCTGCAGTGTGGACTGGACTTAGTGACTCACTTCTAACCAATACAGGATCAAAAGTGAGAAGGTGTCACTTTCTAAATGTCATTGTAACACGCCTGTCTCTAGAGTCTTGTGCTCTGTCTCCTCTGTTCTCTCTGTTTGTATCCACCATATGCCAAGCATGGTGCCGAGAGCTGGAGAAAGAGCTGATTCAGCTGCACCCTGGCTTGGGAGATGATCCCAGGATAAGAAAGAGGAGAAGACGTGCTATCGAGTGCCTGACATTCTAAGAGAGGAAAGTGATCTAGGAGGCCCTCAGAATATTCTAGATTAGGAAGCTACCTGAAGATGGTAGGAAATGAACACCATTTGCAGAGAAGAACCAGAGCCGTTTGGTCCATTCTATGCCTTTACTCAACCGTATGAAATATAGAATTAGTAGTTTATCAAATTGCGTAAAAAATGTCAACTGTTATTTACATATAAACAAAATTTATAGATTTATTTGGAAGAATTGATATATTTTCCCTACTTATTTTCTCATCTGTGAACATGTACATCTCTTCATTGTCTTCAGTTTGTTCGTTTTTTCAATAACATTTTACACTCAGTGTTTAGAAATCATGATTGTAAAAATGCACCCTAATTATTCATGCAAACCTTATGAATGAAAATTTGGGGTGTTTCCAACCCTTAGTAATAGGTATTGTCATATGAACAATCTTGTCGACACCTCACCTTCTAATTTTTCAAGGTTACATATGATATAGATTCCAGACTATTGGGTTACAGTGTAAAATAGTAAATATCCAAGTATAATTTTGCTAAATTTTGCGAGTTTCTGCTCCTTATGGGCTCTACCATTTGCATTCCACCACAATGTATTATAATACCTGTATCCCCACAGTCTCACTAACAAGTTTGTTATCAAAAAATTAAATTTTGCAAATCTAATGGGTGAAGTCTTGTATATTTCAATATATTTTAAATGTATAGTTCTCTATGAGGGATTTTAAGCACCTAATTAAGTATTGATGCCAATTTAAATTTCCTTTTGTGTTCTTAGATTGTTCATATATTTTGTTCATTTTTATTTCATTTTGTTGGTCATTTCCATCTCATTTTTTCACACATCATTGTATTAATGATATTATCCTAGTTTAAGAGGTTTTTAATTTTTTTTGCTTTTTTTTTAATTGAAACATTATTGATCACCCATTTTAAGTATTATAGCTTGTAATTACTTTCTGTCGTGTCCTTTTGACCTAGTTGGCGGCATTAACCTTTTGTTTGTGTTTGCTTTGCTTTTATTAATTGCTGCTATGTCATCCATGTTAACTGCTGCTACATTACTAGCAGCATAATTTCACCAGTGATTTGAAATGCTATCTTTCTTAAATACTAAATTTCTATAAATCTTGGGTATCTCTTTGAATTCTCCATTCTTTTTCATTAGGTTTTATATTTACTTATAAACAAATTCCATATGGTCTTGATAATGAAGAATTTATAAAAAAATATTTTCGATCTCTGGTAGACTTACCCCTCCCTTTTGATTAGTTTCCTCATTTTTTTCTGATGAACGATTAATGTTTCATCAACATTTTATAATCATCTTATTTTGTTCTAGGTGAAGAAACAAATGAGACTATTTTTAATGTGATCATGACACACGTATAAAGTAACTTAGGAGAAAATAAAATCCTTAGGATCATGTGGCTTTCTGGCCAAGAAAATATCTCTGACATTTCTCTATCGTTTGTGTATGTATGTTTTAAGAGTGTTCTAATGCTTAAATCACGTAATTAAACAGGCTTTGTCGAGTTCTTGTTAGCTTTATGCCAAATATTTTAACAATTTTGTGGCTATTGAAAATGGAATCTTGATTTGCGTAATGTAATCTAGATAGTTATTGTTATTACATAAGACATTTATTAATTTTATATGTGAATTTTTCTAAATCGCAACATGTAAATTTTATTTTAGTAAGTCGTCTTGTTTGTAATAGGTTTTTAATTAATTCTTTTTGATTTTCTAAATTCACAATACATTCACATAACACATTTTTCTCTATCTTGAGATATACAAATACGTATGGTCAAATCTTATTTTATCCAGTGTTTTGATATTTATGAGTCTTACATTTTCTCAAAAGTAGTTTTGGCTTCTGTGGAAATTATTATGTGTTTTTCTTTCTTCTAATGCTTAATACTTTTGCAAAATATGGAAGTTAGTAATTCATTTCAGATTTATTTTTGTGAACGGTACCTAGCAAAAGCATAACTGGATTTAATTTCCAAATAAATAATATTTCAATCCCTGTAATGATGAAGTGCTTTCCCCTAAGTAATCTGAATCCTTTCCACATATACCAGAATTTGTTTCAAAATTCAAACTTTTATTCCTCTGAACTATTCGCTTATTCTTTGCCAATCTCATGCACTTTCAAGTATGTTCCTTTGCAATACATTTTATTGGATGGAGCAAATTACCTCTTTGTTTTTATTATTATTGTTCTTCTTATGTCTTGAACATTTTGGGGGCCATTTTTGCACATAATTTTTTTTCATATTAACTTTGAGGTTATTTGACAAGTCCCCTAAACATCACTCTTTGGAATTTTTCAAGTTTAGCTTTATTGATTCTATTGATTAACATAGGGAGAATACATATATAGGTGGCGTAACTTCCTAGCATCACTGCTGCCCGGCACATGGACACACGTGGGCATTTTGGTAGGAGCTGCTGAGTGGCTCCTGCGACAGGGGTATCTATGGACACATCTCCTGGGGCATCTGCTGGGACTTCTTCTTCCTTCATTCTCACAAGAGCTGGTGGTCACCAGACATACAGAGCTGCCCATCTGATGGGGCAAATGCTATCTGAATAGTGAGTAAATTTCGGTGCATAATCATTAGGGAGGCCGCGGATGTCTGACATTTACTGGCCATGTGAATTGCTTCCCTGTGGAACTGCAGGAATATGTCCTTTGTCCCTATGGATAAATGAGAACTCTTTGTACAACTAGGATGCATACTACCCTTTCTCTGCCCATGAAGAATTTTCCAGTCTGGGGTTTGTCTTTTCACCTTTTGACATTATTCTGGTTTTTGTTCGGACCAGGAAAAGTCAGCATTTTCCTCAGTGGCTTCTGGCTCTCTGGTCATTCAACAGTAGTTCCTATTTCAAGATTATGGCAATAATAACTATCAGGGCTTTGTGTCTCTACATAGAGTCTTTGATTTTTCTGTAATTTTCCTCTTACTAAAAACATAAAATGAAAATTAATCAGATCTTTCTCATATTATGCGGCCAGATACAAAAGGCCACATAACATATAACCGTACTGATAGGAACAATCCACGATAGGTAAATTCACACACACAGAAAATGGAGTGGTAGTCAGGGACAGGGAGAGGCGGGATGGGGATTGACAGCTTAATGGCTAGAGAGTTGATGAAGCTGTTCGACCACTAGATGGTGGTAAGGGTTGCCCCATATTAAAAATGTACTTGATGCCACTGAATGGTAATTTTGAAAATATTAAAAACACTTTATTTTATACAAGGGATATTATTGAAAATAAAAGATGAAAAAATTTGAGGAGATGCAGGACAGAGACAAAAATGAGGAGAAGCACAGCGTCAAGGAAGGGCAAGAACAGATCTGGAGTGGGGACTGGTGAGGGTGTTTGTGGGAGCTCTGGAGCCAGGGCTCCCCTGGGTGCTGGTGTTTCTTCTAATTCTTCTGATGTTTCAGGAACGGTTATGTCAGGTTGCTCTAGCTCTACCTCTGGATCTTGATCTTTCTCCTGCTCTTTCTCTTGCTCTTTCTCCTCATCTTTCTCTTGATCTTTCTGTTGCTCCTGCTCTGGATCTTGCGTCTGATCTACCACTTGCTCTGGATCTTGCTCCTGCTCTACCTCTTGCTCTGGATCTTGCTCCTGCTCTACTTCTTGCTCTGGCTTGGGCTCTGGATCTTGCTCTCTCTCTGCCTCTGGCAGTGGAGGTGGAGCTGGAGCTGGAACTCGAGCCGAACATGGCAGCAGCTCTTGGGACAGTTGTTCAGCCTGGGCAGAAGCTGGAACTGGATAGACAACAATTGAAAATATCAATGTGAGTTTCTATGTCTCATCCAATGACACTGTCTTTCCAGAAGCCCAAGTCCAGAGGCCCAGCCTCAGGAAGTCTCCCCACACTGCAGAACACTGTATGATTGTTCTGAGTACTCAGTGCCCCTGTCCCCAGCCTGCTTCTGGAAACTCTGCTCAGTGTGGCCCAGCCCAGGCCCCTCCCCAAACCCGCACAGGCACCCACCCTCTTCCTCCTCACCCTCAGTCTCCGCCTCACTAGGCTCCAGGTGCTCCAGCTTCTCCAGCTGCGCCAGAAGAAGATCAGCCTTACGCTCCACCTCTGAACCTCGCATACTGATATGTACATAGGCCGAAAGAAACTTCAAAGGATGAAATTCAGGAGGCTCGTGGAAATCGGTGGAATAGAATTCCAGCCAGATCTTTAAGACAGAGGACATGGCACTGTGGGAGACAGGTGGGCAACAGCATCAGAGGCCTGGCCTATCCCTCTATGCTGCCCTCCCAAGGCTCCCCTGAGTGAGCTGCAGTCTAGTACCCTCTGCCCGTGCCTGTCCATAGACCAGCCCATCCAATGTCCACCCCCAGTATGGCAGTTCTGGCGCAAGATGGGCCTGGCAGCCAAGGAGGGGCTGGCAAAAGCCTCCATGGGAGGAGCCTTCAACCACTGATGTGACCACGTTTCCCTTCTTCAGGGAAACCTGACAACCTCCTCTGTCTGTGTCACTGCCCCGTCCCTGCTGGAATGACCTGTCCACCCCAGGAGGGTGCTGTCTGCTCTGGGCATTACTCACTGTCAAACAGGAGGTGTCCAGCAATATCTGATAAATGAGGAAACAGAGGGAGGCGCTGCTCCCCTGGCCTACCCAGGGCCCTTGGAAAAGCCCAAACTTGACCTCACACGTGAATGTACTGCCCAAGTGTCGGCATGAAAATCTGCATATCCTTTTCCCAGTGACAGCAATCTCTTGGCCCTGACCACACTCTGCACCCTCAGCACCAGCTGAGCATCCCCATGGAGGCTCCAGCCCCGAGTGTGAGCGGGATGCTCTGCACACCTCCTGCTCTGGCTCAGCACGGGCTCTGGGGGTGTGGGCAGGGCTGGGTGGGAGGGCGAGGGGATGGATTCTCTCTGGGCTCACTCTGCTCTCCAGCCTCTCCCACACCCTACGGTGCCTGGGACCACATCCCCAGCCGTCTTGACTCCTTTCCCTGCAGGGAAAGCCTTGAGCCCTCAGCCCTGTAGCAGGAATCATAAGATGTGTGAGAGCCAGAGTTCTGCCAGCCCCCCACCCACACGCCCCCGCAGAATACACGCAGTTGTGTGGAGATGGGAGCCCCTCCTTATGCACCTAAACTCCACTTACCATTTTAGCTGCTCCAGGGATTCCCCATCCCCGTCACAATCAGAAATCATGTTTCCATACCTAGAAGAGGTCAGGAGTGTGTCAAATCTACCACATGGTGGCACTACCTGCTTCTCATGTCTACTGTGACTGTCTCACCTCTGACTAGATTGGAAGCCCAGGAGGGCAGGGAATGCAGTCTCCTCGGTTCATTGGATTATGGTCAGTGCCCAGAAAGGGACTGCACATAGTGTGGCATCACGTATGATTGTTGAAGGAATGAACCCCAACCAACTCCTCCCAAGATATCTGGGTGCACCTGAAGCCGCACTGCCCGCCTCTGGTCTCCCTGCGTTGAATTCACGCAGAAGCCTACAGATAGAATCTCAAATTTCCTGTAAAAATGTGAAAACAGTGAAGCCCAAGTCAACGAGGTCAGTGAGGGGGTGACAGAGACTTCCTCGTGGGGGTGTCAGGAATCCTGAATGAGGACGACCGCGGCCCCTCCAGCAGACCTTCCACAGGGCTGGACTCAGGAGCAGCACTTTCCATGGGGGACCCACTGGAGCTTGTTCCTGTGACCACCCACTGAACACAGGAGGAAACTGAGGCTCAGAGGGGTGTGGTGACAGTCCTAAGACTCACAGCTGGGAGGCGGCCTAGTGGCACTGTGTGATCCAGGGCCTGAGTGCTCACCTGAGGAAAAGCAGGTGCAGCACATGCCGGGGACTGGCAACGTTCTTGTAGCTTGACAGAAACAGGTGGACATAAGATTGGTCACCACCCAAGACAGCAGGCACCAGGTGCTCCACCCGCTTCTTCAGGGTGCGTGCCGGGAGAGGCCACACCATGTGGGTGGCATCTGAGCTCAATGAAGATGTGTCTTCACTCTAGGACAGGACAGGGGAGAGATACACAGTGACAGTACCGTGAACCCCAAGGAGGGCAGGGGCTGGAGGCCAGTCTTGACCCCAGGGAGGACATGAGAAGACAGCCTGAGGGCCCAGGGTTAATGGACAGGGTGGTGGTTGCCACCCCGGCAGTCCCCGTTCACCCTCCAGCCAGACCTGAGGTGTGAACACACCAGGACCAGCAGGTTTATAAACCCCCCACCCTCTGCCCCTGCCCTGGGAGGGTGTCCCATGTCCCCGTTCCCCACACACTCAGGAGGAGGGGGTGCAGTCACCCAGGGAGGCTCATAGTGCTGGCCTGGCCTTGCCCAACCTCCTCTGGGCCACCTGACATTACCTTTGGGGACCTCCTCCCAGACGGCCACAGGGGTCGAGGGCGAGGGCTGAACCAGCGCCGGAAGCATTGGACAAGCCTCTCAGCACAGGGCTTCCTGGGGCTACGGCCCCGGGACCTCGGGATACAGCACAACATCTCACTCTGCCTGTGGCCAAGTGAGCTGGGGAAGGGGCTGTGTATAGAATGTGGGTGCCAGGTTACCGAGTTCCGAGTTCTGTTGGGGTCTGTCGTCAAGGAAGTGAAGTCACTTCCTGATACCTCATTTCCTGAGCCCCTCCTCTGTGTTCAAGACTGCAAATGCCCCTCTGGGTACCTGTCTGCTGACCCTCCTTCCCCATGAACTCTCTCTATTGCCCACACTTCCACCAACACTGCCTGACCACACCCCTGTGCAAGGCCTGGGTGCAGCCAGCGTCACAGCTCGGAGGAGATACACGTAGGTTCATCCCCAGCTCCTGCTTCTTATCACTTTATGTGACCCTGGACAAGCCATTGTCACTCTCATGACCTCCCCAGTCTCCCCTTTTGCACAGTGGGGATCTTTCTAGCATCTTCTTCCTAGGGATGGCATCAGGCATGTGTGAGAAAACATCTCTGAAACCTATGGCCGGTGTCACATGCAGCTACTAAACAAGACTAGAGATAAAATCCACGACGGTGTGGAAGGTAGCATGGAATACGACTAACGACAGGTCTGGTTCCTGTCATATAATCTTGAAAATGTCACTTTTGCTCTTGGTCTGTTTTCCCTGTCTGCACCATGCGACAGTTGGAATTTCATGCATTCACATACTGCTTTCCTCCATAAAACCTCACAATGGCTTCGTGTGTATTTAGGTTTGGACTCAAGTGCCACATCTCTGTCTGTGTGGTTGGCGACTCCTCAGGGGCTCCCAGTGGTCCCCACCATCTGCTGCACACCTCCTCACGTAATCCCCTGCCCTGCAGTGTGGACTGGACTTAGTGACTCACTTCTAACCAATACAGGATCAAAAGTGAGAAGGTGTCACTTTCTAAATGTCATTGTAACACGCCTGTCTCTAGAGTCTTGTGCTCTGTCTCCTCTGTTCTCTCTGTTTGTATCCACCATATGCCAAGCATGGTGCCGAGAGCTGGAGAAAGAGCTGATTCAGCTGCACCCTGGCTTGGGAGATGATCCCAGGATAAGAAAGAGGAGAAGACGTGCTATCGAGTGCCTGACATTCTAAGAGAGGAAAGTGATCTAGGAGGCCCTCAGAATATTCTAGATTAGGAAGCTACCTGAAGATGGTAGGAAATGAACACCATTTGCAGAGAAGAACCAGAGCCGTTTGGTCCATTCTATGCCTTTACTCAACCGTATGAAATATAGAATTAGTAGTTTATCAAATTGCGTAAAAAATGTCAACTGTTATTGACATATAAACAAAATTTATAGATTTATTTGGAAGAATTGATATATTTTCCCTACTTATTTTCTCATCTGTGAACATGTACATCTCTTCATTGTCTTCAGTTTGTTCGTTTTTTCAATAACATTTTACACTCAGTGTTTAGAAATCATGATTGTAAAAATGCACCCTAATTATTCATGCAAACCTTATGAATGAAAATTTGGGGTGTTTCCAACCCTTAGTAATAGGTATTGTCATATTAACAATCTTGTCGACACCTCACCTTATAATTTTTCAAGGTTACATATGATATAGATTCCAGACTATTGGGTTACAGTGTAAAATAGTAAATATCCAAGTATAATTTTGCTAAATTTTGCGAGTTTCTGCTCCTTATGGGCTCTACCATTTGCATTCCACCACAATGTATTATAATACCTGTATCCCCACAGTCTCACTAACAAGTTTGTTATCAAAAAATTAAATTTTGCAAATCTAATGGGTGAAGTCTTGTATATTTCAATATATTTTAAATGTATAGTTCTCTATGAGGGATTTTAAGCACCTAATTAAGTATTGATGCCAATTTAAATTTCCTTTTGTGTTCTTAGATTGTTCATATATTTTGTTCATTTTTATTTCATTTTGTTGGTCATTTCCATCTCATTTTTTCACACATCATTGTATTAATGATATTATCCTAGTTTAAGAGGTTTTTAATTTTTTTTGCTTTTTTTTTAATTGAAACATTATTGATCACCCATTTTAAGTATTATAGCTTGTAATTACTTTCTGTCGTGTCCTTTTGACCTAGTTGGCGGCATTAACCTTTTGTTTGTGTTTGCTTTGCTTTTATTAATTGCTGCTATGTCATCCATGTTAACTGCTGCTACATTACTAGCAGCATAATTTCACCAGTGATTTGAAATGCTATCTTTCTTAAATAATAAATTTCTATAAATCTTGGGTATCTCTTTGAATTCTCCATTCTTTTTCATTAGGTTTTATATTTACTTATAAACAAATTCCATATGGTCTTGATAATGAAGAATTTATAAAAAAATATTTTCGATCTCTGGTAGACTTACCCCTCCCTTTTGATTAGTTTCCTCATTTTTTTCTGATGAACGATTAATGTTTCATCAACATTTTATAATCATCTTATTTTGTTCTAGGTGAAGAAACAAATGAGACTATTTTTAATGTGATCATGACACACGTATAAAGTAACTTAGGAGAAAATAAAATCCTTAGGATCATGTGGCTTTCTGGCCAAGAAAATATCTCTGACATTTCTCTATCGTTTGTGTATGTATGTTTTAAGAGTGTTCTAATGCTTAAATCACGTAATTAAACAGGCTTTGTCGAGTTCTTGTTAGCTTTATGCCAAATATTTTAACAATTTTGTGGCTATTGAAAATGGAATCTTGATTTGCGTAATGTAATCTAGATAGTTATTGTTATTACATAAGACATTTATTAATGTTATATGTGAATTTTTCTAAATCGCAACATGTAAATTTTATTTTAGTAAGTCGTCTTGTTTGTAATAGGTTTTTAATTAATTCTTTTTGATTTTCTAAATTCACAATACATTCACATAACACATTTTTCTCTATCTTGAGATATACAAATACGTATGGTCAAATCTTATTTTATCCAGTGTTTTGATATTTATGAGTCTTACATTTTCTCAAAAGTAGTTTTGGCTTCTGTGGAAATTATTATGTGTTTTTCTTTCTTCTAATGCTTAATATTTTTGCAAAATATTGAAGTTAGTAATTCATTTCAGATTTATTTTTGTGAACGGTACCTAGCAAAAGCATAACTGGATTTAATTTCCAAATAAATAATATTTCAATCCCTGTAATGATGAAGTGCTTTCCCCTAAGTAATCTGAATCCTTTCCACATATACCAGAATCTGTTTCAAAATTCAAACTTTTATTCCCCTGAACTATTCGCTTATTCTTTGCCAATCTCATGCACTTTCAAGTATGTTCCTTTGCAATACATTTTATTGGATGGAGCAAATTACCTCTTTGTTTTTATTATTATTGTTCTTCTTATGTCTTGAACATTTTGGGGGCCATTTTTGCACATAATTTTTTTTCATATTAACTTTGAGGTTATTTGACAAGTCCCCTAAACATCACTCTTTGGAATTTTTCAAGTTTAGCTTTATTGAATCTATTGATTAACATAGGGAGAATACATATATAGGTGGCGTAACTTCCTAGCATCACTGCTGCCCGGCACATGGACACACGTGGGCATTTTGGTAGGAGCTGCTGAGTGGCTCCTGCGACAGGGGTATCTATGGACACATCTCCTGGGGCATCTGCTGGGACTTCTTCTTCCTTCATTCTCACAAGAGCTGGTGGTCACCAGACATACAGACCTGCCCATCTGATGGGGCAAATGCTATCTGAATAGTGAGTAAATTTCGGTGCATAATCATTAGGGAGGCCGCGGATGTCTGACATTTACTGGCCATGTGAAATGCTTCCCTGTGGAACTGCAGGAATATGTCCTTTGTCCCTATGGATAAATGAGAACTCTTTGTACAACTAGGATGCATACTACCCTTTCTCTGCCCATGAAGAATTTTCCAGTCTGGGGTTTGTCTTTTCACCTTTTGACATTATTCTGGTTTTTGTTCGGACCAGGAAAAGTCAGCATTTTCCTCAGTGGCTTCTGGCTCTCTGGTCATTCAACAGTAGTTCCTATTTCAAGATTATGGCAATAATAACTATCAGGGCTTTGTGTCTCTACATAGAGTCTTTGATTTTTCTGTAATTTTCCTCTTACTAAAAACATAAAATGAAAATTAATCAGATCTTTCTCATATTATGCGGCCAGATACAAAAGGCCACATAACATATAACCGTACTGATAGGAACAATCCACGATAGGTAAATTCACACACACAGAAAATGGAGTGGTAGTCAGGGACAGGGAGAGGCGGGATGGGGATTGACAGCTTAATGGCTAGAGAGTTGATGAAGCTGTTCGACCACTAGATGGTGGTAAGGGTTGCCCCATATTAAAAATGTACTTGATGCCACTGAATGGTAATTTTGAAAATATTAAAAACACTTTATTTTATACAAGGGATATTATTGAAAATAAAAGATGAAAAAATTTGAGGAGATGCAGGACAGAGACAAAAATGAGGAGAAGCACAGCGTCAAGGAAGGGCAAGAACAGATCTGGAGTGGGGACTGGTGAGGGTGTTTGTGGGAGCTCTGGAGCCAGGGCTCCCCTGGGTGCTGGTGTTTCTTCTAATTCTTCTGATGTTTCAGGAACGGTTATGTCAGGTTGCTCTAGCTCTACCTCTGGATCTTGATCTTTCTCCTGCTCTTTCTCTTGCTCTTTCTCCTCATCTTTCTCTTGATCTTTCTGTTGCTCCTGCTCTGGATCTTGCGTCTGATCTACCACTTGCTCTGGATCTTGCTCCTGCTCTACCTCTTGCTCTGGATCTTGCTCCTGCTCTACTTCTTGCTCTGGCTTGGGCTCTGGATCTTGCTCTCGCTCTGCCTCTGGCAGTGGAGGTGGAGCTGGAGCTGGAACTCGAGCCGAACATGGCAGCAGCTCTTGGGACAGTTGTTCAGCCTGGGCAGAAGCTGGAACTGGATAGACAACAATTGAAAATATCAATGTGAGTTTCTATGTCTCATCCAATGACACTGTCTTTCCAGAAGCCCAAGTCCAGAGGCCCAGCCTCAGGAAGTCTCCCCACACTGCAGAACACTGTATGATTGTTCTGAGTACTCAGTGCCCCTGTCCCCAGCCTGCTTCTGGAAACTCTGCTCAGTGTGGCCCAGCCCAGGCCCCTCCCCAAACCCGCACAGGCACCCACCCTCTTCCTCCTCACCCTCAGTCTCCGCCTCACTAGGCTCCAGGTGCTCCAGCTTCTCCAGCTGCGCCAGAAGAAGATCAGCCTTACGCTCCACCTCTGAACCTCGCATACTGATATGTACATAGGCCGAAAGAAACTTCAAAGAATGAAATTCAGGAGGCTCGTGGAAATCGGTGGAATAGAATTCCAGCCAGATCTTTAAGACAGAGGACATGGCACTGTGGGAGACAGGTGGGCAACAGCATCAGAGGCCTGGCCTATCCCTCTATGCTGCCCTCCCAAGGCTCCCCTGAGTGAGCTGCAGTCTAGTACCCTCTGCCCGTGCCTGTCCATAGACCAGCCCATCCAATGTCCACCCCCAGTATGGCAGTTCTGGCGCAAGATGGGCCTGGCAGCCAAGGAGGGGCTGGCAAAAGCCTCCATGGGAGGAGCCTTCAACCACTGATGTGACCACGTTTCCCTTCTTCAGGGAAACCTGACAACCTCCTCTGTCTGTGTCACTGCCCCATCCCTGCTGGAATGACCTGTCCACCCCAGGAGGGTGCTGTCTGCTCTGGGCATTACTCACTGGCAAACAGGAGGTGTCCAGCAATATCTGATAAATGAGGAAACAGAGGGAGGCGCTGCTCCCCTGGCCTACCCAGGGCCCTTGGAAAAGCCCAAACTTGAGCTCACACGTGAATGTACTGCCCAAGTGTCGGCATGAAAATCTGCATATCCTTTTCCCAGTGACAGCAATCTCTTGGCCCTGACCACACTCTGCACCCTCAGCACCAGCTGAGCATCCCCATGGAGGCTCCAGCCCCGAGTGTGAGCGGGATGCTCTGCACACCTCCTGCTCTGGCTCAGCACGGGCTCTGGGGGTGTGGGCAGGGCTGGGTGGGAGGGCGAGGGGATGGATTCTCTCTGGGCTCACTCTGCTCTCCAGCCTCTCCCACACCCTACGGTGCCTGGGAACACATCCCCAGCCGTCTTGACTCCTTTCCCTGCAGGGAAAGCCTTGAGCCCTCAGACATGTAGCAGGAATCATAAGATGTGTGAGAGCCAGAGTTCTGCCAGCCCCCCACCCACACGCCCCCGCAGACTACACGCAGGTGTGTGGAGATGGGAGCCCCTCCTTCTGCACCTAAACTCCACTTACCATTTTAGCTGCTCCAGGGATTCCCCATCCCCGTCACAATCAGAAATCATGTTTCCATACCTAGAAGAGGTCAGGAGTGTGTCAAATCCACCACATGGTGGCACTACCTGCTTCTCATGTCTACTGTGACTGTCTCACCTCTGACTAGATTGGAAGCCCAGGAGGGCAGGGAATGCAGTCTCCTCGGTTCATTGGATTATGGTCAGTGCCCAGAAAGGGACTGCACATAGTGTGGCTTCACGTATGATTGTTGAAGGAATGAACCCCAACCAACTCCTCCCAAGATATCTGGGTGCACCTGAAGCCGCACTGCCCGCCTCTGGTCTCCCTGCGTTGAATTCACGCAGAAGCCTACAGATAGAATCTCAAATTTCCTGTAAAAATGTGAAAACAGTGAAGCCCAAGTCAACGAGGTCAGTGAGGGGGTGACAGAGACTTCCTCGTGGGGGTGTCAGGAATCCTGAATGAGGACGACCGCGGCCCCTCCAGCAGACCTTCCACAGGGCTGGACTCAGGAGCAGCACTTTCCATGGGGGACCCACTGGAGCTTGTTCCTGTGACCACCCACTGAACACAGGAGGAAACTGAGGCTCAGAGGGGTGTGGTGACAGTCCTAAGACTCACAGCTGGGAGGCGGCCTAGTGGCACTGTGTGATCCAGGGCCTGAGTGCTCACCTGAGGAAAAGCAGGTGCAGCACATGCCGGGGACTGGCAACGTTCTTGTAGCTTGACAGAAACAGGTGGACATAAGATTGGTCACCACCCAAGACAGCAGGCACCAGGTGCTCCACCCGCTTCTTCAGGGTGCGTGCCGGGAGAGGCCACACCATGTGGGTGGCATCTGAGCTCAATGAAGATGTGTCTTCACTCTAGGACAGGACAGGGGAGAGATACACAGTGACAGTACCGTGAACCCCAAGGAGGGCAGGGGCTGGAGGCCAGTCTTGACCCCAGGGAGGACATGAGAAGACAGCCTGAGGGCCCAGGGTTAATGGACAGGGTGGTGGTTGCCACCCCGGCAGTCCCCGTTCACCCTCCAGCCAGACCTGAGGTGTGAACACACCAGGACCAGCAGGTTTATAAACCCCCCACCCTCTGCCCCTGCCCTGGGAGGGTGTCCCATGTCCCCGTTCCCCACACACTCAGGAGGAGGGGGTGCAGTCACCCAGGGAGGCTCATAGTGCTGGCCTGGCCTTGCCCAACCTCCTCTGGGCCACCTGACATTACCTTTGGGGACCTCCTCCCAGACGGCCACAGGGGTCGAGGGCGAGGGCTGAACCAGCGCCGGAAGCATTGGACAAGCCTCTCAGCACAGGGCTTCCTGGGGCTACGGCCCCGGGACCTCGGGATACAGCACAACATCTCACTCTGCCTGTGGCCAAGTGAGCTGGGGAAGGGGCTGTGTATAGAATGTGGGTGCCAGGTTACCGAGTTCCGAGTTCTGTTGGGGTCTGTCGTCAAGGAAGTGAAGTCACTTCCTGATACCTCATTTCCTGAGCCCCTCCTCTGTGTTCAAGACTGCAAATGCCCCTCTGGGTACCTGTCTGCTGACCCTCCTTCCCCATGAACTCTCTCTATTGCCCACACTTCCACCAACACTGCCTGACCACACCCCTGTGCAAGGCCTGGGTGCAGCCAGCGTCACAGCTCGGAGGAGATACACGTAGGTTCATCCCCAGCTCCTGCTTCTTATCACTTTATGTGACCCTGGACAAGCCATTGTCACTCTCATGACCTCCCCAGTCTCCCCTTTTGCACAGTGGGGATCTTTCTAGCATCTTCTTCCTAGGGATGGCATCAGGCATGTGTGAGAAAACATCTCTGAAACCTATGGCCGGTGTCACATGCAGCTACTAAACAAGACTAGAGATAAAATCCACGACGGTGTGGAAGGTAGCATGGAATACGACTAACGACAGGTCTGGTTCCTGTCATATAATCTTGAAAATGTCACTTTTGCTCTTGGTCTGTTTTCCCTGTCTGCACCATGCGACAGTTGGAATTTCATGCATTCACATACTGCTTTCCTCCATAAAACCTCACAATGGCTTCGTGTGTATTTAGGTTTGGACTCAAGTGCCACATCTCTGTCTGTGTGGTTGGCGACTCCTCAGGGGCTCCCAGTGGTCCCCACCATCTGCTGCACACCTCCTCACGTAATCCCCTGCCCTGCAGTGTGGACTGGACTTAGTGACTCACTTCTAACCAATACAGGATCAAAAGTGAGAAGGTGTCACTTTCTAAATGTCATTGTAACACGCCTGTCTCTAGAGTCTTGTGCTCTGTCTCCTCTGTTCTCTCTGTTTGTATCCACCATATGCCAAGCATGGTGCCGAGAGCTGGAGAAAGAGCTGATTCAGCTGCACCCTGGCTTGGGAGATGATCCCAGGATAAGAAAGAGGAGAAGACGTGCTATCGAGTGCCTGACATTCTAAGAGAGGAAAGTGATCTAGGAGGCCCTCAGAATATTCTAGATTAGGAAGCTACCTGAAGATGGTAGGAAATGAACACCATTTGCAGAGAAGAACCAGAGCCGTTTGGTCCATTCTATGCCTTTACTCAACCGTATGAAATATAGAATTAGTAGTTTATCAAATTGCGTAAAAAATGTCAACTGTTATTGACATATAAACAAAATTTATAGATTTATTTGGAAGAATTGATATATTTTCCCTACTTATTTTCTCATCTGTGAACATGTACATCTCTTCATTGTCTTCAGTTTGTTCGTTTTTTCAATAACATTTTACACTCAGTGTTTAGAAATCATGATTGTAAAAATGCACCCTAATTATTCATGCAAACCTTATGAATGAAAATTTGGGGTGTTTCCAACCCTTAGTAATAGGTATTGTCATATTAACAATCTTGTCGACACCTCACCTTATAATTTTTCAAGGTTACATATGATATAGATTCCAGACTATTGGGTTACAGTGTAAAATAGTAAATATCC
Source organism: Cynocephalus volans (assembly GCF_027409185.1). Taxonomy (NCBI): domain Eukaryota; kingdom Metazoa; phylum Chordata; class Mammalia; order Dermoptera; family Cynocephalidae; genus Cynocephalus; species Cynocephalus volans. Next base: position 48,637,148 of record NC_084476.1, on the reverse strand, counting down.
AAGTATAATTTTGCTAAATTTTGCGAGTTTCTGCTCCTTATGGGCTCTACCATTTGCATTCCACCACAATGTATTATAATACCTGTATCCCCACAGTCTCACTAACAAGTTTGTTATCAAAAAATTAAATTTTGCAAATCTAATGGGTGAAGTCTTGTATATTTCAATATATTTTAAATGTATAGTTCTCTATGAGGGATTTTAAGCACCTAATTAAGTATTGATGCCAATTTAAATTTCCTTTTGTGTTCTTAGATTGTTCATATATTTTGTTCATTTTTATTTCATTTTGTTGGTCATTTCCATCTCATTTTTTCACACATCATTGTATTAATGATATTATCCTAGTTTAAGAGGTTTTTAATTTTTTTTGCTTTTTTTTTAATTGAAACATTATTGATCACCCATTTTAAGTATTATAGCTTGTAATTACTTTCTGTCGTGTCCTTTTGACCTAGTTGGCGGCATTAACCTTTTGTTTGTGTTTGCTTTGCTTTTATTAATTGCTGCTATGTCATCCATGTTAACTGCTGCTACATTACTAGCAGCATAATTTCACCAGTGATTTGAAATGCTATCTTTCTTAAATACTAAATTTCTATAAATCTTGGGTATCTCTTTGAATTCTCCATTCTTTTTCATTAGGTTTTATATTTACTTATAAACAAATTCCATATGGTCTTGATAATGAAGAATTTATAAAAAAATATTTTCGATCTCTGGTAGACTTACCCCTCCCTTTTGATTAGTTTCCTCATTTTTTTCTGATGAACGATTAATGTTTCATCAACATTTTATAATCATCTTATTTTGTTCTAGGTGAAGAAACAAATGAGACTATTTTTAATGTGATCATGACACACGTATAAAGTAACTTAGGAGAAAATAAAATCCTTAGGATCATGTGGCTTTCTGGCCAAGAAAATATCTCTGACATTTCTCTATCGTTTGTGTATGTATGTTTTAAGAGTGTTCTAATGCTTAAATCACGTAATTAAACAGGCTTTGTCGAGTTCTTGTTAGCTTTATGCCAAATATTTTAACAATTTTGTGGCTATTGAAAATGGAATCTTGATTTGCGTAATGTAATCTAGATAGTTATTGTTATTACATAAGACATTTATTAATTTTATATGTGAATTTTTCTAAATCGCAACATGTAAATTTTATTTTAGTAAGTCGTCTTGTTTGTAATAGGTTTTTAATTAATTCTTTTTGATTTTCTAAATTCACAATACATTCACATAACACATTTTTCTCTATCTTGAGATATACAAATACGTATGGTCAAATCTTATTTTATCCAGTGTTTTGATATTTATGAGTCTTACATTTTCTCAAAAGTAGTTTTGGCTTCTGTGGAAATTATTATGTGTTTTTCTTTCTTCTAATGCTTAATATTTTTGCAAAATATTGAAGTTAGTAATTCATTTCAGATTTATTTTTGTGAACGGTACCTAGCAAAAGCATAACTGGATTTAATTTCCAAATAAATAATATTTCAATCCCTGTAATGATGAAGTGCTTTCCCCTAAGTAATCTGAATCCTTTCCACATATACCAGAATCTGTTTCAAAATTCAAACTTTTATTCCCCTGAACTATTCGCTTATTCTTTGCCAATCTCATGCACTTTCAAGTATGTTCCTTTGCAATACATTTTATTGGATGGAGCAAATTACCTCTTTGTTTTTATTATTATTGTTCTTCTTATGTCTTGAACATTTTGGGGGCCATTTTTGCACATAATTTTTTTTCATATTAACTTTGAGGTTATTTGACAAGTCCCCTAAACATCACTCTTTGGAATTTTTCAAGTTTAGCTTTATTGAATCTATTGATTAACATAGGGAGAATACATATATAGGTGGCGTAACTTCCTAGCATCACTGCTGCCCGGCACATGGACACACGTGGGCATTTTGGTAGGAGCTGCTGAGTGGCTCCTGCGACAGGGGTATCTATGGACACATCTCCTGGGGCATCTGCTGGGACTTCTTCTTCCTTCATTCTCACAAGAGCTGGTGGTCACCAGACATACAGACCTGCCCATCTGATGGGGCAAATGCTATCTGAATAGTGAGTAAATTTCGGTGCATAATCATTAGGGAGGCCGCGGATGTCTGACATTTACTGGCCATGTGAAATGCTTCCCTGTGGAACTGCAGGAATATGTCCTTTGTCCCTATGGATAAATGAGAACTCTTTGTACAACTAGGATGCATACTACCCTTTCTCTGCCCATGAAGAATTTTCCAGTCTGGGGTTTGTCTTTTCACCTTTTGACATTATTCTGGTTTTTGTTCGGACCAGGAAAAGTCAGCATTTTCCTCAGTGGCTTCTGGCTCTCTGGTCATTCAACAGTAGTTCCTATTTCAAGATTATGGCAATAATAACTATCAGGGCTTTGTGTCTCTACATAGAGTCTTTGATTTTTCTGTAATTTTCCTCTTACTAAAAACATAAAATGAAAATTAATCAGATCTTTCTCATATTATGCGGCCAGATACAAAAGGCCACATAACATATAACCGTACTGATAGGAACAATCCACGATAGGTAAATTCACACACACAGAAAATGGAGTGGTAGTCAGGGACAGGGAGAGGCGGGATGGGGATTGACAGCTTAATGGCTAGAGAGTTGATGAAGCTGTTCGACCACTAGATGGTGGTAAGGGTTGCCCCATATTAAAAATGTACTTGATGCCACTGAATGGTAATTTTGAAAATATTAAAAACACTTTATTTTATACAAGGGATATTATTGAAAATAAAAGATGAAAAAATTTGAGGAGATGCAGGACAGAGACAAAAATGAGGAGAAGCACAGCGTCAAGGAAGGGCAAGAACAGATCTGGAGTGGGGACTGGTGAGGGTGTTTGTGGGAGCTCTGGAGCCAGGGCTCCCCTGGGTGCTGGTGTTTCTTCTAATTCTTCTGATGTTTCAGGAACGGTTATGTCAGGTTGCTCTAGCTCTACCTCTGGATCTTGATCTTTCTCCTGCTCTTTCTCTTGCTCTTTCTCCTCATCTTTCTCTTGATCTTTCTGTTGCTCCTGCTCTGGATCTTGCGTCTGATCTACCACTTGCTCTGGATCTTGCTCCTGCTCTACCTCTTGCTCTGGATCTTGCTCCTGCTCTACTTCTTGCTCTGGCTTGGGCTCTGGATCTTGCTCTCGCTCTGCCTCTGGCAGTGGAGGTGGAGCTGGAGCTGGAACTCGAGCCGAACATGGCAGCAGCTCTTGGGACAGTTGTTCAGCCTGGGCAGAAGCTGGAACTGGATAGACAACAATTGAAAATATCAATGTGAGTTTCTATGTCTCATCCAATGACACTGTCTTTCCAGAAGCCCAAGTCCAGAGGCCCAGCCTCAGGAAGTCTCCCCACACTGCAGAACACTGTATGATTGTTCTGAGTACTCAGTGCCCCTGTCCCCAGCCTGCTTCTGGAAACTCTGCTCAGTGTGGCCCAGCCCAGGCCCCTCCCCAAACCCGCACAGGCACCCACCCTCTTCCTCCTCACCCTCAGTCTCCGCCTCACTAGGCTCCAGGTGCTCCAGCTTCTCCAGCTGCGCCAGAAGAAGATCAGCCTTACGCTCCACCTCTGAACCTCGCATACTGATATGTACATAGGCCGAAAGAAACTTCAAAGAATGAAATTCAGGAGGCTCGTGGAAATCGGTGGAATAGAATTCCAGCCAGATCTTTAAGACAGAGGACATGGCACTGTGGGAGACAGGTGGGCAACAGCATCAGAGGCCTGGCCTATCCCTCTATGCTGCCCTCCCAAGGCTCCCCTGAGTGAGCTGCAGTCTAGTACCCTCTGCCCGTGCCTGTCCATAGACCAGCCCATCCAATGTCCACCCCCAGTATGGCAGTTCTGGCGCAAGATGGGCCTGGCAGCCAAGGAGGGGCTGGCAAAAGCCTCCATGGGAGGAGCCTTCAACCACTGATGTGACCACGTTTCCCTTCTTCAGGGAAACCTGACAACCTCCTCTGTCTGTGTCACTGCCCCATCCCTGCTGGAATGACCTGTCCACCCCAGGAGGGTGCTGTCTGCTCTGGGCATTACTCACTGGCAAACAGGAGGTGTCCAGCAATATCTGATAAATGAGGAAACAGAGGGAGGCGCTGCTCCCCTGGCCTACCCAGGGCCCTTGGAAAAGCCCAAACTTGAGCTCACACGTGAATGTACTGCCCAAGTGTCGGCATGAAAATCTGCATATCCTTTTCCCAGTGACAGCAATCTCTTGGCCCTGACCACACTCTGCACCCTCAGCACCAGCTGAGCATCCCCATGGAGGCTCCAGCCCCGAGTGTGAGCGGGATGCTCTGCACACCTCCTGCTCTGGCTCAGCACGGGCTCTGGGGGTGTGGGCAGGGCTGGGTGGGAGGGCGAGGGGATGGATTCTCTCTGGGCTCACTCTGCTCTCCAGCGTCTCCCACACCCTACGGTGCCTGGGAACACATCCCCAGCCGTCTTGACTCCTTTCCCTGCAGGGAAAGCCTTGAGCCCTCAGACATGTAGCAGGAATCATAAGATGTGTGAGAGCCAGAGTTCTGCCAGCCCCCCACCCACACGCCCCCGCAGACTACACGCAGGTGTGTGGAGATGGGAGCCCCTCCTTCTGCACCTAAACTCCACTTACCATTTTAGCTGCTCCAGGGATTCCCCATCCCCGTCACAATCAGAAATCATGTTTCCATACCTAGAAGAGGTCAGGAGTGTGTCAAATCCACCACATGGTGGCACTACCTGCTTCTCATGTCTACTGTGACTGTCTCACCTCTGACTAGATTGGAAGCCCAGGAGGGCAGGGAATGCAGTCTCCTCGGTTCATTGGATTATGGTCAGTGCCCAGAAAGGGACTGCACATAGTGTGGCTTCACGTATGATTGTTGAAGGAATGAACCCCAACCAACTCCTCCCAAGATATCTGGGTGCACCTGAAGCCGCACTGCCCGCCTCTGGTCTCCCTGCGTTGAATTCACGCAGAAGCCTACAGATAGAATCTCAAATTTCCTGTAAAAATGTGAAAACAGTGAAGCCCAAGTCAACGAGGTCAGTGAGGGGGTGACAGAGACTTCCTCGTGGGGGTGTCAGGAATCCTGAATGAGGACGACCGCGGCCCCTCCAGCAGACCTTCCACAGGGCTGGACTCAGGAGCAGCACTTTCCATGGGGGACCCACTGGAGCTTGTTCCTGTGACCACCCACTGAACACAGGAGGAAACTGAGGCTCAGAGGGGTGTGGTGACAGTCCTAAGACTCACAGCTGGGAGGCGGCCTAGTGGCACTGTGTGATCCAGGGCCTGAGTGCTCACCTGAGGAAAAGCAGGTGCAGCACATGCCGGGGACTGGCAACGTTCTTGTAGCTTGACAGAAACAGGTGGACATAAGATTGGTCACCACCCAAGACAGCAGGCACCAGGTGCTCCACCCGCTTCTTCAGGGTGCGTGCCGGGAGAGGCCACACCATGTGGGTGGCATCTGAGCTCAATGAAGATGTGTCTTCACTCTAGGACAGGACAGGGGAGAGATACACAGTGACAGTACCGTGAACCCCAAGGAGGGCAGGGGCTGGAGGCCAGTCTTGACCCCAGGGAGGACATGAGAAGACAGCCTGAGGGCCCAGGGTTAATGGACAGGGTGGTGGTTGCCACCCCGGCAGTCCCCGTTCACCCTCCAGCCAGACCTGAGGTGTGAACACACCAGGACCAGCAGGTTTATAAACCCCCCACCCTCTGCCCCTGCCCTGGGAGGGTGTCCCATGTCCCCGTTCCCCACACACTCAGGAGGAGGGGGTGCAGTCACCCAGGGAGGCTCATAGTGCTGGCCTGGCCTTGCCCAACCTCCTCTGGGCCACCTGACATTACCTTTGGGGACCTCCTCCCAGACGGCCACAGGGGTCCAGGGCGAGGGCTGAACCAGCGCCGGAAGCATTGGACAAGCCTCTCAGCACAGGGCTTCCTGGGGCTACGGCCCCGGGACCTCGGGATACAGCACAACATCTCACTCTGCCTGTGGCCAAGTGAGCTGGGGAAGGGGCTGTGTATAGAATGTGGGTGCCAGGTTACCGAGTTCCGAGTTCTGTTGGGGTCTGTCGTCAAGGAAGTGAAGTCACTTCCTGATACCTCATTTCCTGAGCCCCTCCTCTGTGTTCAAGACTGCAAATGCCCCTCTGGGTACCTGTCTGCTGACCCTCCTTCCCCATGAACTCTCTCTATTGCCCACACTTCCACCAACACTGCCTGACCACACCCCTGTGCAAGGCCTGGGTGCAGCCAGCGTCACAGCTCGGAGGAGATACACGTAGGTTCATCCCCAGCTCCTGCTTCTTATCACTTTATGTGACCCTGGACAAGCAATTGTCACTCTCATGACCTCCCCAGTCTCCCCTTTTGCACAGTGGGGATCTTTCTAGCATCTTCTTCCTAGGGATGGCATCAGGCATGTGTGAGAAAACATCTCTGAAACCTATGGCCGGTGTCACATGCAGCTAATAAACAAGACTAGAGATAAAATCCACGACGGTGTGGAAGGTAGCATGGAATACGACTAACGACAGGTCTGGTTCCTGTCATATAATCTTGAAAATGTCACTTTTGCTCTTGGTCTGTTTTCCCTGTCTGCACCATGCGACAGTTGGAATTTCATGCATTCACATACTGCTTTCCTCCATAAAACCTCACAATGGCTTCGTGTGTATTTAGGTTTGGACTCAAGTGCCACATCTCTGTCTGTGTGGTTGGCGACTCCTCAGGGGCTCCCAGTGGTCCCCACCATCTGCTGCACACCTCCTCACGTAATCCCCTGCCCTGCAGTGTGGACTGGACTTAGTGACTCACTTCTAACCAATACAGGATCAAAAGTGAGAAGGTGTCACTTTCTAAATGTCATTGTAACACGCCTGTCTCTAGAGTCTTGTGCTCTGTCTCCTCTGTTCTCTCTGTTTGTATCCACCATATGCCAAGCATGGTGCCGAGAGCTGGAGAAAGAGCTGATTCAGCTGCACCCTGGCTTGGGAGATGATCCCAGGATAAGAAAGAGGAGAAGACGTGCTATCGAGTGCCTGACATTCTAAGAGAGGAAAGTGATCTAGGAGGCCCTCAGAATATTCTAGATTAGGAAGCTACCTGAAGATGGTAGGAAATGAACACCATTTGCAGAGAAGAACCAGAGCCGTTTGGTCCATTCTATGCCTTTACTCAACCGTATGAAATATAGAATTAGTAGTTTATCAAATTGCGTAAAAAATGTCAACTGTTATTTACATATAAACAAAATTTATAGATTTATTTGGAAGAATTGATATATTTTCCCTACTTATTTTCTCATCTGTGAACATGTACATCTCTTCATTGTCTTCAGTTTGTTCGTTTTTTCAATAACATTTTACACTCAGTGTTTAGAAATCATGATTGTAAAAATGCACCCTAATTATTCATGCAAACCTTATGAATGAAAATTTGGGGTGTTTCCAACCCTTAGTAATAGGTATTGTCATATTAACAATCTTGTCGACACCTCACCTTATAATTTTTCAAGGTTACATATGATATAGATTCCAGACTATTGGGTTACAGTGTAAAATAGTAAATATCCAAGTATAATTCTGCTAACTTTTGCGAGTTTCTGCTCCTTATGGGCTCTACCATTTGCATTCCACCACAATGTATTACGATACCTGTATCCCCACAGTCTCACTAACAAGTTTGTTATCAAAAAATTAAATTTTGCAAATCTAATAGGTGAAGTCTTGTATATTTCAATATATTTTAAATGTATAGTTCTCTATGAGGGATTTTAAGCACCTAATTAAGTATTGATGCCAATTTAAATTTCCTTTTGTGTTCTTAGATTGTTCATATATTTTGTTCATTTTTATTTCATTTTGTTGGTCATTTCCATCTCATTTTTTCACACATCATTGTATTAATGATATTATCCTAGTTTAAGAGGTTTTTAATTTTTTTTGCTTTTTTTTTAATTGAAACATTATTGATCACCCATTTTAAGTATTATAGCTTGTAATTACTTTCTGTCGTGTCCTTTTGACCTAGTTGGCGGCATTAACCTTTTGTTTGTGTTTGCTTTGCTTTTATTAATTGCTGCTATGTCATCCATGTTAACTGCTGCTACATTACTAGCAGCATAATTTCACCAGTGATTTGAAATGCTATCTTTCTTAAATACTAAATTTCTATAAATCTTGGGTATCTCTTTGAATTCTCCATTCTTTTTCATTAGGTTTTATATTTACTTATAAACAAATTCCATATGGTCTTGATAATGAAGAATTTATAAAAAAATATTTTCGATCTCTGGTAGACTTACCCCTCCCTTTTGATTAGTTTCCTCATTTTTTTCTGATGAACGATTAATGTTTCATCAACATTTTATAATCATCTTATTTTGTTCTAGGTGAAGAAACAAATGAGACTATTTTTAATGTGATCATGACACACGTATAAAGTAACTTAGGAGAAAATAAAATCCTTAGGATCATGTGGCTTTCTGGCCAAGAAAATATCTCTGACATTTCTCTATCGTTTGTGTATGTATGTTTTAAGAGTGTTCTAATGCTTAAATCACGTAATTAAACAGGCTTTGTCGAGTTCTTGTTAGCTTTATGCCAAATATTTTAACAATTTTGTGGCTATTGAAAATGGAATCTTGATTTGCGTAATGTAATCTAGATAGTTATTGTTATTACATAAGACATTTATTAATTTTATATGTGAATTTTTCTAAATCGCAACATGTAAATTTTATTTTAGTAAGTCGTCTTGTTTGTAATAGGTTTTTAATGAATTCTTTTTGATTTTCTAAATTCACAATACATTCACATAACACATTTTTCTCTATCTTGAGATATACAAATACGTATGGTCAAATCTTATTTTATCCAGTGTTTTGATATTTATGAGTCTTACATTTTCTCAAAAGTAGTTTTGGCTTCTGTGGAAATTATTATGTGTTTTTCTTTCTTCTAATGCTTAATATTTTTGCAAAATATTGAAGTTAGTAATTCATTTCAGATTTATTTTTGTGAACGGTACCTAGCAAAAGCATAACTGGATTTAATTTCCAAATAAATAATATTTCAATCCCTGTAATGATGAAGTGCTTTCCCCTAAGTAATCTGAATCCTTTCCACATATACCAGAATCTGTTTCAAAATTCAAACTTTTATTCCCCTGAACTATTCGCTTATTCTTTGCCAATCTCATGCACTTTCAAGTATGTTCCTTTGCAATACATTTTATTGGATGGAGCAAATTACCTCTTTGTTTTTATTATTATTGTTCTTCTTATGTCTTGAACATTTTGGGGGCCATTTTTGCACATAATTTTTTTTCATATTAACTTTGAGGTTATTTGACAAGTCCCCTAAACATCACTCTTTGGAATTTTTCAAGTTTAGCTTTATTGAATCTATTGATTAACATAGGGAGAATACATATATAGGTGGCGTAACTTCCTAGCATCACTGCTGCCCGGCACATGGACACACGTGGGCATTTTGGTAGGAGCTGCTGAGTGGCTCCTGCGACAGGGGTATCTATGGACACATCTCCTGGGGCATCTGCTGGGACTTCTTCTTCCTTCATTCTCACAAGAGCTGGTGGTCACCAGACATACAGACCTGCCCATCTGATGGGGCAAATGCTATCTGAATAGTGAGTAAATTTCGGTGCATAATCATTAGGGAGGCCGCGGATGTCTGACATTTACTGGCCATGTGAAATGCTTCCCTGTGGAACTGCAGGAATATGTCCTTTGTCCCTATGGATAAATGAGAACTCTTTGTACAACTAGGATGCATACTACCCTTTCTCTGCCCATGAAGAATTTTCCAGTCTGGGGTTTGTCTTTTCACCTTTTGACATTATTCTGGTTTTTGTTCGGACCAGGAAAAGTCAGCATTTTCCTCAGTGGCTTCTGGCTCTCTGGTCATTCAACAGTAGTTCCTATTTCAAGATTATGGCAATAATAACTATCAGGGCTTTGTGTCTCTACATAGAGTCTTTGATTTTTCTGTAATTTTCCTCTTACTAAAAACATAAAATGAAAATTAATCAGATCTTTCTCATATTATGCGGCCAGATACAAAAGGCCACATAACATATAACCGTACTGATAGGAACAATCCACGATAGGTAAATTCACACACACAGAAAATGGAGTGGTAGTCAGGGACAGGGAGAGGCGGGATGGGGATTGACAGCTTAATGGCTAGAGAGTTGATGAAGCTGTTCGACCACTAGATGGTGGTAAGGGTTGCCCCATATTAAAAATGTACTTGATGCCACTGAATGGTAATTTTGAAAATATTAAAAACACTTTATTTTATACAAGGGATATTATTGAAAATAAAAGATGAAAAAATTTGAGGAGATGCAGGACAGAGACAAAAATGAGGAGAAGCACAGCGTCAAGGAAGGGCAAGAACAGATCTGGAGTGGGGACTGGTGAGGGTGTTTGTGGGAGCTCTGGAGCCAGGGCTCCCCTGGGTGCTGGTGTTTCTTCTAATTCTTCTGATGTTTCAGGAACGGTTATGTCAGGTTGCTCTAGCTCTACCTCTGGATCTTGATCTTTCTCCTGCTCTTTCTCTTGCTCTTTCTCCTCATCTTTCTCTTGATCTTTCTGTTGCTCCTGCTCTGGATCTTGCGTCTGATCTACCACTTGCTCTGGATCTTGCTCCTGCTCTACCTCTTGCTCTGGATCTTGCTCCTGCTCTACTTCTTGCTCTGGCTTGGGCTCTGGATCTTGCTCTCGCTCTGCCTCTGGCAGTGGAGGTGGAGCTGGAGCTGGAACTCGAGCCGAACATGGCAGCAGCTCTTGGGACAGTTGTTCAGCCTGGGCAGAAGCTGGAACTGGATAGACAACAATTGAAAATATCAATGTGAGTTTCTATGTCTCATCCAATGACACTGTCTTTCCAGAAGCCCAAGTCCAGAGGCCCAGCCTCAGGAAGTCTCCCCACACTGCAGAACACTGTATGATTGTTCTGAGTACTCAGTGCCCCTGTCCCCAGCCTGCTTCTGGAAACTCTGCTCAGTGTGGCCCAGCCCAGGCCCCTCCCCAAACCCGCACAGGCACCCACCCTCTTCCTCCTCACCCTCAGTCTCCGCCTCACTAGGCTCCAGGTGCTCCAGCTTCTCCAGCTGCGCCAGAAGAAGATCAGCCTTACGCTCCACCTCTGAACCTCGCATACTGATATGTACATAGGCCGAAAGAAACTTCAAAGAATGAAATTCAGGAGGCTCGTGGAAATCGGTGGAATAGAATTCCAGCCAGATCTTTAAGACAGAGGACATGGCACTGTGGGAGACAGGTGGGCAACAGCATCAGAGGCCTGGCCTATCCCTCTATGCTGCCCTCCCAAGGCTCCCCTGAGTGAGCTGCAGTCTAGTACCCTCTGCCCGTGCCTGTCCATAGACCAGCCCATCCAATGTCCACCCCCAGTATGGCAGTTCTGGCGCAAGATGGGCCTGGCAGCCAAGGAGGGGCTGGCAAAAGCCTCCATGGGAGGAGCCTTCAACCACTGATGTGACCACGTTTCCCTTCTTCAGGGAAACCTGACAACCTCCTCTGTCTGTGTCACTGCCCCATCCCTGCTGGAATGACCTGTCCACCCCAGGAGGGTGCTGTCTGCTCTGGGCATTACTCACTGGCAAACAGGAGGTGTCCAGCAATATCTGATAAATGAGGAAACAGAGGGAGGCGCTGCTCCCCTGGCCTACCCAGGGCCCTTGGAAAAGCCCAAACTTGAGCTCACACGTGAATGTACTGCCCAAGTGTCGGCATGAAAATCTGCATATCCTTTTCCCAGTGACAGCAATCTCTTGGCCCTGACCACACTCTGCACCCTCAGCACCAGCTGAGCATCCCCATGGAGGCTCCAGCCCCGAGTGTGAGCGGGATGCTCTGCACACCTCCTGCTCTGGCTCAGCACGGGCTCTGGGGGTGTGGGCAGGGCTGGGTGGGAGGGCGAGGGGATGGATTCTCTCTGGGCTCACTCTGCTCTCCAGCCTCTCCCACACCCTACGGTGCCTGGGAACACATCCCCAGCCGTCTTGACTCCTTTCCCTGCAGGGAAAGCCTTGAGCCCTCAGACATGTAGCAGGAATCATAAGATGTGTGAGAGCCAGAGTTCTGCCAGCCCCCCACCCACACGCCCCCGCAGACTACACGCAGGTGTGTGGAGATGGGAGCCCCTCCTTCTGCACCTAAACTCCACTTACCATTTTAGCTGCTCCAGGGATTCCCCATCCCCGTCACAATCAGAAATCATGTTTCCATACCTAGAAGAGGTCAGGAGTGTGTCAAATCCACCACATGGTGGCACTACCTGCTTCTCATGTCTACTGTGACTGTCTCACCTCTGACTAGATTGGAAGCCCAGGAGGGCAGGGAATGCAGTCTCCTCGGTTCATTGGATTATGGTCAGTGCCCAGAAAGGGACTGCACATAGTGTGGCTTCACGTATGATTGTTGAAGGAATGAACCCCAACCAACTCCTCCCAAGATATCTGGGTGCACCTGAAGCCGCACTGCCCGCCTCTGGTCTCCCTGCGTTGAATTCACGCAGAAGCCTACAGATAGAATCTCAAATTTCCTGTAAAAATGTGAAAACAGTGAAGCCCAAGTCAACGAGGTCAGTGAGGGGGTGACAGAGACTTCCTCGTGGGGGTGTCAGGAATCCTGAATGAGGACGACCGCGGCCCCTCCAGCAGACCTTCCACAGGGCTGGACTCAGGAGCAGCACTTTCCATGGGGGACCCACTGGAGCTTGTTCCTGTGACCACCCACTGAACACAGGAGGAAACTGAGGCTCAGAGGGGTGTGGTGACAGTCCTAAGACTCACAGCTGGGAGGCGGCCTAGTGGCACTGTGTGATCCAGGGCCTGAGTGCTCACCTGAGGAAAAGCAGGTGCAGCACATGCCGGGGACTGGCAACGTTCTTGTAGCTTGACAGAAACAGGTGGACATAAGATTGGTCACCACCCAAGACAGCAGGCACCAGGTGCTCCACCCGCTTCTTCAGGGTGCGTGCCGGGAGAGGCCACACCATGTGGGTGGCATCTGAGCTCAATGAAGATGTGTCTTCACTCTAGGACAGGACAGGGGAGAGATACACAGTGACAGTACCGTGAACCCCAAGGAGGGCAGGGGCTGGAGGCCAGTCTTGACCCCAGGGAGGACATGAGAAGACAGCCTGAGGGCCCAGGGTTAATGGACAGGGTGGTGGTTGCCACCCCGGCAGTCCCCGTTCACCCTCCAGCCAGACCTGAGGTGTGAACACACCAGGACCAGCAGGTTTATAAACCCCCCACCCTCTGCCCCTGCCCTGGGAGGGTGTCCCATGTCCCCGTTCCCCACACACTCAGGAGGAGGGGGTGCAGTCACCCAGGGAGGCTCATAGTGCTGGCCTGGCCTTGCCCAACCTCCTCTGGGCCACCTGACATTACCTTTGGGGACCTCCTCCCAGACGGCCACAGGGGTCCAGGGCGAGGGCTGAACCAGCGCCGGAAGCATTGGACAAGCCTCTCAGCACAGGGCTTCCTGGGGCTACGGCCCCGGGACCTCGGGATACAGCACAACATCTCACTCTGCCTGTGGCCAAGTGAGCTGGGGAAGGGGCTGTGTATAGAATGTGGGTGCCAGGTTACCGAGTTCCGAGTTCTGTTGGGGTCTGTCGTCAAGGAAGTGAAGTCACTTCCTGATACCTCATTTCCTGAGCCCCTCCTCTGTGTTCAAGACTGCAAATGCCCCTCTGGGTACCTGTCTGCTGACCCTCCTTCCCCATGAACTCTCTCTATTGCCCACACTTCCACCAACACTGCCTGACCACACCCCTGTGCAAGGCCTGGGTGCAGCCAGCGTCACAGCTCGGAGGAGATACACGTAGGTTCATCCCCAGCTCCTGCTTCTTATCACTTTATGTGACCCTGGACAAGCCATTGTCACTCTCATGACCTCCCCAGTCTCCCCTTTTGCACAGTGGGGATCTTTCTAGCATCTTCTTCCTAGGGATGGCATCAGGCATGTGTGAGAAAACATCTCTGAAACCTATGGCCGGTGTCACATGCAGCTAATAAACAAGACTAGAGATAAAATCCACGACGGTGTGGAAGGTAGCATGGAATACGACTAACGACAGGTCTGGTTCCTGTCATATAATCTTGAAAATGTCACTTTTGCTCTTGGTCTGTTTTCCCTGTCTGCACCATGCGACAGTTGGAATTTCATGCATTCACATACTGCTTTCCTCCATAAAACCTCACAATGGCTTCGTGTGTATTTAGGTTTGGACTCAAGTGCCACATCTCTGTCTGTGTGGTTGGCGACTCCTCAGGGGCTCCCAGTGGTCCCCACCATCTGCTGCACACCTCCTCACGTAATCCCCTGCCCTGCAGTGTGGACTGGACTTAGTGACTCACTTCTAACCAATACAGGATCAAAAGTGAGAAGGTGTCACTTTCTAAATGTCATTGTAACACGCCTGTCTCTAGAGTCTTGTGCTCTGTCTCCTCTGTTCTCTCTGTTTGTATCCACCATATTCCAAGCATGGTGCCGAGAGCTGGAGAAAGAGCTGATTCAGCTGCACCCTGGCTTGGGAGATGATCCCAGGATAAGAAAGAGGAGAAGACGTGCTATCGAGTGCCTGACATTCTAAGAGAGGAAAGTGATCTAGGAGGCCCTCAGAATATTCTAGATTAGGAAGCTACCTGAAGATGGTAGGAAATGAACACCATTTGCAGAGAAGAACCAGAGCCGTTTGGTCCATTCTATGCCTTTACTCAACCGTATGAAATATAGAATTAGTAGTTTATCAAATTGCGTAAAAAATGTCAACTGTTATTTACATATAAACAAAATTTATAGATTTATTTGGAAGAATTGATATATTTTCCCTACTTATTTTCTCATCTGTGAACATGTACATCTCTTCATTGTCTTCAGTTTGTTCGTTTTTTCAATAACATTTTACACTCAGTGTTTAGAAATCATGATTGTAAAAATGCACCCTAATTATTCATGCAAACCTTATGAATGAAAATTTGGGGTGTTTCCAACCCTTAGTAATAGGTATTGTCATATTAACAATCTTGTCGACACCTCACCTTATAATTTTTCAAGGTTACATATGATATAGATTCCAGACTATTGGGTTACAGTGTAAAATAGTAAATATCCAAGTATAATTCTGCTAACTTTTGCGAGTTTCTGCTCCTTATGGGCTCTACCATTTGCATTCCACCACAATGTATTACGATACCTGTATCCCCACAGTCTCACTAACAAGTTTGTTATCAAAAAATTAAATTTTGCAAATCTAATAGGTGAAGTCTTGTATATTTCAATATATTTTAAATGTATAGTTCTCTATGAGGGATTTTAAGCACCTAATTAAGTATTGATGCCAATTTAAATTTCCTTTTGTGTTCTTAGATTGTTCATATATTTTGTTCATTTTTATTTCATTTTGTTGGTCATTTCCATCTCATTTTTTCACACATCATTGTATTAATGATATTATCCTAGTTTAAGAGGTTTTTAATTTTTTTTGCTTTTTTTTTAATTGAAACATTATTGATCACCCATTTTAAGTATTATAGCTTGTAATTACTTTCTGTCGTGTCCTTTTGACCTAGTTGGCGGCATTAACCTTTTGTTTGTGTTTGCTTTGCTTTTATTAATTGCTGCTATGTCATCCATGTTAACTGCTGCTACATTACTAGCAGCATAATTTCACCAGTGATTTGAAATGCTATCTTTCTTAAATACTAAATTTCTATAAATCTTGGGTATCTCTTTGAATTCTCCATTCTTTTTCATTAGGTTTTATATTTACTTATAAACAAATTCCATATGGTCTTGATAATGAAGAATTTATAAAAAAATATTTTCGATCTCTGGTAGACTTACCCCTCCCTTTTGATTAGTTTCCTCATTTTTTTCTGATGAACGATTAATGTTTCATCAACATTTTATAATCATCTTATTTTGTTCTAGGTGAAGAAACAAATGAGACTATTTTTAATGTGATCATGACACACGTATAAAGTAACTTAGGAGAAAATAAAATCCTTAGGATCATGTGGCTTTCTGGCCAAGAAAATATCTCTGACATTTCTCTATCGTTTGTGTATGTATGTTTTAAGAGTGTTCTAATGCTTAAATCACGTAATTAAACAGGCTTTGTCGAGTTCTTGTTAGCTTTATGCCAAATATTTTAACAATTTTGTGGCTATTGAAAATGGAATCTTGATTTGCGTAATGTAATCTAGATAGTTATTGTTATTACATAAGACATTTATTAATTTTATATGTGAATTTTTCTAAATCGCAACATGTAAATTTTATTTTAGTAAGTCGTCTTGTTTGTAATAGGTTTTTAATGAATTCTTTTTGATTTTCTAAATTCACAATACATTCACATAACACATTTTTCTCTATCTTGAGATATACAAATACGTATGGTCAAATCTTATTTTATCCAGTGTTTTGATATTTATGAGTCTTACATTTTCTCAAAAGTAGTTTTGGCTTCTGTGGAAATTATTATGTGTTTTTCTTTCTTCTAATGCTTAATATTTTTGCAAAATATTGAAGTTAGTAATTCATTTCAGATTTATTTTTGTGAACGGTACCTAGCAAAAGCATAACTGGATTTAATTTCCAAATAAATAATATTTCAATCCCTGTAATGATGAAGTGCTTTCCCCTAAGTAATCTGAATCCTTTCCACATATACCAGAATCTGTTTCAAAATTCAAACTTTTATTCCCCTGAACTATTCGCTTATTCTTTGCCAATCTCATGCACTTTCAAGTATGTTCCTTTGCAATACATTTTATTGGATGGAGCAAATTACCTCTTTGTTTTTATTATTATTGTTCTTCTTATGTCTTGAACATTTTGGGGGCCATTTTTGCACATAATTTTTTTTCATATTAACTTTGAGGTTATTTGACAAGTCCCCTAAACATCACTCTTTGGAATTTTTCAAGTTTAGCTTTATTGAATCTATTGATTAACATAGGGAGAATACATATATAGGTGGCGTAACTTCCTAGCATCACTGCTGCCCGGCACATGGACACACGTGGGCATTTTGGTAGGAGCTGCTGAGTGGCTCCTGCGACAGGGGTATCTATGGACACATCTCCTGGGGCATCTGCTGGGACTTCTTCTTCCTTCATTCTCACAAGAGCTGGTGGTCACCAGACATACAGACCTGCCCATCTGATGGGGCAAATGCTATCTGAATAGTGAGTAAATTTCGGTGCATAATCATTAGGGAGGCCGCGGATGTCTGACATTTACTGGCCATGTGAATTGCTTCCCTGTGGAACTGCAGGAATATGTCCTTTGTCCCTATGGATAAATGAGAACTCTTTGTACAACTAGGATGCATACTACCCTTTCTCTGCCCATGAAGAATTTTCCAGTCTGGGGTTTGTCTTTTCACCTTTTGACATTATTCTGGTCTTTGTTCGGACCAGGAAAAGTCAGCATTTTCCTCAGTGGCTTCTGGCTCTCTGGTCATTCAACAGTAGTTCCTATTTCAAGATTATGGCAATAATAACTATCAGGGCTTTGTGTCTCTACATAGAGTCTTTGCTTTTTCTGTAATTTTCCTCTTACTAAAAACATAAAATGAAAATTAATCAGATCTTTCTCATATTATGCGGCCAGATACAAAAGGCCACATAACATATAACCGTACTGATAGGAACAATCCACGATAGGTAAATTCACACACACAGAAAATGGAGTGGTAGTCAGGGACAGGGAGAGGCGGGATGGGGATTGACAGCTTAATGGCTAGAGAGTTGATGAAGCTGTTCGACCACTAGATGGTGGTAAGGGTTGCCCCATATTAAAAATGTACTTGATGCCACTGAATGGTAATTTTGAAAATATTAAAAACACTTTATTTTATACAAGGGATATTATTGAAAATAAAAGATGAAAAAATTTGAGGAGATGCAGGACAGAGACAAAAATGAGGAGAAGCACAGCGTCAAGGAAGGGCAAGAACAGATCTGGAGTGGGGACTGGTGAGGGTGTTTGTGGGAGCTCTGGAGCCAGGGCTCCCCTGGGTGCTGGTGTTTCTTCTAATTCTTCTGATGTTTCAGGAACGGTTATGTCAGGTTGCTCTAGCTCTACCTCTGGATCTTGATCTTTCTCCTGCTCTTTCTCTTGCTCTTTCTCCTCATCTTTCTCTTGATCTTTCTGTTGCTCCTGCTCTGGATCTTGCGTCTGATCTACCACTTGCTCTGGATCTTGCTCCTGCTCTACCTCTTGCTCTGGATCTTGCTCCTGCTCTACTTCTTGCTCTGGCTTGGGCTCTGGATCTTGCTCTCGCTCTGCCTCTGGCAGTGGAGGTGGAGCTGGAGCTGGAACTCGAGCCGAACATGGCAGCAGCTCTTGGGACAGTTGTTCAGCCTGGGCAGAAGCTGGAACTGGATAGACAACAATTGAAAATATCAATGTGAGTTTCTATGTCTCATCCAATGACACTGTCTTTCCAGAAGCCCAAGTCCAGAGGCCCAGCCTCAGGAAGTCTCCCCACACTGCAGAACACTGTATGATTGTTCTGAGTACTCAGTGCCCCTGTCCCCAGCCTGCTTCTGGAAACTCTGCTCAGTGTGGCCCAGCCCAGGCCCCTCCCCAAACCCGCACAGGCACCCACCCTCTTCCTCCTCACCCTCAGTCTCCGCCTCACTAGGCTCCAGGTGCTCCAGCTTCTCCAGCTGCGCCAGAAGAAGATCAGCCTTACGCTCCACCTCTGAACCTCGCATACTGATATGTACATAGGCCGAAAGAAACTTCAAAGAATGAAATTCAGGAGGCTCGTGGAAATCGGTGGAATAGAATTCCAGCCAGATCTTTAAGACAGAGGACATGGCACTGTGGGAGACAGGTGGGCAACAGCATCAGAGGCCTGGCCTATCCCTCTATGCTGCCCTCCCAAGGCTCCCCTGAGTGAGCTGCAGTCTAGTACCCTCTGCCCGTGCCTGTCCATAGACCAGCCCATCCAATGTCCACCCCCAGTATGGCAGTTCTGGCGCAAGATGGGCCTGGCAGCCAAGGAGGGGCTGGCAAAAGCCTCCATGGGAGGAGCCTTCAACCACTGATGTGACCACGTTTCCCTTCTTCAGGGAAACCTGACAACCTCCTCTGTCTGTGTCACTGCCCCGTCCCTGCTGGAATGACCTGTCCACCCCAGGAGGGTGCTGTCTGCTCTGGGCATTACTCACTGTCAAACAGGAGGTGTCCAGCAATATCTGATAAATGAGGAAACAGAGGGAGGCGCTGCTCCCCTGGCCTACCCAGGGCCCTTGGAAAAGCCCAAACTTGAGCTCACACGTGAATGTACTGCCCAAGTGTCGGCATGAAAATCTGCATATCCTTTTCCCAGTGACAGCAATCTCTTGGCCCTGACCACACTCTGCACCCTCAGCACCAGCTGAGCATCCCCATGGAGGCTCCAGCCCCGAGTGTGAGCGGGATGCTCTGCACACCTCCTGCTCTGGCTCAGCACGGGCTCTGGGGGTGTGGGCAGGGCTGGGTGGGAGGGCGAGGGGATGGATTCTCTCTGGGCTCACTCTGCTCTCCAGCCTCTCCCACACCCTACGGTGCCTGGGACCACATCCCCAGCCGTCTTGACTCCTTTCCCTGCAGGGAAAGCCTTGAGCCCTCAGCCCTGTAGCAGGAATCATAAGATGTGTGAGAGCCAGAGTTCTGCCAGCCCCCCACCCACACGCCCCCGCAGAATACACGCAGTTGTGTGGAGATGGGAGCCCCTCCTTATGCACCTAAACTCCACTTACCATTTTAGCTGCTCCAGGGATTCCCCATCCCCGTCACAATCAGAAATCATGTTTCCATACCTAGAAGAGGTCAGGAGTGTGTCAAATCCACCACATGGTGGCACTACCTGCTTCTCATGTCTACTGTGACTGTCTCACCTCTGACTAGATTGGAAGCCCAGGAGGGCAGGGAATGCAGTCTCCTCGGTTCATTGGATTATGGTCAGTGCCCAGAAAGGGACTGCACATAGTGTGGCTTCACGTATGATTGTTGAAGGAATGAACCCCAACCAACTCCTCCCAAGATATCTGGGTGCACCTGAAGCCGCACTGCCCGCCTCTGGTCTCCCTGCTTTGAATTCACGCAGAAGCCTACAGATAGAATCTCAAATTTCCTGTAAAAATGTGAAAACAGTGAAGCCCAAGTCAACGAGGTCAGTGAGGGGGTGACAGAGACTTCCTCGTGGGGGTGTCAGGAATCCTGAATGAGGACGACCGCGGCCCCTCCAGCAGACCTTCCACAGGGCTGGACTCAGGAGCAGCACTTTCCATGGGGGACCCACTGGAGCTTGTTCCTGTGACCACCCACTGAACACAGGAGGAAACTGAGGCTCAGAGGGGTGTGGTGACAGTCCTAAGACTCACAGCTGGGAGGCGGCCTAGTGGCACTGTGTGATCCAGGGCCTGAGTGCTCACCTGAGGAAAAGCAGGTGCAGCACATGCCGGGGACTGGCAACGTTCTTGTAGCTTGACAGAAACAGGTGGACATAAGATTGGTCACCACCCAAGACAGCAGGCACCAGGTGCTCCACCCGCTTCTTCAGGGTGCGTGCCGGGAGAGGCCACACCATGTGGGTGGCATCTGAGCTCAATGAAGATGTGTCTTCACTCTAGGACAGGACAGGGGAGAGATACACAGTGACAGTACCGTGAACCCCAAGGAGGGCAGGGGCTGGAGGCCAGTCTTGACCCCAGGGAGGACATGAGAAGACAGCCTGAGGGCCCAGGGTTAATGGACAGGGTGGTGGTTGCCACCCCGGCAGTCCCCGTTCACCCTCCAGCCAGACCTGAGGTGTGAACACACCAGGACCAGCAGGTTTATAAACCCCCCACCCTCTGCCCCTGCCCTGGGAGGGTGTCCCATGTCCCCGTTCCCCACACACTCAGGAGGAGGGGGTGCAGTCACCCAGGGAGGCTCATAGTGCTGGCCTGGCCTTGCCCAACCTCCTCTGGGCCACCTGACATTACCTTTGGGGACCTCCTCCCAGACGGCCACAGGGGTCGAGGGCGAGGGCTGAACCAGCACCGGAAGCATTGGACAAGCCTCTCAGCACAGGGCTTCCTGGGGCTACGGCCCCGGGACCTCGGGATACAGCACAACATCTCACTCTGCCTGTGGCCAAGTGAGCTGGGGAAGGGGCTGTGTATAGAATGTGGGTGCCAGGTTACCGAGTTCCGAGTTCTGTTGGGGTCTGTCGTCAAGGAAGTGAAGTCACTTCCTGATACCTCATTTCCTGAGCCCCTCCTCTGTGTTCAAGACTGCAAATGCCCCTCTGGGTACCTGTCTGCTGACCCTCCTTCCCCATGAACTCTCTCTATTGCCCACACTTCCACCAACACTGCCTGACCACACCCCTGTGCAAGGCCTGGGTGCAGCCAGCGTCACAGCTCGGAGGAGATACACGTAGGTTCATCCCCAGCTCCTGCTTCTTATCACTTTATGTGACCCTGGACAAGCCATTGTCACTCTCATGACCTCCCCAGTCTCCCCTTTTGCACAGTGGGGATCTTTCTAGCATCTTCTTCCTAGGGATGGCATCAGGCATGTGTGAGAAAACATCTCTGAAACCTATGGCCGGTGTCACATGCAGCTAATAAACAAGACTAGAGATAAAATCCACGACGGTGTGGAAGGTAGCATGGAATACGACTAACGACAGGTCTGGTTCCTGTCATATAATCTTGAAAATGTCACTTTTGCTCTTGGTCTGTTTTCCCTGTCTGCACCATGCGACAGTTGGAATTTCATGCATTCACATACTGCTTTCCTCCATAAAACCTCACAATGGCTTCGTGTGTATTTAGGTTTGGACTCAAGTGCCACATCTCTGTCTGTGTGGTTGGCGACTCCTCAGGGGCTCCCAGTGGTCCCCACCATCTGCTGCACACATCCTCACGTAATCCCCTGCCCTGCAGTGTGGACTGGACTTAGTGACTCACTTCTAACCAATACAGCATCAAAAGTGAGAAGGTGTCACTTTCTAAATGTCATTGTAACACGCCTGTCTCTAGAGTCTTGTGCTCTGTCTCCTCTGTTCTCTCTGTTTGTATCCACCATATGCCAAGCATGGTGCCGAGAGCTGGAGAAAGAGCTGATTCAGCTGCACCCTGGCTTGGGAGATGATCCCAGGATAAGAAAGAGGAGAAGACGTGCTATCGAGTGCCTGACATTCTAAGAGAGGAAAGTGATCTAGGAGGCCCTCAGAATATTCTAGATTAGGAAGCTACCTGAAGATGGTAGGAAATGAACACCATTTGCAGAGAAGAACCAGAGCCGTTTGGTCCATTCTATGCCTTTACTCAACCGTATGAAATATAGAATTAGTAGTTTATCAAATTGCGTAAAAAATGTCAACTGTTATTTACATATAAACAAAATTTATAGATTTATTTGGAAGAATTGATATATTTTCCCTACTTATTTTCTCATCTGTGAACATGTACATCTCTTCATTGTCTTCTGTTTGTTCGTTTTTTCAATAACATTTTACACTCAGTGTTTAGAAATCATGATTGTAAAAATGCACCCTAATTATTCATGCAAACCTTATGAATGAAAATTTGGGGTGTTTCCAACCCTTAGTAATAGGTATTGTCATATGAACAATCTTGTCGACACCTCACCTTATAATTTTTCAAGGTTACATATGATATAGATTCCAGACTATTGGGTTACAGTGTAAAATAGTAAATATCCAAGTATAATTTTGCTAAATTTTGCGAGTTTCTGCTCCTTATGGGCTCTACCATTTGCATTCCACCACAATGTATTATAATACCTGTATCCCCACAGTCTCACTAACAAGTTTGTTATCAAAAAATTAAATTTTGCAAATCTAATGGGTGAAGTCTTGTATATTTCAATATATTTTAAATGTATAGTTCTCTATGAGGGATTTTAAGCACCTAATTAAGTATTGATGCCAATTTAAATTTCCTTTTGTGTTCTTAGATTGTTCATATATTTTGTTCATTTTTATTTCATTTTGTTGGTCATTTCCATCTCATTTTTTCACACATCATTGTATTAATGATATTATCCTAGTTTAAGAGGTTTTTAATTTTTTTTGCTTTTTTTTTAATTGAAACATTATTGATCACCCATTTTAAGTATTATAGCTTGTAATTACTTTCTGTCGTGTCCTTTTGACCTAGTTGGCGGCATTAACCTTTTGTTTGTGTTTGCTTTGCTTTTATTAATTGCTGCTATGTCATCCATGTTAACTGCTGCTACATTACTAGCAGCATAATTTCACCAGTGATTTGAAATGCTATCTTTCTTAAATACTAAATTTCTATAAATCTTGGGTATCTCTTTGAATTCTCCATTCTTTTTCATTAGGTTTTATATTTACTTATAAACAAATTCCATATGGTCTTGATAATGAAGAATTTATAAAAAAATATTTTCGATCTCTGGTAGACTTACCCCTCCCTTTTGATTAGTTTCCTCATTTTTTTCTGATGAACGATTAATGTTTCATCAACATTTTATAATCATCTTATTTTGTTCTAGGTGAAGAAACAAATGAGACTATTTTTAATGTGATCATGACACACGTATAAAGTAACTTAGGAGAAAATAAAATCCTTAGGATCATGTGGCTTTCTGGCCAAGAAAATATCTCTGACATTTCTCTATCGTTTGTGTATGTATGTTTTAAGAGTGTTCTAATGCTTAAATCACGTAATTAAACAGGCTTTGTCGAGTTCTTGTTAGCTTTATGCCAAATATTTTAACAATTTTGTGGCTATTGAAAATGGAATCTTGATTTGCGTAATGTAATCTAGATAGTTATTGTTATTACATAAGACATTTATTAATTTTATATGTGAATTTTTCTAAATCGCAACATGTAAATTTTATTTTAGTAAGTCGTCTTGTTTGTAATAGGTTTTTAATTAATTCTTTTTGATTTTCTAAATTCACAATACATTCACATAACACATTTTTCTCTATCTTGAGATATACAAATACGTATGGTCAAATCTTATTTTATCCAGTGTTTTGATATTTATGAGTCTTACATTTTCTCAAAAGTAGTTTTGGCTTCTGTGGAAATTATTATGTGTTTTTCTTTCTTCTAATGCTTAATATTTTTGCAAAATATTGAAGTTAGTAATTCATTTCAGATTTATTTTTGTGAACGGTACCTAGCAAAAGCATAACTGGATTTAATTTCCAAATAAATAATATTTCAATCCCTGTAATGATGAAGTGCTTTCCCCTAAGTAATCTGAATCCTTTCCACATATACCAGAATCTGTTTCAAAATTCAAACTTTTATTCCCCTGAACTATTCGCTTATTCTTTGCCAATCTCATGCACTTTCAAGTATGTTCCTTTGCAATACATTTTATTGGATGGAGCAAATTACCTCTTTGTTTTTATTATTATTGTTCTTCTTATGTCTTGAACATTTTGGGGGCCATTTTTGCACATAATTTTTTTTCATATTAACTTTGAGGTTATTTGACAAGTCCCCTAAACATCACTCTTTGGAATTTTTCAAGTTTAGCTTTATTGAATCTATTGATTAACATAGGGAGAATACATATATAGGTGGCGTAACTTCTTAGCATCACTGCTGCCCGGCACATGGACACACGTGGGCATTTTGGTAGGAGCTGCTGAGTGGCTCCTGCGACAGGGGTATCTATGGACACATCTCCTGGGGCATCTGCTGGGACTTCTTCTTCCTTCATTCTCACAAGAGCTGGTGGTCACCAGACATACAGACCTGCCCATCTGATGGGGCAAATGCTATCTGAATAGTGAGTAAATTTCGGTGCATAATCATTAGGGAGGCCGCGGATGTCTGACATTTACTGGCCATGTGAATTGCTTCCCTGTGGAACTGCAGGAATATGTCCTTTGTCCCTATGGATAAATGAGAACTCTTTGTACAACTAGGATGCATACTACCCTTTCTCTGCCCATGAAGAATTTTCCAGTCTGGGGTTTGTCTTTTCACCTTTTGACATTATTCTGGTTTTTGTTCGGACCAGGAAAAGTCAGCATTTTCCTCAGTGGCTTCTGGCTCTCTGGTCATTCAACAGTAGTTCCTATTTCAAGATTATGGCAATAATAACTATCAGGGCTTTGTGTCTCTACATAGAGTCTTTGATTTTTCTGTAATTTTCCTCTTACTAAAAACATAAAATGAAAATTAATCAGATCTTTCTCATATTATGAGGCCAGATACAAAAGGCCACATAACATATAACCGTACTGATAGGAACAATCCACGATAGGTAAATTCACACACACAGAAAATGGAGTGGTAGTCAGGGACAGGGAGAGGCTGGATGGGGATTGACACCTTAATGGCTAGAGAGTTGATGAAGCTGTTCGACCACTAGATGGTGGTAAGCGTTGCCCCATATTAAAAATGTACTTGATGCCACTGAATGGTAATTTTGAAAATATTAAAAACACTTTATTTTATACAAGGGATATTATTGAAAATAAAAGATGAAAAAATTTGAGGAGATGCAGGACAGAGACAAAAATGAGGAGAAGCACAGCGTCAAGGAAGGGCAAGAACAGATCTGGAGTGGGGACTGGTGAGGGTGTTTGTGGGAGCTCTGGAGCCAGGGCTCCCCTGGGTGCTGGTGTTTCTTCTAATTCTTCTGATGTTTCAGGAACGGTTATGTCAGGTTGCTCTAGCTCTACCTCTGGATCTTGATCTTTCTCCTGCTCTTTCTCTTGCTCTTTCTCCTCATCTTTCTCTTGATCTTTCTGTTGCTCCTGCTCTGGATCTTGCGTCTGATCTACCACTTGCTCTGGATCTTGCTCCTGCTCTACCTCTTGCTCTGGATCTTGCTCCTGCTCTACTTCTTGCTCTGGCTTGGGCTCTGGATCTTGCTCTCGCTCTGCCTCTGGCAGTGGAGGTGGAGCTGGAGCTGGAACTCGAGCCGAACATGGCAGCAGCTCTTGGGACAGTTGTTCAGCCTGGGCAGAAGCTGGAACTGGATAGACAACAATTGAAAATATCAATGTGAGTTTCTATGTCTCATCCAATGACACTGTCTTTCCAGAAGCCCAAGTCCAGAGGCCCAGCCTCAGGAAGTCTCCCCACACTGCAGAACACTGTATGATTGTTCTGAGTACTCAGTGCCCCTGTCCCCAGCCTGCTTCTGGAAACTCTGCTCTGTGTGGCCCAGCCCAGGCCCCTCCCCAAACCCGCACAGGCACCCACCATCTTCCTCCTCACCCTCAGTCTCCGCCTCACTAGGCTCCAGGTGCTCCTGCTTCTCCAGCTGCGCCAGAAGAAGATCAGCCTTACACTCCACCTCTGAACCTCGCATATTGATATGTACATAGGCCGAAAGAAACTTCAAAGAATGAAATTCAGGAGGCTCGTGGAAATCGGTGGAATAGAATTCCAGCCAGATCTTTGAGACAGAGGACATGGCACTGTGGGAGACAGGTGGGCAACAGCATCAGAGGCCTGGCCTATCCCTCTATGCTGCCCTCCCAAGGCTCCCCTGAGTGAGCTGCAGTCTAGTACCCTCTGCCCGTGCCTGTCCATAGACCAGCCCATCCAATGTCCACCCCCAGTATGGCAGTTCTGGCGCAAGATAGGCCTGGTAGCCAAGGAGGGGCTGGCAAAAGCCTCCATGGGAGGAGCCTTCAACCACTGATGTGACCACGTTTCCCTTCTTCAGGGAAACCTGACAACCTCCTCTGTCTGTGTCACTGCCCCATCCCTGCTGGAATGACCTGTCCACCCCAGGAGGGTGCTGTCTGCTCTGGGCATTACTCACTGGCACACAGGAGGTGTCCAGCAATATCTGATAAATGAGGAAACAGAGGGAGGCGCTGCTCCCCTGGCCTACCCAGGGCCCTTGGAAAAG
This sequence comes from Cynocephalus volans, assembly GCF_027409185.1. NCBI lineage: Eukaryota > Metazoa > Chordata > Mammalia > Dermoptera > Cynocephalidae > Cynocephalus > Cynocephalus volans. The sequence goes on along the minus strand of NC_084476.1, from coordinate 48,610,179 downwards.
CCCAAACTTGAGCTCACACGTGAATGTACTGCCCAAGTGTCTGCATGAAAATCTGCATATCCTTTTCCCAGTGACAGCAATCTCTTGGCCCTGACCACACTCTGCACCCTCAGCACCAGCTGAGCATCCCCATGGAGGCTCCAGCCCCGAGTGTGAGCGGGATGCTCTGCACACCTCCTGCTCTGGCTCAGCACGGGCTCTGGGGGTGTGGGCAGGGCTGGGTGGGAGGGCGAGGGGATGGATTCTCTCTGGGCTCACTCTGCTCTCCAGCCTCTCGCACACCCTACGGTGCCTGGGACCACATCCCCAGCCGTCTTGACTCCTTTCCCTGCAGGGAAAGCCTTGAGCCCTCAGCCATGTAGCAGGAATCATAAGATGTGTGAGAGCCAGAGTTCTGCCAGCCCCCCACCCACACGCCCCCGCAGACTACACGCAGTTGTGTGGAGATGGGAGCCCCTCCTTCTGCACCTAAACTCCACTTACCATTTTAGCTGCTCCAGGGATTCCCCATCCCCGTCACAATCAGAAATCATGTTTCCATACCTAGAAGAGGTCAGGAGTGTGTCAAATCTACCACATGGTGGCACTACCTGCTTCTCATGTCTACTGTGACTGTCTCACCTCTGACTAGATTGGAAGCCCAGGAGGGCAGGGAATGCAGTCTCCTCGGTTCATTGGATTATGGTCAGTGCCCAGAAAGGGACTGCACATAGTGTGGCTTCACGTATGATTGTGGAAGGAATGAACCCCAACCAACTCCTCCCAAGATATCTGGGTGCACCTGAAGCCGCACTGCCCGCCTCTGGTCTCCCTGCTTTGAATTCACGCAGAAGCCTACAGATAGAATCTCAAATTTCCTGTAAAAATGTGAAAACAGTGAAGCCCAAGTCAACGAGGTCAGTGAGGGGGTGACAGAGACTTCCTCGTGGGGGTGTCAGGAATCCTGAATGAGGACGACCGCGGCCCCTCCAGCAGACCTTCCACAGGGCTGGACTCAGGAGCAGCACTTTCCATGGGGGACCCACTGGAGCTTGTTCCTGTGACCACCCACTGAACACAGGAGGAAACTGAGGCTCAGAGGGGTGTGGTGACAGTCCTAAGACTCACAGCTGGGAGGCGGCCTAGTGGCACTGTGTGATCCAGGGCCTGAGTGCTCACCTGAGGAAAAGCAGGTGCAGCACATGCCGGGGACTGGCAACGTTCTTGTAGCTTGACAGAAACAGGTGGACATAAGATTGGTCACCACCCAAGACAGCAGGCACCAGGTGCTCCACCCGCTTCTTCAGGGTGCGTGCCGGGAGAGGCCACACCATGTGGGTGGCATCTGAGCTCAATGAAGATGTGTCTTCACTCTAGGACAGGACAGGGGAGAGATACACAGTGACAGTACCGTGAACCCCAAGGAGGGCAGGGGCTGGAGGCCAGTCTTGACCCCAGGGAGGACATGAGAAGACAGCCTGAGGGCCCAGGGTTAATGGACAGGGTGGTGGTTGCCACCCCGGCAGTCCCCGTTCACCCTCCAGCCAGACCTGAGGTGTGAACACACCAGGACCAGCAGGTTTATAAACCCCCCACCCTCTGCCCCTGCCCTGGGAGGGTGTCCCATGTCCCCGTTCCCCACACACTCAGGAGGAGGGGGTGCAGTCACCCAGGGAGGCTCATAGTGCTGGCCTGGCCTTGCCCAACCTCCTCTGGGCCACCTGACATTACCTTTGGGGACCTCCTCCCAGACGGCCACAGGGGTCGAGGGCGAGGGCTGAACCAGCACCGGAAGCATTGGACAAGCCTCTCAGCACAGGGCTTCCTGGGGCTACGGCCCCGGGACCTCGGGATACAGCACAACATCTCACTCTGCCTGTGGCCAAGTGAGCTGGGGAAGGGGCTGTGTATAGAATGTGGGTGCCAGGTTACCGAGTTCCGAGTTCTGTTGGGGTCTGTCGTCAAGGAAGTGAAGTCACTTCCTGATACCTCATTTCCTGAGCCCCTCCTCTGTGTTCAAGACTGCAAATGCCCCTCTGGGTACCTGTCTGCTGACCCTCCTTCCCCATGAACTCTCTCTATTGCCCACACTTCCACCAACACTGCCTGACCACACCCCTGTGCAAGGCCTGGGTGCAGCCAGCGTCACAGCTCGGAGGAGATACACGTAGGTTCATCCCCAGCTCCTGCTTCTTATCACTTTATGTGACCCTGGACAAGCCATTGTCACTCTCATGACCTCCCCAGTCTCCCCTTTTGCACAGTGGGGATCTTTCTAGCATCTTCTTCCTAGGGATGGCATCAGGCATGTGTGAGAAAACATCTCTGAAACCTATGGCCGGTGTCACATGCAGCTAATAAACAAGACTAGAGATAAAATCCACGACGGTGTGGAAGGTAGCATGGAATACGACTAACGACAGGTCTGGTTCCTGTCATATAATCTTGAAAATGTCACTTTTGCTCTTGGTCTGTTTTCCCTGTCTGCACCATGCGACAGTTGGAATTTCATGCATTCACATACTGCTTTCCTCCATAAAACCTCACAATGGCTTCGTGTGTATTTAGGTTTGGACTCAAGTGCCACATCTCTGTCTGTGTGGTTGGCGACTCCTCAGGGGCTCCCAGTGGTCCCCACCATCTGCTGCACACATCCTCACGTAATCCCCTGCCCTGCAGTGTGGACTGGACTTAGTGACTCACTTCTAACCAATACAGCATCAAAAGTGAGAAGGTGTCACTTTCTAAATGTCATTGTAACACGCCTGTCTCTAGAGTCTTGTGCTCTGTCTCCTCTGTTCTCTCTGTTTGTATCCACCATATGCCAAGCATGGTGCCGAGAGCTGGAGAAAGAGCTGATTCAGCTGCACCCTGGCTTGGGAGATGATCCCAGGATAAGAAAGAGGAGAAGACGTGCTATCGAGTGCCTGACATTCTAAGAGAGGAAAGTGATCTAGGAGGCCCTCAGAATATTCTAGATTAGGAAGCTACCTGAAGATGGTAGGAAATGAACACCATTTGCAGAGAAGAACCAGAGCCGTTTGGTCCATTCTATGCCTTTACTCAACCGTATGAAATATAGAATTAGTAGTTTATCAAATTGCGTAAAAAATGTCAACTGTTATTTACATATAAACAAAATTTATAGATTTATTTGGAAGAATTGATATATTTTCCCTACTTATTTTCTCATCTGTGAACATGTACATCTCTTCATTGTCTTCTGTTTGTTCGTTTTTTCAATAACATTTTACACTCAGTGTTTAGAAATCATGATTGTAAAAATGCACCCTAATTATTCATGCAAACCTTATGAATGAAAATTTGGGGTGTTTCCAACCCTTAGTAATAGGTATTGTCATATGAACAATCTTGTCGACACCTCACCTTATAATTTTTCAAGGTTACATATGATATAGATTCCAGACTATTGGGTTACAGTGTAAAATAGTAAATATCCAAGTATAATTTTGCTAAATTTTGCGAGTTTCTGCTCCTTATGGGCTCTACCATTTGCATTCCACCACAATGTATTATAATACCTGTATCCCCACAGTCTCACTAACAAGTTTGTTATCAAAAAATTAAATTTTGCAAATCTAATGGGTGAAGTCTTGTATATTTCAATATATTTTAAATGTATAGTTCTCTATGAGGGATTTTAAGCACCTAATTAAGTATTGATGCCAATTTAAATTTCCTTTTGTGTTCTTAGATTGTTCATATATTTTGTTCATTTTTATTTCATTTTGTTGGTCATTTCCATCTCATTTTTTCACACATCATTGTATTAATGATATTATCCTAGTTTAAGAGGTTTTTAATTTTTTTTGCTTTTTTTTTAATTGAAACATTATTGATCACCCATTTTAAGTATTATAGCTTGTAATTACTTTCTGTCGTGTCCTTTTGACCTAGTTGGCGGCATTAACCTTTTGTTTGTGTTTGCTTTGCTTTTATTAATTGCTGCTATGTCATCCATGTTAACTGCTGCTACATTACTAGCAGCATAATTTCACCAGTGATTTGAAATGCTATCTTTCTTAAATACTAAATTTCTATAAATCTTGGGTATCTCTTTGAATTCTCCATTCTTTTTCATTAGGTTTTATATTTACTTATAAACAAATTCCATATGGTCTTGATAATGAAGAATTTATAAAAAAATATTTTCGATCTCTGGTAGACTTACCCCTCCCTTTTGATTAGTTTCCTCATTTTTTTCTGATGAACGATTAATGTTTCATCAACATTTTATAATCATCTTATTTTGTTCTAGGTGAAGAAACAAATGAGACTATTTTTAATGTGATCATGACACACGTATAAAGTAACTTAGGAGAAAATAAAATCCTTAGGATCATGTGGCTTTCTGGCCAAGAAAATATCTCTGACATTTCTCTATCGTTTGTGTATGTATGTTTTAAGAGTGTTCTAATGCTTAAATCACGTAATTAAACAGGCTTTGTCGAGTTCTTGTTAGCTTTATGCCAAATATTTTAACAATTTTGTGGCTATTGAAAATGGAATCTTGATTTGCGTAATGTAATCTAGATAGTTATTGTTATTACATAAGACATTTATTAATTTTATATGTGAATTTTTCTAAATCGCAACATGTAAATTTTATTTTAGTAAGTCGTCTTGTTTGTAATAGGTTTTTAATTAATTCTTTTTGATTTTCTAAATTCACAATACATTCACATAACACATTTTTCTCTATCTTGAGATATACAAATACGTATGGTCAAATCTTATTTTATCCAGTGTTTTGATATTTATGAGTCTTACATTTTCTCAAAAGTAGTTTTGGCTTCTGTGGAAATTATTATGTGTTTTTCTTTCTTCTAATGCTTAATATTTTTGCAAAATATTGAAGTTAGTAATTCATTTCAGATTTATTTTTGTGAACGGTACCTAGCAAAAGCATAACTGGATTTAATTTCCAAATAAATAATATTTCAATCCCTGTAATGATGAAGTGCTTTCCCCTAAGTAATCTGAATCCTTTCCACATATACCAGAATCTGTTTCAAAATTCAAACTTTTATTCCCCTGAACTATTCGCTTATTCTTTGCCAATCTCATGCACTTTCAAGTATGTTCCTTTGCAATACATTTTATTGGATGGAGCAAATTACCTCTTTGTTTTTATTATTATTGTTCTTCTTATGTCTTGAACATTTTGGGGGCCATTTTTGCACATAATTTTTTTTCATATTAACTTTGAGGTTATTTGACAAGTCCCCTAAACATCACTCTTTGGAATTTTTCAAGTTTAGCTTTATTGAATCTATTGATTAACATAGGGAGAATACATATATAGGTGGCGTAACTTCTTAGCATCACTGCTGCCCGGCACATGGACACACGTGGGCATTTTGGTAGGAGCTGCTGAGTGGCTCCTGCGACAGGGGTATCTATGGACACATCTCCTGGGGCATCTGCTGGGACTTCTTCTTCCTTCATTCTCACAAGAGCTGGTGGTCACCAGACATACAGACCTGCCCATCTGATGGGGCAAATGCTATCTGAATAGTGAGTAAATTTCGGTGCATAATCATTAGGGAGGCCGCGGATGTCTGACATTTACTGGCCATGTGAATTGCTTCCCTGTGGAACTGCAGGAATATGTCCTTTGTCCCTATGGATAAATGAGAACTCTTTGTACAACTAGGATGCATACTACCCTTTCTCTGCCCATGAAGAATTTTCCAGTCTGGGGTTTGTCTTTTCACCTTTTGACATTATTCTGGTTTTTGTTCGGACCAGGAAAAGTCAGCATTTTCCTCAGTGGCTTCTGGCTCTCTGGTCATTCAACAGTAGTTCCTATTTCAAGATTATGGCAATAATAACTATCAGGGCTTTGTGTCTCTACATAGAGTCTTTGATTTTTCTGTAATTTTCCTCTTACTAAAAACATAAAATGAAAATTAATCAGATCTTTCTCATATTATGAGGCCAGATACAAAAGGCCACATAACATATAACCGTACTGATAGGAACAATCCACGATAGGTAAATTCACACACACAGAAAATGGAGTGGTAGTCAGGGACAGGGAGAGGCTGGATGGGGATTGACACCTTAATGGCTAGAGAGTTGATGAAGCTGTTCGACCACTAGATGGTGGTAAGCGTTGCCCCATATTAAAAATGTACTTGATGCCACTGAATGGTAATTTTGAAAATATTAAAAACACTTTATTTTATACAAGGGATATTATTGAAAATAAAAGATGAAAAAATTTGAGGAGATGCAGGACAGAGACAAAAATGAGGAGAAGCACAGCGTCAAGGAAGGGCAAGAACAGATCTGGAGTGGGGACTGGTGAGGGTGTTTGTGGGAGCTCTGGAGCCAGGGCTCCCCTGGGTGCTGGTGTTTCTTCTAATTCTTCTGATGTTTCAGGAACGGTTATGTCAGGTTGCTCTAGCTCTACCTCTGGATCTTGATCTTTCTCCTGCTCTTTCTCTTGCTCTTTCTCCTCATCTTTCTCTTGATCTTTCTGTTGCTCCTGCTCTGGATCTTGCGTCTGATCTACCACTTGCTCTGGATCTTGCTCCTGCTCTACCTCTTGCTCTGGATCTTGCTCCTGCTCTACTTCTTGCTCTGGCTTGGGCTCTGGATCTTGCTCTCGCTCTGCCTCTGGCAGTGGAGGTGGAGCTGGAGCTGGAACTCGAGCCGAACATGGCAGCAGCTCTTGGGACAGTTGTTCAGCCTGGGCAGAAGCTGGAACTGGATAGACAACAATTGAAAATATCAATGTGAGTTTCTATGTCTCATCCAATGACACTGTCTTTCCAGAAGCCCAAGTCCAGAGGCCCAGCCTCAGGAAGTCTCCCCACACTGCAGAACACTGTATGATTGTTCTGAGTACTCAGTGCCCCTGTCCCCAGCCTGCTTCTGGAAACTCTGCTCTGTGTGGCCCAGCCCAGGCCCCTCCCCAAACCCGCACAGGCACCCACCATCTTCCTCCTCACCCTCAGTCTCCGCCTCACTAGGCTCCAGGTGCTCCTGCTTCTCCAGCTGCGCCAGAAGAAGATCAGCCTTACACTCCACCTCTGAACCTCGCATATTGATATGTACATAGGCCGAAAGAAACTTCAAAGAATGAAATTCAGGAGGCTCGTGGAAATCGGTGGAATAGAATTCCAGCCAGATCTTTGAGACAGAGGACATGGCACTGTGGGAGACAGGTGGGCAACAGCATCAGAGGCCTGGCCTATCCCTCTATGCTGCCCTCCCAAGGCTCCCCTGAGTGAGCTGCAGTCTAGTACCCTCTGCCCGTGCCTGTCCATAGACCAGCCCATCCAATGTCCACCCCCAGTATGGCAGTTCTGGCGCAAGATAGGCCTGGTAGCCAAGGAGGGGCTGGCAAAAGCCTCCATGGGAGGAGCCTTCAACCACTGATGTGACCACGTTTCCCTTCTTCAGGGAAACCTGACAACCTCCTCTGTCTGTGTCACTGCCCCATCCCTGCTGGAATGACCTGTCCACCCCAGGAGGGTGCTGTCTGCTCTGGGCATTACTCACTGGCACACAGGAGGTGTCCAGCAATATCTGATAAATGAGGAAACAGAGGGAGGCGCTGCTCCCCTGGCCTACCCAGGGCCCTTGGAAAAGCCCAAACTTGAGCTCACACGTGAATGTACTGCCCAAGTGTCTGCATGAAAATCTGCATATCCTTTTCCCAGTGACAGCAATCTCTTGGCCCTGACCACACTCTGCACCCTCAGCACCAGCTGAGCATCCCCATGGAGGCTCCAGCCCCGAGTGTGAGCGGGATGCTCTGCACACCTCCTGCTCTGGCTCAGCACGGGCTCTGGGGGTGTGGGCAGGGCTGGGTGGGAGGGCGAGGGGATGGATTCTCTCTGGGCTCACTCTGCTCTCCAGCCTCTCGCACACCCTACGGTGCCTGGGACCACATCCCCAGCCGTCTTGACTCCTTTCCCTGCAGGGAAAGCCTTGAGCCCTCAGCCATGTAGCAGGAATCATAAGATGTGTGAGAGCCAGAGTTCTGCCAGCCCCCCACCCACACGCCCCCGCAGACTACACGCAGTTGTGTGGAGATGGGAGCCCCTCCTTCTGCACCTAAACTCCACTTACCATTTTAGCTGCTCCAGGGATTCCCCATCCCCGTCACAATCAGAAATCATGTTTCCATACCTAGAAGAGGTCAGGAGTGTGTCAAATCTACCACATGGTGGCACTACCTGCTTCTCATGTCTACTGTGACTGTCTCACCTCTGACTAGATTGGAAGCCCAGGAGGGCAGGGAATGCAGTCTCCTCGGTTCATTGGATTATGGTCAGTGCCCAGAAAGGGACTGCACATAGTGTGGCTTCACGTATGATTGTGGAAGGAATGAACCCCAACCAACTCCTCCCAAGATATCTGGGTGCACCTGAAGCCGCACTGCCCGCCTCTGGTCTCCCTGCTTTGAATTCACGCAGAAGCCTACAGATAGAATCTCAAATTTCCTGTAAAAATGTGAAAACAGTGAAGCCCAAGTCAACGAGGTCAGTGAGGGGGTGACAGAGACTTCCTCGTGGGGGTGTCAGGAATCCTGAATGAGGACGACCGCGGCCCCTCCAGCAGACCTTCCACAGGGCTGGACTCAGGAGCAGCACTTTCCATGGGGGACCCACTGGAGCTTGTTCCTGTGACCACCCACTGAACACAGGAGGAAACTGAGGCTCAGAGGGGTGTGGTGACAGTCCTAAGACTCACAGCTGGGAGGCGGCCTAGTGGCACTGTGTGATCCAGGGCCTGAGTGCTCACCTGAGGAAAAGCAGGTGCAGCACATGCCGGGGACTGGCAAAGTTCTTGTAGCTTGACAGAAACAGGTGGACATAAGATTGGTCACCACCCAAGACAGCAGGCACCAGGTGCTCCACCCGCTTCTTCAGGGTGCGTGCCGGGAGAGGCCACACCATGTGGGTGGCATCTGAGCTCAATGAAGATGTGTCTTCACTCTAGGACAGGACAGGGGAGAGATACACAGTGACAGTACCGTGAACCCCAAGGAGGGCAGGGGCTGGAGGCCAGTCTTGACCCCAGGGAGGACATGAGAAGACAGCCTGAGGGCCCAGGGTTAATGGACAGGGTGGTGGTTGCCACCCCGGCAGTCCCCGTTCACCCTCCAGCCAGACCTGAGGTGTGAACACACCAGGACCAGCAGGTTTATAAACCCCCCACCCTCTGCCCCTGCCCTGGGAGGGTGTCCCATGTCCCCGTTCCCCACACACTCAGGAGGAGGGGGTGCAGTCACCCAGGGAGGCTCATAGTGCTGGCCTGGCCTTGCCCAACCTCCTCTGGGCCACCTGACATTACCTTTGGGGACCTCCTCCCAGACGGCCACAGGGGTCGAGGGCGAGGACTGAACCAGCGCCGGAAGCATTGGACAAGCCTCTCAGCACAGGGCTTCCTGGGGCTACGGCCCCGGGACCTCGGGATACAGCACAACATCTCACTCTGCCTGTGGCCAAGTGAGCTGGGGAAGGGGCTGTGTATAGAATGTGGGTGCCAGGTTACCGAGTTCCGAGTTCTGTTGGGGTCTGTCGTCAAGGAAGTGAAGTCACTTCCTGATACCTCATTTCCTGAGCCCCTCCTCTGTGTTCAAGACTGCAAATGCCCCTCTGGGTACCTGTCTGCTGACCCTCCTTCCCCATGAACTCTCTCTATTGCCCACACTTCCACCAACACTGCCTGACCACACCCCTGTGCAAGGCCTGGGTGCAGCCAGCGTCACAGCTCGGAGGAGATACACGTAGGTTCATCCCCAGCTCCTGCTTCTTATCACTTTATGTGACCCTGGACAAGCCATTGTCACTCTCATGACCTCCCCAGTCTCCCCTTTTGCACAGTGGGGATCTTTCTAGCATCTTCTTCCTAGGGATGGCATCAGGCATGTGTGAGAAAACATCTCTGAAACCTATGGCCGGTGTCACGTGCAGCTAATAAACAAGACTAGAGATAAAATCCACGACGGTGTGGAAGGTAGCATGGAATACGACTAACGACAGGCCTGGTTCCTGTCATATAATCTTGAAAATGTCACTTTTGCTCTTGGTCTGTTTTCCCTGTCTGCACCATGCGACAGTTGGAATTTCATGCATTCACATACTGCTTTCCTCCATAAAACCTCACAATGGCTTCGTGTGTATTTAGGTTTGGGCTCAAGTGCCACATCTCTGTCTGTGTGGTTGGCGACTCCTCAGGGGCTCCCAGTGGTCCCCACCATCTGCTGCACACATCCTCACGTAATCCCCTGCCCTGCAGTGTGGACTGGACTTAGTGACTCACTTCTAACCAATACAGGATCAAAAGTGAGAAGGTGTCACTTTCTAAATGTCATTGTAACACGCCTGTCTCTAGAGTCTTGTGCTCTGTCTCCTCTGTTCTCTCTGTTTGTATCCACCATATGCCAAGCATGGTGCCGAGAGCTGGAGAAAGAGCTGATTCAGCTGCACCCTGGCTTGGGAGATGATCCCAGGATAAGAAAGAGGAGAAGACGTGCTATCGAGTGCCTGACATTCTAAGAGAGGAAAGTGATCTAGGAGGCCCTCAGAATATTCTAGATTAGGAAGCTACCTGAAGATGGTAGGAAATGAACACCATTTGCAGAGAAGAACCAGAGCCGTTTGGTCCATTCTATGCCTTTACTCAACCGTATGAAATATAGAATTAGTAGTTTATCAAATTGCGTAAAAAATGTCAACTGTTATTGACATATAAACAAAATTTATAGATTTATTTGGAAGAATTGATATATTTTCCCTACTTATTTTCTCATCTGTGAACATGTACATCTCTTCATTGTCTTCAGTTTGTTCGTTTTTTCAATAACATTTTACACTCAGTGTTTAGAAATCATGATTGTAAAAATGCACCCTAATTATTCATGCAAACCTTATGAATGAAAATTTGGGGTGTTTCCAACCCTTAGTAATAGGTATTGTCATATTAACAATCTTGTCGACACCTCACCTTATAATTTTTCAAGGTTACATATGATATAGATTCCAGACTATTGGGTTACAGTGTAAAATAGTAAATATCCAAGTATAATTTTGCTAAATTTTGCGAGTTTCTGCTCCTTATGGGCTCTACCATTTGCATTCCACCACAATGTATTATAATACCTGTATCCCCACAGTCTCACTAACAAGTTTGTTATCAAAAAATTAAATTTTGCAAATCTAATAGGTGAAGTCTTGTATATTTCAATATATTTTAAATGTATAGTTCTCTATGAGGGATTTTAAGCACCTAATTAAGTATTGATGCCAAATTAAATTTCCTTTTGTGTTCTTAGATTGTTCATATATTTTGTTCATTTTTATTTCATTTTGTTGGTCATTTCCATCTCATTTTTTCACACATCATTGTATTAATGATATTATCCTAGTTTAAGAGGTTTTTAATTTTTTTTGCTTTTTTTTTAATTGAAACATTATTGATCACCCATTTTAAGTATTAGAGCTTGTAATTACTTTCTGTCGTGTCCTTTTGACCTAGTTGGTGGCATTTACCTTTTGTTTGAGTTTGCTTTGCTTTATTAATTGCTGCTATGCCATCCATGTTAACTGCTGCTACATTAGTAGAGGCATAATTTCACCAGTGATTTGAAATGCTATCTTTCTTAAATACTAAATTTCTATAAATCTTGGGTATCTCTTTGAATTCTCCATTCTTTTTCATTAGGTTTTATATTTACTTATAAACAAATTCCATATGTTCTTGATAATGAAGAATTTATAAAAAAATATTTTCGATCTCTGGTAGACTTACCCCTCCCTTTTGATTAGTTTCCTCATTTTTTTCTAATGAACGATTAATGTTTCATCAACATTTTATAATCATCTTATTTTGTTCTAGGTGAAGAAATAAATGAGACTATTTTTAATGTGATCATGACGCTCGTATAAAGTAACTTAGGAGAAAATAAAATCCTTAGGATCATGTGGCTTTCTGGCCAAGAAAATATCTCTGACATTTCTCTATCGTTTGTGTATGTATGTTTTAAGAGTGTTCTAATGCTTAAATCACGTAATTAAACAGGCTTTGTCGAGTTCTTGTTAGCTTTATGCCAAATATTTTAACAATTTTGTGGCTATTGAAAATGGAATCTTGATTTGCGTAATGTAATCTAGATAGTTATTGTTATTACATAAGACATTTATTAATTTTATATGTGAATTTTTCTAAATCGCAACATGTAAATTTTATTTTAGTAAGTCGTCTTGTTTGTAATAGGTTTTTAATGAATTCTTTTTGATTTTCTAAATTCACAATACATTCACATAACACATTTTTCTCTATCTTGAGATATACAAATACGTATGGTCAAATCTTATTTTATCCAGTGTTTTGATATTTATGAGTCTTACATTTTCTCAAAAGTAGTTTTGGCTTCTGTGGAAATTATTATGTGTTTTTCTTTCTTCTAATGCTTAATACTTTTGCAAAATATTGAAGTTAGTAATTCATTTCAGATTTATTTTTGTGAACGGTACCTAGCAAAAGCATAACTGGATTTAATTTCCAAATAAATAATATTTCAATCCCTGTAATGATGAAGTGCTTTCCCCTAAGTAATCTGAATCCTTTCCACATATACCAGAATCTGTTTCAAAATTCAAACTTTTATTCCCCTGAACTATTCGCTTATTCTTTGCCAATCTCATGCACTTTCAAGTATGTTCCTTTGCAATACATTTTATTGGACGGAGCAAATTACCTCTTTGTTTTTATTATTATTGTTCTTCTTATGTCTTGAACATTTTGGGGGCCATTTTTGCACATAATTTTTTTCATATTAACTTTGAGGTTATTTGACAAGTCCCCTAAACATCACTCTTTGGAATTTTTCAAGTTTAGCTTTATTGAATCTATTGATTAACATAGGGAGAATACATATATAGGTGGCGTAACTTCCTAGCATCACTGCTGCCCGGCACATGGACACACGTGGGCATTTTGGTAGGAGCTGCTGAGTGGCTCCTGCGACAGGGGTATCAATGGACACATCTCCTGGGGCATCTGCTGGGACTTCTTCTTCCTTCATTCTCACAAGAGCTGGTGGTCACCAGACATACAGACCTGCCCATCTGATGGGGCAAATGCTATCTGAATAGTGACTAAATTTCGGTGCATAATCATTAGGGAGGCCGCGGATGTCTGACATTTACTGGCCATGTGAATTGCTTCCCTGTGGAACTGCAGGAATATGTCCTTTGTCCCTATGGATAAATGAGAACTCTTTGTACAACTAGGATGCATACTACCCTTTCTCTGCCCATGAAGAATTTTCCAGTCTGGGGTTTGTCTTTTCACCTTTTGACATTATTCTGGTTTTTGTTCGGACCAGGAAAAGTCAGCATTTTCCTCAGTGGCTTCTGGCTCTCTGGTCATTCAACAGTAGTTCCTATTTCAAGATTATGGCAATAATAACTATCAGGGCTTTGTGTCTCTACATAGAGTCTTTGCTTTTTCTGTAATTTTCCTCTTACTAAAAACATAAAATGAAAATTAATCAGATCTTTCTCATATTATGCGGCCAGATACAAAAGGCCACATAACATATAACCGTACTGATAGGAACAATCCACGATAGGTAAATTCACACACACAGAAAATGGAGTGGTAGTCAGGGACAGGGAGAGGCGGGATGGGGATTGACAGCTTAATGGCTAGAGAGTTGATGAAGCTGTTCGACCACTAGATGGTGGTAAGGGTTGCCCCATATTAAAAATGTACTTGATGCCACTGAATGGTAATTTTGAAAATATTAAAAACACTTTATTTTATACAAGGGATATTATTGAAAATAAAAGATGAAAAAATTTGAGGAGATGCAGGACAGAGACAAAAATGAGGAGAAGCACAGCGTCAAGGAAGGGCAAGAACAGATCTGGAGTGGGGACTGGTGAGGGTGTTTGTGGGAGCTCTGGAGCCAGGGCTCCCCTGGGTGCTGGTGTTTCTTCTAATTCTTCTGATGTTTCAGGAACGGTTATGTCAGGTTGCTCTAGCTCTACCTCTGGATCTTGATCTTTCTCCTGCTCTTTCTCTTGCTCTTTCTCCTGATCTTTCTCTTGATCTTTCTGTTGCTCCTGCTCTGGATCTTGCGTCTGATCTACCACTTGCTCTGGATCTTGCTCCTGCTCTACCTCTTGCTCTGGATCTTGCTCCTGCTCTACTTCTTGCTCTGGCTTGGGCTCTGGATCTTGCTCTCGCTCTGCCTCTGGCAGTGGAGGTGGAGCTGGAGCTGGAACTCGAGCCGAACATGGCAGCAGCTCTTGGGACAGTTGTTCAGCCTGGGCAGAAGCTGGAACTGGATAGACAACAATTGAAAATATCAATGTGAGTTTCTATGTCTCATCCAATGACACTGTCTTTCCAGAAGCCCAAGTCCAGAGGCCCAGCCTCAGGAAGTCTCCCCACACTGCAGAACACTGCATGATTGTTCTGAGTACTCAGTGCCCCTGTCCCCAGCCTGCTTCTGGAAACTCTGCTCTGTGTGGCCCAGCCCAGGCCCCTCCCCAAACCCGCACAGGCACCCACCCTCTTCCTCCTCACCCTCAGTCTCCGCCTCACTAGGCTCCAGGTGCTCCAGCTTCTCCAGCTGCGCCAGAAGAAGATCAGCCTTACGCTCCACCACTGAACCTCGCATACTGATATGTACATAGGCCGAAAGAAACTTCAAAGAATGAAATTCAGGAGGCTCGTGGAAATCGGTGGAATAGAATTCCAGCCAGATCTTTAAGACAGAGGACATGGCACTGTGGGAGACAGGTGGGCAACAGCATCAGAGGCCTGGCCTATCCCTCTATGCTGCCCTCCCAAGGCTCCCCTGAGTGAGCTGCAGTCTAGTACCCTCTGCCCGTGCCTGTCCATAGACCAGCCCATCCAATGTCCACCCCCAGTATGGCAGTTCTGGCGCAAGATGGGCCTGGCAGCCAAGGAGGGGCTGGCAAAAGCCTCCATGGGAGGAGCCTTCAACCACTGATGTGACCACGTTTCCCTTCTTCAGGGAAACCTGACAACCTCCTCTGTCTGTGTCACTGCCCCATCCCTGCTGGAATGACCTGTCCACCCCAGGAGGGTGCTGTCTGCTCTGGGCATTACTCACTGGCACACAGGAGGTGTCCAGCAATATCTGATAAATGAGGAAACAGAGGGAGGCGCTGCTCCCCTGGCCTACCCAGGGCCCTTGGAAAAGCCCAAACTTGAGCTCACACGTGAATGTACTGCCCAAGTGTCGGCATGAAAATCTGCATATCCTTTTCCCAGTGACAGCAATCTCTTGGCCCTGACCACACTCTGCACCCTCAGCACCAGCTGAGCATCCCCATGGAGGCTCCAGCCCCGAGTGTGAGCGGGATGCTCTGCACACCTCCTGCTCTGGCTCCGCACGGGCTCTGGGGGTGTGGGCAGGGCTGGGTGGGAGGGCGAGGGGATGGATTCTCTCTGGGCTCACTCTGCTCTCCAGCCTCTCGCACACCCTACGGTGCCTGGGACCACATCCCCAGCCGTCTTGACTCCTTTCCCTGCAGGGAAAGCCTTGAGCCCTCAGCCCTGTAGCAGGAATCATAAGATGTGTGAGAGCCAGAGTTCTGCCAGCCCCCCACCCACACGCCCCCGCAGACTACACGCAGTTGTGTGGAGATGGGAGCCCCTCCTTCTGCACCTAAACTCCACTTACCATTTTAGCTGCTCCAGGGATTCCCCATCCCCGTCACAATCAGAAATCATGTTTCCATACCTAGAAGAGGTCAGGAGTGTGTCAAATCTACCACATGGTGGCACTACCTGCTTCTCATGTCTACTGTGACTGTCTCACCTCTGACTAGATTGGAAGCCCAGGAGGGCAGGGAATGCAGTCTCCTCGGTTCATTGGATTATGGTCAGTGCCCCGAAAGGGACTGCACATAGTGTGGCTTCACGTATGATTGTTGAAGGAATGAACCCCAACCAACTCCTCCCAAGATATCTGGGTGCACCTGAAGCCGCACTGCCCGCCTCTGGTCTCCCTGCTTTGAATTCACGCAGAAGCCTACAGATAGAATCTCAAATTTCCTGTAAAAATGTGAAAACAGTGAAGCCCAAGTCAACGAGGTCAGTGAGGGGGTGACAGAGACTTCCTCGTGGGGGTGTCAGGAATCCTGAATGAGGACGACCGTGGCCCCTCCAGCAGACCTTCCACAGGGCTGGACTCAGGAGCAGCACTTTCCATGGGGGACCCACTGGAGCTTGTTCCTGTGACCACCCACTGAACACAGGAGGAAACTGAGGCTCAGAGGGGTGTGGTGACAGTCCTAAGACTCACAGCTGGGAGGCGGCCTAGTGGCACTGTGTGATCCAGGGCCTGAGTGCTCACCTGAGGAAAAGCAGGTGCAGCACATGCCGGGGACTGGCAAAGTTCTTGTAGCTTGACAGAAACAGGTGGACATAAGATTGGTCACCACCCAAGACAGCATTCACCAGGTGCTCCACCCGCTTCTTCAGGGTGCGTGCCGGGAGAGGCCACACCATGTGGGTGGCATCTGAGCTCAATGAAGATGTGTCTTCACTCTAGGACAGGACAGGGGAGAGATACACAGTGACAGTACCGTGAACCCCAAGGAGGGCAGGGGCTGGAGGCCAGTCTTGACCCCAGGGAGGACATGAGAAGACAGCCTGAGGGCCCAGGGTTAATGGACAGGGTAGTGGTTGCCACCCCGGCAGTCCCCGTTCACCCTCCAGCCAGACCTGAGGTGTGAACACACCAGGACCAGCAGGTTTATAAACCCCCCACCCTCTGCCCCTGCCCTGGGAGGGTGTCCCATGTCCCCGTTCCCCACACACTCAGGAGGAGGGGGTGCAGTCACCCAGGGAGGCTCATAGTGCTGGCCTGGCCTTGCCCAACCTCCTCTGGGCCACCTGACATTACCTTTGGGGACCTCCTCCCAGACGGCCACAGGGGTCGAGGGCGAGGACTGAACCAGCGCCGGAAGCATTGGACAAGCCTCTCAGCACAGGGCTTCCTGGGGCTACGGCCCCGGGACCTCGGGATACAGCACAACATCTCACTCTGCCTGTGGCCAAGTGAGCTGGGGAAGGGGCTGTGTATAGAATGTGGGTGCCAGGTTACCGAGTTCCGAGTTCTGTTGGGGTCTGTCGTCAAGGAAGTGAAGTCACTTCCTGATACCTCATTTCCTGAGCCCCTCCTCTGTGTTCAAGACTGCAAATGCCCCTCTGGGTACCTGTCTGCTGACCCTCCTTCCCCATGAACTCTCTCTATTGCCCACACTTCCACCAACACTGCCTGACCACACCCCTGTGCAAGGCCTGGGTGCAGCCAGCGTCACAGCTCGGAGGAGATACACGTAGGTTCATCCCCAGCTCCTGCTTCTTATCACTTTATGTGACCCTGGACAAGCCATTGTCACTCTCATGACCTCCCCAGTCTCCCCTTTTGCACAGTGGGGATCTTTCTAGCATCTTCTTCCTAGGGATGGCATCAGGCATGTGTGAGAAAACATCTCTGAAACCTATGGCCGGTGTCACGTGCAGCTAATAAACAAGACTAGAGATAAAATCCACGACGGTGTGGAAGGTAGCATGGAATACGACTAACGACAGGCCTGGTTCCTGTCATATAATCTTGAAAATGTCACTTTTGCTCTTGGTCTGTTTTCCCTGTCTGCACCATGCGACAGTTGGAATTTCATGCATTCACATACTGCTTTCCTCCATAAAACCTCACAATGGCTTCGTGTGTATTTAGGTTTGGGCTCAAGTGCCACATCTCTGTCTGTGTGGTTGGCGACTCCTCAGGGGCTCCCAGTGGTCCCCACCATCTGCTGCACACATCCTCACGTAATCCCCTGCCCTGCAGTGTGGACTGGACTTAGTGACTCACTTCTAACCAATACAGGATCAAAAGTGAGAAGGTGTCACTTTCTAAATGTCATTGTAACACGCCTGTCTCTAGAGTCTTGTGCTCTGTCTCCTCTGTTCTCTCTGTTTGTATCCACCATATGCCAAGCATGGTGCCGAGAGCTGGAGAAAGAGCTGATTCAGCTGCACCCTGGCTTGGGAGATGATCCCAGGATAAGAAAGAGGAGAAGACGTGCTATCGAGTGCCTGACATTCTAAGAGAGGAAAGTGATCTAGGAGGCCCTCAGAATATTCTAGATTAGGAAGCTACCTGAAGATGGTAGGAAATGAACACCATTTGCAGAGAAGAACCAGAGCCGTTTGGTCCATTCTATGCCTTTACTCAACCGTATGAAATATAGAATTAGTAGTTTATCAAATTGCGTAAAAAATGTCAACTGTTATTGACATATAAACAAAATTTATAGATTTATTTGGAAGAATTGATATATTTTCCCTACTTATTTTCTCATCTGTGAACATGTACATCTCTTCATTGTCTTCAGTTTGTTCGTTTTTTCAATAACATTTTACACTCAGTGTTTAGAAATCATGATTGTAAAAATGCACCCTAATTATTCATGCAAACCTTATGAATGAAAATTTGGGGTGTTTCCAACCCTTAGTAATAGGTATTGTCATATTAACAATCTTGTCGACACCTCACCTTATAATTTTTCAAGGTTACATATGATATAGATTCCAGACTATTGGGTTACAGTGTAAAATAGTAAATATCCAAGTATAATTTTGCTAAATTTTGCGAGTTTCTGCTCCTTATGGGCTCTACCATTTGCATTCCACCACAATGTATTATAATACCTGTATCCCCACAGTCTCACTAACAAGTTTGTTATCAAAAAATTAAATTTTGCAAATCTAATAGGTGAAGTCTTGTATATTTCAATATATTTTAAATGTATAGTTCTCTATGAGGGATTTTAAGCACCTAATTAAGTATTGATGCCAATTTAAATTTCCTTTTGTGTTCTTAGATTGTTCATATATTTTGTTCATTTTTATTTCATTTTGTTGGTCATTTCCATCTCATTTTTTCACACATCATTGTATTAATGATATTATCCTAGTTTAAGAGGTTTTTAATTTTTTTTGCTTTTTTTTTAATTGAAACATTATTGATCACCCATTTTAAGTATTAGAGCTTGTAATTACTTTCTGTCGTGTCCTTTTGACCTAGTTGGTGGCATTTACCTTTTGTTTGAGTTTGCTTTGCTTTATTAATTGCTGCTATGCCATCCATGTTAACTGCTGCTACATTAGTAGAGGCATAATTTCACCAGTGATTTGAAATGCTATCTTTCTTAAATACTAAATTTCTATAAATCTTGGGTATCTCTTTGAATTCTCCATTCTTTTTCATTAGGTTTTATATTTACTTATAAACAAATTCCATATGGTCTTGATAATGAAGAATTTATAAAAAAATATTTTCGATCTCTGGTAGACTTACCCCTCCCTTTTGATTTGTTTCCTCATTTTTTTCTGATGAACGATTAATGTTTCATCAACATTTTATAATCATCTTATTTTGTTCTAGGTGAAGAAACAAATGAGACTATTTTTAATGTGATCATGACGCTCGTATAAAGTAACTTAGGAGAAAATAAAATCCTTAGGATCATGTGGCTTTCTGGCCAAGAAAATATCTCTGACATTTCTCTATCGTTTGTGTATGTATGTTTTAAGAGTGTTCTAATGCTTAAATCACGTAATTAAACAGGCTTTGTCGAGTTCTTGTTAGCTTTATGCCAAATATTTTAACAATTTTGTGGCTATTGAAAATGGAATCTTGATTTGCGTAATGTAATCTAGATAGTTATTGTTATTACATAAGACATTTATTAATTTTATATGTGAATTTTTCTAAATCGCAACATGTAAATTTTATTTTAGTAAGTCGTCTTGTTTGTAATAGGTTTTTAATGAATTCTTTTTGATTTTCTAAATTCACAATACATTCACATAACACATTTTTCTCTATCTTGAGATATACAAATACGTATGGTCAAATCTTATTTTATCCAGTGTTTTGATATTTATGAGTCTTACATTTTCTCAAAAGTAGTTTTGGCTTCTGTGGAAATTATTATGTGTTTTTCTTTCTTCTAATGCTTAATACTTTTGCAAAATATTGAAGTTAGTAATTCATTTCAGATTTATTTTTGTGAACGGTACCTAGCAAAAGCATAACTGGATTTAATTTCCAAATAAATAATATTTCAATCCCTGTAATGATGAAGTGCTTTCCCCTAAGTAATCTGAATCCTTTCCACATATACTAGAATCTGTTTCAAAATTCAAACTTTTATTCCCCTGAACTATTCGCTTATTCTTTGCCAATCTCATGCACTTTCAAGTATGTTCCTTTGCAATACATTTTATTGGACGGAGCAAATTACCTCTTTGTTTTTATTATTATTGTTCTTCTTATGTCTTGAACATTTTGGGGGCCATTTTTGCACATAATTTTTTTCATATTAACTTTGAGGTTATTTGACAAGTCCCCTAAACATCACTCTTTGGAATTTTTCAAGTTTAGCTTTATTGAATCTATTGATTAACATAGGGAGAATACATATATAGGTGGCGTAACTTCCTAGCATCACTGCTGCCCGGCACATGGACACACGTGGGCATTTTGGTAGGAGCTGCTGAGTGGCTCCTGCGACAGGGGTATCAATGGACACATCTCCTGGGGCATCTGCTGGGACTTCTTCTTCCTTCATTCTCACAAGAGCTGGTGGTCACCAGACATACAGACCTGCCCATCTGATGGGGCAAATGCTATCTGAATAGTGAGTAAATTTCGGTGCATAATCATTAGGGAGGCCGCGGATGTCTGACATTTACTGGCCATGTGAATTGCTTCCCTGTGGAACTGCAGGAATATGTCCTTTGTCCCTATGGATAAATGAGAACTCTTTGTACAACTAGGATGCATACTACCCTTTCTCTGCCCATGAAGAATTTTCCAGTCTGGGGTTTGTCTTTTCACCTTTTGACATTATTCTGGTTTTTGTTCGGACCAGGAAAAGTCAGCATTTTCCTCAGTGGCTTCTGGCTCTCTGGTCATTCAACAGTAGTTCCTATTTCAAGATTATGGCAATAATAACTATCAGGGCTTTGTGTCTCTACATAGAGTCTTTGATTTTCCTGTAATTTTCCTCTTACTAAAAACATAAAATGAAAATTAATCAGATCTTTCTCATATTATGCGGCCAGATACAAAAGGCCACATAACATATAACCGTACTGATAGGAACAATCCACGATAGGTAAATTCACACACACAGAAAATGGAGTGGTAGTCAGGGACAGGGAGAGGCGGGATGGGGATTGACAGCTTAATGGCTAGAGAGTTGATGAAGCTGTTCGACCACTAGATGGTGGTAAGGGTTGCCCCATATTAAAAATGTACTTGATGCCACTGAATGGTAATTTTGAAAATATTAAAAACACTTTATTTTATACAAGGGATATTATTGAAAATAAAAGATGAAAAAATTTGAGGAGATGCAGGACAGAGACAAAAATGAGGAGAAGCACAGCGTCAAGGAAGGGCAAGAACAGATCTGGAGTGGGGACTGGTGAGGGTGTTTGTGGGAGCTCTGGAGCCAGGGCTCCCCTGGGTGCTGGTGTTTCTTCTAATTCTTCTGATGTTTCAGGAACGGTTATGTCAGGTTGCTCTAGCTCTACCTCTGGATCTTGATCTTTCTCCTGCTCTTTCTCTTGCTCTTTCTCCTGATCTTTCTCTTGATCTTTCTGTTGCTCCTGCTCTGGATCTTGCGTCTGATCTACCACTTGCTCTGGATCTTGCTCCTGCTCTACCTCTTGCTCTGGATCTTGCTCCTGCTCTACTTCTTGCTCTGGCTTGGGCTCTGGATCTTGCTCTCGCTCTGCCTCTGGCAGTGGAGGTGGAGCTGGAGCTGGAACTCGAGCCGAACATGGCAGCAGCTCTTGGGACAGTTGTTCAGCCTGGGCAGAAGCTGGAACTGGATAGACAACAATTGAAAATATCAATGTGAGTTTCTATGTCTCATCCAATGACACTGTCTTTCCAGAAGCCCAAGTCCAGAGGCCCAGCCTCAGGAAGTCTCCCCACACTGCAGAACACTGCATGATTGTTCTGAGTACTCAGTGCCCCTGTCCCCAGCCTGCTTCTGGAAACTCTGCTCTGTGTGGCCCAGCCCAGGCCCCTCCCCAAACCCGCACAGGCACCCACCCTCTTCCTCCTCACCCTCAGTCTCCGCCTCACTAGGCTCCAGGTGCTCCAGCTTCTCCAGCTGCGCCAGAAGAAGATCAGCCTTACGCTCCACCTCTGAACCTCGCATACTGATATGTACATAGGCCGAAAGAAACTTCAAAGAATGAAATTCAGGAGGCTCGTGGAAATCGGTGGAATAGAATTCCAGCCAGATCTTTAAGACAGAGGACATGGCACTGTGGGAGACAGGTGGGCAACAGCATCAGAGGCCTGGCCTATCCCTCTATGCTGCCCTCCCAAGGCTCCCCTGAGTGAGCTGCAGTCTAGTACCCTCTGCCCGTGCCTGTCCATAGACCAGCCCATCCAATGTCCACCCCCAGTATGGCAGTTCTGGCGCAAGATGGGCCTGGCAGCCAAGGAGGGGCTGGCAAAAGCCTCCATGGGAGGAGCCTTCAACCACTGATGTGACCACGTTTCCCTTCTTCAGGGAAACCTGACAACCTCCTCTGTCTGTGTCACTGCCCCATCCCTGCTGGAATGACCTGTCCACCCCAGGAGGGTGCTGTCTGCTCTGGGCATTACTCACTGGCACACAGGAGGTGTCCAGCAATATCTGATAAATGAGGAAACAGAGGGAGGCGCTGCTCCCCTGGCCTACCCAGGGCCCTTGGAAAAGCCCAAACTTGAGCTCACACGTGAATGTACTGCCCAAGTGTCGGCATGAAAATCTGCATATCCTTTTCCCAGTGACAGCAATCTCTTGGCCCTGACCACACTCTGCACCCTCAGCACCAGCTGAGCATCCCCATGGAGGCTCCAGCCCCGAGTGTGAGCGGGATGCTCTGCACACCTCCTGCTCTGGCTCCGCACGGGCTCTGGGGGTGTGGGCAGGGCTGGGTGGGAGGGCGAGGGGATGGATTCTCTCTGGGCTCACTCTGCTCTCCAGCCTCTCGCACACCCTACGGTGCCTGGGACCACATCCCCAGCCGTCTTGACTCCTTTCCCTGCAGGGAAAGCCTTGAGCCCTCAGCCCTGTAGCAGGAATCATAAGATGTGTGAGAGCCAGAGTTCTGCCAGCCCCCCACCCACACGCCCCCGCAGACTACACGCAGTTGTGTGGAGATGGGAGCCCCTCCTTCTGCACCTAAACTCCACTTACCATTTTAGCTGCTCCAGGGATTCCCCATCCCCGTCACAATCAGAAATCATGTTTCCATACCTAGAAGAGGTCAGGAGTGTGTCAAATCTACCACATGGTGGCACTACCTGCTTCTCATGTCTACTGTGACTGTCTCACCTCTGACTAGATTGGAAGCCCAGGAGGGCAGGGAATGCAGTCTCCTCGGTTCATTGGATTATGGTCAGTGCCCCGAAAGGGACTGCACATAGTGTGGCTTCACGTATGATTGTTGAAGGAATGAACCCCAACCAACTCCTCCCAAGATATCTGGGTGCACCTGAAGCCGCACTGCCCGCCTCTGGTCTCCCTGCTTTGAATTCACGCAGAAGCCTACAGATAGAATCTCAAATTTCCTGTAAAAATGTGAAAACAGTGAAGCCCAAGTCAACGAGGTCAGTGAGGGGGTGACAGAGACTTCCTCGTGGGGGTGTCAGGAATCCTGAATGAGGACGACCGCGGCCCCTCCAGCAGACCTTCCACAGGGCTGGACTCAGGAGCAGCACTTTCCATGGGGGACCCACTGGAGCTTGTTCCTGTGACCACCCACTGAACACAGGAGGAAACTGAGGCTCAGAGGGGTGTGGTGACAGTCCTAAGACTCACAGCTGGGAGGCGGCCTAGTGGCACTGTGTGATCCAGGGCCTGAGTGCTCACCTGAGGAAAAGCAGGTGCAGCACATGCCGGGGACTGGCAACGTTCTTGTAGCTTGACAGAAACAGGTGGACATAAGATTGGTCAAAACCCAAGACAGCAGGCACCAGGTGCTCCACCCGCTTCTTCAGGGTGCGTGCCGGGAGAGGCCACACCATGTGGGTGGCATCTGAGCTCAATGAAGATGTGTCTTCACTCTAGGACAGGACAGGGGAGAGATACACAGTGACAGTACCGTGAACCCCAAGGAGGGCAGGGGCTGGAGGCCAGTCTTGACCCCAGGGAGGACATGAGAAGACAGCCTGAGGGCCCAGGGTTAATGGACAGGGTGGTGGTTGCCACCCCGGCAGTCCCCGTTCACCCTCCAGCCAGACCTGAGGTGTGAACACACCAGGACCAGCAGGTTTATAAACCCCCCACCCTCTGCCCCAGCCCTGGGAGGGTGTCCCATGTCCCCGTTCCCCACACACTCAGGAGGAGGGGGTGCAGTCACCCAGGGAGGCTCATAGTGCTGGCCTGGCCTTGCCCAACCTCCTCTGGGCCACCTGACATTACCTTTGGGGACCTCCTCCCAGACGGCCACAGGGGTCGAGGGCGAGGGCTGAACCAGCGCCGGAAGCATTGGACAAGCCTCTCAGCACAGGGCTTCCTGGGGCTACGGCCCCGGGACCTCGGGATACAGCACAACATCTCACTCTGCCTGTGGCCAAGTGAGCTGGGGAAGGGGCTGTGTATAGAATGTGGGTGCCAGGTTACCGAGTTCCGAGTTCTGTTGGGGTCTGTCGTCAAGGAAGTGAAGTCACTTCCTGATACCTCATTTCCTGAGCCCCTCCTCTGTGTTCAAGACTGCAAATGCCCCTCTGGGTACCTGTCTGCTGACCCTCCTTCCCCATGAACTCTCTCTATTGCCCACACTTCCACCAACACTGCCTGACCACACCCCTGTGCAAGGCCTGGGTGCAGCCAGCATCACAGCTCGGAGGAGATACACGTAGGTTCATCCCCAGCTCCTGCTTCTTATCACTTTATGTGACCCTGGACAAGCCATTGTCACTCTCATGACCTCCCCAGTCTCCCCTTTTGCACAGTGGGGATCTTTCTAGCATCTTCTTCCTAGGGATGGCATCAGGCATGTGTGAGAAAACATCTCTGAAACCTATGGCCGGTGTCACATGCAGCTAATAAACAAGACTAGAGATAAAATCCACGACGGTGTGGAAGGTAGCATGGAATACGACTAACGACAGGCCTGGTTCCTGTCATATAATCTTGAAAATGTCACTTTTGCTCTTGGTCTGTTTTCCCTGTCTGCACCATGCGACAGTTGGAATTTCATGCATTCACATACTGCTTTCCTCCATAAAACCTCACAATGGCTTCGTGTGTATTTAGGTTTGGGCTCAAGTGCCACATCTCTGTCTGTGTGGTTGGCGACTCCTCAGGGGCTCCCAGTGGTCCCCACCATCTGCTGCACACATCCTCACGTAATCCCCTGCCCTGCAGTGTGGACTGGACTTAGTGACTCACTTCTAACCAATACAGGATCAAAAGTGAGAAG
Organism: Cynocephalus volans; assembly: GCF_027409185.1. Lineage (NCBI taxonomy): Eukaryota > Metazoa > Chordata > Mammalia > Dermoptera > Cynocephalidae > Cynocephalus > Cynocephalus volans. Next base: position 48,584,664 of record NC_084476.1, on the reverse strand, counting down.
GTGTCACTTTCTAAATGTCATTGTAACACGCCTGTCTCTAGAGTCTTGTGCTCTGTCTCCTCTGTTCTCTCTGTTTGTATCCACCATATGCCAAGCATGGTGCCGAGAGCTGGAGAAAGAGCTGATTCAGCTGCACCCTGGCTTGGGAGATGATCCCAGGATAAGAAAGAGGAGAAGACGTGCTATCGAGTGCCTGACATTCTAAGAGAGGAAAGTGATCTAGGAGGCCCTCAGAATATTCTAGATTAGGAAGCTACCTGAAGATGGTAGGAAATGAACACCATTTGCAGAGAAGAACCAGAGCCGTTTGGTCCATTCTATGCCTTTACTCAACCGTATGAAATATAGAATTAGTAGTTTATCAAATTGCGTAAAAAATGTCAACTGTTATTGACATATAAACAAAATTTATAGATTTATTTGGAAGAATTGATATATTTTCCCTACTTATTTTCTCATCTGTGAACATGTACATCTCTTCATTGTCTTCAGTTTGTTCGTTTTTTCAATAACATTTTACACTCAGTGTTTAGAAATCATGATTGTAAAAATGCACCCTAATTATTCATGCAAACCTTATGAATGAAAATTTGGGGTGTTTCCAACCCTTAGTAATAGGTATTGTCATATTAACAATCTTGTCGACACCTCACCTTATAATTTTTCAAGGTTACATATGATATAGATTCCAGACTATTGGGTTACAGTGTAAAATAGTAAATATCCAAGTATAATTTTGCTAAATTTTGCGAGTTTCTGCTCCTTATGGGCTCTACCATTTGCATTCCACCACAATGTATTATAATACCTGTATCCCCACAGTCACACTAACAAGTTTGTTATCAAAAAATTAAATTTTGCAAATCTAATAGGTGAAGTCTTGTATATTTCAATATATTTTAAATGTATAGTTCTCTATGAGGGATTTTAAGCACCTAATTAAGTATTGATGCCAATTTAAATTTCCTTTTGTGTTCTTAGATTGTTCATATATTTTGTTCATTTTTATTTCATTTTGTTGGTCATTTCCATCTCATTTTTTCACACATCATTGTATTAATGATATTATCCTAGTTTAAGAGGTTTTTAATTTTTTTTGCTTTTTTTTTAATTGAAACATTATTGATCACCCATTTTAAGTATTAGAGCTTGTAATTACTTTCTGTCGTGTCCTTTTGACCTAGTTGGTGGCATTTACCTTTTGTTTGAGTTTGCTTTGCTTTATTAATTGCTGCTATGCCATCCATGTTAACTGCTGCTACATTAGTAGAGGCATAATTTCACCAGTGATTTGAAATGCTATCTTTCTTAAATACTAAATTTCTATAAATCTTGGGTATCTCTTTGAATTCTCCATTCTTTTTCATTAGGTTTTATATTTACTTATAAACAAATTCCATATGGTCTTGATAATGAAGAATTTATAAAAAAATATTTTCGATCTCTGGTAGACTTACCCCTCCCTTTTGATTTGTTTCCTCATTTTTTTCTGATGAACGATTAATGTTTCATCAACATTTTATAATCATCTTATTTTGTTCTAGGTGAAGAAACAAATGAGACTATTTTTAATGTGATCATGACGCTCGTATAAAGTAACTTAGGAGAAAATAAAATCCTTAGGATCATGTGGCTTTCTGGCCAAGAAAATATCTCTGACATTTCTCTATCGTTTGTGTATGTATGTTTTAAGAGTGTTCTAATGCTTAAATCACGTAATTAAACAGGCTTTGTCGAGTTCTTGTTAGCTTTATGCCAAATATTTTAACAATTTTGTGGCTATTGAAAATGGAATCTTGATTTGCGTAATGTAATCTAGATAGTTATTGTTATTACATAAGACATTTATTAATTTTATATGTGAATTTTTCTAAATCGCAACATGTAAATTTTATTTTAGTAAGTCGTCTTGTTTGTAATAGGTTTTTAATGAATTCTTTTTGATTTTCTAAATTCACAATACATTCACATAACACATTTTTCTCTATCTTGAGATATACAAATACGTATGGTCAAATCTTATTTTATCCAGTGTTTTGATATTTATGAGTCTTACATTTTCTCAAAAGTAGTTTTGGCTTCTGTGGAAATTATTATGTGTTTTTCTTTCTTCTAATGCTTAATACTTTTGCAAAATATTGAAGTTAGTAATTCATTTCAGATTTATTTTTGTGAACGGTACCTAGCAAAAGCATAACTGGATTTAATTTCCAAATAAATAATATTTCAATCCCTGTAATGATGAAGTGCTTTCCCCTAAGTAATCTGAATCCTTTCCACATATACTAGAATCTGTTTCAAAATTCAAACTTTTATTCCCCTGAACTATTCGCTTATTCTTTGCCAATCTCATGCACTTTCAAGTATGTTCCTTTGCAATACATTTTATTGGACGGAGCAAATTACCTCTTTGTTTTTATTATTATTGTTCTTCTTATGTCTTGAACATTTTGGGGGCCATTTTTGCACATAATTTTTTTCATATTAACTTTGAGGTTATTTGACAAGTCCCCTAAACATCACTCTTTGGAATTTTTCAAGTTTAGCTTTATTGAATCTATTGATTAACATAGGGAGAATACATATATAGGTGGCGTAACTTCCTAGCATCACTGCTGCCCGGCACATGGACACACGTGGGCATTTTGGTAGGAGCTGCTGAGTGGCTCCTGCGACAGGGGTATCAATGGACACATCTCCTGGGGCATCTGCTGGGACTTCTTCTTCCTTCATTCTCACAAGAGCTGGTGGTCACCAGACATACAGACCTGCCCATCTGATGGGGCAAATGCTATCTGAATAGTGAGTAAATTTCGGTGCATAATCATTAGGGAGGCCGCGGATGTCTGACATTTACTGGCCATGTGAATTGCTTCCCTGTGGAACTGCAGGAATATGTCCTTTGTCCCTATGGATAAATGAGAACTCTTTGTACAACTAGGATGCATACTACCCTTTCTCTGCCCATGAAGAATTTTCCAGTCTGGGGTTTGTCTTTTCACCTTTTGACATTATTCTGGTTTTTGTTCGGACCAGGAAAAGTCAGCATTTTCCTCAGTGGCTTCTGGCTCTCTGGTCATTCAACAGTAGTTCCTATTTCAAGATTATGGCAATAATAACTATCAGGGCTTTGTGTCTCTACATAGAGTCTTTGATTTTCCTGTAATTTTCCTCTTACTAAAAACATAAAATGAAAATTAATCAGATCTTTCTCATATTATGCGGCCAGATACAAAAGGCCACATAACATATAACCGTACTGATAGGAACAATCCACGATAGGTAAATTCACACACACAGAAAATGGAGTGGTAGTCAGGGACAGGGAGAGGCGGGATGGGGATTGACAGCTTAATGGCTAGAGAGTTGATGAAGCTGTTCGACCACTAGATGGTGGTAAGGGTTGCCCCATATTAAAAATGTACTTGATGCCACTGAATGGTAATTTTGAAAATATTAAAAACACTTTATTTTATACAAGGGATATTATTGAAAATAAAAGATGAAAAAATTTGAGGAGATGCAGGACAGAGACAAAAATGAGGAGAAGCACAGCGTCAAGGAAGGGCAAGAACAGATCTGGAGTGGGGACTGGTGAGGGTGTTTGTGGGAGCTCTGGAGCCAGGGCTCCCCTGGGTGCTGGTGTTTCTTCTAATTCTTCTGATGTTTCAGGAACGGTTATGTCAGGTTGCTCTAGCTCTACCTCTGGATCTTGATCTTTCTCCTGCTCTTTCTCTTGCTCTTTCTCCTGATCTTTCTCTTGATCTTTCTGTTGCTCCTGCTCTGGATCTTGCGTCTGATCTACCACTTGCTCTGGATCTTGCTCCTGCTCTACCTCTTGCTCTGGATCTTGCTCCTGCTCTACTTCTTGCTCTGGCTTGGGCTCTGGATCTTGCTCTCGCTCTGCCTCTGGCAGTGGAGGTGGAGCTGGAGCTGGAACTCGAGCCGAACATGGCAGCAGCTCTTGGGACAGTTGTTCAGCCTGGGCAGAAGCTGGAACTGGATAGACAACAATTGAAAATATCAATGTGAGTTTCTATGTCTCATCCAATGACACTGTCTTTCCAGAAGCCCAAGTCCAGAGGCCCAGCCTCAGGAAGTCTCCCCACACTGCAGAACACTGCATGATTGTTCTGAGTACTCAGTGCCCCTGTCCCCAGCCTGCTTCTGGAAACTCTGCTCTGTGTGGCCCAGCCCAGGCCCCTCCCCAAACCCGCACAGGCACCCACCCTCTTCCTCCTCACCCTCAGTCTCCGCCTCACTAGGCTCCAGGTGCTCCAGCTTCTCCAGCTGCGCCAGAAGAAGATCAGCCTTACGCTCCACCACTGAACCTCGCATACTGATATGTACATAGGCCGAAAGAAACTTCAAAGAATGAAATTCAGGAGGCTCGTGGAAATCGGTGGAATAGAATTCCAGCCAGATCTTTAAGACAGAGGACATGGCACTGTGGGAGACAGGTGGGCAACAGCATCAGAGGCCTGGCCTATCCCTCTATGCTGCCCTCCCAAGGCTCCCCTGAGTGAGCTGCAGTCTAGTACCCTCTGCCCGTGCCTGTCCATAGACCAGCCCATCCAATGTCCACCCCCAGTATGGCAGTTCTGGCGCAAGATGGGCCTGGCAGCCAAGGAGGGGCTGGCAAAAGCCTCCATGGGAGGAGCCTTCAACCACTGATGTGACCACGTTTCCCTTCTTCAGGGAAACCTGACAACCTCCTCTGTCTGTGTCACTGCCCCATCCCTGCTGGAATGACCTGTCCACCCCAGGAGGGTGCTGTCTGCTCTGGGCATTACTCACTGGCACACAGGAGGTGTCCAGCAATATCTGATAAATGAGGAAACAGAGGGAGGCGCTGCTCCCCTGGCCTACCCAGGGCCCTTGGAAAAGCCCAAACTTGAGCTCACACGTGAATGTACTGCCCAAGTGTCGGCATGAAAATCTGCATATCCTTTTCCCAGTGACAGCAATCTCTTGGCCCTGACCACACTCTGCACCCTCAGCACCAGCTGAGCATCCCCATGGAGGCTCCAGCCCCGAGTGTGAGCGGGATGCTCTGCACACCTCCTGCTCTGGCTCCGCACGGGCTCTGGGGGTGTGGGCAGGGCTGGGTGGGAGGGCGAGGGGATGGATTCTCTCTGGGCTCACTCTGCTCTCCAGCCTCTCGCACACCCTACGGTGCCTGGGACCACATCCCCAGCCGTCTTGACTCCTTTCCCTGCAGGGAAAGCCTTGAGCCCTCAGCCCTGTAGCAGGAATCATAAGATGTGTGAGAGCCAGAGTTCTGCCAGCCCCCCACCCACACGCCCCCGCAGACTACACGCAGTTGTGTGGAGATGGGAGCCCCTCCTTCTGCACCTAAACTCCACTTACCATTTTAGCTGCTCCAGGGATTCCCCATCCCCGTCACAATCAGAAATCATGTTTCCATACCTAGAAGAGGTCAGGAGTGTGTCAAATCTACCACATGGTGGCACTACCTGCTTCTCATGTCTACTGTGACTGTCTCACCTCTGACTAGATTGGAAGCCCAGGAGGGCAGGGAATGCAGTCTCCTCGGTTCATTGGATTATGGTCAGTGCCCCGAAAGGGACTGCACATAGTGTGGCTTCACGTATGATTGTTGAAGGAATGAACCCCAACCAACTCCTCCCAAGATATCTGGGTGCACCTGAAGCCGCACTGCCCGCCTCTGGTCTCCCTGCTTTGAATTCACGCAGAAGCCTACAGATAGAATCTCAAATTTCCTGTAAAAATGTGAAAACAGTGAAGCCCAAGTCAACGAGGTCAGTGAGGGGGTGACAGAGACTTCCTCGTGGGGGTGTCAGGAATCCTGAATGAGGACGACCGCGGCCCCTCCAGCAGACCTTCCACAGGGCTGGACTCAGGAGCAGCACTTTCCATGGGGGACCCACTGGAGCTTGTTCCTGTGACCACCCACTGAACACAGGAGGAAACTGAGGCTCAGAGGGGTGTGGTGACAGTCCTAAGACTCACAGCTGGGAGGCGGCCTAGTGGCACTGTGTGATCCAGGGCCTGAGTGCTCACCTGAGGAAAAGCAGGTGCAGCACATGCCAGGGACTGGCAACGTTCTTGTAGCTTGACAGAAACAGGTGGACATAAGATTGGTCACCACCCAAGACAGCAGGCACCAGGTGCTCCACCCGCTTCTTCAGGGTGCGTGCCGGGAGAGGCCACACCATGTGGGTGGCATCTGAGCTCAATGAAGATGTGTCTTCACTCTAGGACAGGACAGGGGAGAGATACACAGTGACACTACCGTGAACCCCAAGGAGGGCAGGGGCTGGAGGCCAGTCTTGACCCCAGGGAGGACATGAGAAGACAGCCTGAGGGCCCAGGGTTAATGGACAGGGTGGTGGTTGCCACCCCGGCAGTCCCCGTTCACCCTCCAGCCAGACCTGAGGTGTGAACACACCAGGACCAGCAGGTTTATAAACCCCCCACCCTCTGCCCCTGCCCTGGGAGGGTGTCCCATGTCCCCGTTCCCCACACACTCAGGAGGAGGGGGTGCAGTCACCCAGGGAGGCTCATAGTGCTGGCCTGGCCTTGCCCAACCTCCTCTGGGCCACCTGACATTACCTTTGGGGACCTCCTCCCAGACGGCCACAGGGGTCGAGGGCGAGGGCTGAACCAGCGCCGGAAGCATTGGACAAGCCTCTCAGCACAGGGCTTCCTGGGGCTACGGCCCCGGGACCTCGGGATACAGCACAACATCTCACTCTGCCTGTGGCCAAGTGAGCTGGGGAAGGGGCTGTGTATAGAATGTGGGTGCCAGGTTACCGAGTTCCGAGTTCTGTTGGGGTCTGTCGTCAAGGAAGTGAAGTCACTTCCTGATACCTCATTTCCTGAGCCACTCCTCTGTGTTCAAGACTGCAAATGCCCCTCTGGGTACCTGTCTGCTGACCCTCCTTCCCCATGAACTCTCTCTATTGCCCACACTTCCACCAACACTGCCTGACCACACCCCTGTGCAAGGCCTGGGTGCAGCCAGCGTCACAGCTCGGAGGAGATACACGTAGGTTCATCCCCAGCTCCTGCTTCTTATCACTTTATGTGACCCTGGACAAGCCATTGTCACTCTCATGACCTCCCCAGTCTCCCCTTTTGCACAGTGGGGATCTTTCTAGCATCTTCTTCCTAGGGATGGCATCAGGCATGTGTGAGAAAACATCTCTGAAACCTATGGCCGGTGTCACATGCAGCTACTAAACAAGACTAGAGATAAAATCCACGACGGTGTGGAAGGTAGCATGGAATACGACTAACGACAGGTCTGGTTCCTGTCATATAATCTTGAAAATGTCACTTTTGCTCTTGGTCTGTTTTCCCTGTCCGCACCATGCGACAGTTGGAATTTCATGCATTCACATACTGCTTTCCTCCATAAAACCTCACAATGGCTTCGTGTGTATTTAGGTTTGGACTCAAGTGCCACATCTCTGTCTGTGTGGTTGGCGACTCCTCAGGGGCTCCCAGTGGTCCCCACCATCTGCTGCACACATCCTCACGTAATCCCCTGCCCTGCAGTGTGGACTGGACTTAGTGACTCACTTCTAACCAATACAGGATCAAAAGTGAGAAGGTGTCACTTTCTAATTGTTATTGTAACACGCCTGTCTCTAGAGTCTTGTGCTCTGTCTCCTCTGTTCTCTCTGTTTGTATCCACCATATGCCAAGCATGGTGCCGAGAGCTGGAGAAAGAGCTGATTCAGCTGCACCCTGGCTTGGGAGATGATCCCAGGATAAGAAAGAGGAGAAGACGTGCTATCGAGTGCCTGACATTCTAAGAGAGGAAAGTGATCTAGGAGGCCCTCAGAATATTCTAGATTAGGAAGCTACCTGAAGATGGTAGGAAATGAACACCATTTGCAGAGAAGAACCAGAGCCGTTTGGTCCATTCTATGCCTTTACTCAACCGTATGAAATATAGAATTAGTAGTTTATCAAATTGCGTAAAAAATGTCAACTGTTATTGACATATAAACAAAATTTATAGATTTATTTGGAAGAATTGATATATTTTCCCTACTTATTTTCTCATCTGTGAACATGTACATCTCTTCATTGTCTTCAGTTTGTTCGTTTTTTCAATAACATTTTACACTCAGTGTTTAGAAATCATGATTGTAAAAATGCACCCTAATTATTCATGCAAACCTTATGAATGAAAATTTGGGGTGTTTCCAACCCTTAGTAATAGGTATTGTCATATTAACAATCTTGTCGACACCTCACCTTATAATTTTTCAAGGTTACATATGATATAGATTCCAGAATATTGGGTGACAGTGTAAAATAGTAAATATCCAAGTATAATTCTGCTAACTTTTGCGAGTTTCTGCTCCTTATGGGCTCTACCATTTGCATTCCACCACAATGTATTACGATACCTGTATCCCCACAGTCTCACTAACAAGTTTGTTATCAAAAAATTAAATTTTGCAAATCTAATAGGTGAAGTCTTGTATATTTCAATATATTTTAAATGTATAGTTCTCTATGAGGGATTTTAAGCACCTAATTAAGTATTGATGCCAATTTAAATTTCCTTTTGTGTTCTTAGATTGTTCATATATTTTGTTCATTTTTATTTCATTTTGTTGGTCATTTCCATCTCATTTTTTCACACATCATTGTATTAATGATATTATCCTAGTTTAAGAGGTTTTTTATTTTTTTTGCTTTTTTTTTAATTGAAACATTATTGATCACCCATTTTAAGTATTACAGCTTGTAATTACTTTTTGTCGTGTCCTTTTGACCTAGTTGGTGGCATTAACCTTTTGTTTGTGTTTGCTTTGCTTTATTAATTGCTGCTATGTCATCCATGTTAACTGCTGCTACATTAGTAGCAGCATAATTTCACCAGTGATTTGAAATGCTATCTTTCTTAAATACTAAATTTCTATAAATCTTGGGTATCTCTTTGAATTCTCCATTCTTTTTCATTAGGTTTTATATTTACTTATAAACAAATTCCATATGGTCTTGATAATGAAGAATTTATAAAAAAATATTTTCGATCTCTGGTAGACTTACCCCTCCCTTTTGATTTGTTTCCTCATTTTTTTCTGATGAACGATTAATGTTTCATCAACATTTTATAATCATCTTATTTTGTTCTAGGTGAAGAAACAAATGAGACTATTTTTAATGTGATCATGACGCACGTATAAAGTAACTTAGGAGAAAATAAAATCCTTAGGATCATGTGGCTTTCTGGCCAAGAAAATATCTCTGACATTTCTCTATCGTTTGTGTATGTATGTTTTAAGAGTGTTCTAATGCTTAAATCACGTAATTAAACAGGCTTTGCCGAGTTCTTGTTAGCTTTATGCCAAATATTTTAACAATTTTGTGGCTATTGAAAATGGAATCTTGATTTGCGTAATGTAATCTAGATAGTTATTGTTATTACATAAGACATTTATTAATTTTATATGTGAATTTTTCTAAATCGCAACATGTAAATTTTATGTTAGTAAGTCGTCTTGTTTGTAATAGGTTTTTAATGAATTCTTTTTGATTTTCTAAATTCACAATACATTCACATAACACATTTTTCTCTATCTTGAGATATACAAATACGTATGGTCAAATCTTATTTTATCTAGTGTTTTGATATTTATGAGTCTTACATTTTCTCAAAAGTAGTTTTGGCTTCTGTGGAAATTATTATGTGTTTTTCTTTCTTCTAATGCTTAATACTTTTGCAAAATATTGAAGTTAGTAATTCATTTCAGATTTATTTTTGTGAACGGTACCTAGCAAAAGCATAACTGGATTTAATTTCCAAATAAATAATATTTCAATCCCTGTAATGATGAAGTGCTTTCCCCTAAGTAATCTGAATCCTTTCCACATATACCAGAATCTGTTTCAAAATTCAAACTTTTATTCCCCTGAACTATTCGCTTATTCTTTGCCAATCTCATGCACTTTCAAGTATGTTCCTTTGCAATACATTTTATTGGACGGAGCAAATTACCTCTTTGTTTTTATTATTATTGTTCTTCTTATGTCTTGAACATTTTGGGGGCCAGTTTTGCACATAATTTTTTTCATATTAACTTTGAGGTTATTTGACAAGTCCCGTAAACATCACTCTTTGGAATTTTTCAAGTTTAGCTTTATTGAATCTATTGATTAACATAGGGAGAATACATATATATGTGGCGTAACTTCCTAGCATCACTGCTGCCCGGCACATGGACACACGTGGGCATTTTGGTAGGAGCTGCTGAGTGGCTCCTGCGACAGGGATATCAATGGACACATCTCCTGGGGCATCTGCTGGGACTTCTTATTCCTTCATTCTCACAAGAGCTGGTGGTCACCAGACATACAGACCTGCCCATCTGATGGGGCAAATGCTATCTGAATAGTGAGTAAATTTCGGTGCATAATCATTAGGGAGGCCGCGGATGTCTGACATTTACTGGCCATGTGAATTGCTTCCCTGTGGAACTGCAGGAATATGTCCTTTGTCCCTATGGATAAATGAGAACTCTTTGTACAACTAGGATGCATACTACCCTTTCTCTGCCCATGAAGAATTTTCCAGTCTGGGGTTTGTCTTTTCACCTTTTGACATTATTCTGGTTTTTGTTCGGACCAGGAAAAGTCAGCATTTTCCTCAGTGGCTTCTGGCTCTCTGGTCATTCAACAGTAGTTCCTATTTCAAGATTATGGCAATAATAACTATCAGGGCTTTGTGTCTCTACATAGAGTCTTTGCTTTTTCTGTAATTTTCCTCTTACTAAAAACATAAAATGAAAATTAATCAGATCTTTCTCATATTATGCGGCCAGATACAAAAGGCCACATAACATATAACCGTACTGATAGGAACAATCCACGATAGGTAAATTCACACACACAGAAAATGGAGTGGTAGTCAGGGACAGGGAGAGGCGGGATGGGGATTGACAGCTTAATGGCTAGAGAGTTGATGAAGCTGTTCGACCACTAGATGGTGGTAAGGGTTGCCCCATATTAAAAATGTACTTGATGCCACTGAATGGTAATTTTGAAAATATTAAAAACACTTTATTTTATACAAGGGATATTATTGAAAATAAAAGATGAAAAAATTTGAGGAGATGCAGGACAGAGACAAAAATGAGGAGAAGCACAGCGTCAAGGAAGGGCAAGAACAGATCTGGAGTGGGGACTGGTGAGGGTGTTTGTGGGAGCTCTGGAGCCAGGGCTCCCCTGGGTGCTGGTGTTTCTTCTAATTCTTCTGATGTTTCAGGAACGGTTATGTCAGGTTGCTCTAGCTCTACCTCTGGATCTTGATCTTTCTCCTGCTCTTTCTCTTGCTCTTTCTCCTGATCTTTCTCTTGATCTTTCTGTTGCTCCTGCTCTGGATCTTGCGTCTGATCTACCACTTGCTCTGGATCTTGCTCCTGCTCTACCTCTTGCTCTGGATCTTGCTCCTGCTCTACTTCTTGCTCTGGCTTGGGCTCTGGATCTTGCTCTCGCTCTGCCTCTGGCAGTGGAGGTGGAGCTGGAGCTGGAACTCGAGCCGAACATGGCAGCAGCTCTTGGGACAGTTGTTCAGCCTGGGCAGAAGCTGGAACTGGATAGACAACAATTGAAAATATCAATGTGAGTTTCTATGTCTCATCCAATGACACTGTCTTTCCAGAAGCCCAAGTCCAGAGGCCCAGCCTCAGGAAGTCTCCCCACACTGCAGAACACTGCATGATTGTTCTGAGTACTCAGTGCCCCTGTCCCCAGCCTGCTTCTGGAAACTCTGCTCTGTGTGGCCCAGCCCAGGCCCCTCCCCAAACCCGCACAGGCACCCACCCTCTTCCTCCTCACCCTCAGTCTCCGCCTCACTAGGCTCCAGGTGCTCCAGCTTCTCCAGCTGCGCCAGAAGAAGATCAGCCTTACGCTCCACCACTGAACCTCGCATACTGATATGTACATAGGCCGAAAGAAACTTCAAAGAATGAAATTCAGGAGGCTCGTGGAAATCGGTGGAATAGAATTCCAGCCAGATCTTTAAGACAGAGGACATGGCACTGTGGGAGACAGGTGGGCAACAGCATCAGAGGCCTGGCCTATCCCTCTATGCTGCCCTCCCAAGGCTCCCCTGAGTGAGCTGCAGTCTAGTACCCTCTGCCCGTGCCTGTCCATAGACCAGCCCATCCAATGTCCACCCCCAGTATGGCAGTTCTGGCGCAAGATGGGCCTGGCAGCCAAGGAGGGGCTGGCAAAAGCCTCCATGGGAGGAGCCTTCAACCACTGATGTGACCACGTTTCCCTTCTTCAGGGAAACCTGACAACCTCCTCTGTCTGTGTCACTGCCCCATCCCTGCTGGAATGACCTGTCCACCCCAGGAGGGTGCTGTCTGCTCTGGGCATTACTCACTGGCACACAGGAGGTGTCCAGCAATATCTGATAAATGAGGAAACAGAGGGAGGCGCTGCTCCCCTGGCCTACCCAGGGCCCTTGGAAAAGCCCAAACTTGAGCTCACACGTGAATGTACTGCCCAAGTGTCGGCATGAAAATCTGCATATCCTTTTCCCAGTGACAGCAATCTCTTGGCCCTGACCACACTCTGCACCCTCAGCACCAGCTGAGCATCCCCATGGAGGCTCCAGCCCCGAGTGTGAGCGGGATGCTCTGCACACCTCCTGCTCTGGCTCCGCACGGGCTCTGGGGGTGTGGGCAGGGCTGGGTGGGAGGGCGAGGGGATGGATTCTCTCTGGGCTCACTCTGCTCTCCAGCCTCTCGCACACCCTACGGTGCCTGGGACCACATCCCCAGCCGTCTTGACTCCTTTCCCTGCAGGGAAAGCCTTGAGCCCTCAGCCCTGTAGCAGGAATCATAAGATGTGTGAGAGCCAGAGTTCTGCCAGCCCCCCACCCACACGCCCCCGCAGACTACACGCAGTTGTGTGGAGATGGGAGCCCCTCCTTCTGCACCTAAACTCCACTTACCATTTTAGCTGCTCCAGGGATTCCCCATCCCCGTCACAATCAGAAATCATGTTTCCATACCTAGAAGAGGTCAGGAGTGTGTCAAATCTACCACATGGTGGCACTACCTGCTTCTCATGTCTACTGTGACTGTCTCACCTCTGACTAGATTGGAAGCCCAGGAGGGCAGGGAATGCAGTCTCCTCGGTTCATTGGATTATGGTCAGTGCCCCGAAAGGGACTGCACATAGTGTGGCTTCACGTATGATTGTTGAAGGAATGAACCCCAACCAACTCCTCCCAAGATATCTGGGTGCACCTGAAGCCGCACTGCCCGCCTCTGGTCTCCCTGCTTTGAATTCACGCAGAAGCCTACAGATAGAATCTCAAATTTCCTGTAAAAATGTGAAAACAGTGAAGCCCAAGTCAACGAGGTCAGTGAGGGGGTGACAGAGACTTCCTCGTGGGGGTGTCAGGAATCCTGAATGAGGACGACCGCGGCCCCTCCAGCAGACCTTCCACAGGGCTGGACTCAGGAGCAGCACTTTCCATGGGGGACCCACTGGAGCTTGTTCCTGTGACCACCCACTGAACACAGGAGGAAACTGAGGCTCAGAGGGGTGTGGTGACAGTCCTAAGACTCACAGCTGGGAGGCGGCCTAGTGGCACTGTGTGATCCAGGGCCTGAGTGCTCACCTGAGGAAAAGCAGGTGCAGCACATGCCGGGGACTGGCAACGTTCTTGTAGCTTGACAGAAACAGGTGGACATAAGATTGGTCACCACCCAAGATAGCAGGCACCAGGTGCTCCACCCGCTTCTTCAGGGTGCGTGCCGGGAGAGGCCACACCATGTGGGTGGCATCTGAGCTCAATGAAGATGTGTCTTCACTCTAGGACAGGACAGGGGAGAGATACACAGTGACAGTACCGTGAACCCCAAGGAGGGCAGGGGCTGGAGGCCAGTCTTGACCCCAGGGAGGACATGAGAAGACAGCCTGAGGGCCCAGGGTTAATGGACAGGGTGGTGGTTGCCACCCCGGCAGTCCCCGTTCACCCTCCAGCCAGACCTGAGGTGTGAACACACCAGGACCAGCAGGTTTATAAACCCCCCACCCTCTGCCCCAGCCCTGGGAGGGTGTCCCATGTCCCCGTTCCCCACACACTCAGGAGGAGGGGGTGCAGTCACCCAGGGAGGCTCATAGTGCTGGCCTGGCCTTGCCCAACCTCCTCTGGGCCACCTGACATTACCTTTGGGGACCTCCTCCCAGACGGCCACAGGGGTCGAGGGCGAGGGCTGAACCAGCGCCGGAAGCATTGGACAAGCCTCTCAGCACAGGGCTTCCTGGGGCTACGGCCCCGGGACCTCGGGATACAGCACAACATCTCACTCTGCCTGTGGCCAAGTGAGCTGGGGAAGGGGCTGTGTATAGAATGTGGGTGCCAGGTTACCGAGTTCCGAGTTCTGTTGGGGTCTGTCGTCAAGGAAGTGAAGTCACTTCCTGATACCTCATTTCCTGAGCCCCTCCTCTGTGTTCAAGACTGCAAATGCCCCTCTGGGTACCTGTCTGCTGACCCTCCTTCCCCATGAACTCTCTCTATTGCCCACACTTCCACCAACACTGCCTGACCACACCCCTGTGCAAGGCCTGGGTGCAGCCAGCGTCACAGCTCGGAGGAGATACACGTAGGTTCATCCCCAGCTCCTGCTTCTTATCACTTTATGTGACCCTGGACAAGCCATTGTCACTCTCATGACCTCCCCAGTCTCCCCTTTTGCACAGTGGGGATCTTTCTAGCATCTTCTTCCTAGGGATGGCATCAGGCATGTGTGAGAAAACATCTCTGAAACCTATGGCCGGTGTCACATGCAGCTAATAAACAAGACTAGAGATAAAATCCACGACGGTGTGGAAGGTAGCATGGAATACGACTAACGACAGGTCTGGTTCCTGTCATATAATCTTGAAAATGTCACTTTTGCTCTTGGTCTGTTTTCCCTGTCTGCACCATGCGACAGTTGGAATTTCATGCATTCACATACTGCTTTCCTCCATAAAACCTCACAATGGCTTCGTGTGTATTTAGGTTTGGACTCAAGTGCCACATCTCTGTCTGTGTGGTTGGCGACTCCTCAGGGGCTCCCAGTGGTCCCCACCATCTGCTGCACACATCCTCACGTAATCCCCTGCCCTGCAGTGTGGACTGGACTTAGTGACTCACTTCTAACCAATACAGGATCAAAAGTGAGAAGGTGTCACTCTCTAATTGTCATTGTAACACGCCTGTCTCTAGAGTCTTGTGCTCTGTCTCCTCTGTTCTCTCTGTTTGTATCCACCATATGCCAAGCATGGTGCCGAGAGCTGGAGAAAGAGCTGATTCAGCTGCACCCTGGCTTGGGAGATGATCCCAGGATAAGAAAGAGGAGAAGACGTGCTATCGAGTGCCTGACATTCTAAGAGAGGAAAGTGATCTAGGAGGCCCTCAGAATATTCTAGATTAGGAAGCTACCTGAAGATGGTAGGAAATGAACACCATTTGCAGAGAAGAACCAGAGCCGTTTGGTCCATTCTATGCCTTTACTCAACCGTATGAAATATAGAATTAGTAGTTTATCAAATTGCGTAAAAAATGTCAACTGTTATTTACATATAAACAAAATTTATAGATTTATTTGGAAGAATTGATATATTTTCCCTACTTATTTTCTCATCTGTGAACATGTACATCTCTTCATTGTCTTCAGTTTGTTCGTTTTTTCAATAACATTTTACACTCAGTGTTTAGAAATCATGATTGTAAAAATGCACCCTAATTATTCATGCAAACCTTATGAATGAAAATTTGGGGTGTTTCCAACCCTTAGTAATAGGTATTGTCATATTAACAATCTTGTCGACACCTCACCTTATAATTTTTCAAGGTTACATATGATATAGATTCCAGAATATTGGGTTACAGTGTAAAATAGTAAATATCCAAGTATAATTTTGCTAAATTTTGCGAGTTTCTGCTCCTTATGGGCTCTACCATTTGCATTCCACCACAATGTATTATAATACCTGTATCCCCACAGTCTCACTAACAAGTTTGTTATCAAAAAATTAAATTTTGCAAATCTAATAGGTGAAGTCTTGTATATTTCAATATATTTTAAATGTATAGTTCTCTATGAGGGATTTTAAGCACCTAATTAAGTATTGATGCCAATTTAAATTTCCTTTTGTGTTCTTAGATTGTTCATATATTTTGTTCATTTTTATTTCATTTTGTTGGTCATTTCCATCTCATTTTTTCACACATCATTGTATTAATGATATTATCCTAGTTTAAGAGGTTTTTAATTTTTTTTGCTTTTTTTTAATTGAAACATTATTGATCACCCATTTTAAGTATTAGAGCTTGTAATTACTTTTTGTCGTGTCCTTTTGACCTAGTTGGTGGCATTTACCTTTTGTTTGAGTTTGCTTTGCTTTATTAATTGCTGCTATGCCATCCATGTTAACTGCTGCTACATTAGTAGCAGCATAATTTCACCAGTGATTTGAAATGCTATCTTTCTTAAATACTAAATTTCTATAAATCTTGGGTATCTCT
Organism: Cynocephalus volans; assembly: GCF_027409185.1. Classification (NCBI taxonomy): domain Eukaryota; kingdom Metazoa; phylum Chordata; class Mammalia; order Dermoptera; family Cynocephalidae; genus Cynocephalus; species Cynocephalus volans. The sequence goes on along the minus strand of NC_084476.1, from coordinate 48,568,121 downwards.
TTGAATTCTCCATTCTTTTTCATTAGGTTTTATATTTACTTATAAACAAATTCCATATGGTCTTGATAATGAAGAATTTATAAAAAAATATTTTCGATCTCTGGTAGACTTACCCCTCCCTTTTGATTTGTTTCCTCATTTTTTTCTGATGAACGATTAATGTTTCATCAATATTTTATAATCATCTTATTTTGTTCTAGGTGAAGAAACAAATGAGACTATTTTTAATGTGATCATGACGCTCGTATAAAGTAACTTAGGAGAAAATAAAATCCTTAGGATCATGTGGCTTTCTGGCCAAGAAAATATCTCTGACATTTCTCTATCGTTTGTGTATGTATGTTTTAAGAGTGTTCTAATGCTTAAATCACGTAATTAAACAGGCTTTGTCGAGTTCTTGTTAGCTTTATGCCAAATATTTTAACAATTTTGTGGCTATTGAAAATGGAATCTTGATTTGCGTAATGTAATCTAGATAGTTATTGTTATTACATAAGACATTTATTAATTTTATATGTGAATTTTTCTAAATCGCAACATGTAAATTTTATTTTAGTAAGTCGTCTTGTTTGTAATAGGTTTTTAATGAATTCTTTTTGATTTTCTAAATTCACAATACATTCACATAACACATTTTTCTCTATCTTGAGATATACAAATACGTATGGTCAAATCTTATTTTATCCAGTGTTTTGATATTTATGAGTCTTACATTTTCTCAAAAGTAGTTTTGGCTTCTGTGGAAATTATTATGTGTTTTTCTTTCTTCTAATGCTTAATACTTTTGCAAAATATTGAAGTTAGTAATTCATTTCAGATTTATTTTTGTGAACGGTACCTAGCAAAAGCATAACTGGATTTAATTTCCAAATAAATAATATTTCAATCCCTGTAATGATGAAGTGCTTTCCCCTAAGTAATCTGAATCCTTTCCACATATACCAGAATCTGTTTCAAAATTCAAACTTTTATTCCCCTGAACTATTCGCTTATTCTTTGCCAATCTCATGCACTTTCAAGTATGTTCCTTTGCAATACATTTTATTGGACGGAGCAAATTACCTCTTTGTTTTTATTATTATTGTTCTTCTTATGTCTTGTACATTTTGGGGGCCATTTTTGCACATAATTTTTTTCATATTAACTTTGAGGTTATTTGACAAGTCCCCTAAACATCACTCTTTGGAATTTTTCAAGTTTAGCTTTATTGAATCTATTGATTAACATAGGGAGAATACATATATATGTGGCGTAACTTCCTAGCATCACTGCTGCCCGGCACATGGACACACGTGGGCATTTTGGTAGGAGCTGCTGAGTGGCTCCTGCGACAGGGGTATCAATGGACACATCTCCTGGGGCATCTGCTGGGAGTTCTTCTTCCTTCATTCTCACAAGAGCTGGTGGTCACCAGACATACAGACCTGCCCATCTGATGGGGCAAGTGCTATCTGAATAGTGAGTAAATTTCGGTGCATAATCATTAGGGAGGCCGCGGATGTCTGACATTTACTGGCCATGTGAATTGCTTCCCTGTGGAACTGCAGGAATATGTCCTTTGTCCCTATGGATAAATGAGAACTCTTTGTACAACTAGGATGCATACTACCCTTTCTCTGCCCATGAAGAATTTTCCAGTCTGGGGTTTGTCTTTTCACCTTTTGACATTATTCTGGTTTTTGTTCGGACCAGGAAAAGTCAGCATTTTCCTCAGTGGCTTCTGGCTCTCTGGTCATTCAACAGTAGTTCCTATTTCAAGATTATGGCAATAATAACTATCAGGGCTTTGTGTCTCTACATAGAGTCTTTGATTTTTCTGTAATTTTCCTCTTACTAAAAACATAAAATGAAAATTAATCAGATCTTTCTCATATTATGCGGCCAGATACAAAAGGCCACATAACATATAACCGTACTGATAGGAACAATCCACGATAGGTAAATTCACACACACAGAAAATGGAGTGGTAGTCAGGGACAGGGAGAGGCGGGATGGGGATTGACAGCTTAATGGCTAGAGAGTTGATGAAGCTGTTCGACCACTAGATGGTGGTAAGGGTTGCCCCATATTAAAAATGTACTTGATGCCACTGAATGGTAATTTTGAAAATATTAAAAACACTTTATTTTATACAAGGGATATTATTGAAAATAAAAGATGAAAAAATTTGAGGAGATGCAGGACAGAGACAAAAATGAGGAGAAGCACAGCGTCAAGGAAGGGCAAGAACAGATCTGGAGTGGGGACTGGTGAGGGTGTTTGTGGGAGCTCTGGAGCCAGGGCTCCCCTGGGTGCTGGTGTTTCTTCTAATTCTTCTGATGTTTCAGGAACGGTTATGTCAGGTTGCTCTAGCTCTACCTCTGGATCTTGATCTTTCTCCTGCTCTTTCTCTTGCTCTTTCTCCTGATCTTTCTCTTGATCTTTCTGTTGCTCCTGCTCTGGATCTTGCGTCTGATCTACCACTTGCTCTGGATCTTGCTCCTGCTCTACCTCTTGCTCTGGATCTTGCTCCTGCTCTACTTCTTGCTCTGGCTTGGGCTCTGGATCTTGCTCTCGCTCTGCCTCTGGCAGTGGAGGTGGAGCTGGAGCTGGAACTCGAGCCGAACATGGCAGCAGCTCTTGGGACAGTTGTTCAGCCTGGGCAGAAGCTGGAACTGGATAGACAACAATTGAAAATATCAATGTGAGTTTCTATGTCTCATCCAATGACACTGTCTTTCCAGAAGCCCAAGTCCAGAGGCCCAGCCTCAGGAAGTCTCCCCACACTGCAGAACACTGCATGATTGTTCTGAGTACTCAGTGCCCCTGTCCCCAGCCTGCTTCTGGAAACTCTGCTCTGTGTGGCCCAGCCCAGGCCCCTCCCCAAACCCGCACAGGCACCCACCCTCTTCCTCCTCACCCTCAGTCTCCGCCTCACTAGGCTCCAGGTGCTCCAGCTTCTCCAGCTGCGCCAGAAGAAGATCAGCCTTACGCTCCACCTCTGAACCTCGCATACTGATATGTACATAGGCCGAAAGAAACTTCAAAGAATGAAATTCAGGAGGCTCGTGGAAATCGGTGGAATAGAATTCCAGCCAGATCTTTAAGACAGAGGACATGGCACTGTGGGAGACAGGTGGGCAACAGCATCAGAGGCCTGGCCTATCCCTCTATGCTGCCCTCCCAAGGCTCCCCTGAGTGAGCTGCAGTCTAGTACCCTCTGCCCGTGCCTGTCCATAGACCAGCCCATCCAATGTCCACCCCCAGTATGGCAGTTCTGGCGCAAGATGGGCCTGGCAGCCAAGGAGGGGCTGGCAAAAGCCTCCATGGGAGGAGCCTTCAACCACTGATGTGACCACGTTTCCCTTCTTCAGGGAAACCTGACAACCTCCTCTGTCTGTGTCACTGCCCCATCCCTGCTGGAATGACCTGTCCACCCCAGGAGGGTGCTGTCTGCTCTGGGCATTACTCACTGGCACACAGGAGGTGTCCAGCAATATCTGATAAATGAGGAAACAGAGGGAGGCGCTGCTCCCCTGGCCTACCCAGGGCCCTTGGAAAAGCCCAAACTTGAGCTCACACGTGAATGTACTGCCCAAGTGTCGGCATGAAAATCTGCATATCCTTTTCCCAGTGACAGCAATCTCTTGGCCCTGACCACACTCTGCACCCTCAGCACCAGCTGAGCATCCCCATGGAGGCTCCAGCCCCGAGTGTGAGCGGGATGCTCTGCACACCTCCTGCTCTGGCTCCGCACGGGCTCTGGGGGTGTGGGCAGGGCTGGGTGGGAGGGCGAGGGGATGGATTCTCTCTGGGCTCACTCTGCTCTCCAGCCTCTCGCACACCCTACGGTGCCTGGGACCACATCCCCAGCCGTCTTGACTCCTTTCCCTGCAGGGAAAGCCTTGAGCCCTCAGCCCTGTAGCAGGAATCATAAGATGTGTGAGAGCCAGAGTTCTGCCAGCCCCCCACCCACACGCCCCCGCAGACTACACGCAGTTGTGTGGAGATGGGAGCCCCTCCTTCTGCACCTAAACTCCACTTACCATTTTAGCTGCTCCAGGGATTCCCCATCCCCGTCACAATCAGAAATCATGTTTCCATACCTAGAAGAGGTCAGGAGTGTGTCAAATCTACCACATGGTGGCACTACCTGCTTCTCATGTCTACTGTGACTGTCTCACCTCTGACTAGATTGGAAGCCCAGGAGGGCAGGGAATGCAGTCTCCTCGGTTCATTGGATTATGGTCAGTGCCCCGAAAGGGACTGCACATAGTGTGGCTTCACGTATGATTGTTGAAGGAATGAACCCCAACCAACTCCTCCCAAGATATCTGGGTGCACCTGAAGCCGCACTGCCCGCCTCTGGTCTCCCTGCTTTGAATTCACGCAGAAGCCTACAGATAGAATCTCAAATTTCCTGTAAAAATGTGAAAACAGTGAAGCCCAAGTCAACGAGGTCAGTGAGGGGGTGACAGAGACTTCCTCGTGGGGGTGTCAGGAATCCTGAATGAGGACGACCGCGGCCCCTCCAGCAGACCTTCCACAGGGCTGGACTCAGGAGCAGCACTTTCCATGGGGGACCCACTGGAGCTTGTTCCTGTGACCACCCACTGAACACAGGAGGAAACTGAGGCTCAGAGGGGTGTGGTGACAGTCCTAAGACTCACAGCTGGGAGGCGGCCTAGTGGCACTGTGTGATCCAGGGCCTGAGTGCTCACCTGAGGAAAAGCAGGTGCAGCACATGCCGGGGACTGGCAACGTTCTTGTAGCTTGACAGAAACAGGTGGACATAAGATTGGTCACCACCCAAGATAGCAGGCACCAGGTGCTCCACCCGCTTCTTCAGGGTGCGTGCCGGGAGAGGCCACACCATGTGGGTGGCATCTGAGCTCAATGAAGATGTGTCTTCACTCTAGGACAGGACAGGGGAGAGATACACAGTGACAGTACCGTGAACCCCAAGGAGGGCAGGGGCTGGAGGCCAGTCTTGACCCCAGGGAGGACATGAGAAGACAGCCTGAGGGCCCAGGGTTAATGGACAGGGTGGTGGTTGCCACCCCGGCAGTCCCCGTTCACCCTCCAGCCAGACCTGAGGTGTGAACACACCAGGACCAGCAGGTTTATAAACCCCCCACCCTCTGCCCCAGCCCTGGGAGGGTGTCCCATGTCCCCGTTCCCCACACACTCAGGAGGAGGGGGTGCAGTCACCCAGGGAGGCTCATAGTGCTGGCCTGGCCTTGCCCAACCTCCTCTGGGCCACCTGACATTACCTTTGGGGACCTCCTCCCAGACGGCCACAGGGGTCGAGGGCGAGGGCTGAACCAGCGCCGGAAGCATTGGACAAGCCTCTCAGCACAGGGCTTCCTGGGGCTACGGCCCCGGGACCTCGGGATACAGCACAACATCTCACTCTGCCTGTGGCCAAGTGAGCTGGGGAAGGGGCTGTGTATAGAATGTGGGTGCCAGGTTACCGAGTTCCGAGTTCTGTTGGGGTCTGTCGTCAAGGAAGTGAAGTCACTTCCTGATACCTCATTTCCTGAGCCCCTCCTCTGTGTTCAAGACTGCAAATGCCCCTCTGGGTACCTGTCTGCTGACCCTCCTTCCCCATGAACTCTCTCTATTGCCCACACTTCCACCAACACTGCCTGACCACACCCCTGTGCAAGGCCTGGGTGCAGCCAGCGTCACAGCTCGGAGGAGATACACGTAGGTTCATCCCCAGCTCCTGCTTCTTATCACTTTATGTGACCCTGGACAAGCCATTGTCACTCTCATGACCTCCCCAGTCTCCCCTTTTGCACAGTGGGGATCTTTCTAGCATCTTCTTCCTAGGGATGGCATCAGGCATGTGTGAGAAAACATCTCTGAAACCTATGGCCGGTGTCACATGCAGCTAATAAACAAGACTAGAGATAAAATCCACGACGGTGTGGAAGGTAGCATGGAATACGACTAACGACAGGTCTGGTTCCTGTCATATAATCTTGAAAATGTCACTTTTGCTCTTGGTCTGTTTTCCCTGTCTGCACCATGCGACAGTTGGAATTTCATGCATTCACATACTGCTTTCCTCCATAAAACCTCACAATGGCTTCGTGTGTATTTAGGTTTGGACTCAAGTGCCACATCTCTGTCTGTGTGGTTGGCGACTCCTCAGGGGCTCCCAGTGGTCCCCACCATCTGCTGCACACATCCTCACGTAATCCCCTGCCCTGCAGTGTGGACTGGACTTAGTGACTCACTTCTAACCAATACAGGATCAAAAGTGAGAAGGTGTCACTCTCTAATTGTCATTGTAACACGCCTGTCTCTAGAGTCTTGTGCTCTGTCTCCTCTGTTCTCTCTGTTTGTATCCACCATATGCCAAGCATGGTGCCGAGAGCTGGAGAAAGAGCTGATTCAGCTGCACCCTGGCTTGGGAGATGATCCCAGGATAAGAAAGAGGAGAAGACGTGCTATCGAGTGCCTGACATTCTAAGAGAGGAAAGTGATCTAGGAGGCCCTCAGAATATTCTAGATTAGGAAGCTACCTGAAGATGGTAGGAAATGAACACCATTTGCAGAGAAGAACCAGAGCCGTTTGGTCCATTCTATGCCTTTACTCAACCGTATGAAATATAGAATTAGTAGTTTATCAAATTGCGTAAAAAATGTCAACTGTTATTTACATATAAACAAAATTTATAGATTTATTTGGAAGAATTGATATATTTTCCCTACTTATTTTCTCATCTGTGAACATGTACATCTCTTCATTGTCTTCAGTTTGTTCGTTTTTTCAATAACATTTTACACTCAGTGTTTAGAAATCATGATTGTAAAAATGCACCCTAATTATTCATGCAAACCTTATGAATGAAAATTTGGGGTGTTTCCAACCCTTAGTAATAGGTATTGTCATATTAACAATCTTGTCGACACCTCACCTTATAATTTTTCAAGGTTACATATGATATAGATTCCAGAATATTGGGTTACAGTGTAAAATAGTAAATATCCAAGTATAATTTTGCTAAATTTTGCGAGTTTCTGCTCCTTATGGGCTCTACCATTTGCATTCCACCACAATGTATTATAATACCTGTATCCCCACAGTCTCACTAACAAGTTTGTTATCAAAAAATTAAATTTTGCAAATCTAATAGGTGAAGTCTTGTATATTTCAATATATTTTAAATGTATAGTTCTCTATGAGGGATTTTAAGCACCTAATTAAGTATTGATGCCAATTTAAATTTCCTTTTGTGTTCTTAGATTGTTCATATATTTTGTTCATTTTTATTTCATTTTGTTGGTCATTTCCATCTCATTTTTTCACACATCATTGTATTAATGATATTATCCTAGTTTAAGAGGTTTTTAATTTTTTTTGCTTTTTTTTAATTGAAACATTATTGATCACCCATTTTAAGTATTAGAGCTTGTAATTACTTTTTGTCGTGTCCTTTTGACCTAGTTGGTGGCATTTACCTTTTGTTTGAGTTTGCTTTGCTTTATTAATTGCTGCTATGCCATCCATGTTAACTGCTGCTACATTAGTAGCAGCATAATTTCACCAGTGATTTGAAATGCTATCTTTCTTAAATACTAAATTTCTATAAATCTTGGGTATCTCTTTGAATTCTCCATTCTTTTTCATTAGGTTTTATATTTACTTATAAACAAATTCCATATGGTCTTGATAATGAAGAATTTATAAAAAAATATTTTCGATCTCTGGTAGACTTACCCCTCCCTTTTGATTTGTTTCCTCATTTTTTTCTGATGAACGATTAATGTTTCATCAATATTTTATAATCATCTTATTTTGTTCTAGGTGAAGAAACAAATGAGACTATTTTTAATGTGATCATGACGCTCGTATAAAGTAACTTAGGAGAAAATAAAATCCTTAGGATCATGTGGCTTTCTGGCCAAGAAAATATCTCTGACATTTCTCTATCGTTTGTGTATGTATGTTTTAAGAGTGTTCTAATGCTTAAATCACGTAATTAAACAGGCTTTGTCGAGTTCTTGTTAGCTTTATGCCAAATATTTTAACAATTTTGTGGCTATTGAAAATGGAATCTTGATTTGCGTAATGTAATCTAGATAGTTATTGTTATTACATAAGACATTTATTAATTTTATATGTGAATTTTTCTAAATCGCAACATGTAAATTTTATTTTAGTAAGTCGTCTTGTTTGTAATAGGTTTTTAATGAATTCTTTTTGATTTTCTAAATTCACAATACATTCACATAACACATTTTTCTCTATCTTGAGATATACAAATACGTATGGTCAAATCTTATTTTATCCAGTGTTTTGATATTTATGAGTCTTACATTTTCTCAAAAGTAGTTTTGGCTTCTGTGGAAATTATTATGTGTTTTTCTTTCTTCTAATGCTTAATACTTTTGCAAAATATTGAAGTTAGTAATTCATTTCAGATTTATTTTTGTGAACGGTACCTAGCAAAAGCATAACTGGATTTAATTTCCAAATAAATAATATTTCAATCCCTGTAATGATGAAGTGCTTTCCCCTAAGTAATCTGAATCCTTTCCACATATACCAGAATCTGTTTCAAAATTCAAACTTTTATTCCCCTGAACTATTCGCTTATTCTTTGCCAATCTCATGCACTTTCAAGTATGTTCCTTTGCAATACATTTTATTGGACGGAGCAAATTACCTCTTTGTTTTTATTATTATTGTTCTTCTTATGTCTTGTACATTTTGGGGGCCATTTTTGCACATAATTTTTTTCATATTAACTTTGAGGTTATTTGACAAGTCCCCTAAACATCACTCTTTGGAATTTTTCAAGTTTAGCTTTATTGAATCTATTGATTAACATAGGGAGAATACATATATATGTGGCGTAACTTCCTAGCATCACTGCTGCCCGGCACATGGACACACGTGGGCATTTTGGTAGGAGCTGCTGAGTGGCTCCTGCGACAGGGGTATCAATGGACACATCTCCTGGGGCATCTGCTGGGAGTTCTTCTTCCTTCATTCTCACAAGAGCTGGTGGTCACCAGACATACAGACCTGCCCATCTGATGGGGCAAGTGCTATCTGAATAGTGAGTAAATTTCGGTGCATAATCATTAGGGAGGCCGCGGATGTCTGACATTTACTGGCCATGTGAATTGCTTCCCTGTGGAACTGCAGGAATATGTCCTTTGTCCCTATGGATAAATGAGAACTCTTTGTACAACTAGGATGCATACTACCCTTTCTCTGCCCATGAAGAATTTTCCAGTCTGGGGTTTGTCTTTTCACCTTTTGACATTATTCTGGTTTTTGTTCGGACCAGGAAAAGTCAGCATTTTCCTCAGTGGCTTCTGGCTCTCTGGTCATTCAACAGTAGTTCCTATTTCAAGATTATGGCAATAATAACTATCAGGGCTTTGTGTCTCTACATAGAGTCTTTGATTTTTCTGTAATTTTCCTCTTACTAAAAACATAAAATGAAAATTAATCAGATCTTTCTCATATTATGCGGCCAGATACAAAAGGCCACATAACATATAACCGTACTGATAGGAACAATCCACGATAGGTAAATTCACACACACAGAAAATGGAGTGGTAGTCAGGGACAGGGAGAGGCGGGATGGGGATTGACAGCTTAATGGCTAGAGAGTTGATGAAGCTGTTCGACCACTAGATGGTGGTAAGGGTTGCCCCATATTAAAAATGTACTTGATGCCACTGAATGGTAATTTTGAAAATATTAAAAACACTTTATTTTATACAAGGGATATTATTGAAAATAAAAGATGAAAAAATTTGAGGAGATGCAGGACAGAGACAAAAATGAGGAGAAGCACAGCGTCAAGGAAGGGCAAGAACAGATCTGGAGTGGGGACTGGTGAGGGTGTTTGTGGGAGCTCTGGAGCCAGGGCTCCCCTGGGTGCTGGTGTTTCTTCTAATTCTTCTGATGTTTCAGGAACGGTTATGTCAGGTTGCTCTAGCTCTACCTCTGGATCTTGATCTTTCTCCTGCTCTTTCTCTTGCTCTTTCTCCTGATCTTTCTCTTGATCTTTCTGTTGCTCCTGCTCTGGATCTTGCGTCTGATCTACCACTTGCTCTGGATCTTGCTCCTGCTCTACCTCTTGCTCTGGATCTTGCTCCTGCTCTACTTCTTGCTCTGGCTTGGGCTCTGGATCTTGCTCTCGCTCTGCCTCTGGCAGTGGAGGTGGAGCTGGAGCTGGAACTCGAGCCGAACATGGCAGCAGCTCTTGGGACAGTTGTTCAGCCTGGGCAGAAGCTGGAACTGGATAGACAACAATTGAAAATATCAATGTGAGTTTCTATGTCTCATCCAATGACACTGTCTTTCCAGAAGCCCAAGTCCAGAGGCCCAGCCTCAGGAAGTCTCCCCACACTGCAGAACACTGCATGATTGTTCTGAGTACTCAGTGCCCCTGTCCCCAGCCTGCTTCTGGAAACTCTGCTCTGTGTGGCCCAGCCCAGGCCCCTCCCCAAACCCGCACAGGCACCCACCCTCTTCCTCCTCACCCTCAGTCTCCGCCTCACTAGGCTCCAGGTGCTCCAGCTTCTCCAGCTGCGCCAGAAGAAGATCAGCCTTACGCTCCACCTCTGAACCTCGCATACTGATATGTACATAGGCCGAAAGAAACTTCAAAGAATGAAATTCAGGAGGCTCGTGGAAATCGGTGGAATAGAATTCCAGCCAGATCTTTAAGACAGAGGACATGGCACTGTGGGAGACAGGTGGGCAACAGCATCAGAGGCCTGGCCTATCCCTCTATGCTGCCCTCCCAAGGCTCCCCTGAGTGAGCTGCAGTCTAGTACCCTCTGCCCGTGCCTGTCCATAGACCAGCCCATCCAATGTCCACCCCCAGTATGGCAGTTCTGGCGCAAGATGGGCCTGGCAGCCAAGGAGGGGCTGGCAAAAGCCTCCATGGGAGGAGCCTTCAACCACTGATGTGACCACGTTTCCCTTCTTCAGGGAAACCTGACAACCTCCTCTGTCTGTGTCACTGCCCCATCCCTGCTGGAATGACCTGTCCACCCCAGGAGGGTGCTGTCTGCTCTGGGCATTACTCACTGGCACACAGGAGGTGTCCAGCAATATCTGATAAATGAGGAAACAGAGGGAGGCGCTGCTCCCCTGGCCTACCCAGGGCCCTTGGAAAAGCCCAAACTTGAGCTCACACGTGAATGTACTGCCCAAGTGTCGGCATGAAAATCTGCATATCCTTTTCCCAGTGACAGCAATCTCTTGGCCCTGACCACACTCTGCACCCTCAGCACCAGCTGAGCATCCCCATGGAGGCTCCAGCCCCGAGTGTGAGCGGGATGCTCTGCACACCTCCTGCTCTGGCTCAGCACGGGCTCTGGGGGTGTGGGCAGGGCTGGGTGGGAGGGCGAGGGGATGGATTCTCTCTGGGCTCACTCTGCTCTCCAGCCTCTCGCACACCCTACGGTGCCTGGGACCACATCCCCAGCCGTCTTGACTCCTTTCCCTGCAGGGAAAGCCTTGAGCCCTCAGCCCTGTAGCAGGAATCATAAGATGTGTGAGAGCCAGAGTTCTGCCAGCCCCCCACCCACACGCCCCCGCAGACTACACGCAGTTGTGTGGAGATGGGAGCCCCTCCTTCTGCACCTAAACTCCACTTACCATTTTAGCTGCTCCAGGGATTCCCCATCCCCGTCACAATCAGAAATCATGTTTCCATACCTAGAAGAGGTCAGGAGTGTGGCAAATCTACCACATGGTGGCACTACCTGCTTCTCATGTCTACTGTGACTGTCTCACCTCTGACTAGATTGGAAGCCCAGGAGGGCAAGGAATGCAGTCTCCTCGGTTCATTGGATTATGGTCAGTGCCCCGAAAGGGACTGCACATAGTGTGGCTTCACGTATGATTGTTGAAGGAATGAACCCCAACCAACTCCTCCCAAGATATCTGGGTGCACCTGAAGCCGCACTGCCCGCCTCTGGTCTCCCTGCTTTGAATTCACGCAGAAGCCTACAGATAGAATCTCAAATTTCCTGTAAAAATGTGAAAACAGTGAAGCCCAAGTCAACGAGGTCAGTGAGGGGGTGACAGAGACTTCCTCGTGGGGGTGTCAGGAATCCTGAATGAGGACGACCGCGGCCCCTCCAGCAGACCTTCCACAGGGCTGGACTCAGGAGCAGCACTTTCCATGGGGGACCCACTGGAGCTTGTTCCTGTGACCACCCACTGAACACAGGAGGAAACTGAGGCTCAGAGGGGTGTGGTGACAGTCCTAAGACTCACAGCTGGGAGGCGGCCTAGTGGCACTGTGTGATCCAGGGCCTGAGTGCTCACCTGAGGAAAAGCAGGTGCAGCACATGCCAGGGACTGGCAACGTTCTTGTAGCTTGACAGAAACAGGTGGACATAAGATTGGTCACCACCCAAGACAGCAGGCACCAGGTGCTCCACCCGCTTCTTCAGGGTGCGTGCCGGGAGAGGCCACACCATGTGGGTGGCATCTGAGCTCAATGAAGATGTGTCTTCACTCTAGGACAGGACAGGGGAGAGATACACAGTGACACTACCGTGAACCCCAAGGAGGGCAGGGGCTGGAGGCCAGTCTTGACCCCAGGGAGGACATGAGAAGACAGCCTGAGGGCCCAGGGTTAATGGACAGGGTGGTGGTTGCCACCCCGGCAGTCCCCGTTCACCCTCCAGCCAGACCTGAGGTGTGAACACACCAGGACCAGCAGGTTTATAAACCCCCCACCCTCTGCCCCTGCCCTGGGAGGGTGTCCCATGTCCCCGTTCCCCACACACTCAGGAGGAGGGGGTGCAGTCACCCAGGGAGGCTCATAGTGCTGGCCTGGCCTTGCCCAACCTCCTCTGGGCCACCTGACATTACCTTTGGGGACCTCCTCCCAGACGGCCACAGGGGTCGAGGGCGAGGGCTGAACCAGCGCCGGAAGCATTGGACAAGCCTCTCAGCACAGGGCTTCCTGGGGCTACGGCCCCGGGACCTCGGGATACAGCACAACATCTCACTCTGCCTGTGGCCAAGTGAGCTGGGGAAGGGGCTGTGTATAGAATGTGGGTGCCAGGTTACCGAGTTCCGAGTTCTGTTGGGGTCTGTCGTCAAGGAAGTGAAGTCACTTCCTGATACCTCATTTCCTGAGCCCCTCCTCTGTGTTCAAGACTGCAAATGCCCCTCTGGGTACCTGTCTGCTGACCCTCCTTCCCCATGAACTCTCTCTATTGCCCACACTTCCACCAACACTGCCTGACCACACCCCTGTGCAAGGCCTGGGTGCAGCCAGCGTCACAGCTCGGAGGAGATACACGTAGGTTCATCCCCAGCTCCTGCTTCTTATCACTTTATGTGACCCTGGACAAGCCATTGTCACTCTCATGACCTCCCCAGTCTCCCCTTTTGCACAGTGGGGATCTTTCTAGCATCTTCTTCCTAGGGATGGCATCAGGCATGTGTGAGAAAACATCTCTGAAACCTATGGCCGGTGTCACATGCAGCTAATAAACAAGACTAGAGATAAAATCCACGACGGTGTGGAAGGTAGCATGGAATACGACTAACGACAGGTCTGGTTCCTGTCATATAATCTTGAAAATGTCACTTTTGCTCTTGGTCTGTTTTCCCTGTCTGCACCATGCGACAGTTGGAATTTCATGCATTCACATACTGCTTTCCTCCATAAAACCTCACAATGGCTTCGTGTGTATTTAGGTTTGGACTCAAGTGCCACATCTCTGTCTGTGTGGTTGGCGACTCCTCAGGGGCTCCCAGTGGTCCCCACCATCTGCTGCACACATCCTCACGTAATCCCCTGCCCTGCAGTGTGGACTGGACTTAGTGACTCACTTCTAACCAATACAGGATCAAAAGTGAGAAGGTGTCACTCTCTAATTGTCATTGTAACACGCCTGTCTCTAGAGTCTTGTGCTCTGTCTCCTCTGTTCTCTCTGTTTGTATCCACCATATGCCAAGCATGGTGCCGAGAGCTGGAGAAAGAGCTGATTCAGCTGCACCCTGGCTTGGGAGATGATCCCAGGATAAGAAAGAGGAGAAGACGTGCTATCGAGTGCCTGACATTCTAAGAGAGGAAAGTGATCTAGGAGGCCCTCAGAATATTCTAGATTAGGAAGCTACCTGAAGATGGTAGGAAATGAACACCATTTGCAGAGAAGAACCAGAGCCGTTTGGTCCATTCTATGCCTTTACTCAACCGTATGAAATATAGAATTAGTAGTTTATCAAATTGCGTAAAAAATGTCAACTGTTATTTACATATAAACAAAATTTATAGATTTATTTGGAAGAATTGATATATTTTCCCTACTTATTTTCTCATCTGTGAACATGTACATCTCTTCATTGTCTTCAGTTTGTTCGTTTTTTCAATAACATTTTACACTCAGTGTTTAGAAATCATGATTGTAAAAATGCACCCTAATTATTCATGCAAACCTTATGAATGAAAATTTGGGGTGTTTCCAACCCTTAGTAATAGGTATTGTCATATTAACAATCTTGTCGACACCTCACCTTATAATTTTTCAAGGTTACATATGATATAGATTCCAGAATATTGGGTTACAGTGTAAAATAGTAAATATCCAAGTATAATTTTGCTAAATTTTGCGAGTTTCTGCTCCTTATGGGCTCTACCATTTGCATTCCACCACAATGTATTATGATACCTGTATCCCCACAGTCTCACTAACAAGTTTGTTATCAAAAAATTAAATTTTGCAAATCTAATAGGTGAAGTCTTGTATATTTCAATATATTTTAAATGTATAGTTCTCTATGAGGGATTTTAAGCACCTAATTAAGTATTGATGCCAATTTAAATTTCCTTTTGTGTTCTTAGATTGTTCATATATTTTGTTCATTTTTATTTCATTTTGTTGGTCATTTCCATCTCATTTTTTCACACATCATTGTATTAATGATATTATCCTAGTTTAAGAGGTTTTTAATTTTTTTTGCTTTTTTTTAATTGAAACATTATTGATCACCCATTTTAAGTATTAGAGCTTGTAATTACTTTTTGTCGTGTCCTTTTGACCTAGTTGGTGGCATTTACCTTTTGTTTGAGTTTGCTTTGCTTTATTAATTGCTGCTATGCCATCCATGTTAACTGCTGCTACATTAGTAGCAGCATAATTTCACCAGTGATTTGAAATGCTATCTTTCTTAAATACTAAATTTCTATAAATCTTGGGTATCTCTTTGAATTCTCCATTCTTTTTCATTAGGTTTTATATTTACTTATAAACAAATTCCATATGGTCTTGATAATGAAGAATTTATAAAAAAATATTTTCGATCTCTGGTAGACTTACCCCTCCCTTTTGATTTGTTTCCTCATTTTTTTCTGATGAACGATTAATGTTTCATCAATATTTTATAATCATCTTATTTTGTTCTAGGTGAAGAAACAAATGAGACTATTTTTAATGTGATCATGACGCTCGTATAAAGTAACTTAGGAGAAAATAAAATCCTTAGGATCATGTGGCTTTCTGGCCAAGAAAATATCTCTGACATTTCTCTATCGTTTGTGTATGTATGTTTTAAGAGTGTTCTAATGCTTAAATCACGTAATTAAACAGGCTTTGTCGAGTTCTTGTTAGCTTTATGCCAAATATTTTAACAATTTTGTGGCTATTGAAAATGGAATCTTGATTTGCGTAATGTAATCTAGATAGTTATTGTTATTACATAAGACATTTATTAATTTTATATGTGAATTTTTCTAAATCGCAACATGTAAATTTTATTTTAGTAAGTCGTCTTGTTTGTAATAGGTTTTTAATGAATTCTTTTTGATTTTCTAAATTCACAATACATTCACATAACACATTTTTCTCTATCTTGAGATATACAAATACGTATGGTCAAATCTTATTTTATCCAGTGTTTTGATATTTATGAGTCTTACATTTTCTCAAAAGTAGTTTTGGCTTCTGTGGAAATTATTATGTGTTTTTCTTTCTTCTAATGCTTAATACTTTTGCAAAATATTGAAGTTAGTAATTCATTTCAGATTTATTTTTGTGAACGGTACCTAGCAAAAGCATAACTGGATTTAATTTCCAAATAAATAATATTTCAATCCCTGTAATGATGAAGTGCTTTCCCCTAAGTAATCTGAATCCTTTCCACATATACCAGAATCTGTTTCAAAATTCAAACTTTTATTCCCCTGAACTATTCGCTTATTCTTTGCCAATCTCATGCACTTTCAAGTATGTTCCTTTGCAATACATTTTATTGGACGGAGCAAATTACCTCTTTGTTTTTATTATTATTGTTCTTCTTATGTCTTGTACATTTTGGGGGCCATTTTTGCACATAATTTTTTTCATATTAACTTTGAGGTTATTTGACAAGTCCCCTAAACATCACTCTTTGGAATTTTTCAAGTTTAGCTTTATTGAATCTATTGATTAACATAGGGAGAATACATATATATGTGGCGTAACTTCCTAGCATCACTGCTGCCCGGCACATGGACACACGTGGGCATTTTGGTAGGAGCTGCTGAGTGGCTCCTGCGACAGGGGTATCAATGGACACATCTCCTGGGGCATCTGCTGGGAGTTCTTCTTCCTTCATTCTCACAAGAGCTGGTGGTCACCAGACATACAGACCTGCCCATCTGATGGGGCAAATGCTATCTGAATAGTGAGTAAATTTCGGTGCATAATCATTAGGGAGGCCGCGGATGTCTGACATTTACTGGCCATGTGAATTGCTTCCCTGTGGA
Organism: Cynocephalus volans; assembly: GCF_027409185.1. Lineage (NCBI taxonomy): Eukaryota > Metazoa > Chordata > Mammalia > Dermoptera > Cynocephalidae > Cynocephalus > Cynocephalus volans. The sequence continues at coordinate 48,551,383 of NC_084476.1, read as the reverse complement.
ACTGCAGGAATATGTCCTTTGTCCCTATGGATAAATGAGAACTCTTTGTACAACTAGGATGCATACTACCCTTTCTCTGCCCATGAAGAATTTTCCAGTCTGGGGTTTGTCTTTTCACCTTTTGACATTATTCTGGTTTTTGTTCGGACCAGGAAAAGTCAGCATTTTCCTCAGTGGCTTCTGGCTCTCTGGTCATTCAACAGTAGTTCCTATTTCAAGATTATGGCAATAATAACTATCAGGGCTTTGTGTCTCTACATAGAGTCTTTGATTTTTCTGTAATTTTCCTCTTACTAAAAACATAAAATGAAAATTAATCAGATCTTTCTCATATTATGCGGCCAGATACAAAAGGCCACATAACATATAACCGTACTGATAGGAACAATCCACGATAGGTAAATTCACACACACAGAAAATGGAGTGGTAGTCAGGGACAGGGAGAGGCGGGATGGGGATTGACAGCTTAATGGCTAGAGAGTTGATGAAGCTGTTCGACCACTAGATGGTGGTAAGGGTTGCCCCATATTAAAAATGTACTTGATGCCACTGAATGGTAATTTTGAAAATATTAAAAACACTTTATTTTATACAAGGGATATTATTGAAAATAAAAGATGAAAAAATTTGAGGAGATGCAGGACAGAGACAAAAATGAGGAGAAGCACAGCGTCAAGGAAGGGCAAGAACAGATCTGGAGTGGGGACTGGTGAGGGTGTTTGTGGGAGCTCTGGAGCCAGGGCTCCCCTGGGTGCTGGTGTTTCTTCTAATTCTTCTGATGTTTCAGGAACGGTTATGTCAGGTTGCTCTAGCTCTACCTCTGGATCTTGATCTTTCTCCTGCTCTTTCTCTTGCTCTTTCTCCTGATCTTTCTCTTGATCTTTCTGTTGCTCCTGCTCTGGATCTTCCGTCTGATCTACCACTTGCTCTGGATCTTGCTCCTGCTCTACCTCTTGCTCTGGATCTTGCTCCTGCTCTACTTCTTGCTCTGGCTTGGGCTCTGGATCTTGCTCTCGCTCTGCCTCTGGCAGTGGAGGTGGAGCTGGAGCTGGAACTCGAGCCGAACATGGCAGCAGCTCTTGGGACAGTTGTTCAGCCTGGGCAGAAGCTGGAACTGGATAGACAACAATTGAAAATATCAATGTGAGTTTCTATGTCTCATCCAATGACACTGTCTTTCCAGAAGCCCAAGTCCAGAGGCCCAGCCTCAGGAAGTCTCCCCACACTGCAGAACACTGCATGATTGTTCTGAGTACTCAGTGCCCCTGTCCCCAGCCTGCTTCTGGAAACTCTGCTCTGTGTGGCCCAGCCCAGGCCCCTCCCCAAACCCGCACAGGCACCCACCCTCTTCCTCCTCACCCTCAGTCTCCGCCTCACTAGGCTCCAGGTGCTCCAGCTTCTCCAGCTGCGCCAGAAGAAGATCAGCCTTACGCTCCACCTCTGAACCTCGCATACTGATATGTACATAGGCCGAAAGAAACTTCAAAGAATGAAATTCAGGAGGCTCGTGGAAATCGGTGGAATAGAATTCCAGCCAGATCTTTAAGACAGAGGACATGGCACTGTGGGAGACAGGTGGGCAACAGCATCAGAGGCCTGGCCTATCCCTCTATGCTGCCCTCCCAAGGCTCCCCTGAGTGAGCTGCAGTCTAGTACCCTCTGCCCGTGCCTGTCCATAGACCAGCCCATCCAATGTCCACCCCCAGTATGGCAGTTCTGGCGCAAGATGGGCCTGGCAGCCAAGGAGGGGCTGGCAAAAGCCTCCATGGGAGGAGCCTTCAACCACTGATGTGACCACGTTTCCCTTCTTCAGGGAAACCTGACAACCTCCTCTGTCTGTGTCACTGCCCCATCCCTGCTGGAATGACCTGTCCACCCCAGGAGGGTGCTGTCTGCTCTGGGCATTACTCACTGGCACACAGGAGGTGTCCAGCAATATCTGATAAATGAGGAAACAGAGGGAGGCGCTGCTCCCCTGGCCTACCCAGGGCCCTTGGAAAAGCCCAAACTTGAGCTCACACGTGAATGTACTGCCCAAGTGTCGGCATGAAAATCTGCATATCCTTTTCCCAGTGACAGCAATCTCTTGGCCCTGACCACACTCTGCACCCTCAGCACCAGCTGAGCATCCCCATGGAGGCTCCAGCCCCGAGTGTGAGCGGGATGCTCTGCACACCTCCTGCTCTGGCTCAGCACGGGCTCTGGGGGTGTGGGCAGGGCTGGGTGGGAGGGCGAGGGGATGGATTCTCTCTGGGCTCACTCTGCTCTCCAGCCTCTCGCACACCCTACGGTGCCTGGGACCACATCCCCAGCCGTCTTGACTCCTTTCCCTGCAGGGAAAGCCTTGAGCCCTCAGCCCTGTAGCAGGAATCATAAGATGTGTGAGAGCCAGAGTTCTGCCAGCCCCCCACCCACACGCCCCCGCAGACTACACGCAGTTGTGTGGAGATGGGAGCCCCTCCTTCTGCACCTAAATTCCACTTACCATTTTAGCTGCTCCAGGGATTCCCCATCCCCGTCACAATCAGAAATCATGTTTCCATACCTAGAAGAGGTCAGGAGTGTGTCAAATCTACCACATGGTGGCACTACCTGCTTCTCATGTCTACTGTGACTGTCTCACCTCTGACTAGATTGGAAGCCCAGGAGGGCAAGGAATGCAGTCTCCTCGTTTCATTGGATTATGGTCAGTGCCCAGAAAGGGACTGCACATAGTGTGGCTTCACGTATGATTGTTGAAGGAATGAACCCCAACCAACTCCTCCCAAGATATCTGGGTGCACCTGAAGCCGCACTGCCCGTCTCTGGTCTCCCTGCTTTGAATTCACGCAGAAGCCTACAGATAGAATCTCAAATTTCCTGTAAAAATGTGAAAACAGTGAAGCCCAAGTCAACGAGGTCAGTGAGGGGGTGACAGAGACTTCCTCGTGGGGGTGTCAGGAATCCTGAATGAGGACGACCGCGGCCCCTCCAGCAGACCTTCCACAGGGCTGGACTCAGGAGCAGCACTTTCCATGGGGGACCCACTGGAGCTTGTTCCTGTGACCACCCACTGAACACAGGAGGAAACTGAGGCTCAGAGGGGTGTGGTGACAGTCCTAAGACTCACAGCTGGGAGGCGGCCTAGTGGCACTGTGTGATCCAGGGCCTGAGTGCTCACCTGAGGAAAAGCAGGTGCAGCACATGCCAGGGACTGGCAACGTTCTTGTAGCTTGACAGAAACAGGTGGACATAAGATTGGTCACCACCCAAGACAGCAGGCACCAGGTGCTCCACCCGCTTCTTCAGGGTGCGTGCCGGGAGAGGCCACACCATGTGGGTGGCATCTGAGCTCAATGAAGATGTGTCTTCACTCTAGGACAGGACAGGGGAGAGATACACAGTGACACTACCGTGAACCCCAAGGAGGGCAGGGGCTGGAGGCCAGTCTTGACCCCAGGGAGGACATGAGAAGACAGCCTGAGGGCCCAGGGTTAATGGACAGGGTGGTGGTTGCCACCCCGGCAGTCCCCGTTCACCCTCCAGCCAGACCTGAGGTGTGAACACACCAGGACCAGCAGGTTTATAAACCCCCCACCCTCTGCCCCTGCCCTGGGAGGGTGTCCCATGTCCCCGTTCCCCACACACTCAGGAGGAGGGGGTGCAGTCACCCAGGGAGGCTCATAGTGCTGGCCTGGCCTTGCCCAACCTCCTCTGGGCCACCTGACATTACCTTTGGGGACCTCCTCCCAGACGGCCACAGGGGTCGAGGGCGAGGGCTGAACCAGCGCCGGAAGCATTGGACAAGCCTCTCAGCACAGGGCTTCCTGGGGCTACGGCCCCGGGACCTCGGGATACAGCACAACATCTCACTCTGCCTGTGGCCAAGTGAGCTGGGGAAGGGGCTGTGTATAGAATGTGGGTGCCAGGTTACCGAGTTCCGAGTTCTGTTGGGGTCTGTCGTCAAGGAAGTGAAGTCACTTCCTGATACCTCATTTCCTGAGCCACTCCTCTGTGTTCAAGACTGCAAATGCCCCTCTGGGTACCTGTCTGCTGACCCTCCTTCCCCATGAACTCTCTCTATTGCCCACACTTCCACCAACACTGCCTGACCACACCCCTGTGCAAGGCCTGGGTGCAGCCAGCGTCACAGCTCGGAGGAGATACACGTAGGTTCATCCCCAGCTCCTGCTTCTTATCACTTTATGTGACCCTGGACAAGCCATTGTCACTCTCATGACCTCCCCAGTCTCCCCTTTTGCACAGTGGGGATCTTTCTAGCATCTTCTTCCTAGGGATGGCATCAGGCATGTGTGAGAAAACATCTCTGAAACCTATGGCCGGTGTCACATGCAGCTACTAAACAAGACTAGAGATAAAATCCACGACGGTGTGGAAGGTAGCATGGAATACGACTAACGACAGGTCTGGTTCCTGTCATATAATCTTGAAAATGTCACTTTTGCTCTTGGTCTGTTTTCCCTGTCTGCACCATGCGACAGTTGGAATTTCATGCATTCACATACTGCTTTCCTCCATAAAACCTCACAATGGCTTCGTGTGTATTTAGGTTTGGACTCAAGTGCCACATCTCTGTCTGTGTGGTTGGCGACTCCTCAGGGGCTCCCAGTGGTCCCCACCATCTGCTGCACACATCCTCACGTAATCCCCTGCCCTGCAGTGTGGACTGGACTTAGTGACTCACTTCTAACCAATACAGGATCAAAAGTGAGAAGGTGTCACTTTCTAATTGTTATTGTAACACGCCTGTCTCTAGAGTCTTGTGCTCTGTCTCCTCTGTTCTCTCTGTTTGTATCCACCATATGCCAAGCATGGTGCCGAGAGCTGGAGAAAGAGCTGATTCAGCTGCACCCTGGCTTGGGAGATGATCCCAGGATAAGAAAGAGGAGAAGACGTGCTATCGAGTGCCTGACATTCTAAGAGAGGAAAGTGATCTAGGAGGCCCTCAGAATATTCTAGATTAGGAAGCTACCTGAAGATGGTAGGAAATGAACACCATTTGCAGAGAAGAACCAGAGCCGTTTGGTCCATTCTATGCCTTTACTCAACCGTATGAAATATAGAATTAGTAGTTTATCAAATTGCGTAAAAAATGTCAACTGTTATTTACATATAAACAAAATTTATAGATTTATTTGGAAGAATTGATATATTTTCCCTACTTATTTTCTCATCTGTGAACATGTACATCTCTTCATTGTCTTCAGTTTGTTCGTTTTTTCAATAACATTTTACACTCAGTGTTTAGAAATCATGATTGTAAAAATGCACCCTAATTATTCATGCAAACCTTATGACTGAAAATTTGGGGTGTTTCCAACCCTTAGTAATAGGTATTGTCATATTAACAATCTTGTCGACACCTCACCTTATAATTTTTCAAGGTTACATATGATATAGATTCCAGAATATTGGGTGACAGTGTAAAATAGTAAATATCCAAGTATAATTCTGCTAACTTTTGCGAGTTTCTGCTCCTTATGGGCTCTACCATTTGCATTCCACCACAATGTATTACGATACCTGTATCCCCACAGTCTCACTAACAAGTTTGTTATCAAAAAATTAAATTTTGCAAATCTAATAGGTGAAGTCTTGTATATTTCAATATATTTTAAATGTATAGTTCTCTATGAGGGATTTTAAGCACCTAATTAAGTATTGATGCCAATTTAAATTTCCTTTTGTGTTCTTAGATTGTTCATATATTTTGTTCATTTTTATTTCATTTTGTTGGTCATTTCCATCTCATTTTTTCACACATCATTGTATTAATGATATTATCCTAGTTTAAGAGGTTTTTTATTTTTTTTGCTTTTTTTTTAATTGAAACATTATTGATCACCCATTTTAAGTATTAGAGCTTGTAATTACTTTTTGTCGTGTCCTTTTGACCTAGTTGGTGGCATTAACCTTTTGTTTGTGTTTGCTTTGCTTTATTAATTGCTGCTATGTCATCCATGTTAACTGCTGCTACATTAGTAGCAGCATAATTTCACCAGTGATTTGAAATGCTATCTTTCTTAAATACTAAATTTCTATAAATCTTGGGTATCTCTTTGAATTCTCCATTCTTTTTCATTAGGTTTTATATTTACTTATAAACAAATTCCATATGGTCTTGATAATGAAGAATTTATAAAAAAATATTTTCGATCTCTGGTAGACTTACCCCTCCCTTTTGATTTGTTTCCTCATTTTTTTCTGATGAACGATTAATGTTTCATCAACATTTTATAATCATCTTATTTTGTTCTAGGTGAAGAAACAAATGAGACTATTTTTAATGTGATCATGACGCACGTATAAAGTAACTTAGGAGAAAATAAAATCCTTAGGATCATGTGGCTTTCTGGCCAAGAAAATATCTCTGACATTTCTCTATCGTTTGTGTATGTATGTTTTAAGAGTGTTCTAATGCTTAAATCACGTAATTAAACAGGCTTTGCCGAGTTCTTGTTAGCTTTATGCCAAATATTTTAACAATTTTGTGGCTATTGAAAATGGAATCTTGATTTGCGTAATGTAATCTAGATAGTTATTGTTATTACATAAGACATTTATTAATTTTATATGTGAATTTTTCTAAATCGCAACATGTAAATTTTATGTTAGTAAGTCGTCTTGTTTGTAATAGGTTTTTAATGAATTCTTTTTGATTTTCTAAATTCACAATACATTCACATAACACATTTTTCTCTATCTTGAGATATACAAATACGTATGGTCAAATCTTATTTTATCTAGTGTTTTGATATTTATGAGTCTTACATTTTCTCAAAAGTAGTTTTGGCTTCTGTGGAAATTATTATGTGTTTTTCTTTCTTCTAATGCTTAATACTTTTGCAAAATATTGAAGTTAGTAATTCATTTCAGATTTATTTTTGTGAACGGTACCTAGCAAAAGCATAACTGGATTTAATTTCCAAATAAATAATATTTCAATCCCTGTAATGATGAAGTGCTTTCCCCTAAGTAATCTGAATCCTTTCCACATATACCAGAATCTGTTTCAAAATTCAAACTTTTATTCCCCTGAACTATTCGCTTATTCTTTGCCAATCTCATGCACTTTCAAGTATGTTCCTTTGCAATACATTTTATTGGACGGAGCAAATTACCTCTTTGTTTTTATTATTATTGTTCTTCTTATGTCTTGAACATTTTGGGGGCCAGTTTTGCACATAATTTTTTTCATATTAACTTTGAGGTTATTTGACAAGTCCCGTAAACATCACTCTTTGGAATTTTTCAAGTTTAGCTTTATTGAATCTATTGATTAACATAGGGAGAATACATATATATGTGGCGTAACTTCCTAGCATCACTGCTGCCCGGCACATGGACACACGTGGGCATTTTGGTAGGAGCTGCTGAGTGGCTCCTGCGACAGGGATATCAATGGACACATCTCCTGGGGCATCTGCTGGGACTTCTTATTCCTTCATTCTCACAAGAGCTGGTGGTCACCAGACATACAGACCTGCCCATCTGATGGGGCAAATGCTATCTGAATAGTGAGTAAATTTCGGTGCATAATCATTAGGGAGGCCGCGGATGTCTGACATTTACTGGCCATGTGAATTGCTTCCCTGTGGAACTGCAGGAATATGTCCTTTGTCCCTATGGATAAATGAGAACTCTTTGTACAACTAGGATGCATACTACCCTTTCTCTGCCCATGAAGAATTTTCCAGTCTGGGGTTTGTCTTTTCACCTTTTGACATTATTCTGGTTTTTGTTCGGACCAGGAAAAGTCAGCATTTTCCTCAGTGGCTTCTGGCTCTCTGGTCATTCAACAGTAGTTCCTATTTCAAGATTATGGCAATAATAACTATCAGGGCTTTGTGTCTCTACATAGAGTCTTTGCTTTTTCTGTAATTTTCCTCTTACTAAAAACATAAAATGAAAATTAATCAGATCTTTCTCATATTATGCGGCCAGATACAAAAGGCCACATAACATATAACCGTACTGATAGGAACAATCCACGATAGGTAAATTCACACACACAGAAAATGGAGTGGTAGTCAGGGACAGGGAGAGGCGGGATGGGGATTGACAGCTTAATGGCTAGAGAGTTGATGAAGCTGTTCGACCACTAGATGGTGGTAAGGGTTGCCCCATATTAAAAATGTACTTGATGCCACTGAATGGTAATTTTGAAAATATTAAAAACACTTTATTTTATACAAGGGATATTATTGAAAATAAAAGATGAAAAAATTTGAGGAGATGCAGGACAGAGACAAAAATGAGGAGAAGCACAGCGTCAAGGAAGGGCAAGAACAGATCTGGAGTGGGGACTGGTGAGGGTGTTTGTGGGAGCTCTGGAGCCAGGGCTCCCCTGGGTGCTGGTGTTTCTTCTAATTCTTCTGATGTTTCAGGAACGGTTATGTCAGGTTGCTCTAGCTCTACCTCTGGATCTTGATCTTTCTCCTGCTCTTTCTCTTGCTCTTTCTCCTCATCTTTCTCTTGATCTTTCTGTTGCTCCTGCTCTGGATCTTGCGTCTGATCTACCACTTGCTCTGGATCTTGCTCCTGCTCTACCTCTTGCTCTGGATCTTGCTCCTGCTCTACTTCTTGCTCTGGCTTAGGCTCTGGATATTGCTCTCGCTCTGCCACCGGCAGTGGAATTGGAGCTGGAGCTGGAACTCGAGCCGAAAATGGCAGCAGCTCTTGGGACAGTTGTTCAGCCTGGGCAGGAGCTGGAACTGGATAGACAACAATTGAAAATATCAATGTGAGTTTCTATGTCTCATCCAATGACACTGTCTTTCCAGAAGCCCAAGTCCAGAGGCCCAGCCTCAGGAAGTCTCCCCACACTGCAGAACACTGCATGATTGTTCTGAGTACTCAGTGCCCCTGTCCCCAGCCTGCTTCTGGAAACTCTGCTCTGTGTGGCCCAGCCCAGGCCCCTCCCCAAACCCGCACAGGCACCCACCCTCTTCCTCCTCACCCTCAGTCTCCGCCTCACTAGGCTCCAGGTGCTCCAGCTTCTCCAGCTGCGCCAGAAGAAGATCAGCCTTACGCTCCACCTCTGAACCTCGCATACTGATATGTACATAGGCCGAAAGAAACTTCAAAGAATGAAATTCAGGAGGCTCGTGGAAATCGGTGGAATAGAATTCCAGCCAGATCTTTAAGACAGAGGACATGGCACTGTGGGAGACAGGTGGGCAACAGCATCAGAGGCCTGGCCTATCCCTCTATGCTGCCCTCCCAAGGCTCCCCTGAGTGAGCTGCAGTCTAGTACCCTCTGCCCGTGCCTGTCCATAGACCAGCCCATCCAATGTCCACCCCCAGTATGGCAGTTCTGGCGCAAGATGGGCCTGGCAGCCAAGGAGGGGCTGGCAAAAGCCTCCATGGGAGGAGCCTTCAACCACTGATGTGACCACGTTTCCCTTCTTCAGGGAAACCTGACAACCTCCTCTGTCTGTGTCACTGCCCCATCCCTGCTGGAATGACCTGTCCACCCCAGGAGGGTGCTGTCTGCTCTGGGCATTACTCACTGGCACACAGGAGGTGTCCAGCAATATCTGATAAATGAGGAAACAGAGGGAGGCGCTGCTCCCCTGGCCTACCCAGGGCCCTTGGAAAAGCCCAAACTTGAGCTCACACGTGAATGTACTGCCCAAGTGTCGGCATGAAAATCTGCATATCCTTTTCCCAGTGACAGCAATCTCTTGGCCCTGACCACACTCTGCACCCTCAGCACCAGCTGAGCATCCCCATGGAGGCTCCAGCCCCGAGTGTGAGCGGGATGCTCTGCACACCTCCTGCTCTGGCTCAGCACGGGCTCTGGGGGTGTGGGCAGGGCTGGGTGGGAGGGCGAGGGGATGGATTCTCTCTGGGCTCACTCTGCTCTCCAGCCTCTCGCACACCCTACGGTGCCTGGGACCACATCCCCAGCCGTCTTGACTCCTTTCCCTGCAGGGAAAGCCTTGAGCCCTCAGCCCTGTAGCAGGAATCATAAGATGTGTGAGAGCCAGAGTTCTGCCAGCCCCCCACCCACACGCCCCCGCAGACTACACGCAGTTGTGTGGAGATGGGATCCCCTCCTTCTGCACCTAAACTCCACTTACCATTTTAGCTGCTCCAGGGATTCCCCATCCCCGTCACAATCAGAAATCATGTTTCCATACCTAGAAGAGGTCAGGAGTGTGTCAAATCTACCACATGGTGGCACTACCTGCTTCTCATGTCTACTGTGACTGTCTCACCTCTGACTAGATTGGAAGCCCAGGAGGGCAAGGAATGCAGTCTCCTCGGTTCATTGGATTATGGTCAGTGCCCCGAAAGGGACTGCACATAGTGTGGCTTCACGTATGATTGTTGAAGGAATGAACCCCAACCAACTCCTCCCAAGATATCTGGGTGCACCTGAAGCCGCAGTGCCCGCCTCTGGTCTCCCTGCTTTGAATTCACGCAGAAGCCTACAGATAGAATCTCAAATTTCCTGTAAAAATGTGAAAACAGTGAAGCCCAAGTCAACGAGGTCAGTGAGGGGGTGACAGAGACTTCCTCGTGGGGGTGTCAGGAATCCTGAATGAGGACGACCGCGGCCCCTCCAGCAGACCTTCCACAGGGCTGGACTCAGGAGCAGCACTTTCCATGGGGGACCCACTGGAGCTTGTTCCTGTGACCACCCACTGAACACAGGAGGAAACTGAGGCTCAGAGGGGTGTGGTGACAGTCCTAAGACTCACAGCTGGGAGGCGGCCTAGTGGCACTGTGTGATCCAGGGCCTGAGTGCTCACCTGAGGAAAAGCAGGTGCAGCACATGCCGGGGACTGGCAACGTTCTTGTAGCTTGACAGAAACAGGTGGACATAAGATTGGTCACCACCCAAGACAGCAGGCACCAGGTGCTCCACCCGCTTCTTCAGGGTGCGTGCCGGGAGAGGCCACACCATGTGGGTGGCATCTGAGCTCAATGAAGATGTGTCTTCACTCTAGGACAGGACAGGGGAGAGATACACAGTGACAGTACCGTGAACCCCAAGGAGGGCAGGGGCTGGAGGCCAGTCTTGACCCCAGGGAGGACATGAGAAGACAGCCTGAGGGCCCAGGGTTAATGGACAGGGTGGTGGTTGCCACCCCGGCAGTCCCCGTTCACCCTCCAGCCAGACCTGAGGTGTGAACACACCAGGACCAGCAGGTTTATAAACCCCCCACCCTCTGCCCCTGCCCTGGGAGGGTGTCCCATGTCCCCGTTCCCCACACACTCAGGAGGAGGGGGTGCAGTCACCCAGGGAGGCTCATAGTGCTGGCCTGGCCTTGCCCAACCTCCTCTGGGCCACCTGACATTACCTTTGGGGACCTCCTCCCAGACGGCCACAGGGGTCGAGGGCGAGGGCTGAACCAGCGCCGGAAGCATTGGACAAGCCTCTCAGCACAGGGCTTCCTGGGGCTACGGCCCCGGGACCTCGGGATACAGCACAACATCTCACTCTGCCTGTGGCCAAGTGAGCTGGGGAAGGGGCTGTGTATAGAATGTGGGTGCCAGGTTACCGAGTTCCGAGTTCTGTTGGGGTCTGTCGTCAAGGAAGTGAAGTCACTTCCTGATACCTCATTTCCTGAGCCACTCCTCTGTGTTCAAGACTGCAAATGCCCCTCTGGGTACCTGTCTGCTGACCCTCCTTCCCCATGAACTCTCTCTATTGCCCACACTTCCACCAACACTGCCTGACCACACCCCTGTGCAAGGCCTGGGTGCAGCCAGCGTCACAGCTCGGAGGAGATACACGTAGGTTCATCCCCAGCTCCTGCTTCTTATCACTTTATGTGACCCTGGACAAGCCATTGTCACTCTCATGACCTCCCCAGTCTCCCCTTTTGCACAGTGGGGATCTTTCTAGCATCTTCTTCCTAGGGATGGCATCAGGCATGTGTGAGAAAACATCTCTGAAACCTATGGCCGGTGTCACATGCAGCTACTAAACAAGACTAGAGATAAAATCCACGACGGTGTGGAAGGTAGCATGGAATACGACTAACGACAGGTCTGGTTCCTGTCATATAATCTTGAAAATGTCACTTTTGCTCTTGGTCTGTTTTCCCTGTCTGCACCATGCGACAGTTGGAATTTCATGCATTCACATACTGCTTTCCTCCATAAAACCTCACAATGGCTTCGTGTGTATTTAGGTTTGGACTCAAGTGCCACATCTCTGTCTGTGTGGTTGGCGACTCCTCAGGGGCTCCCAGTGGTCCCCACCATCTGCTGCACACATCCTCACATAATCCCCTGCCCTGCAGTGTGGACTGGACTTAGTGACTCACTTCTAACCAATACAGGATCAAAAGTGAGAAGGTGTCACTTTCTAATTGTTATTGTAACACGCCTGTCTCTAGAGTCTTGTGCTCTGTCTCCTCTGTTCTCTCTGTTTGTATCCACCATATGCCAAGCATGGTGCCGAGAGCTGGAGAAAGAGCTGATTCAGCTGCACCCTGGCTTGGGAGATGATCCCAGGATAAGAAAGAGGAGAAGACGTGCTATCGAGTGCCTGACATTCTAAGAGAGGAAAGTGATCTAGGAGGCCCTCAGAATATTCTAGATTAGGAAGCTACCTGAAGATGGTAGGAAATGAACACCATTTGCAGAGAAGAACCAGAGCCGTTTGGTCCATTCTATGCCTTTACTCAACCGTATGAAATATAGAATTAGTAGTTTATCAAATTGCGTAAAAAATGTCAACTGTTATTTACATATAAACAAAATTTATAGATTTATTTGGAAGAATTGATATATTTTCCCTACTTATTTTCTCATCTGTGAACATGTACATCTCTTCATTGTCTTCAGTTTGTTCGTTTTTTCAATAACATTTTACACTCAGTGTTTAGAAATCATGATTGTAAAAATGCACCCTAATTATTCATGCAAACCTTATGACTGAAAATTTGGGGTGTTTCCAACCCTTAGTAATAGGTATTGTCATATTAACAATCTTGTCGACACCTCACCTTATAATTTTTCAAGGTTACATATGATATAGATTCCAGAATATTGGGTGACAGTGTAAAATAGTAAATATCCAAGTATAATTCTGCTAACTTTTGCGAGTTTCTGCTCCTTATGGGCTCTACCATTTGCATTCCACCACAATGTATTACGATACCTGTATCCCCACAGTCTCACTAACAAGTTTGTTATCAAAAAATTAAATTTTGCAAATCTAATAGGTGAAGTCTTGTATATTTCAATATATTTTAAATGTATAGTTCTCTATGAGGGATTTTAAGCACCTAATTAAGTATTGATGCCAATTTAAATTTCCTTTTGTGTTCTTAGATTGTTCATATATTTTGTTCATTTTTATTTCATTTTGTTGGTCATTTCCATCTCATTTTTTCACACATCATTGTATTAATGATATTATCCTAGTTTAAGAGGTTTTTTATTTTTTTTGCTTTTTTTTTAATTGAAACATTATTGATCACCCATTTTAAGTATTACAGCTTGTAATTACTTTTTGTCGTGTCCTTTTGACCTAGTTGGTGGCATTAACCTTTTGTTTGTGTTTGCTTTGCTTTATTAATTGCTGCTATGTCATCCATGTTAACTGCTGCTACATTAGTAGCAGCATAATTTCACCAGTGATTTGAAATGCTATCTTTCTTAAATACTAAATTTCTATAAATCTTGGGTATCTCTTTGAATTCTCCATTCTTTTTCATTAGGTTTTATATTTACTTATAAACAAATTCCATATGGTCTTGATAATGAAGAATTTATAAAAAAATATTTTCGATCTCTGGTAGACTTACCCCTCCCTTTTGATTTGTTTCCTCATTTTTTTCTGATGAACGATTAATGTTTCATCAACATTTTATAATCATCTTATTTTGTTCTAGGTGAAGAAACAAATGAGACTATTTTTAATGTGATCATGACGCACGTATAAAGTAACTTAGGAGAAAATAAAATCCTTAGGATCATGTGGCTTTCTGGCCAAGAAAATATCTCTGACATTTCTCTATCGTTTGTGTATGTATGTTTTAAGAGTGTTCTAATGCTTAAATCACGTAATTAAACAGGCCATGCCGAGTTCTTGTTAGCTTTATGCCAAATATTTTAACAATTTTGTGGCTATTGAAAATGGAATCTTGATTTGCGTAATGTAATCTAGATAGTTATTGTTATTACATAAGACATTTATTAATTTTATATGTGAATTTTTCTAAATCGCAACATGTAAATTTTATGTTAGTAAGTCGTCTTGTTTGTAATAGGTTTTTAATGAATTCTTTTTGATTTTCTAAATTCACAATACATTCACATAACACATTTTTCTCTATCTTGAGATATACAAATACGTATGGTCAAATCTTATTTTATCTAGTGTTTTGATATTTATGAGTCTTACATTTTCTCAAAAGTAGTTTTGGCTTCTGTGGAAATTATTATGAGTTTTTCTTTCTTCTAATGCTTAATACTTTTGCAAAATATTGAAGTTAGTAATTCATTTCAGATTTATTTTTGTGAACGGTACCTAGCAAAAGCATAACTGGATTTAATTTCCAAATAAATAATATTTCAATCCCTGTAATGATGAAGTGCTTTCCCCTAAGTAATCTGAATCCTTTCCACATATACCAGAATCTGTTTCAAAATTCAAACTTTTATTCCCCTGAACTATTCGCTTATTCTTTGCCAATCTCATGCACTTTCAAGTATGTTCCTTTGCAATACATTTTATTGGACGGAGCAAATTACCTCTTTGTTTTTATTATTATTGTTCTTCTTATGTCTTGAACATTTTGGGGGCCAGTTTTGCACATAATTTTTTTCATATTAACTTTGAGGTTATTTGACAAGTCCCCTAAACATCACTCTTTGGAATTTTTCAAGTTTAGCTTTATTGAATCTATTGATTAACATAGGGAGAATACATATATATGTGGCGTAACTTCCTAGCATCACTGCTGCCCGGCACATGGACACATGTGGGCATTTTGGTAGGAGCTGCTGAGTGGCTCCTGCGACAGGGATATCAATGGACACATCTCCTGGGGCATCTGCTGGGACTTCTTCTTCCTTCATTCTCACAAGAGCTGGTGGTCACCAGACATACAGACCTGCCCATCTGATGGGGCAAATGCTATCTGAATAGTGAGTAAATTTCGGTGCATAATCATTAGGGAGGCCGCGGATGTCTGACATTTACTGGCCATGTGAATTGCTTCCCTGTGGAACTGCAGGAATATGTCCTTTGTCCCTATGGATAAATGAGAACTCTTTGTACAACTAGGATGCATACTACCCTTTCTCTGCCCATGAAGAATTTTCCAGTCTGGGGTTTGTCTTTTCACCTTTTGACATTATTCTGGTTTTTGTTCGGACCAGGAAAAGTCAGCATTTTCCTCAGTGGCTTCTGGCTCTCTGGTCATTCAACAGTAGTTCCTATTTCAAGATTATGGCAATAATAACTATCAGGGCTTTGTGTCTCTACATAGAGTCTTTGCTTTTTCTGTAATTTTCCTCTTACTAAAAACATAAAATGAAAATTAATCAGATCTTTCTCATATTATGCGGCCAGATACAAAAGGCCACATAACATATAACCGTACTGATAGGAACAATCCACGATAGGTAAATTCACACACACAGAAAATGGAGTGGTAGTCAGGGACAGGGAGAGGCGGGATGGGGATTGACAGCTTAATGGCTAGAGAGTTGATGAAGCTGTTCGACCACTAGATGGTGGTAAGGGTTGCCCCATATTAAAAATGTACTTGATGCCACTGAATGGTAATTTTGAAAATATTAAAAACACTTTATTTTATACAAGGGATATTATTGAAAATAAAAGATGAAAAAATTTGAGGAGATGCAGGACAGAGACAAAAATGAGGAGAAGCACAGCGTCAAGGAAGGGCAAGAACAGATCTGGAGTGGGGACTGGTGAGGGTGTTTGTGGGAGCTCTGGAGCCAGGGCTCCCCTGGGTGCTGGTGTTTCTTCTAATTCTTCTGATGTTTCAGGAACGGTTATGTCAGGTTGCTCTAGCTCTACCTCTGGATCTTGATCTTTCTCCTGCTCTTTCTCTTGCTCTTTCTCCTCATCTTTCTCTTGATCTTTCTGTTGCTCCTGCTCTGGATCTTGCGTCTGATCTACCACTTGCTCTGGATCTTGCTCCTGCTCTACCTCTTGCTCTGGATCTTGCTCCTGCTCTACTTCTTGCTCTGGCTTAGGCTCTGGATCTTGCTCTCGCTCTGCCACCGGCAGTGGAATTGGAGCTGGAGCTGGAACTCGAGCCGAAAATGGCAGCAGCTCTTGGGACAGTTGTTCAGCCTGGGCAGGAGCTGGAACTGGATAGACAACAATTGAAAATATCAATGTGAGTTTCTATGTCTCATCCAATGACACTGTCTTTCCAGAAGCCCAAGTCCAGTGGCCCAGCCTCAGGAAGTCTCCCCACACTGCAGAACACTGTATGATTGTTCTGAGTACTCAGTGCCCCTGTCCCCAGCCTGCTTCTGGAAACTCTGCTCTGTGTGGCCCAGCCCAGGCCCCTCCCCAAACCCGCACAGGCACCCACCCTCTTCCTCCTCACCCTCAGTCTCCGCCTCACTAGGCTCCAGGTGCTCCAGCTTCTCCAGCTGCGCCAGAAGAAGATCAGCCTTACGCTCCACCTGTGAACCTCGCATACTGATATGTACATAGGCCGAAAGAAACTTCAAAGAATGAAATTCAGGAGGCTCGTGGAAATCGGTGGAATAGAATTCCAGCCAGATCTTTAAGACAGAGGACATGGCACTGTGGGAGACAGGTGGGCAACAGCATCAGAGGCCTGGCCTATCCCTCTATGCTGCCCTCCCAAGGCTCCCCTGAGTGAGCTGCAGTCTTGTACCCTCTGCCCGTGCCTGTCCATAGACCAGCCCATCCAATGTCCACCCCGAGTATGGCAGTTCTGGCACAAGATGGGCTTGGCAGCCAAGGAGGGGCTGGCAAAAGCCTCCATGGGAGGAGCCTTCAACCACTGATGTGACCACGTTTCCCTTCTTCAGGGAAACCTGACAAACTCCTCTGTCTGTGTCACTGCCCCCATCCCTGCTGGAATGACGTGTCCACCCCAGGAGGGTGCTGTCTGCTCTGGGCATTACTCACTGGCACACAGGAGGTGTCCAGCAATATCTGATAAATGAGGAAACAGAGGGAGGCGCTGCTCCCCTGGCCTACCCAGGGCCCTTGGAAAAGCCCAAACTTGACCTCACACGTGAATGTACTGCCCAAGTGTCTGCATGAAAATCTGCATATCCTTTTCCCAGTGACAGCAATCTCTTGGCCCTGACCACACTCTGCACCCTCAGCACCAGCTGAGCATCCCCATGGAGGCTCCAGCCCCGAGTGTGAGCGGGATGCTCTGCACACCTCCTGCTCTGGCTCAGCACGGGCTCTGGGGGTGTGGGCAGGGCTGGGTGGGAGGGCGAGGGGATGGATTCTCTCTGGGCTCACTCTGCTCTCCAGCCTCTCCCACACCCTACGGTGCCTGGGACCACATCCCCAGCCGTCTTGACTCCTTTCCCTGCAGGGAAAGCCTTGAGCCCTCAGCCCTGTAGCAGGAATCATAAGATGTGTGAGAGCCAGAGTTCTGCCAGCCCCCCACCCACACGCCCCCGCAGACCACACGCAGTTGTGTGGAGATGGGAGCCCCTCCTTCTGCACCTAAACTCCACTTACCATTTTAGCTGCTCCAGGGATTCCCCATCCCCGTCACAATCAGAAATCATGTTTCCATACCTAGAAGAGGTCAGGAGTGTGTCAAATCTACCACATGGTGGCACTACCTGCTTCTCATGTCTACTGTGACTGTCTCACCTCTGACTAGAATGGAAGCCCAGGAGGGCAGGGAATGCAGTCTCCTCGGTTCATTGGATTATGGTCAGTGCCAAGAAAGGGACTGCACATAGTGTGGCTTCACGTATGATTGTTGAAGGAATGAACCCCAACCAACTTCTACCAAGATATCTGGGTGCACCTGAAGCCGCTCTGACCGCCTCTGGTCTCCCTGCTTTGAATTCACGCAGAAGCCTACAGATAGAATCTCAAATTTCCTGTAAAAATGTGAAAACAGTGAAGCCCAAGTCAACGAGGTCAGTGAGGGGGTGACAGAGACTTCCTCGTGGGGGTGTCAGGAATCCTGAATGAGGACGACCGTGGCCCCTCCAGCAGACCTTCCACAGGGCTGGACTCAGGAGCAGCACTTTCCATGGGGGACCCACTGGAGCTTGTTCCTGTGACCACCCACTGAACACAGGAGGAAACTGAGGCTCAGAGGGGTGTGGTGACCGTCCTAAGACTCACAGCTGGGAGGCGGCCTAGTGGCACTGTGTGATCCAGGGCCTGAGTGCTCACCTGAGGAAAAGCAGGTGCAGCACATGCCGGGGACTGGCAACGTTCTTGTAGCTTGACAGAAACAGGTGGACATAAGATTGGTCACCACCCAAGACAGCAGGCACCAGGTGCTCCACCCGCTTCTTCAGGGTGCGTGCCGGGAGAGGCCACACCATGTGGGTGGCATCTGAGCTCAATGAAGATGTGTCTTCACTCTAGGACAGGACAGGGGAGAGATACACAGTGACACTACCGTGAACCCCAAGGAGGGCAGGGGCTGGAGGCCAGTCTTGACCCCAGGGAGGACATGAGAAGACAGCCTGAGGGCCCAGGGTTAATGGACAGGGTGGTGGTTGCCACCCCGGCAGTCCCCGTTCACCCTCCAGCCAGACCTGAGGTGTGAACACACCAGGACCAGCAGGTTTATAAACCCCCCACCCTCTGCCCCTGCCCTGGGAGGGTGTCCCATGTCCCCGTTCCCCACACACTCAGGAGGAGGGGGTGCAGTCACCCAGGGAGGCTCATAGTGCTGGCCTGGCCTTGCCCAACCTCCTCTGGGCCACCTGACATTACCTTTGGGGACCTCCTCCCAGACGGCCACAGGGGTCGAGGGCGAGGGCTGAACCAGAGCCGGAAGCATTGGACAAACCTCTCAGCACAGGGCTTCCTGGGGCTACGGCCCCGGGACCTCGGGATACAGCACAACATCTCTCTCTGCCTGTGGCCAAGTGAGCTGGGGAAGGGGCTGTGTATAGAATGTGGGTGCCAGGTTACCGAGTTCCGAGTTCTGTTGGGGTCTGTCGTCAAGGAAGTGAAGTCACTTCCTGATACCTCATTTCCTGAGCCCCTCCTCTGTGTTCAAGACTGCAAATGCCCCTCTGGGTACCTGTCTGCTGACCCTCCTTCCCCATGAACTCTCTCTATTGCCCACACTTCCACCAACACTGCCTGACCACACCCCTGTGCAAGGCCTGGGTGCAGCCAGCGTCACAGCTCGGAGGAGATACACGTAGGTTCATCCCCAGCTCCTGCTTCTTATCACTTTATGTGACCCTGGACAAGCCATTGTCACTCTCATGACCTCCCCAGTCTCCCCTTTTGCACAGTGGGGATCTTTCTAGCATCTTCTTCCTAGGGATGGCATCAGGCATGTGCGAGAAAACATCTCTGAAACCTATGGCCGGTGTCACATGCAGCTAATAAACAAGACTAGAGATAAAATCCACGACGGTGTGGAAGGTAGCATGGAATACGACTAACGACAGGTCTGGTTCCTGTCATATAATCTTGAAAATGTCACTTTTGCTCTTGGTCTGTTTTCCCTGTCTGCACCATGCGACAGTTGGAATTTCATGCATTCACATACTGCTTTCCTCCATAAAACCTCACAATGGCTTCGTGTGTATTTAGGTTTGGACTCAAGTGCCACATCTCTGTCTGTGTGGTTGGCGACTCCTCAGGGGCTCCCAGTGGTCCCCACCATCTGCTGCACACATCCTCACGTAATCCCCTGCCCTGCAGTGTGGACTGGACTTAGTGACTCACTTCTAACCAATACAGGATCAAAAGTGAGAAGGTGTCACTTTCTAAATGTCATTGTAACACACCTGTCTCTAGAGTCTTGTGCTCTGTCTCCTCTGTTCTCTCTGTTTGTATCCACCATATGCCAAGCATGGTGCCGAGAGCTGGAGAAAGAGCTGATTCAGCTGCACCCTGGCTTGGGAGATGATCCCAGGATAAGAAAGAGGAGAAGACGTGCTATCGAGTGCCTGACATTCTAAGAGAGGAAAGTGATCTAGGAGGCCCTCAGAATATTCTAGATTAGGAAGCTACCTGAAGATGGTAGGAAATGAACACCATTTGCAGAGAAGAACCAGAGCCGTTTGGTCCATTCTATGCCTTTACTCAACCGTATGAAATATAGAATTAGTAGTTTATCAATTTGCGTAAAAAATGTCAACTGTTATTTACATATAAACAAAATTTATAGATTTATTTGGAAGAATTGATATATTTTCCCTACTTATTTTCTCATCTGTGAACATGTACATCTCTTCATTGTCTTCAGTTTGTTCGTTTTTTCAATAACATTTTACACTCAGTGTTTAGAAATCATGATTGTAAAAATGCACCCTAATTATTCATGCAAACCTTATGAATGAAAATTTGGGGTGTTTCCAACCCTTAGTAATAGGTATTGTCATATTAACAATCTTGTCGACACCTCACCTTATAATTTTTCAAGGTTACATATGATATAGATTCCAGAATATTGGGTTACAGTGTAAAATAGTAAATATCCAAGTATAATTTTGCTAAATTTTGCGAGTTTCTGCTCCTTATGGGCTCTACCATTTGCATTCCACCACAATGTATTATAATACCTGTATCCCCACAGTCTCACTAACAAGTTTGTTATCAAAAAATTAAATTTTGCAAATCTAATAGGTGAAGTCTTGTATATTTCAATATATTTTAAATGTATAGTTCTCTATGAGGGATTTTAAGCACCTAATTAAGTATTGATGCCAATTTAAATTTCCTTTTGTGTTCTTAGATTGTTCATATATTTTGTTCATTTTTATTTCATTTTGTTGGTCATTTCCATCTCATTTTTTCACACATCATTGTATTAATGATATTATCCTAGTTTAAGAGGTTTTTAATTTTTTTTGCTTTTTTTTTAATTGAAACATTATTGATCACCCATTTTAAGTATTAGAGCTTGTAATTACTTTCTGTCGTGTCTTTTTGACCTAGTTGGTGGCATTTACCTTTTGTTTGAGTTTGCTTTGCTTTATTAATTGCTGCTATGCCATCCATGTTAACTGCTGCTACATTAGTAGCAGCATAATTTCACCAGTGATTTGAAATGCGATCTTTCTTAAATACTAAATTTCTATAAATCTTGGGTATCTCTTTGAATTCTCCATTCTTTTTCATTAGGTTTTATATTTACTTATAAACAAATTCCATATGGTCTTGATAATGAAGAATTTATAAAAAAATATTTTCGATCTCTGGTAGACTTACCCCTCCCTTTTGATTTGTTTCCTCATTTTTTTCTGATGAACGATTAATGTTTCATCAACATTTTATAATCATCTTATTTTGTTCTAGGTGAAGAAACAAATGAGACTATTTTTAATGTGATCATGACGCACGTATAAAGTAACTTAGGAGAAAATAAAATCCTTAGGATCATGTGGCTTTCTGGCCAAGAAAATATCTCTGACATTTCTCTATCGTTTGTGTATGTATGTTTTAAGAGTGTTCTAATGCTTAAATCACGTAATTAAACAGGCTTTGTCGAGTTCTTGTTAGCTTTATGCCAAATATTTTAACAATTTTGTGGCTATTGAAAATGGAATCTTGATTTGCGTAATGTAATCTAGATAGTTATTGTTATTACATAAGACATTTATTAATTTTATATGTGAATTTTTCTAAATCGCAACATGTAAATTTTATTTTAGTAAGTCGTCTTGTTTGTAATAGGTTTTTAATGAATTCTTTTTGATTTTCTAAATTCACAATACATTCACATAACACATTTTTCTCTATCTTGAGATATACAAATACGTATGGTCAAATCTTATTTTATCCAGTGTTTTGATATTTATGAGTCTTACATTTTCTCAAAAGTAGTTTTGGCTTCTGTGGAAATTATTATGTGTTTTTCTTTCTTCTAATGCTTAATACTTTTGCAAAATATTGAAGTTAGTAATTCATTTCAGATTTATTTTTGTGAACGGTACCTAGCAAAAGCATAACTGGATTTAATTTCCAAATAAATAATATTTCAATCCCTGTAATGATGAAGTGCTTTCCCCTAAGTAATCTGAATCCTTTCCACATATACCAGAATCTGTTTCAAAATTCAAACTTTTATTCCCCTGAACTATTCGCTTATTCTTTGCCAATCTCATGCACTTTCAAGTATGTTCCTTTGCAATACATTTTATTGGACGGAGCAAATTTCCTCTTTGTTTTTATTATTATTGTTCTTCTTATGTCTTGAACATTTTGGGGGCCATTTTTGCACATAATTTTTTTCATATTAACTTTGAGGTTATTTGACAAGTCCCGTAAACATCACTCTTTGGAATTTTTCAAGTTTAGCTTTATTGAATCTATTGATTAACATAGGGAGAATACATATATAGGTGGCGTAACTTCCTAGCATCACTGCTGCCCGGCACATGGACACACGTGGGCATTTTGGTAGGAGCTGCTGAGTGGCTCCTGCGACAGGGGTATCAATGGACACATCTCCTGGGGCATCTGCTGGGACTTCTTCTTCCTTCATTCTCACAAGAGCTGGTGGTCACCAGACATACAGAGCTGCCCATCTGATGGGGCAAATGCTATCTGAATAGTGAGTAAATTTCGGTGCATAATCATTAGGGAGGCCGCGGATGTCTGACATTTACTGGCCATGTGAATTGCGTCCCTGTGGAACTGAAGGAATATGTCCTTTGTCCCTATGGATAAATGAGAACTCTTTGTACAACTAGGATGCATACTACCCTTTCTCTGCCCATGAAGAATTTTCCAGTCTGGGGTTTGTCTTTTCACCTTTTGACATTATTCTGGTTTTTGTTCGGACCAGGAAAAGTCAGCATTTTCCTCAGTGGCTTCTGGCTCTCTGGTCATTCAACAGTAGTTCCTATTTCAAGATTATGGCAATAATAACTATCAGGGCTTTGTGTCTCTACATAGAGTCTTTGATTTTTCTGTAATTTTCCTCTTACTAAAAACATAAAATGAAAATTAATCAGATCTTTCTCATATTATGCGGCCAGATACAAAAGGCCACATAACATATAACCATACTGATAGGAACAATCCACGATAGGTAAATTCACACACACAGAAAATGGAGTGGTAGTCAGGGACAGGGAGAGGCGGGATGGGGATTGACAGGTTAATGGCTAGAGAGTTGATGAAGCTGTTCGACCACTAGATGGTGGTAAGGGTTGCCCCATATTAAAAATGTACTTGATGCCACTGAATGGTAATTTTGAAAATATTAAAAACACTTTATTTTATACAAGGGATATTATTGAAAATAAAAGATGAAAAAATTTGAGGAGATGCAGGACAGAGACAAAAATGAGGAGAAGCACAGCGTCAAGGAAGGGCAAGAACAGATCTGGAGTGGGGACTGGTGAGGGTGTTTGTGGGAGCTCTGGAGCCAGGGCTCCCCTGGGTGCTGGTGTTTCTTCTAATTCTTCTGATGTTTCAGGAACGGTTATGTCAGGTTGCTCTAGCTCTACCTCTGGATCTTGATCTTTCTCCTGCTCTTTCTCTTGCTCTTTCTCCTGATCTTTCTCTTGATCTTTCTGTTGCTCCTGCTCTGGATCTTGCGTCTGATCTACCTCTTGCTCTGGATCTTGCTCATGCTCTACTTCTTGCTCTGGCTTAGGCTCTGGATCTTGCTCTCGCTCTGCCTCCGGCAGTGGAATTGGAGCTGGAGCTGGAACTCGAGCCGAACATGGCAGCAGCTCTTGGGACAGTTGTTCAGCCTGGGCAGGAGTTGGAACCGGATAGACAACAATTGAAAATATCAATGTGAGTTTCTATGTCTCATCCAATGACACTGTCTTTCCAGAAGCCCAAGTCCTGCGGCCCAGCCTCAGGAAGTCTCCCCACACTGCAGAACACTGTATGATTGTTCTGAGTACTCAGTGCCCCTGTTCTGGAAACTCTGCTCTGTGTGGCCCAGCCCAGGCCCCTCCCCAAACCCGCACAGGCACCCACCCTCTTCCTCCTCACCCTCAGTCTCCGCCTCACTAGGCTCCAGGTGCTCCAGCTTCTCCAGCTGCGCCAGAAGAAGATCAGCCTTACGCTCCACCACTGAACCTCGCATACTGATATGTACATAGGCCGAAAGAAACTTCAAAGAATGAAATTCAGGAGGCTCATGGAAATCGGTGGAATAGAATTCCAGCCAGATCTTTAAGACAGAGGACATGGCACTGTGGGAGACAGGTGGGCAACAGCATCAGAGACCTGGCCTATCCCTCTATGCTGCCCTCCCAAGGCTCCCCTGAGTGAGCTGCAGTCTAGTACCCTCTGCCCGTGCCTGTCCATAGACCAGCCCATCCAATGTCCACCCCCAGTATGGCAGTTCTGGCGCAAGATGGGCCTGGCAGCCAAGGAGGGGCTGGCAAAAGCCTCCATGGGAGGAGCCTTCAACCACTGATGTGACCACGTTTCCCTTCTTCAGGGAAACCTGACAACCTCCTCTGTCTGTGTCACTGCCCCGTCCCTGCTGGAATGACCTGTCCACCCCAGGAGGGTGCTGTCTGCTCTGGGTATTACTCACTGGCAAACAGGAGGTGTCCAGCAATATCTGATAAATGAGGAAACAGAGGGAGGCGCTGCTCCCCTGGCCTACCCAGGGCCCTTGGAAAAGCCCAAACTTGACCTCACACGTGAATGTACTGCCCAAGTGTCGGCATGAAAATCTGCATATCCTTTTCCCAGTGACAGCAATCTCTTGGCCCTGACCACACTCTGCACCCTCAGCACCAGCTGAGCATCCCCATGGAGGCTCCAGCCCCGAGTGTGAGCGGGATGCTCTGCACACCTCCTGCTCTGGCTCAGCACGGGCTCTGGGGGTGTGGGCAGGGCTGGGTGGGAGGGCGAGGGGATGGATTCTCTCTGGGCTCACTCTGCTCTCCAGCCTCTCCCACACCCTACGGTGCCTGGGACCACATCCCCAGCCGTCTTGACTCTTTCCCTGCAGGGAAAGCCTTGAGCCCTCAGCCCTGTAGCAGGAATCATAAGATGTGTGAGAGCCAGAGTTCTGCCAGCCCCCCACCCACACGCCCCCGCAGACTACACGCAGTTGTGTGGAGATGGGAGCCCCTCCTTCTGCACCTAAACCCCACTTACCATTTTAGCTGCTCCAGGGATTCGCCATCCCCGTGACAATCAGTAATCATGTTTCCATACCTAGAGGAGGTCAGGAGTGTGTCAAATCTACCATATGGTGGCACTACCTGCTTCTCATGTCTACTGTGACTGTCTCACCTCTGACTAGATTGGAAGCCCAGGAGGGCAGGGAATGCAGTCTCCTCGGTTCATTGGATTATGGTCAGTGCCCAGAAAGGGACTGCACATAGTGTGGCTTCACGTATGATTGTTGAAGGAATGAACCCCAACCAACTCCTCCCAAGATATCTGGGTGCACCTGAAGCCGCACTGCCCGCCTCTGGTCACCCTGCTTTGAATACACCCAGAAGCCTACAGATAGAATCTCAAATTTCCTGTAAAAATGTGAAAACAGTGAAGCCCAAGTCAACGAGGTCAGTGAGGGGGTGACAGAGACTTCCTCGTGGGGGTGTCAGGAATCCTGAATGAGGACGACCGTGGCCCCTCCAGCAGACCTTCCACAGGGCTGGACTCAGGAGCAGCACTTTCCATGGGGGACCCACTGGAGCTTGTTCCTGTGACCACCCACTGAACACAGGAGGAAACTGAGGCTCAGAGGGGTGTGGTGACAGTCCTAAGACTCACAGCTGGGAGGCGGCCTAGTGGCACTGTGTGATCCAGGGCCTGAGTGCTCACCTGAGGAAAAGCAGGTGCAGCACATGCCGGGGACTGGCAACGTTCTTGTAGCTTGACAGAAACAGGTGGACATAAGATTGGTCACCACCCAAGACAGCAGGCACCAGGTGCTCCACCCGCTTCTTCAGGGTGCGTGCCGGGAGAGGCCACACCATGTGGGTGGCATCTGAGCTCAATGAAGATGTGTCTTCACTCTAGGACAGGACAGGGGAGAGATACACAGTGACACTACCGTGAACCCCAAGGAGGGCAGGGGCTGGAGGCCAGTCTTGACCCCAGGGAGGACATGAGAAGACAGCCTGAGGGCCCAGGGTTAATGGACAGGGTGGTGGTTGCCACCCCGGCAGTCCCCGTTCACCCTCCAGCCAGACCTGAGGTGTGAACACACCAGGACCAGCAGGTTTATAAACCCCCCACCCTCTGCCCCTGCCCTGGGAGGGTGTCCCATGTCCCCGTTCCCCACACACTCAGGAGGAGGGGGTGCAGTCACCCAGGGAGGCTCATAGTGCTGGCCTGGCCTTGCCCAACCTCCTCTGGGCCACCTGACATTACCTTTGGGGACCTCCTCCCAGACGGCCACAGGGGTCCAGGGCGAGGGCTGAACCAGCGCCGGAAGCATTGGACAAGCCTCTCAGCACAGGGCTTCCTGGGGCTACGGCCCCGGGACCTCGGGATACAGCACAACATCTCACTCTGCCTGTGGCCAAGTGAGCTGGGGAAGGGGCTGTGTATAGAATGTGGGTGCCAGGTTACCGAGTTCCGAGTTCTGTTGGGGTCTGTCGTCAAGGAAGTGAAGTCACTTCCTGATACCTCATTTCCTGAGCCCCTCCTCTGTGTTCAAGACTGCAAATGCCCCTCTGGGTACCTGTCTGCTGACCCTCCTTCCCCATGAACTCTCTCTATTGCCCACACTTCCACCAACACTGCCTGACCACACCCCTGTGCAAGGCCTGGGTGCAGCCAGCGTCACAGCTCGGAGGAGATACACGTAGGTTCATCCCCAGCTCCTGCTTCTTATCACTTTATGTGACCCTGGACAAGCCATTGTCACTCTCATGACCTCCCCAGTCTCCCCTTTTGCACAGTGGGGATCTTTCTAGCATCTTCTTCCTAGGGATGGCATCAGGCATGTGTGAGAAAACATCTCTGAAACCTATGGCCGGTGTCACATGCAGCTACTAAACAAGACTAGAGATAAAATCCACGACGGTGTGGAAGGTAGCATGGAATACGACTAACGACAGGTCTGGTTCCTGTCATATAATCTTGAAAATGTCACTTTTGCTCTTGGTCTGTTTTCCCTGTCTGCACCATGCGACAGTTGGAATTTCATGCATTCACATACTGCTTTCCTCCATAAAACCTCACAATGGCTTCGTGTGTATTTAGGTTTGGACTCAAGTGCCACATCTCTGTCTGTGTGGTTGGCGACTCCTCAGGGGCTCCCAGTGGTCCCCACCATCTGCTGCACACATCCTCACGTAATCCCCTGCCCTGCAGTGTGGACTGGACTTAGTGACTCACTTCTAACCAATACAGGATCAAAAGTGAGAAGGTGTCACTCTCTAAATGTCATTGTAACACGCCTGTCTCTAGAGTCTTGTGCTCTGTCTCCTCTGTTCTCTCTGTTTGTATCCACCATATGCCAAGCATGGTGCCGAGAGCTGGAGAAAGAGCTGATTCAGCTGCACCCTGGCTTGGGAGATGATCCCAGGATAAGAAAGAGGAGAAGACGTGCTATCGAGTGCCTGACATTCTAAGAGAGGAAAGTGATCTAGGAGGCCCTCAGAATATTCTAGATTAGGAAGCTACCTGAAGATGGTAGGAAATGAACACCATTTGCAGAGAAGAACCAGAGCCGTTTGGTCCATTCTATGCCTTTACTCAACCGTATGAAATATAGAATTAGTAGTTTATCAAATTGCGTAAAAAATGTCAACTGTTATTTACATATAAACAAAATTTATAGATTTATTTGGAAGAATTGATATATTTTCCCTACTTATTTTCTCATCTGTGAACATGTACATCTCTTCATTGTCTTCAGTTTGTTCGTTTTTTCAATAACATTTTACACTCAGTGTTTAGAAATCATGATTGTAAAAATGCACCCTAATTATTCATGCAAACCTTATGAATGAAAATTTGGGGTGTTTCCAACCCTTAGTAATAGGTATTGTCATATTAACAATCTTGTCGACACCTCACCTTATAATTTTTCAAGGTTACATATGATATAGATTCCAGACTATTGGGTTACAGTGTAAAATAGTAAATATCCAAGTATAATTTTGCTAAATTTTGCGAGTTTCTGCTCCTTATGGGCTCTACCATTTGCATTCCACCACAATGTATTATAATACCTGTATCCCCACAGTCTCACTAACAAGTTTGTTATCAAAAAATTAAATTTTGCAAATCTAATGGGTGAAGTCTTGTATATTTCAATATATTTTAAATGTATAGTTCTCTATGAGGGATTTTAAGCACCTAATTAAGTATTGATGCCAATTTAAATTTCCTTTTGTGTTCTTAGATTGTTCATATATTTTGTTCATTTTTATTTCATTTTGTTGGTCATTTCCATCTCATTTTTTCACACATCATTGTATTAATGATATTATCCTAGTTTAAGAGGTTTTTAATTTTTTTTGCTTTTTTTTTAATTGAAACATTATTGATCACCCATTTTAAGTATTATAGCTTGTAATTACTTTCTGTCGTGTCCTTTTGACCTAGTTGGCGGCATTAACCTTTTGTTTGTGTTTGCTTTGCTTTTATTAATTGCTGCTATGTCATCCATGTTAACTGCTGCTACATTACTAGCAGCATAATTTCACCAGTGATTTGAAATGCTATCTTTCTTAAATACTAAATTTCTATAAATCTTGGGTATCTCTTTGAATTCTCCATTCTTTTTCATTAGGTTTTATATTTACTTATAAACAAATTCCATATGGTCTTGATAATGAAGAATTTATAAAAAAATATTTTCGATCTCTGGTAGACTTACCCCTCCCTTTTGATTAGTTTCCTCATTTTTTTCTGATGAACGATTAATGTTTCATCAACATTTTATAATCATCTTATTTTGTTCTAGGTGAAGAAACAAATGAGACTATTTTTAATGTGATCATGACACACGTATAAAGTAACTTAGGAGAAAATAAAATCCTTAGGATCATGTGGCTTTCTGGCCAAGAAAATATCTCTGACATTTCTCTATCGTTTGTGTATGTATGTTTTAAGAGTGTTCTAATGCTTAAATCACGTAATTAAACAGGCTTTGTCGAGTTCTTGTTAGCTTTATGCCAAATATTTTAACAATTTTGTGGCTATTGAAAATGGAATCTTGATTTGCGTAATGTAATCTAGATAGTTATTGTTATTACATAAGACATTTATTAATTTTATATGTGAATTTTTCTAAATCGCAACATGTAAATTTTATTTTAGTAAGTCGTCTTGTTTGTAATAGGTTTTTAATGAATTCTTTTTGATTTTCTAAATTCACAATACATTCACATAACACATTTTTCTCTATCTTGAGATATACAAATACGTATGGTCAAATCTTATTTTATCTAGTGTTTTGATATTTATGAGTCTTACATTTTCTCAAAAGTAGTTTTGGCTTCTGTGGAAATTATTATGTGTTTTTCTTTCTTCTAATGCTTAATACTTTTGCAAAATATTGAAGTTAGTAATTCATTTCAGATTTATTTTTGTGAACGGTACCTAGCAAAAGCATAACTGGATTTAATTTCCAAATAAATAATATTTCAATCCCTGTAATGATGAAGTGCTTTCCCCTAAGTAATCTGAATCCTTTCCACATATACCAGAATCTGTTTCAAAATTCAAACTTTTATTCCCCTGAACTATTCGCTTATTCTTTGCCAATCTCATGCACTTTCAAGTATGTTCCTTTGCAATACATTTTATTGGACGGAGCAAATTACCTCTTTGTTTTTATTATTATTGTTCTTCTTATGTCTTCAACATTTTGGGGGCCATTTTTGCACATAATTTTTTTCATATTAACTTTGAGGTTATTTGACAAGTCCCGTAAACATCACTCTTTGGAATTTTTCAAGTTTAGCTTTATTGAATCTATTGATTAACATAGGGAGAATACATATATATGTGGCGTAACTTCCTAGCATCACTGCTGCCCGGCACATGGACACACGTGGGCATTTTGGTAGGAGCTGCTGAGTGGCTCCGGCGACAGGGGTATCAATGGACACATCTCCTGGGGCATCTGCTGGGACTTCTTATTCCTTCATTCTCACAAGAGCTGGTGGTCACCAGACATACAGAGCTGCCCATCTGATGGGGCAAATGCTATCTGAATAGTGAGTAAATTTCGGTGCATAATCATTAGGGAGGCCGCGGATGTCTGACATTTACTGGCCATGTGAATTGCTTCCCTGTGGAACTGCAGGAATATGTCCTTTGTCCCTATGGATAAATGAGAACTCTTTGTACAACTAGGATGCATACTACCCTTTCTCTGCCCATGAAGAATTTTCCAGTCTGGGGTTTGTCTTTTCACCTTTTGACATTATTCTGGTTTTTGTTCGGACCAGGAAAAGTCAGCATTTTCCTCAGTGGCTTCTGGCTCTCTGGTCATTCAACAGTAGTTCCTATTTCAAGATTATGGCAATAATAACTATCAGGGCTTTGTGTCTCTACATAGAGTCTTTGCTTTTTCTGTAATTTTCCTCTTACTAAAAACATAAAATGAAAATTAATCAGATCTTTCTCATATTATGCGGCCAGATACAAAAGGCCACATAACATATAACCGTACTGATAGGAACAATCCACGATAGGTAAATTCACACACACAGAAAATGGAGTGGTAGTCAGGGACAGGGAGAGGCGGGATGGGGATTGACAGCTTAATGGCTAGAGAGTTGATGAAGCTGTTCGACCACTAGATGGTGGTAAGGGTTGCCCCATATTAAAAATGTACTTGATGCCACTGAATGGTAATTTTGAAAATATTAAAAACACTTTATTTTATACAAGGGATATTATTGAAAATAAAAGATGAAAAAATTTGAGGAGATGCAGGACAGAGACAAAAATGAGGAGAAGCACAGCGTCAAGGAAGGGCAAGAACAGATCTGGAGTGGGGACTGGTGAGGGTGTTTGTGGGAGCTCTGGAGCCAGGGCTCCCCTGGGTGCTGGTGTTTCTTCTAATTCTTCTGATGTTTCAGGAACGGTTATGTCAGGTTGCTCTAGCTCTACCTCTGGATCTTGATCTTTCTCCTGCTCTTTCTCTTGCTCTTTCTCCTGATCTTTCTCTTGATCTTTCTGTTGCTCCTGCTCTGGATCTTGCGTCTGATCTACCTCTTACTCTGGATCTTGCTCCTGCTCTACCTCTTGCTCTGGATCTTGCTCCTGCTCTACTTCTTGCTCTGGCTTGGGCTCTGGATCTTGCTCTCGCTCTGCCTCTGGCAGTGGAGGTGGAGCTGGAGCTGGAACTCGAGCCGAACATGGCAGCAGCTCTTGGGACAGTTGTTCAGCCTGGGCAGAAGCTGGAACTGGATAGACAACAATTGAAAATATCAATGTGAGTTTCTATGTCTCATCCAATGACACTGTCTTTCCAGAAGCCCAAGTCCAGAGGCCCAGCCTCAGGAAGTCTCCCCACACTGCAGAACACTGTATGATTGTTCTGAGTACTCAGTGCCCCTGTCCCCAGCCTGCTTCTGGAAACTCTGCTCTGTGTGGCCCAGCCCAGGCCCCTCCCCAAACCCGCACAGGCACCCACCCTCTTCCTCCTCACCCTCAGTCTCCGCCTCACTAGGCTCCAGGTGCTCCAGCTTCTCCAGCTGCGCCAGAAGAAGATCAGCCTTACGCTCCACCTCTGAACCTCGCATACTGATATGTACATAGGCCGAAAGAAACTTCAAAGAATGAAATTCAGGAGGCTCGTGGAAATCGGTGGAATAGAATTCCAGCCAGATCTTTAAGACAGAGGACATGGCACTGTGGGAGACAGGTGGGCAACAGCATCAGAGGCCTGGCCTATCCCTCTATGCTGCCCTCCCAAGGCTCCCCTGAGTGAGCTGCAGTCTAGTACCCTCTGCCCGTGCCTGTCCATAGACCAGCCCATCCAATGTCCACCCCCAGTATGGCAGTTCTGGTGCAAGATAGGCCTGGCAGCCAAGGAGGGGCTGGCAAAAGCCTCCATGGGAGGAGCCTTCAACCACTGATGTGACCACGTTTCCCTTCTTCAGGGAAACCTGACAACCTCCTCTGTCTGTGTCACTGCCCCATCCCTGCTGGAATGACCTGTCCACCCCAGGAGGGTGCTATCTGCTCTGGGCCTTACTCACTGGCAAACAGGAGGTGTCCAGCAATATCTGATAAATGAGGAAACAGAGGGAGGCGCTGCTCCCCTGGCCTACCAAGGGCCCTTGGAAAAGCCCAAACTTGACCTCACACGTGAATGTACTGCCCAAGTGTCTGCATGAAAATCTGCATATCCTTTTCCCAGTGACAGCAATCTCTTGGCCCTGACCACACTCTGCACCCTCAGCACCAGCTGAGCATCCCCATGGAGGCTCCAGCCCCGAGTGTGAGCGGGATGCTCTGCACACCTCCTGCTCTGGCTCAGCACGGGCTCTGGGGGTGTGGGCAGGGCTGGGTGGGAGGGCGAGGGGATGGATTCTCTCTGGGCTCACTCTGCTCTCCAGCCTCTCGCACACCCTACGGTGCCTGGGACCACCTCCCCAGCCGTCTTGACTCCTTTCCCTGCAGGGAAAGCCTTGAGCCCTCAGCCCTGTAGCAGGAATCATAAGATGTGTGAGAGCCAGAGTTCTGCCAGCCCCCCACCCACACGCCCCCGCAGACTACACGCAGTTGTGTGGAGATGGGAGCCCCTCCTTCTGCACCTAAACTCCACTTACCATTTTAGCTGCTCCAGGGATTCCCCATCCCCGTCACAATCAGAAATCATGTTTCCATACCTAGAAGAGGTCAGGAGTGTGTCAAATCTACCACATGGTGGCACTACCTGCTTCTCATGTCTACTGTGACTGTCTCACCTCTGACTAGAATGGAAGCCCAGTAGGGCAGGGAATGCAGTCTCCTCGGTTCACTGGATCATGGTCAGTGCCCAGAAAGGGACTGCACCTAGTGTGGCTTCACGTATGATTGTTGAAGGAATGAACCCCAACCAACTCCTCCCAAGATATCTGGGTGCACCTGAAGCCGCACTGCCCGCCTCTGGTCTCCCTGCTTTGAATTCACGCAGAAGCCTACAGATAGAATCTCAAATTTCCTGTAAAAATGTGAAAACAGTGAAGCCCAAGTCAACGAGGTCAGTGAGGGGGTGACAGAGACTTCCTCGTGGGGGTGTCAGGAATCCTGAATGAGGACGACCGTGGCCCCTTCAGCAGACCTTCCACAGGGCTGGACTCAGGAGCAGCACTTTCCATGGGGGACCCACTGGAGCTTGTTCCTGTGACCACCCACTGAACACAGGAGGAAACTGAGGCTCAGAGGGGTGTGGTGACAGTCCTAAGACTCACAGCTGGGAGGCGGCCTAGTGGCACTGTGTGATCCAGGGCCTGAGTGCTCACCTGAGGAAAAGCAGGTGCAGCACATGCCGGGGACTGGCAACGTTCTTGTAGCTTGACAGAAACAGGTGGACATAAGATTGGTCACCACCCAAGACAGCAGGCACCAGGTGCTCCACCCACTTCTTCAGGGTGCGTGCCGGGAGAGGCCACACCATGTGGGTGGCATCTGAGCTCAATGAAGATGTGTCTTCACTCTAGGACAGGACAGGGGAGAGATACACAGTGACACTACCGTGAACCCCAAGGAGGGCAGGGGCTGGAGGCCAGTCTTGACCCCAGGGAGGACATGAGAAGACAGCCTGAGGGCCCAGGGTTAATGGACAGGGTGGTGGTTGCCACCCCGGCAGTCCCCGTTCACCCTCCAGCCAGACCTGAGGTGTGAACACACCAGGACCAGCAGGTTTATAAACCCCCCACCCTCTGCCCCTGCCCTGGGAGGGTGTCCCATGTCCCCGTTCCCCACACACTCAGGAGGAGGGGGTGCAGTCACCCAGGGAGGCTCATAGTGCTGGCCTGGCCTTGCCCAACCTCCTCTGGGCCACCTGACATTACCTTTGGGGACCTCCTCCCAGACGGCCACAGGGGTCGAGGGCGAGGGCTGAACCAGCACCGGAAGCATTGGACAAGCCTCTCAGCACAGGGCTTCCTGGGGCTACGGCCCCGGGACCTCGGGATACAGCACAACATCTCACTCTGCCTGTGGCCAAGTGAGCTGGGGAAGGGGCTGTGTATAGAATGTGGGTGCCAGGTTACCGAGTTCCGAGTTCTCTTGGGGTCTGTCGTCAAGGAAGTGAAGTCACTTCCTGATACCTCATTTCCTGAGCCCCTCCTCTGTGTTCAAGACTGCAAATGCCCCTCTGGGTACCTGTCTGCTGACCCTCCTTCCCCATGAACTCTCTCTATTGCCCACACTTCCACCAACACTGCCTGACCACACCCCTGTGCAAGGCCTGGGTGCAGCCAGCGTCACAGCTCGGAGGAGATACACGTAGGTTCATCCCCAGCTCCTGCTTCTTATCACTTTACGTGACCCTGGACAAGCCATTGTCACTCTCATGACCTCCCCAGTCTCCCCTTTTGCACAGTGGGGATCTTTCTAGCATCTTCTTCCTAGGGATGGCATCAGGCATGTGTGAGAAAACATCTCTGAAACCTATGGCCGGTGTCACATGCAGCTAATAAACAAGACTAGAGATAAAATCCACGACGGTGTGGAAGGTAGCATGGAATACGACTAACGACAGGTCTGGTTCCTGTCATATAATCTTGAAAATGTCACTTTTGCTCTTGGTCTGTTTTCCCTGCCTGCACCATGCGACAGTTGGAATTTCATGCATTCACATACTGCTTTCCTCCATAAAACCTCACAATGGCTTCGTGTGTATTTAGGTTTGGACTCAAGTGCCACATCTCTGTCTGTGTGGTTGGCGACTCCTCAGGGGCTCCCAGTGGTCCCCACCATCTGCTGCACACATCCTCACGTAATCCCCTGCCCTGCAGTGTGGACTGGACTTAGTGACTCACTTCTAACCAATACAGGATCAAAAGTGAGAAGGTGTCACTTTCTAAATGTCATTGTAACACGCCTGTCTCTAGAGTCTTGTGCTCTGTCTCCTCTGTTCTCTCTGTTTGTGTCCACCATATGCCAAGCATGGTGCCGAGAGCTGGAGAAAGAGCTGATTCAGCTGCACCCTGGCTTGGGAGATGATCCCAGGATAAGAAAGAGGAGAAGACGTGCTATCGAGTGCCTGACATTCTAAGAGAGGAAAGTGATCTAGGAGGCCCTCAGAATATTCTAGATTAGGAAGCTACCTGAAGATGGTAGGAAATGAACACCATTTGCAGAGAAGAACCAGAGCCGTTTGGTCCATTCTATGCCTTTACTCAACCGTATGAAATATAGAATTAGTAGTTTATCAAATTGCGTAAAAAATGTCAACTGTTATTTACATATAAACAAAATTTATAGATTTATTTGGAAGAATTGATATATTTTCCCTACTTATTTTCTCATCTGTGAACATGTACATCTCTTCATTGTCTTCAGTTTGTTCGTTTTTTCAATAACATTTTACACTCAGTGTTTAGAAATCATGATTGTAAAAATGCACCCTAATTATTCATGCAAACCTTATGAATGAAAATTTGGGGTGTTTCCAACCCTTAGTAATAGGTATTGTCATATGAACAATCTTGTCGACACCTCACCTTATAATTTTTCAAGGTTACATATGATATAGATTCCAGAATATTGGGTTACAGTGTAAAATAGTAAATATCCAAGTATAATTTTGCTAAATTTTGCGAGTTTCTGCTCCTTATGGGCTCTACCATTTGCATTCCACCACAATGTATTATAATACCTGTATCCCCACAGTCTCACTAACAAGTTTGTTATCAAAAAATTAAATTTTGCAAATCTAATAGGTGAAGTCTTGTATATTTCAATATATTTTAAATGTATAGTTCTCTATGAGGGATTTTAAGCACCTAATTAAGTATTGATGCCAATTTAAATTTCCTTTTGTGTTCTTAGATTGTTCATATATTTTGTTCATTTTTATTTCATTTTGTTGGTCATTTCCATCTCATTTTTTCACACATCATTGTATTAATGATATTATCCTAGTTTAAGAGGTTTTTAATTTTTTTTGCTTTTTTTTAAATTGAAACATTATTGATCACCCATTTTAAGTATTAGAGCTTGTAATTACTTTCTGTCGTGTCCTTTTGACCTATTTGGCGGCATTAACCTTTTGTTTGTGTTTGCTTTGCTTTTATTAATTGCTGCTATGTCATCCATGTTAACTGCTGCCACATTACTAGCAGCATAATTTCACCAGTGATTTGAAATGCTATCTTTCTTAAATACTAAATTTCTATAAATCTTGGGTATCTCTTTGAATTCTCCATTCTTTTTCATTAGGTTTTATATTTACTTATAAACAAATTCCATATGGTCTTGATAATGAAGAATTTATAAAAAAATATTTTCGATCTCTGGTAGACTTACCCCTCCCTTTTGATTTGTTTCCTCATTTTTTTCTGATGAACGATTAATGTTTCATCAACATTTTATAATCATCTTATTTTGTTCTAGGTGAAGAAACAAATGAGACTATTTTTAATGTGATCATGACACACGTATAAAGTAACTTAGGAGAAAATAAAATCCTTAGGATCATGTGGCTTTCTGGCCAAGAAAATATCTCTGACATTTCTCTATCGTTTGTGTATGTATGTTTTAAGAGTGTTCTAATGCTTAAATCACGTAATTAAACAGGCTTTGTCGAGTTCTTGTTAGCTTTATGCCAAATATTTTAACAATTTTGTGGCTATTGAAAATGGAATCTTGATTTGCGTAATGTAATCTAGATAGTTATTGTTATTACATAAGACATTTATTAATTTTATATGTGAATTTTTCTAAATCGCAACATGTAAATTTTATTTTAGTAAGTCGTCTTGTTTGTAATAGGTTTTTAATGAATTCTTTTTGATTTTCTAAATTCACAATACATTCACATAACACATTTTTCTCTATCTTGAGATATACAAATACGTATGGTCAAATCTTATTTTATCTAGTGTTTTGATATTTATGAGTCTTACATATTCTCAAAAGTAGTTTTGGCTTCTGTGGAAATTATTATGTGTTTTTCTTTCTTCTAATGCTTAATACTTTTGCAAAATATGGAAGTTAGTAATTCATTTCAGATTTATTTTTGTGAACGGTACCTAGCAAAAGCATAACTGGATTTAATTTCCAAATAAATAATATTTCAATCCCTGTAATGATGAAGTGCTTTCCCCTAAGTAATCTGAATCCTTTCCACATATACCAGAATCTGTTTCAAAATTCAAACTTTTATTCCCCTGAACTATTCGCTTATTCTTTGCCAATCTCATGCACTTTCAAGTATGTTCCTTTGCAATACATTTTATTGGACGGAGCAAATTACCCCTTTAATTTTTATTATTATTGTTCTTCTTATGTCTTGAACATTTTTGGGGCCATTTTTGCACATAATTTTTTTCATATTAACTTTGAGGTTATTTGACAAGTCCCGTAAACATCACTCTTTGGAATTTTTCAAGTTTAGCTTTATTGAATCTATTGATTAACATAGGGAGAATACATATATATGTGGCGTAACTTCCTAGCATCACTGCTGCCCGGCACATGGACACACGTGGGCATTTTGGTAGGAGCTGCTGAGTGGCTCCTGCGACAGGGGTATCAATGGACACATCTCCTGGGGCATCTGCTGGGACTTCTTCTTCCTTCATTCTCACAAGAGCTGGTCGTCACCAGACATACAGACCTGCCCATCTGATGGGGCAAATGCTATCTGAATAGTGAGTAAATTTCGGTGCATAATCATTAGGGAGGCCGCGGATGTCTGACATTTACTGGCCATGTGAATTGCTTCCCTGTGGAACTGCAGGAATATGTCCTTTGTCCCTATGGATAAATGAGAACTCTTTGTACAACTAGGATGCATACTACCCTTTCTCTGCCCATGAAGAATTTTCCAGTCTGGGGTTTGTCTTTTCACCTTTTGACATTATTCTGGTTTTTGTTCGGACCAGGAAAAGTCAGCATTTTCCTCAGTGGCTTCTGGCTCTCTGGTCATTCAACAGTAGTTCCTATTTCAAGATTATGGCAATAATAACTATCAGGGCTTTGTGTCTCTACATAGAGTCTTTGATTTTTCTGTAATTTTCCTCTTACTAAAAACATAAAATGAAAATTAATCAGATCTTTCTCATATTATGCGGCCAGATAGAAAAGGCCACATAACATATAACCGTACTGATAGGAACAATCCACGATAGGTAAATTCACACACACAGAAAATGGAGTGGTAGTCAGGGACAGGGAGAGGCGGGATGGGGAATGACAGCTTAATGGCTACAGAGTTGATGAAGCTGTTCGATCACTAGATGGTGGTAAGGGTAGCCCCATATTAAAAATGTACTTAATGCCACTGAATGGTAATTTTGAAAATATTAAAAACACTTTATTTTATACAAGGGATATTATTGAAAATAAAAGATGAAAAAATTTGAGGAGATGCAGGACAGAGACAAAAATGAGGAGAAGCACAGCGTCAAGGAAGGGCAAGAACAGATCTGGAGTGGGGACTGGTGAGGGTGTTTGTGGGAGCTCTAGAGCCAGGGCTCCCCTGGGTGCTGGTGTTTCTTCTAATTCTTCTGATGTTTCAGGAACGGTTATGTCAGGTTGCTCTAGCTCTACCTCTGGATCTTGATCTTTCTACTGCTCTTTCTCTTGCTCTTTCTCCTGATCTTTCTCTTGATCTTTCTGTTGCTCCTGCTCTGGATCTTGCGTCTGATCTACCACTTGCTCTGGATCTTGCTCCTGCTCTACCTCTTGCTCTGGATCTTGCTCCTGCTCTACTTCTTGCTCTGGCTTGGGCTCTGGATCTTGCTCTCGCTCTGCCTCTGGCAGTGGAGGTGGAGCTGGAGCTGGAACTCGAGCCGAACATGGCAGCAGCTCTTGGGACAGTTGTTCAGCCTGGGCAGAAGCTGGAACTGGATAGACAACAATTGAAAATATCAATGTGAGTTTCTATGTCTCATCCAATGACACTGTCTTTCCAGAAGCCCAAGTCCAGAGGCCCAGCCTCAGGAAGTCTCCCCACACTGCAGAACACTGTATGATTGTTCTGAGTACTCAGTGCCCCTGTCCCCAGCCTGCTTCTGGAAACTCTGCTCTGTGTGGCCCAGCCCAGGCCCCTCCCCAAACCCGCACAGGCACCCACCCTCTTCCTCCTCACCCTCAGTCTCCGCCTCACTAGGCTCCAGGTGCTCCAGCTTCTCCAGCTGCGCCAGAAGAAGATCAGCCTTACGCTCCACCTCTGAACCTCGCATACTGATATGTACATAGGCCGAAAGAAACTTCAAAGAATGAAATTCAGGAGGCTCGTGGAAATCGGTGGAATAGAATTCCAGCCAGATCTTTAAGACAGAGGACATGGCACTGTGGGAGACAGGTGGGCAACAGCATCAGAGGCCTGGCCTATCCCTCTATGCTGCCCTCCCAAGGCTCCCCTGAGTGAGCTGCAGTCTAGTACCCTCTGCCCGTGCCTGTCCATAGACCAGCCCATCCAATGTCCACCCCCAGTATGGCATTTCTGGTGCAAGATAGGCCTGGCAGCCAAGGAGGGGCTGGCAAAAGCCTCCATGGGAGGAGCCTTCAACCACTGATGTGACCACGTTTCCCTTCTTCAGGGAAACCTGACAACCTCCTCTGTCTGTGTCACTGCCCCATCCCTGCTGGAATGACCTGTCCACCCCAGGAGGGTGCTATCTGCTCTGGGCCTTACTCACTGGCAAACAGGAGGTGTCCAGCAATATCTGATAAATGAGGAAACAGAGGGAGGCGCTGCTCCCCTGGCCTACCAAGGGCCCTTGGAAAAGCCCAAACTTGACCTCACACGTGAATGTACTGCCCAAGTGTCTGCATGAAAATCTGCATATCCTTTTCCCAGTGACAGCAATCTCTTGGCCCTGACCACACTCTGCACCCTCAGCACCAGCTGAGCATCCCCATGGAGGCTCCAGCCCCGAGTGTGAGCGGGATGCTCTGCACACCTCCTGCTCTGGCTCAGCACGGGCTCTGGGGGTGTGGGCAGGGCTGGGTGGGAGGGCGAGGGGATGGATTCTCTCTGGGCTCACTCTGCTCTCCAGCCTCTCGCACACCCTACGGTGCCTGGGACCACATCCCCAGCCGTCTTGACTCCTTTCCCTGCAGGGAAAGCCTTGAGCCCTCAGCCCTGTAGCAGGAATCATAAGATGTGTGAGAGCCAGAGTTCTGCCAGCCCCCCACCCACACGCCCCCGCAGACTACACGCAGTTGTGTGGAGATGGGAGCCCCTCCTTCTGCACCTAAACTCCACTTACCATTTTAGCTGCTCCAGGGATTCCCCATCCCCGTCACAATCAGAAATCATGTTTCCATACCTAGAAGAGGTCAGGAGTGTGTCAAATCTACCACATGGTGGCACTACCTGCTTCTCATGTCTACTGTGACTGTCTCACCTCTGACTAGAATGGAAGCCCAGGAGGGCAGGGAATGCAGTCTCCTCGGTTCACTGGATCATGGTCAGTGCCCAGAAAGGGACTGCACCTAGAGTGGCTTCACGTATGATTGTTGAAGGAATGAACCCCAACCAACTCCTCCCAAGATATCTGGGTGCACCTGAAGCCGCACTGCCCGCCTCTGGTCTCCCTGCTTTGAATTCACGCAGAAGCCTACAGATAGAATCTCAAATTTCCTGTAAAAATGTGAAAACAGTGAAGCCCAAGTCAACGAGGTCAGTGAGGGGGTGACAGAGACTTCCTCGTGGGGGTGTCAGGAATCCTGAATGAGGACGACCGTGGCCCCTTCAGCAGACCTTCCACAGGGCTGGACTCAGGAGCAGCACTTTCCATGGGGGACCCACTGGAGCTTGTTCCTGTGACCACCCACTGAACACAGGAGGAAACTGAGGCTCAGAGGGGTGTGGTGACAGTCCTAAGACTCACAGCTGGGAGGCGGCCTAGTGGCACTGTGTGATCCAGGGCCTGAGTGCTCACCTGAGGAAAAGCAGGTGCAGCACATGCCGGGGACTGGCAACGTTCTTGTAGCTTGACAGAAACAGGTGGACATAAGATTGGTCACCACCCAAGACAGCAGGCACCAGGTGCTCCACCCGCTTCTTCAGGGTGCGTGCCGGGAGAGGCCACACCATTTGGGTGGCATCTGAGCTCAATGAAGATGTATCTTCACTCTAGGACAGGACAGGGGAGAGATACACAGTGACAGTACCGTGAACCCCAAGGAGGGCAGGGGCTGGAGGCCAGTCTTGACCCCAGGGAGGACATGAGAAGACAGCCTGAGGGCCCAGGGTTAATGGACAGGGTGGTGGTTGCCACCCCGGCAGTCCCCGTTCACCCTCCAGCCAGACCTGAGGTGTGAACACACCAGGACCAGCAGGTTTATAAACCCCCCACCCTCTGCCCCTGCCCTGGGAGGGTGTCCCATGTCCCCGTTCCCCACACACTCAGGAGGAGGGGGTGCAGTCACCCAGGGAGGCTCATAGTGCTGGCCTGGCCTTGCCCAACCTCCTCTGGGCCACCTGACATTACCTTTGGGGACCTCCTCCCAGACGGCCACAGGGGTCGAGGGCGAGGGCTGAACCAGCGCCGGAAGCATTGGACAAGCCTCTCAGCACAGGGCTTCCTGGGGCTACGGCCCCGGGACCTCGGGATACAGCACAACATCTCACTCTGCCTGTGGCCAAGTGAGCTGGGGAAGGGGCTGTGTATAGAATGTGGGTGCCAGGTTACCGAGTTCCGAGTTCTGTTGGGGTCTGTCGTCAAGGAAGTGAAGTCACTTCCTGATACCTCATTTCCTGAGCCCCTCCTCTGTGTTCAAGACTGCAAATGCCCCTCTGGGTTCCTGTCTGCTGACCCTCCTTCCCCATGAACTCTCTCTATTGCCCACACTTCCACCAACACTGCCTGACCACACCCCTGTGCAAGGCCTGGGTGCAGCCAGCGTCACAGCTCGGAGGAGATACACGTAGGTTCATCCCCAGCTCCTGCTTCTTATCACTTTACGTGACCCTGGACAAGCCATTGTCACTCTCATGACCTCCCCAGTCTCCCCTTTTGCACAGTGGGGATCTTTCTAGCATCTTCTTCCTAGGGATGGCATCAGGCATGTGTGAGAAAACATCTCTGAAACCTATGGCCGGTGTCACATGCAGCTACTAAACAAGACTAGAGATAAAATCCACGACGGTGTGGAAGGTAGCATGGAATACGACTAACGACAGGTCTGGTTCCTGTCATATAATCTTGAAAATGTCACTTTTGCTCTTGGTCTGTTTTCCCTGTCTGCACCATGCGACAGTTGGAATTTCATGCATTCACATACTGCTTTCCTCCATAAAACCTCACAATGGCTTCGTGTGTATTTAGGTTTGGACTCAAGTGCCACATCTCTGTCTGTGTGGTTGGCGACTCCTCAGGGGCTCCCAGTGGTCCCCACCATCTGCTGCACACATCCTCACGTAATCCCCTGCCCTGCAGTGTGGACTGGACTTAGTGACTCACTTCTAACCAATACAGGATCAAAAGTGAGAAGGTGTCACTTTCTAAATGTCATTGTAACACGCCTGTCTCTAGAGTCTTGTGCTCTGTCTCCTCTGTTCTCTCTGTTTGTATCCACCATATGCCAAGCATGGTGCCGAGAGCTGGAGAAAGAGCTGATTCAGCTGCACCCTGGCTTGGGAGATGATCCCAGGATAAGAAAGAGGAGAAGACGTGCTATCGAGTGCCTGACATTCTAAGAGAGGAAAGTGATCTAGGAGGCCCTCAGAATATTCTAGATTAGGAAGCTACCTGAAGATGGTAGGAAATGAACACCATTTGCAGAGAAGAACCAGAGCCGTTTGGTCCATTCTATGCCTTTACTCAACCGTATGAAATATAGAATTAGTAGTTTATCAAATTGCGTAAAAAATGTCAACTGTTATTTACATATAAACAAAATTTATAGATTTATTTGGAAGAATTGATATATTTTCCCTACTTATTTTCTCATCTGTGAACATGTACATCTCTTCATTGTCTTCAGTTTGTTCGTTTTTTCAATAACATTTTACACTCAGTGTTTAGAAATCATGATTGTAAAAATGCACCCTAATTATTCATGCAAACCTTATGAATGAAAATTTGGGGTGTTTCCAACCCTTAGTAATAGGTATTGTCATATGAACAATCTTGTCGACACCTCACCTTATAATTTTTCAAGGTTACATATGATATAGATTCCAGAATATTGGGTTACAGTGTAAAATAGTAAATATCCAAGTATAATTTTGCTAAATTTTGCGAGTTTCTGCTCCTTATGGGCTCTACCATTTGCATTCCACCACAATGTATTATAATACCTGTATCCCCACAGTCTCACTAACAAGTTTGTTATCAAAAAATTAAATTTTGCAAATCTAATGGGTGAAGTCTTGTATATTTCAATATATTTTAAATGTATAGTTCTCTATGAGGGATTTTAAGCACCTAATTAAGTATTGATGCCAATTTAAATTTCCTTTTGTGTTCTTAGATTGTTCATATATTTTGTTCATTTTTATTTCATTTTGTTGGTCATTTCCATCTCATTTTTTCACACATCATTGTATTAATGATATTATCCTAGTTTAAGAGGTTTTTAATTTTTTTTGCTTTTTTTTTAATTGAAACATTATTGATCACCCATTTTAAGTATTATAGCTTGTAATTACTTTCTGTCGTGTCCTTTTGACCTATTTGGCGGCATTAACCTTTTGTTTGTGTTTGCTTTGCTTTTATTAATTGCTGCTATGTCATCCATGTTAACTGCTGCCACATTACTAGCAGC
Source organism: Cynocephalus volans (assembly GCF_027409185.1). Lineage (NCBI taxonomy): Eukaryota > Metazoa > Chordata > Mammalia > Dermoptera > Cynocephalidae > Cynocephalus > Cynocephalus volans. The sequence continues at coordinate 48,507,431 of NC_084476.1, read as the reverse complement.
ATAATTTCACCAGTGATTTGAAATGCTATCTTTCTTAAATACTAAATTTCTATAAATCTTGGGTATCTCTTTGAATTCTCCATTCTTTTTCATTAGGTTTTATATTTACTTATAAACAAATTCCATATGGTCTTGATAATGAAGAATTTATAAAAAAATATTTTCGATCTCTGGTAGACTTACCCCTCCCTTTTGATTTGTTTCCTCATTTTTTTCTGATGAACGATTAATGTTTCATCAACATTTTATAATCATCTTATTTTGTTCTAGGTGAAGAAACAAATGAGACTATTTTTAATGTGATCATGACACACGTATAAAGTAACTTAGGAGAAAATAAAATCCTTAGGATCATGTGGCTTTCTGGCCAAGAAAATATCTCTGACATTTCTCTATCGTTTGTGTATGTATGTTTTAAGAGTGTTCTAATGCTTAAATCACGTAATTAAACAGGCTTTGTCGAGTTCTTGTTAGCTTTATGCCAAATATTTTAACAATTTTGTGGCTATTGAAAATGGAATCTTGATTTGCGTAATGTAATCTAGATAGTTATTGTTATTACATAAGACATTTATTAATTTTATATGTGAATTTTTCTAAATCGCAACATGTAAATTTTATTTTAGTAAGTCGTCTTGTTTGTAATAGGTTTTTAATGAATTCTTTTTGATTTTCTAAATTCACAATACATTCACATAACACATTTTTCTCTATCTTGAGATATACAAATACGTATGGTCAAATCTTATTTTATCTAGTGTTTTGATATTTATGAGTCTTACATATTCTCAAAAGTAGTTTTGGCTTCTGTGGAAATTATTATGTGTTTTTCTTTCTTCTAATGCTTAATACTTTTGCAAAATATGGAAGTTAGTAATTCATTTCAGATTTATTTTTGTGAACGGTACCTAGCAAAAGCATAACTGGATTTAATTTCCAAATAAATAATATTTCAATCCCTGTAATGATGAAGTGCTTTCCCCTAAGTAATCTGAATCCTTTCCACATATACCAGAATCTGTTTCAAAATTCAAACTTTTATTCCCCTGAACTATTCGCTTATTCTTTGCCAATCTCATGCACTTTCAAGTATGTTCCTTTGCAATACATTTTATTGGACGGAGCAAATTACCTCTTTAATTTTTATTATTATTGTTCTTCTTATGTCTTGAACATTTTTGGGGCCATTTTTGCACATAATTTTTTTCATATTAACTTTGAGGTTATTTGACAAGTCCCGTAAACATCACTCTTTGGAATTTTTCAAGTTTAGCTTTATTGAATCTATTGATTAACATAGGGAGAATACATATATATGTGGCGTAACTTCCTAGCATCACTGCTGCCCGGCACATGGACACACGTGGGCATTTTGGTAGGAGCTGCTGAGTGGCTCCTGCGACAGGGGTATCAATGGACACATCTCCTGGGGCATCTGCTGGGACTTCTTCTTCCTTCATTCTCACAAGAGCTGGTGGTCACCAGACATACAGACCTGCCCATCTGATGGGGCAAATGCTATCTGAATAGTGAGTAAATTTCGGTGCATAATCATTAGGGAGGCCGCGGATGTCTGACATTTACTGGCCATGTGAATTGCTTCCCTGTGGAACTGCAGGAATATGTCCTTTGTCCCTATGGATAAATGAGAACTCTTTGTACAACTAGGATGCATACTACCCTTTCTCTGCCCATGAAGAATTTTCCAGTCTGGGGTTTGTCTTTTCACCTTTTGACATTATTCTGGTTTTTGTTCGGACCAGGAAAAGTCAGCATTTTCCTCAGTGGCTTCTGGCTCTCTGGTCATTCAACAGTAGTTCCTATTTCAAGATTATGGCAATAATAACTATCAGGGCTTTGTGTCTCTACATAGAGTCTTTGATTTTTCTGTAATTTTCCTCTTACTAAAAACATAAAATGAAAATTAATCAGATCTTTCTCATATTATGCGGCCAGATACAAAAGGCCACATAACATATAACCGTACTGATAGGAACAATCCACGATAGGTAAATTCACACACACAGAAAATGGAGTGGTAGTCAGGGACAGGGAGAGGCGGGATGGGGAATGACAGCTTAATGGCTACAGAGTTGATGAAGCTGTTCGATCACTAGATGGTGGTAAGGGTAGCCCCATATTAAAAATGTACTTAATGCCACTGAATGGTAATTTTGAAAATATTAAAAACACTTTATTTTATACAAGGGATATTATTGAAAATAAAAGATGAAAAAATTTGAGGAGATGCAGGACAGAGACAAAAATGAGGAGAAGCACAGCGTCAAGGAAGGGCAAGAACAGATCTGGAGTGGGGACTGGTGAGGGTGTTTGTGGGAGCTCTAGAGCCAGGGCTCCCCTGGGTGCTGGTGTTTCTTCTAATTCTTCTGATGTTTCAGGAACGGTTATGTCAGGTTGCTCTAGCTCTACCTCTGGATCTTGATCTTTCTACTGCTCTTTCTCTTGCTCTTTCTCCTGATCTTTCTCTTGATCTTTCTGTTGCTCCTGCTCTGGATCTTGCGTCTGATCTACCACTTGCTCTGGATCTTGCTCCTGCTCTACCTCTTGCTCTGGATCTTGCTCCTGCTCTACTTCTTGCTCTGGCTTGGGCTCTGGATCTTGCTCTCGCTCTGCCTCTGGCAGTGGAGGTGGAGCTGGAGCTGGAACTCGAGCCGAACATGGCAGCAGCTCTTGGGACAGTTGTTCAGCCTGGGCAGAAGCTGGAACTGGATAGACAACAATTGAAAATATCAATGTGAGTTTCTATGTCTCATCCAATGACACTGTCTTTCCAGAAGCCCAAGTCCAGAGGCCCAGCCTCAGGAAGTCTCCCCACACTGCAGAACACTGTATGATTGTTCTGAGTACTCAGTGCCCCTGTCCCCAGCCTGCTTCTGGAAACTCTGCTCTGTGTGGCCCAGCCCAGGCCCCTCCCCAAACCCGCACAGGCACCCACCCTCTTCCTCCTCACCCTCAGTCTCCGCCTCACTAGGCTCCAGGTGCTCCAGCTTCTCCAGCTGCGCCAGAAGAAGATCAGCCTTACGCTCCACCTCTGAACCTCGCATACTGATATGTACATAGGCCGAAAGAAACTTCAAAGAATGAAATTCAGGAGGCTCGTGGAAATCGGTGGAATAGAATTCCAGCCAGATCTTTAAGACAGAGGACATGGCACTGTGGGAGACAGGTGGGCAACAGCATCAGAGGCCTGGCCTATCCCTCTATGCTGCCCTCCCAAGGCTCCCCTGAGTGAGCTGCAGTCTAGTACCCTCTGCCCGTGCCTGTCCATAGACCAGCCCATCCAATATCCACCCCCAGTATGGCAGTTCTGGTGCAAGATAGGCCTGGCAGCCAAGGAGGGGCTGGCAAAAGCCTCCATGGGAGGAGCCTTCAACCACTGATGTGACCACGTTTCCCTTCTTCAGGGAAACCTGACAACCTCCTCTGTCTGTGTCACTGCCCCATCCCTGCTGGAATGACCTGTCCACCCCAGGAGGGTGCTATCTGCTCTGGGCCTTACTCACTGGCAAACAGGAGGTGTCCAGCAATATCTGATAAATGAGGAAACAGAGGGAGGCGCTGCTCCCCTGGCCTACCAAGGGCCCTTGGAAAAGCCCAAACTTGACCTCACACGTGAATGTACTGCCCAAGTGTCTGCATGAAAATCTGCATATCCTTTTCCCAGTGACAGCAATCTCTTGGCCCTGACCACACTCTGCACCCTCAGCACCAGCTGAGCATCCCCATGGAGGCTCCAGCCCCGAGTGTGAGCGGGATGCTCTGCACACCTCCTGCTCTGGCTCAGCACGGGCTCTGGGGGTGTGGGCAGGGCTGGGTGGGAGGGCGAGGGGATGGATTCTCTCTGGGCTCACTCTGCTCTCCAGCCTCTCGCACACCCTACGGTGCCTGGGACCACATCCCCAGCCGTCTTGACTCCTTTCCCTGCAGGGAAAGCCTTGAGCCCTCAGCCCTGTAGCAGGAATCATAAGATGTGTGAGAGCCAGAGTTCTGCCAGCCCCCCACCCACACGCCCCCGCAGACTACACGCAGTTGTGTGGAGATGGGAGCCCCTCCTTCTGCACCTAAACTCCACTTACCATTTTAGCTGCTCCAGGGATTCCCCATCCCCGTCACAATCAGAAATCATGTTTCCATACCTAGAAGAGGTCAGGAGTGTGTCAAATCTACCACATGGTGGCACTACCTGCTTCTCATGTCTACTGTGACTGTCTCACCTCTGACTAGAATGGAAGCCCAGGAGGGCAGGGAATGCAGTCTCCTCGGTTCACTGGATCATGGTCAGTGCCCAGAAAGGGACTGCACCTAGTGTGGCTTCACGTATGATTGTTGAAGGAATGAACCCCAACCAACTCCTCCCAAGATATCTGGGTGCACCTGAAGCCGCACTGCCCGCCTCTGGTCTCCCTGCTTTGAATTCACGCAGAAGCCTACAGATAGAATCTCAAATTTCCTGTAAAAATGTGAAAACAGTGAAGCCCAAGTCAACGAGGTCAGTGAGGGGGTGACAGAGACTTCCTCGTGGGGGTGTCAGGAATCCTGAATGAGGACGACCGTGGCCCCTTCAGCAGACCTTCCACAGGGCTGGACTCAGGAGCAGCACTTTCCATGGGGGACCCACTGGAGCTTGTTCCTGTGACCACCCACTGAACACAGGAGGAAACTGAGGCTCAGAGGGGTGTGGTGACAGTCCTAAGACTCACAGCTGGGAGGCGGCCTAGTGGCACTGTGTGATCCAGGGCCTGAGTGCTCACCTGAGGAAAAGCAGGTGCAGCACATGCCGGGGACTGGCAACGTTCTTGTAGCTTGACAGAAACAGGTGGACATAAGATTGGTCACCACCCAAGACAGCAGGCACCAGGTGCTCCACCCACTTCTTCAGGGTGCGTGCCGGGAGAGGCCACACCATGTGGGTGGCATCTGAGCTCAATGAAGATGTGTCTTCACTCTAGGACAGGACAGGGGAGAGATACACAGTGACACTACCGTGAACCCCAAGGAGGGCAGGGGCTGGAGGCCAGTCTTGACCCCAGGGAGGACATGAGAAGACAGCCTGAGGGCCCAGGGTTAATGGACAGGGTGGTGGTTGCCACCCCGGCAGTCCCCGTTCACCCTCCAGCCAGACCTGAGGTGTGAACACACCAGGACCAGCAGGTTTATAAACCCCCCACCCTCTGCCCCTGCCCTGGGAGGGTGTCCCATGTCCCCGTTCCCCACACACTCAGGAGGAGGGGGTGCAGTCACCCAGGGAGGCTCATAGTGCTGGCCTGGCCTTGCCCAACCTCCTCTGGGCCACCTGACATTACCTTTGGGGACCTCCTCCCAGACGGCCACAGGGGTCGAGGGCGAGGGCTGAACCAGCACCGGAAGCATTGGACAAGCCTCTCAGCACAGGGCTTCCTGGGGCTACGGCCCCGGGACCTCGGGATACAGCACAACATCTCACTCTGCCTGTGGCCAAGTGAGCTGGGGAAGGGGCTGTGTATAGAATGTGGGTGCCAAGTTACCGAGTTCCGAGTTCTGTTGGGGTCTGTCGTCAAGGAAGTGAAGTCACTTCCTGATACCTCATTTCCTGAGCCCCTCCTCTGTGTTCAAGACTGCAAATGCCCCTCTGGGTACCTGTCTGCTGACCCTCCTTCCCCATGAACTCTCTCTATTGCCCACACTTCCACCAACACTGCCTGACCACACCCCTGTGCAAGGCCTGTGTGCAGCCAGCGTCACAGCTCGGAGGAGATACACGTAGGTTCATCCCCAGCTCCTGCTTCTTATCACTTTACGTGACCCTGGACAAGCCATTGTCACTCTCATGACCTCCCCAGTCTCCCCTTTTGCACAGTGGGGATCTTTCTAGCATCTTCTTCCTAGGGATGGCATCAGGCATGTGTGAGAAAACATCTCTGAAACCTATGGCCGGTGTCACATGCAGCTAATAAACAAGACTAGAGATAAAATCCACGACGGTGTGGAAGGTAGCATGGAATACGACTAACGACAGGTCTGGTTCCTGTCATATAATCTTGAAAATGTCACTTTTGCTCTTGGCCTGTTTTCCCTGTCTGCACCATGCGACAGTTGGAATTTCATGCATTCACATACTGCTTTCCTCCATAAAACCTCACAATGGCTTCGTGTGTATTTAGGTTTGGACTCAAGTGCCACATCTCTGTCTGTGTGGTTGGCGACTCCTCAGGGGCTCCCAGTGGTCCCCACCATCTGCTGCACACATCCTCACGTAATCCCCTGCCCTGCAGTGTGGACTGGACTTAGTGACTCACTTCTAACCAATACAGGATCAAAAGTGAGAAGGTGTCACTTTCTAAATGTCATTGTAACACGCCTGTCTCTAGAGTCTTGTGCTCTGTCTCCTCTGTTCTCTCTGTTTGTATCCACCATATGCCAAGCATGGTGCCGAGAGCTGGAGAAAGAGCTGATTCAGCTGCACCCTGGCTTGGGAGATGATCCCAGGATAAGAAAGAGGAGAAGACGTGCTATCGAGTGCCTGACATTCTAAGAGAGGAAAGTGATCTAGGAGGCCCTCAGAATATTCTAGATTAGGAAGCTACCTGAAGATGGTAGGAAATGAACACCATTTGCAGAGAAGAACCAGAGCCGTTTGGTCCATTCTATGCCTTTACTCAACCGTATGAAATATAGAATTAGTAGTTTATCAAATTGCGTAAAAAATGTCAACTGTTATTGACATATAAACAAAATTTATAGATTTATTTGGAAGAATTGATATATTTTCCCTACTTATTTTCTCATCTGTGAACATGTACATCTCTTCATTGTCTTCAGTTTGTTCGTTTTTTCAATAACATTTTACACTCAGTGTTTAGAAATCATGATTGTAAAAATGCACCCTAATTATTCATGCAAACCTTATGAATGAAAATTTGGGGTGTTTCCAACCCTTAGTAATAGGTATTGTCATATGAACAATCTTGTCGACACCTCACCTTATAATTTTTCAAGGTTACATATGATATAGATTCCAGAATATTGGGTTACAGTGTAAAATAGTAAATATCCAAGTATAATTTTGCTAAATTTTGCGAGTTTCTGCTCCTTATGGGCTCTACCATTTGCATTCCACCACAATGTATTATAATACCTGTATCCCCACAGTCTCACTAACAAGTTTGTTATCAAAAAATTAAATTTTGCAAATCTAATAGGTGAAGTCTTGTATATTTCAATATATTTTAAATGTATAGTTCTCTATGAGGGATTTTAAGCACCTAATTAAGTATTGATGCCAATTTAAATTTCCTTTTGTGTTCTTAGATTGTTCATATATTTTGTTCATTTTTATTTCATTTTGTTGGTCATTTCCATCTCATTTTTTCACACATCATTGTATTAATGATATTATCCTAGTTTAAGAGGTTTTTAATTTTTTTTGCTTTTTTTTAATTGAAACATTATTGATCACCCATTTTAAGTATTAGAGATTGTAATTACTTTCTGTCGTGTCCTTTTGACCTATTTGGCGGCATTAACCTTTTGTTTGTGTTTGCTTTGCTTTTATTAATTGCTGCTATGTCATCCATGTTAACTGCTGCTACATTACTAGCAGCATAATTTCACCAGTGATTTGAAATGCTATCTTTCTTAAATACTAAATTTCTATAAATCTTGGGTATCTCTTTGAATTCTCCATTCTTTTTCATTAGGTTTTATATTTACTTATAAACAAATTCCATATGGTCTTGATAATGAAGAATTTATAAAAAAATATTTTCGATCTCTGGTAGACTTACCCCTCCCTTTTGATTTGTTTCCTCATTTTTTTCTGATGAACGATTAATGTTTCATCAACATTTTATAATCATCTTATTTTGTTCTAGGTGAAGAAACAAATGAGACTATTTTTAATGTGATCATGACACACGTATAAAGTAACTTAGGAGAAAATAAAATCCTTAGGATCATGTGGCTTTCTGGCCAAGAAAATATCTCTGACATTTCTCTATCGTTTGTGTATGTATGTTTTAAGAGTGTTCTAATGCTTAAATCACGTAATTAAACAGGCTTTGTCGAGTTCTTGTTAGCTTTATGCCAAATATTTTAACAATTTTGTGGCTATTGAAAATGGAATCTTGATTTGCGTAATGTAATCTAGATAGTTATTGTTATTACATAAGACATTTATTAATTTTATATGTGAATTTTTCTAAATCGCAACATGTAAATTTTATTTTAGTAAGTCGTCTTGTTTGTAATAGGTTTTTAATGAATTCTTTTTGATTTTCTAAATTCACAATACATTCACATAACACATTTTTCTCTATCTTGAGATATACAAATATGTATGGTCAAATCTTATTTTATCTAGTGTTTTGATATTTATGAGTCTTACATATTCTCAAAAGTAGTTTTGGCTTCTGTGGAAATTATTATGTGTTTTTCTTTCTTCTAATGCTTAATACTTTTGCAAAATATGGAAGTTAGTAATTCATTTCAGATTTATTTTTGTGAACGGTACCTAGCAAAAGCATAACTGGATTTAATTTCCAAATAAATAATATTTCAATCCCTGTAATGATGAAGTGCTTTCCCCTAAGTAATCTGAATCCTTTCCACATATACCAGAATCTGTTTCAAAATTCAAACTTTTATTCCCCTGAACTATTCGCTTATTCTTTGCCAATCTCATGCACTTTCAAGTATGTTCCTTTGCAATACATTTTATTGGACGGAGCAAATTACCTCTTTAATTTTTATTATTATTGTTCTTCTTATGTCTTGAACATTTTTGGGGCCATTTTTGCACATAATTTTTTTCATATTAACTTTGAGGTTATTTGACAAGTCCCGTAAACATCACTCTTTGGAATTTTTCAAGTTTAGCTTTATTGAATCTATTGATTAACATAGGGAGAATACATATATAGGTGGCGTAACTTCCTAGCATCACTGCTGCCCGGCACATGGACACACGTGGGCATTTTGGTAGGAGCTGGTGAGTGGCTCCTGCGACAGGGGTATCAATGGACACATCTCCTGGGGCATCTGCTGGGACTTCTTCTTCCTTCATTCTCACAAGAGCTGGTGGTCACCAGACATACAGACCTGCCCATCTGATGGGGCAAATGCTATCTGAATAGTGAGTAAATTTCGGTGCATAATCATTAGGGAGGCCGCGGATGTCTGACATTTACTGGCCATGTGAATTGCTTCCCTGTGGAACTGCAGGAATATGTCCTTTGTCCCTATGGATAAATGAGAACTCTTTGTACAACTAGGATGCATACTACCCTTTCTCTGCCCATGAAGAATTTTCCAGTCTGGGGTTTGTCTTTTCACCTTTTGACATTATTCTGGTTTTTGTTCGGACCAGGAAAAGTCAGCATTTTCCTCAGTGGCTTCTGGCTCTCTGGTCATTCAACAGTAGTTCCTATTTCAAGATTATGGCAATAATAACTATCAGGGCTTTGTGTCTCTACATAGAGTCTTTGCTTTTTCTGTAATTTTCCTCTTACTAAAAACATAAAATGAAAATTAATCAGATCTTTCTCATATTATGCGGCCAGATACAAAAGGCCACATAACATATAACCGTACTGATAGGAACAATCCACGATAGGTAAATTCACACACACAGAAAATGGAGTGGTAGTCAGGGACAGGGAGAGGCGGGATGGGGATTGACAGCTTAATGGCTAGAGAGTTGATGAAGCTGTTCGACCACTAGATGGTGGTAAGGGTTGCCCCATATTAAAAATGTACTTGATGCCACTGAATGGTAATTTTGAAAATATTAAAAACACTTTATTTTATACAAGGGATATTATTGAAAATAAAAGATGAAAAAATTTGAGGAGATGCAGGACAGAGACAAAAATGAGGAGAAGCACAGCGTCAAGGAAGGGCAAGAACAGATCTGGAGTGGGGACTGGTGAGGGTGTTTGTGGGAGCTCTGGAGCCAGGGCTCCCCTGGGTGCTGGTGTTTCTTCTAATTCTTCTGATGTTTCAGGAACGGTTATGTCAGGTTGCTCTAGCTCTACCTCTGGATCTTGATCTTTCTCCTGCTCTTTCTCTTGCTCTTTCTCCTGATCTTTCTCTTGATCTTTCTGTTGCTCCTGCTCTGGATCTTGCGTCTGATCTACCACTTGCTCTGGATCTTGCTCCTGCTCTACCTCTTGCTCTGGATCTTGCTCCTGCTCTACTTCTTGCTCTGGCTTGGGCTCTGGATCTTGCTCTCGCTCTGCCTCTGGCAGTGGAGGTGGAGCTGGAGCTGGAACTCGAGCCGAACATGGCAGCAGCTCTTGGGACAGTTGTTCAGCCTGGGCAGAAGCTGGAACTGGATAGACAACAATTGAAAATATCAATGTGAGTTTCTATGTCTCATCCAATGACACTGTCTTTCCAGAAGCCCAAGTCCAGAGGCCCAGCCTCAGGAAGTCTCCCCACACTGCAGAACACTGTATGATTGTTCTGAGTACTCAGTGCCCCTGTCCCCAGCCTGCTTCTGGAAACTCTGCTCAGTGTGGCCCAGCCCAGGCCCCTCCCCAAACCCGCACAGGCACCCACCCTCTTCCTCCTCACCCTCAGTCTCCGCCTCACTAGGCTCCAGGTGCTCCAGCTTCTCCAGCTGCGCCAGAAGAAGATCAGCCTTACGCTCCACCTCTGAACCTCGCATACTGATATGTACATAGGCCGAAAGAAACTTCAAAGAATGAAATTCAGGAGGCTCGTGGAAATCGGTGGAATAGAATTCCAGCCAGATCTTTAAGACAGAGGACATGGCACTGTGGGAGACAGGTGGGCAACAGCATCAGAGGCCTGGCCTATCCCTCTATGCTGCCCTCCCAAGGCTCCCCTGAGTGAGCTGCAGTCTAGTACCCTCTGCCCGTGCCTGTCCATAGACCAGCCCATCCAATGTCCACCCCCAGTATGGCAGTTCTGGCGCAAGATGGGCCTGGCAGCCAAGGAGGGGCTGGCAAAAGCCTCCATGGGAGGAGCCTTCAACCACTGATGTGACCACGTTTCCCTTCTTCAGGGAAACCTGACAACCTCCTCTGTCTGTGTCACTGCCCCATCCCTGCTGGAATGACCTGTCCACCCCAGGAGGGTGCTGTCTGCTCTGGGCATTACTCACTGGCAAACAGGAGGTGTCCAGCAATATCTGATAAATGAGGAAACAGAGGGAGGCGCTGCTCCCCTGGCCTACCCAGGGCCCTTGGAAAAGCCCAAACTTGAGCTCACACGTGAATGTACTGCCCAAGTGTCGGCATGAAAATCTGCATATCCTTTTCCCAGTGACAGCAATCTCTTGGCCCTGACCACACTCTGCACCCTCAGCACCAGCTGAGCATCCCCATGGAGGCTCCAGCCCCGAGTGTGAGCGGGATGCTCTGCACACCTCCTGCTCTGGCTCAGCACGGGCTCTGGGGGTGTGGGCAGGGCTGGGTGGGAGGGCGAGGGGATGGATTCTCTCTGGGCTCACTCTGCTCTCCAGCCTCTCCCACACCCTACGGTGCCTGGGACCACATCCCCAGCCGTCTTGACTCCTTTCCCTGCAGGGAAAGCCTTGAGCCCTCAGCCCTGTAGCAGGAATCATAAGATGTGTGAGAGCCAGAGTTCTGCCAGCCCCCCACCCACACGCCCCCGCAGACTACACGCAGTTGTGTGGAGATGGGAGCCCCTCCTTCTGCACCTAAACTCCACTTACCATTTTAGCTGCTCCAGGGATTCCCCATCCCCGTCACAATCAGAAATCATGTTTCCATACCTAGAAGAGGTCAGGAGTGTGTCAAATCTACCACATGGTGGCACTACCTGCTTCTCATGTCTACTGTGACTGTCTCACCTCTGACTAGATTGGAAGCCCAGGAGGGCAGGGAATGCAGTCTCCTCGGTTCACTGGATTATGGTCAGTGCCCAGAAAGGGACTGCACATAGTGTGGCTTCACGTATGATTGTTGAAGGAATGAACCCCAACCAACTCCTCCCAAGATATCTGGGTGCACCTGAAGCCGCACTGCCCGCCTCTTGTCTCCCTGCTTTGAATTCACGCAGAAGCCTACAGATAGAATCTCAAATTTCCTGTAAAAATGTGAAAACAGTGAAGCCCAAGTCAACGAGGTCAGTGAGGGGGTGACAGAGACTTCCTCGTGGGGGTGTCAGGAATCCTGAATGAGGACGACCGCGGCCCCTCCAGCAGACCTTCCACAGGGCTGGACTCAGGAGCAGCACTTTCCATGGGGGACCCACTGGAGCTTGTTCCTGTGACCACCCACTGAACACAGGAGCAAACTGAGGCTCAGAGGGGTGTGGTGACAGTCCTAAGACTCACAGCTGGGAGGCGGCCTAGTGGCACTGTGTGATCCAGGGCCTGAGTGCTCACCTGAGGAAAAGCAGGTACAGCACATGCCGGGGACTGGAAACGTTCTTGTAGCTTGACAGAAACAGGTGGACATAAGATTGGTCACCACCCAAGACAGCAGGCACCAGGTGCTCCACCCGCTTCTTCAGGGTGCGTGCCGGGAGAGGCCACACCATGTGGGTGGCATCTGAGCTCAATGAAGATGTGTCTTCACTCTAGGACAGGACAGGGGAGAGATACACAGTGACACTACCGTGAACCCCAAGGAGGGCAGGGGCTGGAGGCCAGTCTTGACCCCAGGGAGGACATGAGAAGACAGCCTGAGGGCCCAGGGTTAATGGACAGGGTGGTGGTTGCCACCCCGGCAGTCCCCGTTCACCCTCCAGCCAGACCTGAGGTGTGAACACACCAGGACCAGCAGGTTTATAAACCCCCCACCCTCTGCCCCTGCCCTGGGAGGGTGTCCCATGTCCCCGTTCCCCACACACTCAGGAGGAGGGGGTGCAGTCACCCAGGGAGGCTCATAGTGCTGGCCTGGCCTTGCCCAACCTCCTCTGGGCCACCTGACATTACCTTTGGGGACCTCCTCCCAGACGGCCACAGGGGTCTAGGGCGAGGGCTGAACCAGCACCGGAAGCATTGGACAAGCCTCTCAGCACAGGGCTTCCTGGGGCTACGGCCCCGGGACCTCGGGATACAGCACAACATCTCACTCTGCCTGTGGCCAAGTGAGCTGGGGAAGGGGCTGTGTATAGAATGTGGGTGCCAGGTTACCGAGTTCCGAGTTCTCTTGGGGTCTGTCGTCAAGGAAGTGAAGTCACTTCCTGATACCTCATTTCCTGAGCCCCTCCTCTGTGTTCAAGACTGCAAATGCCCCTCTGGGTACCTGTCTGCTGACCCTCCTTCCCCATGAACTCTCTCTATTGCCCACACTTCCACCAACACTGCCTGACCACACCCCTGTGCAAGGCCTGGGTGCAGCCAGCGTCACAGCTCGGAGGAGATACACGTAGGTTCATCCCCAGCTCCTGCTTCTTATCACTTTACGTGACCCTGGACAAGCCATTGTCACTCTCATGACCTCCCCAGTCTCCCCTTTTGCACAGTGGGGATCTTTCTAGCATCTTCTTCCTAGGGATGGCATCAGGCATGTGTGAGAAAACATCTCTGAAACCTATGGCCGGTGTCACATGCAGCTAATAAACAAGACTAGAGATAAAATCCACGACGGTGTGGAAGGTAGCATGGAATACGACTAACGACAGGTCTGGTTCCTGTCATATAATCTTGAAAATGTCACTTTTGCTCTTGGTCTGTTTTCCCTGCCTGCACCATGCGACAGTTGGAATTTCATGCATTCACATACTGCTTTCCTCCATAAAACCTCACAATGGCTTCGTGTGTATTTAGGTTTGGACTCAAGTGCCACATCTCTGTCTGTGTGGTTGGCGACTCCTCAGGGGCTCCCAGTGGTCCCCACCATCTGCTGCACACATCCTCACGTAATCCCCTGCCCTGCAGTGTGGACTGGACTTAGTGACTCACTTCTAACCAATACAGGATCAAAAGTGAGAAGGTGTCACTTTCTAAATGTCATTGTAACACGCCTGTCTCTAGAGTCTTGTGCTCTGTCTCCTCTGTTCTCTCTGTTTGTATCCACCATATGCCAAGCATGGTGCCGAGAGCTGGAGAAAGAGCTGATTCAGCTGCACCCTGGCTTGGGAGATGATCCCAGGATAAGAAAGAGGAGAAGACGTGCTATCGAGTGCCTGACATTCTAAGAGAGGAAAGTGATCTAGGAGGCCCTCAGAATATTCTAGATTAGGAAGCTACCTGAAGATGGTAGGAAATGAACACCATTTGCAGAGAAGAACCAGAGCCGTTTGGTCCATTCTATGCCTTTACTCAACCGTATGAAATATAGAATTAGTAGTTTATCAAATTGCGTAAAAAATGTCAACTGTTATTGACATATAAACAAAATTTATAGATTTATTTGGAAGAATTGATATATTTTCCCTACTTATTTTCTCATCTGTGAACATGTACATCTCTTCATTGTCTTCAGTTTGTTCGTTTTTTCAATAACATTTTACACTCAGTGTTTAGAAATCATGATTGTAAAAATGCACCCTAATTATTCATGCAAACCTTATGAATGAAAATTTGGGGTGTTTCCAACCCTTAGTAATAGGTATTGTCATATGAACAATCTTGTCGACACCTCACCTTATAATTTTTCAAGGTTACATATGATATAGATTCCAGAATATTGGGTTACAGTGTAAAATAGTAAATATCCAAGTATAATTTTGCTAAATTTTGCGAGTTTCTGCTCCTTATGGGCTCTACCATTTGCATTCCACCACAATGTATTATAATACCTGTATCCCCACAGTCTCACTAACAAGTTTGTTATCAAAAAATTAAATTTTGCAAATCTAATAGGTGAAGTCTTGTATATTTCAATATATTTTAAATGTATAGTTCTCTATGAGGGATTTTAAGCACCTAATTAAGTATTGATGCCAATTTAAATTTCCTTTTGTGTTCTTAGATTGTTCATATATTTTGTTCATTTTTATTTCATTTTGTTGGTCATTTCCATCTCATTTTTTCACACATCATTGTATTAATGATATTATCCTAGTTTAAGAGGTTTTTAATTTTTTTTGCTTTTTTTTAATTGAAACATTATTGATCACCCATTTTAAGTATTAGAGCTTGTAATTACTTTCTGTCGTGTCCTTTTGACCTATTTGGCGGCATTAACCTTTTGTTTGTGTTTGCTTTGCTTTTATTAATTGCTGCTATGTCATCCATGTTAACTGCTGCTACATTACTAGCAGCATAATTTCACCAGTGATTTGAAATGCTATCTTTCTTAAATACTAAATTTCTATAAATCTTGGGTATCTCTTTGAATTCTCCATTCTTTTTCATTAGGTTTTATATTTACTTATAAACAAATTCCATATGGTCTTGATAATGAAGAATTTATAAAAAAATATTTTCGATCTCTGGTAGACTTACCCCTCCCTTTTGATTTGTTTCCTCATTTTTTTCTGATGAACGATTAATGTTTCATCAACATTTTATAATCATCTTATTTTGTTCTAGGTGAAGAAACAAATGAGACTATTTTTAATGTGATCATGACACACGTATAAAGTAACTTAGGAGAAAATAAAATCCTTAGGATCATGTGGCTTTCTGGCCAAGAAAATATCTCTGACATTTCTCTATCGTTTGTGTATGTATGTTTTAAGAGTGTTCTAATGCTTAAATCACGTAATTAAACAGGCTTTGTCGAGTTCTTGTTAGCTTTATGCCAAATATTTTAACAATTTTGTGGCTATTGAAAATGGAATCTTGATTTGCGTAATGTAATCTAGATAGTTATTGTTATTACATAAGACATTTATTAATTTTATATGTGAATTTTTCTAAATCGCAACATGTAAATTTTATTTTAGTAAGTCGTCTTGTTTGTAATAGGTTTTTAATGAATTCTTTTTGATTTTCTAAATTCACAATACATTCACATAACACATTTTTCTCTATCTTGAGATATACAAATATGTATGGTCAAATCTTATTTTATCTAGTGTTTTGATATTTATGAGTCTTACATATTCTCAAAAGTAGTTTTGGCTTCTGTGGAAATTATTATGTGTTTTTCTTTCTTCTAATGCTTAATACTTTTGCAAAATATGGAAGTTAGTAATTCATTTCAGATTTATTTTTGTGAACGGTACCTAGCAAAAGCATAACTGGATTTAATTTCCAAATAAATAATATTTCAATCCCTGTAATGATGAAGTGCTTTCCCCTAAGTAATCTGAATCCTTTCCACATATACCAGAATCTGTTTCAAAATTCAAACTTTTATTCCCCTGAACTATTCGCTTATTCTTTGCCAATCTCATGCACTTTCAAGTATGTTCCTTTGCAATACATTTTATTGGACGGAGCAAATTACCTCTTTAATTTTTATTATTATTGTTCTTCTTATGTCTTGAACATTTTTGGGGCCATTTTTGCACATAATTTTTTTCATATTAACTTTGAGGTTATTTGACAAGTCCCGTAAACATCACTCTTTGGAATTTTTCAAGTTTAGCTTTATTGAATCTATTGATTAACATAGGGAGAATACATATATAGGTGGCGTAACTTCCTAGCATCACTGCTGCCCGGCACATGGACACACGTGGGCATTTTGGTAGGAGCTGGTGAGTGGCTCCTGCGACAGGGGTATCAATGGACACATCTCCTGGGGCATCTGCTGGGACTTCTTCTTCCTTCATTCTCACAAGAGCTGGTGGTCACCAGACATACAGACCTGCCCATCTGATGGGGCAAATGCTATCTGAATAGTGAGTAAATTTCGGTGCATAATCATTAGGGAGGCCGCGGATGTCTGACATTTACTGGCCATGTGAATTGCTTCCCTGTGGAACTGCAGGAATATGTCCTTTGTCCCTATGGATAAATGAGAACTCTTTGTACAACTAGGATGCATACTACCCTTTCTCTGCCCATGAAGAATTTTCCAGTCTGGGGTTTGTCTTTTCACCTTTTGACATTATTCTGGTTTTTGTTCGGACCAGGAAAAGTCAGCATTTTCCTCAGTGGCTTCTGGCTCTCTGGTCATTCAACAGTAGTTCCTATTTCAAGATTATGGCAATAATAACTATCAGGGCTTTGTGTCTCTACATAGAGTCTTTGCTTTTTCTGTAATTTTCCTCTTACTAAAAACATAAAATGAAAATTAATCAGATCTTTCTCATATTATGCGGCCAGATACAAAAGGCCACATAACATATAACCGTACTGATAGGAACAATCCACGATAGGTAAATTCACACACACAGAAAATGGAGTGGTAGTCAGGGACAGGGAGAGGCGGGATGGGGATTGACAGCTTAATGGCTAGAGAGTTGATGAAGCTGTTCGACCACTAGATGGTGGTAAGGGTTGCCCCATATTAAAAATGTACTTGATGCCACTGAATGGTAATTTTGAAAATATTAAAAACACTTTATTTTATACAAGGGATATTATTGAAAATAAAAGATGAAAAAATTTGAGGAGATGCAGGACAGAGACAAAAATGAGGAGAAGCACAGCGTCAAGGAAGGGCAAGAACAGATCTGGAGTGGGGACTGGTGAGGGTGTTTGTGGGAGCTCTGGAGCCAGGGCTCCCCTGGGTGCTGGTGTTTCTTCTAATTCTTCTGATGTTTCAGGAACGGTTATGTCAGGTTGCTCTAGCTCTACCTCTGGATCTTGATCTTTCTCCTGCTCTTTCTCTTGCTCTTTCTCCTGATCTTTCTCTTGATCTTTCTGTTGCTCCTGCTCTGGATCTTGCGTCTGATCTACCACTTGCTCTGGATCTTGCTCCTGCTCTACCTCTTGCTCTGGATCTTGCTCCTGCTCTACTTCTTGCTCTGGCTTGGGCTCTGGATCTTGCTCTCGCTCTGCCTCTGGCAGTGGAGGTGGAGCTGGAGCTGGAACTCGAGCCGAACATGGCAGCAGCTCTTGGGACAGTTGTTCAGCCTGGGCAGAAGCTGGAACTGGATAGACAACAATTGAAAATATCAATGTGAGTTTCTATGTCTCATCCAATGACACTGTCTTTCCAGAAGCCCAAGTCCAGAGGCCCAGCCTCAGGAAGTCTCCCCACACTGCAGAACACTGTATGATTGTTCTGAGTACTCAGTGCCCCTGTCCCCAGCCTGCTTCTGGAAACTCTGCTCAGTGTGGCCCAGCCCAGGCCCCTCCCCAAACCCGCACAGGCACCCACCCTCTTCCTCCTCACCCTCAGTCTCCGCCTCACTAGGCTCCAGGTGCTCCAGCTTCTCCAGCTGCGCCAGAAGAAGATCAGCCTTACGCTCCACCTCTGAACCTCGCATACTGATATGTACATAGGCCGAAAGAAACTTCAAAGAATGAAATTCAGGAGGCTCGTGGAAATCGGTGGAATAGAATTCCAGCCAGATCTTTAAGACAGAGGACATGGCACTGTGGGAGACAGGTGGGCAACAGCATCAGAGGCCTGGCCTATCCCTCTATGCTGCCCTCCCAAGGCTCCCCTGAGTGAGCTGCAGTCTAGTACCCTCTGCCCGTGCCTGTCCATAGACCAGCCCATCCAATGTCCACCCCCAGTATGGCAGTTCTGGCGCAAGATGGGCCTGGCAGCCAAGGAGGGGCTGGCAAAAGCCTCCATGGGAGGAGCCTTCAACCACTGATGTGACCACGTTTCCCTTCTTCAGGGAAACCTGACAACCTCCTCTGTCTGTGTCACTGCCCCATCCCTGCTGGAATGACCTGTCCACCCCAGGAGGGTGCTGTCTGCTCTGGGCATTACTCACTGGCAAACAGGAGGTGTCCAGCAATATCTGATAAATGAGGAAACAGAGGGAGGCGCTGCTCCCCTGGCCTACCCAGGGCCCTTGGAAAAGCCCAAACTTGAGCTCACACGTGAATGTACTGCCCAAGTGTCGGCATGAAAATCTGCATATCCTTTTCCCAGTGACAGCAATCTCTTGGCCCTGACCACACTCTGCACCCTCAGCACCAGCTGAGCATCCCCATGGAGGCTCCAGCCCCGAGTGTGAGCGGGATGCTCTGCACACCTCCTGCTCTGGCTCAGCACGGGCTCTGGGGGTGTGGGCAGGGCTGGGTGGGAGGGCGAGGGGATGGATTCTCTCTGGGCTCACTCTGCTCTCCAGCCTCTCCCACACCCTACGGTGCCTGGGACCACATCCCCAGCCGTCTTGACTCCTTTCCCTGCAGGGAAAGCCTTGAGCCCTCAGCCCTGTAGCAGGAATCATAAGATGTGTGAGAGCCAGAGTTCTGCCAGCCCCCCACCCACACGCCCCCGCAGACTACACGCAGTTGTGTGGAGATGGGAGCCCCTCCTTCTGCACCTAAACTCCACTTACCATTTTAGCTGCTCCAGGGATTCCCCATCCCCGTCACAATCAGAAATCATGTTTCCATACCTAGAAGAGGTCAGGAGTGTGTCAAATCTACCACATGGTGGCACTACCTGCTTCTCATGTCTACTGTGACTGTCTCACCTCTGACTAGATTGGAAGCCCAGGAGGGCAGGGAATGCAGTCTCCTCGGTTCACTGGATTATGGTCAGTGCCCAGAAAGGGACTGCACATAGTGTGGCTTCACGTATGATTGTTGAAGGAATGAACCCCAACCAACTCCTCCCAAGATATCTGGGTGCACCTGAAGCCGCACTGCCCGCCTCTTGTCTCCCTGCTTTGAATTCACGCAGAAGCCTACAGATAGAATCTCAAATTTCCTGTAAAAATGTGAAAACAGTGAAGCCCAAGTCAACGAGGTCAGTGAGGGGGTGACAGAGACTTCCTCGTGGGGGTGTCAGGAATCCTGAATGAGGACGACCGCGGCCCCTCCAGCAGACCTTCCACAGGGCTGGACTCAGGAGCAGCACTTTCCATGGGGGACCCACTGGAGCTTGTTCCTGTGACCACCCACTGAACACAGGAGCAAACTGAGGCTCAGAGGGGTGTGGTGACAGTCCTAAGACTCACAGCTGGG
This sequence comes from Cynocephalus volans, assembly GCF_027409185.1. Classification (NCBI taxonomy): domain Eukaryota; kingdom Metazoa; phylum Chordata; class Mammalia; order Dermoptera; family Cynocephalidae; genus Cynocephalus; species Cynocephalus volans. The sequence continues at coordinate 48,487,501 of NC_084476.1, read as the reverse complement.
AGGCGGCCTAGTGGCACTGTGTGATCCAGGGCCTGAGTGCTCACCTGAGGAAAAGCAGGTACAGCACATGCCGGGGACTGGAAACGTTCTTGTAGCTTGACAGAAACAGGTGGACATAAGATTGGTCACCACCCAAGACAGCAGGCACCAGGTGCTCCACCCGCTTCTTCAGGGTGCGTGCCGGGAGAGGCCACACCATGTGGGTGGCATCTGAGCTCAATGAAGATGTGTCTTCACTCTAGGACAGGACAGGGGAGAGATACACAGTGACACTACCGTGAACCCCAAGGAGGGCAGGGGCTGGAGGCCAGTCTTGACCCCAGGGAGGACATGAGAAGACAGCCTGAGGGCCCAGGGTTAATGGACAGGGTGGTGGTTGCCACCCCGGCAGTCCCCGTTCACCCTCCAGCCAGACCTGAGGTGTGAACACACCAGGACCAGCAGGTTTATAAACCCCCCACCCTCTGCCCCTGCCCTGGGAGGGTGTCCCATGTCCCCGTTCCCCACACACTCAGGAGGAGGGGGTGCAGTCACCCAGGGAGGCTCATAGTGCTGGCCTGGCCTTGCCCAACCTCCTCTGGGCCACCTGACATTACCTTTGGGGACCTCCTCCCAGACGGCCACAGGGGTCTAGGGCGAGGGCTGAACCAGCACCGGAAGCATTGGACAAGCCTCTCAGCACAGGGCTTCCTGGGGCTACGGCCCCGGGACCTCGGGATACAGCACAACATCTCACTCTGCCTGTGGCCAAGTGAGCTGGGGAAGGGGCTGTGTATAGAATGTGGGTGCCAGGTTACCGAGTTCCGAGTTCTCTTGGGGTCTGTCGTCAAGGAAGTGAAGTCACTTCCTGATACCTCATTTCCTGAGCCCCTCCTCTGTGTTCAAGACTGCAAATGCCCCTCTGGGTACCTGTCTGCTGACCCTCCTTCCCCATGAACTCTCTCTATTGCCCACACTTCCACCAACACTGCCTGACCACACCCCTGTGCAAGGCCTGGGTGCAGCCAGCGTCACAGCTCGGAGGAGATACACGTAGGTTCATCCCCAGCTCCTGCTTCTTATCACTTTACGTGACCCTGGACAAGCCATTGTCACTCTCATGACCTCCCCAGTCTCCCCTTTTGCACAGTGGGGATCTTTCTAGCATCTTCTTCCTAGGGATGGCATCAGGCATGTGTGAGAAAACATCTCTGAAACCTATGGCCGGTGTCACATGCAGCTAATAAACAAGACTAGAGATAAAATCCACGACGGTGTGGAAGGTAGCATGGAATACGACTAACGACAGGTCTGGTTCCTGTCATATAATCTTGAAAATGTCACTTTTGCTCTTGGTCTGTTTTCCCTGCCTGCACCATGCGACAGTTGGAATTTCATGCATTCACATACTGCTTTCCTCCATAAAACCTCACAATGGCTTCGTGTGTATTTAGGTTTGGACTCAAGTGCCACATCTCTGTCTGTGTGGTTGGCGACTCCTCAGGGGCTCCCAGTGGTCCCCACCATCTGCTGCACACATCCTCACGTAATCCCCTGCCCTGCAGTGTGGACTGGACTTAGTGACTCACTTCTAACCAATACAGGATCAAAAGTGAGAAGGTGTCACTTTCTAAATGTCATTGTAACACGCCTGTCTCTAGAGTCTTGTGCTCTGTCTCCTCTGTTCTCTCTGTTTGTATCCACCATATGCCAAGCATGGTGCCGAGAGCTGGAGAAAGAGCTGATTCAGCTGCACCCTGGCTTGGGAGATGATCCCAGGATAAGAAAGAGGAGAAGACGTGCTATCGAGTGCCTGACATTCTAAGAGAGGAAAGTGATCTAGGAGGCCCTCAGAATATTCTAGATTAGGAAGCTACCTGAAGATGGTAGGAAATGAACACCATTTGCAGAGAAGAACCAGAGCCGTTTGGTCCATTCTATGCCTTTACTCAACCGTATGAAATATAGAATTAGTAGTTTATCAAATTGCGTAAAAAATGTCAACTGTTATTGACATATAAACAAAATTTATAGATTTATTTGGAAGAATTGATATATTTTCCCTACTTATTTTCTCATCTGTGAACATGTACATCTCTTCATTGTCTTCAGTTTGTTCGTTTTTTCAATAACATTTTACACTCAGTGTTTAGAAATCATGATTGTAAAAATGCACCCTAATTATTCATGCAAACCTTATGAATGAAAATTTGGGGTGTTTCCAACCCTTAGTAATAGGTATTGTCATATGAACAATCTTGTCGACACCTCACCTTATAATTTTTCAAGGTTACATATGATATAGATTCCAGAATATTGGGTTACAGTGTAAAATAGTAAATATCCAAGTATAATTTTGCTAAATTTTGCGAGTTTCTGCTCCTTATGGGCTCTACCATTTGCATTCCACCACAATGTATTATAATACCTGTATCCCCACAGTCTCACTAACAAGTTTGTTATCAAAAAATTAAATTTTGCAAATCTAATAGGTGAAGTCTTGTATATTTCAATATATTTTAAATGTATAGTTCTCTATGAGGGATTTTAAGCACCTAATTAAGTATTGATGCCAATTTAAATTTCCTTTTGTGTTCTTAGATTGTTCATATATTTTGTTCATTTTTATTTCATTTTGTTGGTCATTTCCATCTCATTTTTTCACACATCATTGTATTAATGATATTATCCTAGTTTAAGAGGTTTTTAATTTTTTTTGCATTTTTTTAAATTGAAACATTATTGATCACCCATTTTAAGTATTAGAGCTTGTAATTACTTTCTGTCGTGTCCTTTTGACCTATTTGGCGGCATTAACCTTTTGTTTGTGTTTGCTTTGCTTTTATTAATTGCTGCTATGTCATCCATGTTAACTGCTGCCACATTACTAGCAGCATAATTTCACCAGTGATTTGAAATGCTATCTTTCTTAAATACTAAATTTCTATAAATCTTGGGTATCTCTTTGAATTCTCCATTCTTTTTCATTAGGTTTTATATTTACTTATAAACAAATTCCATATGGTCTTGATAATGAAGAATTTATAAAAAAATATTTTCGATCTCTGGTAGACTTACCCCTCCCTTTTGATTTGTTTCCTCATTTTTTTCTGATGAACGATTAATGTTTCATCAACATTTTATAATCATCTTATTTTGTTCTAGGTGAAGAAACAAATGAGACTATTTTTAATGTGATCATGACACACGTATAAAGTAACTTAGGAGAAAATAAAATCCTTAGGATCATGTGGCTTTCTGGCCAAGAAAATATCTCTGACATTTCTCTATCGTTTGTGTATGTATGTTTTAAGAGTGTTCTAATGCTTAAATCACGTAATTAAACAGGCTTTGTCGAGTTCTTGTTAGCTTTATGCCAAATATTTTAACAATTTTGTGGCTATTGAAAATGGAATCTTGATTTGCGTAATGTAATCTAGATAGTTATTGTTATTACATAAGACATTTATTAATTTTATATGTGAATTTTTCTAAATCGCAACATGTAAATTTTATTTTAGTAAGTCGTCTTGTTTGTAATAGGTTTTTAATGAATTCTTTTTGATTTTCTAAATTCACAATACATTCACATAACACATTTTTCTCTATCTTGAGATATACAAATACGTATGGTCAAATCTTATTTTATCTAGTGTTTTGATATTTATGAGTCTTACATATTCTCAAAAGTAGTTTTGGCTTCTGTGGAAATTATTATGTGTTTTTCTTTCTTCTAATGCTTAATACTTTTGCAAAATATGGAAGTTAGTAATTCATTTCAGATTTATTTTTGTGAACGGTACCTAGCAAAAGCATAACTGGATTTAATTTCCAAATAAATAATATTTCAATCCCTGTAATGATGAAGTGCTTTCCCCTAAGTAATCTGAATCCTTTCCACATATACCAGAATCTGTTTCAAAATTCAAACTTTTATTCCCCTGAACTATTCGCTTATTCTTTGCCAATCTCATGCACTTTCAAGTATGTTCCTTTGCAATACATTTTATTGGACGGAGCAAATTACCTCTTTAATTTTTATTATTATTGTTCTTCTTATGTCTTGAACATTTTTGGGGCCATTTTTGCACATAATTTTTTTCATATTAACTTTGAGGTTATTTGACAAGTCCCGTAAACATCACTCTTTGGAATTTTTCAAGTTTAGCTTTATTGAATCTATTGATTAACATAGGGAGAATACATATATATGTGGCGTAACTTCCTAGCATCACTGCTGCCCGGCACATGGACACACGTGGGCATTTTGGTAGGAGCTGCTGAGTGGCTCCTGCGACAGGGGTATCAATGGACACATCTCCTGGGGCATCTGCTGGGACTTCTTCTTCCTTCATTCTCACAAGAGCTGGTGGTCACCAGACATACAGACCTGCCCATCTGATGGGGCAAATGCTATCTGAATAGTGAGTAAATTTCGGTGCATAATCATTAGGGAGGCCGCGGATGTCTGACATTTACTGGCCATGTGAATTGCTTCCCTGTGGAACTGCAGGAATATGTCCTTTGTCCCTATGGATAAATGAGAACTCTTTGTACAACTAGGATGCATACTACCCTTTCTCTGCCCATGAAGAATTTTCCAGTCTGGGGTTTGTCTTTTCACCTTTTGACATTATTCTGGTTTTTGTTCGGACCAGGAAAAGTCAGCATTTTCCTCAGTGGCTTCTGGCTCTCTGGTCATTCAACAGTAGTTCCTATTTCAAGATTATGGCAATAATAACTATCAGGGCTTTGTGTCTCTACATAGAGTCTTTGCTTTTTCTGTAATTTTCCTCTTACTAAAAACATAAAATGAAAATTAATCAGATCTTTCTCATATTATGCGGCCAGATACAAAAGGCCACATAACATATAACCGTACTGATAGGAACAATCCACGATAGGTAAATTCACACACACAGAAAATGGAGTGGTAGTCAGGGACAGGGAGAGGCGGGATGGGGAATGACAGCTTAATGGCTACAGAGTTGATGAAGCTGTTCGATCACTAGATGGTGGTAAGGGTAGCCCCATATTAAAAATGTACTTAATGCCACTGAATGGTAATTTTGAAAATATTAAAAACACTTTATTTTATACAAGGGATATTATTGAAAATAAAAGATGAAAAAATTTGAGGAGATGCAGGACAGAGACAAAAATGAGGAGAAGCACAGCGTCAAGGAAGGGCAAGAACAGATCTGGAGTGGGGACTGGTGAGGGTGTTTGTGGGAGCTCTAGAGCCAGGGCTCCCCTGGGTGCTGGTGTTTCTTCTAATTCTTCTGATGTTTCAGGAACGGTTATGTCAGGTTGCTCTAGCTCTACCTCTGGATCTTGATCTTTCTACTGCTCTTTCTCTTGCTCTTTCTCCTGATCTTTCTCTTGATCTTTCTGTTGCTCCTGCTCTGGATCTTGCGTCTGATCTACCACTTGCTCTGGATCTTGCTCCTGCTCTACCTCTTGCTCTGGATCTTGCTCCTGCTCTACTTCTTGCTCTGGCTTGGGCTCTGGATCTTGCTCTCGCTCTGCCTCTGGCAGTGGAGGTGGAGCTGGAGCTGGAACTCGAGCCGAACATGGCAGCAGCTCTTGGGACAGTTGTTCAGCCTGGGCAGAAGCTGGAACTGGATAGACAACAATTGAAAATATCAATGTGAGTTTCTATGTCTCATCCAATGACACTGTCTTTCCAGAAGCCCAAGTCCAGAGGCCCAGCCTCAGGAAGTCTCCCCACACTGCAGAACACTGTATGATTGTTCTGAGTACTCAGTGCCCCTGTCCCCAGCCTGCTTCTGGAAACTCTGCTCTGTGTGGCCCAGCCCAGGCCCCTCCCCAAACCCGCACAGGCACCCACCCTCTTCCTCCTCACCCTCAGTCTCCGCCTCACTAGGCTCCAGGTGCTCCAGCTTCTCCAGCTGCGCCAGAAGAAGATCAGCCTTACGCTCCACCTCTGAACCTCGCATACTGATATGTACATAGGCCGAAAGAAACTTCAAAGAATGAAATTCAGGAGGCTCGTGGAAATCGGTGGAATAGAATTCCAGCCAGATCTTTAAGACAGAGGACATGGCACTGTGGGAGACAGGTGGGCAACAGCATCAGAGGCCTGGCCTATCCCTCTATGCTGCCCTCCCAAGGCTCCCCTGAGTGAGCTGCAGTCTAGTACCCTCTGCCCGTGCCTGTCCATAGACCAGCCCATCCAATGTCCACCCCCAGTATGGCAGTTCTGGTGCAAGATAGGCCTGGCAGCCAAGGAGGGGCTGGCAAAAGCCTCCATGGGAGGAGCCTTCAACCACTGATGTGACCACGTTTCCCTTCTTCAGGGAAACCTGACAACCTCCTCTGTCTGTGTCACTGCCCCATCCCTGCTGGAATGACCTGTCCACCCCAGGAGGGTGCTATCTGCTCTGGGCCTTACTCACTGGCAAACAGGAGGTGTCCAGCAATATCTGATAAATGAGGAAACAGAGGGAGGCGCTGCTCCCCTGGCCTACCAAGGGCCCTTGGAAAAGCCCAAACTTGACCTCACACGTGAATGTACTGCCCAAGTGTCTGCATGAAAATCTGCATATCCTTTTCCCAGTGACAGCAATCTCTTGGCCCTGACCACACTCTGCACCCTCAGCACCAGCTGAGCATCCCCATGGAGGCTCCAGCCCCGAGTGTGAGCGGGATGCTCTGCACACCTCCTGCTCTGGCTCAGCACGGGCTCTGGGGGTGTGGGCAGGGCTGGGTGGGAGGGCGAGGGGATGGATTCTCTCTGGGCTCACTCTGCTCTCCAGCCTCTCGCACACCCTACGGTGCCTGGGACCACATCCCCAGCTGTCTTGACTCCTTTCCCTGCAGGGAAAGCCTTGAGCCCTCAGCCCTGTAGCAGGAATCATAAGATGTGTGAGAGCCAGAGTTCTGCCAGCCCCCCACCCACACGCCCCCGCAGACTACACGCAGTTGTGTGGAGATGGGAGCCCCTCCTTCTGCACCTAAACTCCACTTACCATTTTAGCTGCTCCAGGGATTCCCCATCCCCGTCACAATCAGAAATCATGTTTCCATACCTAGAAGAGGTCAGGAGTGTGTCAAATCTACCACATGGTGGCACTACCTGCTTCTCATGTCTACTGTGACTGTCTCACCTCTGACTAGAATGGAAGCCCAGGAGGGCAGGGAATGCAGTCTCCTCGGTTCACTGGATCATGGTCAGTGCCCAGAAAGGGACTGCACCTAGTGTGGCTTCACGTATGATTGTTGAAGGAATGAACCCCAACCAACTCCTCCCAAGATATCTGGGTGCACCTGAAGCCGCACTGCCCGCCTCTGGTCTCCCTGCTTTGAATTCACGCAGAAGCCTACAGATAGAATCTCAAATTTCCTGTAAAAATGTGAAAACAGTGAAGCCCAAGTCAACGAGGTCAGTGAGGGGGTGACAGAGACTTCCTCGTGGGGGTGTCAGGAATCCTGAATGAGGACGACCGTGGCCCCTTCAGCAGACCTTCCACAGGGCTGGACTCAGGAGCAGCACTTTCCATGGGGGACCCACTGGAGCTTGTTCCTGTGACCACCCACTGAACACAGGAGGAAACTGAGGCTCAGAGGGGTGTGGTGACAGTCCTAAGACTCACAGCTGGGAGGCGGCCTAGTGGCACTGTGTGATCCAGGGCCTGAGTGCTCACCTGAGGAAAAGCAGGTGCAGCACATGCCGGGGACTGGCAACGTTCTTGTAGCTTGACAGAAACAGGTGGACATAAGATTGGTCACCACCCAAGACAGCAGGCACCAGGTGCTCCACCCACTTCTTCAGGGTGCGTGCCGGGAGAGGCCACACCATGTGGGTGGCATCTGAGCTCAATGAAGATGTGTCTTCACTCTAGGACAGGACAGGGGAGAGATACACAGTGACACTACCGTGAACCCCAAGGAGGGCAGGGGCTGGAGGCCAGTCTTGACCCCAGGGAGGACATGAGAAGACAGCCTGAGGGCCCAGGGTTAATGGACAGGGTGGTGGTTGCCACCCCGGCAGTCCCCGTTCACCCTCCAGCCAGACCTGAGGTGTGAACACACCAGGACCAGCAGGTTTATAAACCCCCCACCCTCTGCCCCTGCCCTGGGAGGGTGTCCCATGTCCCCGTTCCCCACACACTCAGGAGGAGGGGGTGCAGTCACCCAGGGAGGCTCATAGTGCTGGCCTGGCCTTGCCCAACCTCCTCTGGGCCACCTGACATTACCTTTGGGGACCTCCTCCCAGACGGCCACAGGGGTCGAGGGCGAGGGCTGAACCAGCACCGGAAGCATTGGACAAGCCTCTCAGCACAGGGCTTCCTGGGGCTACGGCCCCGGGACCTCGGGATACAGCACAACATCTCACTCTGCCTGTGGCCAAGTGAGCTGGGGAAGGGGCTGTGTATAGAATGTGGGTGCCAAGTTACCGAGTTCCGAGTTCTGTTGGGGTCTGTCGTCAAGGAAGTGAAGTCACTTCCTGATACCTCATTTCCTGAGCCCCTCCTCTGTGTTCAAGACTGCAAATGCCCCTCTGGGTACCTGTCTGCTGACCCTCCTTCCCCATGAACTCTCTCTATTGCCCACACTTCCACCAACACTGCCTGACCACACCCCTGTGCAAGGCCTGGGTGCAGCCAGCGTCACAGCTCGGAGGAGATACACGTAGGTTCATCCCCAGCTCCTGCTTCTTATCACTTTACGTGACCCTGGACAAGCCATTGTCACTCTCATGACCTCCCCAGTCTCCCCTTTTGCACAGTGGGGATCTTTCTAGCATCTTCTTCCTAGGGATGGCATCAGGCATGTGTGAGAAAACATCTCTGAAACCTATGGCCGGTGTCACATGCAGCTAATAAACAAGACTAGAGATAAAATCCACGACGGTGTGGAAGGTAGCATGGAATACGACTAACGACAGGTCTGGTTCCTGTCATATAATCTTGAAAATGTCACTTTTGCTCTTGGTCTGTTTTCCCTGTCTGCACCATGCGACAGTTGGAATTTCATGCATTCACATACTGCTTTCCTCCATAAAACCTCACAATGGCTTCGTGTGTATTTAGGTTTGGACTCAAGTGCCACATCTCTGTCTGTGTGGTTGGCGACTCCTCAGGGGCTCCCAGTGGTCCCCACCATCTGCTGCACACATCCTCACGTAATCCCCTGCCCTGCAGTGTGGACTGGACTTAGTGACTCACTTCTAACCAATACAGGATCAAAAGTGAGAAGGTGTCACTTTCTAAATGTCATTGTAACACGCCTGTCTCTAGAGTCTTGTGCTCTGTCTCCTCTGTTCTCTCTGTTTGTATCCACCATATGCCAAGCATGGTGCCGAGAGCTGGAGAAAGAGCTGATTCAGCTGCACCCTGGCTTGGGAGATGATCCCAGGATAAGAAAGAGGAGAAGACGTGCTATCGAGTGCCTGACATTCTAAGAGAGGAAAGTGATCTAGGAGGCCCTCAGAATATTCTAGATTAGGAAGCTACCTGAAGATGGTAGGAAATGAACACCATTTGCAGAGAAGAACCAGAGCCGTTTGGTCCATTCTATGCCTTTACTCAACCGTATGAAATATAGAATTAGTAGTTTATCAAATTGCGTAAAAAATGTCAACTGTTATTGACATATAAACAAAATTTATAGATTTATTTGGAAGAATTGATATATTTTCCCTACTTATTTTCTCATCTGTGAACATGTACATCTCTTCATTGTCTTCAGTTTGTTCGTTTTTTCAATAACATTTTACACTCAGTGTTTAGAAATCATGATTGTAAAAATGCACCCTAATTATTCATGCAAACCTTATGAATGAAAATTTGGGGTGTTTCCAACCCTTAGTAATAGGTATTGTCATATGAACAATCTTGTCGACACCTCACCTTATAATTTTTCAAGGTTACATATGATATAGATTCCAGAATATTGGGTTACAGTGTAAAATAGTAAATATCCAAGTATAATTTTGCTAAATTTTGCGAGTTTCTGCTCCTTATGGGCTCTACCATTTGCATTCCACCACAATGTATTATAATACCTGTATCCCCACAGTCTCACTAACAAGTTTGTTATCAAAAAATTAAATTTTGCAAATCTAATAGGTGAAGTCTTGTATATTTCAATATATTTTAAATGTATAGTTCTCTATGAGGGATTTTAAGCACCTAATTAAGTATTGATGCCAATTTAAATTTCCTTTTGTGTTCTTAGATTGTTCATATATTTTGTTCATTTTTATTTCATTTTGTTGGTCATTTCCATCTCATTTTTTCACACATCATTGTATTAATGATATTATCCTAGTTTAAGAGGTTTTTAATTTTTTTTGCTTTTTTTTAATTGAAACATTATTGATCACCCATTTTAAGTATTAGAGCTTGTAATTACTTTCTGTCGTGTCCTTTTGACCTATTTGGCGGCATTAACCTTTTGTTTGTGTTTGCTTTGCTTTTATTAATTGCTGCTATGTCATCCATGTTAACTGCTGCCACATTACTAGCAGCATAATTTCACCAGTGATTTGAAATGCTATCTTTCTTAAATACTAAATTTCTATAAATCTTGGGTATCTCTTTGAATTCTCCATTCTTTTTCATTAGGTTTTATATTTACTTATAAACAAATTCCATATGGTCTTGATAATGAAGAATTTATAAAAAAATATTTTCGATCTCTGGTAGACTTACCCCTCCCTTTTGATTTGTTTCCTCATTTTTTTCTGATGAACGATTAATGTTTCATCAACATTTTATAATCATCTTATTTTGTTCTAGGTGAAGAAACAAATGAGACTATTTTTAATGTGATCATGACACACGTATAAAGTAACTTAGGAGAAAATAAAATCCTTAGGATCATGTGGCTTTCTGGCCAAGAAAATATCTCTGACATTTCTCTATCGTTTGTGTATGTATGTTTTAAGAGTGTTCTAATGCTTAAATCACGTAATTAAACAGGCTTTGTCGAGTTCTTGTTAGCTTTATGCCAAATATTTTAACAATTTTGTGGCTATTGAAAATGGAATCTTGATTTGCGTAATGTAATCTAGATAGTTATTGTTATTACATAAGACATTTATTAATTTTATATGTGAATTTTTCTAAATCGCAACATGTAAATTTTATTTTAGTAAGTCGTCTTGTTTGTAATAGGTTTTTAATGAATTCTTTTTGATTTTCTAAATTCACAATACATTCACATAACACATTTTTCTCTATCTTGAGATATACAAATATGTATGGTCAAATCTTATTTTATCTAGTGTTTTGATATTTATGAGTCTTACATATTCTCAAAAGTAGTTTTGGCTTCTGTGGAAATTATTATGTGTTTTTCTTTCTTCTAATGCTTAATACTTTTGCAAAATATGGAAGTTAGTAATTCATTTCAGATTTATTTTTGTGAACGGTACCTAGCAAAAGCATAACTGGATTTAATTTCCAAATAAATAATATTTCAATCCCTGTAATGATGAAGTGCTTTCCCCTAAGTAATCTGAATCCTTTCCACATATACCAGAATCTGTTTCAAAATTCAAACTTTTATTCCCCTGAACTATTCGCTTATTCTTTGCCAATCTCATGCACTTTCAAGTATGTTCCTTTGCAATACATTTTATTGGACGGAGCAAATTACCTCTTTAATTTTTATTATTATTGTTCTTCTTATGTCTTGAACATTTTGGGGGCCATTTTTGCACATAATTTTTTTCATATTAACTTTGAGGTTATTTGACAAGTCCCGTAAACATCACTCTTTGGAATTTTTCAAGTTTAGCTTTATTGAATCTATTGATTAACATAGGGAGAATACATATATAGGTGGCGTAACTTCCTAGCATCACTGCTGCCCGGCACATGGACACACGTGGGCATTTTGGTAGGAGCTGGTGAGTGGCTCCTGCGACAGGGGTATCAATGGACACATCTCCTGGGGCATCTGCTGGGACTTCTTCTTCCTTCATTCTCACAAGAGCTGGTGGTCACCAGACATACAGACCTGCCCATCTGATGGGGCAAATGCTATCTGAATAGTGAGTAAATTTCGGTGCATAATCATTAGGGAGGCCGCGGATGTCTGACATTTACTGGCCATGTGAATTGCTTCCCTGTGGAACTGCAGGAATATGTCCTTTGTCCCTATGGATAAATGAGAACTCTTTGTACAACTAGGATGCATACTACCCTTTCTCTGCCCATGAAGAATTTTCCAGTCTGGGGTTTGTCTTTTCACCTTTTGACATTATTCTGGTTTTTGTTCGGACCAGGAAAAGTCAGCATTTTCCTCAGTGGCTTCTGGCTCTCTGGTCATTCAACAGTAGTTCCTATTTCAAGATTATGGCAATAATAACTATCAGGGCTTTGTGTCTCTACATAGAGTCTTTGCTTTTTCTGTAATTTTCCTCTTACTAAAAACATAAAATGAAAATTAATCAGATCTTTCTCATATTATGCGGCCAGATACAAAAGGCCACATAACATATAACCGTACTGATAGGAACAATCCACGATAGGTAAATTCACACACACAGAAAATGGAGTGGTAGTCAGGGACAGGGAGAGGCGGGATGGGGATTGACAGCTTAATGGCTAGAGAGTTGATGAAGCTGTTCGACCACTAGATGGTGGTAAGGGTTGCCCCATATTAAAAATGTACTTGATGCCACTGAATGGTAATTTTGAAAATATTAAAAACACTTTATTTTATACAAGGGATATTATTGAAAATAAAAGATGAAAAAATTTGAGGAGATGCAGGACAGAGACAAAAATGAGGAGAAGCACAGCGTCAAGGAAGGGCAAGAACAGATCTGGAGTGGGGACTGGTGAGGGTGTTTGTGGGAGCTCTGGAGCCAGGGCTCCCCTGGGTGCTGGTGTTTCTTCTAATTCTTCTGATGTTTCAGGAACGGTTATGTCAGGTTGCTCTAGCTCTACCTCTGGATCTTGATCTTTCTCCTGCTCTTTCTCTTGCTCTTTCTCCTGATCTTTCTCTTGATCTTTCTGTTGCTCCTGCTCTGGATCTTGCGTCTGATCTACCACTTGCTCTGGATCTTGCTCCTGCTCTACCTCTTGCTCTGGATCTTGCTCCTGCTCTACTTCTTGCTCTGGCTTGGGCTCTGGATCTTGCTCTCGCTCTGCCTCTGGCAGTGGAGGTGGAGCTGGAGCTGGAACTCGAGCCGAACATGGCAGCAGCTCTTGGGACAGTTGTTCAGCCTGGGCAGAAGCTGGAACTGGATAGACAACAATTGAAAATATCAATGTGAGTTTCTATGTCTCATCCAATGACACTGTCTTTCCAGAAGCCCAAGTCCAGAGGCCCAGCCTCAGGAAGTCTCCCCACACTGCAGAACACTGTATGATTGTTCTGAGTACTCAGTGCCCCTGTCCCCAGCCTGCTTCTGGAAACTCTGCTCAGTGTGGCCCAGCCCAGGCCCCTCCCCAAACCCGCACAGGCACCCACCCTCTTCCTCCTCACCCTCAGTCTCCGCCTCACTAGGCTCCAGGTGCTCCAGCTTCTCCAGCTGCGCCAGAAGAAGATCAGCCTTACGCTCCACCTCTGAACCTCGCATACTGATATGTACATAGGCCGAAAGAAACTTCAAAGAATGAAATTCAGGAGGCTCGTGGAAATCGGTGGAATAGAATTCCAGCCAGATCTTTAAGACAGAGGACATGGCACTGTGGGAGACAGGTGGGCAACAGCATCAGAGGCCTGGCCTATCCCTCTATGCTGCCCTCCCAAGGCTCCCCTGAGTGAGCTGCAGTCTAGTACCCTCTGCCCGTGCCTGTCCATAGACCAGCCCATCCAATGTCCACCCCCAGTATGGCAGTTCTGGCGCAAGATGGGCCTGGCAGCCAAGGAGGGGCTGGCAAAAGCCTCCATGGGAGGAGCCTTCAACCACTGATGTGACCACGTTTCCCTTCTTCAGGGAAACCTGACAACCTCCTCTGTCTGTGTCACTGCCCCATCCCTGCTGGAATGACCTGTCCACCCCAGGAGGGTGCTGTCTGCTCTGGGCATTACTCACTGGCAAACAGGAGGTGTCCAGCAATATCTGATAAATGAGGAAACAGAGGGAGGCGCTGCTCCCCTGGCCTACCCAGGGCCCTTGGAAAAGCCCAAACTTGAGCTCACACGTGAATGTACTGCCCAAGTGTCGGCATGAAAATCTGCATATCCTTTTCCCAGTGACAGCAATCTCTTGGCCCTGACCACACTCTGCACCCTCAGCACCAGCTGAGCATCCCCATGGAGGCTCCAGCCCCGAGTGTGAGCGGGATGCTCTGCACACCTCCTGCTCTGGCTCAGCACGGGCTCTGGGGGTGTGGGCAGGGCTGGGTGGGAGGGCGAGGGGATGGATTCTCTCTGGGCTCACTCTGCTCTCCAGCCTCTCCCACACCCTACGGTGCCTGGGACCACATCCCCAGCCGTCTTGACTCCTTTCCCTGCAGGGAAAGCCTTGAGCCCTCAGCCCTGTAGCAGGAATCATAAGATGTGTGAGAGCCAGAGTTCTGCCAGCCCCCCACCCACACGCCCCCGCAGACTACACGCAGTTGTGTGGAGATGGGAGCCCCTCCTTCTGCACCTAAACTCCACTTACCATTTTAGCTGCTCCAGGGATTCCCCATCCCCGTCACAATCAGAAATCATGTTTCCATACCTAGAAGAGGTCAGGAGTGTGTCAAATCTACCACATGGTGGCACTACCTGCTTCTCATGTCTACTGTGACTGTCTCACCTCTGACTAGAATGGAAGCCCAGGAGGGCAGGGAATGCAGTCTCCTCGGTTCACTGGATTATGGTCAGTGCCCAGAAAGGGACTGCACCTAGTGTGGCTTCACGTATGATTGTTGAAGGAATGAACCCCAACCAACTCCTCCCAAGATATCTGGGTGCACCTGAAGCCGCACTGCCCGCCTCTGGTCTCCCTGCTTTGAATTCACGCAGAAGCCTACAGATAGAATCTCAAATTTCCTGTAAAAATGTGAAAACAGTGAAGCCCAAGTCAACGAGGTCAGTGAGGGGGTGACAGAGACTTCCTCGTGGGGGTGTCAGGAATCCTGAATGAGGACGACCGTGGCCCCTTCAGCAGACCTTCCACAGGGCTGGACTCAGGAGCAGCACTTTCCATGGGGGACCCACTGGAGCTTGTTCCTGTGACCACCCACTGAACACAGGAGGAAACTGAGGCTCAGAGGGGTGTGGTGACAGTCCTAAGACTCACAGCTGGGAGGCGGCCTAGTGGCACTGTGTGATCCAGGGCCTGAGTGCTCACCTGAGGAAAAGCAGGTGCAGCACATGCCGGGGACTGGCAACGTTCTTGTAGCTTGACAGAAACAGGTGGACATAAGATTGGTCACCACCCAAGACAGCAGGCACCAGGTGCTCCACCCACTTCTTCAGGGTGCGTGCCGGGAGAGGCCACACCATGTGGGTGGCATCTGAGCTCAATGAAGATGTGTCTTCACTCTAGGACAGGACAGGGGAGAGATACACAGTGACACTACCGTGAACCCCAAGGAGGGCAGGGGCTGGAGGCCAGTCTTGACCCCAGGGAGGACATGAGAAGACAGCCTGAGGGCCCAGGGTTAATGGACAGGGTGGTGGTTGCCACCCCGGCAGTCCCCGTTCACCCTCCAGCCAGACCTGAGGTGTGAACACACCAGGACCAGCAGGTTTATAAACCCCCCACCCTCTGCCCCTGCCCTGGGAGGGTGTCCCATGTCCCCGTTCCCCACACACTCAGGAGGAGGGGGTGCAGTCACCCAGGGAGGCTCATAGTGCTGGCCTGGCCTTGCCCAACCTCCTCTGGGCCACCTGACATTACCTTTGGGGACCTCCTCCCAGACGGCCACAGGGGTCGAGGGCGAGGGCTGAACCAGCACCGGAAGCATTGGACAAGCCTCTCAGCACAGGGCTTCCTGGGGCTACGGCCCCGGGACCTCGGGATACAGCACAACATCTCACTCTGCCTGTGGCCAAGTGAGCTGGGGAAGGGGCTGTGTATAGAATGTGGGTGCCAAGTTACCGAGTTCCGAGTTCTGTTGGGGTCTGTCGTCAAGGAAGTGAAGTCACTTCCTGATACCTCATTTCCTGAGCCCCTCCTCTGTGTTCAAGACTGCAAATGCCCCTCTGGGTACCTGTCTGCTGACCCTCCTTCCCCATGAACTCTCTCTATTGCCCACACTTCCACCAACACTGCCTGACCACACCCCTGTGCAAGGCCTGGGTGCAGCCAGCGTCACAGCTCGGAGGAGATACACGTAGGTTCATCCCCAGCTCCTGCTTCTTATCACTTTACGTGACCCTGGACAAGCCATTGTCACTCTCATGACCTCCCCAGTCTCCCCTTTTGCACAGTGGGGATCTTTCTAGCATCTTCTTCCTAGGGATGGCATCAGGCATGTGTGAGAAAACATCTCTGAAACCTATGGCCGGTGTCACATGCAGCTAATAAACAAGACTAGAGATAAAATCCACGACGGTGTGGAAGGTAGCATGGAATACGACTAACGACAGGTCTGGTTCCTGTCATATAATCTTGAAAATGTCACTTTTGCTCTTGGTCTGTTTTCCCTGTCTGCACCATGCGACAGTTGGAATTTCATGCATTCACATACTGCTTTCCTCCATAAAACCTCACAATGGCTTCGTGTGTATTTAGGTTTGGACTCAAGTGCCACATCTCTGTCTGTGTGGTTGGCGACTCCTCAGGGGCTCCCAGTGGTCCCCACCATCTGCTGCACACATCCTCACGTAATCCCCTGCCCTGCAGTGTGGACTGGACTTAGTGACTCACTTCTAACCAATACAGGATCAAAAGTGAGAAGGTGTCACTTTCTAAATGTCATTGTAACACGCCTGTCTCTAGAGTCTTGTGCTCTGTCTCCTCTGTTCTCTCTGTTTGTATCCACCATATGCCAAGCATGGTGCCGAGAGCTGGAGAAAGAGCTGATTCAGCTGCACCCTGGCTTGGGAGATGATCCCAGGATAAGAAAGAGGAGAAGACGTGCTATCGAGTGCCTGACATTCTAAGAGAGGAAAGTGATCTAGGAGGCCCTCAGAATATTCTAGATTAGGAAGCTACCTGAAGATGGTAGGAAATGAACACCATTTGCAGAGAAGAACCAGAGCCGTTTGGTCCATTCTATGCCTTTACTCAACCGTATGAAATATAGAATTAGTAGTTTATCAAATTGCGTAAAAAATGTCAACTGTTATTGACATATAAACAAAATTTATAGATTTATTTGGAAGAATTGATATATTTTCCCTACTTATTTTCTCATCTGTGAACATGTACATCTCTTCATTGTCTTCAGTTTGTTCGTTTTTTCAATAACATTTTACACTCAGTGTTTAGAAATCATGATTGTAAAAATGCACCCTAATTATTCATGCAAACCTTATGAATGAAAATTTGGGGTGTTTCCAACCCTTAGTAATAGGTATTGTCATATGAACAATCTTGTCGACACCTCACCTTATAATTTTTCAAGGTTACATATGATATAGATTCCAGAATATTGGGTTACAGTGTAAAATAGTAAATATCCAAGTATAATTTTGCTAAATTTTGCGAGTTTCTGCTCCTTATGGGCTCTACCATTTGCATTCCACCACAATGTATTATAATACCTGTATCCCCACAGTCTCACTAACAAGTTTGTTATCAAAAAATTAAATTTTGCAAATCTAATAGGTGAAGTCTTGTATATTTCAATATATTTTAAATGTATAGTTCTCTATGAGGGATTTTAAGCACCTAATTAAGTATTGATGCCAATTTAAATTTCCTTTTGTGTTCTTAGATTGTTCATATATTTTGTTCATTTTTATTTCATTTTGTTGGTCATTTCCATCTCATTTTTTCACACATCATTGTATTAATGATATTATCCTAGTTTAAGAGGTTTTTAATTTTTTTTGCTTTTTTTTAATTGAAACATTATTGATCACCCATTTTAAGTATTAGAGCTTGTAATTACTTTCTGTCGTGTCCTTTTGACCTATTTGGCGGCATTAACCTTTTGTTTGTGTTTGCTTTGCTTTTATTAATTGCTGCTATGTCATCCATGTTAACTGCTGCTACATTACTAGCAGCATAATTTCACCAGTGATTTGAAATGCTATCTTTCTTAAATACTAAATTTCTATAAATCTTGGGTATCTCTTTGAATTCTCCATTCTTTTTCATTAGGTTTTATATTTACTTATAAACAAATTCCATATGGTCTTGATAATGAAGAATTTATAAAAAAATATTTTCGATCTCTGGTAGACTTACCCCTCCCTTTTGATTTGTTTCCTCATTTTTTTCTGATGAACGATTAATGTTTCATCAACATTTTATAATCATCTTATTTTGTTCTAGGTGAAGAAACAAATGAGACTATTTTTAATGTGATCATGACACACGTATAAAATAACTTAGGAGAAAATAAAATCCTTAGGATCATGTGGCTTTCTGGCCAAGAAAATATCTCTGACATTTCTCTATCGTTTGTGTATGTATGTTTTAAGAGTGTTCTAATGCTTAAATCACGTAATTAAACAGGCTTTGTCGAGTTCTTGTTAGCTTTATGCCAAATATTTTAACAATTTTGTGGCTATTGAAAATGGAATCTTGATTTGCGTAATGTAATCTAGATAGTTATTGTTATTACATAAGACATTTATTAATTTTATATGTGAATTTTTCTAAATCGCAACATGTAAATTTTATTTTAGTAAGTCGTCTTGTTTGTAATAGGTTTTTAATGAATTCTTTTTGATTTTCTAAATTCACAATACATTCACATAACACATTTTTCTCTATCTTGAGATATACAAATATGTATGGTCAAATCTTATTTTATCTAGTGTTTTGATATTTATGAGTCTTACATATTCTCAAAAGTAGTTTTGGCTTCTGTGGAAATTATTATGTGTTTTTCTTTCTTCTAATGCTTAATACTTTTGCAAAATATGGAAGTTAGTAATTCATTTCAGATTTATTTTTGTGAACGGTACCTAGCAAAAGCATAACTGGATTTAATTTCCAAATAAATAATATTTCAATCCCTGTAATGATGAAGTGCTTTCCCCTAAGTAATCTGAATCCTTTCCACATATACCAGAATCTGTTTCAAAATTCAAACTTTTATTCCCCTGAACTATTCGCTTATTCTTTGCCAATCTCATGCACTTTCAAGTATGTTCCTTTGCAATACATTTTATTGGACGGAGCAAATTACCTCTTTAATTTTTATTATTATTGTTCTTCTTATGTCTTGAACATTTTTGGGGCCATTTTTGCACATAATTTTTTTCATATTAACTTTGAGGTTATTTGACAAGTCCCGTAAACATCACTCTTTGGAATTTTTCAAGTTTAGCTTTATTGAATCTATTGATTAACATAGGGAGAATACATATATAGGTGGCGTAACTTCCTAGCATCACTGCTGCCCGGCACATGGACACACGTGGGCATTTTGGTAGGAGCTGGTGAGTGGCTCCTGCGACAGGGGTATCAATGGACACATCTCCTGGGGCATCTGCTGGGACTTCTTCTTCCTTCATTCTCACAAGAGCTGGTGGTCACCAGACATACAGACCTGCCCATCTGATGGGGCAAATGCTATCTGAATAGTGAGTAAATTTCGGTGCATAATCATTAGGGAGGCCGCGGATGTCTGACATTTACTGGCCATGTGAATTGCTTCCCTGTGGAACTGCAGGAATATGTCCTTTGTCCCTATGGATAAATGAGAACTCTTTGTACAACTAGGATGCATACTACCCTTTCTCTGCCCATGAAGAATTTTCCAGTCTGGGGTTTGTCTTTTCACCTTTTGACATTATTCTGGTTTTTGTTCGGACCAGGAAAAGTCAGCATTTTCCTCAGTGGCTTCTGGCTCTCTGGTCATTCAACAGTAGTTCCTATTTCAAGATTATGGCAATAATAACTATCAGGGCTTTGTGTCTCTACATAGAGTCTTTGCTTTTTCTGTAATTTTCCTCTTACTAAAAACATAAAATGAAAATTAATCAGATCTTTCTCATATTATGCGGCCAGATACAAAAGGCCACATAACATATAACCGTACTGATAGGAACAATCCACGATAGGTAAATTCACACACACAGAAAATGGAGTGGTAGTCAGGGACAGGGAGAGGCGGGATGGGGATTGACAGCTTAATGGCTAGAGAGTTGATGAAGCTGTTCGACCACTAGATGGTGGTAAGGGTTGCCCCATATTAAAAATGTACTTGATGCCACTGAATGGTAATTTTGAAAATATTAAAAACACTTTATTTTATACAAGGGATATTATTGAAAATAAAAGATGAAAAAATTTGAGGAGATGCAGGACAGAGACAAAAATGAGGAGAAGCACAGCGTCAAGGAAGGGCAAGAACAGATCTGGAGTGGGGACTGGTGAGGGTGTTTGTGGGAGCTCTGGAGCCAGGGCTCCCCTGGGTGCTGGTGTTTCTTCTAATTCTTCTGATGTTTCAGGAACGGTTATGTCAGGTTGCTCTAGCTCTACCTCTGGATCTTGATCTTTCTCCTGCTCTTTCTCTTGCTCTTTCTCCTGATCTTTCTCTTGATCTTTCTGTTGCTCCTGCTCTGGATCTTGCGTCTGATCTACCACTTGCTCTTGATCTTGCTCCTGCTCTACCTCTTGCTCTGGATCTTGCTCCTGCTCTACTTCTTGCTCTGGCTTGGGCTCTGGATCTTGCTCTCGCTCTGCCTCTGGCAGTGGAGGTGGAGCTGGAGCTGGAACTCGAGCCGAACATGGCAGCAGCTCTTGGGACAGTTGTTCAGCCTGGGCAGAAGCTGGAACTGGATAGACAACAATTGAAAATATCAATGTGAGTTTCTATGTCTCATCCAATGACACTGTCTTTCCAGAAGCCCAAGTCCAGAGGCCCAGCCTCAGGAAGTCTCCCCACACTGCAGAACACTGTATGATTGTTCTGAGTACTCAGTGCCCCTGTCCCCAGCCTGCTTCTGGAAACTCTGCTCAGTGTGGCCCAGCCCAGGCCCCTCCCCAAACCCGCACAGGCACCCACCCTCTTCCTCCTCACCCTCAGTCTCCGCCTCACTAGGCTCCAGGTGCTCCAGCTTCTCCAGCTGCGCCAGAAGAAGATCAGCCTTACGCTCCACCTCTGAACCTCGCATACTGATATGTACATAGGCCGAAAGAAACTTCAAAGAATGAAATTCAGGAGGCTCGTGGAAATCGGTGGAATAGAATTCCAGCCAGATCTTTAAGACAGAGGACATGGCACTGTGGGAGACAGGTGGGCAACAGCATCAGAGGCCTGGCCTATCCCTCTATGCTGCCCTCCCAAGGCTCCCCTGAGTGAGCTGCAGTCTAGTACCCTCTGCCCGTGCCTGTCCATAGACCAGCCCATCCAATGTCCACCCCCAGTATGGCAGTTCTGGCGCAAGATGGGCCTGGCAGCCAAGGAGGGGCTGGCAAAAGCCTCCATGGGAGGAGCCTTCAACCACTGATGTGACCACGTTTCCCTTCTTCAGGGAAACCTGACAACCTCCTCTGTCTGTGTCACTGCCCCATCCCTGCTGGAATGACCTGTCCACCCCAGGAGGGTGCTGTCTGCTCTGGGCATTACTCACTGGCAAACAGGAGGTGTCCAGCAATATCTGATAAATGAGGAAACAGAGGGAGGCGCTGCTCCCCTGGCCTACCCAGGGCCCTTGGAAAAGCCCAAACTTGAGCTCACACGTGAATGTACTGCCCAAGTGTCGGCATGAAAATCTGCATATCCTTTTCCCAGTGACAGCAATCTCTTGGCCCTGACCACACTCTGCACCCTCAGCACCAGCTGAGCATCCCCATGGAGGCTCCAGCCCCGAGTGTGAGCGGGATGCTCTGCACACCTCCTGCTCTGGCTCAGCACGGGCTCTGGGGGTGTGGGCAGGGCTGGGTGGGAGGGCGAGGGGATGGATTCTCTCTGGGCTCACTCTGCTCTCCAGCCTCTCCCACACCCTACGGTGCCTGGGACCACATCCCCAGCCGTCTTGACTCCTTTCCCTGCAGGGAAAGCCTTGAGCCCTCAGCCCTGTAGCAGGAATCATAAGATGTGTGAGAGCCAGAGTTCTGCCAGCCCCCCACCCACACGCCCCCGCAGACTACACGCAGTTGTGTGGAGATGGGAGCCCCTCCTTCTGCACCTAAACTCCACTTACCATTTTAGCTGCTCCAGGGATTCCCCATCCCCGTCACAATCAGAAATCATGTTTCCATACCTAGAAGAGGTCAGGAGTGTGTCAAATCTACCACATGGTGGCACTACCTGCTTCTCATGTCTACTGTGACTGTCTCACCTCTGACTAGATTGGAAGCCCAGGAGGGCAGGGAATGCAGTCTCCTCGGTTCACTGGATTATGGTCAGTGCCCAGAAAGGGACTGCACATAGTGTGGCTTCACGTATGATTGTTGAAGGAATGAACCCCAACCAACTCCTCCCAAGATATCTGGGTGCACCTGAAGCCGCACTGCCCGCCTCTTGTCTCCCTGCTTTGAATTCACGCAGAAGCCTACAGATAGAATCTCAAATTTCCTGTAAAAATGTGAAAACAGTGAAGCCCAAGTCAACGAGGTCAGTGAGGGGGTGACAGAGACTTCCTCGTGGGGGTGTCAGGAATCCTGAATGAGGACGACCGCGGCCCCTCCAGCAGACCTTCCACAGGGCTGGACTCAGGAGCAGCACTTTCCATGGGGGACCCACTGGAGCTTGTTCCTGTGACCACCCACTGAACACAGGAGGAAACTGAGGCTCAGAGGGGTGTGGTGACAGTCCTAAGACTCACAGCTGGGAGGCGGCCTAGTGGCACTGTGTGATCCAGGGCCTGAGTGCTCACCTGAGGAAAAGCAGGTACAGCACATGCCGGGGACTGGAAACGTTCTTGTAGCTTGACAGAAACAGGTGGACATAAGATTGGTCACCACCCAAGACAGCAGGCACCAGGTGCTCCACCCGCTTCTTCAGGGTGCGTCCCGGGAGAGGCCACACCATGTGGGTGGCATCTGAGCTCAATGAAGATGTGTCTTCACTCTAGGACAGGACAGGGGAGAGATACACAGTGACACTACCGTGAACCCCAAGGAGGGCAGGGGCTGGAGGCCAGTCTTGACCCCAGGGAGGACATGAGAAGACAGCCTGAGGGCCCAGGGTTAATGGACAGGGTGGTGGTTGCCACCCCGGCAGTCCCCGTTCACCCTCCAGCCAGACCTGAGGTGTGAACACACCAGGACCAGCAGGTTTATAAACCCCCCACCCTCTGCCCCTGCCCTGGGAGGGTGTCCCATGTCCCCGTTCCCCACACACTCAGGAGGAGGGGGTGCAGTCACCCAGGGAGGCTCATAGTGCTGGCCTGGCCTTGCCCAACCTCCTCTGGGCCACCTGACATTACCTTTGGGGACCTCCTCCCAGACGGCCACAGGGGTCTAGGGCGAGGGCTGAACCAGCACCGGAAGCATTGGACAAGCCTCTCAGCACAGGGCTTCCTGGGGCTACGGCCCCGGGACCTCGGGATACAGCACAACATCTCACTCTGCCTGTGGCCAAGTGAGCTGGGGAAGGGGCTGTGTATAGAATGTGGGTGCCAGGTTACCGAGTTCCGAGTTCTCTTGGGGTCTGTCGTCAAGGAAGTGAAGTCACTTCCTGATACCTCATTTCCTGAGCCCCTCCTCTGTGTTCAAGACTGCAAATGCCCCTCTGGGTACCTGTCTGCTGACCCTCCTTCCCCATGAACTCTCTCTATTGCCCACACTTCCACCAACACTGCCTGACCACACCCCTGTGCAAGGCCTGGGTGCAGCCAGCGTCACAGCTCGGAGGAGATACACGTAGGTTCATCCCCAGCTCCTGCTTCTTATCACTTTACGTGACCCTGGACAAGCCATTGTCACTCTCATGACCTCCCCAGTCTCCCCTTTTGCACAGTGGGGATCTTTCTAGCATCTTCTTCCTAGGGATGGCATCAGGCATGTGTGAGAAAACATCTCTGAAACCTATGGCCGGTGTCACATGCAGCTAATAAACAAGACTAGAGATAAAATCCACGACGGTGTGGAAGGTAGCATGGAATACGACTAACGACAGGTCTGGTTCCTGTCATATAATCTTGAAAATGTCACTTTTGCTCTTGGTCTGTTTTCCCTGCCTGCACCATGCGACAGTTGGAATTTCATGCATTCACATACTGCTTTCCTCCATAAAACCTCACAATGGCTTCGTGTGTATTTAGGTTTGGACTCAAGTGCCACATCTCTGTCTGTGTGGTTGGCGACTCCTCAGGGGCTCCCAGTGGTCCCCACCATCTGCTGCACACATCCTCACGTAATCCCCTGCCCTGCAGTGTGGACTGGACTTAGTGACTCACTTCTAACCAATACAGGATCAAAAGTGAGAAGGTGTCACTTTCTAAATGTCATTGTAACACGCCTGTCTCTAGAGTCTTGTGCTCTGTCTCCTCTGTTCTCTCTGTTTGTGTCCACCATATGCCAAGCATGGTGCCGAGAGCTGGAGAAAGAGCTGATTCAGCTGCACCCTGGCTTGGGAGATGATCCCAGGATAAGAAAGAGGAGAAGACGTGCTATCGAGTTCCTGACATTCTAAGAGAGGAAAGTGATCTAGGAGGCCCTCAGAATATTCTAGATTAGGAAGCTACCTGAAGATGGTAGGAAATGAACACCATTTGCAGAGAAGAACCAGAGCCGTTTGGTCCATTCTATGCCTTTACTCAACCGTATGAAATATAGAATTAGTAGTTTATCAAATTGCGTAAAAAATGTCAACTGTTATTGACATATAAACAAAATTTATAGATTTATTTGGAAGAATTGATATATTTTCCCTACTTATTTTCTCATCTGTGAACATGTACATCTCTTCATTGTCTTCAGTTTGTTCGTTTTTTCAATAACATTTTACACTCAGTGTTTAGAAATCATGATTGTAAAAATGCACCCTAATTATTCATGCAAACCTTATGAATGAAAATTTGGGGTGTTTCCAACCCTTAGTAATAGGTATTGTCATATGAACAATCTTGTCGACACCTCACCTTATAATTTTTCAAGGTTACATATGATATAGATTCCAGAATATTGGGTTACAGTGTAAAATAGTAAATATCCAAGTATAATTTTGCTAAATTTTGCGAGTTTCTGCTCCTTATGGGCTCTACCATTTGCATTCCACCACAATGTATTATAATACCTGTATCCCCACAGTCTCACTAACAAGTTTGTTATCAAAAAATTAAATTTTGCAAATCTAATAGGTGAAGTCTTGTATATTTCAATATATTTTAAATGTATAGTTCTCTATGAGGGATTTTAAGCACCTAATTAAGTATTGATGCCAATTTAAATTTCCTTTTGTGTTCTTAGATTGTTCATATATTTTGTTCATTTTTATTTCATTTTGTTGGTCATTTCCATCTCATTTTTTCACACATCATTGTATTAATGATATTATCCTAGTTTAAGAGGTTTTTAATTTTTTTTGCTTTTTTTTTAATTGAAACATTATTGATCACCCATTTTAAGTATTAGAGCTTGTAATTACTTTCTGTCGTGTCCTTTTGACCTATTTGGCGGCATTAACCTTTTGTTTGTGTTTGCTTTGCTTTTATTAATTGCTGCTATGTCATCCATGTTAACTGCTGCCACATTACTAGCAGCATAATTTCACCAGTGATTTGAAATGCTATCTTTCTTAAATACTAAATTTCTATAAATCTTGGGTATCTCTTTGAATTCTCCATTCTTTTTCATTAGGTTTTATATTTACTTATAAACAAATTCCATATGGTCTTGATAATGAAGAATTTATAAAAAAATATTTTCGATCTCTGGTAGACTTACCCCTCCCTTTTGATTTGTTTCCTCATTTTTTTCTGATGAACGATTAATGTTTCATCAACATTTTATAATCATCTTATTTTGTTCTAGGTGAAGAAACAAATGAGACTATTTTTAATGTGATCATGACACACGTATAAAGTAACTTAGGAGAAAATAAAATCCTTAGGATCATGTGGCTTTCTGGCCAAGAAAATATCTCTGACATTTCTCTGTCGTTTGTGTATGTATGTTTTAAGAGTGTTCTAATGCTTAAATCACGTAATTAAACAGGCTTTGTCGAGTTCTTGTTAGCTTTATGCCAAATATTTTAACAATTTTGTGGCTATTGAAAATGGAATCTTGATTTGCGTAATGTAATCTAGATAGTTATTGTTATTACATAAGACATTTATTAATTTTATATGTGAATTTTTCTAAATCGCAACATGTAAATTTTATTTTAGTAAGTCGTCTTGTTTGTAATAGGTTTTTAATGAATTCTTTTTGATTTTCTAAATTCACAATACATTCACATAACACATTTTTCTCTATCTTGAGATATACAAATACGTATGGTCAAATCTTATTTTATCTAGTGTTTTGATATTTATGAGTCTTACATATTCTCAAAAGTAGTTTTGGCTTCTGTGGAAATTATTATGTGTTTTTCTTTCTTCTAATGCTTAATACTTTTGCAAAATATGGAAGTTAGTAATTCATTTCAGATTTATTTTTGTGAACGGTACCTAGCAAAAGCATAACTGGATTTAATTTCCAAATAAATAATATTTCAATCCCTGTAATGATGAAGTGCTTTCCCCTAAGTAATCTGAATCCTTTCCACATATACCAGAATCTGTTTCAAAATTCAAACTTTTATTCCCCTGAACTATTCGCTTATTCTTTGCCAATCTCATGCACTTTCAAGTATGTTCCTTTGCAATACATTTTATTGGACGGAGCAAATTACCTCTTTAATTTTTATTATTATTGTTCTTCTTATGTCTTGAACATTTTTGGGGCCATTTTTGCACATAATTTTTTTCATATTAACTTTGAGGTTATTTGACAAGTCCCGTAAACATCACTCTTTGGAATTTTTCAAGTTTAGCTTTATTGAATCTATTGATTAACATAGGGAGAATACATATATATGTGGCGTAACTTCCTAGCATCACTGCTGCCCGGCACATGGACACACGTGGGCATTTTGGTAGGAGCTGGTGAGTGGCTCCTGCGACAGGGGTATCAATGGACACATCTCCTGGGGCATCTGCTGGGACTTCTTCTTCCTTCATTCTCACAAGAGCTGGTGGTCACCAGACATACAGACCTGCCCATCTGATGGGGCAAATGCTATCTGAATAGTGAGTAAATTTCGGTGCATAATCATTAGGGAGGCCGCGGATGTCTGACATTTACTGGCCATGTGAATTGCTTCCCTGTGGAACTGCAGGAATATGTCCTTTGTCCCTATGGATAAATGAGAACTCTTTGTACAACTAGGATGCATACTACCCTTTCTCTGCCCATGAAGAATTTTCCAGTCTGGGGTTTGTCTTTTCACCTTTTGACATTATTCTGGTTTTTGTTCGGACCAGGAAAAGTCAGCATTTTCCTCAGTGGCTTCTGGCTCTCTGGTCATTCAACAGTAGTTCCTATTTCAAGATTATGGCAATAATAACTATCAGGGCTTTGTGTCTCTACATAGAGTCTTTGATTTTTCTGTAATTTTCCTCTTACTAAAAACATAAAATGAAAATTAATCAGATCTTTCTCATATTATGCGGCCAGATACAAAAGGCCACATAACATATAACCGTACTGATAGGAACAATCCACGATAGGTAAATTCACACACACAGAAAATGGAGTGGTAGTCAGGGACAGGGAGAGGCGGGATGG
Organism: Cynocephalus volans; assembly: GCF_027409185.1. Classification (NCBI taxonomy): domain Eukaryota; kingdom Metazoa; phylum Chordata; class Mammalia; order Dermoptera; family Cynocephalidae; genus Cynocephalus; species Cynocephalus volans. The sequence continues at coordinate 48,459,756 of NC_084476.1, read as the reverse complement.
GGAATGACAGCTTAATGGCTACAGAGTTGATGAAGCTGTTCGATCACTAGATGGTGGTAAGGGTAGCCCCATATTAAAAATGTACTTAATGCCACTGAATGGTAATTTTGAAAATATTAAAAACACTTTATTTTATACAAGGGATATTATTGAAAATAAAAGATGAAAAAATTTGAGGAGATGCAGGACAGAGACAAAAATGAGGAGAAGCACAGCGTCAAGGAAGGGCAAGAACAGATCTGGAGTGGGGACTGGTGAGGGTGTTTGTGGGAGCTCTAGAGCCAGGGCTCCCCTGGGTGCTGGTGTTTCTTCTAATTCTTCTGATGTTTCAGGAACGGTTATGTCAGGTTGCTCTAGCTCTACCTCTGGATCTTGATCTTTCTCCTGCTCTTTCTCTTGCTCTTTCTCCTGATCTTTCTCTTGATCTTTCTGTTGCTCCTGCTCTGGATCTTGCGTCTGATCTACCACTTGCTCTGGATCTTGCTCCTGCTCTACCTCTTGCTCTGGATCTTGCTCCTGCTCTACTTCTTGCTCTGGCTTGGGCTCTGGATCTTGCTCTCGCTCTGCCTCTGGCAGTGGAGGTGGAGCTGGAGCTGGAACTCGAGCCGAACATGGCAGCAGCTCTTGGGACAGTTGTTCAGCCTGGGCAGAAGCTGGAACTGGATAGACAACAATTGAAAATATCAATGTGAGTTTCTATGTCTCATCCAATGACACTGTCTTTCCAGAAGCCCAAGTCCAGAGGCCCAGCCTCAGGAAGTCTCCCCACACTGCAGAACACTGTATGATTGTTCTGAGTACTCAGTGCCCCTGTCCCCAGCCTGCTTCTGGAAACTCTGCTCAGTGTGGCCCAGCCCAGGCCCCTCCCCAAACCCGCACAGGCACCCACCCTCTTCCTCCTCACCCTCAGTCTCCGCCTCACTAGGCTCCAGGTGCTCCAGCTTCTCCAGCTGCGCCAGAAGAAGATCAGCCTTACGCTCCACCTCTGAACCTCGCATACTGATATGTACATAGGCCGAAAGAAACTTCAAAGAATGAAATTCAGGAGGCTCGTGGAAATCGGTGGAATAGAATTCCAGCCAGATCTTTAAGACAGAGGACATGGCACTGTGGGAGACAGGTGGGCAACAGCATCAGAGGCCTGGCCTATCCCTCTATGCTGCCCTCCCAAGGCTCCCCTGAGTGAGCTGCAGTCTAGTACCCTCTGCCCGTGCCTGTCCATAGACCAGCCCATCCAATGTCCACCCCCAGTATGGCAGTTCTGGTGCAAGATAGGCCTGGCAGCCAAGGAGGGGCTGGCAAAAGCCTCCATGGGAGGAGCCTTCAACCACTGATGTGACCACGTTTCCCTTCTTCAGGGAAACCTGACAACCTCCTCTGTCTGTGTCACTGCCCCATCCCTGCTGGAATGACCTGTCCACCCCAGGAGGGTGCTATCTGCTCTGGGCCTTACTCACTGGCAAACAGGAGGTGTCCAGCAATATCTGATAAATGAGGAAACAGAGGGAGGCGCTGCTCCCCTGGCCTACCCAGGGCCCTTGGAAAAGCCCAAACTTGACCTCACACGTGAATGTACTGCCCAAGTGTCTGCATGAAAATCTGCATATCCTTTTCCCAGTGACAGCAATCTCTTGGCCCTGACCACACTCTGCACCCTCAGCACCAGCTGAGCATCCCCATGGAGGCTCCAGCCCCGAGTGTGAGCGGGATGCTCTGCACACCTCCTGCTCTGGCTCAGCACGGGCTCTGGGGGTGTGGGCAGGGCTGGGTGGGAGGGCGAGGGGATGGAATCTCTCTGGGCTCACTCTGCTCTCCAGCCTCTCGCACACCCTACGGTGCCTGGGACCACATCCCCAGCCGTCTTGACTCCTTTCCCTGCAGGGAAAGCCTTGAGCCCTCAGCCCTGTAGCAGGAATCATAAGATGTGTGAGAGCCAGAGTTCTGCCAGCCCCCCACCCACACGCCCCCGCAGACTACACGCAGTTGTGTGGAGATGGGAGCCCCTCCTTCTGCACCTAAACTCCACTTACCATTTTAGCTGCTCCAGGGATTCCCCATCCCCGTCACAATCAGAAATCATGTTTCCATACCTAGAAGAGGTCAGGAGTGTGTCAAATCTACCACATGGTGGCACTCTCCTGCTTCTCATGTCTACTGTGACTGTCTCACCTCTGACTAGAATGGAAGCCCAGGAGGGCAGGGAATGCAGTCTCCTCGGTTCACTGGATCATGGTCAGTGCCCAGAAAGGGACTGCACCTAGTGTGGCTTCACGTATGATTGTTGAAGGAATGAACCCCAACCAACTCCTCCCAAGATATCTGGGTGCACCTGAAGCCGCACTGCCCGCCTCTGGTCTCCCTGCTTTGAATTCACGCAGAAGCCTACAGATAGAATCTCAAATTTCCTGTAAAAATGTGAAAACAGTGAAGCCCAAGTCAACGAGGTCAGTGAGGGGGTGACAGAGACTTCCTCGTGGGGGTGTCAGGAATCCTGAATGAGGACGACCGTGGCCCCTTCAGCAGACCTTCCACAGGGCTGGACTCAGGAGCAGCACTTTCCATGGGGGACCCACTGGAGCTTGTTCCTGTGACCACCCACTGAACACAGGAGGAAACTGAGGCTCAGAGGGGTGTGGTGACAGTCCTAAGACTCACAGCTGGGAGGCGGCCTAGTGGCACTGTGTGATCCAGGGCCTGAGTGCTCACCTGAGGAAAAGCAGGTGCAGCACATGCCGGGGACTGGCAACGTTCTTGTAGCTTGACAGAAACAGGTGGACATAAGATTGGTCACCACCCAAGACAGCAGGCACCAGGTGCTCCACCCACTTCTTCAGGGTGCGTGCCGGGAGAGGCCACACCATGTGGGTGGCATCTGAGCTCAATGAAGATGTGTCTTCACTCTAGGACAGGACAGGGGAGAGATACACAGTGACACTACCGTGAACCCCAAGGAGGGCAGGGGCTGGAGGCCAGTCTTGACCCCAGGGAGGACATGAGAAGACAGCCTGAGGGCCCAGGGTTAATGGACAGGGTGGTGGTTGCCACCCCGGCAGTCCCCGTTCACCCTCCAGCCAGACCTGAGGTGTGAACACACCAGGACCAGCAGGTTTATAAACCCCCCACCCTCTGCCCCTGCCCTGGGAGGGTGTCCCATGTCCCCGTTCCCCACACACTCAGGAGGAGGGGGTGCAGTCACCCAGGGAGGCTCATAGTGCTGGCCTGGCCTTGCCCAACCTCCTCTGGGCCACCTGACATTACCTTTGGGGACCTCCTCCCAGACGGCCACAGGGGTCGAGGGCGAGGGCTGAACCAGCACCGGAAGCATTGGACAAGCCTCTCAGCACAGGGCTTCCTGGGGCTACGGCCCCGGGACCTCGGGATACAGCACAACATCTCACTCTGCCTGTGGCCAAGTGAGCTGGGGAAGGGGCTGTGTATAGAATGTGGGTGCCAGGTTACCGAGTTCCGAGTTCTGTTGGGGTCTGTCGTCAAGGAAGTGAAGTCACTTCCTGATACCTCATTTCCTGAGCCCCTCCTCTGTGTTCAAGACTGCAAATGCCCCTCTGGGTACCTGTCTGCTGACCCTCCTTCCCCATGAACTCTCTCTATTGCCCACACTTCCACCAACACTGCCTGACCACACCCCTGTGCAAGGCCTGGGTGCAGCCAGCGTCACAGCTCGGAGGAGATACACGTAGGTTCATCCCCAGCTCCTGCTTCTTATCACTTTACGTGACCCTGGACAAGCCATTGTCACTCTCATGACCTCCCCAGTCTCCCCTTTTGCACAGTGGGGATCTTTCTAGCATCTTCTTCCTAGGGATGGCATCAGGCATGTGTGAGAAAACATCTCTGAAACCTATGGCCGGTGTCACATGCAGCTAATAAACAAGACTAGAGATAAAATCCACGACGGTGTGGAAGGTAGCATGGAATACGACTAACGACAGGTCTGGTTCCTGTCATATAATCTTGAAAATGTCACTTTTGCTCTTGGTCTGTTTTCCCTGTCTGCACCATGCGACAGTTGGAATTTCATGCATTCACATACTGCTTTCCTCCATAAAACCTCACAATGGCTTCGTGTGTATTTAGGTTTGGACTCAAGTGCCACATCTCTGTCTGTGTGGTTGGCGACTCCTCAGGGGCTCCCAGTGGTCCCCACCATCTGCTGCACACATCCTCACGTAATCCCCTGCCCTGCAGTGTGGACTGGACTTAGTGACTCACTTCTAACCAATACAGGATCAAAAGTGAGAAGGTGTCACTTTCTAAATGTCATTGTAACACGCCTGTCTCTAGAGTCTTGTGCTCTGTCTCCTCTGTTCTCTCTGTTTGTATCCACCATATGCCAAGCATGGTGCCGAGAGCTGGAGAAAGAGCTGATTCAGCTGCACCCTGGCTTGGGAGATGATCCCAGGATAAGAAAGAGGAGAAGACGTGCTATCGAGTGCCTGACATTCTAAGAGAGGAAAGTGATCTAGGAGGCCCTCAGAATATTCTAGATTAGGAAGCTACCTGAAGATGGTAGGAAATGAACACCATTTGCAGAGAAGAACCAGAGCCGTTTGGTCCATTCTATGCCTTTACTCAACCGTATGAAATATAGAATTAGTAGTTTATCAAATTGCGTAAAAAATGTCAACTGTTATTTACATATAAACAAAATTTATAGATTTATTTGGAAGAATTGATATATTTTCCCTACTTATTTTCTCATCTGTGAACATGTACATCTCTTCATTGTCTTCAGTTTGTTCGTTTTTTCAATAACATTTTACACTCAGTGTTTAGAAATCATGATTGTAAAAATGCACCCTAATTATTCATGCAAACCTTATGAATGAAAATTTGGGGTGTTTCCAACCCTTAGTAATAGGTATTGTCATATGAACAATCTTGTCGACACCTCACCTTATAATTTTTCAAGGTTACATATGATATAGATTCCAGAATATTGGGTTACAGTGTAAAATAGTAAATATCCAAGTATAATTTTGCTAAATTTTGCGAGTTTCTGCTCCTTATGGGCTCTACCATTTGCATTCCACCACAATGTATTATAATACCTGTATCCCCACAGTCTCACTAACAAGTTTGTTATCAAAAAATTAAATTTTGCAAATCTAATAGGTGAAGTCTTGTATATTTCAATATATTTTAAATGTATAGTTCTCTATGAGGGATTTTAAGCACCTAATTAAGTATTGATGCCAATTTAAATTTCCTTTTGTGTTCTTAGATTGTTCATATATTTTGTTCATTTTTATTTCATTTTGTTGGTCATTTCCATCTCATTTTTTCACACATCATTGTATTAATGATATTATCCTAGTTTAAGAGGTTTTTAATTTTTTTTGCTTTTTTTTTAATTGAAACATTATTGATCACCCATTTTAAGTATTAGAGCTTGTAATTACTTTCTGTCGTGTCCTTTTGACCTATTTGGCGGCATTAACCTTTTGTTTGTGTTTGCTTTGCTTTTATTAATTGCTGCTATGTCATCCATGTTAACTGCTGCTACATTACTAGCAGCATAATTTCACCAGTGATTTGAAATGCTATCTTTCTTAAATACTAAATTTCTATAAATCTTGGGTATCTCTTTGAATTCTCCATTCTTTTTCATTAGGTTTTATATTTACTTATAAACAAATTCCATATGGTCTTGATAATGAAGAATTTATAAAAAAATATTTTCGATCTCTGGTAGACTTACCCCTCCCTTTTGATTTGTTTCCTCATTTTTTTCTGATGAACGATTAATGTTTCATCAACATTTTATAATCATCTTATTTTGTTCTAGGTGAAGAAACAAATGAGACTATTTTTAATGTGATCATGACACACGTATAAAGTAACTTAGGAGAAAATAAAATCCTTAGGATCATGTGGCTTTCTGGCCAAGAAAATATCTCTGACATTTCTCTATCGTTTGTGTATGTATGTTTTAAGAGTGTTCTAATGCTTAAATCACGTAATTAAACAGGCTTTGTCGAGTTCTTGTTAGCTTTATGCCAAATATTTTAACAATTTTGTGGCTATTGAAAATGGAATCTTGATTTGCGTAATGTAATCTAGATAGTTATTGTTATTACATAAGACATTTATTAATTTTATATGTGAATTTTTCTAAATCGCAACATGTAAATTTTATTTTAGTAAGTCGTCTTGTTTGTAATAGGTTTTTAATGAATTCTTTTTGATTTTCTAAATTCACAATACATTCACATAACACATTTCTCTCTCTTGAGATATACAAATACGTATGGTCAAATCTTATTTTATCTAGTGTTTTGATATTTATGAGTCTTACATATTCTCAAAAGTAGTTTTGGCTTCTGTGGAAATTATTATGTGTTTTTCTTTCTTCTAATGCTTAATACTTTTGCAAAATATGGAAGTTAGTAATTCATTTCAGATTTATTTTTGTGAACGGTACCTAGCAAAAGCATAACTGGATTTAATTTCCAAATAAATAATATTTCAATCCCTGTAATGATGAAGTGCTTTCCCCTAAGTAATCTGAATCCTTTCCACATATACCAGAATCTGTTTCAAAATTCAAACTTTTATTCCCCTGAACTATTCGCTTATTCTTTGCCAATCTCATGCACTTTCAAGTATGTTCCTTTGCAATACATTTTATTGGACGGAGCAAATTACCTCTTTAATTTTTATTATTATTGTTCTTCTTATGTCTTGAACATTTTTGGGGCCATTTTTGCACATAATTTTTTTCATATTAACTTTGAGGTTATTTGACAAGTCCCGTAAACATCACTCTTTGGAATTTTTCAAGTTTAGCTTTATTGAATCTATTGATTAACATAGGGAGAATACATATATAGGTGGCGTAACTTCCTAGCATCACTGCTGCCCGGCACATGGACACACGTGGGCATTTTGGTAGGAGCTGGTGAGTGGCTCCTGCGACAGGGGTATCAATGGACACATCTCCTGGGGCATCTGCTGGGACTTCTTCTTCCTTCATTCTCACAAGAGCTGGTGGTCACCAGACATACAGACCTGCCCATCTGATGGGGCAAATGCTATCTGAATAGTGAGTAAATTTCGGTGCATAATCATTAGGGAGGCCGCGGATGTCTGACATTTACTGGCCATGTGAATTGCTTCCCTGTGGAACTGCAGGAATATGTCCTTTGTCCCTATGGATAAATGAGAACTCTTTGTACAACTAGGATGCATACTACCCTTTCTCTGCCCATGAAGAATTTTCCAGTCTGGGGTTTGTCTTTTCACCTTTTGACATTATTCTGGTTTTTGTTCGCACCAGGAAAAGTCAGCATTTTCCTCAGTGGCTTCTGGCTCTCTGGTCATTCAACAGTAGTTCCTATTTCAAGATTATGGCAATAATAACTATCAGGGCTTTGTGTCTCTACATAGAGTCTTTGATTTTTCTGTAATTTTCCTCTTACTAAAAACATAAAATGAAAATTAATCAGATCTTTCTCATATTATGCGGCCAGATACAAAAGGCCACATAACATATAACCGTACTGATAGGAACAATCCACGATAGGTAAATTCACACACACAGAAAATGGAGTGGTAGTCAGGGACAGGGAGAGGCGGGATGGGGATTGACAGCTTAATGGCTAGAGAGTTGATGAAGCTGTTCGACCACTAGATGGTGGTAAGGGTTGCCCCATATTAAAAATGTACTTGATGCCACTGAATGGTAATTTTGAAAATATTAAAAACACTTTATTTTATACAAGGGATATTATTGAAAATAAAAGATGAAAAAATTTGAGGAGATGCAGGACAGAGACAAAAATGAGGAGAAGCACAGCGTCAAGGAAGGGCAAGAACAGATCTGGAGTGGGGACTGGTGAGGGTGTTTGTGGGAGCTCTGGAGCCAGGGCTCCCCTGGGTGCTGGTGTTTCTTCTAATTCTTCTGATGTTTCAGGAACGGTTATGTCAGGTTGCTCTAGCTCTACCTCTGGATCTTGATCTTTCTCCTGCTCTTTCTCTTGCTCTTTCTCCTCATCTTTCTCTTGATCTTTCTGTTGCTCCTGCTCTGGATCTTGCGTCTGATCTACCTCTTGCTCTGGATCTTGCTCATGCTCTACTTCTTGCTCTGGCTTAGGCTCTGGATCTTGCTCTCGCTCTGCCTCCGGCAGTGGAATTGGAGCTGGAGCTGGAACTCGAGCCGAACATGGCAGCAGCTCTTGGGACAGTTGTTCAGCCTGGGCAGGAGTTGGAACTGGATAGACAACAATTGAAAATATCAATGTGAGTTTCTATGTCTCATCCAATGACACTGTCTTTCCAGAAGCCCAAGTCCAGAGGCCCAGCCTCAGGAAGTCTCCCCACACTGCAGAACACTGTATGATTGTTCTGAGTACTCAGTGCCCCTGTCCCCAGCCTGCTTCTGGAAATTCTGCTCTGTGTGGCCCAGCCCAGGCCCCTCCCCAAACCCGCACAGGCAACCACCCTCTTCCTCCTCACCCTCAGTCTCTGCCTCACTAGGCTCCAGGTGCTCCAGCTTCTCCAGCTGCGCCAGAAGAAGATCAGCCTTACGCTCCACCACTGAAACTCGCATACTGATATGTACATAGGCCGAAAGAAACTTCAAAGAATGAAATTCAGGAGGCTCGTGGAAATCGGTGGAATAGAATTCCAGCCAGATCTTTAAGACAGAGGACATGGCACTGTGGGAGACAGGTGGGCAACAGCATCAGAGGCCTGGCCTATCCCTCTATGCTGCCCTCCCAAGGCTCCCCTGAGTGAGCTGCAGTCTAGTACCCTCTGCCCGTGCCTGTCCATAGACCAGCCCATCCAATGTCCACCCCCAGTATGGCAGTTCTGGCGCAAGATGGGCCTGGCAGCCAAGGAGGGGCTGGCAAAAGCCTCCATGGGAGGAGCCTTCAACCACTGATGTGACCACGTTTCCCTTCTTCAGGGAAACCTGACAACCTCCTCTGTCTGTGTCACTGCCCCGTCCCTGCTGGAATGACCTGTCCACCCCAGGAGGGTGCTGTCTGCTCTGGGCATTACTCACTGGCAAACAGGAGGTGTCCAGCAATATCTGATAAATGAGGAAACAGAGGGAGGCGCTGCTCCCCTGGCCTACCCAGGGCCCTTGGAAAAGCCCAAACTTGACCTCACACGTGAATGTACTGCCCAAGTGTCGGCATGAAAATCTGCATATCCTTTTCCCAGTGACAGCAATCTCTTGGCCCTGACCACACTCTGCACCCTCAGCACCAGCTGAGCATCCCCATGGAGGCTCCAGCCCCGAGTGTGAGCGGGATGCTCTGCACACCTCCTGCTCTGGCTCAGCACGGGCTCTGGGGGTGTGGGCAGGGCTGGGTGGGAGGGCGAGGGGATGGATTCTCTCTGGGCTCACTCTGCTCTCCAGCCTCTCGCACACCCTACGGTGCCTGGGACCACATCCCCAGCCGTCTTGACTCCTTTCCCTGCAGGGAAAGCCTTGAGCCCTCAGCCCTGTAGCAGGAATCATAAGATGTGTGAGAGCCAGAGTTCTGCCAGCCCCCCACCCACACGCCCCCGCAGACTACACGCAGTTGTGTGGAGATGGGAGCCCCTCCTTCTGCACCTAAACTCCACTTACCATTTTAGCTGCTCCAGGGATTCCCCATCCCCGTCACAATCAGAAATCATGTTTCCATACCTAGAAGAGGTCAGGAGTGTGTCAAATCTACCAAATGGTGGCACTACCTGCTTCTCATGTCTACTGTGACTGTCTCACCTCTGACTAGATTGGAAGCCCAGGAGGGCAGGGAATGCAGTCTCCTCGGTTCATTGTATTATGGTCGGTGCCCAGAAAGGGACTGCACATAGTGTGGCTTCACGTATGATTGTTGAAGGAATGAACCCCAACCAACTCCTCCCAAGATATCTGGGTGCACCTGAAGCCGCACTGCCCGCCTCTGGTCTCCCTGCGTTGAATTCACGCAGAAGCCTACAGATAGAATCTCAAATTTCCTGTAAAAATGTGAAAACAGTGAAGCCCAAGTCAACGAGGTCAGTGAGGGGGTGACAGAGACTTCCTCGTGGGGGTGTCAGGAATCCTGAATGAGGACGACCGCGGCCCCTCCAGCAGACCTTCCACAGGGCTGGACTCAGGAGCAGCACTTTCCATGGGGGACCCACTGGAGCTTGTTCCTGTGACCACCCACTGAACACAGGAGGAAACTGAGGCTCAGAGGGGTGTGGTGACAGTCCTAAGACTCACAGCTGGGAGGCGGCCTAGTGGCACTGTGTGATCCAGGGCCTGAGTGCTCACCTGAGGAAAAGCAGGTGCAGCACATGCCGGGGACCGGCAACGTTCTTGTAGCTTGACAGAAACAGGTGGACATAAGATTGGTCACCACCCAAGACAGCAGGCACCAGGTGCTCCACCCGCTTCTTCAGGGTGCGTGCCGGGAGAGGCCACACCATGTGGGTGGCATCTGAGCTCAATGAAGATGTGTCTTCACTCTAGGACAGGACAGGGGAGAGATACACAGTGACAGTACCGTGAACCCCAAGGAGGGCAGGGGCTGGAGGCCAGTCTTGACCCCAGGGAGGACATGAGAAGACAGCCTGAGGGCCCAGGGTTAATGGACAGGGTGGTGGTTGCCACCCCGGCAGTCCCCGTTCACCCTCCAGCCAGACCTGAGGTGTGAACACACCAGGACCAGCAGGTTTATAAACCCCCCACCCTCTGCCCCTGCCCTGGGAGGGTGTCCCATGTCCCCGTTCCCCACACACTCAGGAGGAGGGGGTGCAGTCACCCAGGGAGGCTCATAGTGCTGGCCTGGCCTTGCCCAACCTCCTCTGGGCCACCTGACATTACCTTTGGGGACCTCCTCCCAGACGGCCACAGGGGTCCAGGGCGAGGGCTGAACCAGCGCCGGAAGCATTGGACAAGCCTCTCAGCACAGGGCTTCCTGGGGCTACGGCCCCGGGACCTCGGGATACAGCACAACATCTCACTCTGCCTGTGGCCAAGTGAGCTGGGGAAGGGGCTGTGTATAGAATGTGGGTGCCAGGTTACCGAGTTCCGAGTTCTGTTGGGGTCTGTCGTCAAGGAAGTGAAGTCACTTCCTGATACCTCATTTCCTGAGCCCCTCCTCTGTGTTCAAGACTGCAAATGCCCCTCTGGGTACCTGTCTGCTGACCCTCCTTCCCCATGAACTCTCTCTATTGCCCACACTTCCACCAACACTGCCTGACCACACCCCTGTGCAAGGCCTGGGTGCAGCCAGCGTCACAGCTCGGAGGAGATACACGTAGGTTCATCCCCAGCTCCTGCTTCTTATCACTTTATGTGACCCTGGACAAGCCATTGTCACTCTCATGACCTCCCCAGTCTCCCCTTTTGCACAGTGGGGATCTTTCTAGCATCTTCTTCCTAGGGATGGCATCAGGCATGTGTGAGAAAACATCTCTGAAACCTATGGCCGGTGTCACATGCAGCTAATAAACAAGACTAGAGATAAAATCCACGACGGTGTGGAAGGTAGCATGGAATACGACTAACGACAGGTCTGGTTCCTGTCATATAATCTTGAAAATGTCACTTTTGCTCTTGGTCTGTTTTCCCTGTCTGCACCATGCAACAGTTGGAATTTCATGCATTCACATACTGCTTTCCTCCATAAAACCTCACAATGGCTTCGTGTGTATTTAGGTTTGGACTCAAGTGCCACATCTCTGTCTGTGTGGTTGGCGACTCCTCAGGGGCTCCCAGTGGTCCCCACCATCTGCTGCACACATCCTCACGTAATCCCCTGCCCTGCAGTGTGGACTGGACTTAGTGACTCACTTCTAACCAGTACAGGATCAAAAGTGAGAAGGTGTCACTCTCTAAATGTCATTGTAACACGCCTGTCTCTAGAGTCTTGTGCTCTGTCTCCTCTGTTCTCTCTGTTTGTATCCACCATATGCCAAGCATGGTGCCGAGAGCTGGAGAAAGAGCTGATTCAGCTGCACCCTGGCTTGGGAGATGATCCCAGGATAAGAAAGAGGAGAAGACGTGCTATCGAGTGCCTGACATTCTAAGAGAGGAAAGTGATCTAGGAGGCCCTCAGAATATTCTAGATTAGGAAGCTACCTGAAGATGGTAGGAAATGAACACCATTTGCAGAGAAGAACCAGAGCCGTTTGGTCCATTCTATGCCTTTACTCAACCGTATGAAATATAGAATTAGTAGTTTATCAAATTGCGTAAAAAATGTCAACTGTTATTTACATATAAACAAAATTTATAGATTTATTTGGAAGAATTGATATATTTTCCCTACTTATTTTCTCATCTGTGAACATGTACATCTCTTCATTGTCTTCAGTTTGTTCGTTTTTTCAATAACATTTTACACTCAGTGTTTAGAAATCATGATTGTAAAAATGCACCCTAATTATTCATGCAAACCTTATGAATGAAAATTTGGGGTGTTTCCAACCCTTAGTAATAGGTATTGTCATATTAACAATCTTGTCGACACCTCACCTTATAATTTTTCAAGGTTACATATGATATAGATTCCAGACTATTGGGTTACAGTGTAAAATAGTAAATATCCAAGTATAATTTTGCTAAATTTTGCGAGTTTCTGCTCCTTATGGGCTCTACCATTTGCATTCCACCACAATGTATTATAATACCTGTATCCCCACAGTCTCACTAACAAGTTTGTTATCAAAAAATTAAATTTTGCAAATCTAATAGGTGAAGTCTTGTATTTCAATATATTTTAAATGTATAGTTCTCTATGAGGGATTTTAAGCACCTAATTACGTATTGATGTCAATTTAAATTTCCTTTTGTGTTCTTAGATTGTTCATATATTTTGTTCATTTTTATTTCATTTTGTTGGTCATTTCCATCTCATTTTTTCACACATCATTGTATTAATGATATTATCCTAGTTTAAGAGGTTTTTTATTTCTTTTGCTTTTTTTTAAATTGAAACATTATTGATCACCCATTTTAAGTATTATAGCTTGTAATTACTTTCTGTCGTGTCCTTTTGACCTAGTTGGTGGCATTTACCTTTTGTTTGAGTTTGCTTTGCTTTATTAATTGCTGCTATGCCATCCATGTTAACTGCTGCTACATTAGTAGCAGCATAATTTCACCAGTGATTTGAAATGCTATCTTTCTTAAATACTAAATTTCTATAAATCTTGGGTATCTCTTTGAATTCTCCATTCTTTTTCATTAGGTTTTATATTTACTTATAAACAAATTCCATATGGTCTTGATAATGAAGAATTTATAAAAAAATATTTTCGATCTCTGGTAGACTTACCCCTCCCTTTTGATTTGTTTCCTCATTTTTTTCTGATGAACGATTAATGTTTCATCAACATTTTATAATCATCTTATTTTGTTCTAGGTGAAGAAACAAATGAGACTATTTTTAATGTGATCATGACACACGTATAAAGTAACTTAGGAGAAAATAAAATCCTTAGGATCATGTGGCTTTCTGGCCAAGAAAATATCTCTGACATTTCTCTATCGTTTGTGTATGTATGTTTTAAGAGTGTTCTAATGCTTAAATCACGTAATTAAACAGGCTTTGTCGAGTTCTTGTTAGCTTTATGCCAAATATTTTAACAATTTTGTGGCTATTGAAAATGGAATCTTGATTTGCGTAATGTAATCTAGATAGTTATTGTTATTACATAAGACATTTATTAATTTTATATGTGAATTTTTCTAAATCGCAACATGTAAATTTTATTTTAGTAAGTCGTCTTGTTTGTAATAGGTTTTTAATGAATTCTTTTTGATTTTCTAAATTCACAATACATTCACATAACACATTTTTCTCTATCTTGAGATATACAAATACGTATGGTCAAATCTTATTTTATCCAGTGTTTTGATATTTATGAGTCTTACATTTTCTCAAAAGTAGTTTTGGCTTCTGTGGAAATTATTATGTGTTTTTCTTTCTTCTAATGCTTAATATTTTTGCAAAATATTGAAGTTAGTAATTCATTTCAGATTTATTTTTGTGAACGGTACCTAGCAAAAGCATAACTGGATTTAATTTCCAAATAAATAATATTTCAATCCCTGTAATGATGAAGTGCTTTCCCCTAAGTAATCTGAATCCTTTCCACATATACCAGAATCTGTTTCAAAATTCAAACTTTTATTCCCCTGAACTATTCGCTTATTCTTTGCCAATCTCATGCACTTTCAAGTATGTTCCTTTGCAATACATTTTATTGGATGGAGCAAATTACCTCTTTGTTTTTATTATTATTGTTCTTCTTATGTCTTGAACATTTTGGGGGCCATTTTTGCACATAATTTTTTTTCACATTAACTTTGAGGTTATTTGACAAGTCCCCTAAACATCACTCTTTGGAATTTTTCAAGTTTAGCTTTATTGAATCTATTGATTAACATAGGGAGAATACATATATAGGTGGCGTAACTTCCTAGCATCACTGCTGCCCGGCACATGGACACACGTGGGCATTTTGGTAGGAGCAGCTGAGTGGCTCCTGCGACAGGGGTATCTATGGACACATCTCCTGGGGCATCTGCTGGGACTTCTTCTTCCTTCATTCTCACAAGAGCTGGTGGTCACCAGACATACAGACCTGCCGATCTGATGGGGCAAATGCTATCTGAATAGTGAGTAAATTTCGGTGCATAATCATTAGGGAGGCCGCGGATGTCTGACATTTACTGGCCATGTGAATTGCTTCCCTGTGGAACTGCAGGAATATGTCCTTTGTCCCTATGGATAAATGAGAACTCTTTGTACAACTAGGATGCATACTACCCTTTCTCTGCCCATGAAGAATTTTCCAGTCTGGGGTTTGTCTTTTCACCTTTTGACATTATTCTGGTTTTTGTTCGGACCAGGAAAAGTCAGCATTTTCCTCAGTGGCTTCTGGCTCTCTGGTCATTCAACAGTAGTTCCTATTTCAAGATTATGGCAATAATAACTATCAGGGCTTTGTGTCTCTACATAGAGTCTTTGCTTTTTCTGTAATTTTCCTCTTACTAAAAACATAAAATGAAAATTAATCAGATCTTTCTCATATTATGCGGCCAGATACAAAAGGCCACATAACATTTAACCGTACTGATAGGAACAATCCACGATAGGTAAATTCACACACACAGAAAATGGAGTGGTAGTCAGGGACAGGGAGAGGCGGGATGGGGATTGACAGCTTAATGGCTAGAGAGTTGATGAAGCTGTTCGACCACTAGATGGTGGTAAGGGTTGCCCCATATTAAAAATGTACTTGATGCCACTGAATGGTAATTTTGAAAATATTAAAAACACTTTATTTTATACAAGGGATATTATTGAAAATAAAAGATGAAAAAATTTGAGGAGATGCAGGACAGAGACAAAAATGAGGAGAAGCACAGCGTCAAGGAAGGGCAAGAACAGATCTGGAGTGGGGACTGGTGAGGGTGTTTGTGGGAGCTCTGGAGCCAGGGCTCCCCTGGGTGCTGGTGTTTCTTCTAATTCTTCTGATGTTTCAGGAACGGTTATGTCAGGTTGCTCTAGCTCTACCTCTGGATCTTGATCTTTCTCCTGCTCTTTCTCTTGCTCTTTCTCCTGATCTTTCTCTTGATCTTTCTGTTGCTCCTGCTCTGGATCTTGCGTCTGATCTACCACTTGCTCTGGATCTTGCTCCTGCTCTACCTCTTGCTCTGGATCTTGCTCCTGCTCTACTTCTTGCTCTGGCTTGGGCTCTGGATCTTGCTCTCGCTCTGCCTCTGGCAGTGGAGGTGGAGCTGGAGCTGGAACTCGAGCCGAACATGGCAGCAGCTCTTGGGACAGTTGTTCAGCCTGGGCAGAAGCTGGAACTGGATAGACAACAATTGAAAATATCAATGTGAGTTTCTATGTCTCATCCAATGACACTGTCTTTCCAGAAGCCCAAGTCCAGAGGCCCAGCCTCAGGAAGTCTCCCCACACTGCAGAACACTGTATGATTGTTCTGAGTACTCAGTGCCCCTGTCCCCAGCCTGCTTCTGGAAACTCTGCTCTGTGTGGCCCAGCCCAGGCCCCTCCCCAAACCCGCACAGGCACCCACCCTCTTCCTCCTCACCCTCAGTCTCCGCCTCACTAGGCTCCAGGTGCTCCAGCTTCTCCAGCTGCGCCAGAAGAAGATCAGCCTTACGCTCCACCTCTGAACCTCGCATACTGATATGTACATAGGCCGAAAGAAACTTCAAAGAATGAAATTCAGGAGGCTCGTGGAAATCGGTGGAATAGAATTCCAGCCAGATCTTTAAGACAGAGGACATGGCACTGTGGGAGACAGGTGGGCAACAGCATCAGAGGCCTGGCCTATCCCTCTATGCTGCCCTCCCAAGGCTCCCCTGAGTGAGCTGCAGTCTAGTACCCTCTGCCCGTGCCTGTCCATAGACCAGCCCATCCAATGTCCACCCCCAGTATGGCAGTTCTGGCGCAAGATGGGCCTGGCAGCCAAGGAGGGGCTGGCAAAAGCCTCCATGGGAGGAGCCTTCAACCACTGATGTGACCACGTTTCCCTTCTTCAGGGAAACCTGACAACCTCCTCTGTCTGTGTCACTGCCCCATGCCTGCTGGAATGACCTGTCCACCCCAGGAGGGTGCTGTCTGCTCTGGACATTACTCACTGTCAAACAGGAGGTGTCCAGCAATATCTGATAAATGAGGAAACAGAGGGAGGCGCTGCTCCCCTGGCCTACCCAGGGCCCTTGGAAAAGCCCAAACTTGACCTCACACGTGAATGTACTGCCCAAGTGTCGGCATGAAAATCTGCATATCCTTTTCCCAGTGACAGCAATCTCTTGGCCCTGACCACACTCTGCACCCTCAGCACCAGCTGAGCATCCCCATGGAGGCTCCAGCCCCGAGTGTGAGCGGGATGCTCTGCACACCTCCTGCTCTGGCTCAGCACGGGCTCTGGGGGTGTGGGCAGGGCTGGGTGGGAGGGCGAGGGGATGGATTCTCTCTGGGCTCACTCTGCTCTCCAGCCTCTCTCACACCCTACGGTGCCTGGGACCACATCCCCAGCCGTCTTGACTCCTTTCCCTGCAGGGAAAGCCTTGAGCCCTCAGCCCTGTAGCAGGAATCATAAGATGTGTGAGAGCCAGAGTTCTGCCAGCCCCCCACCCACACGCCCCCGCAGACTACACGCAGTTGTGTGGAGATGGGAGCCCCTCCTTCTGCACCTAAACTCCACTTACCATTTTAGCTGCTCCAGGGATTCCCCATCCCCGTCACAATCAGAAATCATGTTTCCATACCTAGAAGAGGTCAGGAGTGTGTCAAATCTACCACATGGTGGCACTACCTGCTTCTCATGTCTACTGTGACTGTCTCACCTCTGACTAGAATGGAAGCCCAGGAGGGCAGGGAATGCAGTCTCCTCGGTTCACTGGATCATGGTCAGTGCCCAGAAAGGGACTGCACCTAGTGTGGCTTCACGTATGATTGTTGAAGGAATGAACCCCAACCAACTCCTCCCAAGATATCTGGGTGCACCTGAAGCCGCACTGCCCGCCTCTGGTCTCCCTGCTTTGAATTCACGCAGAAGCCTACAGATAGAATCTCAAATTTCCTGTAAAAATGTGAAAACAGTGAAGCCCAAGTCAACGA
This sequence comes from Cynocephalus volans, assembly GCF_027409185.1. Taxonomy (NCBI): domain Eukaryota; kingdom Metazoa; phylum Chordata; class Mammalia; order Dermoptera; family Cynocephalidae; genus Cynocephalus; species Cynocephalus volans. The sequence goes on along the minus strand of NC_084476.1, from coordinate 48,442,144 downwards.
GGTCAGTGAGGGGGTGACAGAGACTTCCTCGTGGGGGTGTCAGGAATCCTGAATGAGGACGACCGTGGCCCCTTCAGCAGACCTTCCACAGGGCTGGACTCAGGAGCAGCACTTTCCATGGGGGACCCACTGGAGCTTGTTCCTGTGACCACCCACTGAACACAGGAGGAAACTGAGGCTCAGAGGGGTGTGGTGACAGTCCTAAGACTCACAGCTGGGAGGCGGCCTAGTGGCACTGTGTGATCCAGGGCCTGAGTGCTCACCTGAGGAAAAGCAGGTACAGCACATGCCGGGGACTGGCAACATTCTTGTAGCTTGACAGAAACAGGTGGACATAAGATTGGTCACCACCCAAGACAGCAGGCACCAGGTGCTCCACCCACTTCTTCAGGGTGCGTGCCGGGAGAGGCCACACCATGTGGGTGGCATCTGAGCTCAATGAAGATGTGTCTTCACTCTAGGACAGGACAGGGGAGAGATACACAGTGACACTACCGTGAACCCCAAGGAGGGCAGGGGCTGGAGGCCAGTCTTGACCCCAGGGAGGACATGAGAAGACAGCCTGAGGGCCCAGGGTTAATGGACAGGGTGGTGGTTGCCACCCCGGCAGTCCCCGTTCACCCTCCAGCCAGACCTGAGGTGTGAACACACCAGGACCAGCAGGTTTATAAACCCCCCACCCTCTGCCCCTGCCCTGGGAGGGTGTCCCATGTCCCCGTTCCCCACACACTCAGGAGGAGGGGGTGCAGTCACCCAGGGAGGCTCATAGTGCTGGCCTGGCCTTGCCCAACCTCCTCTGGGCCACCTGACATTACCTTTGGGGACCTCCTCCCAGACGGCCACAGGGGTCGAGGGCGAGGGCTGAACCAGCGCCGGAAGCATTGGACAAGCCTCTCAGCACAGGGCTTCCTGGGGCTACCTCCCCGGGACCTCGGGATACAGCACAACATCTCACTCTGCCTGTGGCCAAGTGAGCTGGGGAAGGGGCTGTGTATAGAATGTGGGTGCCAGGTTACCGAGTTCCGAGTTCTGTTGGGGTCTGTCGTCAAGGAAGTGAAGTCACTTCCTGATACCTCATTTCCTGAGCCCCTCCTCTGTGTTCAAGACTGCAAATGCCCCTCTGGGTACCTGTCTGCTGACCCTCCTTCCCCATGAACTCTCTCTATTGCCCACACTTCCACCAACACTGCCTGACCACACCCCTGTGCAAGGCCTGGGTGCAGCCAGCGTCACAGCTCGGAGGAGATACACGTAGGTTCATCCCCAGCTCCTGCTTCTTATCACTTTATGTGACCCTGGACAAGCCATTGTCACTCTCATGACCTCCCCAGTCTCCCCTTTTGCACAGTGGGGATCTTTCTAGCATCTTCTTCCTAGGGATGGCATCAGGCATGTGTGAGAAAACATCTCTGAAACCTATGGCCGGTGTCACATGCAGCTAATAAACAAGACTAGAGATAAAATCCACGACGGTGTGGAAGGTAGCATGGAATACGACTAACGACAGGTCTGGTTCCTGTCATATAATCTTGAAAATGTCACTTTTGCTCTTGGTCTGTTTTCCCTGTCTGCACCATGCGACAGTTGGAATTTCATGCATTCACATACTGCTTTCCTCCATAAAACCTCACAATGGCTTCGTGTGTATTTAGGTTTGGACTCAAGTGCCACATCTCTGTCTGTGTGGTTGGCGACTCCTCAGGGGCTCCCAGTGGTCCCCACCATCTGCTGCACACATCCTCACGTAATCCCCTGCCCTGCAGTGTGGACTGGACTTAGTGACTCACTTCTAACCAATACAGGATCAAAAGTGAGAAGGTGTCACTTTCTAAATGTCATTGTAACACGCCTGTCTCTAGAGTCTTGTGCTCTGTCTCCTCTGTTCTCTCTGTTTGTATCCACCATATGCCAAGCATGGTGCCGAGAGCTGGAGAAAGAGCTGATTCAGCTGCACCCTGGCTTGGGAGATGATCCCAGGATAAGAAAGAGGAGAAGACGTGCTATCGAGTGCCTGACATTCTAAGAGAGGAAAGTGATCTAGGAGGCCCTCAGAATATTCTAGATTAGGAAGCTACCTGAAGATGGTAGGAAATGAACACCATTTGCAGAGAAGAACCAGAGCCGTTTGGTCCATTCTATGCCTTTACTCAACCGTATGAAATATAGAATTAGTAGTTTATCAAATTGCGTAAAAAATGTCAACTGTTATTTACATATAAACAAAATTTATAGATTTATTTGGAAGAATTGATATATTTTCCCTACTTATTTTCTCATCTGTGAACATGTACATCTCTTCATTGTCTTCAGTTTGTTCGTTTTTTCAATAACATTTTACACTCAGTGTTTAGAAATCATGATTGTAAAAATGCACCCTAATTATTCATGCAAACCTTATGAATGAAAATTTGGGGTGTTTCCAACCCTTAGTAATAGGTATTGTCATATTAACAATCTTGTCGACACCTCACCTTATAATTTTTCAAGGTTACATATGATATAGATTCCAGAATATTGGGTGACAGTGTAAAATAGTAAATATCCAAGTATAATTCTGCTAACTTTTGCGAGTTTCTGCTCCTTATGGGCTCTACCATTTGCATTCCACCACAATGAATTATAATACCTGTATCCCCACAGTCTCACTAACAAGTTTGTTATCAAAAAATTAAATTTTGCAAATCTAATAGGTGAAGTCTTGTATATTTCAATATATTTTAAATGTATAGTTCTCTATGAGGGATTTTAAGCACCTAATTAAGTATTGATGCCAATTTAAATTTCCTTTTGTGTTCTTAGATTGTTCGTATATTTTGTTCATTTTTATTTCATTTTGTTGCTCATTTCCATCTCATTTTTTCACACATCATTGTATTAATGATATTATCCTAGTTTAAGAGGTTTTTTATTTTTTTTGCTTTTTTTTAATTGAAACATTATTGATCACCCATTTTAAGTATTACAGCTTGTAATTACTTTTTGTCGTGTCCTTTTGACCTAGTTGGCGGCATTAACCTTTTGTTTGTGTTTGCTTTGCTTTATTAATTGCTGCTATGTCATCCATGTTAACTGCTGCTACATTGGTAGCAGCATAATTTCACCAGTGATTTGAAATGCTATCTTTCTTAAATACTAAATTTCTATAAATCTTGGGTATCTCTTTGAATTCTCCATTCTTTTTCATTAGGTTTTATATTTACTTATAAACAAATTCCATATGGTCTTGATAATGAAGAATTTATAAAAAAATATTTTCGATCTCTGGTAGACTTACCCCTCCCTTTTGATTTGTTTCCTCATTTTTTTCTGATGAACGATTAATGTTTCATCAACATTTTATAATCATCTTATTTTGTTCTAGGTGAAGAAACAAATGAGACTATTTTTAATGTGATCATGACGCACGTATAAAGTAACTTAGGAGAAAATAAAATCCTTAGGATCATGTGGCTTTCTGGCCAAGAAAATATCTCTGACATTTCTCTATCGTTTGTGTATGTATGTTTTAAGAGTGTTCTAATGCTTAAATCACGTAATTAAACAGGCTTTGTCGAGTTCTTGTTAGCTTTATGCCAAATATTTTAACAATTTTGTGGCTATTGAAAATGGAATCTTGATTTGCGTAATGTAATCTAGATAGTTATTGTTATTACATAAGACATTTATTAATTTTATATGTGAATTTTTCTAAATCGCAACATGTAAATTTTATTTTAGTAAGTCGTCTTGTTTGTAATAGGTTTTTAATGAATTCTTTTTGATTTTCTAAATTCACAATACATTCACATAACACATTTTTCTCTATCTTGAGATATACAAATACGTATGGTCAAATCTTATTTTATCTAGTGTTTTGATATTTATGAGTCTTACATTTTCTCAAAAGTAGTTTTGGCTTCTGTGGAAATTATTATGTGTTTTTCTTTCTTCTAATGCTTAATACTTTTGCAAAATATTGAAGTTAGTAATTCATTTCAGATTTATTTTTGTGAACGGTACCTAGAAAAAGCATAACTGGATTTAATTTCCAAATAAATAATATTTCAATCCCTGTAATGATGAAGTGCTTTCCCCTAAGTAATCTGAATCCTTTCCACATATACCAGAATCTGTTTCAAAATTCAAACTTTTATTCCCCTGAACTATTCGCTTATTCTTTGCCAATCTCATGCACTTTCAAGTATGTTCCTTTGCAATACATTTTATTGGACGGAGCAAATTACCTCTTTGTTTTTATTATTATTGTTCTTCTTATGTCTTCAACATTTTGGGGGCCATTTTTGCACATAATTTTTTTCATATTAACTTTGAGGTTATTTGACAAGTCCCGTAAACATCACTCTTTGGAATTTTTCAAGTTTAGCTTTATTGAATCTATTGATTAACATAGGGAGAATACATATATATGTGGCGTAACTTCCTAGCATCACTGCTGCCCGGCACATGGACACACCTGGGCATTTTGGTAGGAGCTGCTGAGTGGCTCCTGCGACAGGGGTATCAATGGACACATCTCCTGGGGCATCTGCTGGGACTTCTTCTTCCTTCATTCTCACAAGAGCTGGTGGTCACCAGACATACAGACCTGCCCATCTGATGGGGCAAATGCTATCTGAATAGTGAGTAAATTTCGGTGCATAATCATTAGGGAGGCCGCGGATGTCTGACATTTACTGGCCATGTGAATTGCTTCCCTGTGGAACTGCAGGAATATGTCCTTTGTCCCTATGGATAAATGAGAACTCTTTGTACAACTATTATGCATACTACCCTTTCTCTGCCCATGAAGAATTTTCCAGTCTGGGGTTTGTCTTTTCACCTTTTGACATTATTCTGGTTTTTGTTCGGACCAGGAAAAGTCAGCATTTTCCTCAGTGGCTTCTGGCTCTCTGGTCATTCAACAGTAGTTCCTATTTCAAGATTATGGCAATAATAACTATCAGGGCTTTGTGTCTCTACATAGAGTCTTTGATTTTTCTGTAATTTTCCTCTTACTAAAAACATAAAATGAAAATTAATCAGATCTTTCTCATATTATGTGGCCAGATACAAAAGGCCACATAACATATAACCGTACTGATAGGAACAATCCACGATAGGTAAATTCACACACACAGAAAATGGAGTGGTAGTCAGGGACAGGGAGAGGCGGGATGGGGATTGACAGCTTAATGGCTAGAGAGTTGATGAAGCTGTTCGACCACTAGATGGTGGTAAGGGTTGCCCCATATTAAAAATGTACTTGATGCCACTGAATGGTAATTTTGAAAATATTAAAAACACTTTATTTTATACAAGGGATATTATTGAAAATAAAAGATGAAAAAATTTGAGGAGATGCAGGACAGAGACAAAAATGAGGAGAAGCACAGCGTCAAGGAAGGGCAAGAACAGATCTGGAGTGGGGACTGGTGAGGGTGTTTGTGGGAGCTCTGGAGCCAGGGCTCCCCTGGGTGCTGGTGTTTCTTCTAATTCTTCTGATGTTTCAGGAACGGTTATGTCAGGTTGCTCTAGCTCTACCTCTGTATCTTGATCTTTCTCCTGCTCTTTCTCTTGCTCTTTCTCCTCATCTTTCTCTTGATCTTTCTGTTGCTCCTGCTCTGGATCTTGCGTCTGATCTACCTCTTGCTCTGGATCTTGCTCATGCTCTACTTCTTGCTCTGGCTTAGGCTCTGGATCTTGCTCTCGCTCTGCCTCCGGCAGTGGAATTGGAGCTGGAGCTGGAACTCGAGCCGAACATGGCAGCAGCTCTTGGGACAGTTGTTCAGCCTGGGCAGGAGTTGGAACTGGATAGACAACAATTGAAAATATCAATGTGAGTTTCTATGTCTCATCCAATGACACTGTCTTTCCAGAAGCCCAAGTCCAGAGGCCCAGCCTCAGGAAGTCTCCCCACACTGCAGAACACTGTATGATTGTTCTGAGTACTCAGTGCCCCTGTCCCCAGCCTGCTTCTGGAAACTCTGCTCTGTGTGGCCCAGCCCAGGCCCCTCCCCAAACCCGCACAGGCACCCACCCTCTTCCTCCTCACCCTCAGTCTCTGCCTCACTAGGCTCCAGGTGCTCCAGCTTCTCCAGCTGCGACAGAAGAAGATCAGCCTTACGCTCCACCACTGAACCTCGCATACTGATATGTACATAGGCCGAAAGAAACTTCAAAGAATGAAATTCAGGAGGCTCGTGGAAATCGGTGGAATAGAATTCCAGCCAGATCTTTAAGACAGAGGACATGGCACTGTGGGAGACAGGTGGGCAACAGCATCAGAGGCCTGGCCTATCCCTCTATGCTGCCCTCCCAAGGCTCCCCTGAGTGAGCTGCAGTCTAGTACCCTCTGCCCGTGCCTGTCCATAGACCAGCCCATCCAATGTCCACCCCCAGTATGGCAGTTCTGGCGCAAGATGGGCCTGGCAGCCAAGGAGGGGCTGGCAAAAGCCTCCATGGGAGGAGCCTTCAACCACTGATGTGACCACGTTTCCCTTCTTCAGGGAAACCTGACAACCTCCTCTGTCTGTGTCACTGCCCCGTCCCTGCTGGAATGACCTGTCCACCCCAGGAGGGTGCTGTCTGCTCTGGGCATTACTCACTGGCAAACAGGAGGTGTCCAGCAATATCTGATAAATGAGGAAACAGAGGGAGGCGCTGCTCCCCTGGCCTACCCAGGGCCCTTGGAAAAGCCCAAACTTGACCTCACACGTGAATGTACTGCCCAAGTGTCGGCATGAAAATCTGCATATCCTTTTCCCAGTGACAGCAATCTCTTGGCCCTGACCACACTCTGCACCCTCAGCACCAGCTGAGCATCCCCATGGAGGCTCCAGCCCCGAGTGTGAGCGGGATGCTCTGCACACCTCCTGCTCTGGCTCAGCACGGGCTCTGGGGGTGTGGGCAGGGCTGGGTGGGAGGGCGAGGGGATGGATTCTCTCTGGGCTCACTCTGCTCTCCAGCCTCTCCCACACCCTACGGTGCCTGGGACCACATCCCCAGCCGTCTTGACTCCTTTCCCTGCAGGGAAAGCCTTGAGCCCTCAGCCCTGTAGCAGGAATCATAAGATGTGTGAGAGCCAGAGTTCTGCCAGCCCCCCACCCACACGCCCCCGCAGACTACACGCAGTTGTGTGGAGATGGGAGCCCCTCCTTCTGCACCTAAACTCCACTTACCATTTTAGCTGCTCCAGGGATTCCCCATCCCCGTCACAATCAGAAATCATGTTTCCATACCTAGAAGAGGTCAGGAGTGTGTCAAATCTACCACATGGTGGCACTACCTGCTTCTCATGTCTACTGTGACTGTCTCACCTCTGACTAGATTGGAAGCCCAGGAGGGCAGGGAATGCAGTCTCCTCGGTTCATTGGATTATGGTCAGTGCCCAGAAAGGGACTGCACATAGTGTGGCTTCACGTATGATTGTTGAAGGAATGAACCCCAACCAACTCCTCCCAAGATATCTGGGTGCACGTGAAGCCGCACTGCCCGCCTCTGGTCTCCCTGCTTTGAATTCACGCAGAAGCCTACAGATAGAATCTCAAATTTCCTGTAAAAATGTGAAAACAGTGAAGCCCAAGTCAACGAGGTCAGTGAGGGGGTGACAGAGACTTCCTCGTTGGGGTGTCAGGAATCCTGAATGAGGACGACCGCGGCCCCTCCAGCAGACCTTCCACAGGGCTGGACTCAGGAGCAGCACTTTCCATGGGGGACCCACTGGAGCTTGTTCCTGTGACCACCCACTGAACACAGGAGGAAACTGAGGCTCAGAGGGGTGTGGTGACAGTCCTAAGACTCACAGCTGAGAGGCGGCCTAGTGGCACTGTGTGATCCAGGGCCTGAGTGCTCACCTGAGGAAAAGCAGGTGCAGCACATGCCGGGGACCGGCAAAGTTCTTGTAGCTTGACAGAAACAGGTGGACATAAGATTGGTCACCACCCAAGACAGCAGGCACCAGGTGCTCCACCCGCTTCTTCAGGGTGCGTGCCGGGAGAGGCCACACCATGTGGGTGGCATCTGAGCTCAATGAAGATGTGTCTTCACTCTAGGACAGGACAGGGGAGAGATACACAGTGACACTACCGTGAACCCCAAGGAGGGCAGGGGCTGGAGGCCAGTCTTGACCCCAGGGAGGCCATGAGAAGACAGCCTGAGGGCACAGGGTTAATGGACAGGGTGGTGGTTGCCACCCCGGCCGTCCCCGTTCACCCTCCAGCCAGACCTGAGGTGTGAACACACCAGGACCAGCAGGTTTATAAACCCCCCACCCTCTGCCCCTGCCCTGGGAGGGTGTCCCATGTCCCCGTTCCCCACACACTCAGGAGGAGGGGGTGCAGTCACCCAGGGAGGCTCATAGTGCTGGCCTGGCCTTGCCCAACCTCCTCTGGGCCACCTGACATTACCTTTGGGGACCTCCTCCCAGACGGCCACAGGGGTCCAGGGTGAGGGCTGAACCAGCGCCGGAAGCATTGGACAAGCCTCTCAGCACAGGGCTTCCTGGGGCTACGGCCCCGGGACCTCGGGATACAGCACAACATCTCACTCTGCCTGTGGCCAAGTGAGCTGGGGAAGGGGCTGTGTATAGAATGTGGGTGCCAGGTTACCGAGTTCCGAGTTCTGTTGGGGTCTGTCGTCAAGGAAGTGAAGTCACTTCCTGATACCTCATTTCCTGAGCCCCTCCTCTGTGTTCAAGACTGCAAATGCCCCTCTGGGTACCTGTCTGCTGACCCTCCGTCCCCATGAACTCTCTCTATTGCCCACACTTCCACCAACACTGCCTGACCACACCCCTGTGCAAGGCCTGGGTGCAGCCAGCGTCACAGCTCGGAGGAGATACACGTAGGTTCATCCCCAGCTCCTGCTTCTTATCACTTTATGTGACCCTGGACAAGCCATTGTCACTCTCATGACCTCCCCAGTCTCCCCTTTTGCACAGTGGGGATCTTTCTAGCATCTTCTTCCTAGGGATGGCATCAGGCATGTGTGAGAAAACATCTCTGAAACCTATGGCCGGTGTCACATGCAGCTAATAAACAAGACTAGAGATAAAATCCACGACGGTGTGGAAGGTAGCATGGAATACGACTAACGACAGGTCTGGTTCCTGTCATATAATCTTGAAAATGTCACTTTTGCTCTTGGTCTGTTTTCCCTGTCTGCACCATGCGACAGTTGGAATTTCATGCATTCACATACTGCTTTCCTCCATAAAACCTCACAATGGCTTCGTGTGTATTTAGGTTTGGACTCAAGTGCCACATCTCTGTCTGTGTGGTTGGCGACTCCTCAGGGGCTCCCAGTGGTCCCCACCATCTGCTGCACACATCCTCACGTAATCCCCTGCCCTGCAGTGTGGACTGGACTTAGTGACTCACTTCTAACCAATACAGGATCAAAAGTGAGAAGGTGTCACTTTCTAAATGTCATTGTAACACGCCTGTCTCTAGAGTCTTGTGCTCTGTCTCCTCTGTTCTCTCTGTTTGTATCCACCATATGCCAAGCATGGTGCCGAGAGCTGGAGAAAGAGCTGATTCAGCTGCACCCTGGCTTGGGAGATGATCCCAGGATAAGAAAGAGGAGAAGACGTGCTATCGAGTGCCTGACATTCTAAGAGAGGAAAGTGATCTAGGAGGCCCTCAGAATATTCTAGATTAGGAAGCTACCTGAAGATGGTAGGAAATGAACACAATCTGCAGAGAAGAACCAGAGCCGTTTGGTCCATTCTATGCCTTTACTCAACCGTATGAAATATAGAATTAGTAGTTTATCAAATTGCGTAAAAAATGTCAACTGTTATTTACATATAAACAAAATTTATAGATTTATTTGGAAGAATTGATATATTTTCCCTACTTATTTTCTCATCTGTGAACATGTACATCTCATCTCTTCATTGTCTTCAGTTTGTTCGTTTTTTCAATAACATTTTACACTCAGTGTTTAGAAATCATGATTGTAAAAATGCACCCTAATTATTCATGCAAACCTTATGAATGAAAATTTGGGGTGTTTCCAACCCTTAGTAATAGGTATTGTCATATTAACAATCTTGTCGACACCTCACCTTATAATTTTTCAAGGTTACATATGATATAGATTCCAGAATATTGGGTTACAGTGTAAAATAGTAAATATCCAAGTATAATTTTGCTAAATTTTGCGAGTTTCTGCTCCTTATGGGCTCTACCATTTGCATTCCACCACAATGTATTATAATACCTGTATCCCCACAGTCTCACTAACAAGTTTGTTATCAAAAAATTAAATTTTGCAAATCTAATAGGTGAAGTCTTGTATATTTCAATATATTTTAAATGTATAGTTCTCTATGAGGGATTTTAAGCACCTAATTAAGTATTGATGCCAATTTAAATTTCCTTTTGTGTTCTTAGATTGTTCATATATTTTGTTCATTTTTATTTCATTTTGTTGGTCATTTCCATCTCATTTTTTCACACATCATTGTATTAATGATATTATCCTAGTTTAAGAGGTTTTTAATTTTTTTTGCTTTTTTTTAATTGAAACATTATTGATCACCCATTTTAAGTATTATAGCTTGTAATTACTTTTTGTCGTGTCCTTTTGACCTAGTTGGTGGCATTTACCTTTTGTTTGAGTTTGCTTTGCTTTATTAATTGCTGCTATGCCATCCATGTTAACTGCTGCTACATTGGTAGCAGCATAATTTCACCAGTGATTTGAAATGCTATCTTTCTTAAATACTAAATTTCTATAAATCTTGGGTATCTCTTTGAATTCTCCATTCTTTTTCATTAGGTTTTATATTTACTTATAAACAAATTCCATATGTTCTTGATAATGAAGAATTTATAGAAAAATATTTTCGATCTCTGGTAGATTTACCCCTCCCTTTTGATTTGTTTCCTCATTTTTTTCTGATGAACGATTAATGTTTCATCAACATTTTATAATCATCTTATTTTGTTCTAGGTGAAGAAACAAATGAGACTATTTTTAATGTGATCATGACGCACGTATAAAGTAACTTAGGAGAAAATAAAATCCTTAGGATCATGTGGCTTTCTGGCCAAGAAAATATCTCTGACATTTCTCTATCGTTTGTGTATGTATGTTTTAAGAGTGTTCTAATGCTTAAATCACGTAATTAAACAGGCTTTGTCGAGTTCTTGTTAGCTTTATGCCAAATATTTTAACAATTTTGTGGCTATTGAAAATGGAATCTTGATTTGCGTAATGTAATCTAGATAGTTATTGTTATTACATAAGACATTTATTAATTTTATATGTGAATTTTTCTAAATCGCAACATGTAAATTTTATTTTAGTAAGTCGTCTTGTTTGTAATAGGTTTTTAATGAATTCTTTTTGATTTTCTAAATTCACAATACATTCACATAACACATTTTTCTCTATCTTGAGATATACAAATACGTATGGTCAAATCTTATTTTATCTAGTGTTTTGATATTTATGAGTCTTACATTTTCTCAAAAGTAGTTTTGGCTTCTGTGGAAATTATTATGTGTTTTTCTTTCTTCTAATGCTTAATACTTTTGCAAAATATTGAAGTTAGTAATTCATTTCAGATTTATTTTTGTGAACGGTACCTAGCAAAAGCATAACTGGATTTAATTTCCAAATAAATAATATTTCAATCCCTGTAATGATGAAGTGCTTTCCCCTAAGTAATCTGAATCCTTTCCACATATACCAGAATCTGTTTCAAAATTCAAACTTTTATTCCCCTGAACTATTCGCTTATTCTTTGCCAATCTCATGCACTTTCAAGTATGTTCCTTTGCAATACATTTTATTGGACGGAGCAAATTACCTCTTTGTTTTTATTATTATTGTTCTTCTTATGTCTTGAACATTTTGGGGGCCATTTTTGCACATAATTTTTTTCATATTAACTTTGAGGTTATTTGACAAGTCCCGTAAACATCACTCTTTGGAATTTTTCAAGTTTAGCTTTATTGAATCTATTGATTAACATAGGGAGAATACATATATAGGTGGCGTAACTTCCTAGCATCACTGCTGCCCGGCACATGGACACACGTGGGCATTTTGGTAGGAGCTGCTGAGTGGCTCCTGCGACAGGGGTATCAATGGTCACATCTCCTGGGGCATCTGCTGGGACTTCTTCTTCCTTCATTCTCACAAGAGCTGGTGGTCACCAGACATACAGACCTGCCCATCTGATGGGGCAAATGCTATCTGAATAGTGAGTAAATTTCGGTGCATAATCATTAGGGAGGCCGCGGATGTCTGACATTTACTGGCCATGTGAATTGCTTCCCTGTGGAACTGCAGGAATATGTCCTTTGTCCCTATGGATAACTGAGAACTCTTTGTACAACTAGGATGCATACTACCCTTTCTCTACCCGTGAAGAATTTTCCAGTCTGGGGTTTGTCTTTTCACCTTTTGACATTATTCTGGTTTTTGTTCGGACCAGGAAAAGTCAGCATTTTCCTCAGTGGCTTCTGGCTCTCTGGTCATTCAACAGTAGTTCCTATTTCAAGATTATGGCAATAATAACTATCAGGGCTTTGTGTCTCTACATAGAGTCTTTGATTTTTCTGTAATTTTCCTCTTACTAAAAACATAAAATGAAAATTAATCAGATCTTTCTCATATTATGCGGCCAGATACAAAAGGCCACATAACATATAACCGTACTGATAGGAACAATCCACGATAGGTAAATTCACACACACAGAAAATGGAGTGGTAGTCAGGGACAGGGAGAGGCGGGATGGGGATTGACAGCTTAATGGCTAGAGAGTTGATGAAGCTGTTCGACCACTAGATGGTGGTAAGGGTTGCCCCATATTAAAAATGTACTTGATGCCACTGAATGGTAATTTTGAAAATATTAAAAACACTTTATTTTATACAAGGGATATTATTGAAAATAAAAGATGAAAAAATTTGAGGAGATGCAGGACAGAGACAAAAATGAGGAGAAGCACAGCGTCAAGGAAGGGCAAGAACAGATCTGGAGTGGGGACTGGTGAGGGTGTTTGTGGGAGCTCTGGAGCCAGGGCTCCCCTGGGTGCTGGTGTTTCTTCTAATTCTTCTGATGTTTCAGGAACGGTTATGTCAGGTTGCTCTAGCTCTACCTCTGGATCTTGATCTTTCTCCTGCTCTTTCTCTTGCTCTTTCTCCTCATCTTTCTCTTGATCTTTCTGTTGCTCCTGCTCTGGATCTTGCGTCTGATCTACCTCTTGCTCTGGATCTTGCTCATGCTCTACTTCTTGCTCTGGCTTAGGCTCTGGATCTTGCTCTCGCTCTGCCTCCGGCAGTGGAATTGGAGCTGGAGCTGGAACTCGAGCCGAAAATGGCAGCAGCTCTTGGGACAGTTGTTCAGCCTGGGCAGGAGTTGGAACTGGATAGACAACAATTGAAAATATCAATGTGAGTTTCTATGTCTCATCCAATGACACTGTCTTTCCAGAAGCCCAAGTCCAGAGGCCCAGCCTCAGGAAGTCTCCCCACACTGCAGAACACTGTATGATTGTTCTGAGTACTAAGTGCCCCTGTCCCCAGCCTGCTTCTGGAAACTCTGCTCTGTGTGGCCCAGCCCAGGCCCCTCCCCAAACCCGCACAGGCACCCACCCTCTTCCTCCTCACCCTCAGTCTCCGCCTCACTAGGCTCAAGGTGCTCCAGCTTCTCCAGCTGCGCCAGAAGAAGATCAGCCTTACGCTCCACCTCTGAACCTCGCATACTGATATGTACATAGGCCGAAAGAAACTTCAAAGAATGAAATTCAGGAGGCTCGTGGAAATCGGTGGAATAGAATTCCAGCCAGATCTTTAAGACAGAGGACATGGCACTGTGGGAGACAGGTGGGCAACAGCATCAGAGGCCTGGCCTATCCCTCTATGCTGCCCTCCCAAGGCTCCCCTGAGTGAGCTGCAGTCTAGTACCCTCTGCCCGTGCCTGTCCATAGACCAGCCCATCCAATGTCCACCCCCAGTATGGCAGTTCTGGCGCAAGATGGGCCTGGCAGCCAAGGAGGGCCTGGCAAAAGCCTCCATGGGAGGAGCCTTCAACCACTGATGTGACCACGTTTCCCTTCTTCAGGGAAACCTGACAACCTCCTCTGTCTGTGTCACTGCCCCATCCCTGCTGGAATGACCTGTCCACCCCAGGAGGGTGCTGTCTGCTCTGGGCATTGCTCACTGGCAAACAGGAGGTGTCCAGCAATATCTGATAAATGAGGAAACAGAGGGAGGCGCTGCTCCCCTGGCCTACCCAGGGCCCTTGGAAAAGCCCAAACTTGACCTCACACGTGAATGTACTGCCCAAGTGTCGGCATGAAACTCTGCATATCCTTTTCCCAGTGACAGCAATCTCTTGGCCCTGACCACACTCTGCACCCTCAGCACCAGCTGAGCATCCCCATGGAGGCTCCAGCCCCGAGTGTGAGCGGGATGCTCTGCACACCTCCTGCTCTGGCTCAGCACGGGCTCTGGGGGTGTGGGCAGGGCTGGGTGGGAGGGCGAGGGGATGGATTCTGTCTGGGCTCACTCTGCTCTCCAGCCTCTCCCACACCCTACGGTGCCTGGGAACACATCCCCAGCCGTCTTGACTCCTTTCCCTGCAGGGAAAGCCTTGAGCCCTCAGCCCTGTAGCAGGAATCATAAGATGTGTGAGAGCCAGAGTTCTGCCAGCCCCCCACCCACACGCCCCCGCAGACTACACGCAGTTGTGTGGAGATGGGAGCCCCTCCTTCTGCACCTAAACTCCACTTACCATTTTAGCTGCTCCAGGGATTCCCCATCCCCGTCACAATCAGAAATCATGTTTCCATACCTAGAAGAGGTCAGGAGTGTGTCAAATCTACCACATGGTGGCACTACCTGCTTCTCATGTCTACTGTGACTGTCTCACCTCTGACTAGAATGGAAGCCCAGGAGGGCAGGGAATGCAGTCTCCTCGGTTCACTGGATCATAGTCAGTGCCCAGAAAGGGACTGCACCTACTGTGGCTTCACGTATGATTGTTGAAGGAATGAACCCCAACCAACTCCTCCCAAGATATCTGGGTGCACCTGAAGCCGCACTGCCCGCCTCTGGTCTCCCTGCTTTGAATTCACGCAGAAGCCTACAGATAGAATCTCAAATTTCCTGTAAAAATGTGAAAACAGTGAAGCCCAAGTCAACGAGGTCAGTGAGGGGGTGACAGAGACTTCCTCGTGGGGGTGTCAGGAATCCTGAATGAGGACGACCGCGGCCCCTCCAGCAGACCTTCCACAGGGCTAGACTCAGGAGCAGCACTTTCCATGGTGGACCCACTGGAGCTTGTTCCTGTGACCACCCACTGAACACAGGAGGAAACTGAGGCTCAGAGGGGTGTGGTGACAGTCCTAAGACTCACAGCTGGGAGGCGGCCTAGTGGCACTGTGTGATCCAGGGCCTGAGTGCTCACCTGAGGAAAAGCAGGTGCAGCACATGCCGGGGACTGGCAAAGTTCTTGTAGCTTGACAGAAACAGGTGGACATAAGATTGGTCACCACCCAAGACAGCAGGCACCAGGTGCTCCACCCGCTTCTTCAGGGTGCGTGCCGGGAGAGGCCACACCATGTGGGTGGCATCTGAGCTCAATGAAGATGTGTCTTCACTCTAGGACAGGACAGGGGAGAGATACACAGTGACAGTACCGTGAACCCCAAGGAGGGCAGGGGCTGGAGGCCAGTCTTGACCCCAGGGAGGACATGAGAAGACAGCCTGAGGGCCCAGGGTTAATGGACAGGGTGGTGGTTGCCACCCCGGCAGTCCCCGTTCACCCTCCAGCCAGACCTGAGGTGTGAACACACCAGGACCAGCAGGTTTATAAACCCCCCACCCTCTGCCCCTGCCCTGGGAGGGTGTCCCATGTCCCCGTTCCCCACACACTCAGGAGGAGGGGGTGCAGTCACCCAGGGAGGCTCATAGTGCTGGCCTGGCCTTGCCCAACCTCCTCTGGGCCACCTGACATTACCTTTGGGGACCTCCTCCCAGACGGCCACAGGGGTCCAGGGCGAGGGCTGAACCAGCGCCGGAAGCATTGGACAAGCCTCTCAGCACAGGGCTTCCTGGGGCTACGGCCCCGGGACCTCGGGATACAGCACAACATCTCACTCTGCCTGTGGCCAAGTGAGCTCGGGAAGGGGCTGTGTATAGAATGTGGGTGCCAGGTTACCGAGTTCCGAGTTCTGTTGGGGTCTGTCGTCAAGGAAGTGAAGTCACTTCCTGATACCTCATTTCCTGAGCCCCTCCTCTGTGTTCAAGACTGCAAATGCCCCTCTGGGTACCTGTCTGCTGACCCTCCTTCCCCATGAACTCTCTCTATTGCCGACACTTCCACCAACACTGCCTGACCACACCCCTGTGCAAGGCCTGGGTGCAGCCAGCGTCACAGCTCGGAGGAGATACACGTAGGTTCATCCCCAGCTCCTGCTTCTTATCACTTTATGTGACCCTGGACAAGCCATTGTCACTCTCATGACCTCCCCAGTCTCCCCTTTTGCACAGTGGGGATCTTTCTAGCATCTTCTTCCTAGGGATGGCATCAGGCATGTGTGAGAAAACATCTCTGAAACCTATGGCCGGTGTCACATGCAGCTAATAAACAAGACTAGAGATAAAATCCACGACGGTGTGGAAGGTAGCATGGAATACAACTAACGACAGGTCTGGTTCCTGTCATATAATCTTGAAAATGTCACTTTTGCTCTTGGTCTGTTTTCCCTGTCTGCACCATGCGACAGTTGGAATTTCATGCATTCACATACTGCTTTCCTCCATAAAACCTCACAATGGCTTCGTGTGTATTTAGGTTTGGACTCAAGTGCCACATCTCTGTCTGTGTGGTTGGCGACTCCTCAGGGGCTCCCAGTGGTCCCCACCATCTGCTGCACACATCCTCACGTAATCCCCTGCCCTGCAGTGTGGACTGGACTTAGTGACTCACTTCTAACCAATACAGGATCAAAAGTGAGAAGGTGTCACTTTCTAAATGTCATTGTAACACGCCTGTCTCTAGAGTCTTGTGCTCTGTCTCCTCTGTTCTCTCTGTTTGTATCCACCATATGCCAAGCATGGTGCTGAGAGCTGGAGAAAGAGCTGATTCAGCTGCACCCTGGCTTGGGAGATGATCCCAGGATAAGAAAGAGGAGAAGACGTGCTATCGAGTGCCTGACATTCTAAGAGAGGAAAGTGATCTAGGAGGCCCTCAGAATATTCTAGATTAGGAAGCTACCTGAAGATGGTAGGAAATGAACACCATTTGCAGAGAAGAACCAGAGCCGTTTGGTCCATTCTATGCCTTTACTCAACCGTATGAAATATAGAATTAGTAGTTTATCAAATTGCGTAAAAAATGTCAACTGTTATTGACATATAAACAAAATTTATAGATTTATTTGGAAGAATTGATATATTTTCCCTACTTATTTTCTCATCTGTGAACATGTACATCTCTTCATTGTCTTCAGTTTGTTCGTTTTTTCAATAACATTTTACACTCAGTGTTTAGAAATCATGATTGTAAAAATGCACCCTAATTATTCATGCAAACCTTATGAATGAAAATTTGGGGTGTTTCCAACCCTTAGTAATAGGTATTGTCATATTAACAATCTTGTCGACACCTCACCTTATAATTTTTCAAGGTTACATATGATATAGATTCCAGACTATTGGGTTACAGTGTAAAATAGTAAATATCCAAGTATAATTTTGCTAAATTTTGCGAGTTTCTGCTCCTTATGGGCTCTACCATTTGCATTCCACCACAATGTATTATAATACCTGTATCCGCACAGTCTCACTAACAAGTTTGTTATCAAAAAATTAAATTTTGCAAATCTAATAGGTGAAGTCTTGTATATTTCAATATATTTTAAATGTATAGTTCTCTATGAGGGATTTTAAGCACCTAATTAAGTATTGATGCCAATTTAAATTTCCTTTTGTGTTCTTAGATTGTTCATATATTTTGTTCATTTTTATTTCATTTTGTTGGTCAATTCCATCTCATTTTTTCACACATCATTGTATTAATGATATTATCCTAGTTTAAGAGGTTTTTAATTTTTTTTGCTTTTTTTTTAATTGAAACATTATTGATCACCCATTTTAAGTATTATAGCTTGTAATTACTTTTTGTCGTGTCTTTTTGACCTAGTTGGTGGCATTTACCTTTTGTTTGAGTTTGCTTTGCTTTATTAATTGCTGCTATGCCATCCATGTTAACTGCTGCTACATTGGTAGCAGCATAATTTCACCAGTGATTTGAAATGCTATCTTTCTTAAATACTAAATTTCTATAAATCTTGGGTATCTCTTTGAATTCTCCATTCTTTTTCATTAGGTTTTATATTTACTTATAAACAAATTCCATATGGTCTTGATAATGAAGAATTTATAAAAAAATATTTTCGATCTCTGGTAGACTTACCCCTCCCTTTTGATTTGTTTCCTCATTTTTTTCTGATGAACGATTAATGTTTCATCAACATTTTATAATCATCTTATTTTGTTCTAGGTGAAGAAACAAATGAGACTATTTTTAATGTGATCATGACGCACGTATAAAGTAACTTAGGAGAAAATAAAATCCTTAGGATCATGTGGCTTTCTGGCCAAGAAAATATCTCTGACATTTCTCTATCGTTTGTGTATGTATGTTTTAAGAGTGTTCTAATGCTTAAATCACGTAATTAAACAGGCTTTGTCGAGTTCTTGTTAGCTTTATGCCAAATATTTTAACAATTTTGTGGCTATTGAAAATGGAATCTTGATTTGCGTAATGTAATCTAGATAGTTATTGTTATTACATAAGACATTTATTAATTTTATATGTGAATTTTTCTAAATCGCAACATGTAAATTTTATTTTAGTAAGTCGTCTTGTTTGTAATAGGTTTTTAATGAATTCTTTTTGATTTTCTAAATTCACAATACATTCACATAACACATTTTTCTCTATCTTGAGATATACAAATACGTATGGTCAAATCTTATTTTATCTAGTGTTTTGATATTTATGAGTCTTACATTTTCTCAAAAGTAGTTTTGGCTTCTGTGGAAATTATTATGTGTTTTTCTTTCTTCTAATGCTTAATACTTTTGCAAAATATTGAAGTTAGTAATTCATTTCAGATTTATTTTTGTGAACGGTACCTAGCAAAAGCATAACTGGATTTAATTTCCAAATAAATAATATTTCAATACCTGTAATGATGAAGTGCTTTCCCCTAAGTAATCTGAATCCTTTCCACATATACCAGAATCTGTTTCAAAATTCAAACTTTTATTCCCCTGAACTATTCGCTTATTCTTTGCCAATCTCATGCACTTTCAAGTATGTTCCTTTGCAATACATTTTATTGGACGGAGCAAATTACCTCTTTGTTTTTATTATTATTGTTCTTCTTATGTCTTGAACATTTTGGGGGCCATTTATGCACATAATTTTTTTCATATTAACTTTGAGGTTATTTGACAAGTCCCGTAAACATCACTCTTTGGAATTTTTCAAGTTTAGCTTTATTGAATCTATTGATTAACATAGGGAGAATACATATATATGTGGCATAACTTCCTAGCATCACTGCTGCCCGGCACATGGACACACCTGGGCATTTTGGTAGGAGCTGCTGAGTGGCTCCTGCGACAGGGGTATCAATGGACACATCTCCTGGGGCATCTGCTGGGACTTCTTCTTCCTTCATTCTCACAAGAGCTGGTGGTCACCAGACATACAGACCTGCCCATCTGATGGGGCAAATGCTATCTGAATAGTGAGTAAATTTCGGTGCATAATCATTAGGGAGGCCGCGGATGTCTGACATTTACTGGCCATGTGAATTGCTTCCCTGTGGAACTGCAGGAATATGTCCTTTGTCCCTATGGATAAATGAGAACTCTTTGTACAACTAGGATGCATACTACCCTTTCTCTGCCCATGAAGAATTTTCCAGTCTGGGGTTTGTCTTTTCACCTTTTGACATTATTCTGGTTTTTGTTCGGACCAGGAAAAGTCAGCATTTTCCTCAGTGGCTTCTGGCTCTCTGGTCATTCAACAGTAGTTCCTATTTCAAGATTATGGCAATAATAACTATCAGGGCTTTGTGTCTCTACATAGAGTCTTTGATTTTTCTGTAATTTTCCTCTTACTAAAAACATAAAATGAAAATTAATCAGATCTTTCTCATATTATGCGGCCAGATACAAAAGGCCACATAACATATAACCGTACTGATAGGAACAATCCACGATAGGTAAATTCACACACACAGAAAATGGAGTGGTAGTCAGGGACAGGGAGAGGCGGGATGTGGATTGACAGCTTAATGGCTAGAGAGTTGATGAAGCTGTTCGACCACTAGATGGTGGTAAGGGTTGCCCCATATTAAAAATGTACTTGATGCCACTGAATGGTAATTTTGAAAATATTAAAAACACTTTATTTTATACAAGGGATATTATTGAAAATAAAAGATGAAAAAATTTGAGGAGATGCAGGACAGAGACAAAAATGAGGAGAAGCACAGCGTCAAGGAAGGGCAAGAACAGATCTGGAGTGGGGACTGGTGAGGGTGTTTGTGGGAGCTCTGGAGCCAGGGCTCCCCTGGGTGCTGGTGTTTCTTCTAATTCTTCTGATGTTTCAGGAACGGTTATGTCAGGTTGCTCTAGCTCTACCTCTGGATCTTGATCTTTCTCCTGCTCTTTCTCTTGCTCTTTCTCCTCATCTTTCTCTTGATCTTTCTGTTGCTCCTGCTCTGGATCTTGCGTCTGATCTACCTCTTGCTCTGGATCTTGCTCATGCTCTACTTCTTGCTCTGGCTTAGGCTCTGGATCTTGCTCTCGCTCTGCCTCCGGCAGTGGAATTGGAGCTGGAGCTGGAACTCGAGCCGAAAATGGCAGCAGCTCTTGGGACAGTTGTTCAGCCTGGGCAGGAGTTGGAACTGGATAGACAACAATTGAAAATATCAATGTGAGTTTCTATGTCTCATCCAATGACACTGTCTTTCCAGAAGCCCAAGTCCAGAGGCCCAGCCTCAGGAAGTCTCCCCACACTGCAGAACACTGTATGATTGTTCTGAGTACTCAGTGCCCCTGTCCCCAGCCTGCTTCTGGAAACTCTGCTCTGTGTGGCCCAGCCCAGGCCCCTCCCCAAACCCGCACAGGCACCCACCCTCTTCCTCCTCACCCTCAGTCTCCGCCTCACTAGGCTCAAGGTGCTCCAGCTTCTCCAGCTGCGCCAGAAGAAGATCAGCCTTACGCTCCACCTCTGAACCTCGCATACTGATATGTACATAGGCCGAAAGAAACTTCAAAGAATGAAATTCAGGAGGCTCGTGGAAATCGGTGGAATAGAATTCCAGCCAGATCTTTAAGACAGAGGACATGGCACTGTGGGAGACAGGTGGGCAACAGCATCAGAGGCCTGGCCTATCCCTCTATGCTGCCCTCCCAAGGCTCCCCTGAGTGAGCTGCAGTCTAGTACCCTCTGCCCGTGCCTGTCCATAGACCAGCCCATCCAATGTCCACCCCCAGTATGGCAGTTCTGGCGCAAGATGGGCCTGGCAGCCAAGGAGGGCCTGGCAAAAGCCTCCATGGGAGGAGCCTTCAACCACTGATGTGACCACGTTTCCCTTCTTCAGGGAAACCTGACAACCTCCTCTGTCTGTGTCACTGCCCCATCCCTGCTGGAATGACCTGTCCACCCCAGGAGGGTGCTGTCTGCTCTGGGCATTGCTCACTGGCAAACAGGAGGTGTCCAGCAATATCTGATAAATGAGGAAACAGAGGGAGGCGCTGCTCCCCTGGCCTACCCAGGGCCCTTGGAAAAGCCCAAACTTGACCTCACACGTGAATGTACTGCCCAAGTGTCGGCATGAAACTCTGCATATCCTTTTCCCAGTGACAGCAATCTCTTGGCCCTGACCACACTCTGCACCCTCAGCACCAGCTGAGCATCCCCATGGAGGCTCCAGCCCCGAGTGTGAGCGGGATGCTCTGCACACCTCCTGCTCTGGCTCAGCACGGGCTCTGGGGGTGTGGGCAGGGCTGGGTGGGAGGGCGAGGGGATGGATTCTGTCTGGGCTCACTCTGCTCTCCAGCCTCTCCCACACCCTACGGTGCCTGGGAACACATCCCCAGCCGTCTTGACTCCTTTCCCTGCAGGGAAAGCCTTGAGCCCTCAGCCCTGTAGCAGGAATCATAAGATGTGTGAGAGCCAGAGTTCTGCCAGCCCCCCACCCACACGCCCCCGCAGACTACACGCAGTTGTGTGGAGATGGGAGCCCCTCCTTCTGCACCTAAACTCCACTTACCATTTTAGCTGCTCCAGGGATTCCCCATCCCGGTCACAATCAGAAATCATGTTTCCATACCTGGAAGAGGTCAGGAGTGTGGCAAATCTACCACATGGTGGCACTACCTGCTTCTCATGTCTACTGTGACTGTCTCACCTCTGACTAGAATGGAAGCCCAGGAGGGCAGGGAATGCAGTCTCCTCGGTTCACTGGATCATAGTCAGTGCCCAGAAAGGGACTGCACCTACTGTGGCTTCACGTATGATTGTTGAAGGAATGAACCCCAACCAACTCCTCCCAAGATATCTGGGTGCACCTGAAGCCGCACTGCCCGCCTCTGGTCTCCCTGCTTTGAATTCACGCAGAAGCCTACAGATAGAATCTCAAATTTCCTGTAAAAATGTGAAAACAGTGAAGCCCAAGTCAACGAGGTCAGTGAGGGGGTGACAGAGACTTCCTCGTGGGGGTGTCAGGAATCCTGAATGAGGACGACCGCGGCCCCTCCAGCAGACCTTCCACAGGGCTAGACTCAGGAGCAGCACTTTCCATGGTGGACCCACTGGAGCTTGTTCCTGTGACCACCCACTGAACACAGGAGGAAACTGAGGCTCAGAGGGGTGTGGTGACAGTCCTAAGACTCACAGCTGGGAGGCGGCCTAGTGGCACTGTGTGATCCAGGGCCTGAGTGCTCACCTGAGGAAAAGCAGGTGCAGCACATGCCGGGGACTGGCAAAGTTCTTGTAGCTTGACAGAAACAGGTGGACATAAGATTGGTCACCACCCAAGACAGCAGGCACCAGGTGCTCCACCCGCTTCTTCAGGGTGCGTGCCGGGAGAGGCCACACCATGTGGGTGGCATCTGAGCTCAATGAAGATGTGTCTTCACTCTAGGACAGGACAGGGGAGAGATACACAGTGACAGTACCGTGAACCCCAAGGAGGGCAGGGGCTGGAGGCCAGTCTTGACCCCAGGGAGGACATGAGAAGACAGCCTGAGGGCCCAGGGTTAATGGACAGGGTGGTGGTTGCAACCCCGGCAGTCCCCGTTCACCCTCCAGCCAGACCTGAGGTGTGAACACACCAGGACCAGCAGGTTTATAAACCCCCCACCCTCTGCCCCTGCCCTGGGAGGGTGTCCCATGTCCCCGTTCCCCACACACTCAGGAGGAGGGGGTGCAGTCACCCAGGGAGGCTCATAGTGCTGGCCTGGCCTTGCCCAACCTCCTCTGGGCCACCTGACATTACCTTTGGGGACCTCCTCCCAGACGGCCACAGGGGTCCAGGGCGAGGGCTGAACCAGCGCCGGAAGCATTGGACAAGCCTCTCAGCACAGGGCTTCCTGGGGCTACGGCCCCGGGACCTCGGGATACAGCACAACATCTCACTCTGCCTGTGGCCAAGTGAGCTCGGGAAGGGGCTGTGTATAGAATGTGGGTGCCAGGTTACCGAGTTCCGAGTTCTGTTGGGGTCTGTCGTCAAGGAAGTGAAGTCACTTCCTGATACCTCATTTCCTGAGCCCCTCCTCTGTGTTCAAGACTGCAAATGCCCCTCTGGGTACCTGTCTGCTGACCCTCCTTCCCCATGAACTCTCTCTATTGCCGACACTTCCACCAACACTGCCTGACCACACCCCTGTGCAAGGCCTGGGTGCAGCCAGCATCACAGCTCGGAGGAGATACACGTAGGTTCATCCCCAGCTCCTGCTTCTTATCACTTTATGTGACCCTGGACAAGCCATTGTCACTCTCATGACCTCCCCAGTCTCCCCTTTTGCACAGTGGGGATCTTTCTAGCATCTTCTTCCTAGGGATGGCATCAGGCATGTGTGAGAAAACATCTCTGAAACCTATGGCCGGTGTCACATGCAGCTAATAAACAAGACTAGAGATAAAATCCACGACGGTGTGGAAGGTAGCATGGAATACGACTAACGACAGGTCTGGTTCCTGTCATATAATCTTGAAAATGTCACTTTTGCTCTTGGTCTGTTTTCCCTGTCTGCACCATGCGACAGTTGGAATTTCATGCATTCACATACTGCTTTCCTCCATAAAACCTCACAATGGCTTCGTGTGTATTTAGGTTTGGACTCAAGTGCCACATCTCTGTCTGTGTGGTTGGCGACTCCTCAGGGGCTCCCAGTGGTCCCCACCATCTGCTGCACACATCCTCACGTAATCCCCTGCCCTGCAGTGTGGACTGGACTTAGTGACTCACTTCTAACCAATACAGGATCAAAAGTGAGAAGGTGTCACTTTCTAAATGTCATTGTAACACGCCTGTCTCTAGAGTCTTGTGCTCTGTCTCCTCTGTTCTCTCTGTTTGTATCCACCATATGCCAAGCATGGTGCCGAGAGCTGGAGAAAGAGCTGATTCAGCTGCACCCTGGCTTGGGAGATGATCCCAGGATAAGAAAGAGGAGAAGACGTGCTATCGAGTGCCTGACATTCTAAGAGAGGAAAGTGATCTAGGAGGCCCTCAGAATATTCTAGATTAGGAAGCTACCTGAAGATGGTAGGAAATGAACACCATTTGCAGAGAAGAACCAGAGCCGTTTGGTCCATTCTATGCCTTTACTCAACCGTATGAAATATAGAATTAGTAGTTTATCAAATTGCGTAAAAAATGTCAACTGTTATTTACATATAAACAAAATTTATAGATTTATTTGGAAGAATTGATATATTTTCCCTACTTATTTTCTCATCTGTGAACATGTACATCTCTTCATTGTCTTCAATTTGTTCGTTTTTTCAATAACATTTTACACTCAGTGTTTAGAAATCATGATTGTAAAAATGCACCCTAATTATTCATGCAAACCTTATGAATGAAAATTTGGGGTGTTTCCAACCCTTAGTAATAGGTATTGTCATATTAACAATCTTGTCGACACCTCACCTTATAATTTTTCAAGGTTACATATGATATAGATTCCAGAATATTGGGTTACAGTGTAAAATAGTAAATATCCAAGTATAATTTTGCTAAATTTTGCGAGTTTCTGCTCCTTATGGGCTCTACCATTTGCATTCCACCACAATGTATTATAATACCTGCATCCCCACAGTCTCACTAACAAGTTTGTTATCAAAAAATTAAATTTTGCAAATCTAATAGGTGAAGTCTTGTATATTTCAATATATTTTAAATGTATAGTTCTCTATGAGGGATTTTAAGCACCTAATTAAGTATTGATGCCAATTTAAATTTCCTTTTGTGTTCTTAGATTGTTCATATATTTTGTTCATTTTTATTTCATTTTGTTGGTCATTTCCATCTCATTTTTTCACACATCATTGTATTAATGATATTATCCTAGTTTAAGAGGTTTTTAATTTTTTTTGCTTTTTTTTTAATTGAAACATTATTGATCACCCATTTTAAGTATTATAGCTTGTAATTACTTTCTGTCGTGTCCTTTTGACCTAGTTGGCGGCATTAACCATTTGTTTGTGTTTGCTTTGCTTTTATTAATTGCTGCTATGTCATCCATGTTAACTGCTGCTACATTACTAGCAGCATAATTTCACCAGTGATTTGAAATGCTATCTTTCTTAAATACTAAATTTCTATAAATCTTGGGTATCTCTTTGAATTCTCCATTCTTTTTCATTAGGTTTTATATTTACTTATAAACAAATTCCATATGGTCTTGATAATGAAGAATTTATAAAAAAATATTTTCGATCTCTGGTAGACTTACCCCTCCCTTTTGATTTGTTTCCTCATTTTTTTCTGATGAACGATTAATGTTTCATCAACATTTTATAATCATCTTATTTTGTTCTAGGTGAAGAAACAAATGAGACTATTTTTAATGTGATCATGACGCACGTATAAAGTAACTTAGGAGAAAATAAAATCCTTAGGATCATGTGGCTTTCTGGCCAAGAAAATATCTCTGACATTTCTCTATCGTTTGTGTATGTATGTTTTAAGAGTGTTCTAATGCTTAAATCACGTAATTAAACAGGTTTTGTCGAGTTCTTGTTAGCTTTATGCCAAATATTTTAACAATTTTGTGGCTATTGAAAATGGAATCTTGATTTGCGTAATGTAATCTAGATAGTTATTGTTATTACATAAGACATTTATTAATTTTATATGTGAATTTTTCTAAATCGCAACATGTAAATTTTATTTTAGTAAGTCGTCTTGTTTGTAATAGGTTTTTAATGAGTTCTTTTTGATTTTCTAAATTCACAATACATTCACATAACACATTTTTCTCTATCTTGAGATATACAAATACGTATGGTCAAATCTTATTTTATCTAGTGTTTTGATATTTATGAGTCTTACATTTTCTCAAAAGTAGTTTTGGCTTCTGTGGAAATTATTATGTGTTTTTCTTTCTTCTAATGCTTAATACTTTTGCAAAATATTGAAGTTAGTAATTCATTTCAGATTTATTTTTGTGAACGGTACCTAGCAAAAGCATAACTGGATTTAATTTCCAAATAAATAATATTTCAATCCCTGTAATGATGAAGTGCTTTCCCCTAAGTAATCTGAATCCTTTGCACATATACCAGAATCTGTTTCAAAATTCAAACTTTTATTCCCCTGAACTATTCGCTTATTCTTTGCCAATCTCATGCACTTTCAAGTATGTTCCTTTGCAATACATTCTATTGGACGGAGCAAATTACCTCTTTGTTTTTATTATTATTGTTCTTCTTATGTCTTGAACATTTTGGGGGCCATTTTTGCACCTAATTTTTTTCATATTAACTTTGAGGTTATTTGACAAGTCCCCTAAACATCACTCTTTGGAATTTTTCAAGTTTAGCTTTATTGAATCTATTGATTAACATAGGGAGAATACATATATATGTGGCGTAACTTCCTAGCATCACTGCTGCCCGGCACATGGACACACGTGGGCATTTTGGTAGGAGCTGCTGAGTGGCTCCTGCGACAGGGGTATCAATGGACACATCTCCTGGGGCATCTGCTGGGACTTCTTCTTCCTTCATTCTCACAAGAGCTGGTGGTCACCAGACATACAGACCTGCCCATCTGATGGGGCAAATGCTATCTGAATAGTGAGTAAATTTCGGTGCATAATCATTAGGGAGGCCGCGGATGTCTGACATTTACTGGCCATGTGAATTGCTTCCCTGTGGAACCGCAGGAATATGTCCTTTGTCCCTATGGATAAATGAGAACTCTTTGTACAACTAGGATGCATACTACCCTTTCTCTGCCCATGAAGAATTTTCCAGTCTGGGGTTTGTCTTTTCACCTTTTGACATTATTCTGGTTTTTGTTCGGACCAGGAAAAGTCAGCATTTTCCTCAGTGGCTTCTGGCTCTCTGGTCATTCAACAGTAGTTCCTATTTCAAGATTATGGCAATAATAACTATCAGGGCTTTGTGTCTCTACATAGAGTCTTTGATTTTTCTGTAATTTTCCTCTTACTAAAAACATAAAATGAAAATTAATCAGATCTTTCTCATATTATGCGGCCAGATACAAAAGGCCACATAACATATAACCGTACTGATAGGAACAATCCACGATAGGTAAATTCACACACACAGAAAATGGAGTGGTAGTCAGGGACAGGGAGAGGCGGGATGGGGATTGACAGCTTAATGGCTAGAGAGTTGATGAAGCTGTTCGACCACTAGATGGTGGTAAGGGTTGCCCCATATTAAAAATGTACTTGATGCCACTGAATGGTAATTTTGAAAATATTAAAAACACTTTATTTTATACAAGGGATATTATTGAAAATAAAAGATGAAAAAATTTGAGGAGATGCAGGACAGAGACAAAAATGAGGAGAAGCACAGCGTCAAGGAAGGGCAAGAACAGATCTGGAGTGGGGACTGGTGAGGGTGTTTGTGGGAGCTCTGGAGCCAGGGCTCCCCTGGGTGGTGGTGTTTCTTCTAATTCTTCTGATGTTTCAGGAACGGTTATGTCAGGTTGCTCTAGCTCTACCTCTGGATCTTGATCTTTCTCCTGCTCTTTCTCTTGCTCTTTCTCCTCATCTTTCTCTTGATCTTTCTGTTGCTCCTGCTCTGGATCTTGCGTCTGATCTACCTCTTGCTCTGGATCTTGCTCATGCTCTACTTCTTGCTCTGGCTTAGGCTCTGGATCTTGCTCTCGCTCTGCCTCCGGCAGTGGAATTGGAGCTGGAGCTGGAACTCGAGCCGAACATCGCAGCAGCTCTTGGGACAGTTGTTCAGCCTGGGCAGGAGTTGGAACTGGATAGACAACAATTGAAAATATCAATGTGAGTTTCTATGTCTCATCCAATGACACTGTCTTTCCAGAAGCCCAAGTCCAGAGGCCCAGCCTCAGGAAGTCTCCCCACACTGCAGAACACTGTATGATTGTTCTGAGTACTCAGTGCCCCTGTCCCCAGCCTGCTTCTGGAAACTCTGCTCTGTGTGGCCCAGCCCAGGCCCCTCCCCAAACCCGCACAGGCACCCACCCTCTTCCTCCTCACCCTCAGTCTCTGCCTCACTAGGCTCCAGGTGCTCCAGCTTCTCCAGCTGCGCCAGAAGAAGATCAGCCTTACGCTCCACCACTGAACCTCGCATACTGATATGTACATAGGCCGAAAGAAACTTCAAAGAATGAAATTCAGGAGGCTCGTGGAAATCGGTGGAATAGAATTCCAGCCAGATCTTTAAGACAGAGGACATGGCACTGTGGGAGACAGGTGGGCAACAGCATCAGAGGCCTGGCCTATCCCTGTATGCTGCCCTCCCAAGGCTCCCCTGAGTGAGCTGCAGTCTAGTACCCTCTGCCCGTGCCTGTCCATAGACCAGCCCATCCAATGTCCACCCCCAGTATGGCAGTTCTGGCGCAAGATGGGCCTGGCAGCCAAGGAGGGGCTGGCAAAAGCCTCCATGGGAGGAGCCTTCAAACACTGATGTGACCACGTTTCCCTTCTTCAGGGAAACCTGACAACCTCCTCTGTCTGTGTCACTGCCCCATCCCTGCTGGAATGACCTGTCCACCCCAGGAGGGTGCTGTCTGCTCTGGGGATTACTCACTGGCAAACAGGAGGTGTCCAGCAATATCTGATAAATGAGGAAACAGAGGGAGGCGCTGCTCCCCTGGCCTACCCAGGGCCCTTGGAAAAGCCCAAACTTGAGCTCACACGTGAATGTACTGCCCAAGTGTCGGCATGAAAATCTGCATATCCTTTTCCCAGTGACAGCAATCTCTTGGCCCTGACCACACTCTGCACCCTCAGCACCAGCTGAGCATCCCCATGGAGGCTCCAGCCCCGAGTGTGAGCGGGATGCTCTGCACACCTCCTGCTCTGGCTCAGCACGGGCTCTGGGGGTGTGGGCAGGGCTGGGTGGGAGGGCGAGGGGATGGATTCTCTCTGGGCTCACTCTGCTCTCCAGCCTCTCCCACACCCTACGGTGCCTGGGACCACATCCCCAGCCGTCTTGACTCCTTTCCCTGCAGGGAAAGCCTTGAGCCCTCAGCCCTGTAGCAGGAATCATAAGATGTGTGAGAGCCAGAGTTCTGCCAGCCCCGCACCCACACGCCCCCGCAGACTACACGCAGTTGTGTGGAGATGGGAGCCCCTCCTTCTGCACCTAAACTCCACTTACCATTTTAGCTGCTCCAGGGATTCCCCAACCCCGTCACAATCAGAAATCATGTTTCCATACCTAGAAGAGGTCAGGAGTGTGTCAAATCTACCACATGGTGGCACTACCTGCTTCTCATGTCTACTGTGACTGTCTCACCTCTGACTAGATTGGAAGCCCAGGAGGGCAGGGAATGCAGTCTCCTCGGTTCATTGGATTATGGTCAGTGCCCAGAAAGGGACTGCACATAGTGTGGCTTCACGTATGATTGTTGAAGGAATGAACCCCAACCAACTCCTCCCAAGATATCTGGGTGCACCTGAAGCCGCACTGCCCGCCTCTGGTCTCCCTGCTTTGAATTCACGCAGAAGCCTACAGATAGAATCTCAAATTTCCTGTAAAAATGTGAAAACAGTGAAGCCCAAGTCAACGAGGTCAGTGAGGGGGTGACAGAGACTTCCTCGTGGGGGTGTCAGGAATCCTGAATGAGGACGACCGCGGCCCCTCCAGCAGACCTTCCACAGGGCTGGACTCAGGAGCAGCACTTTCCATGGGGGACCCACTGGAGCTTGTTCCTGTGACCACCCACTGAACACAGGAGGAAACTGAGGCTCAGAGGGGTGTGGTGACAGTCCTAAGACTCACAGCTGGGAGGCGGCCTAGTGGCACTGTGTGATCCAGGGCCTGAGTGCTCACCTGAGGAAAAGCAGGTGCAGCACATGCCGGGGACTGGCAACGTTCTTGTAGCTTGACAGAAACAGGTGGACATAAGATTGGTCACCACCCAAGACAGCAGGCACCAGGTGCTCCACCCGCTTCTTCAGGGTGCGTGCCGGGAGAGGCCACACCATGTGGGTGGCATCTGAGCTCAATGAAGATGTGTCTTCACTCTAGGACAGGACAGGGGAGAGATACACAGTGACAGTACCGTGAACCCCAAGGAGGGCAGGGGCTGGAGGCCAGTCTTGATCCCAGGGAGGACATGAGAAGACAGCCTGAGGGCCCAGGGTTAATGGACAGGGTGGTGGTTGCCACCCCGGCAGTCCCCGTTCACCCTCCAGCCAGACCTGAGGTGTGAACACACCAGGACCAGCAGGTTTATAAATCCCCCACCCTCTGCCCCTGCCCTGGGAGGGTGTCCCATGTCCCCGTTCCCCACACACTCAGGAGGAGGGGGTGCAGTCACCCAGGGAGGCTCATAGTGCTGGCCTGGCCTTGCCCAACCTCCTCTGGGCCACCTGACATTACCTTTGGGGACCTCCTCCCAGACGGCCACAGGGGTCGAGGGCGAGCGCTGAACCAGCGCCGGAAGCATTGGACAAGCCACTCAGCACAGGGCTTCCTGGGGCTACGGCCCCGGGACCTCAGGATACAGCACAACATCTCACTCTGCCTGTGGCCAAGTGAGCTGGGGAAGGGGCTGTGTATAGAATGTGGGTGCCAGGTTACCGAGTTCCGAGTTCTGTTGGGGTCTGTCGTCAAGGAAGTGAAGTCACTTCCTGATACCTCATTTCCTGAGCCCCTCCTCTGTGTTCAAGACTGCAAATGCCCCTCTGGGTACCTGTCTGCTGACCCTCCTTCCCCATGAACTCTCTCTATTGCCCACACTTCCACCAACACTGCCTGACCACACCCCTGTGCAAGGCCTGGGTGCAGCCAGCGTCACAGCTCGGAGGAGATACACGTAGGTTCATCCCCAGCTCCTGCTTCTTATCACTTTATGTGACCCTGGACAAGCCATTGTCACTCTCATGACCTCCCCAGTCTCCCCTTTTGCACAGTGGGGATCTTTCTAGCATCTTCTTCCTAGGGATGGCATCAGGCATGTGTGAGAAAACATCTCTGAAACCTATGGCCGGTGTCACATGCAGCTAATAAACAAGACTAGAGATAAAATCCACGACGGTGTGGAAGGTAGCATGGAATACGACTAACGACAGGTCTGGTTCCTGTCATATAATCTTGAAAATGTCACTTTTGCTCTTGGTCTGTTTTCCCTGTCTGCACCATGCGACAGTTGGAATTGCATGCATTCACATACTGCTTTCCTCCATAAAACCTCACAATGGCTTCGTGTGTATTTAGGTTTGGACTCAAGTGCCACATCTCTGTCTGTGTGGTTGGCGACTCCTCAGGGGCTCCCAGTGGTCCCCACCATCTGCTGCACACATCCTCACGTAATCCCCTGCCCTGCAGTGTGGACTGGACTTAGTGACTCACTTCTAACCAATACAGGATCAAAAGTGAGAAGGTGTCACTTTCTAAATGTCATTGTAACACGCCTGTCTCTAGAGTCTTGTGCTCTGTCTCCTCTGTTCTCTCTGTTTGTATCCACCATATGCCAAGCATGGTGCCGAGAGCTGGAGAAAGAGCTGATTCAGCTGCACCCTGGCTTGGGAGATGATCCCAGGATAAGAAAGAGGAGAAGACGTGCTATCGAGTGCCTGACATTCTAAGAGAGGAAAGTGATCTAGGAGGCCCTCAGAATATTCTAGATTAGGAAGCTACCTGAAGATGGTAGGAAATGAACACCATTTGCAGAGAAGAACCAGAGCCGTTTGGTCCATTCTATGCCTTTACTCAACCGTATGAAATATAGAATTAGTAGTTTATCAAATTGCGTAAAAAATGTCAACTGTTATTGACATATAAACAAAATTTATAGATTTATTTGGAAGAATTGATATATTTTCCCTACTTATTTTCTCATCTGTGAACATGTACATCTCTTCATTGTCTTCAGTTTGTTCGTTTTTTCAATAACATTTTACACTCAGTGTTTAGAAATCATGATTGTAAAAATGCACCCTAATTATTCATGCAAACCTTATGAATGAAAATTTGGGGTGTTTCCAACCCTTAGTAATAGGTATTGTCATATTAACAATCTTGTCGACACCTCACCTTATAATTTTTCAAGGTTACATATGATATAGATTCCAGAATATTGGGTGACAGTGTAAAATAGTAAATATCCAAGTATAATTCTGCTAACTTTTGCGAGTTTCTGCTCCTTATGGGCTCTACCATTTGCATTCCACCACAATGAATTATAATACCTGTATCCCCACAGTCTCACTAACAAGTTTGTTATCAAAAAATTAAATTTTGCAAATCTAATAGGTGAAGTCTTGTATATTTCAATATATTTTAAATGTATAGTTCTCTATGAGGGATTTTAAGCACCTAATTAAGTATTGATGCCAATTTAAATTTCCTTTTGTGTTCTTAGATTGTTCGTATATTTTGTTCATTTTTATTTCATTTTGTTGCTCATTTCCATCTCATTTTTTCACACATCATTGTATTAATGATATTATCCTAGTTTAAGAGGTTTTTTATTTTTTTTGCTTTTTTTTAATTGAAACATTATTGATCACCCATTTTAAGTATTACAGCTTGTAATTACTTTTTGTCGTGTCCTTTTGACCTAGTTGGCGGCATTAACCTTTTGTTTGTGTTTGCTTTGCTTTATTAATTGCTGCTATGTCATCCATGTTAACTGCTGCTACATTGGTAGCAGCATAATTTCACCAGTGATTTGAAATGCTATCTTTCTTAAATACTAAATTTCTATAAATCTTGGGTATCTCTTTGAATTCTCCATTCTTTTTCATTAGGTTTTATATTTACTTATAAACAAATTCCATATGGTCTTGATAATGAAGAATTTATAAAAAAATATTTTCGATCTCTGGTAGACTTACCCCTCCCTTTTGATTTGTTTCCTCATTTTTTTCTGATGAACGATTAATGTTTCATCAACATTTTATAATCATCTTATTTTGTTCTAGGTGAAGAAACAAATGAGACTATTTTTAATGTGATCATGACGCACGTATAAAGTAACTTAGGAGAAAATAAAATCCTTAGGATCATGTGGCTTTCTGGCCAAGAAAATATCTCTGACATTTCTCTATCGTTTGTGTATGTATGTTTTAAGAGTGTTCTAATGCTTAAATCACGTAATTAAACAGGCTTTGTCGAGTTCTTGTTAGCTTTATGCCAAATATTTTAACAATTTTGTGGCTATTGAAAATGGAATCTTGATTTGCGTAATGTAATCTAGATAGTTATTGTTATTACATAAGACATTTATTAATTTTATATGTGAATTTTTCTAAATCGCAACATGTAAATTTTATTTTAGTAAGTCGTCTTGTTTGTAATAGGTTTTTAATGAATTCTTTTTGATTTTCTAAATTCACAATACATTCACATAACACATTTTTCTCTATCTTGAGATATACAAATACGTATGGTCAAATCTTATTTTATCTAGTGTTTTGATATTTATGAG
The DNA here is from genome assembly GCF_027409185.1 of Cynocephalus volans. NCBI lineage: Eukaryota > Metazoa > Chordata > Mammalia > Dermoptera > Cynocephalidae > Cynocephalus > Cynocephalus volans. The sequence goes on along the minus strand of NC_084476.1, from coordinate 48,407,993 downwards.
TCTTACATTTTCTCAAAAGTAGTTTTGGCTTCTGTGGAAATTATTATGTGTTTTTCTTTCTTCTAATGCTTAATACTTTTGCAAAATATTGAAGTTAGTAATTCATTTCAGATTTATTTTTGTGAACGGTACCTAGAAAAAGCATAACTGGATTTAATTTCCAAATAAATAATATTTCAATCCCTGTAATGATGAAGTGCTTTCCCCTAAGTAATCTGAATCCTTTCCACATATACCAGAATCTGTTTCAAAATTCAAACTTTTATTCCCCTGAACTATTCGCTTATTCTTTGCCAATCTCATGCACTTTCAAGTATGTTCCTTTGCAATACATTTTATTGGACGGAGCAAATTACCTCTTTGTTTTTATTATTATTGTTCTTCTTATGTCTTCAACATTTTGGGGGCCATTTTTGCACATAATTTTTTTCATATTAACTTTGAGGTTATTTGACAAGTCCCGTAAACATCACTCTTTGGAATTTTTCAAGTTTAGCTTTATTGAATCTATTGATTAACATAGGGAGAATACATATATATGTGGCGTAACTTCCTAGCATCACTGCTGCCCGGCACATGGACACACCTGGGCATTTTGGTAGGAGCTGCTGAGTGGCTCCTGCGACAGGGGTATCAATGGACACATCTCCTGGGGCATCTGCTGGGACTTCTTCTTCCTTCATTCTCACAAGAGCTGGTGGTCACCAGACATACAGACCTGCCCATCTGATGGGGCAAATGCTATCTGAATAGTGAGTAAATTTCGGTGCATAATCATTAGGGAGGCCGCGGATGTCTGACATTTACTGGCCATGTGAATTGCTTCCCTGTGGAACTGCAGGAATATGTCCTTTGTCCCTATGGATAAATGAGAACTCTTTGTACAACTAGGATGCATACTACCCTTTCTCTGCCCATGAAGAATTTTCCAGTCTGGGGTTTGTCTTTTCACCTTTTGACATTATTCTGGTTTTTGTTCGGACCAGGAAAAGTCAGCATTTTCCTCAGTGGCTTCTGGCTCTCTGGTCATTCAACAGTAGTTCCTATTTCAAGATTATGGCAATAATAACTATCAGGGCTTTGTGTCTCTACATAGAGTCTTTGATTTTTCTGTAATTTTCCTCTTACTAAAAACATAAAATGAAAATTAATCAGATCTTTCTCATATTATGTGGCCAGATACAAAAGGCCACATAACATATAACCGTACTGATAGGAACAATCCACGATAGGTAAATTCACACACACAGAAAATGGAGTGGTAGTCAGGGACAGGGAGAGGCGGGATGGGGATTGACAGCTTAATGGCTAGAGAGTTGATGAAGCTGTTCGACCACTAGATGGTGGTAAGGGTTGCCCCATATTAAAAATGTACTTGATGCCACTGAATGGTAATTTTGAAAATATTAAAAACACTTTATTTTATACAAGGGATATTATTGAAAATAAAAGATGAAAAAATTTGAGGAGATGCAGGACAGAGACAAAAATGAGGAGAAGCACAGCGTCAAGGAAGGGCAAGAACAGATCTGGAGTGGGGACTGGTGAGGGTGTTTGTGGGAGCTCTGGAGCCAGGGCTCCCCTGGGTGCTGGTGTTTCTTCTAATTCTTCTGATGTTTCAGGAACGGTTATGTCAGGTTGCTCTAGCTCTACCTCTGTATCTTGATCTTTCTCCTGCTCTTTCTCTTGCTCTTTCTCCTCATCTTTCTCTTGATCTTTCTGTTGCTCCTGCTCTGGATCTTGCGTCTGATCTACCTCTTGCTCTGGATCTTGCTCATGCTCTACTTCTTGCTCTGGCTTAGGCTCTGGATCTTGCTCTCGCTCTGCCTCCGGCAGTGGAATTGGAGCTGGAGCTGGAACTCGAGCCGAACATGGCAGCAGCTCTTGGGACAGTTGTTCAGCCTGGGCAGGAGTTGGAACTGGATAGACAACAATTGAAAATATCAATGTGAGTTTCTATGTCTCATCCAATGACACTGTCTTTCCAGAAGCCCAAGTCCAGAGGCCCAGCCTCAGGAAGTCTCCCCACACTGCAGAACACTGTATGATTGTTCTGAGTACTCAGTGCCCCTGTCCCCAGCCTGCTTCTGGAAACTCTGCTCTGTGTGGCCCAGCCCAGGCCCCTCCCCAAACCCGCACAGGCACCCACCCTCTTCCTCCTCACCCTCAGTCTCTGCCTCACTAGGCTCCAGGTGCTCCAGCTTCTCCAGCTGCGACAGAAGAAGATCAGCCTTACGCTCCACCACTGAACCTCGCATACTGATATGTACATAGGCCGAAAGAAACTTCAAAGAATGAAATTCAGGAGGCTCGTGGAAATCGGTGGAATAGAATTCCAGCCAGATCTTTAAGACAGAGGACATGGCACTGTGGGAGACAGGTGGGCAACAGCATCAGAGGCCTGGCCTATCCCTCTATGCTGCCCTCCCAAGGCTCCCCTGAGTGAGCTGCAGTCTAGTACCCTCTGCCCGTGCCTGTCCATAGACCAGCCCATCCAATGTCCACCCCCAGTATGGCAGTTCTGGCGCAAGATGGGCCTGGCAGCCAAGGAGGGGCTGGCAAAAGCCTCCATGGGAGGAGCCTTCAACCACTGATGTGACCACGTTTCCCTTCTTCAGGGAAACCTGACAACCTCCTCTGTCTGTGTCACTGCCCCGTCCCTGCTGGAATGACCTGTCCACCCCAGGAGGGTGCTGTCTGCTCTGGGCATTACTCACTGGCAAACAGGAGGTGTCCAGCAATATCTGATAAATGAGGAAACAGAGGGAGGCGCTGCTCCCCTGGCCTACCCAGGGCCCTTGGAAAAGCCCAAACTTGACCTCACACGTGAATGTACTGCCCAAGTGTCGGCATGAAAATCTGCATATCCTTTTCCCAGTGACAGCAATCTCTTGGCCCTGACCACACTCTGCACCCTCAGCACCAGCTGAGCATCCCCATGGAGGCTCCAGCCCCGAGTGTGAGCGGGATGCTCTGCACACCTCCTGCTCTGGCTCAGCACGGGCTCTGGGGGTGTGGGCAGGGCTGGGTGGGAGGGCGAGGGGATGGATTCTCTCTGGGCTCACTCTGCTCTCCAGCCTCTCCCACACCCTACGGTGCCTGGGACCACATCCCCAGCCGTCTTGACTCCTTTCCCTGCAGGGAAAGCCTTGAGCCCTCAGCCCTGTAGCAGGAATCATAAGATGTGTGAGAGCCAGAGTTCTGCCAGCCCCCCACCCACACACCCCCGCAGACTACACGCAGTTGTGTGGAGATGGGAGCCCCTCCTTCTGCACCTAAACTCCACTTACCATTTTAGCTGCTCCAGGGATTCCCCATCCCCGTCACAATCAGAAATCATGTTTCCATACCTAGAAGAGGTCAGGAGTGTGTCAAATCTACCACATGGTGGCACTACCTGCTTCTCATGTCTACTGTGACTGTCTCACCTCTGACTAGATTGGAAGCCCAGGAGGGCAGGGAATGCAGTCTCCTCGGTTCATTGGATTATGGTCAGTGCCCAGAAAGGGACTGCACATAGTGTGGCTTCACGTATGATTGTTGAAGGAATGAACCCCAACCAACTCCTCCCAAGATATCTGGGTGCACGTGAAGCCGCACTGCCCGCCTCTGGTCTCCCTGCTTTGAATTCACGCAGAAGCCTACAGATAGAATCTCAAATTTCCTGTAAAAATGTGAAAACAGTGAAGCCCAAGTCAACGAGGTCAGTGAGGGGGTGACAGAGACTTCCTCGTTGGGGTGTCAGGAATCCTGAATGAGGACGACCGCGGCCCCTCCAGCAGACCTTCCACAGGGCTGGACTCAGGAGCAGCACTTTCCATGGGGGACCCACTGGAGCTTGTTCCTGTGACCACCCACTGAACACAGGAGGAAACTGAGGCTCAGAGGGGTGTGGTGACAGTCCTAAGACTCACAGCTGAGAGGCGGCCTAGTGGCACTGTGTGATCCAGGGCCTGAGTGCTCACCTGAGGAAAAGCAGGTGCAGCACATGCCGGGGACCGGCAAAGTTCTTGTAGCTTGACAGAAACAGGTGGACATAAGATTGGTCACCACCCAAGACAGCAGGCACCAGGTGCTCCACCCGCTTCTTCAGGGTGCGTGCCGGGAGAGGCCACACCATGTGGGTGGCATCTGAGCTCAATGAAGATGTGTCTTCACTCTAGGACAGGACAGGGGAGAGATACACAGTGACACTACCGTGAACCCCAAGGAGGGCAGGGGCTGGAGGCCAGTCTTGACCCCAGGGAGGCCATGAGAAGACAGCCTGAGGGCACAGGGTTAATGGACAGGGTGGTGGTTGCCACCCCGGCCGTCCCCGTTCACCCTCCAGCCAGACCTGAGGTGTGAACACACCAGGACCAGCAGGTTTATAAACCCCCCACCCTCTGCCCCTGCCCTGGGAGGGTGTCCCATGTCCCCGTTCCCCACACACTCAGGAGGAGGGGGTGCAGTCACCCAGGGAGGCTCATAGTGCTGGCCTGGCCTTGCCCAACCTCCTCTGGGCCACCTGACATTACCTTTGGGGACCTCCTCCCAGACGGCCACAGGGGTCCAGGGTGAGGGCTGAACCAGCGCCGGAAGCATTGGACAAGCCTCTCAGCACAGGGCTTCCTGGGGCTACGGCCCCGGGACCTCGGGATACAGCACAACATCTCACTCTGCCTGTGGCCAAGTGAGCTGGGGAAGGGGCTGTGTATAGAATGTGGGTGCCAGGTTACCGAGTTCCGAGTTCTGTTGGGGTCTGTCGTCAAGGAAGTGAAGTCACTTCCTGATACCTCATTTCCTGAGCCCCTCCTCTGTGTTCAAGACTGCAAATGCCCCTCTGGGTACCTGTCTGCTGACCCTCCGTCCCCATGAACTCTCTCTATTGCCCACACTTCCACCAACACTGCCTGACCACACCCCTGTGCAAGGCCTGGGTGCAGCCAGCGTCACAGCTCGGAGGAGATACACGTAGGTTCATCCCCAGCTCCTGCTTCTTATCACTTTATGTGACCCTGGACAAGCCATTGTCACTCTCATGACCTCCCCAGTCTCCCCTTTTGCACAGTGGGGATCTTTCTAGCATCTTCTTCCTAGGGATGGCATCAGGCATGTGTGAGAAAACATCTCTGAAACCTATGGCCGGTGTCACATGCAGCTAATAAACAAGACTAGAGATAAAATCCACGACGGTGTGGAAGGTAGCATGGAATACGACTAACGACAGGTCTGGTTCCTGTCATATAATCTTGAAAATGTCACTTTTGCTCTTGGTCTGTTTTCCCTGTCTGCACCATGCGACAGTTGGAATTTCATGCATTCACATACTGCTTTCCTCCATAAAACCTCACAATGGCTTCGTGTGTATTTAGGTTTGGACTCAAGTGCCACATCTCTGTCTGTGTGGTTGGCGACTCCTCAGGGGCTCCCAGTGGTCCCCACCATCTGCTGCACACATCCTCACGTAATCCCCTGCCCTGCAGTGTGGACTGGACTTAGTGACTCACTTCTAACCAATACAGGATCAAAAGTGAGAAGGTGTCACTTTCTAAATGTCATTGTAACACGCCTGTCTCTAGAGTCTTGTGCTCTGTCTCCTCTGTTCTCTCTGTTTGTATCCACCATATGCCAAGCATGGTGCCGAGAGCTGGAGAAAGAGCTGATTCAGCTGCACCCTGGCTTGGGAGATGATCCCAGGATAAGAAAGAGGAGAAGACGTGCTATCGAGTGCCTGACATTCTAAGAGAGGAAAGTGATCTAGGAGGCCCTCAGAATATTCTAGATTAGGAAGCTACCTGAAGATGGTAGGAAATGAACACAATCTGCAGAGAAGAACCAGAGCCGTTTGGTCCATTCTATGCCTTTACTCAACCGTATGAAATATAGAATTAGTAGTTTATCAAATTGCGTAAAAAATGTCAACTGTTATTTACATATAAACAAAATTTATAGATTTATTTGGAAGAATTGATATATTTTCCCTACTTATTTTCTCATCTGTGAACATGTACATCTCATCTCTTCATTGTCTTCAGTTTGTTCGTTTTTTCAATAACATTTTACACTCAGTGTTTAGAAATCATGATTGTAAAAATGCACCCTAATTATTCATGCAAACCTTATGAATGAAAATTTGGGGTGTTTCCAACCCTTAGTAATAGGTATTGTCATATTAACAATCTTGTCGACACCTCACCTTATAATTTTTCAAGGTTACATATGATATAGATTCCAGAATATTGGGTTACAGTGTAAAATAGTAAATATCCAAGTATAATTTTGCTAAATTTTGCGAGTTTCTGCTCCTTATGGGCTCTACCATTTGCATTCCACCACAATGTATTATAATACCTGTATCCCCACAGTCTCACTAACAAGTTTGTTATCAAAAAATTAAATTTTGCAAATCTAATAGGTGAAGTCTTGTATATTTCAATATATTTTAAATGTATAGTTCTCTATGAGGGATTTTAAGCACCTAATTAAGTATTGATGCCAATTTAAATTTCCTTTTGTGTTCTTAGATTGTTCATATATTTTGTTCATTTTTATTTCATTTTGTTGGTCATTTCCATCTCATTTTTTCACACATCATTGTATTAATGATATTATCCTAGTTTAAGAGGTTTTTAATTTTTTTTGCTTTTTTTTAATTGAAACATTATTGATCACCCATTTTAAGTATTATAGCTTGTAATTACTTTTTGTCGTGTCCTTTTGACATAGTTGGTGGCATTTACCTTTTGTTTGAGTTTGCTTTGCTTTATTAATTGCTGCTATGCCATCCATGTTAACTGCTGCTACATTGGTAGCAGCATAATTTCACCAGTGATTTGAAATGCTATGTTTCTTAAATACTAAATTTCTATAAATCTTGGGTATCTCTTTGAATTCTCCATTCTTTTTCATTAGGTTTTATATTTACTTATAAACAAATTCCATATGTTCTTGATAATGAAGAATTTATAGAAAAATATTTTCGATCTCTGGTAGATTTACCCCTCCCTTTTGATTTGTTTCCTCATTTTTTTCTGATGAACGATTAATGTTTCATCAACATTTTATAATCATCTTATTTTGTTCTAGGTGAAGAAACAAATGAGACTATTTTTAATGTGATCATGACGCACGTATAAAGTAACTTAGGAGAAAATAAAATCCTTAGGATCATGTGGCTTTCTGGCCAAGAAAATATCTCTGACATTTCTCTATCGTTTGTGTATGTATGTTTTAAGAGTGTTCTAATGCTTAAATCACGTAATTAAACAGGCTTTGTCGAGTTCTTGTTAGCTTTATGCCAAATATTTTAACAATTTTGTGGCTATTGAAAATGGAATCTTGATTTGCGTAATGTAATCTAGATAGTTATTGTTATTACATAAGACATTTATTAATTTTATATGTGAATTTTTCTAAATCGCAACATGTAAATTTTATTTTAGTAAGTCGTCTTGTTTGTAATAGGTTTTTAATGAATTCTTTTTGATTTTCTAAATTCACAATACATTCACATAACACATTTTTCTCTATCTTGAGATATACAAATACGTATGGTCAAATCTTATTTTATCTAGTGTTTTGATATTTATGAGTCTTACATTTTCTCAAAAGTAGTTTTGGCTTCTGTGGAAATTATTATGTGTTTTTCTTTCTTCTAATGCTTAATACTTTTGCAAAATATTGAAGTTAGTAATTCATTTCAGATTTATTTTTGTGAACGGTACCTAGCAAAAGCATAACTGGATTTAATTTCCAAATAAATAATATTTCAATCCCTGTAATGATGAAGTGCTTTCCCCTAAGTAATCTGAATCCTTTCCACATATACCAGAATCTGTTTCAAAATTCAAACTTTTATTCCCCTGAACTATTCGCTTATTCTTTGCCAATCTCATGCACTTTCAAGTATGTTCCTTTGCAATACATTTTATTGGACGGAGCAAATTACCTCTTTGTTTTTATTATTATTGTTCTTCTTATGTCTTGAACATTTTGGGGGCCATTTTTGCACATAATTTTTTTCATATTAACTTTGAGGTTATTTGACAAGTCCCGTAAACATCACTCTTTGGAATTTTTCAAGTTTAGCTTTATTGAATCTATTGATTAACATAGGGAGAATACATATATAGGTGGCGTAACTTCCTAGCATCACTGCTGCCCGGCACATGGACACACGTGGGCATTTTGGTAGGAGCTGCTGAGTGGCTCCTGCGACAGGGGTATCAATGGTCACATCTCCTGGGGCATCTGCTGGGACTTCTTCTTCCTTCATTCTCACAAGAGCTGGTGGTCACCAGACATACAGACCTGCCCATCTGATGGGGCAAATGCTATCTGAATAGTGAGTAAATTTCGGTGCATAATCATTAGGGAGGCCGCGGATGTCTGACATTTACTGGCCATGTGAATTGCTTCCCTGTGGAACTGCAGGAATATGTCCTTTGTCCCTATGGATAACTGAGAACTCTTTGTACAACTAGGATGCATACTACCCTTTCTCTACCCGTGAAGAATTTTCCAGTCTGGGGTTTGTCTTTTCACCTTTTGACATTATTCTGGTTTTTGTTCGGACCAGGAAAAGTCAGCATTTTCCTCAGTGGCTTCTGGCTCTCTGGTCATTCAACAGTAGTTCCTATTTCAAGATTATGGCAATAATAACTATCAGGGCTTTGTGTCTCTACATAGAGTCTTTGATTTTTCTGTAATTTTCCTCTTACTAAAAACATAAAATGAAAATTAATCAGATCTTTCTCATATTATGCGGCCAGATACAAAAGGCCACATAACATATAACCGTACTGATAGGAACAATCCACGATAGGTAAATTCACACACACAGAAAATGGAGTGGTAGTCAGGGACAGGGAGAGGCGGGATGGGGATTGACAGCTTAATGGCTAGAGAGTTGATGAAGCTGTTCGACCACTAGATGGTGGTAAGGGTTGCCCCATATTAAAAATGTACTTGATGCCACTGAATGGTAATTTTGAAAATATTAAAAACACTTTATTTTATACAAGGGATATTATTGAAAATAAAAGATGAAAAAATTTGAGGAGATGCAGGACAGAGACAAAAATGAGGAGAAGCACAGCGTCAAGGAAGGGCAAGAACAGATCTGGAGTGGGGACTGGTGAGGGTGTTTGTGGGAGCTCTGGAGCCAGGGCTCCCCTGGGTGCTGGTGTTTCTTCTAATTCTTCTGATGTTTCAGGAACGGTTATGTCAGGTTGCTCTAGCTCTACCTCTGGATCTTGATCTTTCTCCTGCTCTTTCTCTTGCTCTTTCTCCTCATCTTTCTCTTGATCTTTCTGTTGCTCCTGCTCTGGATCTTGCGTCTGATCTACCTCTTGCTCTGGATCTTGCTCATGCTCTACTTCTTGCTCTGGCTTAGGCTCTGGATCTTGCTCTCGCTCTGCCTCCGGCAGTGGAATTGGAGCTGGAGCTGGAACTCGAGCCGAAAATGGCAGCAGCTCTTGGGACAGTTGTTCAGCCTGGGCAGGAGTTGGAACTGGATAGACAACAATTGAAAATATCAATGTGAGTTTCTATGTCTCATCCAATGACACTGTCTTTCCAGAAGCCCAAGTCCAGAGGCCCAGCCTCAGGAAGTCTCCCCACACTGCAGAACACTGTATGATTGTTCTGAGTACTAAGTGCCCCTGTCCCCAGCCTGCTTCTGGAAACTCTGCTCTGTGTGGCCCAGCCCAGGCCCCTCCCCAAACCCGCACAGGCACCCACCCTCTTCCTCCTCACCCTCAGTCTCCGCCTCACTAGGCTCAAGGTGCTCCAGCTTCTCCAGCTGCGCCAGAAGAAGATCAGCCTTACGCTCCACCTCTGAACCTCGCATACTGATATGTACATAGGCCGAAAGAAACTTCAAAGAATGAAATTCAGGAGGCTCGTGGAAATCGGTGGAATAGAATTCCAGCCAGATCTTTAAGACAGAGGACATGGCACTGTGGGAGACAGGTGGGCAACAGCATCAGAGGCCTGGCCTATCCCTCTATGCTGCCCTCCCAAGGCTCCCCTGAGTGAGCTGCAGTCTAGTACCCTCTGCCCGTGCCTGTCCATAGACCAGCCCATCCAATGTCCACCCCCAGTATGGCAGTTCTGGCGCAAGATGGGCCTGGCAGCCAAGGAGGGCCTGGCAAAAGCCTCCATGGGAGGAGCCTTCAACCACTGATGTGACCACGTTTCCCTTCTTCAGGGAAACCTGACAACCTCCTCTGTCTGTGTCACTGCCCCATCCCTGCTGGAATGACCTGTCCACCCCAGGAGGGTGCTGTCTGCTCTGGGCATTGCTCACTGGCAAACAGGAGGTGTCCAGCAATATCTGATAAATGAGGAAACAGAGGGAGGCGCTGCTCCCCTGGCCTACCCAGGGCCCTTGGAAAAGCCCAAACTTGACCTCACACGTGAATGTACTGCCCAAGTGTCGGCATGAAACTCTGCATATCCTTTTCCCAGTGACAGCAATCTCTTGGCCCTGACCACACTCTGCACCCTCAGCACCAGCTGAGCATCCCCATGGAGGCTCCAGCCCCGAGTGTGAGCGGGATGCTCTGCACACCTCCTGCTCTGGCTCAGCACGGGCTCTGGGGGTGTGGGCAGGGCTGGGTGGGAGGGCGAGGGGATGGATTCTGTCTGGGCTCACTCTGCTCTCCAGCCTCTCCCACACCCTACGGTGCCTGGGAACACATCCCCAGCCGTCTTGACTCCTTTCCCTGCAGGGAAAGCCTTGAGCCCTCAGCCCTGTAGCAGGAATCATAAGATGTGTGAGAGCCAGAGTTCTGCCAGCCCCCCACCCACACGCCCCCGCAGACTACACGCAGTTGTGTGGAGATGGGAGCCCCTCCTTCTGCACCTAAACTCCACTTACCATTTTAGCTGCTCCAGGGATTCCCCATCCCCGTCACAATCAGAAATCATGTTTCCATACCTAGAAGAGGTCAGGAGTGTGTCAAATCTACCACATGGTGGCACTACCTGCTTCTCATGTCTACTGTGACTGTCTCACCTCTGACTAGAATGGAAGCCCAGGAGGGCAGGGAATGCAGTCTCCTCGGTTCACTGGATCATAGTCAGTGCCCAGAAAGGGACTGCACCTACTGTGGCTTCACGTATGATTGTTGAAGGAATGAACCCCAACCAACTCCTCCCAAGATATCTGGGTGCACCTGAAGCCGCACTGCCCGCCTCTGGTCTCCCTGCTTTGAATTCACGCAGAAGCCTACAGATAGAATCTCAAATTTCCTGTAAAAATGTGAAAACAGTGAAGCCCAAGTCAACGAGGTCAGTGAGGGGGTGACAGAGACTTCCTCGTGGGGGTGTCAGGAATCCTGAATGAGGACGACCGCGGCCCCTCCAGCAGACCTTCCACAGGGCTAGACTCAGGAGCAGCACTTTCCATGGTGGACCCACTGGAGCTTGTTCCTGTGACCACCCACTGAACACAGGAGGAAACTGAGGCTCAGAGGGGTGTGGTGACAGTCCTAAGACTCACAGCTGGGAGGCGGCCTAGTGGCACTGTGTGATCCAGGGCCTGAGTGCTCACCTGAGGAAAAGCAGGTGCAGCACATGCCGGGGACTGGCAAAGTTCTTGTAGCTTGACAGAAACAGGTGGACATAAGATTGGTCACCACCCAAGACAGCAGGCACCAGGTGCTCCACCCGCTTCTTCAGGGTGCGTGCCGGGAGAGGCCACACCATGTGGGTGGCATCTGAGCTCAATGAAGATGTGTCTTCACTCTAGGACAGGACAGGGGAGAGATACACAGTGACAGTACCGTGAACCCCAAGGAGGGCAGGGGCTGGAGGCCAGTCTTGACCCCAGGGAGGACATGAGAAGACAGCCTGAGGGCCCAGGGTTAATGGACAGGGTGGTGGTTGCCACCCCGGCAGTCCCCGTTCACCCTCCAGCCAGACCTGAGGTGTGAACACACCAGGACCAGCAGGTTTATAAACCCCCCACCCTCTGCCCCTGCCCTGGGAGGGTGTCCCATGTCCCCGTTCCCCACACACTCAGGAGGAGGGGGTGCAGTCACCCAGGGAGGCTCATAGTGCTGGCCTGGCCTTGCCCAACCTCCTCTGGGCCACCTGACATTACCTTTGGGGACCTCCTCCCAGACGGCCACAGGGGTCCAGGGCGAGGGCTGAACCAGCGCCGGAAGCATTGGACAAGCCTCTCAGCACAGGGCTTCCTGGGGCTACGGCCCCGGGACCTCGGGATACAGCACAACATCTCACTCTGCCTGTGGCCAAGTGAGCTCGGGAAGGGGCTGTGTATAGAATGTGGGTGCCAGGTTACCGAGTTCCGAGTTCTGTTGGGGTCTGTCGTCAAGGAAGTGAAGTCACTTCCTGATACCTCATTTCCTGAGCCCCTCCTCTGTGTTCAAGACTGCAAATGCCCCTCTGGGTACCTGTCTGCTGACCCTCCTTCCCCATGAACTCTCTCTATTGCCGACACTTCCACCAACACTGCCTGACCACACCCCTGTGCAAGGCCTGGGTGCAGCCAGCGTCACAGCTCGGAGGAGATACACGTAGGTTCATCCCCAGCTCCTGCTTCTTATCACTTTATGTGACCCTGGACAAGCCATTGTCACTCTCATGACCTCCCCAGTCTCCCCTTTTGCACAGTGGGGATCTTTCTAGCATCTTCTTCCTAGGGATGGCATCAGGCATGTGTGAGAAAACATCTCTGAAACCTATGGCCGGTGTCACATGCAGCTAATAAACAAGACTAGAGATAAAATCCACGACGGTGTGGAAGGTAGCATGGAATACAACTAACGACAGGTCTGGTTCCTGTCATATAATCTTGAAAATGTCACTTTTGCTCTTGGTCTGTTTTCCCTGTCTGCACCATGCGACAGTTGGAATTTCATGCATTCACATACTGCTTTCCTCCATAAAACCTCACAATGGCTTCGTGTGTATTTAGGTTTGGACTCAAGTGCCACATCTCTGTCTGTGTGGTTGGCGACTCCTCAGGGGCTCCCAGTGGTCCCCACCATCTGCTGCACACATCCTCACGTAATCCCCTGCCCTGCAGTGTGGACTGGACTTAGTGACTCACTTCTAACCAATACAGGATCAAAAGTGAGAAGGTGTCACTTTCTAAATGTCATTGTAACACGCCTGTCTCTAGAGTCTTGTGCTCTGTCTCCTCTGTTCTCTCTGTTTGTATCCACCATATGCCAAGCATGGTGCTGAGAGCTGGAGAAAGAGCTGATTCAGCTGCACCCTGGCTTGGGAGATGATCCCAGGATAAGAAAGAGGAGAAGACGTGCTATCGAGTGCCTGACATTCTAAGAGAGGAAAGTGATCTAGGAGGCCCTCAGAATATTCTAGATTAGGAAGCTACCTGAAGATGGTAGGAAATGAACACCATTTGCAGAGAAGAACCAGAGCCGTTTGGTCCATTCTATGCCTTTACTCAACCGTATGAAATATAGAATTAGTAGTTTATCAAATTGCGTAAAAAATGTCAACTGTTATTGACATATAAACAAAATTTATAGATTTATTTGGAAGAATTGATATATTTTCCCTACTTATTTTCTCATCTGTGAACATGTACATCTCTTCATTGTCTTCAGTTTGTTCGTTTTTTCAATAACATTTTACACTCAGTGTTTAGAAATCATGATTGTAAAAATGCACCCTAATTATTCATGCAAACCTTATGAATGAAAATTTGGGGTGTTTCCAACCCTTAGTAATAGGTATTGTCATATTAACAATCTTGTCGACACCTCACCTTATAATTTTTCAAGGTTACATATGATATAGATTCCAGACTATTGGGTTACAGTGTAAAATAGTAAATATCCAAGTATAATTTTGCTAAATTTTGCGAGTTTCTGCTCCTTATGGGCTCTACCATTTGCATTCCACCACAATGTATTATAATACCTGTATCCGCACAGTCTCACTAACAAGTTTGTTATCAAAAAATTAAATTTTGCAAATCTAATAGGTGAAGTCTTGTATATTTCAATATATTTTAAATGTATAGTTCTCTATGAGGGATTTTAAGCACCTAATTAAGTATTGATGCCAATTTAAATTTCCTTTTGTGTTCTTAGATTGTTCATATATTTTGTTCATTTTTATTTCATTTTGTTGGTCAATTCCATCTCATTTTTTCACACATCATTGTATTAATGATATTATCCTAGTTTAAGAGGTTTTTAATTTTTTTTGCTTTTTTTTTAATTGAAACATTATTGATCACCCATTTTAAGTATTATAGCTTGTAATTACTTTTTGTCGTGTCTTTTTGACCTAGTTGGTGGCATTTACCTTTTGTTTGAGTTTGCTTTGCTTTATTAATTGCTGCTATGCCATCCATGTTAACTGCTGCTACATTGGTAGCAGCATAATTTCACCAGTGATTTGAAATGCTATCTTTCTTAAATACTAAATTTCTATAAATCTTGGGTATCTCTTTGAATTCTCCATTCTTTTTCATTAGGTTTTATATTTACTTATAAACAAATTCCATATGGTCTTGATAATGAAGAATTTATAAAAAAATATTTTCGATCTCTGGTAGACTTACCCCTCCCTTTTGATTTGTTTCCTCATTTTTTTCTGATGAACGATTAATGTTTCATCAACATTTTATAATCATCTTATTTTGTTCTAGGTGAAGAAACAAATGAGACTATTTTTAATGTGATCATGACGCACGTATAAAGTAACTTAGGAGAAAATAAAATCCTTAGGATCATGTGGCTTTCTGGCCAAGAAAATATCTCTGACATTTCTCTATCGTTTGTGTATGTATGTTTTAAGAGTGTTCTAATGCTTAAATCACGTAATTAAACAGGCTTTGTCGAGTTCTTGTTAGCTTTATGCCAAATATTTTAACAATTTTGTGGCTATTGAAAATGGAATCTTGATTTGCGTAATGTAATCTAGATAGTTATTGTTATTACATAAGACATTTATTAATTTTATATGTGAATTTTTCTAAATCGCAACATGTAAATTTTATTTTAGTAAGTCGTCTTGTTTGTAATAGGTTTTTAATGAATTCTTTTTGATTTTCTAAATTCACAATACATTCACATAACACATTTTTCTCTATCTTGAGATATACAAATACGTATGGTCAAATCTTATTTTATCTAGTGTTTTGATATTTATGAGTCTTACATTTTCTCAAAAGTAGTTTTGGCTTCTGTGGAAATTATTATGTGTTTTTCTTTCTTCTAATGCTTAATACTTTTGCAAAATATTGAAGTTAGTAATTCATTTCAGATTTATTTTTGTGAACGGTACCTAGCAAAAGCATAACTGGATTTAATTTCCAAATAAATAATATTTCAATACCTGTAATGATGAAGTGCTTTCCCCTAAGTAATCTGAATCCTTTCCACATATACCAGAATCTGTTTCAAAATTCAAACTTTTATTCCCCTGAACTATTCGCTTATTCTTTGCCAATCTCATGCACTTTCAAGTATGTTCCTTTGCAATACATTTTATTGGACGGAGCAAATTACCTCTTTGTTTTTATTATTATTGTTCTTCTTATGTCTTGAACATTTTGGGGGCCATTTATGCACATAATTTTTTTCATATTAACTTTGAGGTTATTTGACAAGTCCCGTAAACATCACTCTTTGGAATTTTTCAAGTTTAGCTTTATTGAATCTATTGATTAACATAGGGAGAATACATATATATGTGGCATAACTTCCTAGCATCACTGCTGCCCGGCACATGGACACACCTGGGCATTTTGGTAGGAGCTGCTGAGTGGCTCCTGCGACAGGGGTATCAATGGACACATCTCCTGGGGCATCTGCTGGGACTTCTTCTTCCTTCATTCTCACAAGAGCTGGTGGTCACCAGACATACAGACCTGCCCATCTGATGGGGCAAATGCTATCTGAATAGTGAGTAAATTTCGGTGCATAATCATTAGGGAGGCCGCGGATGTCTGACATTTACTGGCCATGTGAATTGCTTCCCTGTGGAACTGCAGGAATATGTCCTTTGTCCCTATGGATAAATGAGAACTCTTTGTACAACTAGGATGCATACTACCCTTTCTCTGCCCATGAAGAATTTTCCAGTCTGGGGTTTGTCTTTTCACCTTTTGACATTATTCTGGTTTTTGTTCGGACCAGGAAAAGTCAGCATTTTCCTCAGTGGCTTCTGGCTCTCTGGTCATTCAACAGTAGTTCCTATTTCAAGATTATGGCAATAATAACTATCAGGGCTTTGTGTCTCTACATAGAGTCTTTGATTTTTCTGTAATTTTCCTCTTACTAAAAACATAAAATGAAAATTAATCAGATCTTTCTCATATTATGCGGCCAGATACAAAAGGCCACATAACATATAACCGTACTGATAGGAACAATCCACGATAGGTAAATTCACACACACAGAAAATGGAGTGGTAGTCAGGGACAGGGAGAGGCGGGATGGGGATTGACAGCTTAATGGCTAGAGAGTTGATGAAGCTGTTCGACCACTAGATGGTGGTAAGGGTTGCCCCATATTAAAAATGTACTTGATGCCACTGAATGGTAATTTTGAAAATATTAAAAACACTTTATTTTATACAAGGGATATTATTGAAAATAAAAGATGAAAAAATTTGAGGAGATGCAGGACAGAGACAAAAATGAGGAGAAGCACAGCGTCAAGGAAGGGCAAGAACAGATCTGGAGTGGGGACTGGTGAGGGTGTTTGTGGGAGCTCTGGAGCCAGGGGTCCCCTGGGTGCTGGTGTTTCTTCTAATTCTTCTGATGTTTCAGGAACGGTTATGTCAGGTTGCTCTAGCTCTACCTCTGGATCTTGATCTTTCTCCTGCTCTTTCTCTTGCTCTTTCTCCTCATCTTTCTCTTGATCTTTCTGTTGCTCCTGCTCTGGATCTTGCGTCTGATCTACCTCTTGCTCTGGATCTTGCTCATGCTCTACTTCTTGCTCTGGCTTAGGCTCTGGATCTTGCTCTCGCTCTGCCTCCGGCAGTGGAATTGGAGCTGGAGCTGGAACTCGAGCCGAAAATGGCAGCAGCTCTTGGGACAGTTGTTCAGCCTGGGCAGGAGTTGGAACTGGATAGACAACAATTGAAAATATCAATGTGAGTTTCTATGTCTCATCCAATGACACTGTCTTTCCAGAAGCCCAAGTCCAGAGGCCCAGCCTCAGGAAGTCTCCCCACACTGCAGAACACTGTATGATTGTTCTGAGTACTCAGTGCCCCTGTCCCCAGCCTGCTTCTGGAAACTCTGCTCTGTGTGGCCCAGCCCAGGCCCCTCCCCAAACCCGCACAGGCACCCACCCTCTTCCTCCTCACCCTCAGTCTCCGCCTCACTAGGCTCAAGGTGCTCCAGCTTCTCCAGCTGCGCCAGAAGAAGATCAGCCTTACGCTCCACCTCTGAACCTCGCATACTGATATGTACATAGGCCGAAAGAAACTTCAAAGAATGAAATTCAGGAGGCTCGTGGAAATCGGTGGAATAGAATTCCAGCCAGATCTTTAAGACAGAGGACATGGCACTGTGGGAGACAGGTGGGCAACAGCATCAGAGGCCTGGCCTATCCCTCTATGCTGCCCTCCCAAGGCTCCCCTGAGTGAGCTGCAGTCTAGTACCCTCTGCCCGTGCCTGTCCATAGACCAGCCCATCCAATGTCCACCCCCAGTATGGCAGTTCTGGCGCAAGATGGGCCTGGCAGCCAAGGAGGGCCTGGCAAAAGCCTCCATGGGAGGAGCCTTCAACCACTGATGTGACCACGTTTCCCTTCTTCAGGGAAACCTGACAACCTCCTCTGTCTGTGTCACTGCCCCATCCCTGCTGGAATGACCTGTCCACCCCAGGAGGGTGCTGTCTGCTCTGGGCATTGCTCACTGGCAAACAGGAGGTGTCCAGCAATATCTGATAAATGAGGAAACAGAGGGAGGCGCTGCTCCCCTGGCCTACCCAGGGCCCTTGGAAAAGCCCAAACTTGACCTCACACGTGAATGTACTGCCCAAGTGTCGGCATGAAACTCTGCATATCCTTTTCCCAGTGACAGCAATCTCTTGGCCCTGACCACACTCTGCACCCTCAGCACCAGCTGAGCATCCCCATGGAGGCTCCAGCCCCGAGTGTGAGCGGGATGCTCTGCACACCTCCTGCTCTGGCTCAGCACGGGCTCTGGGGGTGTGGGCAGGGCTGGGTGGGAGGGCGAGGGGATGGATTCTGTCTGGGCTCACTCTGCTCTCCAGCCTCTCCCACACCCTACGGTGCCTGGGAACACATCCCCAGCCGTCTTGACTCCTTTCCCTGCAGGGAAAGCCTTGAGCCCTCAGCCCTGTAGCAGGAATCATAAGATGTGTGAGAGCCAGAGTTCTGCCAGCCCCCCACCCACACGCCCCCGCAGACTACACGCAGTTGTGTGGAGATGGGAGCCCCTCCTTCTGCACCTAAACTCCACTTACCATTTTAGCTGCTCCAGGGATTCCCCATCCCGGTCACAATCAGAAATCATGTTTCCATACCTGGAAGAGGTCAGGAGTGTGGCAAATCTACCACATGGTGGCACTACCTGCTTCTCATGTCTACTGTGACTGTCTCACCTCTGACTAGAATGGAAGCCCAGGAGGGCAGGGAATGCAGTCTCCTCGGTTCACTGGATCATAGTCAGTGCCCAGAAAGGGACTGCACCTACTGTGGCTTCACGTATGATTGTTGAAGGAATGAACCCCAACCAACTCCTCCCAAGATATCTGGGTGCACCTGAAGCCGCACTGCCCGCCTCTGGTCTCCCTGCTTTGAATTCACGCAGAAGCCTACAGATAGAATCTCAAATTTCCTGTAAAAATGTGAAAACAGTGAAGCCCAAGTCAACGAGGTCAGTGAGGGGGTGACAGAGACTTCCTCGTGGGGGTGTCAGGAATCCTGAATGAGGACGACCGCGGCCCCTCCAGCAGACCTTCCACAGGGCTAGACTCAGGAGCAGCACTTTCCATGGTGGACCCACTGGAGCTTGTTCCTGTGACCACCCACTGAACACAGGAGGAAACTGAGGCTCAGAGGGGTGTGGTGACAGTCCTAAGACTCACAGCTGGGAGGCGGCCTAGTGGCACTGTGTGATCCAGGGCCTGAGTGCTCACCTGAGGAAAAGCAGGTGCAGCACATGCCGGGGACTGGCAAAGTTCTTGTAGCTTGACAGAAACAGGTGGACATAAGATTGGTCACCACCCAAGACAGCAGGCACCAGGTGCTCCACCCGCTTCTTCAGGGTGCGTGCCGGGAGAGGCCACACCATGTGGGTGGCATCTGAGCTCAATGAAGATGTGTCTTCACTCTAGGACAGGACAGGGGAGAGATACACAGTGACAGTACCGTGAACCCCAAGGAGGGCAGGGGCTGGAGGCCAGTCTTGACCCCAGGGAGGACATGAGAAGACAGCCTGAGGGCCCAGGGTTAATGGACAGGGTGGTGGTTGCAACCCCGGCAGTCCCCGTTCACCCTCCAGCCAGACCTGAGGTGTGAACACACCAGGACCAGCAGGTTTATAAACCCCCCACCCTCTGCCCCTGCCCTGGGAGGGTGTCCCATGTCCCCGTTCCCCACACACTCAGGAGGAGGGGGTGCAGTCACCCAGGGAGGCTCATAGTGCTGGCCTGGCCTTGCCCAACCTCCTCTGGGCCACCTGACATTACCTTTGGGGACCTCCTCCCAGACGGCCACAGGGGTCCAGGGCGAGGGCTGAACCAGCGCCGGAAGCATTGGACAAGCCTCTCAGCACAGGGCTTCCTGGGGCTACGGCCCCGGGACCTCGGGATACAGCACAACATCTCACTCTGCCTGTGGCCAAGTGAGCTCGGGAAGGGGCTGTGTATAGAATGTGGGTGCCAGGTTACCGAGTTCCGAGTTCTGTTGGGGTCTGTCGTCAAGGAAGTGAAGTCACTTCCTGATACCTCATTTCCTGAGCCCCTCCTCTGTGTTCAAGACTGCAAATGCCCCTCTGGGTACCTGTCTGCTGACCCTCCTTCCCCATGAACTCTCTCTATTGCCGACACTTCCACCAACACTGCCTGACCACACCCCTGTGCAAGGCCTGGGTGCAGCCAGCGTCACAGCTCGGAGGAGATACACGTAGGTTCATCCCCAGCTCCTGCTTCTTATCACTTTATGTGACCCTGGACAAGCCATTGTCACTCTCATGACCTCCCCAGTCTCCCCTTTTGCACAGTGGGGATCTTTCTAGCATCTTCTTCCTAGGGATGGCATCAGGCATGTGTGAGAAAACATCTCTGAAACCTATGGCCGGTGTCACATGCAGCTAATAAACAAGACTAGAGATAAAATCCACGACGGTGTGGAAGGTAGCATGGAATACGACTAACGACAGGTCTGGTTCCTGTCATATAATCTTGAAAATGTCACTTTTGCTCTTGGTCTGTTTTCCCTGTCTGCACCATGCGACAGTTGGAATTTCATGCATTCACATACTGCTTTCCTCCATAAAACCTCACAATGGCTTCGTGTGTATTTAGGTTTGGACTCAAGTGCCACATCTCTGTCTGTGTGGTTGGCGACTCCTCAGGGGCTCCCAGTGGTCCCCACCATCTGCTGCACACATCCTCACGTAATCCCCTGCCCTGCAGTGTGGACTGGACTTAGTGACTCACTTCTAACCAATACAGGATCAAAAGTGAGAAGGTGTCACTTTCTAAATGTCATTGTAACACGCCTGTCTCTAGAGTCTTGTGCTCTGTCTCCTCTGTTCTCTCTGTTTGTATCCACCATATGCCAAGCATGGTGCCGAGAGCTGGAGAAAGAGCTGATTCAGCTGCACCCTGGCTTGGGAGATGATCCCAGGATAAGAAAGAGGAGAAGACGTGCTATCGAGTGCCTGACATTCTAAGAGAGGAAAGTGATCTAGGAGGCCCTCAGAATATTCTAGATTAGGAAGCTACCTGAAGATGGTAGGAAATGAACACCATTTGCAGAGAAGAACCAGAGCCGTTTGGTCCATTCTATGCCTTTACTCAACCGTATGAAATATAGAATTAGTAGTTTATCAAATTGCGTAAAAAATGTCAACTGTTATTGACATATAAACAAAATTTATAGATTTATTTGGAAGAATTGATATATTTTCCCTACTTATTTTCTCATCTGTGAACATGTACATCTCTTCATTGTCTTCAGTTTGTTCGTTTTTTCAATAACATTTTACACTCAGTGTTTAGAAATCATGATTGTAAAAATGCACCCTAATTATTCATGCAAACCTTATGAATGAAAATTTGGGGTGTTTCCAACCCTTAGTAATAGGTATTGTCATATTAACAATCTTGTCGACACCTCACCTTATAATTTTTCAAGGTTACATATGATATAGATTCCAGAATATTGGGTTACAGTGTAAAATAGTAAATATCCAAGTATAATTTTGCTAAATTTTGCGAGTTTCTGCTCCTTATGGGCTCTACCATTTGCATTCCACCACAATGTATTATAATACCTGCATCCCCACAGTCTCACTAACAAGTTTGTTATCAAAAAATTAAATTTTGCAAATCTAATAGGTGAAGTCTTGTATATTTCAATATATTTTAAATGTATAGTTCTCTATGAGGGATTTTAAGCACCTAATTAAGTATTGATGCCAATTTAAATTTCCTTTTGTGTTCTTAGATTGTTCATATATTTTGTTCATTTTTATTTCATTTTGTTGGTCATTTCCATCTCATTTTTTCACACATCATTGTATTAATGATATTATCCTAGTTTAAGAGGTTTTTAATTTTTTTTGCTTTTTTTTTAATTGAAACATTATTGATCACCCATTTTAAGTATGATAGCTTGTAATTACTTTCTGTCGTGTCCTTTTGACCTAGTTGGCGGCATTAACCATTTGTTTGTGTTTGCTTTGCTTTTATTAATTGCTGCTATGTCATCCATGTTAACTGCTGCTACATTACTAGCAGCATAATTTCACCAGTGATTTGAAATGCTATCTTTCTTAAATACTAAATTTCTATAAATCTTGGGTATCTCTTTGAATTCTCCATTCTTTTTCATTAGGTTTTATATTTACTTATAAACAAATTCCATATGGTCTTGATAATGAAGAATTTATAAAAAAATATTTTCGATCTCTGGTAGACTTACCCCTCCCTTTTGATTTGTTTCCTCATTTTTTTCTGATGAACGATTAATGTTTCATCAACATTTTATAATCATCTTATTTTGTTCTAGGTGAAGAAACAAATGAGACTATTTTTAATGTGATCATGACGCACGTATAAAGTAACTTAGGAGAAAATAAAATCCTTAGGATCATGTGGCTTTCTGGCCAAGAAAATATCTCTGACATTTCTCTATCGTTTGTGTATGTATGTTTTAAGAGTGTTCTAATGCTTAAATCACGTAATTAAACAGGCTTTGTCGAGTTCTTGTTAGCTTTATGCCAAATATTTTAACAATTTTGTGGCTATTGAAAATGGAATCTTGATTTGCGTAATGTAATCTAGATAGTTATTGTTATTACATAAGACATTTATTAATTTTATATGTGAATTTTTCTAAATCGCAACATGTAAATTTTATTTTAGTAAGTCGTCTTGTTTGTAATAGGTTTTTAATGAATTCTTTTTGATTTTCTAAATTCACAATACATTCACATAACACATTTTTCTCTATCTTGAGATATACAAATACGTATGGTCAAATCTTATTTTATCTAGTGTTTTGATATTTATGAGTCTTACATTTTCTCAAAAGTAGTTTTGGCTTCTGTGGAAATTATTATGTGTTTTTCTTTCTTCTAATGCTTAATACTTTTGCAAAATATTGAAGTTAGTAATTCATTTCAGATTTATTTTTGTGAACGGTACCTAGCAAAAGCATAACTGGATTTAATTTCCAAATAAATAATATTTCAATCCCTGTAATGATGAAGTGCTTTCCCCTAAGTAATCTGAATCCTTTGCACATATACCAGAATCTGTTTCAAAATTCAAACTTTTATTCCCCTGAACTATTCGCTTATTCTTTGCCAATCTCATGCACTTTCAAGTATGTTCCTTTGCAATACATTCTATTGGACGGAGCAAATTACCTCTTTGTTTTTATTATTATTGTTCTTCTTATGTCTTGAACATTTTGGGGGCCATTTTTGCACCTAATTTTTTTCATATTAACTTTGAGGTTATTTGACAAGTCCCCTAAACATCACTCTTTGGAATTTTTCAAGTTTAGCTTTATTGAATCTATTGATTAACATAGGGAGAATACATATATATGTGGCGTAACTTCCTAGCATCACTGCTGCCCGGCACATGGACACACGTGGGCATTTTGGTAGGAGCTGCTGAGTGGCTCCTGCGACAGGGGTATCAATGGACACATCTCCTGGGGCATCTGCTGGGACTTCTTCTTCCTTCATTCTCACAAGAGCTGGTGGTCACCAGACATACAGACCTGCCCATCTGATGGGGCAAATGCTATCTGAATAGTGAGTAAATTTCGGTGCATAATCATTAGGGAGGCCGCGGATGTCTGACATTTACTGGCCATGTGAATTGCTTCCCTGTGGAACCGCAGGAATATGTCCTTTGTCCCTATGGATAAATGAGAACTCTTTGTACAACTAGGATGCATACTACCCTTTCTCTGCCCATGAAGAATTTTCCAGTCTGGGGTTTGTCTTTTCACCTTTTGACATTATTCTGGTTTTTGTTCGGACCAGGAAAAGTCAGCATTTTCCTCAGTGGCTTCTGGCTCTCTGGTCATTCAACAGTAGTTCCTATTTCAAGATTATGGCAATAATAACTATCAGGGCTTTGTGTCTCTACATAGAGTCTTTGATTTTTCTGTAATTTTCCTCTTACTAAAAACATAAAATGAAAATTAATCAGATCTTTCTCATATTATGCGGCCAGATACAAAAGGCCACATAACATATAACCGTACTGATAGGAACAATCCACGATAGGTAAATTCACACACACAGAAAATGGAGTGGTAGTCAGGGACAGGGAGAGGCGGGATGGGGATTGACAGCTTAATGGCTAGAGAGTTGATGAAGCTGTTCGACCACTAGATGGTGGTAAGGGTTGCCCCATATTAAAAATGTACTTGATGCCACTGAATGGTAATTTTGAAAATATTAAAAACACTTTATTTTATACAAGGGATATTATTGAAAATAAAAGATGAAAAAATTTGAGGAGATGCAGGACAGAGACAAAAATGAGGAGAAGCACAGCGTCAAGGAAGGGCAAGAACAGATCTGGAGTGGGGACTGGTGAGGGTGTTTGTGGGAGCTCTGGAGCCAGGGCTCCCCTGGGTGGTGGTGTTTCTTCTAATTCTTCTGATGTTTCAGGAACGGTTATGTCAGGTTGCTCTAGCTCTACCTCTGGATCTTGATCTTTCTCCTGCTCTTTCTCTTGCTCTTTCTCCTCATCTTTCTCTTGATCTTTCTGTTGCTCCTGCTCTGGATCTTGCGTCTGATCTACCTCTTGCTCTGGATCTTGCTCATGCTCTACTTCTTGCTCTGGCTTAGGCTCTGGATCTTGCTCTCGCTCTGCCTCCGGCAGTGGAATTGGAGCTGGAGCTGGAACTCGAGCCGAACATCGCAGCAGCTCTTGGGACAGTTGTTCAGCCTGGGCAGGAGTTGGAACTGGATAGACAACAATTGAAAATATCAATGTGAGTTTCTATGTCTCATCCAATGACACTGTCTTTCCAGAAGCCCAAGTCCAGAGGCCCAGCCTCAGGAAGTCTCCCCACACTGCAGAACACTGTATGATTGTTCTGAGTACTCAGTGCCCCTGTCCCCAGCCTGCTTCTGGAAACTCTGCTCTGTGTGGCCCAGCCCAGGCCCCTCCCCAAACCCGCACAGGCACCCACCCTCTTCCTCCTCACCCTCAGTCTCTGCCTCACTAGGCTCCAGGTGCTCCAGCTTCTCCAGCTGCGCCAGAAGAAGATCAGCCTTACGCTCCACCACTGAACCTCGCATACTGATATGTACATAGGCCGAAAGAAACTTCAAAGAATGAAATTCAGGAGGCTCGTGGAAATCGGTGGAATAGAATTCCAGCCAGATCTTTAAGACAGAGGACATGGCACTGTGGGAGACAGGTGGGCAACAGCATCAGAGGCCTGGCCTATCCCTGTATGCTGCCCTCCCAAGGCTCCCCTGAGTGAGCTGCAGTCTAGTACCCTCTGCCCGTGCCTGTCCATAGACCAGCCCATCCAATGTCCACCCCCAGTATGGCAGTTCTGGCGCAAGATGGGCCTGGCAGCCAAGGAGGGGCTGGCAAAAGCCTCCATGGGAGGAGCCTTCAAACACTGATGTGACCACGTTTCCCTTCTTCAGGGAAACCTGACAACCTCCTCTGTCTGTGTCACTGCCCCATCCCTGCTGGAATGACCTGTCCACCCCAGGAGGGTGCTGTCTGCTCTGGGCATTACTCACTGGCAAACAGGAGGTGTCCAGCAATATCTGATAAATGAGGAAACAGAGGGAGGCGCTGCTCCCCTGGCCTACCCAGGGCCCTTGGAAAAGCCCAAACTTGAGCTCACACGTGAATGTACTGCCCAAGTGTCGGCATGAAAATCTGCATATCCTTTTCCCAGTGACAGCAATCTCTTGGCCCTGACCACACTCTGCACCCTCAGCACCAGCTGAGCATCCCCATGGAGGCTCCAGCCCCGAGTGTGAGCGGGATGCTCTGCACACCTCCTGCTCTGGCTCAGCACGGGCTCTGGGGGTGTGGGCAGGGCTGGGTGGGAGGGCGAGGGGATGGATTCTCTCTGGGCTCACTCTGCTCTCCAGCCTCTCCCACACCCTACGGTGCCTGGGACCACATCCCCAGCCGTCTTGACTCCTTTCCCTGCAGGGAAAGCCTTGAGCCCTCAGCCCTGTAGCAGGAATCATAAGATGTGTGAGAGCCAGAGTTCTGCCAGCCCCCCACCCACACGCCCCCGCAGACTACACGCAGTTGTGTGGAGATGGGAGCCCCTCCTTCTGCACCTAAACTCCACTTACCATTTTAGCTGCTCCAGGGATTCCCCAACCCCGTCACAATCAGAAATCATGTTTCCATACCTAGAAGAGGTCAGGAGTGTGTCAAATCTACCACATGGTGGCACTACCTGCTTCTCATGTCTACTGTGACTGTCTCACCTCTGACTAGATTGGAAGCCCAGGAGGGCAGGGAATGCAGTCTCCTCGGTTCATTGGATTATGGTCAGTGCCCAGAAAGGGACTGCACATAGTGTGGCTTCACGTATGATTGTTGAAGGAATGAACCCCAACCAACTCCTCCCAAGATATCTGGGTGCACCTGAAGCCGCACTGCCCGCCTCTGGTCTCCCTGCTTTGAATTCACGCAGAAGCCTACAGATAGAATCTCAAATTTCCTGTAAAAATGTGAAAACAGTGAAGCCCAAGTCAACGAGGTCAGTGAGGGGGTGACAGAGACTTCCTCGTGGGGGTGTCAGGAATCCTGAATGAGGACGACCGCGGCCCCTCCAGCAGACCTTCCACAGGGCTGGACTCAGGAGCAGCACTTTCCATGGGGGACCCACTGGAGCTTGTTCCTGTGACCACCCACTGAACACAGGAGGAAACTGAGGCTCAGAGGGGTGTGGTGACAGTCCTAAGACTCACAGCTGGGAGGCGGCCTAGTGGCACTGTGTGATCCAGGGCCTGAGTGCTCACCTGAGGAAAAGCAGGTGCAGCACATGCCGGGGACTGGCAACGTTCTTGTAGCTTGACAGAAACAGGTGGACATAAGATTGGTCACCACCCAAGACAGCAGGCACCAGGTGCTCCACCCGCTTCTTCAGGGTGCGTGCCGGGAGAGGCCACACCATGTGGGTGGCATCTGAGCTCAATGAAGATGTGTCTTCACTCTAGGACAGGACAGGGGAGAGATACACAGTGACAGTACCGTGAACCCCAAGGAGGGCAGGGGCTGGAGGCCAGTCTTGATCCCAGGGAGGACATGAGAAGACAGCCTGAGGGCCCAGGGTTAATGGACAGGGTGGTGGTTGCCACCCCGGCAGTCCCCGTTCACCCTCCAGCCAGACCTGAGGTGTGAACACACCAGGACCAGCAGGTTTATAAATCCCCCACCCTCTGCCCCTGCCCTGGGAGGGTGTCCCATGTCCCCGTTCCCCACACACTCAGGAGGAGGGGGTGCAGTCACCCAGGGAGGCTCATAGTGCTGGCCTGGCCTTGCCCAACCTCCTCTGGGCCACCTGACATTACCTTTGGGGACCTCCTCCCAGACGGCCACAGGGGTCGAGGGCGAGCGCTGAACCAGCGCCGGAAGCATTGGACAAGCCACTCAGCACAGGGCTTCCTGGGGCTACGGCCCCGGGACCTCAGGATACAGCACAACATCTCACTCTGCCTGTGGCCAAGTGAGCTGGGGAAGGGGCTGTGTATAGAATGTGGGTGCCAGGTTACCGAGTTCCGAGTTCTGTTGGGGTCTGTCGTCAAGGAAGTGAAGTCACTTCCTGATACCTCATTTCCTGAGCCCCTCCTCTGTGTTCAAGACTGCAAATGCCCCTCTGGGTACCTGTCTGCTGACCCTCCTTCCCCATGAACTCTCTCTATTGCCCACACTTCCACCAACACTGCCTGACCACACCCCTGTGCAAGGCCTGGGTGCAGCCAGCGTCACAGCTCGGAGGAGATACACGTAGGTTCATCCCCAGCTCCTGCTTCTTATCACTTTATGTGACCCTGGACAAGCCATTGTCACTCTCATGACCTCCCCAGTCTCCCCTTTTGCACAGTGGGGATCTTTCTAGCATCTTCTTCCTAGGGATGGCATCAGGCATGTGTGAGAAAACATCTCTGAAACCTATGGCCGGTGTCACATGCAGCTAATAAACAAGACTAGAGATAAAATCCACGACGGTGTGGAAGGTAGCATGGAATACGACTAACGACAGGTCTGGTTCCTGTCATATAATCTTGAAAATGTCACTTTTGCTCTTGGTCTGTTTTCCCTGTCTGCACCATGCGACAGTTGGAATTGCATGCATTCACATACTGCTTTCCTCCATAAAACCTCACAATGGCTTCGTGTGTATTTAGGTTTGGACTCAAGTGCCACATCTCTGTCTGTGTGGTTGGCGACTCCTCAGGGGCTCCCAGTGGTCCCCACCATCTGCTGCACACATCCTCACGTAATCCCCTGCCCTGCAGTGTGGACTGGACTTAGTGACTCACTTCTAACCAATACAGGATCAAAAGTGAGAAGGTGTCACTTTCTAAATGTCATTGTAACACGCCTGTCTCTAGAGTCTTGTGCTCTGTCTCCTCTGTTCTCTCTGTTTGTATCCACCATATGCCAAGCATGGTGCCGAGAGCTGGAGAAAGAGCTGATTCAGCTGCACCCTGGCTTGGGAGATGATCCCAGGATAAGAAAGAGGAGAAGACGTGCTATCGAGTGCCTGACATTCTAAGAGAGGAAAGTGATCTAGGAGGCCCTCAGAATATTCTAGATTAGGAAGCTACCTGAAGATGGTAGGAAATGAACACCATTTGCAGAGAAGAACCAGAGCCGTTTGGTCCATTCTATGCCTTTACTCAACCGTATGAAATATAGAATTAGTAGTTTATCAAATTGCGTAAAAAATGTCAACTGTTATTGACATATAAACAAAATTTATAGATTTATTTGGAAGAATTGATATATTTTCCCTACTTATTTTCTCATCTGTGAACATGTACATCTCTTCATTGTCTTCAGTTTGTTCGTTTTTTCAATAACATTTTACACTCAGTGTTTAGAAATCATGATTGTAAAAATGCACCCTAATTATTCATGCAAACCTTATGAATGAAAATTTGGGGTGTTTCCAACCCTTAGTAATAGGTATTGTCATATTAACAATCTTGTCGACACCTCACCTTATAATTTTTCAAGGTTACATATGATATAGATTCCAGAATATTGGGTTACAGTGTAAAATAGTAAATATCCAAGTATAATTTTGCTAAATTTTGCGAGTTTCTGCTCCTTATGGGCTCTACCATTTGCATTCCACCACAATGTATTATAATACCTGCATCCCCACAGTCTCACTAACAAGTTTGTTATCAAAAAATTAAATTTTGCAAATCTAATAGGTGAAGTCTTGTATATTTCAATATATTTTAAATGTATAGTTCTCTATGAGGGATTTTAAGCACCTAATTAAGTATTGATGCCAATTTAAATTTCCTTTTGTGTTCTTAGATTGTTCATATATTTTGTTCATTTTTATTTCATTTTGTTGGTCATTTCCATCTCATTTTTTCACACATCATTGTATTAATGATATTATCCTAGTTTAAGAGGTTTTTAATTTTTTTTGCTTTTTTTTTAATTGAAACATTATTGATCACCCATTTTAAGTATTATAGCTTGTAATTACTTTCTGTCGTGTCCTTTTGACCTAGTTGGCGGCATTAACCATTTGTTTGTGTTTGCTTTGCTTTTATTAATTGCTGCTATGTCATCCATGTTAACTGCTGCTACATTACTAGCAGCATAATTTCACCAGTGATTTGAAATGCTATCTTTCTTAAATACTAAATTTCTATAAATCTTGGGTATCTCTTTGAATTCTCCATTCTTTTTCATTAGGTTTTATATTTACTTATAAACAAATTCCATATGGTCTTGATAATGAAGAATTTATAAAAAAATATTTTCGATCTCTGGTAGACTTACCCCTCCCTTTTGATTAGTTTCCTCATTTTTTTCTGATGAACGATTAATGTTTCATCAACATTTTATAATCATCTTATTTTGTTCTAGGTGAAGAAACAAATGAGACTATTTTTAATGTGATCATGACACACGTATAAAGTAACTTAGGAGAAAATAAAATCCTTGGGATCATGTGGCTTTCTGGCCAAGAAAATATCTCTGACATTTCTCTATCGTTTGTGTATGTATGTTTTAAGAGTGTTCTAATGCTTAAATCACGAAATTAAACAGGCTTTGTCGAGTTCTTGTTAGCTTTATGCCAAATATTTTAACAATTTTGTGGCTATTGAAAATGGAATCTTGATTTGCGTAATGTAATCTAGATAGTTATTGTTATTACATAAGACATTTATTAATTTTATATGTGAATTTTTCTAAATCGCAACATGTAAATTTTATTTTAGTAAGTCGTCTTGTTTGTAATAGGTTTTTAATGAATTCTTTTTGATTTTCTAAATTCACAATACATTCACATAACACATTTTTCTCTATCTTGAGATATACAAATACGTATGGTCAAATCTTATTTTATCCAGTGTTTTGATATTTATGAGTCTTACATTTTCTCAAAAGTAGTTTTGGCTTCTGTGGAAATTATTATGTGTTTTTCTTTCTTCTAATGCTTAATACTTTTGCAAAATATTGAAGTTAGTAATTCATTTCAGATTTATTTTTGTGAACGGTACCTAGCAAAAGCATAACTGGATTTAATTTCCAAATAAATAATATTTCAATCCCTGTAATGATGAAGTGCTTTCCCCTAAGTAATCTGAATCCTTTCCACATATACCAGAATCTGTTTCAAAATTCAAACTTTTATTCCCCTGAACTATTCGCTTATTCTTTGCCAATCTCATGCACTTTCAAGTATGTTCCTTTGCAATACATTTTATTGGACGGAGCAAATTACCTCTTTGTTTTTATTATTATTGTTCTTCTTATGTCTTGAACATTTTGGGGGCCATTTTTGCACCTAATTTTTTTCATATTAACTTTGAGGTTATTTGACAAGTCCCCTAAACATCACTCTTTGGAATTTTTCAAGTTTAGCTTTATTGAATCTATTGATTAACATAGGGAGAATACATATATATGTGGCGTAACTTCCTAGCATCACTGCTGCCCGGCACATGGACACACGTGGGCATTTTGGTAGGAGCTGCTGAGTGGCTCCTGCGACAGGGGTATCAATGGACACATCTCCTGGGGCATCTGCTGGGACTTCTTCTTCCTTCATTCTCACAAGAGCTGGTGGTCACCAGACATACAGACCTGCCCATCTGATGGGGCAAATGCTATCTGAATAGTGAGTAAATTTCGGTGCATAATCATTAGGGAGGCCGCGGATGTCTGACATTTACTGGCCATGTGAATTGCTTCCCTGTGGAACTGCAGGAATATGTCCTTTGTCCCTATGGATAAATGAGAACTCTTTGTACAACTAGGATGCATAGTACCCTTTCTCTGCCCATGAAGAATTTTCCAGTCTGGGGTTTGTCTTTTCACCTTTTGACATTATTCTGGTTTTTGTTCGGACCAGGAAAAGTCAGCATTTTCCTCAGTGGCTTCTGGCTCTCTGGTCATTCAACAGTAGTTCCTATTTCAAGATTATGGCAATAATAACTATCAGGGCTTTGTGTCTCTACATAGAGTCTTTGATTTTTCTGTAATTTTCCTCTTACTAAAAACATAAAATGAAAATTAATCAGATCTT
This sequence comes from Cynocephalus volans, assembly GCF_027409185.1. Taxonomy (NCBI): domain Eukaryota; kingdom Metazoa; phylum Chordata; class Mammalia; order Dermoptera; family Cynocephalidae; genus Cynocephalus; species Cynocephalus volans. Next base: position 48,376,547 of record NC_084476.1, on the reverse strand, counting down.
TCTCATATTATGCGGCCAGATACAAAAGGCCACATAACATATAACCGTACTGATAGGAACAATCAACGATAGGTAAATTCACACACACAGAAAATGGAGTGGTAGTCAGGGACAGGGAGAGGCGGGATGGGGATTGACAGCTTAATGGCTAGAGAGTTGATGAAGCTGTTCGACCACTAGATGGTGGTAAGGGTTGCCCCATATTAAAAATGTACTTGATGCCACTGAATGGTAATTTTGAAAATATTAAAAACACTTTATTTTATACAAGGGATATTATTGAAAATAAAAGATGAAAAAATTTGAGGAGATGCAGGACAGAGACAAAAATGAGGAGAAGCACAGCGTCAAGGAAGGGCAAGAACAGATCTGGAGTGGGGACTGGTGAGGGTGTTTGTGGGAGCTCTGGAGCCAGGGCTCCCCTGGGTGCTGGTGTTTCTTCTAATTCTTCTGATGTTTCAGGAACGGTTATGTCAGGTTGCTCTAGCTCTACCTCTGGATCTTGATCTTTCTCCTGCTCTTTCTCTTGCTCTTTCTCCTCATCTTTCTCTTGATCTTTCTGTTGCTCCTGCTCTGGATCTTGCGTCTGATCTACCTCTTGCTCTGGATCTTGCTCATGCTCTACTTCTTGCTCTGGCTTAGGCTCTGGATCTTGCTCTCGCTCTGCCTCCGGCAGTGGAATTGGAGCTGGAGCTGGAACTCGAGCCGAACATGGCAGCAGCTCTTGGGACAGTTGTTCAGCCTGGGCAGGAGTTGGAACTGGATAGACAACAATTGAAAATATCAATGTGAGTTTCTATGTCTCATCCAATGACACTGTCTTTCCAGAAGCCCAAGTCCAGAGGCCCAGCCTCAGGAAGTCTCCCCACACTGCAGAACACTGTATGATTGTTCTGAGTACTCAGTGCCCCTGTCCCCAGCCTGCTTCTGGAAACTCTGCTCTGTGTGGCCCAGCCCAGGCCCCTCCCCAAACCCGCACAGGCACCCACCCTCTTCCTCCTCACCCTCAGTCTCTGCCTCACTAGGCTCCAGGTGCTCCAGCTTCTCCAGCTGCGCCAGAAGAAGATCAGCCTTACGCTCCACCACTGAACCTCGCATACTGATATGTACATAGGCCGAAAGAAACTTCAAAGAATGAAATTCAGGAGGCTCGTGGAAATCGGTGGAATAGAATTCCAGCCAGATCTTTAAGACAGAGGACATGGCACTGTGGGAGACAGGTGGGCAACAGCATCAGAGGCCTGGCCTATCCCTGTATGCTGCCCTCCCAAGGCTCCCCTGAGTGAGCTGCAGTCTAGTACCCTCTGCCCGTGCCTGTCCATAGACCAGCCCATCCAATGTCCACCCCCAGTATGGCAGTTCTGGCGCAAGATGGGCCTGGCAGCCAAGGAGGGGCTGGCAAATGCCTCCATGGGAGGAGCCTTCAAACACTGATGTGACCACGTTTCCCTTCTTCAGGGAAACCTGACAACCTCCTCTGTCTGTGTCACTGCCCCATCCCTGCTGGAATGACCTGTCCACCCCAGGAGGGTGCTGTCTGCTCTGGGCATTACTCACTGGCAAACAGGAGGTGTCCAGCAATATCTGATAAATGAGGAAACAGAGGGAGGCGCTGCTCCCCTGGCCTACCCAGGGCCCTTGGAAAAGCCCAAACTTGACCTCACACGTGAATGTACTGCCCAAGTGTCGGCATGAAAATCTGCATATCCTTTTCCCAGTGACAGCAATCTCTTGGCCCTGACCACACTCTGCACCCTCAGCACCAGCTGAGCATCCCCATGGAGGCTCCAGCCCCGAGTGTGAGCGGGATGCTCTGCACACCTCCTGCTCTGGCTCAGCACGGGCTCTGGGGGTGTGGGCAGGGCTGGGTGGGAGGGCGAGGGGATGGATTCTCTCTGGGCTCACTCTGCTCTCCAGCCTCTCCCACACCCTACGGTGCCTGGGACCACATCCCCAGCCGTCTTGACTCCTTTCCCTGCAGGGAAAGCCTTGAGCCCTCAGCCCTGTAGCAGGAATCATAAGATGTGTGAGAGCCAGAGTTCTGCCAGCCCCCCACCCACACGCCCCCGCAGACTACACGCAGTTGTGTGGAGATGGGAGCCCCTCCTTCTGCACCTAAACTCCACTTACCATTTTAGCTGCTCCAGGGATTCCCCAACCCCGTCACAATCAGAAATCATGTTTCCATACCTAGAAGAGGTCAGGAGTGTGTCAAATCTACCACATGGTGGCACTACCTGCTTCTCATGTCTACTGTGACTGTCTCACCTCTGACTAGATTGGAAGCCCAGGAGGGCAGGGAATGCAGTCTCCTCGGTTCATTGGATTATGGTCAGTGCCCAGAAAGGGACTGCACATAGTGTGGCTTCACGTATGATTGTTGAAGGAATGAACCCCAACCAACTCCTCCCAAGATATCTGGGTGCACCTGAAGCCGCACTGCCCGCCTCTGGTCTCCCTGCTTTGAATTCACGCAGAAGCCTACAGATAGAATCTCAAATTTCCTGTAAAAATGTGAAAACAGTGAAGCCCAAGTCAACGAGGTCAGTGAGGGGGTGACAGAGACTTCCTCGTGGGGGTGTCAGGAATCCTGAATGAGGACGACCGCGGCCCCTCCAGCAGACCTTCCACAGGGCTGGACTCAGGAGCAGCACTTTCCATGGGGGACCCACTGGAGCTTGTTCCTGTGACCACCCACTGAACACAGGAGGAAACTGAGGCTCAGAGGGGTGTGGTGACAGTCCTAAGACTCACAGCTGGGAGGCGGCCTAGTGGCACTGTGTGATCCAGGGCCTGAGTGCTCACCTGAGGAAAAGCAGGTGCAGCACATGCCGGGGACTGGCAACGTTCTTGTAGCTTGACAGAAACAGGTGGACATAAGATTGGTCACCACCCAAGACAGCAGGCACCAGGTGCTCCACCCGCTTCTTCAGGGTGCGTGCCGGGAGAGGCCACACCATGTGGGTGGCATCTGAGCTCAATGAAGATGTGTCTTCACTCTAGGACAGGACAGGGGAGAGATACACAGTGACAGTACCGTGAACCCCAAGGAGGGCAGGGGCTGGAGGCCAGTCTTGATCCCAGGGAGGACATGAGAAGACAGCCTGAGGGCCCAGGGTTAATGGACAGGGTGGTGGTTGCCACCCCGGCAGTCCCCGTTCACCCTCCAGCCAGACCTGAGGTGTGAACACACCAGGACCAGCAGGTTTATAAATCCCCCACCCTCTGCCCCTGCCCTGGGAGGGTGTCCCATGTCCCCGTTCCCCACACACTCAGGAGGAGGGGGTGCAGTCACCCAGGGAGGCTCATAGTGCTGGCCTGGCCTTGCCCAACCTCCTCTGGGCCACCTGACATTACCTTTGGGGACCTCCTCCCAGACGGCCACAGGGGTCCAGGGCGAGGGCTGAACCAGCGCCGGAAGCATTGGACAAGCCTCTCAGCACAGGGCTTCCTGGGGCTACGGCCCCGGGACCTCGGGATACAGCACAACATCTCACTCTGCCTGTGGCCAAGTGAGCTGGGGAAGGGGCTGTGTATAGAATGTGGGTGCCAGGTTACCGAGTTCCGAGTTCTGTTGGGGTCTGTCGTCAAGGAAGTGAAGTCACTTCCTGATACCTCATTTCCTGAGCCCCTCCTCTGTGTTCAAGACTGCAAATGCCCCTCTGGGTACCTGTCTGCTGACCCTCCTTCCCCATGAACTCTCTCTATTGCCCACACTTCCACCAACACTGCCTGACCACACCCCTGTGCAAGGCCTGGGTGCAGCCAGCGTCACAGCTCGGAGGAGATACACGTAGGTTCATCCCCAGCTCCTGCTTCTTATCACTTTATGTGACCCTGGACAAGCCATTGTCACTCTCATGACCTCCCCAGTCTCCCCTTTTGCACAGTGGGGATCTTTCTAGCATCTTCTTCCTAGGGATGGCATCAGGCATGTGTGAGAAAACATCTCTGAAACCTATGGCCGGTGTCACATGCAGCTAATAAACAAGACTAGAGATAAAATCCACGACGGTGTGGAAGGTAGCATGGAATACGACTAACGACAGGTCTGGTTCCTGTCATATAATCTTGAAAATGTCACTTTTGCTCTTGGTCTGTTTTCCCTGTCTGCACCATGCGACAGTTGGAATTGCATGCATTCACATACTGCTTTCCTCCATAAAACCTCACAATGGCTTCGTGTGTATTTAGGTTTGGACTCAAGTGCCACATCTCTGTCTGTGTGGTTGGCGACTCCTCAGGGGCTCCCAGTGGTCCCCACCATCTGCTGCACACATCCTCACGTAATCCCCTGCCCTGCAGTGTGGACTGGACTTAGTGACTCACTTCTAACCAATACAGGATCAAAAGTGAGAAGGTGTCACTTTCTAAATGTCATTGTAACACGCCTGTCTCTAGAGTCTTGTGCTCTGTCTCCTCTGTTCTCTCTGTTTGTATCCACCATATGCCAAGCATGGTGCCGAGAGCTGGAGAAAGAGCTGATTCAGCTGCACCCTGGCTTGGGAGATGATCCCAGGATAAGAAAGAGGAGAAGACGTGCTATCGAGTGCCTGACATTCTAAGAGAGGAAAGTGATCTAGGAGGCCCTCAGAATATTCTAGATTAGGAAGCTACCTGAAGATGGTAGGAAATGAACACCATTTGCAGAGAAGAACCAGAGCCGTTTGGTCCATTCTATGCCTTTACTCAACCGTATGAAATATAGAATTAGTAGTTTATCAAATTGCGTAAAAAATGTCAACTGTTATTGACATATAAACAAAATTTATAGATTTATTTGGAAGAATTGATATATTTTCCCTACTTATTTTCTCATCTGTGAACATGTACATCTCTTCATTGTCTTCAGTTTGTTCGTTTTTTCAATAACATTTTACACTCAGTGTTTAGAAATCATGATTGTAAAAATGCACCCTAATTATTCATGCAAACCTTATGAATGAAAATTTGGGGTGTTTCCAACCCTTAGTAATAGGTATTGTCATATTAACAATCTTGTCGACACCTCACCTTATAATTTTTCAAGGTTACATATGATATAGATTCCAGAATATTGGGTTACAGTGTAAAATAGTAAATATCCAAGTATAATTTTGCTAAATTTTGCGAGTTTCTGCTCCTTATGGGCTCTACCATTTGCATTCCACCACAATGTATTATAATACCTGCATCCCCACAGTCTCACTAACAAGTTTGTTATCAAAAAATTAAATTTTGCAAATCTAATAGGTGAAGTCTTGTATATTTCAATATATTTTAAATGTATAGTTCTCTATGAGGGATTTTAAGCACCTAATTAAGTATTGATGCCAATTTAAATTTCCTTTTGTGTTCTTAGATTGTTCATATATTTTGTTCATTTTTATTTCATTTTGTTGGTCATTTCCATCTCATTTTTTCACACATCATTGTATTAATGATATTATCCTAGTTTAAGAGGTTTTTAATTTTTTTTGCTTTTTTTTTAATTGAAACATTATTGATCACCCATTTTAAGTATTATAGCTTGTAATTACTTTCTGTCGTGTCCTTTTGACCTAGTTGGCGGCATTAACCATTTGTTTGTGTTTGCTTTGCTTTCATTAATTGCTGCTATGTCATCCATGTTAACTGCTGCTACATTACTAGCAGCATAATTTCACCAGTGATTTGAAATGCTATCTTTCTTAAATACTAAATTTCTATAAATCTTGGGTATCTCTTTGAATTCTCCATTCTTTTTCATTAGGTTTTATATTTACTTATAAACAAATTCCATATGGTCTTGATAATGAAGAATTTATAAAAAAATATTTTCGATCTCTGGTAGACTTACCCCTCCCTTTTGATTAGTTTCCTCATTTTTTTCTGATGAACGATTAATGTTTCATCAACATTTTATAATCATCTTATTTTGTTCTAGGTGAAGAAACAAATGAGACTATTTTTAATGTGATCATGACACACGTATAAAGTAACTTAGGAGAAAATAAAATCCTTAGGATCATGTGGCTTTCTGGCCAAGAAAATATCTCTGACATTTCTCTATCGTTTGTGTATGTATGTTTTAAGAGTGTTCTAATGCTTAAATCACGAAATTAAACAGGCTTTGTCGAGTTCTTGTTAGCTTTATGCCAAATATTTTAACAATTTTGTGGCTATTGAAAATGGAATCTTGATTTGCGTAATGTAATCTAGATAGTTATTGTTATTACATAAGACATTTATTAATTTTATATGTGAATTTTTCTAAATCGCAACATGTAAATTTTATTTTAGTAAGTCGTCTTGTTTGTAATAGGTTTTTAATGAATTCTTTTTGATTTTCTAAATTCACAATACATTCACATAACACATTTTTCTCTCTCTTGAGATATACAAATACGTATGGTCAAATCTTATTTTATCCAGTGTTTTGATATTTATGAGTCTTACATTTTCTCAAAAGTAGTTTTGGCTTCTGTGGAAATTATTATGTGTTTTTCTTTCTTCTAATGCTTAATACTTTTGCAAAATATTGAAGTTAGTAATTCATTTCAGATTTATTTTTGTGAACGGTACCTAGCAAAAGCATAACTGGATTTAATTTCCAAATAAATAATATTTCAATCCCTGTAATGATGAAGTGCTTTCCCCTAAGTAATCTGAATCCTTTCCACATATACCAGAATCTGTTTCAAAATTCAAACTTTTATTCCCCTGAACTATTCGCTTATTCTTTGCCAATCTCATGCACTTTCAAGTATGTTCCTTTGCAATACATTTTATTGGACGGAGCAAATTACCTCTTTGTTTTTATTATTATTGTTCTTCTTATGTCTTGAACATTTTGGGGGCCATTTTTGCACCTAATTTTTTTCATATTAACTTTGAGGTTATTTGACAAGTCCCCTAAACATCACTCTTTGGAATTTTTCAAGTTTAGCTTTATTGAATCTATTGATTAACATAGGGAGAATACATATATATGTGGCGTAACTTCCTAGCATCACTGCTGCCCGGCACATGGACACACGTGGGCATTTTGGTAGGAGCTGCTGAGTGGCTCCTGCGACAGGGGTATCAATGGACACATCTCCTGGGGCATCTGCTGGGACTTCTTCTTCCTTCATTCTCACAAGAGCTGGTGGTCACCAGACATACAGACCTGCCCATCTGATGGGGCAAATGCTATCTGAATAGTGAGTAAATTTCGGTGCATAATCATTAGGGAGGCCGCGGATGTCTGACATTTACTGGCCATGTGAATTGCTTCCCTGTGGAACTGCAGGAATATGTCCTTTGTCCCTATGGATAAATGAGAACTCTTTGTACAACTAGGATGCATAGTACCCTTTCTCTGCCCATGAAGAATTTTCCAGTCTGGGGTTTGTCTTTTCACCTTTTGACATTATTCTGGTTTTTGTTCGGACCAGGAAAAGTCAGCATTTTCCTCAGTGGCTTCTGGCTCTCTGGTCATTCAACAGTAGTTCCTATTTCAAGATTATGGCAATAATAACTATCAGGGCTTTGTGTCTCTACATAGAGTCTTTGATTTTTCTGTAATTTTCCTCTTACTAAAAACATAAAATGAAAATTAATCAGATCTTTCTCATATTATGCGGCCAGATACAAAAGGCCACATAACATATAACCGTACTGATAGGAACAATCAACGATAGGTAAATTCACACACACAGAAAATGGAGTGGTAGTCAGGGACAGGGAGAGGCGGGATGGGGATTGACAGCTTAATGGCTAGAGAGTTGATGAAGCTGTTCGACCACTAGATGGTGGTAAGGGTTGCCCCATATTAAAAATGTACTTGATGCCACTGAATGGTAATTTTGAAAATATTAAAAACACTTTATTTTATACAAGGGATATTATTGAAAATAAAAGATGAAAAAATTTGAGGAGATGCAGGACAGAGACAAAAATGAGGAGAAGCACAGCGTCAAGGAAGGGCAAGAACAGATCTGGAGTGGGGACTGGTGAGGGTGTTTGTGGGAGCTCTGGAGCCAGGGCTCCCCTGGGTGCTGGTGTTTCTTCTAATTCTTCTGATGTTTCAGGAACGGTTATGTCAGGTTGCTCTAGCTCTACCTCTGGATCTTGATCTTTCTCCTGCTCTTTCTCTTGCTCTTTCTCCTCATCTTTCTCTTGATCTTTCTGTTGCTCCTGCTCTGGATCTTGCGTCTGATCTACCTCTTGCTCTGGATCTTGCTCATGCTCTACTTCTTGCTCTGGCTTAGGCTCTGGATCTTGCTCTCGCTCTGCCTCCGGCAGTGGAATTGGAGCTGGAGCTGGAACTCGAGCCGAACATGGCAGCAGCTCTTGGGACAGTTGTTCAGCCTGGGCAGGAGTTGGAACTGGATAGACAACAATTGAAAATATCAATGTGAGTTTCTATGTCTCATCCAATGACACTGTCTTTCCAGAAGCCCAAGTCCAGAGGCCCAGCCTCAGGAAGTCTCCCCACACTGCAGAACACTGTATGATTGTTCTGAGTACTCAGTGCCCCTGTCCCCAGCCTGCTTCTGGAAACTCTGCTCTGTGTGGCCCAGCCCAGGCCCCTCCCCAAACCCGCACAGGCACCCACCCTCTTCCTCCTCACCCTCAGTCTCTGCCTCACTAGGCTCCAGGTGCTCCAGCTTCTCCAGCTGCGCCAGAAGAAGATCAGCCTTACGCTCCACCACTGAACCTCGCATACTGATATGTACATAGGCCGAAAGAAACTTCAAAGAATGAAATTCAGGAGGCTCGTGGAAATCGGTGGAATAGAATTCCAGCCAGATCTTTAAGACAGAGGACATGGCACTGTGGGAGACAGGTGGGCAACAGCATCAGAGGCCTGGCCTATCCCTGTATGCTGCCCTCCCAAGGCTCCCCTGAGTGAGCTGCAGTCTAGTACCCTCTGCCCGTGCCTGTCCATAGACCAGCCCATCCAATGTCCACCCCCAGTATGGCAGTTCTGGCGCAAGATGGGCCTGGCAGCCAAGGAGGGGCTGGCAAATGCCTCCATGGGAGGAGCCTTCAACCACTGATGTGACCACGTTTCCCTTCTTCAGGGAAACCTGACAACCTCCTCTGTCTGTGTCACTGCCCCATCCCTGCTGGAATGACCTGTCCACCCCAGGAGGGTGCTGTCTGCTCTGGGCATTACTCACTGGCAAACAGGAGGTGTCCAGCAATATCTGATAAATGAGGAAACAGAGGGAGGCGCTGCTCCCCTGGCCTACCCAGGGCCCTTGGAAAAGCCCAAACTTGACCTCACACGTGAATGTACTGCCCAAGTGTCGGCATGAAAATCTGCATATCCTTTTCCCAGTGACAGCAATCTCTTGGCCCTGACCACACTCTGCACCCTCAGCACCAGCTGAGCATCCCCATGGAGGCTCCAGCCCCGAGTGTGAGCGGGATGCTCTGCACACCTCCTGCTCTGGCTCAGCACGGGCTCTGGGGGTGTGGGCAGGGCTGGGTGGGAGGGCGAGGGGATGGATTCTCTCTGGGCTCACTCTGCTCTCCAGCCTCTCCCACACCCTACGGTGCCTGGGACCACATCCCCAGCCGTCTTGACTCCTTTCCCTGCAGGGAAAGCCTTGAGCCCTCAGCCCTGTAGCAGGAATCATAAGATGTGTGAGAGCCAGAGTTCTGCCAGCCCCCCACCCACACGCCCCCGCAGACTACACGCAGTTGTGTGGAGATGGGAGCCCCTCCTTCTGCACCTAAACTCCACTTACCATTTTAGCTGCTCCAGGGATTCCCCATCCCCGTCACAATCAGAAATCATGTTTCCATACCTAGAAGAGGTCAGGAGTGTGTCAAATCTACCACATGGTGGCACTACCTGCTTCTCATGTCTACTGTGACTGTCTCACCTCTGACTAGATTGGAAGCCCAGGAGGGCAGGGAATGCAGTCTCCTCGGTTCATTGGATTATGGTCAGTGCCCAGAAAGGGACTGCACATAGTGTGGCTTCACGTATGATTGTTGAAGGAATGAACCCCAACCAACTCCTCCCAAGATATCTGGGTGCACCTGAAGCCGCACTGCCCGCCTCTGGTCTCCCTGCTTTGAATTCACGCAGAAGCCTACAGATAGAATCTCAAATTTCCTGTAAAAATGTGAAAACAGTGAAGCCCAAGTCAACGAGGTCAGTGAGGGGGTGACAGAGACTTCCTCGTGGGGGTGTCAGGAATCCTGAATGAGGACGACCGCGGCCCCTCCAGCAGACCTTCCACAGGGCTGGACTCAGGAGCAGCACTTTCCATGGGGGACCCACTGGAGCTTGTTCCTGTGACCACCCACTGAACACAGGAGGAAACTGAGGCTCAGAGGGGTGTGGTGACAGTCCTAAGACTCACAGCTGGGAGGCGGCCTAGTGGCACTGTGTGATCCAGGGCCTGAGTGCTCACCTGAGGAAAAGCAGGTGCAGCACATGCCGGGGACTGGCAACGTTCTTGTAGCTTGACAGAAACAGGTGGACATAAGATTGGTCACCACCCAAGACAGCAGGCACCAGGTGCTCCACCCGCTTCTTCAGGGTGCGTGCCGGGAGAGGCCACACCATGTGGGTGGCATCTGAGCTCAATGAAGATGTGTCTTCACTCTAGGACAGGACAGGGGAGAGATACACAGTGACAGTACCGTGAACCCCAAGGAGGGCAGGGGCTGGAGGCCAGTCTTGATCCCAGGGAGGACATGAGAAGACAGCCTGAGGGCCCAGGGTTAATGGACAGGGTGGTGGTTGCCACCCCGGCAGTCCCCGTTCACCCTCCAGCCAGACCTGAGGTGTGAACACACCAGGACCAGCAGGTTTATAAATCCCCCACCCTCTGCCCCTGCCCTGGGAGGGTGTCCCATGTCCCCGTTCCCCACACACTCAGGAGGAGGGGGTGCAGTCACCCAGGGAGGCTCATAGTGCTGGCCTGGCCTTGCCCAACCTCCTCTGGGCCACCTGACATTACCTTTGGGGACCTCCTCCCAGACGGCCACAGGGGTCCAGGGCGAGGGCTGAACCAGCGCCGGAAGCATTGGACAAGCCTCTCAGCACAGGGCTTCCTGGGGCTACGGCCCCGGGACCTCGGGATACAGCACAACATCTCACTCTGCCTGTGGCCAAGTGAGCTGGGGAAGGGGCTGTGTATAGAATGTGGGTGCCAGGTTACCGAGTTCCGAGTTCTGTTGGGGTCTGTCGTCAAGGAAGTGAAGTCACTTCCTGATACCTCATTTCCTGAGCCCCTCCTCTGTGTTCAAGACTGCAAATGCCCCTCTGGGTACCTGTCTGCTGACCCTCCTTCCCCATGAACTCTCTCTATTGCCCACACTTCCACCAACACTGCCTGACCACACCCCTGTGCAAGGCCTGGGTGCAGCCAGCGTCACAGCTCGGAGGAGATACACGTAGGTTCATCCCCAGCTCCTGCTTCTTATCACTTTATGTGACCCTGGACAAGCCATTGTCACTCTCATGACCTCCCCAGTCTCCCCTTTTGCACAGTGGGGATCTTTCTAGCATCTTCTTCCTAGGGATGGCATCAGGCATGTGTGAGAAAACATCTCTGAAACCTATGGCCGGTGTCACATGCAGCTAATAAACAAGACTAGAGATAAAATCCACGACGGTGTGGAAGGTAGCATGGAATACGACTAACGACAGGTCTGGTTCCTGTCATATAATCTTGAAAATGTCACTTTTGCTCTTGGTCTGTTTTCCCTGTCTGCACCATGCGACAGTTGGAATTGCATGCATTCACATACTGCTTTCCTCCATAAAACCTCACAATGGCTTCGTGTGTATTTAGGTTTGGACTCAAATGCCACATCTCTGTCTGTGTGGTTGGCGACTCCTCAGGGGCTCCCAGTGGTCCCCACCATCTGCTGCACACATCCTCACGTAATCCCCTGCCCTGCAGTGTGGACTGGACTTAGTGACTCACTTCTAACCAATACAGGATCAAAAGTGAGAAGGTGTCACTTTCTAAATGTCATTGTAACACGCCTGTCTCTAGAGTCTTGTGCTCTGTCTCCTCTGTTCTCTCTGTTTGTATCCACCATATGCCAAGCATGGTGCCGAGAGCTGGAGAAAGAGCTGATTCAGCTGCACCCTGGCTTGGGAGATGATCCCAGGATAAGAAAGAGGAGAAGACGTGCTATCGAGTGCCTGACATTCTAAAAGAGGAAAGTGATCTAGGAGGCCCTCAGAATATTCTAGATTAGGAAGCTACCTGAAGATGGTAGGAAATGAACACCATTTGCAGAGAAGAACCAGAGCCGTTTGGTCCATTCTATGCCTTTACTCAACCGTATGAAATATAGAATTAGTAGTTTATCAAATTGCGTAAAAAATGTCAACTGTTATTGACATATAAACAAAATTTATAGATTTATTTGGAAGAATTGATATATTTTCCCTACTTATTTTCTCATCTGTGAACATGTACATCTCTTCATTGTCTTCAGTTTGTTCGTTTTTTCAATAACATTTTACACTCAGTGTTTAGAAATCATGATTGTAAAAATGCACCCTAATTATTCATGCAAACCTTATGAATGAAAATTTGGGGTGTTTCCAACCCTTAGTAATAGGTATTGTCATATTAACAATCTTGTCGACACCTCACCTTATAATTTTTCAAGGTTACATATGATATAGATTCCAGAATATTGGGTTACAGTGTAAAATAGTAAATATCCAAGTATAATTTTGCTAAATTTTGCGAGTTTCTGCTCCTTATGGGCTCTACCATTTGCATTCCACCACAATGTATTATAATACCTGCATCCCCACAGTCTCACTAACAAGTTTGTTATCAAAAAATTAAATTTTGCAAATCTAATAGGTGAAGTCTTGTATATTTCAATATATTTTAAATGTATAGTTCTCTATGAGGGATTTTAAGCACCTAATTAAGTATTGATGCCAATTTAAATTTCCTTTTGTGTTCTTAGATTGTTCATATATTTTGTTCATTTTTATTTCATTTTGTTGGTCATTTCCATCTCATTTTTTCACACATCATTGTATTAATGATATTATCCTAGTTTAAGAGGTTTTTAATTTTTTTTGCTTTTTTTTTAATTGAAACATTATTGATCACCCATTTTAAGTATTATAGCTTGTAATTACTTTCTGTCGTGTCCTTTTGACCTAGTTGGCGGCATTAACCATTTGTTTGTGTTTGCATTGCTTTCATTAATTGCTGCTATGTCATCCATGTTAACTGCTGCTACATTACTAGCAGCATAATTTCACCAGTGATTTGAAATGCTATCTTTCTTAAATACTAAATTTCTATAAATCTTGGGTATCTCTTTGAATTCTCCATTCTTTTTCATTAGGTTTTATATTTACTTATAAACAAATTCCATATGGTCTTGATAATGAAGAATTTATAAAAAAATATTTTCGATCTCTGGTAGACTTACCCCTCCCTTTTGATTAGTTTCCTCATTTTTTTCTGATGAACGATTAATGTTTCATCAACATTTTATAATCATCTTATTTTGTTCTAGGTGAAGAAACAAATGAGACTATTTTTAATGTGATCATGACACACGTATAAAGTAACTTAGGAGAAAATAAAATCCTTAGGATCATGTGGCTTTCTGGCCAAGAAAATATCTCTGACATTTCTCTATCGTTTGTGTATGTATGTTTTAAGAGTGTTCTAATGCTTAAATCACGAAATTAAACAGGCTTTGTCGAGTTCTTGTTAGCTTTATGCCAAATATTTTAACAATTTTGTGGCTATTGAAAATGGAATCTTGATTTGCGTAATGTAATCTAGATAGTTATTGTTATTACATAAGACATTTATTAATTTTATATGTGAATTTTTCTAAATCGCAACATGTAAATTTTATTTTAGTAAGTCGTCTTGTTTGTAATAGGTTTTTAATGAATTCTTTTTGATTTTCTAAATTCACAATACATTCACATAACACATTTTTCTCTCTCTTGAGATATACAAATACGTATGGTCAAATCTTATTTTATCCAGTGTTTTGATATTTATGAGTCTTACATTTTCTCAAAAGTAGTTTTGGCTTCTGTGGAAATTATTATGTGTTTTTCTTTCTTCTAATGCTTAATACTTTTGCAAAATATTGAAGTTAGTAATTCATTTCAGATTTATTTTTGTGAACGATACCAAGCAAAAGCATAACTGGATTTAATTTCCAAATAAATAATATTTCAATCCCTGTAATGATGAAGTGCTTTCCCCTAAGTAATCTGAATCCTTTCCACATATACCAGAATCTGTTTCAAAATTCAAACTTTTATTCCCCTGAACTATTCGCTTATTCTTTGCCAATCTCATGCACTTTCAAGTATGTTCCTTTGCAATACATTTTATTGGACGGAGCAAATTACCTCTTTGTTTTTATTATTATTGTTCTTCTTATGTCTTGAACATTTTGGGGGCCATTTTTGCACCTAATTTTTTTCATATTAACTTTGAGGTTATTTGACAAGTCCCCTAAACATCACTCTTTGGAATTTTTCAAGTTTAGCTTTATTGAATCTATTGATTAACATAGGGAGAATACATATATATGTGGCGTAACTTCCTAGCATCACTGCTGCCCGGCACATGGACACACGTGGGCATTTTGGTAGGAGCTGCTGAGTGGCTCCTGCGACAGGGGTATCAATGGACACATCTCCTGGGGCATCTGCTGGGACTTCTTCTTCCTTCATTCTCACAAGAGCTGGTGGTCACCAGACATACAGACCTGCCCATCTGATGGGGCAAATGCTATCTGAATAGTGAGTAAATTTCGGTGCATAATCATTAGGGAGGCCGCGGATGTCTGACATTTACTGGCCATGTGAATTGCTTCCCTGTGGAACTGCAGGAATATGTCCTTTGTCCCTATGGATAAATGAGAACTCTTTGTACAACTAGGATGCATAGTACCCTTTCTCTGCCCATGAAGAATTTTCCAGTCTGGGGTTTGTCTTTTCACCTTTTGACATTATTCTGGTTTTTGTTCGGACCAGGAAAAGTCAGCATTTTCCTCAGTGGCTTCTGGCTCTCTGGTCATTCAACAGTAGTTCCTATTTCAAGATTATGGCAATAATAACTATCAGGGCTTTGTGTCTCTACATAGAGTCTTTGATTTTTCTGTAATTTTCCTCTTACTAAAAACATAAAATGAAAATTAATCAGATCTTTCTCATATTATGCGGCCAGATACAAAAGGCCACATAACATATAACCGTACTGATAGGAACAATCAACGATAGGTAAATTCACACACACAGAAAATGGAGTGGTAGTCAGGGACAGGGAGAGGCGGGATGGGGATTGACAGCTTAATGGCTAGAGAGTTGATGAAGCTGTTCGACCACTAGATGGTGGTAAGGGTTGCCCCATATTAAAAATGTACTTGATGCCACTGAATGGTAATTTTGAAAATATTAAAAACACTTTATTTTATACAAGGGATATTATTGAAAATAAAAGATGAAAAAATTTGAGGAGATGCAGGACAGAGACAAAAATGAGGAGAAGCACAGCGTCAAGGAAGGGCAAGAACAGATCTGGAGTGGGGACTGGTGAGGGTGTTTGTGGGAGCTCTGGAGCCAGGGCTCCCCTGGGTGCTGGTGTTTCTTCTAATTCTTCTGATGTTTCAGGAACGGTTATGTCAGGTTGCTCTAGCTCTACCTCTGGATCTTGATCTTTCTCCTGCTCTTTCTCTTGCTCTTTCTCCTCATCTTTCTCTTGATCTTTCTGTTGCTCCTGCTCTGGATCTTGCGTCTGATCTACCTCTTGCTCTGGATCTTGCTCATGCTCTACTTCTTGCTCTGGCTTAGGCTCTGGATCTTGCTCTCGCTCTGCCTCCGGCAGTGGAATTGGAGCTGGAGCTGGAACTCGAGCCGAACATGGCAGCAGCTCTTGGGACAGTTGTTCAGCCTGGGCAGGAGTTGGAACTGGGTAGACAACAATTGAAAATATCAATGTGAGTTTCTATGTCTCATCCAATGACACTGTCTTTCCAGAAGCCCAAGTCCAGAGGCCCAGCCTCAGGAAGTCTCCCCACACTGCAGAACACTGTATGATTGTTCTGAGTACTCAGTGCCCCTGTCCCCAGCCTGCTTCTGGAAACTCTGCTCTGTGTGGCCCAGCCCAGGCCCCTCCCCAAACCCGCACAGGCACCCACCCTCTTCCTCCTCACCCTCAGTCTCTGCCTCACTAGGCTCCAGGTGCTCCAGCTTCTCCAGCTGCGCCAGAAGAAGATCAGCCTTACGCTCCACCACTGAACCTCGCATACTGATATGTACATAGGCCGAAAGAAACTTCAAAGAATGAAATTCAGGAGGCTCGTGGAAATCGGTGGAATAGAATTCCAGCCAGATCTTTAAGACAGAGGACATGGCACTGTGGGAGACAGGTGGGCAACAGCATCAGAGGCCTGGCCTATCCCTCTATGCTGCCCTCCCAAGGCTCCCCTGAGTGAGCTGCAGTCTAGTACCCTCTGCCCGTGCCTGTCCATAGACCAGCCCATCCAATGTCCACCCCCAGTATGGCAGTTCTGGCGCAAGATGGGCCTGGCAGCCAAGGAGGGGCTGGCAAAAGCCTCCATGGGAGGAGCCTTCAACCACTGATGTGACCACGTTTCCCTTCTTCAGGGAAACCTGACAACCTCCTCTGTCTGTGTCACTGCCCCGTCCCTGCTGGAATGACCTGTCCACCCCAGGAGGGTGCTGTCTGCTCTGGGCATTACTCACTGTCAAACAGGAGGTGTCCAGCAATATCTGATAAATGAGGAAACAGAGGGAGGCGCTGCTCCCCTGGCCTACCCAGGGCCCTTGGAAAAGCCCAAACTTGACCTCACACGTGAATGTACTGCCCAAGTGTCGGCATGAAAATCTGCATATCCTTTTCCCAGTGACAGCAATCTCTTGGCCCTGACCACACTCTGCACCCTCAGCACCAGCTGAGCATCCCCATGGAGGCTCCAGCCCCGAGTGTGAGCGGGATGCTCTGCACACCTCCTGCTCTGGCTCAGCACGGGCTCTGGGGTTGTGGGCAGGGCTGGGTGGGAGGGCGAGGGGATGGATTCTCTCTGGGCTCACTCTGCTCTCCAGCCTCTCCCACACCCTACGGTGCCTGGGACCACATCCCCAGCCGTCTTGACTCCTTTCCCTGCAGGGAAAGCCTTGAGCCCTCAGCCCTGTAGCAGGAATCATAAGATGTGTGAGAGCCAGAGTTCTGCCAGCCCCCCACCCACACGCCCCCGCAGACTACACGCAGTTGTGTGGAGATGGGAGCCCCTCCTTCTGCACCTAAACTCCACTTACCATTTTAGCTGCTCCAGGGATTCCCCATCCCCGTCACAATCAGAAATCATGTTTCCATACCTAGAAGAGGTCAGGAGTGTGTCAAATCTACCACATGGTGGCACTACCTGCTTCTCATGTCTACTGTGACTGTCTCACCTCTGACTAGATTGGAAGCCCAGGAGGGCAGGGAATGCAGTCTCCTCGGTTCATTGGATTATGGTCAGTGCCCAGAAAGGGACTGCACATAGTGTGGCATCACGTATGATTGTTGAAGGAATGAACCCCAACCAACCCCTCCCAAGATATCTGGGTGCACCTGAAGCCGCACTGCCCGCCTCTGGTCTCCCTGCGTTGAATTCACGCAGAAGCCTACAGATAGAATCTCAAATTTCCTGTAAAAATGTGAAAACAGTGAAGCCCAAGTCAACGAGGTCAGTGAGGGGGTGACAGAGACTTCCTCGTGGGGGTGTCAGGAATCCTGAATGAGGACGACCGCAGCCCCTCCAGCAGACCTTCCACAGGGCTGGACTCAGGAGCAGCACTTTCCATGGGGGACCCACTGGAGCTTGTTCCTGTGACCACCCACTGAACACAGGAGGAAACTGAGGCTCAGAGGGGTGTGGTGACAGTCCTAAGACTCACAGCTGGGAGGCGGCCTAGTGGCACTGTGTGATCCAGGGCCTGAGTGCTCACCTGAGGAAAAGCAGGTGCAGCACATGCCGGGGACTGGCAACGTTCTTGTAGCTTGACAGAAACAGGTGGACATAAGATTGGTCACCACCCAAGACAGCAGGCACCAGGTGCTCCACCCGCTTCTTCAGGGTGCGTGCCGGGAGAGGCCACACCATGTGGGTGGCATCTGAGCTCAATGAAGATGTGTCTTCACTCTAGGACAGGACAGGGGAGAGATACACAGTGACAGTACCGTGAACCCCAAGGAGGGCAGGGGCTGGAGGCCAGTCTTGACCCCAGGGAGGACATGAGAAGACAGCCTGAGGGCCCAGGGTTAATGGACAGGGTGGTGGTTGCCACCCCGGCAGTCCCCGTTCACCCTCCAGCCAGACCTGAGGTGTGAACACACCAGGACCAGCAGGTTTATAAACCCCCCACCCTCTGCCCCTGCCCTGGGAGGGTGTCCCATGTCCCCGTTCCCCACACACTCAGGAGGAGGGGGTGCAGTCACCCAGGGAGGCTCATAGTGCTGGCCTGGCCTTGCCCAACCTCCTCTGGGCCACCTGACATTACCTTTGGGGACCTCCTCCCAGACGGCCACAGGGGTCCAGGGCGAGGGCTGAACCAGCGCTGGAAGCATTGGAGAAGCCTCTCAGCACAGGGCTTCCTGGGGCTACGGCCCCGGGACCTCGGGATACAGCACAACATCTCACTCTGCCTGTGGCCAAGTGAGCTGGGGAAGGGGCTGTGTATAGAATGTGGGTGCCAGGTTACCGAGTTCCGAGTTCTGTTGGGGTCTGTCGTCAAGGAAGTGAAGTCACTTCCTGATACCTCATTTCCTGAGCCCCTCCTCTGTGTTCAAGACTGCAAATGCCCCTCTGGGTACCTGTCTGCTGACCCTCCTTCCCCATGAACTCTCTCTATTGCCCACACTTCCACCAACACTGCCTGACCACACCCCTGTGCAAGGCCTGGGTGCAGCCAGCGTCACAGCTCGGAGGAGATACACGTAGGTTCATCCCCAGCTCCTGCTTCTTATCACTTTATGTGACCCTGGACAAGCCATTGTCACTCTCATGACCTCCCCAGTCTCCCCTTTTGCACAGTGGGGATCTTTCTAGCATCTTCTTCCTAGGGATGGCATCAGGCATGTGTGAGAAAACATCTCTGAAACCTATGGCCGGTGTCACATGCAGCTAATAAACAAGACTAGAGATAAAATCCACGACGGTGTGGAAGGTAGCATGGAATACGACTAACGACAGGTCTGGTTCCTGTCATATAATCTTGAAAATGTCACTTTTGCTCTTGGTCTGTTTTCCCTGTCTGCACCATGCGACAGTTGGAATTTCATGCATTCACATACTGCTTTCCTCCATAAAACCTCACAATGGCTTCGTGTGTATTTAGGTTTGGACTCAAGTGCCACATCTCTGTCTGTGTGGTTGGCGACTCCTCAGGGGCTCCCAGTGGTCCCCACCATCTGCTGCACACATCCTCACGTAATCCCCTGCCCTGCAGTGTGGACTGGACTTAGTGACTCACTTCTAACCAATACAGGATCAAAAGTGAGAAGGTGTCACTTTCTAAATGTCATTGTAACACGCCTGTCTCTAGAGTCTTGTGCTCTGTCTCCTCTGTTCTCTCTGTTTGTATCCACCATATGCCAAGCATGGTGCCGAGAGCTGGAGAAAGAGCTGATTCAGCTGCACCCTGGCTTGGGAGATGATCCCAGGATAAGAAAGAGGAGAAGACGTGCTATCGAGTGCCTGACATTCTAAGAGAGGAAAGTGATCTAGGAGGCCCTCAGAATATTCTAGATTAGGAAGCTACCTGAAGATGGTAGGAAATGAACACCATTTGCAGAGAAGAACCAGAGCCGTTTGGTCCATTCTATGCCTTTACTCAACCGTATGAAATATAGAATTAGTAGTTTATCAAATTGCGTAAAAAATGTCAACTGTTATTTACATATAAACAAAATTTATAGATTTATTTGGAAGAATTGATATATTTTCCCTACTTATTTTCTCATCTGTGAACATGTACATCTCTTCATTGTCTTCAGTTTGTTCGTTTTTTCAATAACATTTTACACTCAGTGTTTAGAAATCATGATTGTAAAAATGCACCCTAATTATTCATGCAAACCTTATGAATGAAAATTTGGGGTGTTTCCAACCCTTAGTAATAGGTATTGTCATATTAACAATCTTGTCGACACCTCACCTTATAATTTTTCAAGGTTACATATGATATAGATTCCAGAATATTGGGTTACAGTGTAAAATAGTAAATATCCAAGTATAATTTTGCTAAATTTTGCGAGTTTCTGCTCCTTATGGGCTCTACCATTTGCATTCCACCACAATGTATTATAATACCTGTATCCCCACAGTCTCACTAACAAGTTTGTTATCAAAAAATTAAATTTTGCAAATCTAATAGGTGAAGTCTTGTATATTTCAATATATTTTAAATGTATAGTTCTCTATGAGGGATTTTAAGCACCTAATTAAGTATTGATGCCAATTTAAATTTCCTTTTGTGTTCTTAGATTGTTCATATATTTTGTTCATTTTTATTTCATTTTGTTGGTCATTTCCATCTCATTTTTTCACACATCATTGTATTAATGATATTATCCTAGTTTAAGAGGTTTTTAATTTTTTTTGCTTTTTTTTAATTGAAACATTATTGATCACCCATTTTAAGTATTAGAGCTTGTAATTACTTTTTGTCGTGTCCTTTTGACCTAGTTGGTGGCATTTACCTTTTGTTTGAGTTTGCTTTGCTTTATTAATTGCTGCTATGCCATCCATGTTAACTGCTGCTGCATTAGTAGCAGCATAATTTCACCATTGATTTGAAATGCTATCTTTCTTAAATACTAAATTTCTATAAATCTTGGGTATCTCTTTGAATTCTCCATTCTTTTTCATTAGGTTTTATATTTACTTATAAACAAATTCCATATGTTCTTGATAATGAAGAATTTATAAAAAAATATTTTCGATCTCTGGTAGACTTACCCCTCCCTTTTGATTTGTTTCCTCATTTTTTTCTGATGAACGATTAATGTTTCATCAACATTTTATAATCATCTTATTTTGTTCTAGGTGAAGAAACAAATGAGACTATTTTTAATGTGATCATGACGCATGTATAAAGTAACTTAGGAGAAAATAAAATCCTTAGGATCATGTGGCTTTCTGGCCAAGAAAATATCTCTGACATTTCTCTATCCTTTGTGTATGTATGTTTTAAGAGTGTTCTAATGCTTAAATCACGTAATTAAACAGGCTTTGTCGAGTTCTTGTTAGCTTTATGCCAAATATTTTAACAATTTTGTGGCTATTGAAAATGGAATCTTGATTTGCGTAATGTAATCTAGATAGTTATTGTTATTACATAAGACATTTATTAATTTTATATGTGAATTTTTCTAAATCGCAACATGTAAATTTTATTTTAGTAAGTCGTCTTGTTTGTAATAGGTTTTTAATGAATTCTTTTTGATTTTCTAAATTCACAATACATTCACATAACACATTTTTCTCTATCTTGAGATATACAAATACGTATGGTCAAATCTTATTTTATCTAGTGTTTTGATATTTATGAGTCTTACATTTTCTCAAAAGTAGTTTTGGCTTCTGTGGAAATTATTATGTGTTTTTTTTCTTCTAATGCTTAATACTTTTGCAAAATATTGAAGTTAGTAATTCATTTCAGATTTATTTTTGTGAACGGTACCAAGCAAAAGCATAACTGGATTTAATTTCCAAATAAATAATATTTCAATCCCTGTAATGATGAAGTGCTTTCCCCTAAGTAATCTGAATCCTTTCCACATATACCAGAATCTGTTTCAAAATTCAAACTTTTATTCCCCTGAACTATTCGCTTATTCTTTGCCAATCTCATGCACTTTCAAGTATGTTCCTTTGCAATACATTTTATTGGACGGAGCAAATTACCTCTTTGTTTTTATTATTATTGTTCTTCTTATGTCTTGAACATTTTGGGGGCCATTTTTGCACATAATTTTTTTCATATTAACTTTGAGGTTATTTGACAAGTCCCGTAAACATCACTCTTTGGAATTTTTCAAGTTTAGCTTTATTGAATCTATTGATTAACATAGGGAGAATACATATATATGTGGCGTAACTTCCTAGCATCACTGCTGCCCGGCACATGGACACACGTGGGCATTTTGGTAGGAGCTGCTGAGTGGCTCCTGCGACAGGGGTATCAATGGACACATCTCCTGGGGCATCTGCTGGGACTTCTTCTTCCTTCATTCTCACAAGAGCTGGTGGTCACCAGACATACAGACCTGCCCATCTGATGGGGCAAATGCTATCTGAATAGTGAGTAAATTTCGGTGCATAATCATTAGGGAGGCCGCGGATGTCTGACATTTACTGGCCATGTGAATTGCTTCCCTGTGGAACTGCAGGAATATGTCCTTTGTCCCTATGGATAAATGAGAACTCTTTGTACAACTAGGATGCATACTACCCTTTCTCTGCCCATGAAGAATTTTCCAGTCTGGGGTTTGTCTTTTCACCTTTTGACATTATTCTGGTTTTTGTTCGGACCAGGAAAAGTCAGCATTTTCCTCAGTGGCTTCTGGCTCTCTGGTCATTCAACAGTAGTTCCTATTTCAAGATTATGGCAATAATAACTATCAGGGCTTTGTGTCTCTACATAGAGTCTTTGATTTTTCTGTAATTTTCCTCTTACTAAAAACATAAAATGAAAATTAATCAGATCTTTCTCATATTATGCGGCCACATACAAAAGGCCACATAACATATAACCGTACTGATAGGAACAATCCACGATAGGTAAATTCACACACAGAAAATGGAGTGGTAGTCAGGGACAGGGAGAGGCGGGATGGGGATTGACAGCTTAATGGCTAGAGAGTTGATGAAGCTGTTCGACCACTAGATGGTGGTAAGGGTTGCCCCATATTAAAAATGTACTTGATGCCACTGAATGGTAATTTTGAAAATATTAAAAACACTTTATTTTATACAAGGGATATTATTGAAAATAAAAGATGAAAAAATTTGAGGAGATGCAGGACAGAGACAAAAATGAGGAGAAGCACAGCGTCAAGGAAGGGCAAGAACAGATCTGGAGTGGGGACTGGTGAGGGTGTTTGTGGGAGCTCTGGAGCCAGGGCTCCCCTGGGTGCTGGTGTTTCTTCTAATTCTTCTGATGTTTCAGGAACGGTTATGTCAGGTTGCTCTAGCTCTACCTCTGGATCTTGATCTTTCTCCTGCTCTTTCTCTTGCTCTTTCTCCTCATCTTTCTCTTGATCTTTCTGTTGCTCCTGCTCTGGATCTTGCGTCTGATCTACCTCTTGCTCTGGATCTTGCTCATGCTCTACTTCTTGCTCTGGCTTAGGCTCTGGATCTTGCTCTCGCTCTGCCTCCGGCAGTGGAATTGGAGCTGGAGCTGGAACTCGAGCCGAACATGGCAGCAGCTCTTGGGACAGTTGTTCAGCCTGGGCAGGAGTTGGAACTGGATAGACAACAATTGAAAATATCAATGTGAGTTTCTATGTCTCATCCAATGACACTGTCTTTCCAGAAGCCCAAGTCCAGAGGCCCAGCCTCAGGAAGTCTCCCCACACTGCAGAACACTGTATGATTGTTCTGAGTACTCAGTGCCCCTGTCCCCAGCCTGCTTCTGGAAACTCTGCTCTGTGTGGCCCAGCCCAGGCCCCTCCCCAAACCCGCACAGGCACCCACCCTCTTCCTCCTCACCCTCAGTCTCTGCCTCACTAGGCTCCAGGTGCTCCAGCTTCTCCAGCTGCGCCAGAAGAAGATCAGCCTTACGCTCCACCACTGAACCTCGCATACTGATATGTACATAGGCCGAAAGAAACTTCAAAGAATGAAATTCAGGAGGCTCGTGGAAATCGGTGGAATAGAATTCCAGCCAGATCTTTAAGACAGAGGACATGGCACTGTGGGAGACAGGTGGGCAACAGCATCAGAGGCCTGGCCTATCCCTCTATGCTGCCCTCCCAAGGCTCCCCTGAGTGAGCTGCAGTCTAGTACCCTCTGCCCGTGCCTGTCCATAGACCAGCCCATCCAATGTCCACCCCCAGTATGGCAGTTCTGGCGCAAGATGGGCCTGGCAGCCAAGGAGGGGCTGGCAAAAGCCTCCATGGGAGGAGCCTTCAACCACTGATGTGACCACGTTTCCCTTCTTCAGGGAAACCTGACAACCTCCTCTGTCTGTGTCACTGCCCCGTCCCTGCTGGAATGACCTGTCCACCCCAGGAGGGTGCTGTCTGCTCTGGGCATTACTCACTGTCAAACAGGAGGTGTCCAGCAATATCTGATAAATGAGGAAACAGAGGGAGGCGCTGCTCCCCTGGCCTACCCAGGGCCCTTGGAAAAGCCCAAACTTGACCTCACACGTGAATGTACTGCCCAAGTGTCGGCATGAAAATCTGCATATCCTTTTCCCAGTGACAGCAATCTCTTGGCCCTGACCACACTCTGCACCCTCAGCACCAGCTGAGCATCCCCATGGAGGCTCCAGCCCCGAGTGTGAGCGGGATGCTCTGCACACCTCCTGCTCTGGCTCAGCACGGGCTCTGGGGGTGTGGGCAGGGCTGGGTGGGAGGGCGAGGGGATGGATTCTCTCTGGGCTCACTCTGCTCTCCAGCCTCTCGCACACCCTACGGTGCCTGGGACCACATCCCCAGCCATCTTGACTCCTTTCCCTGCAGGGAAAGCCTTGAGCCCTCAGCCCTGTAGCAGGAATCATAAGATGTGTGAGAGCCAGAGTTCTGCCAGCCCCCCACCACACGCCCCCGCAGACTACACGCAGTTGTGTGGAGATGGGAGCCCCTCCTTCTGCACCTAAACTCCACTTACCATTTTAGCTGCTCCAGGGATTCCCCATCCCCGTCACAATCAGAAATCATGTTTCCATACCTAGAAGAGGTCAGGAGTGTTTCAAATCTACCACATGGTGGCACTACCTGCTTCTCATGTCTACTGTGACTGTCTCACCTCTGACTAGATTGGAAGCCCAGGAGGGCAGGGAATGCAGTCTCCTCGGTTCATTGGATTATGGTCAGTGCCCAGAAAGGGACTGCACATAGTGTGGCTTCACGTATGATTGTTGAAGGAATGAACCCCAACCAACTCCTCCCAAGATATCTGGGTGCACCTGAAGCCGCACTGCCCGCCTCTGCTCTCCCTGCTTTGAATTCACGCAGAAGCCTACAGATAGAATCTCAAATTTCCTGTAAAAATGTGAAAACAGTGAAGCCCAAGTCAACGAGGTCAGTGAGGGGGTGACAGAGACTTCCTCGTGGGGGTGTCAGGAATCCTGAATGAGGACGACCGCGGCCCCTCCAGCAGACCTTCCACAGGGCTGGACTCAGGAGCAGCACTTTCCATGGGGGACCCACTGGAGCTTGTTCCTGTGACCACCCACTGAACACAGGAGGAAACTGAGGCTCAGAGGGGTGTGGTGACAGTCCTAAGACTCACAGCTGGGAGGCGGCCTAGTGGCACTGTGTGATCCAGGGCCTGAGTGCTCACCTGAGGAAAAGCAGGTGCAGCACATGCCGGGGACTGGCAACGTTCTTGTAGCTTGACAGAAACAGGTGGACATAAGATTGGTCACCACCCAAGACAGCAGGCACCAGGTGCTCCACCCGCTTCTTCAGGGTGCGAGCCGGGAGAGGCCACACCATGTGGGTGGCATCTGAGCTCAATGAAGATGTGTCTTCACTCTAGGACAGGACAGGGGAGAGATACACAGTGACAGTACCGTGAACCCCAAGGAGGGCAGGGGCTGGAGGCCAGTCTTGACCCCAGGGAGGACATGAGAAGACAGCCTGAGGGCCCAGGGTTAATGGACAGGGTGGTGGTTGCCACCCCGGCAGTCCCCGTTCACCCTCCAGCCAGACCTGAGGTGTGAACACACCAGGACCAGCAGGTTTATAAATCCCCCACCCTCTGCCCCTGCCCTGGGAGGGTGTCCCATGTCCCCGTTCCCCACACACTCAGGAGGAGGGGATGCAGTCACCCAGGGAGGCTCATAGTGCTGGCCTGGCCTTGCCCAACCTCCTCTGGGCCACCTGACATTACCTTTGGGGACCTCCTCCCAGACGGCCACAGGGGTCGAGGGCGAGGGCTGAACCAGCGCCGGAAGCATTGGACAAGCCTCTCAGCACAGGGCTTCCTGGGGCTACGGCCCCGGGACCTCGGGATACAGCACAACATCTCACTCTGCCTGTGGCCAAGTGAGCTGGGGAAGGGGCTGTGTATAGAATGTGGGTGCCAGGTTACCGAGTTCCGAGTTCTGTTGGGGTCTGTCGTCAAGGAAGTGAAGTCACTTCCTGATACCTCATTTCCTGAGCCCCTCCTCTGTGTTCAAGACTGCAAATGCCCCTCTGGGTACCTGTCTGCTGACCCTCCTTCCCCATGAACTCTCTCTATTGCCCACACTTCCACCAACACTGCCTGACCACACCCCTGTGCAAGGCCTGGGTGCAGCCAGCGTCACAGCTCGGAGGAGATACACGTAGGTTCATCCCCAGCTCCTGCTTCTTATCACTTTATGTGACCCTGGACAAGCCATTGTCACTCTCATGACCTCCCCAGTCTCCCCTTTTGCACAGTGGGGATCTTTCTAGCATCTTCTTCCTAGGGATGGCATCAGGCATGTGTGAGAAAACATCTCTGAAACCTATGGCCGGTGTCACATGCAGCTAATAAACAAGACTAGAGATAAAATCCACGACGGTGTGGAAGGTAGCATGGAATACGACTAACGACAGGTCTGGTTCCTGTCATATAATCTTGAAAATGTCACTTTTGCTCTTGGTCTGTTTTCCCTGTCTGCACCATGCGACAGTTGGAATTTCATGCATTCACATACTGCTTTCCTCCATAAAACCTCACAATGGCTTCGTGTGTATTTAGGTTTGGACTCAAGTGCCACATCTCTGTCTGTGTGGTTGGCGACTCCTCAGGGGCTCCCAGTGGTCCCCACCATCTGCTGCACACATCCTCACGTAATCCCCTGCCCTGCAGTGTGGACTGGACTTAGTGACTCACTTCTAACCAATACAGGATCAAAAGTGAGAAGGTGTCACTTTCTAAATGTCATTGTAACACGCCTGTCTCTAGAGTCTTGTGCTCTGTCTCCTCTGTTCTCTCTGTTTGTATCCACCATATGCCAAGCATGGTGCCGAGAGCTGGAGAAAGAGCTGATTCAGCTGCACCCTGGCTTGGGAGATGATCCCAGGATAAGAAAGAGGAGAAGACGTGCTATCGAGTGCCTGACATTCTAAGAGAGGAAAGTGATCTAGGAGGCCCTCAGAATATTCTAGATTAGGAAGCTACCTGAAGATGGTAGGAAATGAACACCATTTGCAGAGAAGAACCAGAGCCGTTTGGTCCATTCTATGCCTTTACTCAACCGTATGAAATATAGAATTAGTAGTTTATCAAATTGCGTAAAAAATGTCAACTGTTATTTACATATAAACAAAATTTATAGATTTATTTGGAAGAATTGATATATTTTCCCTACTTATTTTCTCATCTGTGAACATGTACATCTCTTCATTGTCTTCAGTTTGTTCGTTTTTTCAATAACATTTTACACTCAGTGTTTAGAAATCATGATTGTAAAAATGCACCCTAATTATTCATGCAAACCTTATGAATGAAAATTTGGGGTGTTTCCAACCCTTAGTAATAGGTATTGTCATATTAACAATCTTGTCGACACCTCACCTTATAATTTTTCAAGGTTACATATGATATAGATTCCAGAATATTGGGTTACAGTGTAAAATAGTAAATATCCAAGTATAATTTTGCTAAATTTTGCGAGTTTCTGCTCCTTATGGGCTCTACCATTTGCATTCCACCACAATGTATTATAATACCTGTATCCCCACAGTCTCACTAACAAGTTTGTTATCAAAAAATTAAATTTTGCAAATCTAATAGGTGAAGTCTTGTATATTTCAATATATTTTAAATGTATAGTTCTCTATGAGGGATTTTAAGCACCTAATTAAGTATTGATGCCAATTTAAATTTCCTTTTGTGTTCTTAGATTGTTCATATATTTTGTTCATTTTTATTTCATTTTGTTGGTCATTTCCATCTCATTTTTTCACACATCATTGTATTAATGATATTATCCTAGTTTAAGAGGTTTTTAATTTTTTTTGCTTTTTTTTAATTGAAACATTATTGATCACCCATTTTAAGTATTAGAGCTTGTAATTACTTTTTGTCGTGTCCTTTTGACCTAGTTGGTGGCATTTACCTTTTGTTTGAGTTTGCTTTGCTTTATTAATTGCTGCTATGCCATCCATGTTAACTGCTGCTGCATTAGTAGCAGCATAATTTCACCAGTGATTTGAAATGCTATCTTTCTTAAATACTAAATTTCTATAAATCTTGGGTATCTCTTTGAATTCTCCATTCTTTTTCATTAGGTTTTATATTTACTTATAAACAAATTCCATATGGTCTTGATAATGAAGAATTTATAAAAAAATATTTTCGATCTCTGGTAGACTTACCCCTCCCTTTTGATTTGTTTCCTCATTTTTTTCTGATGAACGATTAATGTTTCATCAACATTTTATAATCATCTTATTTTGTTCTAGGTGAAGAAACAAATGAGACTATTTTTAATGTGATCATGACGCACGTATAAAGTAACTTAGGAGAAAATAAAATCCTTAGGATCATGTGGCTTTCTGGCCAAGAAAATATCTCTGACATTTCTCTATCGTTTGTGTATGTATGTTTTAAGAGTGTTCTAATGCTTAAATCACGTAATTAAACAGGCTTTGTCGAGTTCTTGTTAGCTTTATGCCAAATATTTTAACAATTTTGTGGCTATTGAAAATGGAATCTTGATTTGCGTAATGTAATCTAGAGAGTTATTGTTATTACATAAGACATTTATTAATTTTATATGTGAATTTTTCTAAATCGCAACATGTAAATTTTATTTTAGTAAGTCGTCTTGTTTGTAATAGGTTTTTAATGAATTCTTTTTGATTTTCTAAATTCAAAATACATTCACATAACACATTTTTCTCTATCTTGAGATATACAAATACGTATGGTCAAATCTTATTTTATCTAGTGTTTTGATATTTATGAGTCTTACATTTTCTCAAAAGTAGTTTTGGCTTCTGTGGAAATTATTATGTGTTTTTCTTTCTTCTAATGCTTAATACTTTTGCAAAATATTGAAGTTAGTAATTCATTTCAGATTTATTTTTGTGAACGGTACCTAGCAAAAGCATAACTGGATTTAATTTCCAAATAAATAATATTTCAATCCCTGTAATGATGAAGTGCTTTCCCCTAAGTAATCTGAATCCTTTCCACATATACCAGAATCTGTTTCAAAATTCAAACTTTTATTCCCCTGAACTATTCGCTTATTCTTTGCCAATCTCATGCACTTTCAAGTATGTTCCTTTGCAATACATTTTATTGGACGGAGCAAATTACCTCTTTGTTTTTATTATTATTGTTCTTCTTATGTCTTGAACATTTTGGGGGCCATTTTTGCACATAATTTTTTTCATATTAACTTTGAGGTTATTTGACAAGTCCCGTAAACATCACTCTTTGGAATTTTTCAAGTTTAGCTTTATTGAATCTATTGATTAACATAGGGAGAATACATATATATGTGGCGTAACTTCCTAGCATCACTGCTGCCCGGCACATGGACACACGTGGGCATTTTGGTAGGAGCTGCTGAGTGGCTCCTGCGACAGGGGTATCAATGGACACATCTCCTGGGGCATCTGCTGGGACTTCTTCTTCCTTCATTCTCACAAGAGCTGGTGGTCACCAGACATACAGACCTGCCCATCTGATGGGACAAATGCTATCTGAATAGTGAGTAAATTTCGGTGCATAATCATTAGGGAGGCCGCGGATGTCTGACATTTACTGGCCATGTGAATTGCTTCCCTGTGGAACCGCAGGAATATGTCCTTTGTCCCTATGGATAAATGAGAACTCTTTGTACAACTAGGATGCATACTACCCTTTCTCTGCCCATGAAGAATTTTCCAGTCTGGGGTTTGTCTTTTCACCTTTTGACATTATTCTGGTTTTTGTTCGGACCAGGAAAAGTCAGCATTTTCCTCAGTGGCTTCTGGCTCTCTGGTCATTCAACAGTAGTTCCTATTTCAAGATTATGGCAATAATAACTATCAGGGCTTTGTGTCTCTACATAGAGTCTTTGATTTTTCTGTAATTTTCCTCTTACTAAAAACATAAAATGAAAATTAATCAGATCTTTCTCATATTATGCGGCCAGATACAAAAGGCCACATAACATATAACCGTACTGATAGGAACAATCCACGATAGGTAAATTCACACACACAGAAAATGGAGTGGTAGTCAGGGACAGGGAGAGGCGGGATGGGGATTGACAGCTTAATGGCTAGAGAGTTGATGAAGCTGTTCGACCACTAGATGGTGGTAAGGGTTGCCCCATATTAAAAATGTACTTGATGCCACTGAATGGTAATTTTGAAAATATTAAAAACACTTTATTTTATACAAGGGATATTATTGAAAATAAAAGATGAAAAAATTTGAGGAGATGCAGGACAGAGACAAAAATGAGGAGAAGCACAGCGTCAAGGAAGGGCAAGAACAGATCTGGAGTGGGGACTGGTGAGGGTGTTTGTGGGAGCTCTGGAGCCAGGGCTCCCCTGGGTGGTGGTGTTTCTTCTAATTCTTCTGATGTTTCAGGAACGGTTATGTCAGGTTGCTCTAGCTCTACCTCTGGATCTTGATCTTTCTCCTGCTCTTTCTCTTGCTCTTTCTCCTCATCTTTCTCTTGATCTTTCTGTTGCTCCTGCTCAGGATCTTGCGTCTGATCTACCTCTTGCTCTGGATCTTGCTCATGCTCTACTTCTTGCTCTGGCTTAGGCTCTGGATCTTGCTCTCGCTCTGCCTCCGGCAGTGGAATTGGAGCTGGAGCTGGAACTCGAGCCGAACATGGCAGCAGCTCTTGGGACAGTTGTTCAGCCTGGGCAGGAGTTGGAACTGGATAGACAACAATTGAAAATATCAATGTGAGTTTCTATGTCTCATCCAATGACACTGTCTTTCCAGAAGCCCAAGTCCAGAGGCCCAGCCTCAGGAAGTCTCCCCACACTGCAGAACACTGTATGATTGTTCTGAGTACTCAGTGCCCCTGTCCCCAGCCTGCTTCTGGAAACTCTGCTCTGTGTGGCCCAGCCCAGGCCCCTCCCCAAACCCGCACAGGCACCCACCCTCTTCCTCCTCACCCTCAGTCTCTGCCTCACTAGGCTCCAGGTGCTCCAGCTTCTCCAGCTGCGCCAGAAGAATATCAGCCTTACGCTCCACCACTGAACCTCGCATACTGATATGTACATAGGCCGAAAGAAACTTCAAAGAATGAAATTCAGGAGGCTCGTGGAAATCGGTGGAATAGAATTCCAGCCAGATCTTTAAGACAGAGGACATGGCACTGTGGGAGACAGGTGGGCAACAGCATCAGAGGCCTGGCCTATCCCTGTATGCTGCCCTCCCAAGGCTCCCCTGAGTGAGCTGCAGTCTAGTACCCTCTGCCCGTGCCTGTCCATAGACCAGCCCATCCAATGTCCACCCCCAGTATGGCAGTTCTGGCGCAAGATGGGCCTGGCAGCCAAGGAGGGGCTGGCAAAAGCCTCCATGGGAGGAGCCTTCAAACACTGATGTGACCACGTTTCCCTTCTTCAGGGAAACCTGACAACCTCCTCTGTCTGTGTCACTGCCCCATCCCTGCTGGAATGACCTGTCCACCCCAGGAGGGTGCTGTCTGCTCTGGGCATTACTCACTGGCAAACAGGAGGTGTCCAGCAATATCTGATAAATGAGGAAACAGAGGGAGGCGCTGCTCCCCTGGCCTACCCAGGGCCCTTGGAAAAGCCCAAACTTGAGCTCACACGTGAATGTACTGCCCAAGTGTCGGCATGAAAATCTGCATATCCTTTTCCCAGTGACAGCAATCTCTTGGCCCTGACCACACTCTGCACCCTCAGCACCAGCTGAGCATCCCCATGGAGGCTCCAGCCCCGAGTGTGAGCGGGATGCTCTGCACACCTCCTGCTCTGGCTCAGCACGGGCTCTGGGGGTGTGGGCAGGGCTGGGTGGGAGGGCGAGGGGATGGATTCTCTCTGGGCTCACTCTGCTCTCCAGCCTCTCCCACACCCTACGGTGCCTGGGACCACATCCCCAGCCGTCTTGACTCCTTTCCCTGCAGGGAAAGCCTTGAGCCCTCAGCCCTGTAGTAGGAATCATAAGATGTGTGAGAGCCAGAGTTCTGCCAGCCCCCCACCCACACGCCCCCGCAGACTACACGCAGTTGTGTGGAGATGGGAGCCCCTCCTTCTGCACCTAAACTCCACTTACCATTTTAGCTGCTCCAGGGATTCCCCATCCCCGTCACAATCAGAAATCATGTTTCCATACCTAGAAGAGGTCAGGAGTGTGTCAAATCTACCACATGGTGGCACTACCTGCTTCTCATGTCTACTGTGACTGTCTCACCTCTGACTAGATTGGAAGCCCAGGAGGGCAGGGAATGCAGTCTCCTCGGTTCATTGGATTATGGTCAGTGCCCAGAAAGGGACTGCACATAGTGTGGCTTCACGTATGATTGTTGAAGGAATGAACCCCAACCAACTCCTCCCAAGATATCTGGGTGCACCTGAAGCCGCACTGCCCGCCTCTGGTCTCCCTGCTTTGAATTCACGCAGAAGCCTACAGATAGAATCTCAAATTTCCTGTAAAAATGTGAAAACAGTGAAGCCCAAGTCAACGAGGTCAGTGAGGGGGTGACAGAGACTTCCTCGTGGGGGTGTCAGGAATCCTGAATGAGGACGACCGCGGCCCCTCCAGCAGACCTTCCACAGGGCTGGACTCAGGAGCAGCACTTTCCATGGGGGACCCACTGGAGCTTGTTCCTGTGACCACCCACTGAACACAGGAGGAAACTGAGGCTCAGAGGGGTGTGGTGACAGTCCTAAGACTCACAGCTGGGAGGCGGCCTAGTGGCACTGTGTGATCCAGGGCCTGAGTGCTCACCTGAGGAAAAGCAGGTGCAGCACATGCCGGGGACTGGCAACGTTCTTGTAGCTTGACAGAAACAGGTGGACATAAGATTGGTCACCACCCAAGACAGCAGGCACCAGGTGCTCCACCCGCTTCTTCAGGGTGCGTGCCGGGAGAGGCCACACCATGTGGGTGGCATCTGAGCTCAATGAAGATGTGTCTTCACTCTAGGACAGGACAGGGGAGAGATACACAGTGACAGTACCGTGAACCCCAAGGAGGGCAGGGGCTGGAGGCCAGTCTTGACCCCAGGGAGGACATGAGAAGACAGCCTGAGGGCCCAGGGTTAATGGACAGGGTGGTGGTTGCCACCCCGGCAGTCCCCGTTCACCCTCCAGCCAGACCTGAGGTGTGAACACACCAGGACCAGCAGGTTTATAAACCCCCCACCCTCTGCCCCTGCCCTGGGAGGGTGTCCCATGTCCCCGTTCCCCACACACTCAGGAGGAGGGGATGCAGTCACCCAGGGAGGCTCATAGTGCTGGCCTGGCCTTGCCCAACCTCCTCTGGGCCACCTGACATTACCTTTGGGGACCTCCTCCCAGACGGCCACAGGGGTCCAGGGCGAGGGCTGAACCAGCGCCGGAAGCATTGGACAAGCCTCTCAGCACAGGGCTTCCTGGGGCTACGGCCCCGGGACCTCGGGATACAGCACAACATCTCACTCTGCCTGTGGCCAAGTGAGCTGGGGAAGGGGCTGTGTATAGAATGTGGGTGCCAGGTTACCGAGTTCCGAGTTCTGTTGGGGTCTGTCGTCAAGGAAGTGAAGTCACTTCCTGATACCTCATTTCCTGAGCCCCTCCTCTGTGTTCAAGACTGCAAATGCCCCTCTGGGTACCTGTCTGCTGACCCTCCTTCCCCATGAACTCTCTCTATTGCCCACACTTCCACCAACACTGCCTGACCACACCCCTGTGCAAGGCCTGGGTGCAGCCAGCGTCACAGCTCGGAGGAGATACACGTAGGTTCATCCCCAGCTCCTGCTTCTTATCACTTTATGTGACCCTGGACAAGCCATTGTCACTCTCATGACCTCCCCAGTCTCCCCTTTTGCACAGTGGGGATCTTTCTAGCATCTTCTTCCTAGGGATGGCATCAGGCATGTGTGAGAAAACATCTCTGAAACCTATGGCCGGTGTCACATGCAGCTAATAAACAAGACTAGAGATAAAATCCACGACGGTGTGGAAGGTAGCATGGAATACGACTAACGACAGGTCTGGTTCCTGTCATATAATCTTGAAAATGTCACTTTTGCTCTTGGTCTGTTTTCCCTGTCTGCACCATGCGACAGTTGGAATTTCATGCATTCACATACTGCTTTCCTCCATAAAACCTCACAATGGCTTCGTGTGTATTTAGGTTTGGACTCAAGTGCCACATCTCTGTCTGTGTGGTTGGCGACTCCTCAGGGGCTCCCAGTGGTCCCCACCATCTGCTGCACACATCCTCACGTAATCCCCTGCCCTGCAGTGTGGACTGGACTTAGTGACTCACTTCTAACCAATACAGGATCAAAAGTGAGAAGGTGTCACTTTTTAAATGTCATTGTAACACGCCTGTCTCTAGAGTCTTGTGCTCTGTCTCCTCTGTTCTCTCTGTTTGTATCCACCATATGCCAAGCATGGTGCCGAGAGCTGGAGAAAGAGCTGATTCAGCTGCACCCTGGCTTGGGAGATGATCCCAGGATAAGAAAGAGGAGAAGACGTGCTATCGAGTGCCTGACATTCTAAGAGAGGAAAGTGATCTAGGAGGCCCTCAGAATATTCTAGATTAGGAAGCTACCTGAAGATGGTAGGAAATGAACACCATTTGCAGAGAAGAACCAGAGCCGTTTGGTCCATTCTATGCCTTTACTCAAGCGTATGAAATATAGAATTAGTAGTTTATCAAATTGCGTAAAAAATGTCAACTGTTATTGACATATAAACAAAATTTATAGATTTATTTGGAAGAATTGATATATTTTCCCTACTTATTTTCTCATCTGTGAACATGTACATCTCTTCATTGTCTTCAGTTTGTTCGTTTTTTCAATAACATTTTACACTCAGTGTTTAGAAATCATGATTGTAAAAATGCACCCTAATTATTCATGCAAACCTTATGAATGAATATTTGGGGTGTTTCCAACCCTTAGTAATAGGTATTGTCATATTAACAATCTTGTCGACACCTCACCTTATAATTTTTCAAGGTTACATATGATATAGATTCCAGACTATTGGGTTACAGTGTAAAATAGTAAATATCCAAGTATAATTCTGCTAAATTTTGCGAGTTTCTGCTCCTTATGGGCTCTACCATTTGCATTCCACCACAATGTATTATAATACCTGTATCCCCACAGTCTCACTAACAAGTTTGTTATCAAAAAATTAAATTTTGCAAATCTAATAGGTGAAGTCTTGTATATTTCAATATATTTTAAATGTATAGTTCTCTATGAGGGATTTTAAGCACCTAATTAAGTATTGATGCCAATTTAAATTTCCTTTTGTGTTCTTAGATTGTTCATATATTTTGTTCATTTTTATTTCATTTTGTTGCTCATTTCCATCTCATTTTTTCACACATCATTGTATTAATGATATTATCCTAGTTTAAGAGGTTTTTAATTTTTTTTGCTTTTTTTTTAATTGAAACATTATTGATCACCCATTTTAAGTATTAGAGCTTGTAATTACTTTTTGTCGTGTCCTTTTGACCTAGTTGGTGGCATTTACCTTTTGTTTGAGTTTGCTTTGCTTTATTAATTGCTGCTATGCCATCCAGGTTAACTGCTGCTACATTAGTAGCAGCATAATTTCACCAGTGATTTGAAATGCTATCTTTCTTAAATACTAAATTTCTATAAATCTTGGGTATCTCTTTGAATT
The DNA here is from genome assembly GCF_027409185.1 of Cynocephalus volans. Taxonomy (NCBI): domain Eukaryota; kingdom Metazoa; phylum Chordata; class Mammalia; order Dermoptera; family Cynocephalidae; genus Cynocephalus; species Cynocephalus volans. The sequence continues at coordinate 48,340,560 of NC_084476.1, read as the reverse complement.
CTCCATTCTTTTTCATTAGGTTTTATATTTACTTATAAACAAATTCCATATGGTCTTGATAATGAAGAATTTATAAAAAAATATTTTCGATCTCTGGTAGACTTACCCCTCCCTTTTGATTTGTTTCCTCATTTTTTTCTGATGAACGATTAATGTTTCATCAACATTTTATAATCATCTTATTTTGTTCTAGGTGAAGAAACAAATGAGACTATTTTTAATGTGATCATGACGCACGTATAAAGTAACTTAGGAGAAAATAAAATCCTTAGGATCATGTGGCTTTCTGGCCAAGAAAATATCTCTGACATTTCTCTATCGTTTGTGTATGTATGTTTTAAGAGTGTTCTAATGCTTAAATCACGTAATTAAACAGGCTTTGTCGAGTTCTTGTTAGCTTTATGCCAAATATTTTAAAAATTTTGTGGCTATTGAAAATGGAATCTTGATTTGCGTAATGTAATCTAGAGAGTTATTGTTATTACATAAGACATTTATTAATTTTATATGTGAATTTTTCTAAATCGCAACATGTAAATTTTATTTTAGTAAGTCGTCTTGTTTGTAATAGGTTTTTAATGAATTCTTTTTGATTTTCTAAATTCACAATACATTCACATAACACATTTTTCTCTCTCTTGAGATATACAAATACGTATGGTCAAATCTTATTTTATCTAGTGTTTTGATATTTATGAGTCTTACATTTTCTCAAAAGTAGTTTTGGCTTCTGTGGAAATTATTATGTGTTTTTCTTTCTTCTAATGCTTAATACTTTTGCAAAATATTGAAGTTAGTAATTCATTTCAGATTTATTTTTGTGAACGGTACCTAGCAAAAGCATAACTGGATTTAATTTCCAAATAAATAATATTTCAATCCCTGTAATGATGAAGTGCTTTCCCCTAAGTAATCTGAATCCTTTCCACATATACCAGAATCTGTTTCAAAATTCAAACTTTTATTCCCCTGAACTATTCGCTTATTCTTTGCCAATCTCATGCACTTTCAAGTATGTTCCTTTGCAATACATTTTATTGGACGGAGCAAATTACCTCTTTGTTTTTATTATTATTGTTCTTCTTATGTCTTGAACATTTTGGGGGCCATTTTTGCACATAATTTTTTTCATATTAACTTTGAGGTTATTTGACAAGTCCCCTAAACATCACTCTTTGGAATTTTTCAAGTTTAGCTTTATTGAATCTATTGATTAACATAGGGAGAATACATATATATGTGGCGTAACTTCCTAGCATCACTGCTGCCCGGCACATGGACACACGTGGGCATTTTGGTAGGAGCTGCTGAGTGGCTCCTGCGACAGGGGTATCAATGGACACATCTCCTGGGGCATCTGCTGGGACTTCTTCTTCCTTCATTCTCACAAGAGCTGGTGGTCACCAGACATACAGACCTGCCCATCTGATGGGGCAAATGCTATCTGAATAGTGAGTAAATTTCGGTGCATAATCATTAGGGAGGCCGCGGATGTCTGACATTTACTGGCCATGTGAATTGCTTCCCTGTGGAACTGCAGGAATATGTCCTTTGTCCCTATGGATAAATGAGAACTCTTTGTACAACTGGGATGCATACTACCCTTTCTCTGCCCATGAAGAATTTTCCAGTCTGGGGTTTGTCTTTTCACCTTTTGACATTATTCTGGTTTTTGTTCGGACCAGGAAAAGTCAGCATTTTCCTCAGTGGCTTCTGGCTCTCTGGTCATTCAACAGTAGTTCCTATTTCAAGATTATGGCAATAATAACTATCAGGGCTTTGTGTCTCTACATAGAGTCTTTGATTTTTCTGTAATTTTCCTCTTACTAAAAACATAAAATGAAAATTAATCAGAGCTTTCTCATATTATGCGGCCAGATACAAAAGGCCACATAACATATAACCGTACTGATAGGAACAATCCACGATAGGTAAATTCACACACACAGAAAATGGAGTGGTAGTCAGGGACAGGGAGAGGCGGGATGGGGATTGACAGCTTAATGGCTAGAGAGTTGATGAAGCTGTTCGACCACTAGATGGTGGTAAGGGTTGCCCCATATTAAAAATGTACTTGATGCCACTGAATGGTAATTTTGAAAATATTAAAAACACTTTATTTTATACAAGGGATATTATTGAAAATAAAAGATGAAAAAATTTGAGGAGATGCAGGACAGAGACAAAAATGAGGAGAAGCACAGCGTCAAGGAAGGGCAAGAACAGATCTGGAGTGGGGACTGGTGAGGGTGTTTGTGGGAGCTCTGGAGCCAGGGCTCCCCTGGGTGCTGGTGTTTCTTCTAATTCTTCTGATGTTTCAGGAACGGTTATGTCAGGTTGCTCTAGCTCTACCTCTGGATCTTGATCTTTCTCCTGCTCTTTCTCTTGCTCTTTCTCCTCATCTTTCTCTTGATCTTTCTGTTGCTCCTGCTCTGGATCTTGCGTCTGATCTACCTCTTGCTCTGGATCTTGCTCATGCTCTACTTCTTGCTCTGCCTTAGGCTCTGGATCTTGCTCTCGCTCTGCCTCCGGCAGTGGAATTGGAGCTGGGGCTGGAACTCGAGCCGAACATGGCAGCAGCTCTTGGGACAGTTGTTCAGCCTGGGCAGGAGTTGGAACTGGATAGACAACAATTGAAAATATCAATTTGAGTTTCTATGTCTCATCCAATGACACTGTCTTTCCAGAAGCCCAAGTCCAGAGGCCCAGCCTCAGGAAGTCTCCCCACACTGCAGAACACTGTATGATTGTTCTGAGTACTCAGTGCCCCTGTCCCCAGCCTGCTTCTGGAAACTCTGCTCTGTGTGGCCCAGCCCAGGCCCCTCCCCAAACCCGCACAGGCACCCACCCTCTTCCTCCTCACCCTCAGTCTCTGCCTCACTAGGCTCCAGGTGCGCCAGCTTCTCCAGCTGCGCCAGAAGAAGATCAGCCTTACGCTCCACCACTGAACCTCGCATACTGATATGTACATAGGCCGAAAGAAACTTCAAAGAATGAAATTCAGGAGGCTCGTGGAAATCGGTGGAATAGAATTCCAGCCAGATCTTTAAGACAGAGGACATGGCACTGTGGGAGACAGGTGGGCAACAGCATCAGAGGCCTGGCCTATCCCTGTATGCTGCCCTCCCAAGGCTCCCCTGAGTGAGCTGCAGTCTAGTACCCTCTGCCCGTGCCTGTCCATAGACCAGCCCATCCAATGTCCACCCCCAGTATGGCAGTTCTGGCGCAAGATGGGCCTGGCAGCCAAGGAGGGGCTGGCAAATGCCTCCATGGGAGGAGCCTTCAAACACTGATGTGACCACGTTTCCCTTCTTCAGGGAAACCTGACAACCTCCTCTGTCTGTGTCACTGCCCCATCCCTGCTGGAATGACCTGTCCACCCCAGGAGGGTGCTGTCTGCTCTGGGCATTACTCACTGGCAAACAGGAGGTGTCCAGCAATATCTGATAAATGAGGAAACAGAGGGAGGCGCTGCTCCCCTGGCCTACCCAGGGCCCTTGGAAAAGCCCAAACTTGACCTCACACGTGAATGTACTGCCCAAGTGTCGGCATGAAAATCTGCATATCCTTTTCCCAGTGACAGCAATCTCTTGGCCCTGACCACACTCTGCACCCTCAGCACCAGCTGAGCATCCCCATGGAGGCTCCAGCCCCGAGTGTGAGCGGGATGCTCTGCACACCTCCTGCTCTGGCTCAGCACGGGCTCTGGGGGTGTGGGCAGGGCTGGGTGGGAGGGCGAGGGGATGGATTCTCTCTGGGCTCACTCTGCTCTCCAGCCTCTCCCACACCCTACGGTGCCTGGGACCACATCCCCAGCCGTCTTGACTCCTTTCCCTGCAGGGAAAGCCTTGAGACCTCAGCCCTGTAGCAGGAATCATAAGATGTGTGAGAGCCAGAGTTCTGCCAGCCCCCCACCCACACGCCCCCGCAGACTACACGCAGTTGTGTGGAGATGGGAGCCCCTCCTTCTGCACCTAAACTCCACTTACCATTTTAGCTGCTCCAGGGATTCCCCATCCCCGTCACAATCAGAAATCATGTTTCCATACCTAGAAGAGGTCAGGAGTGTGTCAAATCTACCACATGGTGGCACTACCTGCTTCTCATGTCTACTGTGACTGTCTCACCTCTGACTAGATTGGAAGCCCAGGAGGGCAGGGAATGCAGTCTCCTCGGTTCATTGGATTATGGTCAGTGCCCAGAAAGGGACTGCACATAGTGTGGCTTCACGTATGATTGTTGAAGGAATGAACCCCAACCAACTCCTCCCATGATATCTGGGTGCACCTGAAGCCGCACTGCCCGCCTCTGCTCTCCCTGCTTTGAATTCACGCAGAAGCCTACAGATAGAATCTCAAATTTCCTGTAAAAATGTGAAAACAGTGAAGCCCAAGTCAACGAGGTCAGTGAGGGGGTGACAGAGACTTCCTCGTGGGGGTGTCAGGAATCCTGAATGAGGACGACCGCGGCCCCTCCAGCAGACCTTCCACAGGGCTGGACTCAGGAGCAGCACTTTCCATGGGGGACCCACTGGAGCTTGTTCCTGTGACCACCCACTGAACACAGGAGGAAACTGAGGCTCAGAGGGGTGTGGTGACAGTCCTAAGACTCACAGCTGGGAGGCGGCCTAGTGGCACTGTGTGATCCAGGGCCTGAGTGCTCACCTGAGGAAAAGCAGGTGCAGCACATGCCGGGGACTGGCAACGTTCTTGTAGCTTGACAGAAACAGGTGGACATAAGATTGGTCACCACCCAAGACAGCAGGCACCAGGTGCTCCACCCGCTTCTTCAGGGTGCGTGCCGGGAGAGGCCACACCATGTGGGTGGCATCTGAGCTCAATGAAGATGTGTCTTCACTCTAGGACAGGACAGGGGAGAGATACACAGTGACAGTACCGTGAACCCCAAGGAGGGCAGGGGCTGGAGGCCAGTCTTGACCCCAGGGAGGACATGAGAAGACAGCCTGAGGGCCCAGGGTTAATGGACAGGGTGGTGGTTGCCACCCCGGCAGTCCCCGTTCACCCTCCAGCCAGACCTGAGGTGTGAACACACCAGGACCAGCAGGTTTATAAACCCCCCACCCTCTGCCCCTGCCCTGGGAGGGTGTCCCATGTCCCCGTTCCCCACACACTCAGGAGGAGGGGATGCAGTCACCCAGGGAGGCTCATAGTGCTGGCCTGGCCTTGCCCAACCTCCTCTGGGCCACCTGACATTACCTTTGGGGACCTCCTCCCAGACGGCCACAGGGGTCCAGGGCGAGGGCTGAACCAGCGCCGGAAGCATTGGACAAGCCTCTCAGCACAGGGCTTCCTGGGGCTACGGCCCCGGGACCTCGGGATACAGCACAACATCTCACTCTGCCTGTGGCCAAGTGAGCTGGGGAAGGGGCTGTGTATAGAATGTGGGTGCCAGGTTACCGAGTTCCGAGTTCTGTTGGGGTCTGTCGTCAAGGAAGTGAAGTCACTTCCTGATACCTCATTTCCTGAGCCCCTCCTCTGTGTTCAAGACTGCAAATGCCCCTCTGGGTACCTGTCTGCTGACCCTCCTTCCCCATGAACTCTCTCTATTGCCCACACTTCCACCAACACTGCCTGACCACACCCCTGTGCAAGGCCTGGGTGCAGCCAGCGTCACAGCTCGGAGGAGATACACGTAGGTTCATCCCCAGCTCCTGCTTCTTATCACTTTATGTGACCCTGGACAAGCCATTGTCACTCTCATGACCTCCCCAGTCTCCCCTTTTGCACAGTGGGGATCTTTCTAGCATCTTCTTCCTAGGGATGGCATCAGGCATGTGTGAGAAAACATCTCTGAAACCTATGGCCGGTGTCACATGCAGCTAATAAACAAGACTAGAGATAAAATCCACGACGGTGTGGAAGGTAGCATGGAATACGACTAACGACAGGTCTGGTTCCTGTCATATAATCTTGAAAATGTCACTTTTGCTCTTGGTCTGTTTTCCCTGTCTGCACAATGCGACAGTTGGAATTTCATGCATTCACATACTGCTTTCCTCCATAAAACCTCACAATGGCTTCGTGTGTATTTAGGTTTGGACTCAAGTGCCACATCTCTGTCTGTGTGGTTGGCGACTCCTCAGGGGCTCCCAGTGGTCCCCACCATCTGCTGCACACATCCTCACGTAATCCCCTGCCCTGCAGTGTGGACTGGACTTAGTGACTCACTTCTAACCAATACAGGATCAAAAGTGAGAAGGTGTCACTTTCTAAATGTCATTGTAACACGCCTGTCTCTAGAGTCTTGTGCTCTGTCTCCTCTGTTCTCTCTGTTTGTATCCACCATATGCCAAGCATGGTGCCGAGAGCTGGAGAAAGAGCTGATTCAGCTGCACCCTGGCTTGGGAGATGATCCCAGGATAAGAAAGAGGAGAAGACGTGCTATCGAGTGCCTGACATTCTAAGAGAGGAAAGTGATCTAGGAGGCCCTCAGAATATTCTAGATTAGGAAGCTACCTGAAGATGGTAGGAAATGAACACCATTTGCAGAGAAGAACCAGAGCCGTTTGGTCCATTCTATGCCTTTACTCAACCGTATGAAATATAGAATTAGTAGTTTATCAAATTGCGTAAGAAATGTCAACTGTTATTGACATATAAACAAAATTTATAGATTTATTTGGAAGAATTGATATATTTTCCCTACTTATTTTCTCATCTGTGAACATGTACATCTCTTCATTGTCTTCAGTTTGTTCGTTTTTTCAATAACATTTTACACTCAGTGTTTAGAAATCATGATTGTAAAAATGCACCCTAATTATTCATGCAAACCTTATGAATGAAAATTTGGGGTGTTTCCAACCCTTAGTAATAGGTATTGTCATATTAACAATCTTGTCGACACCTCACCTTATAATTTTTCAAGGTTACATATGATATAGATTCCAGACTATTGGGTTACAGTGTAAAATAGTAAATATCCAAGTATAATTTTGCTAAATTTTGCGAGTTTCTGCTCCTTATGGGCTCTACCATTTGCATTCCACCACAATGTATTATAATACCTGTATCCCCACAGTCTCACTAACAAGTTTGTTATCAAAAAATTAAATTTTGCAAATCTAATAGGTGAAGTCTTGTATATTTCAATATATTTTAAATGTATAGTTCTCTATGAGGGATTTTAAGCACCTAATTAAGTATTGATGCCAATTTAAATTTCCTTTTGTGTTCTTAGATTGTTCATATATTTTGTTCATTTTTATTTCATTTTGTTGCTCATTTCCATCTCATTTTTTCACACATCATTGTATTAATGATATTATCCTAGTTTAAGAGGTTTTTAATTTTTTTTGCTTTTTTTTTAATTGAAACATTATTGATCACCCATTTTAAGTATTAGAGCTTGTAATTACTTTTTGTCGTGTCCTTTTGACCTAGTTGGTGGCATTTACCTTTTGTTTGAGTTTGCTTTGCTTTATTAATTGCTGCTATGCCATCCAGGTTAACTGCTGCTACATTAGTAGCAGCATAATTTCACCAGTGATTTGAAATGCTATCTTTCTTAAATACTAAATTTCTATAAATCTTGGGTATCTCTTTGAATTCTCCATTCTTTTTCATTAGGTTTTATATTTACTTATAAACAAATTCCATATGGTCTTGATAATGAAGAATTTATAAAAAAATATTTTCGATCTCTGGTAGACTTACCCCTCCCTTTTGATTTGTTTCCTCATTTTTTTCTGATGAACGATTAATGTTTCATCAACATTTTATAATCATCTTATTTTGTTCTAGGTGAAGAAAAAATGAGACTATTTTTAATGTGATCATGACGCACGTATAAAGTAACTTAGGAGAAAATAAAATCCTTAGGATCATGTGGCTTTCTGGCCAAGAAAATATCTCTGACATTTCTCTATCGTTTGTGTATGTATGTTTTAAGAGTGTTCTAATGCTTAAATCACGTAATTAAACAGGCTTTGTCGAGTTCTTGTTAGCTTTATGCCAAATATTTTAACAATTTTGTGGCTATTGAAAATGGAATATTGATTTGCGTAATGTAATCTAGAGAGTTATTGTTATTACATAAGACATTTATTAATTTTATATGTGAATTTTTCTAAATCGCAACATGTAAATTTTACTTTAGTAAGTCGTCTTGTTTGTAATAGGTTTTTAATGAATTCTTTTTGATTTTCTAAATTCAAAATACATTCACATAACACATTTTTCTCTATCTTGAGATATACAAATACGTATGGTCAAATCTTATTTTATCCAGTGTTTTGATATTTATGAGTCTTACATTTTCTCAAAAGTAGTTTTGGCTTCTGTGGAAATTATTATGTGTTTTTCTTTCTTCTAATGCTTAATACTTTTGCAAAATATGGAAGTTAGTAATTCATTTCAGATTTACTTTTGTGAACGGTACCTAGCAAAAGCATAACTGGATTTAATTTCCAAATAAATAATATTTCAATCCCTGTAATGATGAAGTGCTTTCCCCTAAGTAATCTGAATCCTTTCCACATATACCAGAATCTGTTTCAAAATTCAAACTTTTATTCCCCTGAACTATTCGCTTATTCTTTGCCAATCTCATGCACTTTCAAGTATGTTCCTTTGCAATACATTTTATTGGACGGAGCAAATTACCTCTTTAATTTTTATTATTATTGTTCTTCTTATGTCTTGAACATTTTGGGGGCCATTTTTGCACATAATTTTTTTCATATTAACTTTGAGGTTATTTGACAAGTCCCGTAAACATCACTCTTTGGAATTTTTCAAGTTTAGCTTTATTGAATCTATTGATTAACATAGGGAGAATACATATATATGTGGCGTAACTTCCTAGCATCACTGCTGCCCGGCACATGGACACACGTGGGCATTTTGGTAGGAGCTGCTGAGTGGCTCCTGCGACAGGGGTATCAATGGACACATCTCCTGGGGCATCTGCTGGGACTTCTTCTTCCTTCATTCTCACAAGAGCTGGTGGTCACCAGACATACAGACCTGCCCATCTGATGGGGCAAATGCTATCTGAATAGTGAGTAAATTTCGGTGCATAATCATTAGGGAGGCCGCGGATGTCTGACATTTACTGGCCATGTGAATTGCTTCCCTGTGGAACTGCAGGAATATGTCCTTTGTCCCTATGGATAAATGAGAACTCTTTGTACAACTAGGATGCATACTACCCTTTCTCTGCCCATGAAGAATTTTCCAGTCTGGGGTTTGTCTTTTCACCTTTTGACATTATTCTGGTTTTTGTTCGGACCAGGAAAAGTCAGCATTTTCCTCAGTGGCTTCTGGCTCTCTGGTCATTCAACAGTAGTTCCTATTTCAAGATTATGGCAATAATAACTATCAGGGCTTTGTGTCTCTACATAGAGTCTTTGATTTTTCTGTAATTTTCCTCTTACTAAAAACATAAAATGAAAATTAATCAGATCTTTCTCATATTATGCGGCCAGATACAAAAGGCCACATAACATATAACCGTACTGATAGGAACAATCCACGATAGGTAAATTCACACACACAGAAAATGGAGTGGTAGTCAGGGACAGGGAGAGGCGGGATGGGGATTGACAGCTTAATGGCTAGAGAGTTGATGAAGCTGTTCGACCACTAGATGGTGGTAAGGGTTGCCCCATATTAAAAATGTACTTGATGCCACTGAATGGTAATTTTGAAAATATTAAAAACACTTTATTTTATACAAGGGATATTATTGAAAATAAAAGATGAAAAAATTTGAGGAGATGCAGGACAGAGACAAAAATGAGGAGAAGCACAGCGTCAAGGAAGGGCAAGAACAGATCTGGAGTGGGGACTGGTGAGGGTGTTTGTGGGAGCTCTGGAGCCAGGGCTCCCCTGGGTGCTGGTGTTTCTTCTAATTCTTCTGATGTTTCAGGAACGGTTATGTCAGGTTGCTCTAGCTCTACCTCTGGATCTTGATCTTTCTCCTGCTCTTTCTCTTGCTCTTTCTCCTCATCTTTCTCTTGATCTTTCTGTTGCTCCTGCTCTGGATCTTGCGTCTGATCTACCTCTTGCTCTGGATCTTGCTCATGCTCTACTTCTTGCTCTGGCTTAGGCTCTGGATCTTGCTCTCGCTCTGCCTCCGGCAGTGGAATTGGAGCTGGAGCTGGAACTCGAGCCGAACATGGCAGCAGCTCTTGGGACAGTTGTTCAGCCTGGGCAGGAGTTGGAACTGGATAGACAACAATTGAAAATATCAATGTGAGTTTCTATGTCTCATCCAATGACACTGTCTTTCCAGAAGCCCAAGTCCAGAGGCCCAGCCTCAGGAAGTCTCCCCACACTGCAGAACACTGTATGATTGTTCTGAGTACTCAGTGCCCCTGTCCCCAGCCTGCTTCTGGAAACTCTGCTCTGTGTGGCCCAGCCCAGGCCCCTCCCCAAACCCGCACAGGCACCCACCCTCTTCCTCCTCACCCTCAGTCTCTGCCTCACTAGGCTCCAGGTGCTCCAGCTTCTCCAGCTGCGCCAGAAGAAGATCAGCCTTACGCTCCACCACTGAACCTCGCATACTGATATGTACATAGGCCGAAAGAAACTTCAAAGAATGAAATTCAGGAGGCTCGTGGAAATCGGTGGAATAGAATTCCAGCCAGATCTTTAAGACAGAGGACATGGCACTGTGGGAGACAGGTGGGCAACAGCATCAGAGGCCTGGCCTATCCCTGTATGCTGCCCTCCCAAGGCTCCCCTGAGTGAGCTGCAGTCTAGTACCCTCTGCCCGTGCCTGTCCATAGACCAGCCCATCCAATGTCCACCCCCAGTATGGCAGTTCTGGCGCAAGATGGGCCTGGCAGCCAAGGAGGGGCTGGCAAAAGCCTCCATGGGAGGAGCCTTCAAACACTGATGTGACCACGTTTCCCTTCTTCAGGGAAACCTGACAACCTCCTCTGTCTGTGTCACTGCCCCATCCCTGCTGGAATGACCTGTCCACCCCAGGAGGGTGCTGTCTGCTCTGGGCATTACTCACTGGCAAACAGGAGGTGTCCAGCAATATCTGATAAATGAGGAAACAGAGGGAGGCGCTGCTCCCCTGGCCTACCCAGGGCCCTTGGAAAAGCCCAAACTTGAGCTCACACGTGAATGCACTGCCCAAGTGTCGGCATGAAAATCTGCATATCCTTTTCCCAGTGACAGCAATCTCTTGGCCCTGACCACACTCTGCACCCTCAGCACCAGCTGAGCATCCCCATGGAGGCTCCAGCCCCGAGTGTGAGCGGGATGCTCTGCACACCTCCTGCTCTGGCTCAGCACGGGCTCTGGGGGTGTGGGCAGGGCTGGGTGGGAGGGCGAGGGGATGGATTCTCTCTGGGCTCACTCTGCTCTCCAGCCTCTCCCACACCCTACGGTGCCTGGGACCACATCCCCAGCCGTCTTGACTCCTTTCCCTGCAGGGAAAGCCTTGAGCCCTCAGCCCTGTAGCAGGAATCATAAGATGTGTGAGAGCCAGAGTTCTGCCAGCCCCCCACCCACACGCCCCCGCAGACTACACGCAGTTGTGTGGAGATGGGAGCCCCTCCTTCTGCACCTAAACTCCACTTACCATTTTAGCTGCTCCAGGGATTCCCCATCCCCGTCACAATCAGAAATCATGTTTCCATACCTAGAAGAGGTCAGGAGTGTGTCAAATCTACCACATGGTGGCACTACCTGCTTCTCATGTCTACTGTGACTGTCTCACCTCTGACTAGATTGGAAGCCCAGGAGGGCAGGGAATGCAGTCTCCTCGGTTCATTGGATTATGGTCAGTGCCCAGAAAGGGACTGCACATAGTGTGGCTTCACGTATGATTGTTGAAGGAATGAACCCCAACCAACTCCTCCCAAGATATCTGGGTGCACCTGAAGCCGCACTGCCCGCCTCTGGTCTCCCTGCTTTGAATTCACGCAGAAGCCTACAGATAGAATCTCAAATTTCCTGTAAAAATGTGAAAACAGTGAAGCCCAAGTCAACGAGGTCAGTGAGGGGGTGACAGAGACTTCCTCGTGGGGGTGTCAGGAATCCTGAATGAGGACGACCGCGGCCCCTCCAGCAGACCTTCCACATGGCTGGACTCAGGAGCAGCACTTTCCATGGGGGACCCACTGGAGCTTGTTCCTGTGACCACCCACTGAACACAGGAGGAAACTGAGGCTCAGAGGGGTGTGGTGACAGTCCTAAGACTCACAGCTGGGAGGCGGCCTAGTGGCACTGTGTGATCCAGGGCCTGAGTGCTCACCTGAGGAAAAGCAGGTGCAGCACATGCCGGGGACTGGCAACGTTCTTGTAGCTTGACAGAAACAGGTGGACATAAGATTGGTCACCACCCAAGACAGCAGGCACCAGGTGCTCCACCCGCTTCTTCAGGGTGCGTGCCGGGAGAGGCCACACCATGTGGGTGGCATCTGAGCTCAATGAAGATGTGTCTTCACTCTAGGACAGGACAGGGGAGAGATACACAGTGACAGTACCGTGAACCCCAAGGAGGGCAGGGGCTGGAGGCCAGTCTTGACCCCAGGGAGGACATGAGAAGACAGCCTGAGGGCCCAGGGTTAATAGACAGGGTGGTGGTTGCCACCCCGGCAGTCCCCGTTCACCCTCCAGCCAGACCTGAGGTGTGAACACACCAGGACCAGCAGGTTTATAAACCCCCCACCCTCTGCCCCTGCCCTGGGAGGGTGTCCCATGTCCCCGTTCCCCACACACTCAGGAGGAGGGGGTGCAGTCACCCAGGGAGGCTCATAGTGCTGGCCTGGCCTTGCCCAACCTCCTCTGGGCCACCTGACATTACCTTTGGGGACCTCCTCCCAGACGGCCACAGGGGTCCAGGGCGAGGGCTGAACCAGCGCCGGAAGCATTGGACAAGCCTCTCAGCACAGGGCTTCCTGGGGCTACGGCCCCGGGACCTCGGGATACAGCACAACATCTCACTCTGCCTGTGGCCAAGTGAGCTGGGGAAGGGGCTGTGTATAGAATGTGGGTGCCAGGTTACCGAGTTCCGAGTTCTGTTGGGGTCTGTCGTCAAGGAAGTGAAGTCACTTCCTGATACCTCATTTCCTGAGCCCCTCCTCTGTGTTCAAGACTGCAAATGCCCCTCTGGGTACCTGTCTGCTGACCCTCCTTCCCCATGAACTCTCTCTATTGCCCACACTTCCACCAACACTGCCTGACCACACCCCTGTGCAAGGCCTGGGTGCAGCCAGCGTCACAGCTCGGAGGAGATACACGTAGGTTCATCCCCAGCTCCTGCTTCTTATCACTTTATGTGACCCTGGACAAGCCATTGTCACTCTCATGACCTCCCCAGTCTCCCCTTTTGCACAGTGGGGATCTTTCTAGCATCTTCTTCCTAGGGATGGCATCAGGCATGTGTGAGAAAACATCTCTGAAACCTATGGCCGGTGTCACATGCAGCTAATAAACAAGACTAGAGATAAAATCCACGACGGTGTGGAAGGTAGCATGGAATACGACTAACGACAGGTCTGGTTCCTGTCATATAATCTTGAAAATGTCACTTTTGCTCTTGGTCTGTTTTCCCTGTCTGCACCATGCGACAGTTGGAATTTCATGCATTCACATACTGCTTTCCTCCATAAAACCTCACAATGGCTTCGTGTGTATTTAGGTTTGGACTCAAGTGCCACATCTCTGTCTGTGTGGTTGGCGACTCCTCAGGGGCTCCCAGTGGTCCCCACCATCTGCTGCACACATCCTCACGTAATCCCCTGCCCTGCAGTGTGGACTGGACTTAGTGACTCACTTCTAACCAATACAGGATCAAAAGTGAGAAGGTGTCACTTTCTAAATGTCATTGTAACACGCCTGTCTCTAGAGTCTTGTGCTCTGTCTCCTCTGTTCTCTCTGTTTGTATCCACCATATGCCAAGCATGGTGCCGAGAGCTGGAGAAAGAGCTGATTCAGCTGCACCCTGGCTTGGGAGATGATCCCAGGATAAGAAAGAGGAGAAGACGTGCTATCGAGTGCCTGACATTCTAAGAGAGGAAAGTGATCTAGGAGGCCCTCAGAATATTCTAGATTAGGAAGCTACCTGAAGATGGTAGGAAATGAACACCATTTGCAGAGAAGAACCAGAGCCGTTTGGTCCATTCTATGCCTTTACTCAACCGTATGAAATATAGAATTAGTAGTTTATCAAATTGCGTAAAAAATGTCAACAGTTATTGACATATAAACAAAATTTATAGATTTATTTGGAAGAATTGATATATTTTCCCTACTTATTTTCTCATCTGTGAACATGTACATCTCTTCATTGTCTTCAGTTTGTTCGTTTTTTCAATAACATTTTACACTCAGTGTTTAGAAATCATGATTGTAAAAATGCACCCTAATTATTCATGCAAACCTTATGAATGAAAATTTGGGGTGTTTCCAACCCTTAGTAATAGGTATTGTCATATTAACAATCTTGTCGACACCTCACCTTATAATTTTTCAAGGTTACATATGATATAGATTCCAGAATATTGGGTTACAGTGTAAAATAGTAAATATCCAAGTATAATTCTGCTAACTTTTGCGAGTTTCTGCTCCTTATGGGCTCTACCATTTGCATTCCACCACAATGTATTATGATACCTGTATCCCCACAGTCTCACTAACAAGTTTGTTATCAAAAAATTAAATTTTGCAAATCTAATAGGTGTAGTCTTGTATATTTCAATATATTTTAAATGTATAGTTCTCTATGAGGGATTTTAAGCACCTAATTAAGTATTGATGCCAATTTAAATTTCCTTTTGTGTTCTTAGATTGTTCATATATTTTGTTCATTTTTATTTCATTTTGTTGGTCATTTCCATCTCATTTTTTCACACATCATTGTATTAATGATATTATCCTAGTTTAAGAGGTTTTTAATTTTTTTTGCTTTTTTTTAATTGAAACATTATTGATCACCCATTTTAAGTATTATAGCTTGTAATTACTTTTTGTCGTGTCCTTTTGACCTAGATGGTGGCATTTACCTTTTGTTTGAATTTGCTTTGCTTTATTAATTGCTGCTATGCCATCCATGTTAACTGCTGCTACATTAGTAGCAGCATAATATCACCAGTGATTTGAAATGCTATCTTTCTTAAATACTAAATTTCTATAAATCTTGGGTATCTCTTTGAATTCTCCATTCTTTTTCATTAGGTTTTATATTTACTTATAAACAAACTCCATATGGTCTTGATAATGAAGAATTTATAAAAATATATTTTCGATCTCTGGTAGACTTACCCCTCCCTTTTGATTTGTTTCCTCATTTTTTTCTGATGAAAGATTAATGTTTCATCAACATTTTATAATCATCTTATTTTGTTCTAGGTGAAGAAACAAATGAGTCTATTTTTAATGTGATCATGACGCACGTATAAAGTAACTTAGGAGAAAATAAAATCCTTAGGATCATGTGGCTTTCTGGCCAAGAAAATATCTCTGACATTTCTCTTTCGTTTGTGTATGTATGTTTTAAGAGTGTTCTAATGCTTAAATCACGTAATTAAACAGGCTTTGTCGAGTTCTTGTTAGCTTTATGCCAAATATTTTAACAATTTTGTGGCTATTGAAAATGGAATCTTGATTTGCGTAATGTAATCTAGATAGTTATTGTTATTACATAAGACATTTATTAATTTTATATGTGAATTTTTCTAAATCGCAACATGTAAATTTTACTTTAGTAAGTCGTCTTGTTTGTAATAGGTTTTTAATGAATTCTTTTTGATTTTCTAAATTCACAATACATTCACATAACACATTTTTCTCTATCTTGAGATATACAAATACGTATGGTCAAATCTTATTTTATCCAGTGTTTTGATATTTATGAGTCTTACATTTATTCAAAAGTAGTTTTGGCTTCTGTGGAAATTATTATGTGTTTTTCTTTCTTCTAATGCTTAATACTTTTGCAAAATATGGAAGTTAGTAATTCATTTCAGATTTACTTTTGTGAACGGTACCTAGCAAAAGCATAACTGGATTTAATTTCCAAATAAATAATATTTCAATCCCTGTAATGATGAAGTGCTTTCCCCTAAGTAATCTGAATCCTTTCCACATATACCAGAATCTGTTTCAAAATTCAAACTTTTATTCCCCTGAACTATTCGCTTATTCTTTGCCAATCTCATGCACTTTCAAGTATGTTCCTTTGCAATACATTTTATTGGACGGAGCAAATTACCTCTTTAATTTTTATTATTATTGTTCTTCTTATGTCTTGAACATTTTGGGGGCCATTTTTGCACATAATTTTTTTCATATTAACTTTGAGGTTATTTGACAAGTCCCGTAAACATCACTCTTTGGAATTTTTCAAGTTTAGCTTTATTGAATCTATTGATTAACATAGGGAGAATACATATATATGTGGCGTAACTTCCTAGCATCACTGCTGCCCGGCACATGGACACACGTGGGCATTTTGGTAGGAGCTGCTGAGTGGCTCCTGCGACAGGGGTATCAATGGACACATCTCCTGGGGCATCTGCTGGGACTTCTTCTTCCTTCATTCTCACAAGAGCTGGTGGTCACCAGACATACAGACCTGCCCATCTGATGGGGCAAATGCTATCTGAATAGTGAGTAAATTTCGGTGCATAATCATTAGGGAGGCCGCGGATGTCTGACATTTACTGGCCATGTGAATTGCTTCCCTGTGGAACTGCAGGAATATGTCCTTTGTCCCTATGGATAAATGAGAACTCTTTGTACAACTAGGATGCATACTACCCTTTCTCTGCCCATGAAGAATTTTCCAGTCTGGGGTTTGTCTTTTCACCTTTTGACATTATTCTGGTTTTTGTTCGGACCAGGAAAAGTCAGCATTTTCCTCAGTGGCTTCTGGCTCTCTGGTCATTCAACAGTAGTTCCTATTTCAAGATTATGGCAATAATAACTATCAGGGCTTTGTGTCTCTACATAGAGTCTTTGATTTTTCTGTAATTTTCCTCTTACTAAAAACATAAAATGAAAATTAATCAGATCTTTCTCATATTATGCGGCCAGATACAAAAGGCCACATAACATATAACCGTACTGATAGGAACAATCCACGATAGGTAAATTCACACACACAGAAAATGGAGTGGTAGTCAGGGACAGGGAGAGGCGGGATGGGGATTGACAGCTTAATGGCTAGAGAGTTGATGAAGCTGTTCGACCACTAGATGGTGGTAAGCGTTGCCCCATATTAAAAATGTACTTGATGCCACTGAATGGTAATTTTGAAAATATTAAAAACACTTTATTTTATACAAGGGATATTATTGAAAATAAAAGATGAAAAAATTTGAGGAGATGCAGGACAGAGACAAAAATGAGGAGAAGCACAGCGTCAAGGAAGGGCAAGAACAGATCTGGAGTGGGGACTGGTGAGGGTGTTT
Organism: Cynocephalus volans; assembly: GCF_027409185.1. Taxonomy (NCBI): domain Eukaryota; kingdom Metazoa; phylum Chordata; class Mammalia; order Dermoptera; family Cynocephalidae; genus Cynocephalus; species Cynocephalus volans. The sequence continues at coordinate 48,323,165 of NC_084476.1, read as the reverse complement.
GTGGGAGCTCTGGAGCCAGGGCTCCCCTGGGTGGTGGTGTTTCTTCTAATTCTTCTGATGTTTCAGGAACGGTTATGTCAGGTTGCTCTAGCTCTACCTCTGGATCTTGATCTTTCTCCTGCTCTTTCTCTTGCTCTTTCTCCTCATCTTTCTCTTGATCTTTCTGTTGCTCCTGCTCTGGATCTTGCGTCTGATCTACCTCTTGCTCTGGATCTTGCTCATGCTCTACTTCTTGCTCTGGCTTAGGCTCTGGATCTTGCTCTCGCTCTGCCTCCGGCAGTGGAATTGGAGCTGGAGCTGGAACTCGAGCCGAACATGGCAGCAGCTCTTGGGACAGTTGTTCAGCCTGGGCAGGAGTTGGAACTGGATAGACAACAATTGAAAATATCAATGTGAGTTTCTATGTCTCATCCAATGACACTGTCTTTCCAGAAGCCCAAGTCCAGAGGCCCAGCCTCAGGAAGTCTCCCCACACTGCAGAACACTGTATGATTGTTCTGAGTACTCAGTGCCCCTGTCCCCAGCCTGCTTCTGGAAACTCTGCTCTGTGTGGCCCAGCCCAGGCCCCTCCCCAAACCCGCACAGGCACCCACCCTCTTCCTCCTCACCCTCAGTCTCTGCCTCACTAGGCTCCAGGTGCTCCAGCTTCTCCAGCTGCGCCAGAAGAAGATCAGCCTTACGCTCCACCACTGAACCTCGCATACTGATATGTACATAGGCCGAAAGAAACTTCAAAGAATGAAATTCAGGAGGCTCGTGGAAATCGGTGGAATAGAATTCCAGCCAGATCTTTAAGACAGAGGACATGGCACTGTGGGAGACAGGTGGGCAACAGCATCAGAGGCCTGGCCTATCCCTGTATGCTGCCCTCCCAAGGCTCCCCTGAGTGAGCTGCAGTCTAGTACCCTCTGCCCGTGCCTGTCCATAGACCAGCCCATCCAATGTCCACCCCCAGTATGGCAGTTCTGGCGCAAGATGGGCCTGGCAGCCAAGGAGGGGCTGGCAAAAGCCTCCATGGGAGGAGCCTTCAAACACTGATGTGACCACGTTTCCCTTCTTCAGGGAAACCTGACAACCTCCTCTGTCTGTGTCACTGCCCCATCCCTGCTGGAATGACCTGTCCACCCCAGGAGGGTGCTGTCTGCTCTGGGCATTACTCACTGGCAAACAGGAGGTGTCCAGCAATATCTGATAAATGAGGAAACAGAGGGAGGCGCTGCTCCCCTGGCCTACCCAGGGCCCTTGGAAAAGCCCAAACTTGAGCTCACACGTGAATGTACTGCCCAAGTGTCGGCATGAAAATCTGCATATCCTTTTCCCAGTGACAGCAATCTCTTGGCCCTGACCACACTCTGCACCCTCAGCACCAGCTGAGCATCCCCATGGAGGCTCCAGCCCCGAGTGTGAGCGGGATGCTCTGCACACCTCCTGCTCTGGCTCAGCACGGGCTCTGGGGGTGTGGGCAGGGCTGGGTGGGAGGGCGAGGGGATGGATTCTCTCTGGGCTCACTCTGCTCTCCAGCCTCTCCCACACCCTACGGTGCCTGGGACCACATCCCCAGCCGTCTTGACTCCTTTCCCTGCAGGGAAAGCCTTGAGCCCTCAGCCCTGTAGCAGGAATCATAAGATGTGTGAGAGCCAGAGTTCTGCCAGCCCCCCACCCACACGCCCCCGCAGACTACACGCAGTTGTGTGGAGATGGGAGCCCCTCCTTCTGCACCTAAACTCCACTTACCATTTTAGCTGCTCCAGGGATTCCCCATCCCCGTCACAATCAGAAATCATGTTTCCATACCTAGAAGAGGTCAGGAGTGTGTCAAATCTACCACATGGTGGCACTACCTGCTTCTCATGTCTACTGTGACTGTCTCACCTCTGACTAGATTGGAAGCCCAGGAGGGCAGGGAATGCAGTCTCCTCGGTTCATTGGATTATGGTCAGTGCCCAGAAAGGGACTGCACATAGTGTGGCTTCACGTATGATTGTTGAAGGAATGAACCCCAACCAACTCCTCCCAAGATATCTGGGTGCACCTGAAGCCGCACTGCCCGCCTCTGGTCTCCCTGCTTTGAATTCACGCAGAAGCCTACAGATAGAATCTCAAATTTCCTGTAAAAATGTGAAAACAGTGAAGCCCAAGTCAACGAGGTCAGTGAGGGGGTGACAGAGACTTCCTCGTGGGGGTGTCAGGAATCCTGAATGAGGACGACCGCGGCCCCTCCAGCAGACCTTCCACAGGGCTGGACTCAGGAGCAGCACTTTCCATGGGGGACCCACTGGAGCTTGTTCCTGTGACCACCCACTGAACACAGGAGGAAACTGAGGCTCAGAGGGGTGTGGTGACAGTCCTAAGACTCACAGCTGGGAGGCGGCCTAGTGGCACTGTGTGATCCAGGGCCTGAGTGCTCACCTGAGGAAAAGCAGGTGCAGCACATGCCGGGGACTGGCAACGTTCTTGTAGCTTGACAGAAACAGGTGGACATAAGATTGGTCACCACCCAAGACAGCAGGCACCAGGTGCTCCACCCGCTTCTTCAGGGTGCGTGCCGGGAGAGGCCACACCATGTGGGTGGCATCTGAGCTCAATGAAGATGTGTCTTCACTCTAGGACAGGACAGGGGAGAGATACACAGTGACAGTACCGTGAACCCCAAGGAGGGCAGGGGCTGGAGGCCAGTCTTGACCCCAGGGAGGACATGAGAAGACAGCCTGAGGGCCCAGGGTTAATGGACAGGGTGGTGGTTGCCACCCCGGCAGTCCCCGTTCACCCTCCAGCCAGACCTGAGGTGTGAACACACCAGGACCAGCAGGTTTATAAACCCCCCACCCTCTGCCCCTGCCCTGGGAGGGTGTCCCATGTCCCCGTTCCCCACACACTCAGGAGGAGGGGGTGCAGTCACCCAGGGAGGCTCATAGTGCTGGCCTGGCCTTGCCCAACCTCCTCTGGGCCACCTGACATTACCTTTGGGGACCTCCTCCCAGACGGCCACAGGGGTCCAGGGCGAGGGCTGAACCAGCGCCGGAAGCATTGGACAAGCCTCTCAGCACAGGGCTTCCTGGGGCTACGGCCCCGGGACCTCGGGATACAGCACAACATCTCACTCTGCCTGTGGCCAAGTGAGCTGGGGAAGGGGCTGTGTATAGAATGTGGGTGCCAGGTTACCGAGTTCCGAGTTCTGTTGGGGTCTGTCGTCAAGGAAGTGAAGTCACTTCCTGATACCTCATTTCCTGAGCCCCTCCTCTGTGTTCAAGACTGCAAATGCCCCTCTGGGTACCTGTCTGCTGACCCTCCTTCCCCATGAACTCTCTCTATTGCCCACACTTCCACCAACACTGCCTGACCACACCCCTGTGCAAGGCCTGGGTGCAGCCAGCGTCACAGCTCGGAGGAGATACACGTAGGTTCATCCCCAGCTCCTGCTTCTTATCACTTTATGTGACCCTGGACAAGCCATTGTCACTCTCATGACCTCCCCAGTCTCCCCTTTTGCACAGTGGGGATCTTTCTAGCATCTTCTTCCTAGGGATGGCATCAGGCATGTGTGAGAAAACATCTCTGAAACCTATGGCCGGTGTCACATGCAGCTAATAAACAAGACTAGAGATAAAATCCACGACGGTGTGGAAGGTAGCATGGAATACGACTAACGACAGGTCTGGTTCCTGTCATATAATCTTGAAAATGTCACTTTTGCTCTTGGTCTGTTTTCCCTGTCTGCACCATGTGACAGTTGGAATTTCATGCATTCACATACTGCTTTCCTCCATAAAACCTCACAATGGCTTCGTGTGTATTTAGGTTTGGACTCAAGTGCCACATCTCTGTCTGTGTGGTTGGCGACTCCTCAGGGGCTCCCAGTGGTCCCCACCATCTGCTGCACACATCCTCACGTAATCCCCTGCCCTGCAGTGTGGACTGGACTTAGTGACTCACTTCTAACCAATACAGGATCAAAAGTGAGAAGGTGTCACTTTCTAAATGTCATTGTAACACGCCTGTCTCTAGAGTCTTGTGCTCTGTCTCCTCTGTTCTCTCTGTTTGTATCCACCATATGCCAAGCATGGTGCCGAGAGCTGGAGAAAGAGCTGATTCAGCTGCACCCTGGCTTGGGAGATGATCCCAGGATAAGAAAGAGGAGAAGACGTGCTATCGAGTGCCTGACATTCTAAGAGAGGAAAGTGATCTAGGAGGCCCTCAGAATATTCTAGATTAGGAAGCTACCTGAAGATGGTAGGAAATGAACACCATTTGCAGAGAAGAACCAGAGCCGTTTGGTCCATTCTATGCCTTTACTCAACCGTATGAAATATAGAATTAGTAGTTTATCAAATTGCGTAAAAAATGTCAACTGTTATTGACATATAAACAAAATTTATAGATTTATTTGGAAGAATTGATATATTTTCCCTACTTATTTTCTCATCTGTGAACATGTACATCTCTTCATTGTCTTCAGTTTGTTCGTTTTTTCAATAACATTTTACACTCAGTGTTTAGAAATCATGATTGTAAAAATGCACCCTAATTATTCATGCAAACCTTATGAATGAAAATTTGGGGTGTTTCCAACCCTTAGTAATAGGTATTGTCATATTAACAATCTTGTCGACACCTCACCTTATAATTTTTCAAGGTTACATATGATATAGATTCCAGAATATTGGGTTACAGTGTAAAATAGTAAATATCCAAGTATAATTCTGCTAACTTTTGCGAGTTTCTGCTCCTTATGGGCTCTACCATTTGCATTCCACCACAATGTATTATGATACCTGTATCCCCACAGTCTCACTAACAAGTTTGTTATCAAAAAATTAAATTTTGCAAATCTAATAGGTGTAGTCTTGTATATTTCAATATATTTTAAATGTATAGTTCTCTATGAGGGATTTTAAGCACCTAATTAAGTATTGATGCCAATTTAAATTTCCTTTTGTGTTCTTAGATTGTTCATATATTTTGTTCATTTTTATTTCATTTTGTTGGTCATTTCCATCTCATTTTTTCACACATCATTGTATTAATGATATTATCCTAGTTTAAGAGGTTTTTAATTTTTTTTGCTTTTTTTTAATTGAAACATTATTGATCACCCATTTTAAGTATTATAGCTTGTAATTACTTTTTGTCGTGTCCTTTTGACCTAGATGGTGGCATTTACCTTTTGTTTGAATTTGCTTTGCTTTATTAATTGCTGCTATGCCATCCATGTTAACTGCTGCTACATTAGTAGCAGCATAATATCACCAGTGATTTGAAATGCTATCTTTCTTAAATACTAAATTTCTATAAATCTTGGGTATCTCTTTGAATTCTCCATTCTTTTTCATTAGGTTTTATATTTACTTATAAACAAACTCCATATGGTCTTGATAATGAAGAATTTATAAAAATATATTTTCGATCTCTGGTAGACTTACCCCTCCCTTTTGATTTGTTTCCTCATTTTTTTCTGATGAAAGATTAATGTTTCATCAACATTTTATAATCATCTTATTTTGTTCTAGGTGAAGAAACAAATGAGTCTATTTTTAATGTGATCATGACGCACGTATAAAGTAACTTAGGAGAAAATAAAATCCTTAGGATCATGTGGCTTTCTGGCCAAGAAAATATCTCTGACATTTCTCCTTCGTTTGTGTATGTATGTTTTAAGAGTGTTCTAATGCTTAAATCACGTAATTAAACAGGCTTTGTCGAGTTCTTGTTAGCTTTATGCCAAATATTTTAACAATTTTGTGGCTATTGAAAATGGAATCTTGATTTGCGTAATGTAATCTAGATAGTTATTGTTATTACATAAGACATTTATTAATTTTATATGTGAATTTTTCTAAATCGCAACATGTAAATTTTACTTTAGTAAGTCGTCTTGTTTGTAATAGGTTTTTAATGAATTCTTTTTGATTTTCTAAATTCACAATACATTCACATAACACATTTTTCTCTATCTTGAGATATACAAATACGTATGGTCAAATCTTATTTTATCCAGTGTTTTGATATTTATGAGTCTTACATTTTCTCAAAAGTAGTTTTGGCTTCTGTGGAAATTATTATGTGTTTTTCTTTCTTCTAATGCTTAATACTTTTGCAAAATATGGAAGTTAGTAATTCATTTCAGATTTACTTTTGTGAACGGTACCTAGCAAAAGCATAACTGGATTTAATTTCCAAATAAATAATATTTCAATCCCTGTAATGATGAAGTGCTTTCCCCTAAGTAATCTGAATCCTTTCCACATATACCAGAATCTGTTTCAAAATTCAAACTTTTATTCCCCTGAACTATTCGCTTATTCTTTGCCAATCTCATGCACTTTCAAGTATGTTCCTTTGCAATACATTTTATTGGACGGAGCAAATTACCTCTTTAATTTTTATTATTATTGTTCTTCTTATGTCTTGAACATTTTGGGGGCCATTTTTGCACATAATTTTTTTCATATTAACTTTGAGGTTATTTGACAAGTCCCGTAAACATCACTCTTTGGAATTTTTCAAGTTTAGCTTTATTGAATCTATTGATTAACATAGGGAGAATACATATATATGTGGCGTAACTTCCTAGCATCACTGCTGCCCGGCACATGGACACACGTGGGCATTTTGGTAGGAGCTGCTGAGTGGCTCCTGCGACAGGGGTATCAATGGACACATCTCCTGGGGCATCTGCTGGGACTTCTTCTTCCTTCATTCTCACAAGAGCTGGTGGTCACCAGACATACAGACCTGCCCATCTGATGGGGCAAATGCTATCTGAATAGTGAGTAAATTTCGGTGCATAATCATTAGGGAGGCCGCGGATGTCTGACATTTACTGGCCATGTGAATTGCTTCCCTGTGGAACTGCAGGAATATGTCCTTTGTCCCTATGGATAAATGAGAACTCTTTGTACAACTAGGATGCATACTACCCTTTCTCTGCCCATGAAGAATTTTCCAGTCTGGGGTTTGTCTTTTCACCTTTTGACATTATTCTGGTTTTTGTTCGGACCAGGAAAAGTCAGCATTTTCCTCAGTGGCTTCTGGCTCTCTGGTCATTCAACAGTAGTTCCTATTTCAAGATTATGGCAATAATAACTATCAGGGCTTTGTGTCTCTACATAGAGTCTTTGATTTTTCTGTAATTTTCCTCTTACTAAAAACATAAAATGAAAATTAATCAGATCTTTCTCATATTATGCGGCCAGATACAAAAGGCCACATAACATATAACCGTACTGATAGGAACAATCCACGATAGGTAAATTCACACACACAGAAAATGGAGTGGTAGTCAGGGACAGGGAGAGGCGGGATGGGGATTGACAGCTTAATGGCTAGAGAGTTGATGAAGCTGTTCGACCACTAGATGGTGGTAAGCGTTGCCCCATATTAAAAATGTACTTGATGCCACTGAATGGTAATTTTGAAAATATTAAAAACACTTTATTTTATACAAGGGATATTATTGAAAATAAAAGATGAAAAAATTTGAGGAGATGCAGGACAGAGACAAAAATGAGGAGAAGCACAGCGTCAAGGAAGGGCAAGAACAGATCTGGAGTGGGGACTGGTGAGGGTGTTTGTGGGAGCTCTGGAGCCAGGGCTCCCCTTGGTCGTGGTGTTTCTTCTAATTCTTCTGATGTTTCAGGAACGGTTATGTCAGGTTGCTCTAGCTCTACCTCTGGATCTTGATCTTTCTCCTGCTCTTTCTCTTGCTCTTTCTCCTCATCTTTCTCTTGATCTTTCTGTTGCTCCTGCTCTGGATCTTGCGTCTGATCTACCTCTTGCTCTGGATCTTGCTCATGCTCTACTTCTTGCTCTGGCTTAGGCTCTGGATCTTGCTCTCGCTCTGCCTCCGGCAGTGGAATTGGAGCTGGAGCTGGAACTCGAGCCGAACATGGCAGCAGCTCTTGGGACAGTTGTTCAGCCTGGGCAGGAGTTGGAACTGGATAGACAACAATTGAAAATATCAATGTGAGTTTCTATGTCTCATCCAATGACACTGTCTTTCCAGAAGCCCAAGTCCAGAGGCCCAGCCTCAGGAAGTCTCCCCACACTGCAGAACACTGTATGATTGTTCTGAGTACTCAGTGCCCCTGTCCCCAGCCTGCTTCTGGAAACTCTGCTCTGTGTGGCCCAGCCCAGGCCCCTCCCCAAACCCGCACAGGCACCCACCCTCTTCCTCCTCACCCTCAGTCTCTGCCTCACTAGGCTCCAGGTGCTCCAGCTTCTCCAGCTGCGCCAGAAGAAGATCAGCCTTACGCTCCACCACTGAACCTCGCATACTGATATGTACATAGGCCGAAAGAAACTTCAAAGAATGAAATTCAGGAGGCTCGTGGAAATCGGTGGAATAGAATTCCAGCCAGATCTTTAAGACAGAGGACATGGCACTGTGGGAGACAGGTGGGCAACAGCATCAGAGGCCTGGCCTATCCCTGTATGCTGCCCTCCCAAGGCTCCCCTGAGTGAGCTGCAGTCTAGTACCCTCTGCCCGTGCCTGTCCATAGACCAGCCCATCCAATGTCCACCCCCAGTATGGCAGTTCTGGCGCAAGATGGGCCTGGCAGCCAAGGAGGGGCTGGCAAAAGCCTCCATGGGAGGAGCCTTCAAACACTGATGTGACCACGTTTCCCTTCTTCAGGGAAACCTGACAACCTCCTCTGTCTGTGTCACTGCCCCATCCCTGCTGGAATGACCTGTCCACCCCAGGAGGGTGCTGTCTGCTCTGGGCATTACTCACTGGCAAACAGGAGGTGTCCAGCAATATCTGATAAATGAGGAAACAGAGGGAGGCGCTGCTCCCCTGGCCTACCCAGGGCCCTTGGAAAAGCCCAAACTTGAGCTCACACGTGAATGTACTGCCCAAGTGTCGGCATGAAAATCTGCATATCCTTTTCCCAGTGACAGCAATCTCTTGGCCCTGACCACACTCTGCACCCTCAGCACCAGCTGAGCATCCCCATGGAGGCTCCAGCCCCGAGTGTGAGCGGGATGCTCTGCACACCTCCTGCTCTGGCTCAGCACGGGCTCTGGGGGTGTGGGCAGGGCTGGGTGGGAGGGCGAGGGGATGGATTCTCTCTGGGCTCACTCTGCTCTCCAGCCTCTCCCACACCCTACGGTGCCTGGGACCACATCCCCAGCCGTCTTGACTCCTTTCCCTGCAGGGAAAGCCTTGAGCCCTCAGCCCTGTAGCAGGAATCATAAGATGTGTGAGAGCCAGAGTTCTGCCAGCCCCTCACCCACACGCCCCCGCAGACTACACGCAGTTGTGTGGAGATGGGAGCCCCTCCTTCTGCACCTAAACTCCACTTACCATTTTAGCTGCTCCAGGGATTCCCCATCCCCGTCACAATCAGAAATCATGTTTCCATACCTAGAAGAGGTCAGGAGTGTGTCAAATCTACCACATGGTGGCACTACCTGCTTCTCATGTCTACTGTGACTGTCTCACCTCTGACTAGATTGGAAGCCCAGGAGGGCAGGGAATGCAGTCTCCTCGGTTCATTGGATTATGGTCAGTGCCCAGAAAGGGACTGCACATAGTGTGGCTTCACGTATGATTGTTGAAGGAATGAACCCCAACCAACTCCTCCCAAGATATCTGGGTGCACCTGAAGCCGCACTGCCCGCCTCTGGTCTCCCTGCTTTGAATTCACGCAGAAGCCTACAGATAGAATCTCAAATTTCCTGTAAAAATGTGAAAACAGTGAAGCCCAAGTCAACGAGGTCAGTGAGGGGGTGACAGAGACTTCCTCGTGGGGGTGTCAGGAATCCTGAATGAGGACGACCGCGGCCCCTCCAGCAGACCTTCCACAGGGCTGGACTCAGGAGCAGCACTTTCCATGGGGGACCCACTGGAGCTTGTTCCTGTGACCACCCACTGAACACAGGAGGAAACTGAGGCTCAGAGGGGTGTGGTGACAGTCCTAAGACTCACAGCTGGGAGGCGGCCTAGTGGCACTGTGTGATCCAGGGCCTGAGTGCTCACCTGAGGAAAAGCAGGTGCAGCACATGCCGGGGACTGGCAACGTTCTTGTAGCTTGACAGAAACAGGTGGACATAAGATTGGTCACCACCCAAGACAGCAGGCACCAGGTGCTCCACCCGCTTCTTCAGGGTGCGTGCCGGGAGAGGCCACACCATGTGGGTGGCATCTGAGCTCAATGAAGATGTGTCTTCACTCTAGGACAGGACAGGGGAGAGATACACAGTGACAGTACCGTGAACCCCAAGGAGGGCAGGGGCTGGAGGCCAGTCTTGACCCCAGGGAGGACATGAGAAGACAGCCTGAGGGCCCAGGGTTAATGGACAGGGTGGTGGTTGCCACCCCGGCAGTCCCCGTTCACCCTCCAGCCAGACCTGAGGTGTGAACACACCAGGACCAGCAGGTTTATAAACCCCCCACCCTCTGCCCCTGCCCTGGGAGGGTGTCCCATGTCCCCGTTCCCCACACACTCAGGAGGAGGGGGTGCAGTCACCCAGGGAGGCTCATAGTGCTGGCCTGGCCTTGCCCAACCTCCTCTGGGCCACCTGACATTACCTTTGGGGACCTCCTCCCAGACGGCCACAGGGGTCCAGGGCGAGGGCTGAACCAGCGCCGGAAGCATTGGACAAGCCTCTCAGCACAGGGCTTCCTGGGGCTACGGCCCCGGGACCTCGGGATACAGCACAACATCTCACTCTGCCTGTGGCCAAGTGAGCTGGGGAAGGGGCTGTGTATAGAATGTGGGTGCCAGGTTACCGAGTTCCGAGTTCTGTTGGGGTCTGTCGTCAAGGAAGTGAAGTCACTTCCTGATACCTCATTTCCTGAGCCCCTCCTCTGTGTTCAAGACTGCAAATGCCCCTCTGGGTACCTGTCTGCTGACCCTCCTTCCCCATGAACTCTCTCTATTGCCCACACTTCCACCAACACTGCCTGACCACACCCCTGTGCAAGGCCTGGGTGCAGCCAGCGTCACAGCTCGGAGGAGATACACGTAGGTTCATCCCCAGCTCCTGCTTCTTATCACTTTATGTGACCCTGGACAAGCCATTGTCACTCTCATGACCTCCCCAGTCTCCCCTTTTGCACAGTGGGGATCTTTCTAGCATCTTCTTCCTAGGGATGGCATCAGGCATGTGTGAGAAAACATCTCTGAAACCTATGGCCGGTGTCACATGCAGCTAATAAACAAGACTAGAGATAAAATCCACGACGGTGTGGAAGGTAGCATGGAATACGACTAACGACAGGTCTGGTTCCTGTCATATAATCTTGAAAATGTCACTTTTGCTCTTGGTCTGTTTTCCCTGTCTGCACCATGCGACAGTTGGAATTGCATGCATTCACATACTGCTTTCCTCCATAAAACCTCACAATGGCTTCGTGTGTATTTAGGTTTGGACTCAAGTGCCACATCTCTGTCTGTGTGGTTGGCGACTCCTCAGGGGCTCCCAGTGGTCCCCACCATCTGCTGCACACATCCTCACGTAATCCCCTGCCCTGCAGTGTGGACTGGACTTAGTGACTCACTTCTAACCAATACAGGATCAAAAGTGAGAAGGTGTCACTTTCTAAATGTCATTGTAACACGCCTGTCTCTAGAGTCTTGTGCTCTGTCTCCTCTGTTCTCTCTGTTTGTATCCACCATATGCCAAGCATGGTGCCGAGAGCTGGAGAAAGAGCTGATTCAGCTGCACCCTGGCTTGGGAGATGATCCCAGGATAAGAAAGAGGAGAAGACGTGCTATCGAGTGCCTGACATTCTAAGAGAGGAAAGTGATCTAGGAGGCCCTCAGAATATTCTAGATTAGGAAGCTACCTGAAGATGGTAGGAAATGAACACCATTTGCAGAGAAGAACCAGAGCCGTTTGGTCCATTCTATGCCTTTACTCAACCGTATGAAATATAGAATTAGTAGTTTATCAAATTGCGTAAAAAATGTCAACTGTTATTGACATATAAACAAAATTTATAGATTTATTTGGAAGAATTGATATATTTTCCCTACTTATTTTCTCATCTGTGAACATGTACATCTCTTCATTGTCTTCAGTTTGTTCGTTTTTTCAATAACATTTTACACTCAGTGTTTAGAAATCATGATTGTAAAAATGCACCCTAATTATTCATGCAAACCTTATGAATGAAAATTTGGGGTGTTTCCAACCCTTAGTAATAGGTATTGTCATATTAACAATCTTGTCGACACCTCACCTTATAATTTTTCAAGGTTACATATGATATAGATTCCAGAATATTGGGTTACAGTGTAAAATAGTAAATATCCAAGTATAATTCTGCTAACTTTTGCGAGTTTCTGCTCCTTATGGGCTCTACCATTTGCATTCCACCACAATGTATTATGATACCTGTATCCCCACAGTCTCACTAACAAGTTTGTTATCAAAAAATTAAATTTTGCAAATCTAATAGGTGAAGTCTTGTATATTTCAATATATTTTAAATGTATAGTTCTCTATGAGGGATTTTAAGCACCTAATTAAGTATTGATGCCAATTTAAATTTCCTTTTGTGTTCTTAGATTGTTCATATATTTTGTTCATTTTTATTTCATTTTGTTGGTCATTTCCATCTCATTTTTTCACACATCATTGTATTAATGATATTATCCTAGTTTAAGAGGTTTTTAATTTTTTTTGCTTTTTTTTAATTGAAACATTATTGATCACCCATTTTAAGTATTATAGCTTGTAATTACTTTTTGTCGTGTCCTTTTGACCTAGATGGTGGCATTTACCTTTTGTTTGAATTTGCTTTGCTTTATTAATTGCTGCTATGCCATCCATGTTAACTGCTGCTACATTAGTAGCAGCATAATATCACCAGTGATTTGAAATGCTATCTTTCTTAAATACTAAATTTCTATAAATCTTGGGTATCTCTTTGAATTCTCCATTCTTTTTCATTAGGTTTTATATTTACTTATAAACAAACTCCATATGGTCTTGATAATGAAGAATTTATAAAAATATATTTTCGATATCTGGTAGACTTACCCCTCCCTTTTGATTTGTTTCCTCATTTTTTTCTGATGAAAGATTAATGTTTCATCAACATTTTATAATCATCTTATTTTGTTCTAGGTGAAGAAACAAATGAGTCTATTTTTAATGTGATCATGACGCACGTATAAAGTAACTTAGGAGAAAATAAAATCCTTAGGATCATGTGGCTTTCTGGCCAAGAAAATATCTCTGACATTTCTCTATCGTTTGTGTATGTATGTTTTAAGAGTGTTCTAATGCTTAAATCACGTAATTAAACAGGCTTTGTCGAGTTCTTGTTAGCTTTATGCCAAATATTTTAACAATTTTGTGGCTATTGAAAATGGAATCTTGATTTGCGTAATGTAATCTAGATAGTTATTGTTATTACATAAGACATTTATTAATTTTATATGTGAATTTTTCTAAATCGCAACATGTAAATTTTACTTTAGTAAGTCGTCTTGTTTGTAATAGGTTTTTAATGAATTCTTTTTGATTTTCTAAATTCACAATACATTCACATAACACATTTTTCTCTATCTTGAGATATACAAATACGTATGGTCAAATCTTATTTTATCCAGTGTTTTGATATTTATGAGTCTTACATTTTCTCAAAAGTAGTTTTGGCTTCTGTGGAAATTATTATGTGTTTTTCTTTCTTCTAATGCTTAATACTTTTGCAAAATATGGAAGTTAGTAATTCATTTCAGATTTATTTTTGTGAACGGTACCTAGCAAAAGCATAACTGGATTTAATTTCCAAATAAATAATATTTCAATCCCTGTAATGATGAAGTGCTTTCCCCTAAGTAATCTGAATCCTTTCCACATATACCAGAATCTGTTTCAAAATTCAAACTTTTATTCCCCTGAACTATTCGCTTATTCTTTGCCAATCTCATGCACTTTCAAGTATGTTCCTTTGCAATACATTTTATTGGACGGAGCAAATTACCTCTTTAATTTTTATTATTATTGTTCTTCTTATGTCTTGAACATTTTGGGGGCCATTTTTGCACATAATTTTTTTCATATTAACTTTGAGGTTATTTGACAAGTCCCGTAAACATCACTCTTTGGAATTTTTCAAGTTTAGCTTTATTGAATCTATTGATTAACATAGGGAGAATACATATATATGTGGCGTAACTTCCTAGCATCACTGCTGCCCGGCACATGGACACACGTGGGCATTTTGGTAGGAGCTGCTGAGTGGCTCCTGCGACAGGGGTATCAATGGACACATCTCCTGGGGCATCTGCTGGGACTTCTTCTTCCTTCATTCTCACAAGAGCTGGTGGTCACCAGACATACAGACCTGCCCATCTGATGGGGCAAATGCTATCTGAATAGTGAGTAAATTTCGGTGCATAATCATTAGGGAGGCCGCGGATGTCTGACATTTACTGGCCATGTGAATTGCTTCCCTGTGGAACTGCAGGAATATGTCCTTTGTCCCTATGGATAAATGAGAACTCTTTGTACAACTAGGATGCATACTACCCTTTCTCTGCCCATGAAGAATTTTCCAGTCTGGGGTTTGTCTTTTCACCTTTTGACATTATTCTGGTTTTTGTTCGGACCAGGAAAAGTCAGCATTTTCCTCAGTGGCTTCTGGCTCTCTGGTCATTCAACAGTAGTTCCTATTTCAAGATTATGGCAATAATAACTATCAGGGCTTTGTGTCTCTACATAGAGTCTTTGATTTTTCTGTAATTTTCCTCTTACTAAAAACATAAAATGAAAATTAATCAGATCTTTCTCATATTATGCGGCCAGATACAAAAGGCCACATAACATATAACCGTACTGATAGGAACAATCCACGATAGGTAAATTCACACACACAGAAAATGGAGTGGTAGTCAGGGACAGGGAGAGGCGGGATGGGGATTGACAGCTTAATGGCTAGAGAGTTGATGAAGCTGTTCGACCACTAGATGGTGGTAAGGGTTGCCCCATATTAAAAATGTACTTGATGCCACTGAATGGTAATTTTGAAAATATTAAAAACACTTTATTTTATACAAGGGATATTATTGAAAATAAAAGATGAAAAAATTTGAGGAGATGCAGGACAGAGACAAAAATGAGGAGAAGCACAGCGTCAAGGAAGGGCAAGAACAGATCTGGAGTGGGGACTGGTGAGGGTGTTTGTGGGAGCTCTGGAGCCAGGGCTCCCCTGGGTGCTGGTGTTTCTTCTAATTCTTCTGATGTTTCAGGAACGGTTATGTCAGGTTGCTCTAGCTCTACCTCTGGATCTTGATCTTTCTCCTGCTCTTTCTCTTGCTCTTTCTCCTCATCTTTCTCTTGATCTTTCTGTTGCTCCTGCTCTGGATCTTGCGTCTGATCTACCTCTTGCTCTGGATCTTGCTCATGCTCTACTTCTTGCTCTGGCTTAGGCTGTGGATCTTGCTCTCGCTCTGCCTCCGGCAGTGGAATTGGAGCTGGAGCTGGAACTCGAGCCGAACATGGCAGCAGCTCTTGGGACAGTTGTTCAGCCTGGGCAGGAGTTGGAACTGGATAGACAACAATTGAAAATATCAATGTGAGTTTCTATGTCTCATCCAATGACACTGTCTTTCCAGAAGCCCAAGTCCAGAGGCCCAGCCTCAGGAAGTCTCCCCACACTGCAGAACACTGTATGATTGTTCTGAGTACTCAGTGCCCCTGTCCCCAGCCTGCTTCTGGAAACTCTGCTCTGTGTGGCCCAGCCCAGGCCCCTCCCCAAACCCGCACAGGCACCCACCCTCTTCCTCCTCACCCTCAGTCTCTGCCTCACTAGGCTCCAGGTGCTCCAGCTTCTCCAGCTGCGCCAGAAGAAGATCAGCCTTACGCTCCACCACTGAACCTCGCATACTGATATGTACATAGGCCGAAAGAAACTTCAAAGAATGAAATTCAGGAGGCTCGTGGAAATCGGTGGAATAGAATTCCAGCCAGATCTTTAAGACAGAGGACATGGCACTGTGGGAGACAGGTGGGCAACAGCATCAGAGGCCTGGCCTATCCCTGTATGCTGCCCTCCCAAGGCTCCCCTGAGTGAGCTGCAGTCTAGTACCCTCTGCCCGTGCCTGTCCATAGACCAGCCCATCCAATGTCCACCCCCAGTATGGCAGTTCTGGCGCAAGATGGGCCTGGCAGCCAAGGAGGGGCTGGCAAAAGCCTCCATGGGAGGATCCTTCAAACACTGATGTGACCACGTTTCCCTTCTTCAGGGAAACCTGACAACCTCCTCTGTCTGTGTCACTGCCCCATCCCTGCTGGAATGACCTGTCCACCCCAGGAGGGTGCTGTCTGCTCTGGGCATTACTCACTGGCAAACAGGAGGTGTCCAGCAATATCTGATAAATGAGGAAACAGAGGGAGGCGCTGCTCCCCTGGCCTACCCAGGGCCCTTGGAAAAGCCCAAACTTGAGCTCACACGTGAATGCACTGCCCAAGTGTCGGCATGAAAATCTGCATATCCTTTTCCCAGTGACAGCAATCTCTTGGCCCTGACCACACTCTGCACCCTCAGCACCAGCTGAGCATCCCCATGGAGGCTCCAGCCCCGAGTGTGAGCGGGATGCTCTGCACACCTCCTGCTCTGGCTCAGCACGGGCTCTGGGGGTGTGGGCAGGGCTGGGTGGGAGGGCGAGGGGATGGATTCTCTCTGGGCTCACTCTGCTCTCCAGCCTCTCCCACACCCTACGGTGCCTGGGACCACATCCCCAGCCGTCTTGACTCCTTTCCCTGCAGGGAAAGCCTTGAGCCCTCAGCCCTGTAGCAGGAATCATAAGATGTGTGAGAGCCAGAGTTCTGCCAGCCCCCCACCCACACGCCCCCGCAGACTACACGCAGTTGTGTGGAGATGGGAGCCCCTCCTTCTGCACCTAAACTCCACTTACCATTTTAGCTGCTCCAGGGATTCCCCATCCCCGTCACAATCAGAAATCATGTTTCCATACCTAGAAGAGGTCAGGAGTGTGTCAAATCTACCACATGGTGGCACTACCTGCTTCTCATGTCTACTGTGACTGTCTCACCTCTGACTAGATTGGAAGCCCAGGAGGGCAGGGAATGCAGTCTCCTCGGTTCATTGGATTATGGTCAGTGCCCAGAAAGGGACTGCACATAGTGTGGCTTCACGTATGATTGTTGAAGGAATGAACCCCAACCAACTCCTCCCAAGATATCTGGGTGCACCTGAAGCCGCACTGCCCGCCTCTGGTCTCCCTGCTTTGAATTCACGCAGAAGCCTACAGATAGAATCTCAAATTTCCTGTAAAAATGTGAAAACAGTGAAGCCCAAGTCAACGAGGTCAGTGAGGGGGTGACAGAGACTTCCTCGTGGGGGTGTCAGGAATCCTGAATGAGGACGACCGCGGCCCCTCCAGCAGACCTTCCACATGGCTGGACTCAGGAGCAGCACTTTCCATGGGGGACCCACTGGAGCTTGTTCCTGTGACCACCCACTGAACACAGGAGGAAACTGAGGCTCAGAGGGGTGTGGTGACAGTCCTAAGACTCACAGCTGGGAGGCGGCCTAGTGGCACTGTGTGATCCAGGGCCTGAGTGCTCACCTGAGGAAAAGCAGGTGCAGCACATGCCGGGGACTGGCAACGTTCTTGTAGCTTGACAGAAACAGGTGGACATAAGATTGGTCACCACCCAAGACAGCAGGCACCAGGTGCTCCACCCGCTTCTTCAGGGTGCGTGCCGGGAGAGGCCACACCATGTGGGTGGCATCTGAGCTCAATGAAGATGTGTCTTCACTCTAGGACAGGACAGGGGAGAGATACACAGTGACAGTACCGTGAACCCCAAGGAGGGCAGGGGCTGGAGGCCAGTCTTGACCCCAGGGAGGACATGAGAAGACAGCCTGAGGGCCCAGGGTTAATGGACAGGGTGGTGGTTGCCACCCCGGCAGTCCCCGTTCACCCTCCAGCCAGACCTGAGGTGTGAACACACCAGGACCAGCAGGTTTATAAACCCCCCACCCTCTGCCCCTGCCCTGGGAGGGTGTCCCATGTCCCCGTTCCCCACACACTCAGGAGGAGGGGGTGCAGTCACCCAGGGAGGCTCATAGTGCTGGCCTGGCCTTGCCCAACCTCCTCTGGGCCACCTGACATTACCTTTGGGGACCTCCTCCCAGACGGCCACAGGGGTCCAGGGCGAGGGCTGAACCAGCGCCGGAAGCATTGGACAAGCCTCTCAGCACAGGGCTTCCTGGGGCTACGGCCCCGGGACCTCGGGATACAGCACAACATCTCACTCTGCCTGTGGCCAAGTGAGCTGGGGAAGGGGCTGTGTATAGAATGTGGGTGCCAGGTTACCGAGTTCCGAGTTCTGTTGGGGTCTGTCGTCAAGGAAGTGAAGTCACTTCCTGATACCTCATTTCCTGAGCCCCTCCTCTGTGTTCAAGACTGCAAATGCCCCTCTGGGTACCTGTCTGCTGACCCTCCTTCCCCATGAACTCTCTCTATTGCCCACACTTCCACCAACACTGCCTGACCACACCCCTGTGCAAGGCCTGGGTGCAGCCAGCGTCACAGCTCGGAGGAGATACACGTAGGTTCATCCCCAGCTCCTGCTTCTTATCACTTTATGTGACCCTGGACAAGCCATTGTCACTCTCATGACCTCCCCAGTCTCCCCTTTTGCACAGTGGGGATCTTTCTAGCATCTTCTTCCTAGGGATGGCATCAGGCATGTGTGAGAAAACATCTCTGAAACCTATGGCCGGTGTCACATGCAGCTAATAAACAAGACTAGAGATAAAATCCACGACGGTGTGGAAGGTAGCATGGAATACGACTAACGACAGGTCTGGTTCCTGTCATATAATCTTGAAAATGTCACTTTTGCTCTTGGTCTGTTTTCCCTGTCTGCACCATGCGACAGTTGGAATTGCATGCATTCACATACTGCTTTCCTCCATAAAACCTCACAATGGCTTCGTGTGTATTTAGGTTTGGACTCAAGTGCCACATCTCTGTCTGTGTGGTTGGCGACTCCTCAGGGGCTCCCAGTGGTCCCCACCATCTGCTGCACACATCCTCACGTAATCCCCTGCCCTGCAGTGTGGACTGGACTTAGTGACTCACTTCTAACCAATACAGGATCAAAAGTGAGAAGGTGTCACTTTCTAAATGTCATTGTAACACGCCTGTCTCTAGAGTCTTGTGCTCTGTCTCCTCTGTTCTCTCTGTTTGTATCCACCATATGCCAAGCATGGTGCCGAGAGCTGGAGAAAGAGCTGATTCAGCTGCACCCTGGCTTGGGAGATGATCCCAGGATAAGAAAGAGGAGAAGACGTGCTATCGAGTGCCTGACATTCTAAGAGAGGAAAGTGATCTAGGAGGCCCTCAGAATATTCTAGATTAGGAAGCTACCTGAAGATGGTAGGAAATGAACACCATTTGCAGAGAAGAACCAGAGCCGTTTGGTCCATTCTATGCCTTTACTCAACCGTATGAAATATAGAATTAGTAGTTTATCAAATTGCGTAAAAAATGTCAACTGTTATTGACATATAAACAAAATTTATAGATTTATTTGGAAGAATTGATATATTTTCCCTACTTATTTTCTCATCTGTGAACATGTACATCTCTTCATTGTCTTCAGTTTGTTCGTTTTTTCAATAACATTTTACACTCAGTGTTTAGAAATCATGATTGTAAAAATGCACCCTAATTATTCATGCAAACCTTATGAATGAAAATTTGGGGTGTTTCCAACCCTTAGTAATAGGTATTGTCATATTAACAATCTTGTCGACACCTCACCTTATAATTTTTCAAGGTTACATATGATATAGATTCCAGAATATTGGGTTACAGTGTAAAATAGTAAATATCCAAGTATAATTTTGCTAAATTTTGCGAGTTTCTGCTCCTTATGGGCTCTACCATTTGCATTCCACGACAATGTATTATAATACCTGTATCCCCACAGTCTCACTAACAATTTGTTATCAAAAAATTAAATTTTGCAAATCTAATAGGTGAAGTCTTGTATATTTCAATATATTTTAAATGTATAGTTCTCTATGAGGGATTTTAAGCACCTAATTAAGTATTGATGCCAATTTAAATTTCCTTTTGTGTTCTTAGATTGTTCATATATTTTGTTCATTTTTATTTCATTTTGTTGGTCATTTCCATCTCATTTTTTCACACATCATTGTATTAATGATATTATCCTAGTTTAAGAGGTTTTTAATTTTTTTTGCTTTTTTTTTAATTGAAACATTATTGATCACCCATTTTAAGTATTAGAGCTTGTAATTAATTTTTGTCGTGTCCTTTTGACCTAGTTGGTGGCATTTACCTTTGTTTGAGTTTGCTTTGCTTTATTAATTGCTGCTATGCCATCCATGTTAACTGCTGCTACATTAGTAGCAGCATAATTTCACCAGTGATTTGAAATGCGATTTTTCTTAAATACTAAATTTCTATAAATCTTGGGTATCTCTTTGAATTCTCCATTCTTTTTCATTAGGTTTTATATTTACTTATAAACAAACTCCATATGTTCTTGATAATGAAGAATTTATAAAAAAATATTTTCGATCTCTGGTAGACTTACCCCTCCCTTTTGATTTGTTTCCTCATTTTTTTCTGATGAACGATTAATGTTTCATCAACATTTTATAATCATCTTATTTTGTTCTAGGTGAAGAAACAAATGAGACTATTTTTAATGTGATCATGACGCACGTATAAAGTAACTTAGGAGAAAATAAAATCCTTAGGATCATGTGGCTTTCTGGCCAAGAAAATATCTCTGACATTTCTCTATCGTTTGTGTATGTATGTTTTAAGAGTGTTCTAATGCTTAAATCACGTAATTAAACAGGCTTTGTCGAGTTCTTGTTAGCTTTATGCCAAATATTTTAACAATTTTGTGGCTATTGAAAATGGAATCTTGATTTGCGTAATGTAATCTAGATAGTTATTGTTATTACATAAGACATTTATTAATTTTATATGTGAATTTTTCTAAATCGCAACATGTAAATTTTATTTTAGTAAGTCGTCTTGTTTGTAATAGGTTTTTAATGAGTTCTTTTTGATTTTCTAAATTCACAATACATTCACATAACACATTTTTCTCTATCTTGAGATATACAAATACGTATGGTCAAATCTTATTTTATCTAGTGTTTTGATATTTATGAGTCTTACATTTTCTCAAAAGTAGTTTTGGCTTCTGTCGAAATTATTATGTGTTTTTCTTTCTTCTAATGCTTAATACTTTTGCAAAATATTGAAGTTAGTAATTCATTTCAGATTTATTTTTGTGAACGGTACCTAGCAAAAGCATAACTGGATTTAATTTCCAAATAAATAATATTTCAATCCCTGTAATGATGAAGTGCTTTCCCCTAAGTAATCTGAATCCTTTGCACATATACCAGAATCTGTTTCAAAATTCAAACTTTTATTCCCCTGAACTATTCGCTTATTCTTTGCCAATCTCATGCACTTTCAAGTATGTTCCTTTGCAATACATTCTATTGGACGGAGCAAATTACCTCTTTGTTTTTATTATTATTGTTCTTCTTATGTCTTGAACATTTTGGGGGCCATTTTTGCACATAATTTTTTTCATATTAACTTTGAGGTTATTTGACAAGTCCCGTAAACATCACTCTTTGGAATTTTTCAAGTTTAGCTTTATTGAATCTATTGATTAACATAGGGAGAATACATATATATGTGGCGTAACTTCCTAGCATCACTGCTGCCCGGCACATGGACACACGTGGGCATTTTGGTAGGAGCTGCTGAGTGGCTCCTGCGACAGGGGTATCAATGGACACATCTCCTGGGGCATCTGCTGGGACTTCTTCTTCCTTCATTCTCACAAGAGCTGGTGGTCACCAGACATACAGACCTGCCCATCTGATGGGGCAAATGCTATCTGAATAGTGAGTAAATTTCGGTGCATAATCATTAGGGAGGCCGCGGATGTCTGACATTTACTGGCCATGTGAATTGCTTCCCTGTGGAACCGCAGGAATATGTCCTTTGTCCCTATGGATAAATGAGAACTCTTTGTACAACTAGGATGCATACTACCCTTTCTCTGCCCATGAAGAATTTTCCAGTCTGGGGTTTGTCTTTTCACCTTTTGACATTATTCTGGTTTTTGTTCGGACCAGGAAAAGTCAGCATTTTCCTCAGTGGCTTCTGGCTCTCTGGTCATTCAACAGTAGTTCCTATTTCAAGATTATGGCAATAATAACTATCAGGGCTTTGTGTCTCTACATAGAGTCTTTGATTTTTCTGTAATTTTCCTCTTACTAAAAACATAAAATGAAAATTAATCAGATCTTTCTCATATTATGCGGCCAGATACAAAAGGCCACATAACATATAACCGTACTGATAGGAACAATCCACGATAGGTAAATTCACACACACAGAAAATGGAGTGGTAGTCAGGGACAGGGAGAGGCGGGATGGGGATTGACAGCTTAATGGCTAGAGAGTTGATGAAGCTGTTCGACCACTAGATGGTGGTAAGGGTTGCCCCATATTAAAAATGTACTTGATGCCACTGAATGGTAATTTTGAAAATATTAAAAACACTTTATTTTATACAAGGGATATTATTGAAAATAAAAGATGAAAAAATTTGAGGAGATGCAGGACAGAGACAAAAATGAGGAGAAGCACAGCGTCAAGGAAGGGCAAGAACAGATCTGGAGTGGGGACTGGTGAGGGTGTTTGTGGGAGCTCTGGAGCCAGGGCTCCCCTGGGTGCTGGTGTTTCTTCTAATTCTTCTGATGTTTCAGGAACGGTTATGTCAGGTTGCTCTAGCTCTACCTCTGGATCTTGATCTTTCTCCTGCTCTTTCTCTTGCTCTTTCTCCTCATCTTTCTCTTGATCTTTCTGTTGCTCCTGCTCTGGATCTTGCGTCTGATCTACCTCTTGCTCTGGATCTTGCTCATGCTCTACTTCTTGCTCTGGCTTAGGCTGTGGATCTTGCTCTCGCTCTGCCTCCGGCAGTGGAATTGGAGCTGGAGCTGGAACTCGAGCCGAACATGGCAGCAGCTCTTGGGACAGTTGTTCAGCCTGGGCAGGAGTTGGAACTGGATAGACAACAATTGAAAATATCAATGTGAGTTTCTATGTCTCATCCAATGACACTGTCTTTCCAGAAGCCCAAGTCCAGAGGCCCAGCCTCAGGAAGTCTCCCCACACTGCAGAACACTGTATGATTGTTCTGAGTACTCAGTGCCCCTGTCCCCAGCCTGCTTCTGGAAACTCTGCTCTGTGTGGCCCAGCCCAGGCCCCTCCCCAAACCCGCACAGGCACCCACCCTCTTCCTCCTCACCCTCAGTCTCTGCCTCACTAGGCTCCAGGTGCTCCAGCTTCTCCAGCTGCGCCAGAAGAAGATCAGCCTTACGCTCCACCACTGAACCTCGCATACTGATATGTACATAGGCCGAAAGAAACTTCAAAGAATGAAATTCAGGAGGCTCGTGGAAATCGGTGGAATAGAATTCCAGCCAGATCTTTAAGACAGAGGACATGGCACTGTGGGAGACAGGTGGGCAACAGCATCAGAGGCCTGGCCTATCCCTGTATGCTGCCCTCCCAAGGCTCCCCTGAGTGAGCTGCAGTCTAGTACCCTCTGCCCGTGCCTGTCCATAGACCAGCCCATCCAATGTCCACCCCCAGTATGGCAGTTCTGGCGCAAGATGGGCCTGGCAGCCAAGGAGGGGCTGGCAAAAGCCTCCATGGGAGGAGCCTTCAAACACTGATGTGACCACGTTTCCCTTCTTCAGGGAAACCTGACAACCTCCTCTGTCTGTGTCACTGCCCCATCCCTGCTGGAATGACCTGTCCACCCCAGGAGGGTGCTGTCTGCTCTGGGCATTACTCACTGGCAAACAGGAGGTGTCCAGCAATATCTGATAAATGAGGAAACAGAGGGAGGCGCTGCTCCCCTGGCCTACCCAGGGCCCTTGGAAAAGCCCAAACTTGACCTCACACGTGAATGTACTGCCCAAGTGTCGGCATGAAAATCTGCATATCCTTTTCCCAGTGACAGCAATCTCTTGGCCCTGACCACACTCTGCACCCTCAGCACCAGCTGAGCATCCCCATGGAGGCTCCAGCCCCGAGTGTGAGCGGGATGCTCTGCACACCTCCTGCTCTGGCTCAGCACGGGCTCTGGGGGTGTGGGCAGGGCTGGGTGGGAGGGCGAGGGGATGGATTCTCTCTGGGCTCACTCTGCTCTCCAGCCTCTCCCACACCCTACGGTGCCTGGGACCACATCCCCAGCCGTCTTGACTCCTTTCCCTGCAGGGAAAGCCTTGAGCCCTCAGCCCTGTAGCAGGAATCATAAGATGTGTGAGAGCCAGAGTTCTGCCAGCCCCCCACCCACACGCCCCCGCAGACTACACGCAGTTGTGTGGAGATGGGAGCCCCTCCTTCTGCACCTAAACTCCACTTACCATTTTAGCTGCTCCAGGGATTCCCCAACCCCGTCACAATCAGAAATCATGTTTCCATACCTAGAAGAGGTCAGGAGTGTGTCAAATCTACCACATGGTGGCACTACCTGCTTCTCATGTCTACTGTGACTGTCTCACCTCTGACTAGATTGGAAGCCCAGGAGGGCAGGGAATGCAGTCTCCTCGGTTCATTGGATTATGGTCAGTGCCCAGAAAGGGACTGCACATAGTGTGGCTTCACGTATGATTGTTGAAGGAATGAACCCCAACCAACTCCTCCCAAGATATCTGGGTGCACCTGAAGCCGCACTGCCCGCCTCTGGTCTCCCTGCTTTGAATTCACGCAGAAGCCTACAGATAGAATCTCAAATTTCCTGTAAAAATGTGAAAACAGTGAAGCCCAAGTCAACGAGGTCAGTGAGGGGGTGACAGAGACTTCCTCGTGGGGGTGTCAGGAATCCTGAATGAGGACGACCGCGGCCCCTCCAGCAGACCTTCCACAGGGCTGGACTCAGGAGCAGCACTTTCCATGGGGGACCCACTGGAGCTTGTTCCTGTGACCACCCACTGAACACAGGAGGAAACTGAGGCTCAGAGGGGTGTGGTGACAGTCCTAAGACTCACAGCTGGGAGGCGGCCTAGTGGCACTGTGTGATCCAGGGCCTGAGTGCTCACCTGAGGAAAAGCAGGTGCAGCACATGCCGGGGACTGGCAACGTTCTTGTAGCTTGACAGAAACAGGTGGACATAAGATTGGTCACCACCCAAGACAGCAGGCACCAGGTGCTCCACCCGCTTCTTCAGGGTGCGTGCCGGGAGAGGCCACACCATGTGGGTGGCATCTGAGCTCAATGAAGATGTGTCTTCACTCTAGGACAGGACAGGGGAGAGATACACAGTGACAGTACCGTGAACCCCAAGGAGGGCAGGGGCTGGAGGCCAGTCTTGATCCCAGGGAGGACATGAGAAGACAGCCTGAGGGCCCAGGGTTAATGGACAGGGTGGTGGTTGCCACCCCGGCAGTCCCCGTTCACCCTCCAGCCAGACCTGAGGTGTGAACACACCAGGACCAGCAGGTTTATAAATCCCCCACCCTCTGCCCCTGCCCTGGGAGGGTGTCCCATGTCCCCGTTCCCCACACACTCAGGAGGAGGGGGTGCAGTCACCCAGGGAGGCTCATAGTGCTGGCCTGGCCTTGCCCAACCTCCTCTGGGCCACCTGACATTACCTTTGGGGACCTCCTCCCAGACGGCCACAGGGGTCGAGGGCGAGCGCTGAACCAGCGCCGGAAGCATTGGACAAGCCACTCAGCACAGGGCTTCCTGGGGCTACGGCCCCGGGACCTCAGGATACAGCACAACATCTCACTCTGCCTGTGGCCAAGTGAGCTGGGGAAGGGGCTGTGTATAGAATGTGGGTGCCAGGTTACCGAGTTCCGAGTTCTGTTGGGGTCTGTCGTCAAGGAAGTGAAGTCACTTCCTGATACCTCATTTCCTGAGCCCCTCCTCTGTGTTCAAGACTGCAAATGCCCCTCTGGGTACCTGTCTGCTGACCCTCCTTCCCCATGAACTCTCTCTATTGCCCACACTTCCACCAACACTGCCTGACCACACCCCTGTGCAAGGCCTGGGTGCAGCCAGCGTCACAGCTCGGAGGAGATACACGTAGGTTCATCCCCAGCTCCTGCTTCTTATCACTTTATGTGACCCTGGACAAGCCATTGTCACTCTCATGACCTCCCCAGTCTCCCCTTTTGCACAGTGGGGATCTTTCTAGCATCTTCTTCCTAGGGATGGCATCAGGCATGTGTGAGAAAACATCTCTGAAACCTATGGCCGGTGTCACATGCAGCTAATAAACAAGACTAGAGATAAAATCCACGACGGTGTGGAAGGTAGCATGGAATACGACTAACGACAGGTCTGGTTCCTGTCATATAATCTTGAAAATGTCACTTTTGCTCTTGGTCTGTTTTCCCTGTCTGCACCATGCGACAGTTGGAATTGCATGCATTCACATACTGCTTTCCTCCATAAAACCTCACAATGGCTTCGTGTGTATTTAGGTTTGGACTCAAGTGCCACATCTCTGTCTGTGTGGTTGGCGACTCCTCAGGGGCTCCCAGTGGTCCCCACCATCTGCTGCACACATCCTCACGTAATCCCCTGCCCTGCAGTGTGGACTGGACTTAGTGACTCACTTCTAACCAATACAGGATCAAAAGTGAGAAGGTGTCACTTTCTAAATGTCATTGTAACACGCCTGTCTCTAGAGTCTTGTGCTCTGTCTCCTCTGTTCTCTCTGTTTGTATCCACCATATGCCAAGCATGGTGCCGAGAGCTGGAGAAAGAGCTGATTCAGCTGCACCCTGGCTTGGGAGATGATCCCAGGATAAGAAAGAGGAGAAGACGTGCTATCGAGTGCCTGACATTCTAAGAGAGGAAAGTGATCTAGGAGGCCCTCAGAATATTCTAGATTAGGAAGCTACCTGAAGATGGTAGGAAATGAACACCATTTGCAGAGAAGAACCAGAGCCGTTTGGTCCATTCTATGCCTTTACTCAACCGTATGAAATATAGAATTAGTAGTTTATCAAATTGCGTAAAAAATGTCAACTGTTATTGACATATAAACAAAATTTATAGATTTATTTGGAAGAATTGATATATTTTCCCTACTTATTTTCTCATCTGTGAACATGTACATCTCTTCATTGTCTTCAGTTTGTTCGTTTTTTCAATAACATTTTACACTCAGTGTTTAGAAATCATGATTGTAAAAATGCACCCTAATTATTCATGCAAACCTTATGAATGAAAATTTGGGGTGTTTCCAACCCTTAGTAATAGGTATTGTCATATTAACAATCTTGTCGACACCTCACCTTATAATTTTTCAAGGTTACATATGATATAGATTCCAGAATATTGGGTTACAGTGTAAAATAGTAAATATCCAAGTATAATTTTGCTAAATTTTGCGAGTTTCTGCTCCTTATGGGCTCTACCATTTGCATTCCACCACAATGTATTATAATACCTGCATCCCCACAGTCTCACTAACAAGTTTGTTATCAAAAAATTAAATTTTGCAAATCTAATAGGTGAAGTCTTGTATATTTCAATATATTTTAAATGTATAGTTTTCTATGAGGGATTTTAAGCACCTAATTAAGTATTGATGCCAATTTAAATTTCCTTTTGTGTTCTTAGATTGTTCATATATTTTGTTCATTTTTATTTCATTTTGTTGGTCATTTCCATCTCATTTTTTCACACATCATTGTATTAATGATATTATCCTAGTTTAAGAGGTTTTTAATTTTTTTTGCTTTTTTTTTAATTGAAACATTATTGATCACCCATTTTAAGTATTATAGCTTGTAATTACTTTCTGTCGTGTCCTTTTGACCTAGTTGGCGGCATTAACCATTTGTTTGTGTTTGCTTTGCTTTTATTAATTGCTGCTATGTCATCCATGTTAACTGCTGCTACATTACTAGCAGCATAATTTCACCAGTGATTTGAAATGCTATCTTTCTTAAATACTAAATTTCTATAAATCTTGGGTATCTCTTTGAATTCTCCATTCTTTTTCATTAGGTTTTATATTTACTTATAAACAAATTCCATATGGTCTTGATAATGAAGAATTTATAAAAAAATATTTTCGATCTCTGGTAGACTTACCCCTCCCTTTTGATTAGTTTCCTCATTTTTTTCTGATGAACGATTAATGTTTCATCAACATTTTATAATCATCTTATTTTGTTCTAGGTGAAGAAACAAATGAGACTATTTTTAATGTGATCATGACACACGTATAAAGTAACTTAGGAGAAAATAAAATCCTTAGGATCATGTGGCTTTCTGGCCAAGAAAATATCTCTGACATTTCTCTATCGTTTGTGTATGTATGTTTTAAGAGTGTTCTAATGCTTAAATCACGAAATTAAACAGGCTTTGTCGAGTTCTTGTTAGCTTTATGCCAAATATTTTAACAATTTTGTGGCTATTGAAAATGGAATCTTGATTTGCGTAATGTAATCTAGATAGTTATTGTTATTACATAAGACATTTATTAATTTTATATGTGAATTTTTCTAAATCGCAACATGTAAATTTTATTTTAGTAAGTCGTCTTGTTTGTAATAGGTTTTTAATGAATTCTTTTTGATTTTCTAAATTCACAATACATTCACATAACACATTTTTCTCTATCTTGAGATATACAAATACGTATGGTCAAATCTTATTTTATCCAGTGTTTTGATATTTATGAGTCTTACATTTTCTCAAAAGTAGTTTTGGCTTCTGTGGAAATTATTATGTGTTTTTCTTTCTTCTAATGCTTAATACTTTTGCAAAATATTGAAGTTAGTAATTCATTTCAGATTTATTTTTGTGAACGGTACCTAGCAAAAGCATAACTGGATTTAATTTCCAAATAAATAATATTTCAATCCCTGTAATGATGAAGTGCTTTCCCCTAAGTAATCTGAATCCTTTCCACATATACCAGAATCTGTTTCAAAATTCAAACTTTTATTCCCCTGAACTATTCGCTTATTCTTTGCCAATCTCATGCACTTTCAAGTATGTTCCTTTGCAATACATTTTATTGGACGGAGCAAATTACCTCTTTGTTTTTATTATTATTGTTCTTCTTATGTCTTGAACATTTTGGGGGCCATTTTTGCACCTAATTTTTTTCATATTAACTTTGAGGTTATTTGACAAGTCCCGTAAACATCACTCTTTGGAATTTTTCAAGTTTAGCTTTATTGAATCTATTGATTAACATAGGGAGAATACATATATATGTGGCGTAACTTCCTAGCATCACTGCTGCCCGGCACATGGACACACGTGGGCATTTTGGTAGGAGCTGCTGAGTGGCTCCTGCGACAGGGGTATCAATGGACACATCTCCTGGGGCATCTGCTGGGACTTCTTCTTCCTTCATTCTCACAAGAGCTGGTGGTCACCAGACATACAGACCTGCCCATCTGATGGGGCAAATGCTATCTGAATAGTGAGTAAATTTCGGTGCATAATCATTAGGGAGGCCGCGGATGTCTGACATTTACTGGCCATGTGAATTGCTTCCCTGTGGAACTGCAGGAATATGTCCTTTGTCCCTATGGATAAATGAGAACTCTTTGTACAACTAGGATGCATAGTACCCTTTCTCTGCCCATGAAGAATTTTCCAGTCTGGGGTTTGTCTTTTCACCTTTTGACATTATTCTGGTTTTTGCTCGGACCAGGAAAAGTCAGCATTTTCCTCAGTGGCTTCTGGCTCTCTGGTCATTCAACAGTAGTTCCTATTTCAAGATTATGGCAATAATAACTATCAGGGCTTTGTGTCTCTACATAGAGTCTTTGATTTTTCTGTAATTTTCCTCTTACTAAAAACATAAAATGAAAATTAATCAGATCTTTCTCATATTATGCGGCCAGATACAAAAGGCCACATAACATATAACCGTACTGATAGGAACAATCAACGATAGGTAAATTCACACACACAGAAAATGGAGTGGTAGTCAGGGACAGGGAGAGGCGGGATGGGGATTGACAGCTTAATGGCTAGAGAGTTGATGAAGCTGTTCGACCACTAGATGGTGGTAAGGGTTGCCCCATATTAAAAATGTACTTGATGCCACTGAATGGTAATTTTGAAAATATTAAAAACACTTTATTTTATACAAGGGATATTATTGAAAATAAAAGATGAAAAAATTTGAGGAGATGCAGGACAGAGACAAAAATGAGGAGAAGCACAGCGTCAAGGAAGGGCAAGAACAGATCTGGAGTGGGGACTGGTGAGGGTGTTTGTGGGAGCTCTGGAGCCAGGGCTCCCCTGGGTGCTGGTGTTTCTTCTAATTCTTCTGATGTTTCAGGAACGGTTATGTCAGGTTGCTCTAGCTCTACCTCTGGATCTTGATCTTTCTCCTGCTCTTTCTCTTGCTCTTTCTCCTCATCTTTCTCTTGATCTTTCTGTTGCTCCTGCTCTGGATCTTGCGTCTGATCTACCTCTTGCTCTGGATCTTGCTCATGCTCTACTTCTTGCTCTGGCTTAGGCTCTGGATCTTGCTCTCGCTCTGCCTCCGGCAGTGGAATTGGAGCTGGAGCTGGAACTCGAGCCGAACATGGCAGCAGCTCTTGGGACAGTTGTTCAGCCTGGGCAGGAGTTGGAACTGGATAGACAACAATTGAAAATATCAATGTGAGTTTCTATGTCTCATCCAATGACACTGTCTTTCCAGAAGCCCAAGTCCAGAGGCCCAGCCTCAGGAAGTCTCCCCACACTGCAGAACACTGTATGATTGTTCTGAGTACTCAGTGCCCCTGTCCCCAGCCTGCTTCTGGAAACTCTGCTCTGTGTGGCCCAGCCCAGGCCCCTCCCCAAACCCGCACAGGCACCCACCCTCTTCCTCCTCACCCTCAGTCTCTGCCTCACTAGGCTCCAGGTGCTCCAGCTTCTCCAGCTGCGCCAGAAGAAGATCAGCCTTACGCTCCACCACTGAACCTCGCATACTGATATGTACATAGGCCGAAAGAAACTTCAAAGAATGAAATTCAGGAGGCTCGTGGAAATCGGTGGAATAGAATTCCAGCCAGATCTTTAAGACAGAGGACATGGCACTGTGGGAGACAGGTGGGCAACAGCATCAGAGGCCTGGCCTATCCCTCTATGCTGCCCTCCCAAGGCTCCCCTGAGTGAGCTGCAGTCTAGTACCCTCTGCCCGTGCCTGTCCATAGACCAGCCCATCCAATGTCCACCCCCAGTATGGCAGTTCTGGCGCAAGATGGGCCTGGCAGCCAAGGAGGGGCTGGCAAAAGCCTCCATGGGAGGAGCCTTCAACCACTGATGTGACCACGTTTCCCTTCTTCAGGGAAACCTGACAACCTCCTCTGTCTGTGTCACTGCCCCGTCCCTGCTGGAATGACCTGTCCACCCCAGGAGGGTGCTGTCTGCTCTGGGCATTACTCACTGTCAAACAGGAGGTGTCCAGCAATATCTGATAAATGAGGAAACAGAGGGAGGCGCTGCTCCCCTGGCCTACCCAGGGCCCTTGGAAAAGCCCAAACTTGACCTCACACGTGAATGTACTGCCCAAGTGTCGGCATGAAAATCTGCATATCCTTTTCCCAGTGACAGCAATCTCTTGGCCCTGACCACACTCTGCACCCTCAGCACCAGCTGAGCATCCCCATGGAGGCTCCAGCCCCGAGTGTGAGCGGGATGCTCTGCACACCTCCTGCTCTGGCTCAGCACGGGCTCTGGGGGTGTGGGCAGGGCTGGGTGGGAGGGCGAGGGGATGGATTCTCTCTGGGCTCACTCTGCTCTCCAGCCTCTCCCACACCCTACGGTGCCTGGGACCACATCCCCAGCCGTCTTGACTCCTTTCCCTGCAGGGAAAGCCTTGAGCCCTCAGCCCTGTAGCAGGAATCATAAGATGTGTGAGAGCCAGAGTTCTGCCAGCCCCCCACCCACACGCCCCCGCAGACTACACGCAGTTGTGTGGAGATGGGAGCCCCTCCTTCTGCACCTAAACTCCACTTACCATTTTAGCTGCTCCAGGGATTCCCCATCCCCGTCACAATCAGAAATCATGTTTCCATACCTAGAAGAGGTCAGGAGTGTGTCAAATCTACCACATGGTGGCACTACCTGCTTCTCATGTCTACTGTGACTGTCTCACCTCTGACTAGATTGGAAGCCCAGGAGGGCAGGGAATGCAGTCTCCTCGGTTCATTGGATTATGGTCAGTGCCCAGAAAGGGACTGCACATAGTGTGGCATCACGTATGATTGTTGAAGGAATGAACCCCAACCAACCCCTCCCAAGATATCTGGGTGCACCTGAAGCCGCACTGCCCGCCTCTGGTCTCCCTGCGTTGAATTCACGCAGAAGCCTACAGATAGAATCTCAAATTTCCTGTAAAAATGTGAAAACAGTGAAGCCCAAGTCAACGAGGTCAGTGAGGGGGTGACAGAGACTTCCTCGTGGGGGTGTCAGGAATCCTGAATGAGGACGACCGCGGCCCCTCCAGCAGACCTTCCACAGGGCTGGACTCAGGAGCAGCAGTTTCCATGGGGGACCCACTGGAGCTTGTTCCTGTGACCACCCACTGAACACAGGAGGAAACTGAGGCTCAGAGGGGTGTGGTGACAGTCCTAAGACTCACAGCTGGGAGGCGGCCTAGTGGCACTGTGTGATCCAGGGCCTGAGTGCTCACCTGAGGAAAAGCAGGTGCAGCACATGCCGGGGACTGGCAACGTTCTTGTAGCTTGACAGAAACAGGTGGACATAAGATTGGTCACCACCCAAGACAGCAGGCACCAGGTGCTCCACCCGCTTCTTCAGGGTGCGTGCCGGGAGAGGCCACACCATGTGGGTGGCATCTGAGCTCAATGAAGATGTGTCTTCACTCTAGGACAGGACAGGGGAGAGATACACAGTGACAGTACCGTGAACCCCAAGGAGGGCAGGGGCTGGAGGCCAGTCTTGACCCCAGGGAGGACATGAGAAGACAGCCTGAGGGCCCAGGGTTAATGGACAGGGTGGTGGTTGCCACCCCGGCAGTCCCCGTTCACCCTCCAGCCAGACCTGAGGTGTGAACACACCAGGACCAGCAGGTTTATAAACCCCCCACCCTCTGCCCCTGCCCTGGGAGGGTGTCCCATGTCCCCGTTCCCCACACACTCAGGAGGAGGGGGTGCAGTCACCCAGGGAGGCTCATAGTGCTGGCCTGGCCTTGCCCAACCTCCTCTGGGCCACCTGACATTACCTTTGGGGACCTCCTCCCAGACGGCCACAGGGGTCCAGGGCGAGGGCTGAACCAGCGCTGGAAGCATTGGAGAAGCCTCTCAGCACAGGGCTTCCTGGGGCTACGGCCCCGGGACCTCGGGATACAGCACAACATCTCACTCTGCCTGTGGCCAAGTGAGCTGGGGAAGGGGCTGTGTATAGAATGTGGGTGCCAGGTTACCGAGTTCCGAGTTCTGTTGGGGTCTGTCGTCAAGGAAGTGAAGTCACTTCCTGATACCTCATTTCCTGAGCCCCTCCTCTGTGTTCAAGACTGCAAATGCCCCTCTGGGTACCTGTCTGCTGACCCTCCTTCCCCATGAACTCTCTCTATTGCCCACACTTCCACCAACACTGCCTGACCACACCCCTGTGCAAGGCCTGGGTGCAGCCAGCGTCACAGCTCGGAGGAGATACACGTAGGTTCATCCCCAGCTCCTGCTTCTTATCACTTTATGTGACCCTGGACAAGCCATTGTCACTCTCATGACCTCCCCAGTCTCCCCTTTTGCACAGTGGGGATCTTTCTAGCATCTTCTTCCTAGGGATGGCATCAGGCATGTGTGAGAAAACATCTCTGAAACCTATGGCCGGTGTCACATGCAGCTAATAAACAAGACTAGAGATAAAATCCACGACGGTGTGGAAGGTAGCATGGAATACGACTAACGACAGGTCTGGTTCCTGTCATATAATCTTGAAAATGTCACTTTTGCTCTTGGTCTGTTTTCCCTGTCTGCACCATGCGACAGTTGGAATTTCATGCATTCACATACTGCTTTCCTCCATAAAACCTCACAATGGCTTCGTGTGTATTTAGGTTTGGACTCAAGTGCCACATCTCTGTCTGTGTGGTTGGCGACTCCTCAGGGGCTCCCAGTGGTCCCCACCATCTGCTGCACACATCCTCACGTAATCCCCTGCCCTGCAGTGTGGACTGGACTTAGTGACTCACTTCTAACCAATACAGGATCAAAAGTGAGAAGGTGTCACTTTCTAAATGTCATTGTAACACGCCTGTCTCTAGAGTCTTGTGCTCTGTCTCCTCTGTTCTCTCTGTTTGTATCCACCATATACCAAGCATGGTGCCGAGAGCTGGAGAAAGAGCTGATTCAGCTGCACCCTGGCTTGGGAGATGATCCCAGGATAAGAAAGAGGAGAAGACGTGCTATCGAGTGCCTGACATTCTAAGAGAGGAAAGTGATCTAGGAGGCCCTCAGAATATTCTAGATTAGGAAGCTACCTGAAGATGGTAGGAAATGAACACCATTTGCAGAGAAGAACCAGAGCCGTTTGGTCCATTCTATGCCTTTACTCAACCGTATGAAATATAGAATTAGTAGTTTATCAAATTGCGTAAAAAATGTCAACTGTTATTTACATATAAACAAAATTTATAGATTTATTTGGAAGAATTGATATATTTTCCCTACTTATTTTCTCATCTGTGAACATGTACATCTCTTCATTGTCTTCAGTTTGTTCGTTTTTTCAATAACATTTTACACTCAGTGTTTAGAAATCATGATTGTAAAAATGCACCCTAATTATTCATGCAAACCTTATGAATGAAAATTTGGGGTGTTTCCAACCCTTAGTAATAGGTATTGTCATATTAACAATCTTGTCGACACCTCACCTTATAATTTTTCAAGGTTACATATGATATAGATTCCAGAATATTGGGTTACAGTGTAAAATAGTAAATATCCAAGTATAATTTTGCTAAATTTTGCGAGTTTCTGCTCCTTATGGGCTCTACCATTTGCATTCCACCACAATGTATTATAATACCTGTATCCCCACAGTCTCACTAACAAGTTTGTTATCAAAAAATTAAATTTTGCAAATCTAATAGGTGAAGTCTTGTATATTTCAATATATTTTAAATGTATAGTTCTCTATGAGGGATTTTAAGCACCTAATTAAGTATTGATGCCAATTTAAATTTCCTTTTGTGTTCTTAGATTGTTCATATATTTTGTTCATTTTTATTTCATTTTGTTGGTCATTTCCATCTCATTTTTTCACACATCATTGTATTAATGATATTATCCTAGTTTAAGAGGTTTTTAATTTTTTTTGCTTTTTTTTAATTGAAACATTATTGATCACCCATTTTAAGTATTAGAGCTTGTAATTACTTTTTGTCGTGTCCTTTTGACCTAGTTGGTGGCATTTACCTTTTGTTTGAGTTTGCTTTGCTTTATTAATTGCTGCTATGCCATCCATGTTAACTGCTGCTGCATTAGTAGCAGCATAATTTCACCAGTGATTTGAAATGCTATCTTTCTTAAATACTAAATTTCTATAAATCTTGGGTATCTCTTTGAATTCTCCATTCTTTTTCATTAGGTTTTATATTTACTTATAAACAAATTCCATATGTTCTTGATAATGAAGAATTTATAAAAAAATATTTTCGATCTCTGGTAGACTTACCCCTCCCTTTTGATTTGTTTCCTCATTTTTTTCTGATGAACGATTAATGTTTCATCAACATTTTATAATCATCTTATTTTGTTCTAGGTGAAGAAACAAATGAGACTATTTTTAATGTGATCATGACGCACGTATAAAGTAACTTAGGAGAAAATAAAATCCTTAGGATCATGTGGCTTTCTGGCCAAGAAAATATCTCTGACATTTCTCTATCGTTTGTGTATGTATGTTTTAAGAGTGTTCTAATGCTTAAATCACGTAATTAAACAGGCTTTGTCGAGTTCTTGTTAGCTTTATGCCAAATATTTTAACAATTTTGTGGCTATTGAAAATGGAATCTTGATTTGCGTAATGTAATCTAGATAGTTATTGTTATTACATAAGACATTTATTAATTTTATATGTGAATTTTTCTAAATCGCAACATGTAAATTTTATTTTAGTAAGTCGTCTTGTTTGTAATAGGTTTTTAATGAATTCTTTTTGATTTTCTAAATTCACAATACATTCACATAACACATTTTTCTCTATCTTGAGATATACAAATACGTATGGTCAAATCTTATTTTATCTAGTGTTTTGATATTTATGAGTCTTACATTTTCTCAAAAGTAGTTTTGGCTTCTGTGGAAATTATTATGTGTTTTTTTTCTTGTAATGCTTAATACTTTTGCAAAATATTGAAGTTAGTAGTTCATTTCAGATTTATTTTTGTGAACGGTACCAAGCAAAAGCATAACTGGATTTAATTTCCAAATAAATAATATTTCAATCCCTGTAATGATGAAGTGCTTTCCCCTAAGTAATCTGAATCCTTTCCACATATACCAGAATCTGTTTCAAAATTCAAACTTTTATTCCCCTGAACTATTCGCTTATTCTTTGCCAATCTCATGCACTTTCAAGTATGTTCCTTTGCAATACATTTTATTGGACGGAGCAAATTACCTCTTTGTTTTTATTATTATTGTTCTTCTTATGTCTTGAACATTTTGGGGGCCATTTTTGCACATAATTTTTTTCATATTAACTTTGAGGTTATTTGACAAGTCCCGTAAACATCACTCTTTGGAATTTTTCAAGTTTAGCTTTATTGAATCTATTGATTAACATAGGGAGAATACATATATATGTGGCGTAACTTCCTAGCATCACTGCTGCCCGGCACATGGACACACGTGGGCATTTTGGTAGGAGCTGCTGAGTGGCTCCTGCGACAGGGGTATCAATGGACACATCTCCTGGGGCATCTGCTGGGACTTCTTCTTCCTTCATTCTCACAAGAGCTGGTGGTCACCAGACATACAGACCTGCCCATCTGATGGGGCAAATGCTATCTGAATAGTGAGTAAATTTCGGTGCATAATCATTAGGGAGGCCGCGGATGTCTGACATTTACTGGCCATGTGAATTGCTTCCCTGTGGAACTGCAGGAATATGTCCTTTGTCCCTATGGATAAATGAGAACTCTTTGTACAACTAGGATGCATACTACCCTTTCTCTGCCCATGAAGAATTTTCCAGTCTGGGGTTTGTCTTTTCACCTTTTGACATTATTCTGGTTTTTGTTCGGACCAGGAAAAGTCAGCATTTTCCTCAGTGGCTTCTGGCTCTCTGGTCATTCAACAGTAGTTCCTATTTCAAGATTATGGCAATAATAACTATCAGGGCTTTGTGTCTCTACATAGAGTCTTTGATTTTTCTGTAATTTTCCTCTTACTAAAAACATAAAATGAAAATTAATCAGATCTTTCTCATATTATGCGGCCAGATACAAAAGGCCACATAACATATAACCGTACTGATAGGAACAATCCACGATAGGTAAATTCACACACACAGAAAATGGAGTGGTAGTCAGGGACAGGGAGAGGCGGGATGGGGATTGACAGCTTAATGGCTAGAGAGTTGATGAAGCTGTTCGACCACTAGATGGTGGTAAGGGTTGCCCCATATTAAAAATGTACTTGATGCCACTGAATGGTAATTTTGAAAATATTAAAAACACTTTATTTTATACAAGGGATATTATTGAAAATAAAAGATGAAAAAATTTGAGGAGATGCAGGACAGAGACAAAAATGAGGAGAAGCACAGCGTCAAGGAAGGGCAAGAACAGATCTGGAGTGGGGACTGGTGAGGGTGTTTGTGGGAGCTCTGGAGCCAGGGCTCCCCTGGGTGCTGGTGTTTCTTCTAATTCTTCTGATGTTTCAGGAACGGTTATGTCAGGTTGCTCTAGCTCTACCTCTGGATCTTGATCTTTCTCCTGCTCTTTCTCTTGCTCTTTCTCCTCATCTTTCTCTTGATCTTTCTGTTGCTCCTGCTCTGGATCTTGCGTCTGATCTACCTCTTGCTCTGGATCTTGCTCATGCTCTACTTCTTGCTCTGGCTTAGGCTCTGGATCTTGCTCTCGCTCTGCCTCCGGCAGTGGAATTGGAGCTGGAGCTGGAACTCGAGCCGAACATGGCAGCAGCTCTTGGGACAGTTGTTCAGCCTGGGCAGGAGTTGGAACTGGATAGACAACAATTGAAAATATCAATGTGAGTTTCTATGTCTCATCCAATGACACTGTCTTTCCAGAAGCCCAAGTCCAGAGGCCCAGCCTCAGGAAGTCTCCCCACACTGCAGAACACTGTATGATTGTTCTGAGTACTCAGTGCCCCTGTCCCCAGCCTGCTTCTGGAAACTCTGCTCTGTGTGGCCCAGCCCAGGCCCCTCCCCAAACCCGCACAGGCACCCACCCTCTTCCTCCTCACCCTCAGTCTCTGCCTCACTAGGCTCCAGGTGCTCCAGCTTCTCCAGCTGCGCCAGAAGAAGATCAGCCTTACGCTCCACCACTGAACCTCGCATACTGATATGTACATAGGCCGAAAGAAACTTCAAAGAATGAAATTCAGGAGGCTCGTGGAAATCGGTGGAATAGAATTCCAGCCAGATCTTTAAGACAGAGGACATGGCACTGTGGGAGACAGGTGGGCAACAGCATCAGAGGCCTGGCCTATCCCTCTATGCTGCCCTCCCAAGGCTCCCCTGAGTGAGCTGCAGTCTAGTACCCTCTGCCCGTGCCTGTCCATAGACCAGCCCATCCAATGTCCACCCCCAGTATGGCAGTTCTGGCGCAAGATGGGCCTGGCAGCCAAGGAGGGGCTGGCAAAAGCCTCCATGGGAGGAGCCTTCAACCACTGATGTGACCACGTTTCCCTTCTTCAGGGAAACCTGACAACCTCCTCTGTCTGTGTCACTGCCCCGTCCCTGCTGGAATGACCTGTCCACCCCAGGAGGGTGCTGTCTGCTCTGGGCATTACTCACTGTCAAACAGGAGGTGTCCAGCAATATCTGATAAATGAGGAAACAGAGGGAGGCGCTGCTCCCCTGGCCTACCCAGGGCCCTTGGAAAAGCCCAAACTTGACCTCACACGTGAATGTACTGCCCAAGTGTCGGCATGAAAATCTGCATATCCTTTTCCCAGTGACAGCAATCTCTTGGCCCTGACCACACTCTGCACCCTCAGCACCAGCTGAGCATCCCCATGGAGGCTCCAGCCCCGAGTGTGAGCGGGATGCTCTGCACACCTCCTGCTCTGGCTCAGCACGGGCTCTGGGGGTGTGGGCAGGGCTGGGTGGGAGGGCGAGGGGATGGATTCTCTCTGGGCTCACTCTGCTCTCCAGCCTCTCGCACACCCTACGGTGCCTGGGACCACATCCCCAGCCGTCTTGACTCCTTTCCCTGCAGGGAAAGCCTTGAGCCCTCAGCCCTGTAGCAGGAATCATAAGATGTGTGAGAGCCAGAGTTCTGCCAGCCCCCCACCACACGCCCCCGCAGACTACACGCAGTTGTGTGGAGATGGGAGCCCCTCCTTCTGCACCTAAACTCCACTTACCATTTTAGCTGCTCCAGGGATTCCCCATCCCCGTCACAATCAGAAATCATGTTTCCATACCTAGAAGAGGTCAGGAGTGTTTCAAATCTACATGGTGGCACTACCTGCTTCTCATGTCTACTGTGACTGTCTCACCTCTGACTAGATTGGAAGCCCAGGAGGGCAGGGAATGCAGTCTCCTCGGTTCATTGGATTATGGTCAGTGCCCAGAAAGGGACTGCACATAGTGTGGCTTCACGTATGATTGTTGAAGGAATGAACCCCAACCAACTCCTCCCAAGATATCTGGGTGCACCTGAAGCCGCACTGCCCGCCTCTGGTCTCCCTGCTTTGAATTCACGCAGAAGCCTACAGATAGAATCTCAAATTTCCTGTAAAAATGTGAAAACAGTGAAGCCCAAGTCAACGAGGTCAGTGAGGGGGTGACAGAGACTTCCTCGTGGGGGTGTCAGGAATCCTGAATGAGGACGACCGCGGCCCCTCCAGCAGACCTTCCACAGGGCTGGACTCAGGAGCAGCACTTTCCATGGGGGACCCACTGGAGCTTGTTCCTGTGACCACCCACTGAACACAGGAGGAAACTGAGGCTCAGAGGGGTGTGGTGACAGTCCTAAGACTCACAGCTGGGAGGCGGCCTAGTGGCACTGTGTGATCCAGGGCCTGAGTGCTCACCTGAGGAAAAGCAGGTGCAGCACATGCCGGGGACTGGCAACGTTCTTGTAGCTTGACAGAAACAGGTGGACATAAGATTGGTCACCACCCAAGACAGCAGGCACCAGGTGCTCCACCCGCTTCTTCAGGGTGCGAGCCGGGAGAGGCCACACCATGTGGGTGGCATCTGAGCTCAATGAAGATGTGTCTTCACTCTAGGACAGGACAGGGGAGAGATACACAGTGACAGTACCGTGAACCCCAAGGAGGGCAGGGGCTGGAGGCCAGTCTTGACCCCAGGGAGGACATGAGAAGACAGCCTGAGGGCCCAGGGTTAATGGACAGGGTGGTGGTTGCCACCCCGGCAGTCCCCGTTCACCCTCCAGCCAGACCTGAGGTGTGAACACACCAGGACCAGCAGGTTTATAAACCCCCCACCCTCTGCCCCTGCCCTGGGAGGGTGTCCCATGTCCCCGTTCCCCACACACTCAGGAGGAGGGGATGCAGTCACCCAGGGAGGCTCATAGTGCTGGCCTGGCCTTGCCCAACCTCCTCTGGGCCACCTGACATTACCTTTGGGGACCTCCTCCCAGACGGCCACAGGGGTCCAGGGCGAGGGCTGAACCAGCGCCGGAAGCATTGGACAAGCCTCTCAGCACAGGGCTTCCTGGGGCTACGGCCCCGGGACCTCGGGATACAGCACAACATCTCACTCTGCCTGTGGCCAAGTGAGCTGGGGAAGGGGCTGTGTATAGAATGTGGGTGCCAGGTTACCGAGTTCCGAGTTCTGTTGGGGTCTGTCGTCAAGGAAGTGAAGTCACTTCCTGATACCTCATTTCCTGAGCCCCTCCTCTGTGTTCAAGACTGCAAATGCCCCTCTGGGTACCTGTCTGCTGACCCTCCTTCCCCATGAACTCTCTCTATTGCCCACACTTCCACCAACACTGCCTGACCACACCCCTGTGCAAGGCCTGGGTGCAGCCAGCGTCACAGCTCGGAGGAGATACACGTAGGTTCATCCCCAGCTCCTGCTTCTTATCACTTTATGTGACCCTGGACAAGCCATTGTCACTCTCATGACCTCCCCAGTCTCCCCTTTTGCACAGTGGGGATCTTTCTAGCATCTTCTTCCTAGGGATGGCATCAGGCATGTGTGAGAAAACATCTCTGAAACCTATGGCCGGTGTCACATGCAGCTAATAAACAAGACTAGAGATAAAATCCACGACGGTGTGGAAGGTAGCATGGAATACGACTAACGACAGGTCTGGTTCCTGTCATATAATCTTGAAAATGTCACTTTTGCTCTTGGTCTGTTTTCCCTGTCTGCACCATGCGACAGTTGGAATTTCATGCATTCACATACTGCTTTCCTCCATAAAACCTCACAATGGCTTCGTGTGTATTTAGGTTTGGACTCAAGTGCCACATCTCTGTCTGTGTGGTTGGCGACTCCTCAGGGGCTCCCAGTGGTCCCCACCATCTGCTGCACACATCCTCACGTAATCCCCTGCCCTGCAGTGTGGACTGGACTTAGTGACTCACTTCTAACCAATACAGGATCAAAAGTGAGAAGGTGTCACTTTCTAAATGTCATTGTAACACGCCTGTCTCTAGAGTCTTGTGCTCTGTCTCCTCTGTTCTCTCTGTTTGTATCCACCATATGCCAAGCATGGTGCCGAGAGCTGGAGAAAGAGCTGATTCAGCTGCACCCTGGCTTGGGAGATGATCCCAGGATAAGAAAGAGGAGAAGACGTGCTATCGAGTGCCTGACATTCTAAGAGAGGAAAGTGATCTAGGAGGCCCTCAGAATATTCTAGATTAGGAAGCTACCTGAAGATGGTAGGAAATGAACACCATTTGCAGAGAAGAACCAGAGCCGTTTGGTCCATTCTATGCCTTTACTCAACCGTATGAAATATAGAATTAGTAGTTTATCAAATTGCGTAAAAAATGTCAACTGTTATTTACATATAAACAAAATTTATAGATTTATTTGGAAGAATTGATATATTTTCCCTACTTATTTTCTCATCTGTGAACATGTACATCTCTTCATTGTCTTCAGTTTGTTCGTTTTTTCAATAACATTTTACACTCAGTGTTTAGAAATCATGATTGTAAAAATGCACCCTAATTATTCATGCAAACCTTATGAATGAAAATTTGGGGTGTTTCCAACCCTTAGTAATAGGTATTGTCATATTAACAATCTTGTCGACACCTCACCTTATAATTTTTCAAGGTTACATATGATATAGATTCCAGAATATTGGGTTACAGTGTAAAATAGTAAATATCCAAGTATAATTTTGCTAAATTTTGCGAGTTTCTGCTCCTTATGGGCTCTACCATT
The DNA here is from genome assembly GCF_027409185.1 of Cynocephalus volans. Lineage (NCBI taxonomy): Eukaryota > Metazoa > Chordata > Mammalia > Dermoptera > Cynocephalidae > Cynocephalus > Cynocephalus volans. The sequence goes on along the minus strand of NC_084476.1, from coordinate 48,280,578 downwards.
TGCATTCCACCACAATGTATTATAATACCTGTATCCCCACAGTCTCACTAACAAGTTTGTTATCAAAAAATTAAATTTTGCAAATCTAATAGGTGAAGTCTTGTATATTTCAATATATTTTAAATGTATAGTTCTCTATGAGGGATTTTAAGCACCTAATTAAGTATTGATGCCAATTTAAATTTCCTTTTGTGTTCTTAGATTGTTCATATATTTTGTTCATTTTTATTTCATTTTGTTGGTCATTTCCATCTCATTTTTTCACACATCATTGTATTAATGATATTATCCTAGTTTAAGAGGTTTTTAATTTTTTTTGCTTTTTTTTAATTGAAACATTATTGATCACCCATTTTAAGTATTAGAGCTTGTAATTACTTTTTGTCGTGTCCTTTTGACCTAGTTGGTGGCATTTACCTTTTGTTTGAGTTTGCTTTGCTTTATTAATTGCTGCTATGCCATCCATGTTAACTGCTGCTGCATTAGTAGCAGCATAATTTCACCAGTGATTTGAAATGCTATCTTTCTTAAATACTAAATTTCTATAAATCTTGGGTATCTCTTTGAATTCTCCATTCTTTTTCATTAGGTTTTATATTTACTTATAAACAAATTCCATATGTTCTTGATAATGAAGAATTTATAAAAAAATATTTTCGATCTCTGGTAGACTTACCCCTCCCTTTTGATTTGTTTCCTCATTTTTTTCTGATGAACGATTAATGTTTCATCAACATTTTATAATCATCTTATTTTGTTCTAGGTGAAGAAACAAATGAGACTATTTTTAATGTGATCATGACGCACGTATAAAGTAACTTAGGAGAAAATAAAATCCTTAGGATCATGTGGCTTTCTGGCCAAGAAAATATCTCTGACATTTCTCTATCCTTTGTGTATGTATGTTTTAAGAGTGTTCTAATGCTTAAATCACGTAATTAAACAGGCTTTGTCGAGTTCTTGTTAGCTTTATGCCAAATATTTTAACAATTTTGTGGCTATTGAAAATGGAATCTTGATTTGCGTAATGTAATCTAGATAGTTATTGTTATTACATAAGACATTTATTAATTTTATATGTGAATTTTTCTAAATCGCAACATGTAAATTTTATTTTAGTAAGTCGTCTTGTTTGTAATAGGTTTTTAATGAATTCTTTTTGATTTTCTAAATTCACAATACATTCACATAACACATTTTTCTCTATCTTGAGATATACAAATACGTATGGTCAAATCTTATTTTATCTAGTGTTTTGATATTTATGAGTCTTACATTTTCTCAAAAGTAGTTTTGGCTTCTGTGGAAATTATTATGTGTTTTTTTTCTTCTAATGCTTAATACTTTTGCAAAATATTGAAGTTAGTAATTCATTTCAGATTTATTTTTGTGAACGGTACCTAGCAAAAGCATAACTGGATTTAATTTCCAAATAAATAATATTTCAATCCCTGTAATGATGAAGTGCTTTCCCCTAAGTAATCTGAATCCTTTCCACATATACCAGAATCTGTTTCAAAATTCAAACTTTTATTCCCCTGAACTATTCGCTTATTCTTTGCCAATCTCATGCACTTTCAAGTATGTTCCTTTGCAATACATTTTATTGGACGGAGCAAATTACCTCTTTGTTTTTATTATTATTGTTCTTCTTATGTCTTGAACATTTTGGGGGCCATTTTTGCACATAATTTTTTTCATATTAACTTTGAGGTTATTTGACAAGTCCCGTAAACATCACTCTTTGGAATTTTTCAAGTTTAGCTTTATTGAATCTATTGATTAACATAGGGAGAATACATATATATGTGGCGTAACTTCCTAGCATCACTGCTGCCCGGCACATGGACACACGTGGGCATTTTGGTAGGAGCTGCTGAGTGGCTCCTGCGACAGGGGTATCAATGGACACATCTCCTGGGGCATCTGCTGGGACTTCTTCTTCCTTCATTCTCACAAGAGCTGGTGGTCACCAGACATACAGACCTGCCCATCTGATGGGGCAAATGCTATCTGAATAGTGAGTAAATTTCGGTGCATAATCATTAGGGAGGCCGCGGATGTCTGACATTTACTGGCCATGTGAATTGCTTCCCTGTGGAACCGCAGGAATATGTCCTTTGTCCCTATGGATAAATGAGAACTCTTTGTACAACTAGGATGCATACTACCCTTTCTCTGCTCATGAAGAATTTTCCAGTCTGGGGTTTGTCTTTTCACCTTTTGACATTATTCTGGTTTTTGTTCGGACCAGGAAAAGTCAGCATTTTCCTCAGTGGCTTCTGGCTCTCTGGTCATTCAACAGTAGTTCCTATTTCAAGATTATGGCAATAATAACTATCAGGGCTTTGTGTCTCTACATAGAGTCTTTGATTTTTCTGTAATTTTCCTCTTACTAAAAACATAAAATGAAAATTAATCAGATCTTTCTCATATTATGCGGCCACATACAAAAGGCCACATAACATATAACCGTACTGATAGGAACAATCCACGATAGGTAAATTCACACACAGAAAATGGAGTGGTAGTCAGGGACAGGGAGAGGCGGGATGGGGATTGACAGCTTAATGGCTAGAGAGTTGATGAAGCTGTTCGACCACTAGATGGTGGTAAGGGTTGCCCCATATTAAAAATGTACTTGATGCCACTGAATGGTAATTTTGAAAATATTAAAAACACTTTATTTTATACAAGGGATATTATTGAAAATAAAAGATGAAAAAATTTGAGGAGATGCAGGACAGAGACAAAAATGAGGAGAAGCACAGCGTCAAGGAAGGGCAAGAACAGATCTGGAGTGGGGACTGGTGAGGGTGTTTGTGGGAGCTCTGGAGCCAGGGCTCCCCTGGGTGCTGGTGTTTCTTCTAATTCTTCTGATGTTTCAGGAACGGTTATGTCAGGTTGCTCTAGCTCTACCTCTGGATCTTGATCTTTCTCCTGCTCTTTCTCTTGCTCTTTCTCCTCATCTTTCTCTTGATCTTTCTGTTGCTCCTGCTCTGGATCTTGCGTCTGATCTACCTCTTGCTCTGGATCTTGCTCATGCTCTACTTCTTGCTCTGGCTTAGGCTCTGGATCTTGCTCTCGCTCTGCCTCCGGCAGTGGAATTGGAGCTGGAGCTGGAACTCGAGCCGAACATGGCAGCAGCTCTTGGGACAGTTGTTCAGCCTGGGCAGGAGTTGGAACTGGATAGACAACAATTGAAAATATCAATGTGAGTTTCTATGTCTCATCCAATGACACTGTCTTTCCAGAAGCCCAAGTCCAGAGGCCCAGCCTCAGGAAGTCTCCCCACACTGCAGAACACTGTATGATTGTTCTGAGTACTCAGTGCCCCTGTCCCCAGCCTGCTTCTGGAAACTCTGCTCTGTGTGGCCCAGCCCAGGCCCCTCCCCAAACCCGCACAGGCACCCACCCTCTTCCTCCTCACCCTCAGTCTCTGCCTCACTAGGCTCCAGGTGCTCCAGCTTCTCCAGCTGCGCCAGAAGAAGATCAGCCTTACGCTCCACCACTGAACCTCGCATACTGATATGTACATAGGCCGAAAGAAACTTCAAAGAATGAAATTCAGGAGGCTCGTGGAAATCGGTGGAATAGAATTCCAGCCAGATCTTTAAGACAGAGGACATGGCACTGTGGGAGACAGGTGGGCAACAGCATCAGAGGCCTGGCCTATCCCTCTATGCTGCCCTCCCAAGGCTCCCCTGAGTGAGCTGCAGTCTAGTACCCTCTGCCCGTGCCTGTCCATAGACCAGCCCATCCAATGTCCACCCCCAGTATGGCAGTTCTGGCGCAAGATGGGCCTGGCAGCCAAGGAGGGGCTGGCAAAAGCCTCCATGGGAGGAGCCTTCAACCACTGATGTGACCACGTTTCCCTTCTTCAGGGAAACCTGACAACCTCCTCTGTCTGTGTCACTGCCCCGTCCCTGCTGGAATGACCTGTCCACCCCAGGAGGGTGCTGTCTGCTCTGGGCATTACTCACTGTCAAACAGGAGGTGTCCAGCAATATCTGATAAATGAGGAAACAGAGGGAGGCGCTGCTCCCCTGGCCTACCCAGGGCCCTTGGAAAAGCCCAAACTTGACCTCACACGTGAATGTACTGCCCAAGTGTCGGCATGAAAATCTGCATATCCTTTTCCCAGTGACAGCAATCTCTTGGCCCTGACCACACTCTGCACTCTCAGCACCAGCTGAGCATCCCCATGGAGGCTCCAGCCCCGAGTGTGAGCGGGATGCTCTGCACACCTCCTGCTCTGGCTCAGCACGGGCTCTGGGGGTGTGGGCAGGGCTGGGTGGGAGGGCGAGGGGATGGATTCTCTCTGGGCTCACTCTGCTCTCCAGCCTCTCGCACACCCTACGGTGCCTGGGACCACATCCCCAGCCGTCTTGACTCCTTTCCCTGCAGGGAAAGCCTTGAGCCCTCAGCCCTGTAGCAGGAATCATAAGATGTGTGAGAGCCAGAGTTCTGCCAGCCCCCCACCACACGCCCCCGCAGACTACACGCAGTTGTGTGGAGATGGGAGCCCCTCCTTCTGCACCTAAACTCCACTTACCATTTTAGCTGCTCCAGGGATTCCCCATCCCCGTCACAATCAGAAATCATGTTTCCATACCTAGAAGAGGTCAGGAGTGTTTCAAATCTACCACATGGTGGCACTACCTGCTTCTCATGTCTACTGTGACTGTCTCACCTCTGACTAGATTGGAAGCCCAGGAGGGCAGGGAATGCAGTCTCCTCGGTTCATTGGATTATGGTCAGTGCCCAGAAAGGGACTGCACATAGTGTGGCTTCACGTATGATTGTTGAAGGAATGAACCCCAACCAACTCCTCCCAAGATATCTGGGTGCACCTGAAGCCGCACTGCCCGCCTCTGGTCTCCCTGCTTTGAATTCACGCAGAAGCCTACAGATAGAATCTCAAATTTCCTGTAAAAATGTGAAAACAGTGAAGCCCAAGTCAACGAGGTCAGTGAGGGGGTGACAGAGACTTCCTCGTGGGGGTGTCAGGAATCCTGAATGAGGACGACCGCGGCCCCTCCAGCAGACCTTCCACAGGGCTGGACTCAGGAGCAGCACTTTCCATGGGGGACCCACTGGAGCTTGTTCCTGTGACCACCCACTGAACACAGGAGGAAACTGAGGCTCAGAGGGGTGTGGTGACAGTCCTAAGACTCACAGCTGGGAGGCGGCCTAGTGGCACTGTGTGATCCAGGGCCTGAGTGCTCACCTGAGGAAAAGCAGGTGCAGCACATGCCGGGGACTGGCAACGTTCTTGTAGCTTGACAGAAACAGGTGGACATAAGATTGGTCACCACCCAAGACAGCAGGCACCAGGTGCTCCACCCGCTTCTTCAGGGTGCGAGCCGGGAGAGGCCACACCATGTGGGTGGCATCTGAGCTCAATGAAGATGTGTCTTCACTCTAGGACAGGACAGGGGAGAGATACACAGTGACAGTACCGTGAACCCCAAGGAGGGCAGGGGCTGGAGGCCAGTCTTGACCCCAGGGAGGACATGAGAAGACAGCCTGAGGGCCCAGGGTTAATGGACAGGGTGGTGGTTGCCACCCCGGCAGTCCCCGTTCACCCTCCAGCCAGACCTGAGGTGTGAACACACCAGGACCAGCAGGTTTATAAACCCCCCACCCTCTGCCCCTGCCCTGGGAGGGTGTCCCATGTCCCCGTTCCCCACACACTCAGGAGGAGGGGATGCAGTCACCCAGGGAGGCTCATAGTGCTGGCCTGGCCTTGCCCAACCTCCTCTGGGCCACCTGACATTACCTTTGGGGACCTCCTCCCAGACGGCCACAGGGGTCGAGGGCGAGGGCTGAACCAGCGCCGGAAGCATTGGACAAGCCTCTCAGCACAGGGCTTCCTGGGGCTATGGCCCCGGGACCTCGGGATACAGCACAACATCTCACTCTGCCTGTGGCCAAGTGAGCTGGGGAAGGGGCTGTGTATAGAATGTGGGTGCCAGGTTACCGAGTTCCGAGTTCTGTTGGGGTCTGTCGTCAAGGAAGTGAAGTCACTTCCTGATACCTCATTTCCTGAGCCCCTCCTCTGTGTTCAAGACTGCAAATGCCCCTCTGGGTACCTGTCTGCTGACCCTCCTTCCCCATGAACTCTCTCTATTGCCCACACTTCCACCAACACTGCCTGACCACACCCCTGTGCAAGGCCTGGGTGCAGCCAGCGTCACAGCTCGGAGGAGATACACGTAGGTTCATCCCCAGCTCCTGCTTCTTATCACTTTATGTGACCCTGGACAAGCCATTGTCACTCTCATGACCTCCCCAGTCTCCCCTTTTGCACAGTGGGGATCTTTCTAGCATCTTCTTCCTAGGGATGGCAACAGGCATGTGTGAGAAAACATCTCTGAAACCTATGGCCGGTGTCACATGCAGCTAATAAACAAGACTAGAGATAAAATCCACGACGGTGTGGAAGGTAGCATGGAATACGACTAACGACAGGTCTGGTTCCTGTCATATAATCTTGAAAATGTCACTTTTGCTCTTGGTCTGTTTTCCCTGTCTGCACCATGCGACAGTTGGAATTGCATGCATTCACATACTGCTTTCCTCCATAAAACCTCACAATGGCTTCGTGTGTATTTAGGTTTGGACTCAAGTGCCACATCTCTGTCTGTGTGGTTGGCGACTCCTCAGGGGCTCCCAGTGGTCCCCACCATCTGCTGCACACATCCTCACGTAATCCCCTGCCCTGCAGTGTGGACTGGACTTAGTGACTCACTTCTAACCAATACAGGATCAAAAGTGAGAAGGTGTCACTTTCTAAATGTCATTGTAACACGCCTGTCTCTAGAGTCTTGTGCTCTGTCTCCTCTGTTCTCTCTGTTTGTATCCACCATATGCCAAGCATGGTGCCGAGAGCTGGAGAAAGAGCTGATTCAGCTGCACCCTGGCTTGGGAGATGATCCCAGGATAAGAAAGAGGAGAAGACGTGCTATCGAGTGCCTGACATTCTAAGAGAGGAAAGTGATCTAGGAGGCCCTCAGAATATTCTAGATTAGGAAGCTACCTGAAGATGGTAGGAAATGAACACCATTTGCAGAGAAGAACCAGAGCCGTTTGGTCCATTCTATGCCTTTACTCAACCGTATGAAATATAGAATTAGTAGTTTATCAAATTGCGTAAAAAATGTCAACTGTTATTTACATATAAACAAAATTTATAGATTTATTTGGAAGAATTGATATATTTTCCCTACTTATTTTCTCATCTGTGAACATGTACATCTCTTCATTGTCTTCAGTTTGTTCGTTTTTTCAATAACATTTTACACTCAGTGTTTAGAAATCATGATTGTAAAAATGCACCCTAATTATTCATGCAAACCTTATGAATGAAAATTTGGGGTGTTTCCAACCCTTAGTAATAGGTATTGTCATATGAACAATCTTGTCGACACCTCACCTTATAATTTTTCAAGGTTACATATGATATAGATTCCAGAATATTGGGTTACAGTGTAAAATAGTAAATATCCAAGTATAATTTTGCTAAATTTTGCGAGTTTCTGCTCCTTATGGGCTCTACCATTTGCATTCCACCACAATGTATTATAATACCTGTATCCCCACAGTCTCACTAACAAGTTTGTTATCAAAAAATTAAATTTTGCAAATCTAATAGGTGAAGTCTTGTATATTTCAATATATTTTAAATGTATAGTTCTCTATGAGGGATTTTAAGCACCTAATTAAGTATTGATGCCAATTTAAATTTCCTTTTGTGTTCTTAGATTGTTCATATATTTTGTTCATTTTTATTTCATTTTGTTGGTCATTTCCATCTCATTTTTTCACACATCATTGTATTAATGATATTATCCTAGTTTAAGAGGTTTTTAATTTTTTTTGCTTTTTTTTTAATTGAAACATTATTGATCACCCATTTTAAGTATTATAGCTTGTAATTACTTTTTGTCGTGTCCTTTTGACCTAGTTGGTGGCATTTACCTTTTGTTTGAGTTTGCTTTGCTTTATTAATTGCTGCTATGCCATCCATGTTAACTGCTGCTGCATTAGTAGCAGCATAATTTCACCAGTGATTTGAAATGCTATCTTTCTTAAATACTAAATTTCTATAAATCTTGGGTATCTCTTTGAATTCTCCATTCTTTTTCATTAGGTTTTATATTTACTTATAAACAAATTCCATATGGTCTTGATAATGAAGAATTTATAAAAAAAAATTTTCGATCTCTGGTAGATTTACCCCTCCCTTTTGATTTGTTTCCTCATTTTTTTCTGATGAACGATTAATGTTTCATCAACATTTTATAATCATCTTATTTTGTTCTAGGTGAAGAAACAAATGAGACTATTTTTAATGTGATCATGACGCACGTATAAAGTAACTTAGGAGAAAATAAAATCCTTAGGATCATGTGGCTTTCTGGCCAAGAAAATATCTCTGACATTTCTCTATCGTTTGTGTATGTATGTTTTAAGAGTGTTCTAATGCTTAAATCACGTAATTAAACAGGCTTTGTCGAGTTCTTGTTAGCTTTATGCCAAATATTTTAACAATTTTGTGGCTATTGAAAATGGAATCTTGATTTGCGTAATGTAATCTAGAGAGTTATTGTTATTACATAAGACATTTATTAATTTTATATGTGAATTTTTCTAAATCGCAACATGTAAATTTTATTTTAGTAAGTCGTCTTGTTTGTAATAGGTTTTTAATGAATTCTTTTTGATTTTCTAAATTCACAATACATTCACATAACACATTTTTCTCTATCTTGAGATATACAAATACGTATGGTCAAATCTTATTTTATCTAGTGTTTTGATATTTATGAGTCTTACATTTTCTCAAAAGTAGTTTTGGCTTCTGTGGAAATTATTATGTGTTTTTCTTTCTTCTAATGCTTAATACTTTTGCAAAATATTGAAGTTAGTAATTCATTTCAGATTTATTTTTGTGAACGGTACCAAGCAAAAGCATAACTGGATTTAATTTCCAAATAAATAATATTTCAATCCCTGTAATGATGAAGTGCTTTCCCCTAAGTAATCTGAATCCTTTCCACATATACCAGAATCTGTTTCAAAATTCAAACTTTTATTCCCCTGAACTATTCGCTTATTCTTTGCCAATCTCATGCACTTTCAAGTATGTTCCTTTGCAATACATTTTATTGGACGGAGCAAATTACCTCTTTGTTTTTATTATTATTGTTCTTCTTATGTCTTGAACATTTTGGGGGCCATTTTTGCACATAATTTTTTTCATATTAACTTTGAGGTTATTTGACAAGTCCCGTAAACATCACTCTTTGGAATTTTTCAAGTTTAGCTTTATTGAATCTATTGATTAACATAGGGAGAATACATATATATGTGGCGTAACTTCCTAGCATCACTGCTGCCCGGCACATGGACACACGTGGGCATTTTGGTAGGAGCTGCTGAGTGGCTCCTGCGACAGGGGTATCAATGGACACATCTCCTGGGGCATCTGCTGGGACTTCTTCTTCCTTCATTCTCACAAGAGCTGGTGGTCACCAGACATACAGACCTGCCCATCTGATGGGGCAAATGCTATCTGAATAGTGAGTAAATTTCGGTGCATAATCATTAGGGAGGCCGCGGATGTCTGACATTTACTGGCCATGTGAATTGCTTCCCTGTGGAACTGCAGGAATATGTCCTTTGTCCCTATGGATAAATGAGAACTCTTTGTACAACTAGGATGCATACTACCCTTTCTCTGCCCATGAAGAATTTTCCAGTCTGGGGTTTGTCTTTTCACCTTTTGACATTATTCTGGTTTTTGTTCGGACCAGGAAAAGTCAGCATTTTCCTCAGTGGCTTCTGGCTCTCTGGTCATTCAACAGTAGTTCCTATTTCAAGATTATGGCAATAATAACTATCAGGGCTTTGTGTCTCTACATAGAGTCTTTGATTTTTCTGTAATTTTCCTCTTACTAAAAACATAAAATGAAAATTAATCAGATCTTTCTCATATTATGCGGCCACATACAAAAGGCCACATAACATATAACCGTACTGATAGGAACAATCCACGATAGGTAAATTCACACACACAGAAAATGGAGTGGTAGTCAGGGACAGGGAGAGGCGGGATGGGGATTGACAGCTTAATGGCTAGAGAGTTGATGAAGCTGTTCGACCACTAGATGGTGGTAAGGGTTGCCCCATATTAAAAATGTACTTGATGCCACTGAATGGTAATTTTGAAAATATTAAAAACACTTTATTTTATACAAGGGATATTATTGAAAATAAAAGATGAAAAAATTTGAGGAGATGCAGGACAGAGACAAAAATGAGGAGAAGAACAGCGTCAAGGAAGGGCAAGAACAGATCTGGAGTGGGGACTGGTGAGGGTGTTTGTGGGAGCTCTGGAGCCAGGGCTCCCCTGGGTGCTGGTGTTTCTTCTAATTCTTCTGATGTTTCAGGAACGGTTATGTCAGGTTGCTCTAGCTCTACCTCTGGATCTTGATCTTTCTCCTGCTCTTTCTCTTGCTCTTTCTCCTCATCTTTCTCTTGATCTTTCTGTTGCTCCTGCTCTGGATCTTGCGTCTGATCTACAACTTGGTCTGGATCTTGCTCCTGCTCTACCTTTTGCTCTGGATCTTGCTCCTGCTCTACTTCTTGCTCTGGCTTGGGCTCTGGATCTTGCTCTCGCTCTGCCTCTGGCAGTGGAGGTGGAGCTGGAGCTGGAACTCGAGCCGAACATGGCAGCAGCTCTTGGGACAGTTGTTCAGCCTGGGCAGAAGCTGGAACTGGATAGACAACAATTGAAAATATCAATGTGAGTTTCTATGTCTCATCCAATGACACTGTCTTTCCAGAAGCCCAAGTCCAGAGGCCCAGCCTCAGGAAGTCTCCCCACACTGCAGAACACTGTATGATTGTTCTGAGTACTAAGTGCCCCTGTCCCCAGCCTGCTTCTGGAAACTCTGCTCTGTGTGGCCCAGCCCAGGCCCCTTCCCAAACCCGCACAGGCACCCACCCTCTTCCTCCTCACCCTCAGTCTCTGCCTCACTAGGCTCCAGGTGCTCCAGCTTCTCCAGCTGCGCCAGAAGAAGATCAGCCTTACGCTCCACCACTGAACCTCGCATACTGATATGTACATAGGCCGAAAGAAACTTCAAAGAATGAAATTCAGGAGGCTCGTGGAAATTGGTGGAATAGAATTCCAGCCAGATCTTTAAGACAGAGGACATGGCACTGTGGGAGACAGGTGGGCAACAGCATCAGAGGCCTGGCCTATCCCTCTATGCTGCCCTCCCAAGGCTCCCCTGAGTGAGCTGCAGTCTAGTACCCTCTGCCCGTGCCTGTCCATAGACCAGCCCATCCAATGTCCACCCCCAGTATGGCAGTTCTGGCGCAAGATGGGCCTGGCAGCCAAGGAGGGGCTGGCAAAAGCCTCCATGGGAGGAGCCTTCAACCACTGATGTGACCACGTTTCCCTTCTTCAGGGAAACCTGACAACCTCCTCTGTCTGTGTCACTGCCCCGTCCCTGCTGGAATGACCTGTCCACCCCAGGAGGGTGCTGTCTGCTCTGGGCATTACTCACTGTCAAACAGGAGGTGTCCCGCAATATCTGATAAATGAGGAAACAGAGGGAGGCGCTGCTCCCCTGGCCTACCCAGGGCCCTTGGAAAAGCCCAAACTTGACCTCACACGTGAATGTACTGCCCAAGTGTCGGCATGAAAATCTGCATATCCTTTTCCCAGTGACAGCAATCTCTTGGCCCTGACCACACTCTGCACCCTCAGCACCAGCTGAGCATCCCCATGGAGGCTCCAGCCCCGAGTGTGAGCGGGATGCTCTGCACACCTCCTGCTCTGGCTCAGCACGGGCTCTGGGGGTGTGGGCCGGGCTGGGTGGGAGGGCGAGGGGATGGATTCTCTCTGGGCTCACTCTGCTCTCCAGCCTCTCCCACACCCTACGGTGCCTGGGACCACATCCCCAGCCGTCTTGACTCCTTTCCCTGCAGGGAAAGCCTTGAGCCCTCAGCCCTGTAGCAGGAATCATAAGATGTGTGAGAGCCAGAGTTCTGCCAGCCCCCCACCCACACGCCCCCGCAGACTACACGCAGTTGTGTGGAGATGGGAGCCCCTCCTTCTGCACCTAAACTCCACTTACCATTTTAGCTGCTCCAGGGATTCCCCATCCCCGTCACAATCAGAAATCATGTTTCCATACCTAGAAGAGGTCAGGAGTGTGTCAAATCTACCACATGGTGGCACTACCTGCTTCTCATGTCTACTGTGACTGTCTCACCTCTGACTAGATTGGAAGCCCAGGAGGGCAGGGAATGCAGTCTCCTCGGTTCAGTGGATTATGGTCAGTGCCCAGAAAGGGACTGCACATAGTGTGGCATCACGTATGATTGTTGAAGGAATGAACCCCAACCAACCCCTCCCAAGATATCTGGGTGCACCTGAAGCCGCACTGCCCGCCTCTGGTCTCCCTGCGTTGAATTCACGCAGAAGCCTACAGATAGAATCTCAAATTTCCTGTAAAAATGTGAAAACAGTGAAGCCCAAGTCAACGAGGTCAGTGAGGGGGTGACAGAGACTTCCTCGTGGGGGTGTCAGGAATCCTGAATGAGGACGACCGCGGCCCCTCCAGCAGACCTTCCACAGGGCTGGACTCAGGAGCAGCACTTTCCATGGGGGACCCACTGGAGCTTGTTCCTGTGACCACCCACTGAACACAGGAGGAAACTGAGGCTCAGAGGGGTGTGGTGACAGTCCTAAGACTCACAGCTGGGAGGCGGCCTAGTGGCACTGTGTGATCCAGGGCCTGAGTGCTCACCTGAGGAAAAGCAGGTGCAGCACATGCCGGGGACTGGCAACGTTCTTGTAGCTTGACAGAAACAGGTGGACATAAGATTGGTCACCACCCAAGACAGCAGGCACCAGGTGCTCCACCCGCTTCTTCAGGGTGCGTGCCGGGAGAGGCCACACCATGTGGGTGGCATCTGAGCTCAATGAAGATGTGTCTTCACTCTAGGACAGGACAGGGGAGAGATACACAGTGACAGTACCGTGAACCCCAAGGAGGGCAGGGGCTGGAGGCCAGTCTTGACCCCAGGGAGGACATGAGAAGACAGCCTGAGGGCCCAGGGTTAATGGACAGGGTGGTGGTTGCCACCCCGGCAGTCCCCGTTCACCCTCCAGCCAGACCTGAGGTGTGAACACACCAGGACCAGCAGGTTTATAAACCCCCCACCCTCTGCCCCTGCCCTGGGAGGGTGTCCCATGTCCCCGTTCCCCACACACTCAGGAGGAGGGGGTGCAGTCACCCAGGGAGGCTCATAGTGCTGGCCTGGCCTTGCCCAACCTCCTCTGGGCCACCTGACATTACCTTTGGGGACCTCCTCCCAGACGGCCACAGGGGTCGAGGGCGAGGGCTGAACCAGCGCCGGAAGCATTGGACAAGCCTCTCAGCACAGGGCTTCCTGGGGCTACGGCCCCGGGACCTCGGGATACAGCACAACATCTCACTCTGCCTGTGGCCAAGTGAGCTGGGGAAGGGGCTGTGTATAGAATGTGGGTGCCAGGTTACCGAGTTCCGAGTTCTGTTGGGGTCTGTCGTCAAGGAAGTGAAGTCACTTCCTGATACCTCATTTCCTGAGCCCCTCCTCTGTGTTCAAGACTGCAAATGCCCCTCTGGGTACCTGTCTGCTGACCCTCCTTCCCCATGAACTCTCTCTATTGCCCACACTTCCACCAACACTGCCTGACCACACCCCTGTGCAAGGCCTGGGTGCAGCCAGCGTCACAGCTCGGAGGAGATACACGTAGGTTCATCCCCAGCTCCTGCTTCTTATCACTTTATGTGACCCTGGACAAGCCATTGTCACTCTCATGACCTCCCCAGTCTCCCCTTTTGCACAGTGGGGATCTTTCTAGCATCTTCTTCCTAGGGATGGCATCAGGCATGTGTGAGAAAACATCTCTGAAACCTATGGCCGGTGTCACATGCAGCTAATAAACAAGACTAGAGATAAAATCCACGACGGTGTGGAAGGTAGCATGGAATACGACTAACGACAGGTCTGGTTCCTGTCATATAATCTTGAAAATGTCACTTTTGCTCTTGGTCTGTTTTCCCTGTCTGCACCATGCGACAGTTGGAATTTCATGCATTCACATACTGCTTTCCTCCATAAAACCTCACAATGGCTTCGTGTGTATTTAGGTTTGGACTCAAGTGCCACATCTCTGTCTGTGTGGTTGGCGACTCCTCAGGGGCTCCCAGTGGTCCCCACCATCTGCTGCACACATCCTCACGTAATCCCCTGCCCTGCAGTGTGGACTGGACTTAGTGACTCACTTCTAACCAATACAGGATCAAAAGTGAGAAGGTGTCACTTTCTAAATGTCATTGTAACACGCCTGTCTCTAGAGTCTTGTGCTCTGTCTCCTCTGTTCTCTCTGTTTGTATCCACCATATGCCAAGCATGGTGCCGAGAGCTGGAGAAAGAGCTGATTCAGCTGCACCCTGGCTTGGGAGATGATCCCAGGATAAGAAAGAGGAGAAGACGTGCTATCGAGTGCCTGACATTCTAAGAGAGGAAAGTGATCTAGGAGGCCCTCAGAATATTCTAGATTAGGAAGCTACCTGAAGATGGTAGGAAATGAACACCATTTGCAGAGAAGAACCAGAGCCGTTTGGTCCATTCTATGCCTTTACTCAACCGTATGAAATATAGAATTAGTAGTTTATCAAATTGCGTAAAAAATGTCAACTGTTATTGACATATAAACAAAATTTATAGATTTATTTGGAAGAATTGATATATTTTCCCTACTTATTTTCTCATCTGTGAACATGTACATCTCTTCATTGTCTTCAGTTTGTTCGTTTTTTCAATAACATTTTACACTCAGTGTTTAGAAATCATGATTGTAAAAATGCACCCTAATTATTCATGCAAACCTTATGAATGAAAATTTGGGGTGTTTCCAACCCTTAGTAATAGGTATTGTCATATGAACAATCTTGTCGACACCTCACCTTATAATTTTTCAAGGTTACATATGATATAGATTCCAGAATATTGGGTTACAGTGTAAAATAGTAAATATCCAAGTATAATTTTGCTAAATTTTGCGAGTTTCTGCTCCTTATGGGCTCTACCATTTGCATTCCACCACAATGTATTATAATACCTGTATCCCCACAGTCTCACTAACAAGTTTGTTATCAAAAAATTAAATTTTGCAAATCTAATAGATGAAGTCTTGTATATTTCAATATATTTTAAATGTATAGTTCTCTATGAGGGATTTTAAGCACCTAATTAAGTATTGATGCCAATTTAAATTTCCTTTTGTGTTCTTAGATTGTTCATATATTTTGTTCATTTTTATTTCATTTTGTTGGTCATTTCCATCTCATTTTTTCACACATCATTGTATTAATGATATTATCCTAGTTTAAGAGGTTTTTAATTTTTTTTGCTTTTTTTTTAATTGAAACATTATTGATCACCCATTTTAAGTATTAGAGCTTGTAATTACTTTTTGTCGTGTCCTTTTGACCTAGTTGGTGGCATTTACCTTTTGTTTGAGTTTGCTTTGCTTTATTAATTGCTGCTATGCCATCCATGTTAACTGCTGCTGCATTAGTAGCAGCATAATTTCACCAGTGATTTGAAATGCTATCTTTCTTAAATACTAAATTTCTATAAATCTTGGGTATCTCTTTGAATTCTCCATTCTTTTTCATTAGGTTTTATATTTACTTATAAACAAATTCCATATGTTCTTGATAATGAAGAATTTATAAAAAAAATATTTTCGATCTCTGGTAGACTTACCCCTCCCTTTTGATTTGTTTCCTCATTTTTTTCTGATGAACGATTAATGTTTCATCAACATTTTATAATCATCTTATTTTGTTCTAGGTGAAGAAACAAATGAGACTATTTTTAATGTGATCATGACGCACGTATAAAGTAACTTAGGAGAAAATAAAATCCTTAGGATCATGTGGCTTTCTGGCCAAGAAAATATCTCTGACATTTCTCTATCGTTTGTGTATGTATGTTTTAAGAGTGTTCTAATGCTTAAATCACGTAATTAAACAGGCTTTGTCGAGTTCTTGTTAGCTTTATGCCAAATATTTTAACAATTTTGTGGCTATTGAAAATGGAATCTTGATTTGCGTAATGTAATCTAGATAGTTATTGTTATTACATAAGACATTTATTAATTTTATATGTGAATTTTTCTAAATCGCAACATGTAAATTTTATTTTAGTAAGTCGTCTTGTTTGTAATAGGTTTTTAATGAATTCTTTTTGATTTTCTAAATTCACAATACATTCACATAACACATTTTTCTCTATCTTGAGATATACAAATACGTATGGTCAAATCTTATTTTATCTAGTGTTTTGATATTTATGAGTCTTACATTTTCTCAAAAGTAGTTTTGGCTTCTGTGGAAATTATTATGTGTTTTTCTTTCTTCTAATGCTTAATACTTTTGCAAAATATTGAAGTTAGTAATTCATTTCAGATTTATTTTTGTGAACGGTACCAAGCAAAAGCATAACTGGATTTAATTTCCAAATAAATAATATTTCAATCCCTGTAATGATGAAGTGCTTTCCCCTAAGTAATCTGAATCCTTTCCACATATACCAGAATCTGTTTCAAAATTCAAACTTTTATTCCCCTGAACTATTCGCTTATTCTTTGCCAATCTCATGCACTTTCAAGTATGTTCCTTTGCAATACATTTTATTGGACGGAGCAAATTACCTCTTTGTTTTTATTATTATTGTTCTTCTTATGTCTTGAACATTTTGGGGGCCATTTTTGCACATAATTTTTTTCATATTAACTTTGAGGTTATTTGACAAGTCCCGTAAACATCACTCTTTGGAATTTTTCAAGTTTAGCTTTATTGAATCTATTGATTAACATAGGGAGAATACATATATATGTGGCGTAACTTCCTAGCATCACTGCTGCCCGGCACATGGACACACGTGGGCATTTTGGTAGGAGCTGCTGAGTGGCTCCTGCGACAGGGGTATCAATGGACACATCTCCTGGGGCATCTGCTGGGACTTCTTCTTCCTTCATTCTCACAAGAGCTGGTGGTCACCAGACATACAGACCTGCCCATCTGATGGGGCAAATGCTATCTGAATAGTGAGTAAATTTCGGTGCATAATCATTAGGGAGGCCGCGGATGTCTGACATTTACTGGCCATGTGAATTGCTTCCCTGTGGAACTGCAGGAATATGTCCTTTGTCCCTATGGATAAATGAGAACTCTTTGTACAACTAGGATGCATACTACCCTTTCTCTGCTCATGAAGAATTTTCCAGTCTGGGGTTTGTCTTTTCACCTTTTGACATTATTCTGGTTTTTGTTCGGACCAGGAAAAGTCAGCATTTTCCTCAGTGGCTTCTGGCTCTCTGGTCATTCAACAGTAGTTCCTATTTCAAGATTATGGCAATAATAACTATCAGGGCTTTGTGTCTCTACATAGAGTCTTTGATTTTTCTGTAATTTTCCTCTTACTAAAAACATAAAATGAAAATTAATCAGATCTTTCTCATATTATGCGGCCAGATACAAAAGGCCACATAACATATAACCGTACTGATAGGAACAATCCACGATAGGTAAATTCACACACACAGAAAATGGAGTGGTAGTCAGGGACAGGGAGAGGCGGGATGGGGATTGACAGCTTAATGGCTAGAGAGTTGATGAAGCTGTTCGACCACTAGATGGTGGTAAGGGTTGCCCCATATTAAAAATGTACTTGATGCCACTGAATGGTAATTTTGAAAATATTAAAAACACTTTATTTTATACAAGGGATATTATTGAAAATAAAAGATGAAAAAATTTGAGGAGATGCAGGACAGAGACAAAAATGAGGAGAAGCACAGCGTCAAGGAAGGGCAAGAACAGATCTGGAGTGGGGACTGGTGAGGGTGTTTGTGGGAGCTCTGGAGCCAGGGCTCCCCTGGGTGCTGGTGTTTCTTCTAATTCTTCTGATGTTTCAGGAACGGTTATGTCAGGTTGCTCTAGCTCTACCTCTGGATCTTGATCTTTCTCCTGCTCTTTCTCTTGCTCTTTCTCCTCATCTTTCTCTTGATCTTTCTGTTGCTCCTGCTCTGGATCTTGCGTCTGATCTACAACTTGGTCTGGATCTTGCTCCTGCTCTACCTTTTGCTCTGGATCTTGCTCCTGCTCTACTTCTTGCTCTGGCTTGGGCTCTGGATCTTGCTCTCGCTCTGCCTCTGGCAGTGGAGGTGGAGCTGGAGCTGGAACTCGAGCCGAACATGGCAGCAGCTCTTGGGACAGTTGTTCAGCCTGGGCAGAAGCTGGAACTGGATAGACAACAATTGAAAATATCAATGTGAGTTTCTATGTCTCATCCAATGACACTGTCTTTCCAGAAGCCCAAGTCCAGAGGCCCAGCCTCAGGAAGTCTCCCCACACTGCAGAACACTGTATGATTGTTCTGAGTACTAAGTGCCCCTGTCCCCAGCCTGCTTCTGGAAACTCTGCTCTGTGTGGCCCAGCCCAGGCCCCTCCCCAAACCCGCACAGGCACCCACCCTCTTCCTCCTCACCCTCAGTCTCTGCCTCACTAGGCTCCAGGTGCTCCAGCTTCTCCAGCTGCGCCAGAAGAAGATCAGCCTTACGCTCCACCACTGAACCTCGCATACTGATATGTACATAGGCCGAAAGAAACTTCAAAGAATGAAATTCAGGAGGCTCGTGGAAATTGGTGGAATAGAATTCCAGCCAGATCTTTAAGACAGAGGACATGGCACTGTGGGAGACAGGTGGGCAACAGCATCAGAGGCCTGGCCTATCCCTCTATGCTGCCCTCCCAAGGCTCCCCTGAGTGAGCTGCAGTCTAGTACCCTCTGCCCGTGCCTGTTCATAGACCAGCCCATCCAATGTCCACCCCCAGTATGGCAGTTCTGGCGCAAGATGGGCCTGGCAGCCAAGGAGGGGCTGGCAAAAGCCTCCATGGGAGGAGCCTTCAACCACTGATGTGACCACGTTTCCCTTCTTCAGGGAAACCTGACAACCTCCTCTGTCTGTGTCACTGCCCCGTCCCTGCTGGAATGACCTGTCCACCCCAGGAGGGTGCTGTCTGCTCTGGGCATTACTCACTGTCAAACAGGAGGTGTCCAGCAATATCTGATAAATGAGGAAACAGAGGGAGGCGCTGCTCCCCTGGCCTACCCAGGGCCCTTGGAAAAGCCCAAACTTGACCTCACACGTGAATGTACTGCCCAAGTGTCGGCATGAAAATCTGCATATCCTTTTCCCAGTGACAGCAATCTCTTGGCCCTGACCACACTCTGCACCCTCAGCACCAGCTGAGCATCCCCATGGAGGCTCCAGCCCCGAGTGTGAGCGGGATGCTCTGCACACCTCCTGCTCTGGCTCAGCACGGGCTCTGGGGGTGTGGGCAGGGCTGGGTGGGAGGGCGAGGGGATGGATTCTCTCTGGGCTCACTCTGCTCTCCAGCCTCTCCCACACCCTACGGTGCCTGGGACCACATCCCCAGCCGTCTTGACTCCTTTCCCTGCAGGGAAAGCCTTGAGCCCTCAGCCCTGTAGCAGGAATCATAAGATGTGTGAGAGCCAGAGTTCTGCCAGCCCCCCACCCACACGCCCCCGCAGACTACACGCAGTTGTGTGGAGATGGGAGCCCCTCCTTCTGCACCTAAACTCCACTTACCATTTTAGCTGCTCCAGGGATTCCCCATCCCCGTCACAATCAGAAATCATGTTTCCATACCTAGAAGAGGTCAGGAGTGTGTCAAATCTACCACATGGTGGCACTACCTGCTTCTCATGTCTACTGTGACTGTCTCACCTCTGACTAGATTGGAAGCCCAGGAGGGCAGGGAATGCAGTCTCCTCGGTTCATTGGATTATGGTCAGTGCCCAGAAAGGGACTGCACATAGTGTGGCATCACGTATGATTGTTGAAGGAATGAACCCCAACCAACCCCTCCCAAGATATCTGGGTGCACCTGAAGCCGCACTGCCCGCCTCTGGTCTCCCTGCGTTGAATTCACGCAGAAGCCTACAGATAGAATCTCAAATTTCCTGTAAAAATGTGAAAACAGTGAAGCCCAAGTCAACGAGGTCAGTGAGGGGGTGACAGAGACTTCCTCGTGGGGGTGTCAGGAATCCTGAATGAGGACGACCGCGGCCCCTCCAGCAGACCTTCCACAGGGCTGGACTCAGGAGCAGCACTTTCCATGGGGGACCCACTGGAGCTTGTTCCTGTGACCACCCACTGAACACAGGAGGAAACTGAGGCTCAGAGGGGTGTGGTGACAGTCCTAAGACTCACAGCTGGGAGGCGGCCTAGTGGCACTGTGTGATCCAGGGCCTGAGTGCTCACCTGAGGAAAAGCAGGTGCAGCACATGCCGGGGACTGGCAACGTTCTTGTAGCTTGACAGAAACAGGTGGACATAAGATTGGTCACCACCCAAGACAGCAGGCACCAGGTGCTCCACCCGCTTCTTCAGGGTGCGTGCCGGGAGAGGCCACACCATGTGGGTGGCATCTGAGCTCAATGAAGATGTGTCTTCACTCTAGGACAGGACAGGGGAGAGATACACAGTGACAGTACCGTGAACCCCAAGGAGGGCAGGGGCTGGAGGCCAGTCTTGACCCCAGGGAGGACATGAGAAGACAGCCTGAGGGCCCAGGGTTAATGGACAGGGTGGTGGTTGCCACCCCGGCAGTCCCCGTTCACCCTCCAGCCAGACCTGAGGTGTGAACACACCAGGACCAGCAGGTTTATAAACCCCCCACCCTCTGCCCCTGCCCTGGGAGGGTGTCCCATGTCCCCGTTCCCCACACACTCAGGAGGAGGGGGTGCAGTCACCCAGGGAGGCTCATAGTGCTGGCCTGGCCTTGCCCAACCTCCTCTGGGCCACCTGACATTACCTTTGGGGACCTCCTCCCAGACGGCCACAGGGGTCCAGGGCGAGGGCTGAACCAGCGCTGGAAGCATTGGACAAGCCTCTCAGCACAGGGCTTCCTGGGGCTACGGCCCCGGGACCTCGGGATACAGCACAACATCTCACTCTGCCTGTGGCCAAGTGAGCTGGGGAAGGGGCTGTGTATAGAATGTGGGTGCCAGGTTACCGAGTTCCGAGTTCTGTTGGGGTCTGTCGTCAAGGAAGTGAAGTCACTTCCTGATACCTCATTTCCTGAGCCCCTCCTCTGTGTTCAAGACTGCAAATGCCCCTCTGGGTACCTGTCTGCTGACCCTCCTTCCCCATGAACTCTCTCTATTGCCCACACTTCCACCAACACTGCCTGACCACACCCCTGTGCAAGGCCTGGGTGCAGCCAGCGTCACAGCTCGGAGGAGATACACGTAGGTTCATCCCCAGCTCCTGCTTCTTATCACTTTATGTGACCCTGGACAAGCCATTGTCACTCTCATGACCTCCCCAGTCTCCCCTTTTGCACAGTGGGGATCTTTCTAGCATCTTCTTCCTAGGGATGGCATCAGGCATGTGTGAGAAAACATCTCTGAAACCTATGGCCGGTGTCACATGCAGCTAATAAACAAGACTAGAGATAAAATCCACGACGGTGTGGAAGGTAGCATGGAATACGACTAACGACAGGTCTGGTTCCTGTCATATAATCTTGAAAATGTCACTTTTGCTCTTGGTCTGTTTTCCCTGTCTGCACCATGCGACAGTTGGAATTTCATGCATTCACATACTGCTTTCCTCCATAAAACCTCACAATGGCTTCGTGTGTATTTAGGTTTGGACTCAAGTGCCACATCTCTGTCTGTGTGGTTGGCGACTCCTCAGGGGCTCCCAGTGGTCCCCACCATCTGCTGCACACATCCTCACGTAATCCCCTGCCCTGCAGTGTGGACTGGACTTAGTGACTCACTTCTAACCAATACAGGATCAAAAGTGAGAAGGTGTCACTTTCTAAATGTCATTGTAACACGCCTGTCTCTAGAGTCTTGTGCTCTGTCTCCTCTGTTCTCTCTGTTTGTATCCACCATATGCCAAGCATGGTGCCGAGAGCTGGAGAAAGAGCTGATTCAGCTGCACCCTGGCTTGGGAGATGATCCCAGGATAAGAAAGAGGAGAAGACGTGCTATCGAGTGCCTGACATTCTAAGAGAGGAAAGTGATCTAGGAGGCCCTCAGAATATTCTAGATTAGGAAGCTACCTGAAGATGGTAGGAAATGAACACCATTTGCAGAGAAGAACCAGAGCCGTTTGGTCCATTCTATGCCTTTACTCAACCGTATGAAATATAGAATTAGTAGTTTATCAAATTGCGTAAAAAATGTCAACTGTTATTTACATATAAACAAAATTTATAGATTTATTTGGAAGAATTGATATATTTTCCCTACTTATTTTCTCATCTGTGAACATGTACATCTCTTCATTGTCTTCAGTTTGTTCGTTTTTTCAATAACATTTTACACTCAGTGTTTAGAAATCATGATTGTAAAAATGCACCCTAATTATTCATGCAAACCTTATGAATGAAAATTTGGGGTGTTTCCAACCCTTAGTAATAGGTATTGTCATATGAACAATCTTGTCGACACCTCACCTTATAATTTTTCAAGGTTACATATGATATAGATTCCAGAATATTGGGTTACAGTGTAAAATAGTAAATATCCAAGTATAATTTTGCTAAATTTTGCGAGTTTCTGCTCCTTATGGGCTCTACCATTTGCATTCCACCACAATGTATTATAATACCTGTATCCCCACAGTCTCACTAACAAGTTTGTTATCAAAAAATTAAATTTTGCAAATCTAATAGGTGAAGTCTTGTATATTTCAATATATTTTAAATGTATAGTTCTCTATGAGGGATTTTAAGCACCTAATTAAGTATTGATGCCAATTTAAATTTCCTTTTGTGTTCTTAGATTGTTCATATATTTTGTTCATTTTTATTTCATTTTGTTGGTCATTTCCATCTCATTTTTTCACACATCATTGTATTAATGATATTATCCTAGTTTAAGAGGTTTTTTATTTCTTTTGCTTTTTTTAAAATTGAAACATTATTGATCACCCATTTTAAGTATTATAGCTTGTAATTACTTTTTGTCGTGTCCTTTTGACCTAGTTGGTGGCATTTACCTTTTGTTTGAGTTTGCTTTGCTTTATTAATTGCTGCTATGCCATCCATGTTAACTGCTGCTACATTAGTAGCAGCATAATTTCACCAGTGATTTGAAATGCTATCTTTCTTAAATACTAAATTTCTATAAATCTTGGGTATCTCTTTGAATTCTCCATTCTTTTTCATTAGGTTTTATATTTACTTATAAACAAATTCCATATGGTCTTGATAATGAAGAATTTATAAAAAAATATTTTCGATCTCTGGTAGACTTACCCCTCCCTTTTGATTTGTTTCCTCATTTTTTTCTGATGAACGATTAATGTTTCATCAACATTTTATAATCATCTTATTTTGTTCTAGGTGAAGAAACAAATGAGACTATTTTTAATGTGATCATGACGCACGTATAAAGTAACTTAGGAGAAAATAAAATCCTTAGGATCATGTGGCTTTCTGGCCAAGAAAATATCTCTGACATTTCTCTATCGTTTGTGTATGTATGTTTTAAGAGTGTTCTAATGCTTAAATCACGTAATTAAACAGGCTTTGTCGAGTTCTTGTTAGCTTTATGCCAAATATTTTAACAATTTTGTGGCTATTGAAAATGGAATCTTGATTTGCGTAATGTAATCTAGAGAGTTATTGTTATTACATAAGACATTTATTAATTTTATATGTGAATTTTTCTAAATCGCAACATGTAAATTTTATTTTAGTAAGTCGTCTTGTTTGTAATAGGTTTTTAATGAATTCTTTTTGATTTTCTAAATTCAAAATACATTCACATAACACATTTTTCTCTATCTTGAGATATACAAATACGTATGGTCAAATCTTATTTTATCTAGTGTTTTGATATTTATGAGTCTTACATTTTCTCAAAAGTAGTTTTGGCTTCTGTGGAAATTATTATGTGTTTTTCTTTCTTCTAATGCTTAATACTTTTGCAAAATATTGAAGTTAGTAATTCATTTCAGATTTATTTTTGTGAACGGTACCTAGCAAAAGCATAACTGGATTTAATTTCCAAATAAATAATATTTCAATCCCTGTAATGATGAAGTGCTTTCCCCTAAGTAATCTGAATCCTTTCCACATATACCAGAATCTGTTTCAAAATTCAAACTTTTATTCCCCTGAACTATTCGCTTATTCTTTGCCAATCTCATGCACTTTCAAGTATGTTCCTTTGCAATACATTTTATTGGACGGAGCAAATTACCTCTTTGTTTTTATTATTATTGTTCTTCTTATGTCTTGAACATTTTTGGGGCCATTTTTGCACATAATTTTTTTCATATTAACTTTGAGGTTATTTGACAAGTCCCGTAAACATCACTCTTTGGAATTTTTCAAGTTTAGCTTTATTGAATCTATTGATTAACATAGGGAGAATACATATATATGTGGCGTAACTTCCTAGCATCACTGCTGCCCGGCACATGGACACACGTGGGCATTTTGGTAGGAGCTGCTGAGTGGCTCCTGCGACAGGGGTATCAATGGACACATCTCCTGGGGCATCTGCTGGGACTTCTTCTTCCTTCATTCTCACAAGAGCTGGTGGTCACCAGACATACAGACCTGCCCATCTGATGGGGCAAATGCTATCTGAATAGTGAGTAAATTTCGGTGCATAATCATTAGGGAGGCCGCGGATGTCTGACATTTACTGGCCATGTGAATTGCTTCCCTGTGGAACTGCAGGAATATGTCCTTTGTCCCTATGGATAAATGAGAACTCTTTGTACAACTGGGATGCATACTACCCTTTCTCTGCCCATGAAGAATTTTCCAGTCTGGGGTTTGTCTTTTCACCTTTTGACATTATTCTGGTTTTTGTTCGGACCAGGAAAAGTCAGCATTTTCCTCAGTGGCTTCTGGCTCTCTGGTCATTCAACAGTAGTTCCTATTTCAAGATTATGGCAATAATAACTATCAGGGCTTTGTGTCTCTACATAGAGTCTTTGATTTTTCTGTAATTTTCCTCTTACTAAAAACATAAAATGAAAATTAATCAGATCTTTCTCATATTATGCGGCCACATACAAAAGGCCACATAACATATAACCGTACTGATAGGAACAATCCACGATAGGTAAATTCACACACACAGAAAATGGAGTGGTAGTCAGGGACAGGGAGAGGCGGGATGGGGATTGACAGCTTAATGGCTAGAGAGTTGATGAAGCTGTTCGACCACTAGATGGTGGTAAGGGTTGCCCCATATTAAAAATGTACTTGATGCCACTGAATGGTAATTTTGAAAATATTAAAAACACTTTATTTTATACAAGGGATATTATTGAAAATAAAAGATGAAAAAATTTGAGGAGATGCAGGACAGAGACAAAAATGAGGAGAAGCACAGCGTCAAGGAAGGGCAAGAACAGATCTGGAGTGGGGACTGGTGAGGGTGTTTGTGGGAGCTCTGGAGCCAGGGCTCCCCTGGGTGCTGGTGTTTCTTCTAATTCTTCTGATGTTTCAGGAACGGTTATGTCAGGTTGCTCTAGCTCTACCTCTGGATCTTGATCTTTCTCCTGCTCTTTCTCTTGCTCTTTCTCCTCATCTTTCTCTTGATCTTTCTGTTGCTCCTGCTCTGGATCTTGCGTCTGATCTACAACTTGGTCTGGATCTTGCTCCTGCTCTACCTTTTGCTCTGGATCTTGCTCCTGCTCTACTTCTTGCTCTGGCTTGGGCTCTGGATCTTGCTCTCGCTCTGCCTCTGGCAGTGGAGGTGGAGCTGGAGCTGGAACTCGAGCCGAACATGGCAGCAGCTCTTGGGACAGTTGTTCAGCCTGGGCAGAAGCTGGAACTGGATAGACAACAATTGAAAATATCAATGTGAGTTTCTATGTCTCATCCAATGACACTGTCTTTCCAGAAGCCCAAGTCCAGAGGCCCAGCCTCAGGAAGTCTCCCCACACTGCAGAACACTGTATGATTGTTCTGATTACTAAGTGCCCCTGTCCCCAGCCTGCTTCTGGAAACTCTGCTCTGTGTGGCCCAGCCCAGGCCCCTCCCCAAACCCGCACAGGCACCCACCCTCTTCCTCCTCACCCTCAGTCTCTGCCTCACTAGGCTCCAGGTGCTCCAGCTTCTCCAGCTGCGCCAGAAGAAGATCAGCCTTACGCTCCACCACTGAACCTCGCATACTGATATGTACATAGGCCGAAAGAAACTTCAAAGAATGAAATTCAGGAGGCTCGTGGAAATTGGTGGAATAGAATTCCAGCCAGATCTTTAAGACAGAGGACATGGCACTGTGGGAGACAGGTGGGCAACAGCATCAGAGGCCTGGCCTATCCCTCTATGCTGCCCTCCCAAGGCTCCCCTGAGTGAGCTGCAGTCTAGTACCCTCTGCCCGTGCCTGTCCATAGACCAGC
Organism: Cynocephalus volans; assembly: GCF_027409185.1. Taxonomy (NCBI): domain Eukaryota; kingdom Metazoa; phylum Chordata; class Mammalia; order Dermoptera; family Cynocephalidae; genus Cynocephalus; species Cynocephalus volans. Next base: position 48,254,022 of record NC_084476.1, on the reverse strand, counting down.
CCATCCAATGTCCACCCCCAGTATGGCAGTTCTGGCGCAAGATGGGCCTGGCAGCCAAGGAGGGGCTGGCAAAAGCCTCCATGGGAGGAGCCTTCAACCACTGATGTGACCACGTTTCCCTTCTTCAGGGAAACCTGACAACCTCCTCTGTCTGTGTCACTGCCCCGTCCCTGCTGGAATGACCTGTCCACCCCAGGAGGGTGCTGTCTGCTCTGGGCATTACTCACTGTCAAACAGGAGGTGTCCAGCAATATCTGATAAATGAGGAAACAGAGGGAGGCGCTGCTCCCCTGGCCTACCCAGGGCCCTTGGAAAAGCCCAAACTTGACCTCACACGTGAATGTACTGCCCAAGTGTCGGCATGAAAATCTGCATATCCTTTTCCCAGTGACAGCAATCTCTTGGCCCTGACCACACTCTGCACCCTCAGCACCAGCTGAGCATCCCCATGGAGGCTCCAGCCCCGAGTGTGAGCGGGATGCTCTGCACACCTCCTGCTCTGGCTCAGCACGGGCTCTGGGGGTGTGGGCAGGGCTGGGTGGGAGGACGAGGGGATGGATTCTCTCTGGGCTCACTCTGCTCTCCAGCCTCTCCCACACCCTACGGTGCCTGGGACCACATCCCCAGCCGTCTTGACTCCTTTCCCTGCAGGGAAAGCCTTGAGCCCTCAGCCCTGTAGCAGGAATCATAAGATGTGTGAGAGCCAGAGTTCTGCCAGCCCCCCACCCACACGCCCCCGCAGACTACACGCAGTTGTGTGGAGATGGGAGCCCCTCCTTCTGCACCTAAACTCCACTTACCATTTTAGCTGCTCCAGGGATTCCCCATCCCCGTCACAATCAGAAATCATGTTTCCATACCTAGAAGAGGTCAGGAGTGTGTCAAATCTACCACATGGTGGCACTACCTGCTTCTCATGTCTACTGTGACTGTCTCACCTCTGACTAGATTGGAAGCCCAGGAGGGCAGGGAATGCAGTCTCCTCGGTTCAGTGGATTATGGTCAGTGCCCAGAAAGGGACTGCACATAGTGTGGCATCACGTATGATTGTTGAAGGAATGAACCCCAACCAACCCCTCCCAAGATATCTGGGTGCACCTGAAGCCGCACTGCCCGCCTCTGGTCTCCCTGCGTTGAATTCACGCAGAAGCCTACAGATAGAATCTCAAATTTCCTGTAAAAATGTGAAAACAGTGAAGCCCAAGTCAACGAGGTCAGTGAGGGGGTGACAGAGACTTCCTCGTGGGGGTGTCAGGAATCCTGAATGAGGACGACCGCGGCCCCTCCAGCAGACCTTCCACAGGGCTGGACTCAGGAGCAGCACTTTCCATGGGGGACCCACTGGAGCTTGTTCCTGTGACCACCCACTGAACACAGGAGGAAACTGAGGCTCAGAGGGGTGTGGTGACAGTCCTAAGACTCACAGCTGGGAGGCGGCCTAGTGGCACTGTGTGATCCAGGGCCTGAGTGCTCACCTGAGGAAAAGCAGGTGCAGCACATGCCGGGGACTGGCAACGTTCTTGTAGCTTGACAGAAACAGGTGGACATAAGATTGGTCACCACCCAAGACAGCAGGCACCAGGTGCTCCACCCGCTTCTTCAGGGTGCGTGCCGGGAGAGGCCACACCATGTGGGTGGCATCTGAGCTCAATGAAGATGTGTCTTCACTCTAGGACAGGACAGGGGAGAGATACACAGTGACAGTACCGTGAACCCCAAGGAGGGCAGGGGCTGGAGGCCAGTCTTGACCCCAGGGAGGACATGAGAAGACAGCCTGAGGGCCCAGGGTTAATGGACAGGGTGGTGGTTGCCACCCCGGCAGTCCCCGTTCACCCTCCAGCCAGACCTGAGGTGTGAACACACCAGGACCAGCAGGTTTATAAACCCCCCACCCTCTGCCCCTGCCCTGGGAGGGTGTCCCATGTCCCCGTTCCCCACACACTCAGGAGGAGGGGGTGCAGTCACCCAGGGAGGCTCATAGTGCTGGCCTGGCCTTGCCCAACCTCCTCTGGGCCACCTGACATTACCTTTGGGGACCTCCTCCCAGACGGCCACAGGGGTCCAGGGCGAGGGCTGAACCAGCGCCGGAAGCATTGGACAAGCCTCTCAGCACAGGGCTTCCTGGGGCTACGGCCCCGGGACCTCGGGATACAGCACAACATCTCACTCTGCCTGTGGCCAAGTGAGCTGGGGAAGGGGCTGTGTATAGAATGTGGGTGCCAGGTTACCGAGTTCCGAGTTCTGTTGGGGTCTGTCGTCAAGGAAGTGAAGTCACTTCCTGATACCTCATTTCCTGAGCCCCTCCTCTGTGTTCAAGACTGCAAATGCCCCTCTGGGTACCTGTCTGCTGACCCTCCTTCCCCATGAACTCTCTCTATTGCCCACACTTCCACCAACACTGCCTGACCACACCCCTGTGCAAGGCCTGGGTGCAGCCAGCGTCACAGCTCGGAGGAGATACACGTAGGTTCATCCCCAGCTCCTGCTTCTTATCACTTTATGTGACCCTGGACAATCCATTTTCACTCTCATGACCTCCCCAGTCTCCCCTTTTGCACAGTGGGGATCTTTCTAGCATCTTCTTCCTAGGGATGGCATCAGGCATGTGTGAGAAAACATCTCTGAAACCTATGGCCGGTGTCACATGCAGCTAATAAACAAGACTAGAGATAAAATCCACGACGGTGTGGAAGGTAGCATGGAATACGACTAACGACAGGTCTGGTTCCTGTCATATAATCTTGAAAATGTCACTTTTGCTCTTGGTCTGTTTTCCCTGTCTGCACCATGCGACAGTTGGAATTTCATGCATTCACATACTGCTTTCCTCCATAAAACCTCACAATGGCTTCGTGTGTATTTAGGTTTGGACTCAAGTGCCACATCTCTGTCTGTGTGGTTGGCGACTCCTCAGGGGCTCCCAGTGGTCCCCACCATCTGCTGCACACATCCTCACGTAATCCCCTGCCCTGCAGTGTGGACTGGACTTAGTGACTCACTTCTAACCAATACAGGATCAAAAGTGAGAAGGTGTCACTTTCTAAATGTCAATGTAACACGCCTGTCTCTAGAGTCTTGTGCTCTGTCTCCTCTGTTCTCTCTGTTTGTATCCACCATATGCCAAGCATGGTGCCGAGAGCTGGAGAAAGAGCTGATTCAGCTGCACCCTGGCTTGGGAGATGATCCCAGGATAAGAAAGAGGAGAAGACGTGCTATCGAGTGCCTGACATTCTAAGAGAGGAAAGTGATCTAGGAGGCCCTCAGAATATTCTAGATTAGGAAGCTACCTGAAGATGGTAGGAAATGAACACCATTTGCAGAGAAGAACCAGAGCCGTTTGGTCCATTCTATGCCTTTACTCAACCGTATGAAATATAGAATTAGTAGTTTATCAAATTGCGTAAAAAATGTCAACTGTTATTTACATATAAACAAAATTTATAGATTTATTTGGAAGAATTGATATATTTTCCCTACTTATTTTCTCATCTGTGAACATGTACATCTCTTCATTGTCTTCAGTTTGTTCGTTTTTTCAATAACATTTTACACTCAGTGTTTAGAAATCATGATTGTAAAAATGCACCCTAATTATTCATGCAAACCTTATGAATGAAAATTTGGGGTGTTTCCAACCCTTAGTAATAGGTATTGTCATATGAACAATCTTGTCGACACCTCACCTTATAATTTTTCAAGGTTACATATGATATAGATTCCAGAATATTGGGTTACAGTGTAAAATAGTAAATATCCAAGTATAATTTTGCTAAATTTTGCGAGTTTCTGCTCCTTATGGGCTCTACCATTTGCATTCCACCACAATGTATTATAATACCTGTATCCCCACAGTCTCACTAACAAGTTTGTTATCAAAAAATTAAATTTTGCAAATCTAATAGGTGAAGTCTTGTATATTTCAATATATTTTAAATGTATAGTTCTCTATGAGGGATTTTAAGCACCTAATTAAGTATTGATGCCAATTTAAATTTCCTTTTGTGTTCTTAGATTGTTCATATATTTTGTTCATTTTTATTTCATTTTGTTGGTCATTTCCATCTCATTTTTTCACACATCATTGTATTAATGATATTATCCTAGTTTAAGAGGTTTTTTATTTCTTTTGCTTTTTTTAAAATTGAAACATTATTGATCACCCATTTTAAGTATTATAGCTTGTAATTACTTTTTGTCGTGTCCTTTTGACCTAGTTGGTGGCATTTACCTTTTGTTTGAGTTTGCTTTGCTTTATTAATTGCTGCTATGCCATCCATGTTAACTGCTGCTACATTAGTAGCAGCATAATTTCACCAGTGATTTGAAATGCTATCTTTCTTAAATACTAAATTTCTATAAATCTTGGGTATCTCTTTGAATTCTCCATTCTTTTTCATTAGGTTTTATATTTACTTATAAACAAATTCCATATGGTCTTGATAATGAAGAATTTATAAAAAAATATTTTCGATCTCTGGTAGACTTACCCCTCCCTTTTGATTTGTTTCCTCATTTTTTTCTGATGAACGATTAATGTTTCATCAACATTTTATAATCATCTTATTTTGTTCTAGGTGAAGAAACAAATGAGACTATTTTTAATGTGATCATGACGCACGTATAAAGTAACTTAGGAGAAAATAAAATCCTTAGGATCATGTGGCTTTCTGGCCAAGAAAATATCTCTGACATTTCTCTATCGTTTGTGTATGTATGTTTTAAGAGTGTTCTAATGCTTAAATCACGTAATTAAACAGGCTTTGTCGAGTTCTTGTTAGCTTTATGCCAAATATTTTAACAATTTTGTGGCTATTGAAAATGGAATCTTGATTTGCGTAATGTAATCTAGAGAGTTATTGTTATTACATAAGACATTTATTAATTTTATATGTGAATTTTTCTAAATCGCAACATGTAAATTTTATTTTAGTAAGTCGTCTTGTTTGTAATAGGTTTTTAATGAATTCTTTTTGATTTTCTAAATTCAAAATACATTCACATAACACATTTTTCTCTATCTTGAGATATACAAATACGTATGGTCAAATCTTATTTTATCTAGTGTTTTGATATTTATGAGTCTTACATTTTCTCAAAAGTAGTTTTGGCTTCTGTGGAAATTATTATGTGTTTTTCTTTCTTCTAATGCTTAATACTTTTGCAAAATATTGAAGTTAGTAATTCATTTCAGATTTATTTTTGTGAACGGTACCTAGCAAAAGCATAACTGGATTTAATTTCCAAATAAATAATATTTCAATCCCTGTAATGATGAAGTGCTTTCCCCTAAGTAATCTGAATCCTTTCCACATATACCAGAATCTGTTTCAAAATTCAAACTTTTATTCCCCTGAACTATTCGCTTATTCTTTGCCAATCTCATGCACTTTCAAGTATGTTCCTTTGCAATACATTTTATTGGACGGAGCAAATTACCTCTTTGTTTTTATTATTATTGTTCTTCTTATGTCTTGAACATTTTTGGGGCCATTTTTGCACATAATTTTTTTCATATTAACTTTGAGGTTATTTGACAAGTCCCGTAAACATCACTCTTTGGAATTTTTCAAGTTTAGCTTTATTGAATCTATTGATTAACATAGGGAGAATACATATATATGTGGCGTAACTTCCTAGCATCACTGCTGCCCGGCACATGGACACACGTGGGCATTTTGGTAGGAGCTGCTGAGTGGCTCCTGCGACAGGGGTATCAATGGACACATCTCCTGGGGCATCTGCTGGGACTTCTTCTTCCTTCATTCTCACAAGAGCTGGTGGTCACCAGACATACAGACCTGCCCATCTGATGGGGCAAATGCTATCTGAATAGTGAGTAAATTTCGGTGCATAATCATTAGGGAGGCCGCGGATGTCTGACATTTACTGGCCATGTGAATTGCTTCCCTGTGGAACTGCAGGAATATGTCCTTTGTCCCTATGGATAAATGAGAACTCTTTGTACAACTGGGATGCATACTACCCTTTCTCTGCCCATGAAGAATTTTCCAGTCTGGGGTTTGTCTTTTCACCTTTTGACATTATTCTGGTTTTTGTTCGGACCAGGAAAAGTCAGCATTTTCCTCAGTGGCTTCTGGCTCTCTGGTCATTCAACAGTAGTTCCTATTTCAAGATTATGGCAATAATAACTATCAGGGCTTTGTGTCTCTACATAGAGTCTTTGATTTTTCTGTAATTTTCCTCTTACTAAAAACATAAAATGAAAATTAATCAGATCTTTCTCATATTATGCGGCCACATACAAAAGGCCACATAACATATAACCGTACTGATAGGAACAATCCACGATAGGTAAATTCACACACACAGAAAATGGAGTGGTAGTCAGGGACAGGGAGAGGCGGGATGGGGATTGACAGCTTAATGGCTAGAGAGTTGATGAAGCTGTTCGACCACTAGATGGTGGTAAGGGTTGCCCCATATTAAAAATGTACTTGATGCCACTGAATGGTAATTTTGAAAATATTAAAAACACTTTATTTTATACAAGGGATATTATTGAAAATAAAAGATGAAAAAATTTGAGGAGATGCAGGACAGAGACAAAAATGAGGAGAAGCACAGCGTCAAGGAAGGGCAAGAACAGATCTGGAGTGGGGACTGGTGAGGGTGTTTGTGGGAGCTCTGGAGCCAGGGCTCCCCTGGGTGCTGGTGTTTCTTCTAATTCTTCTGATGTTTCAGGAACGGTTATGTCAGGTTGCTCTAGCTCTACCTCTGGATCTTGATCTTTCTCCTGCTCTTTCTCTTGCTCTTTCTCCTCATCTTTCTCTTGATCTTTCTGTTGCTCCTGCTCTGGATCTTGCGTCTGATCTACAACTTGGTCTGGATCTTGCTCCTGCTCTACCTTTTGCTCTGGATCTTGCTCCTGCTCTACTTCTTGCTCTGGCTTGGGCTCTGGATCTTGCTCTCGCTCTGCCTCTGGCAGTGGAGGTGGAGCTGGAGCTGGAACTCGAGCCGAACATGGCAGCAGCTCTTGGGACAGTTGTTCAGCCTGGGCAGAAGCTGGAACTGGATAGACAACAATTGAAAATATCAATGTGAGTTTCTATGTCTCATCCAATGACACTGTCTTTCCAGAAGCCCAAGTCCAGAGGCCCAGCCTCAGGAAGTCTCCCCACACTGCAGAACACTGTATGATTGTTCTGATTACTAAGTGCCCCTGTCCCCAGCCTGCTTCTGGAAACTCTGCTCTGTGTGGCCCAGCCCAGGCCCCTCCCCAAACCCGCACAGGCACCCACCCTCTTCCTCCTCACCCTCAGTCTCTGCCTCACTAGGCTCCAGGTGCTCCAGCTTCTCCAGCTGCGCCAGAAGAAGATCAGCCTTACGCTCCACCACTGAACCTCGCATACTGATATGTACATAGGCCGAAAGAAACTTCAAAGAATGAAATTCAGGAGGCTCGTGGAAATTGGTGGAATAGAATTCCAGCCAGATCTTTAAGACAGAGGACATGGCACTGTGGGAGACAGGTGGGCAACAGCATCAGAGGCCTGGCCTATCCCTCTATGCTGCCCTCCCAAGGCTCCCCTGAGTGAGCTGCAGTCTAGTACCCTCTGCCCGTGCCTGTCCATAGACCAGCCCATCCAATGTCCACCCCCAGTATGGCAGTTCTGGCGCAAGATGGGCCTGGCAGCCAAGGAGGGGCTGGCAAAAGCCTCCATGGGAGGAGCCTTCAACCACTGATGTGACCACGTTTCCCTTCTTCAGGGAAACCTGACAACCTCCTCTGTCTGTGTCACTGCCCCGTCCCTGCTGGAATGACCTGTCCACCCCAGGAGGGTGCTGTCTGCTCTGGGCATTACTCACTGTCAAACAGGAGGTGTCCAGCAATATCTGATAAATGAGGAAACAGAGGGAGGCGCTGCTCCCCTGGCCTACCCAGGGCCCTTGGAAAAGCCCAAACTTGACCTCACACGTGAATGTACTGCCCAAGTGTCGGCATGAAAATCTGCATATCCTTTTCCCAGTGACAGCAATCTCTTGGCCCTGACCACACTCTGCACCCTCAGCACCAGCTGAGCATCCCCATGGAGGCTCCAGCCCCGAGTGTGAGCGGGATGCTCTGCACACCTCCTGCTCTGGCTCAGCACGGGCTCTGGGGGTGTGGGCAGGGCTGGGTGGGAGGGCGAGGGGATGGATTCTCTCTGGGCTCACTCTGCTCTCCAGCCTCTCCCACACCCTACGGTGCCTGGGACCACATCCCCAGCCGTCTTGACTCCTTTCCCTGCAGGGAAAGCCTTGAGCCCTCAGCCCTGTAGCAGGAATCATAAGATGTGTGAGAGCCAGAGTTCTGCCAGCCCCCCACCCACACGCCCCCGCAGACTACACGCAGTTGTGTGGAGATGGGAGCCCCTCCTTCTGCACCTAAACTCCACTTACCATTTTAGCTGCTCCAGGGATTCCCCATCCCCGTCACAATCAGAAATCATGTTTCCATACCTAGAAGAGGTCAGGAGTGTGTCAAATCTACCACATGGTGGCACTACCTGCTTCTCATGTCTACTGTGACTGTCTCACCTCTGACTAGATTGGAAGCCCAGGAGGGCAGGGAATGCAGTCTCCTCGGTTCATTGGATTATGGTCAGTGCCCAGAAAGGGACTGCACATAGTGTGGCATCACGTATGATTGTTGAAGGAATGAACCCCAACCAACCCCTCCCAAGATATCTGGGTGCACCTGAAGCCGCACTGCCCGCCTCTGGTCTCCCTGCGTTGAATTCACGCAGAAGCCTACAGATAGAATCTCAAATTTCCTGTAAAAATGTGAAAACAGTGAAGCCCAAGTCAACGAGGTCAGTGAGGGGGTGACAGAGACTTCCTCGTGGGGGTGTCAGGAATCCTGAATGAGGACGACCGCGGCCCCTCCAGCAGACCTTCCACAGGGCTGGACTCAGGAGCAGCACTTTCCATGGGGGACCCACTGGAGCTTGTTCCTGTGACCACCCACTGAACACAGGAGGAAACTGAGGCTCAGAGGGGTGTGGTGACAGTCCTAAGACTCACAGCTGGGAGGCGGCCTAGTGGCACTGTGTGATCCAGGGCCTGAGTGCTCACCTGAGGAAAAGCAGGTGCAGCACATGCCGGGGACTGGCAACGTTCTTGTAGCTTGACAGAAACAGGTGGACATAAGATTGGTCACCACCCAAGACAGCAGGCACCAGGTGCTCCACCCGCTTCTTCAGGGTGCGTGCCGGGAGAGGCCACACCATGTGGGTGGCATCTGAGCTCAATGAAGATGTGTCTTCACTCTAGGACAGGACAGGGGAGAGATACACAGTGACAGTACCGTGAACCCCAAGGAGGGCAGGGGCTGGAGGCCAGTCTTGACCCCAGGGAGGACATGAGAAGACAGCCTGAGGGCCCAGGGTTAATGGACAGGGTGGTGGTTGCCACCCCGGCAGTCCCCGTTCACCCTCCAGCCAGACCTGAGGTGTGAACACACCAGGACCAGCAGGTTTATAAACCCCCCACCCTCTGCCCCTGCCCTGGGAGGGTGTCCCATGTCCCCGTTCCCCACACACTCAGGAGGAGGGGGTGCAGTCACCCAGGGAGGCTCATAGTGCTGGCCTGGCCTTGCCCAACCTCCTCTGGGCCACCTGACATTACCTTTGGGGACCTCCTCCCAGACGGCCACAGGGGTCCAGGGCGAGGGCTGAACCAGCGCCGGAAGCATTGGACAAGCCTCTCAGCACAGGGCTTCCTGGGGCTACGGCCCCGGGACCTCGGGATACAGCACAACATCTCACTCTGCCTGTGGCCAAGTGAGCTGGGGAAGGGGCTGTGTATAGAATGTGGGTGCCAGGTTACCGAGTTCCGAGTTCTGTTGGGGTCTGTCGTCAAGGAAGTGAAGTCACTTCCTGATACCTCATTTCCTGAGCCCCTCCTCTGTGTTCAAGACTGCAAATGCCCCTCTGGGTACCTGTCTGCTGACCCTCCTTCCCCATGAACTCTCTCTATTGCCCACACTTCCACCAACACTGCCTGACCACACCCCTGTGCAAGGCCTGGGTGCAGCCAGCGTCACAGCTCGGAGGAGATACACGTAGGTTCATCCCCAGCTCCTGCTTCTTATCACTTTATGTGACCCTGGACAAGCCATTTTCACTCTCATGACCTCCCCAGTCTCCCCTTTTGCACAGTGGGGATCTTTCTAGCATCTTCTTCCTAGGGATGGCATCAGGCATGTGTGAGAAAACATCTCTGAAACCTATGGCCGGTGTCACATGCAGCTAATAAACAAGACTAGAGATAAAATCCACGACGGTGTGGAAGGTAGCATGGAATACGACTAACGACAGGTCTGGTTCCTGTCATATAATCTTGAAAATGTCACTTTTGCTCTTGGTCTGTTTTCCCTGTCTGCACCATGCGACAGTTGGAATTTCATGCATTCACATACTGCTTTCCTCCATAAAACCTCACAATGGCTTCGTGTGTATTTAGGTTTGGACTCAAGTGCCACATCTCTGTCTGTGTGGTTGGCGACTCCTCAGGGGCTCCCAGTGGTCCCCACCATCTGCTGCACACATCCTCACGTAATCCCCTGCCCTGCAGTGTGGACTGGACTTAGTGACTCACTTCTAACCAATACAGGATCAAAAGTGAGAAGGTGTCACTTTCTAAATGTCAATGTAACACGCCTGTCTCTAGAGTCTTGTGCTCTGTCTCCTCTGTTCTCTCTGTTTGTATCCACCATATGCCAAGCATGGTGCCGAGAGCTGGAGAAAGAGCTGATTCAGCTGCACCCTGGCTTGGGAGATGATCCCAGGATAAGAAAGAGGAGAAGACGTGCTATCGAGTGCCTGACATTCTAAGAGAGGAAAGTGATCTAGGAGGCCCTCAGAATATTCTAGATTAGGAAGCTACCTGAAGATGGTAGGAAATGAACACCATTTGCAGAGAAGAACCAGAGCCGTTTGGTCCATTCTATGCCTTTACTCAACCGTATGAAATATAGAATTAGTAGTTTATCAAATTGCGTAAAAAATGTCAACTGTTATTTACATATAAACAAAATTTATAGATTTATTTGGAAGAATTGATATATTTTCCCTACTTATTTTCTCATCTGTGAACATGTACATCTCTTCATTGTCTTCAGTTTGTTCGTTTTTTCAATAACATTTTACACTCAGTGTTTAGAAATCATGATTGTAAAAATGCACCCTAATTATTCATGCAAACCTTATGAATGAAAATTTGGGGTGTTTCCAACCCTTAGTAATAGGTATTGTCATATGAACAATCTTGTCGACACCTCACCTTATAATTTTTCAAGGTTACATATGATATAGATTCCAGAATATTGGGTTACAGTGTAAAATAGTAAATATCCAAGTATAATTTTGCTAAATTTTGCGAGTTTCTGCTCCTTATGGGCTCTACCATTTGCATTCCACCACAATGTATTATAATACCTGTATCCCCACAGTCTCACTAACAAGTTTGTTATCAAAAAATTAAATTTTGCAAATCTAATAGGTGAAGTCTTGTATATTTCAATATATTTTAAATGTATAGTTCTCTATGAGGGATTTTAAGCACCTAATTAAGTATTGATGCCAATTTAAATTTCCTTTTGTGTTCTTAGATTGTTCATATATTTTGTTCATTTTTATTTCATTTTGTTGGTCATTTCCATCTCATTTTTTCACACATCATTGTATTAATGATATTATCCTAGTTTAAGAGGTTTTTTATTTCTTTTGCTTTTTTTAAAATTGAAACATTATTGATCACCCATTTTAAGTATTATAGCTTGTAATTACTTTTTGTCGTGTCCTTTTGACCTAGTTGGTGGCATTTACCTTTTGTTTGAGTTTGCTTTGCTTTATTAATTGCTGCTATGCCATCCATGTTAACTGCTGCTACATTAGTAGCAGCATAATTTCACCAGTGATTTGAAATGCTATCTTTCTTAAATACTAAATTTCTATAAATCTTGGGTATCTCTTTGAATTCTCCATTCTTTTTCATTAGGTTTTATATTTACTTATAAACAAATTCCATATGGTCTTGATAATGAAGAATTTATAAAAAAATATTTTCGATCTCTGGTAGACTTACCCCTCCCTTTTGATTTGTTTCCTCATTTTTTTCTGATGAACGATTAATGTTTCATCAACATTTTATAATCATCTTATTTTGTTCTAGGTGAAGAAACAAATGAGACTATTTTTAATGTGATCATGACGCACGTAGAAAGTAACTTAGGAGAAAATAAAATCCTTAGGATCATGTGGCTTTCTGGCCAAGAAAATATCTCTGACATTTCTCTATCGTTTGTGTATGTATGTTTTAAGAGTGTTCTAATGCTTAAATCACGTAATTAAACAGGCTTTGTCGAGTTCTTGTTAGCTTTATGCCAAATATTTTAACAATTTTGTGGCTATTGAAAATGGAATCTTGATTTGCGTAATGTAATCTAGAGAGTTATTGTTATTACATAAGACATTTATTAATTTTATATGTGAATTTTTCTAAATCGCAACATGTAAATTTTATTTTAGTAAGTCGTCTTGTTTGTAATAGGTTTTTAATGAATTCTTTTTGATTTTCTAAATTCACAATACATTCACATAACACATTTTTCTCTCTCTTGAGATATACAAATACGTATGGTCAAATCTTATTTTATCTAGTGTTTTGATATTTATGAGTCTTACATTTTCTCAAAAGTAGTTTTGGCTTCTGTGGAAATTATTATGTGTTTTTCTTTCTTCTAATGCTTAATACTTTTGCAAAATATTGAAGTTAGTAATTCATTTCAGATTTATTTTTGTGAACGGTACCTAGCAAAAGCATAACTGGATTTAATTTCCAAATAAATAATATTTCAATCCCTGTAATGATGAAGTGCTTTCCCCTAAGTAATCTGAATCCTTTCCACATATACCAGAATCTGTTTCAAAATTCAAACTTTTATTCCCCTGAACTATTCGCTTATTCTTTGCCAATCTCATGCACTTTCAAGTATGTTCCTTTGCAATACATTTTATTGGACGGAGCAAATTACCTCTTTGTTTTTATTATTATTGTTCTTCTTATGTCTTGAACATTTTTGGGGCCATTTTTGCACATAATTTTTTTCATATTAACTTTGAGGTTATTTGACAAGTCCCGTAAACATCACTCTTTGGAATTTTTCAAGTTTAGCTTTATTGAATCTATTGATTAACATAGGGAGAATACATATATATGTGGCGTAACTTCCTAGCATCACTGCTGCCCGGCACATGGACACACGTGGGCATTTTGGTAGGAGCTGCTGAGTGGCTCCTGCGACAGGGGTATCAATGGACACATCTCCTGGGGCATCTGCTGGGACTTCTTCTTCCTTCATTCTCACAAGAGCTGGTGGTCACCAGACATACAGACCTGCCCATCTGATGGGGCAAATGCTATCTGAATAGTGAGTAAATTTCGGTGCATAATCATTAGGGAGGCCGCGGATGTCTGACATTTACTGGCCATGTGAATTGCTTCCCTGTGGAACTGCAGGAATATGTCCTTTGTCCCTATGGATAAATGAGAACTCTTTGTACAACTGGGATGCATACTACCCTTTCTCTGCCCATGAAGAATTTTCCAGTCTGGGGTTTGTCTTTTCACCTTTTGACATTATTCTGGTTTTTGTTCGGACCAGGAAAAGTCAGCATTTTCCTCAGTGGCTTCTGGCTCTCTGGTCATTCAACAGTAGTTCCTATTTCAAGATTATGGCAATAATAACTATCAGGGCTTTGTGTCTCTACATAGAGTCTTTGATTTTTCTGTAATTTTCCTCTTACTAAAAACATAAAATGAAAATTAATCAGATCTTTCTCATATTATGCGGCCACATACAAAAGGCCACATAACATATAACCGTACTGATAGGAACAATCCACGATAGGTAAATTCACACACACAGAAAATGGAGTGGTAGTCAGGGACAGGGAGAGGCGGGATGGGGATTGACAGCTTAATGGCTAGAGAGTTGATGAAGCTGTTCGACCACTAGATGGTGGTAAGGGTTGCCCCATATTAAAAATGTACTTGATGCCACTGAATGGTAATTTTGAAAATATTAAAAACACTTTATTTTATACAAGGGATATTATTGAAAATAAAAGATGAAAAAATTTGAGGAGATGCAGGACAGAGACAAAAATGAGGAGAAGCACAGCGTCAAGGAAGGGCAAGAACAGATCTGGAGTGGGGACTGGTGAGGGTGTTTGTGGGAGCTCTGGAGCCAGGGCTCCCCTGGGTGCTGGTGTTTCTTCTAATTCTTCTGATGTTTCAGGAACGGTTATGTCAGGTTGCTCTAGCTCTACCTCTGGATCTTGATCTTTCTCCTGCTCTTTCTCTTGCTCTTTCTCCTCATCTTTCTCTTGATCTTTCTGTTGCTCCTGCTCTGGATCTTGCGTCTGATCTACCTCTTGCTCTGGATCTTGCTCATGCTCTACTTCTTGCTCTGGCTTAGGCTCTGGATCTTGCTCTCGCTCTGCCTCCGGCAGTGGAATTGGAGCTGGAGCTGGAACTCGAGCCGAACATGGCAGCAGCTCTTGGGACAGTTGTTCAGCCTGGGCAGGAGTTGGAACTGGATAGACAACAATTGAAAATATCAATGTGAGTTTCTATGTCTCATCCAATGACACTGTCTTTCCAGAAGCCCAAGTCCAGAGGCCCAGCCTCAGGAAGTCTCCCCACACTGCAGAACACTGTATGATTGTTCTGAGTACTCAGTGCCCCTGTCCCCAGCCTGCTTCTGGAAACTCTGCTCTGTGTGGCCCAGCCCAGGCCCCTCCCCAAACCCGCACAGGCACCCACCCTCTTCCTCCTCACCCTCAGTCTCTGCCTCACTAGGCTCCAGGTGCTCCAGCTTCTCCAGCTGCGCCAGAAGAAGATCAGCCTTACGCTCCACCACTGAACCTCGCATACTGATATGTACATAGGCCGAAAGAAACTTCAAAGAATGAAATTCAGGAGGCTCGTGGAAATCGGTGGAATAGAATTCCAGCCAGATCTTTAAGACAGAGGACATGGCACTGTGGGAGACAGGTGGGCAACAGCATCAGAGGCCTGGCCTATCCCTCTATGCTGCCCTCCCAAGGCTCCCCTGAGTGAGCTGCAGTCTAGTACCCTCTGCCCGTGCCTGTCCATAGACCAGCCCATCCAATGTCCACCCCCAGTATGGCAGTTCTGGCGCAAGATGGGCCTGGCAGCCAAGGAGGGGCTGGCAAAAGCCTCCATGGGAGGAGCCTTCAACCACTGATGTGACCACGTTTCCCTTCTTCAGGGAAACCTGACAACCTCCTCTGTCTGTGTCACTGCCCCGTCCCTGCTGGAATGACCTGTCCACCCCAGGAGGGTGCTGTCTGCTCTGGGCATTACTCACTGGCAAACAGGAGGTGTCCAGCAATATCTGATAAATGAGGAAACAGAGGGAGGCGCTGCTCCCCTGGCCTACCCAGGGCCCTTGGAAAAGCCCAAACTTGAGCTCACACGTGAATGTACTGCCCAAGTGTCGGCATGAAAATCTGCATATCCTTTTCCCAGTGACAGCAATCTCTTGGCCCTGACCACACTCTGCACCCTCAGCACCAGCTGAGCATCCCCATGGAGGCTCCAGCCCCGAGTGTGAGCGGGATGCTCTGCACACCTCCTGCTCTGGCTCAGCACGGGCTCTGGGGATGTGGGCAGGGCTGGGTGGGAGGGCGAGGGGATGGATTCTCTCTGGGCTCACTCTGCTCTCCAGCCTCTCGCACACCCTACGGTGCCTGGGACCACATCCCCAGCCGTCTTGACTCCTTTCCCTGCAGGGAAAGCCTTGAGCCCTCAGCCCTGTAGCAGGAATCATAAGATGTGTGAGAGCCAGAGTTCTGCCAGCCCCCCACCCACACGCCCCCGCAGACTACACGCAGTTGTGTGGAGATGGGAGCCCCTCCTTCTGCACCTAAACTCCACTTACCATTTTAGCTGCTCCAGGGATTCCCCATCCCCGTCACAATCAGAAATCATGTTTCCATACCTAGAAGAGGTCAGGAGTGTGTCAAATCTACCACATGGTGGCACTACCTGCTTCTCATGTCTACTGTGACTGTCTCACCTCTGACTAGATTGGAAGCCCAGGAGGGCAGGGAATGCAGTCTCCTCGGTTCATTCGATTATGGTCAGTGCCCAGAAAGGGACTGCACATAGTGTGGCATCACGTATGATTGTTGAAGGAATGAACCCCAACCAACTCCTCCCAAGATATCTGGGTGCACCTGAAGCCGCACTGCCCGCCTCTGGTCTCCCTGCGTTGAATTCACGCAGAAGCCTACAGATAGAATCTCAAATTTCCTGTAAAAATGTGAAAACAGTGAAGCCCAAGTCAACGAGGTCAGTGAGGGGGTGACAGAGACTTCCTCGTGGGGGTGTCAGGAATCCTGAATGAGGACGACCGCGGCCCCTCCAGCAGACCTTCCACAGGGCTGGACTCAGGAGCAGCACTTTCCATGGGGGACCCACTGGAGCTTGTTCCTGTGACCACCCACTGAACACAGGAGGAAACTGAGGCTCAGAGGGGTGTGGTGACAGTCCTAAGACTCACAGCTGGGAGGCGGCCTAGTGGCACTGTGTGATCCAGGGCCTGAGTGCTCACCTGAGGAAAAGCAGGTGCAGCACATGCCGGGGACTGGCAACGTTCTTGTAGCTTGACAGAAACAGGTGGACATAAGATTGGTCACCACCCAAGACAGCAGGCACCAGGTGCTCCACCCGCTTCTTCAGGGTGCGTGCCGGGAGAGGCCACACCATGTGGGTGGCATCTGAGCTCAATGAAGATGTGTCTTCACTCTAGGACAGGACAGGGGAGAGATACACAGTGACAGTACCGTGAACCCCAAGGAGGGCAGGGGCTGGAGGCCAGTCTTGACCCCAGGGAGGACATGAGAAGACAGCCTGAGGGCCCAGGGTTAATGGACAGGGTGGTGGTTGCCACTCCGGCAGTCCCCGTTCACCCTCCAGCCAGACCTGAGGTGTGAACACACCAGGACCAGCAGGTTTATAAACCCCCCACCCTCTGCCCCTGCCCTGGGAGGGTGTCCCATGTCCCCGTTCCCCACACACTCAGGAGGAGGGGGTGCAGTCACCCAGGGAGGCTCATAGTGCTGGCCTGGCCTTGCCCAACCTCCTCTGGGCCACCTGACATTACCTTTGGGGACCTCCTCCCAGACGGCCACAGGGGTCCAGGGCGAGGGCTGAACCAGCGCCGGAAGCATTGGACAAGCCTCTCAGCACAGGGCTTCCTGGGGCTACGGCCCCGGGACCTCGGGATACAGCACAACATCTCACTCTGCCTGTGGCCAAGTGAGCTGGGGAAGGGTCTGTGTATAGAATGTGGGTGCCAGGTTACCGAGTTCCGAGTTCTGTTGGGGTCTGTCGTCAAGGAAGTGAAGTCACTTCCTGATACCTCATTTCCTGAGCCCCTCCTCTGTGTTCAAGACTGCAAATGCCCCTCTGGGTACCTGTCTGCTGACCCTCCTTCCCCATGAACTCTCTCTATTGCCCACACTTCCACCAACACTGCCTGACCACACCCCTGTGCAAGGCCTGGGTGCAGCCAGCGTCACAGCTCGGAGGAGATACACGTAGGTTCATCCCCAGCTCCTGCTTCTTATCACTTTATGTGACCCTGGACAAGCCATTGTCACTCTCATGACCTCCCCAGTCTCCCCTTTTGCACAGTGGGGATCTTTCTAGCATCTTCTTCCTAGGGATGGCATCAGGCATGTGTGAGAAAACATCTCTGAAACCTATGGCCGGTGTCACATGCAGCTAATAAACAAGACTAGAGATAAAATCCACAACGGTGTGGAAGGTAGCATGGAATACGACTAACGACAGGTCTGGTTCCTGTCATATAATCTTGAAAATGTCACTTTTGCTCTTGGTCTGTTTTCCCTGTCCGCACCATGCGACAGCTGGAATTGCATGCATTCACATACTGCTTTCCTCCATAAAACCTCACAATGGCTTCGTGTGTATTTAGGTTTGGACTCAAGTGCCACATCTCTGTCTGTGTGGTTGGCGACTCCTCAGGGGCTCCCAGTGGTCCCCACCATCTGCTGCACACATCCTCACGTAATCCCCTGCCCTGCAGTGTGGACTGGACTTAGTGACTCACTTCTAACCAATACAGGATCAAAAGTGAGAAGGTGTCACTTTCTAAATGTCATTGTAACACGCCTGTCTCTAGAGTCTTGTGCTCTGTCTCCTCTGTTCTCTCTGTTTGTATCCACCATATGCCAAGCATGGTGCCGAGAGCTGGAGAAAGAGCTGATTCAGCTGCACCCTGGCTTGGGAGATGATCCCAGGATAAGAAAGAGGAGAAGACGTGCTATCGAGTGCCTGACATTCTAAGAGAGGAAAGTGATCTAGGAGGCCCTCAGAATATTCTAGATTAGGAAGCTACCTGAAGATGGTAGGAAATGAACACCATTTGCAGAGAAGAACCAGAGCCGTTTGGTCCATTCTATGCCTTTACTCAACCGTATGAAATATAGAATTAGTAGTTTATCAAATTGCGTAAAAAATGTCAACTGTTATTTACATATAAACAAAATTTATAGATTTATTTGGAAGAATTGATATATTTTCCCTACTTATTTTCTCATCTGTGAACATGTACATCTCTTCATTGTCTTCAGTTTGTTCGTTTTTTCAATAACATTTTACACTCAGTGTTTAGAAATCATGATTGTAAAAATGCACCCTAATTATTCATGCAAACCTTATGAATGAAAATTTGGGGTGTTTCCAACCCTTAGTAATAGGTATTGTCATATGAACAATCTTGTCGACACCTCACCTTATAATTTTTCAAGGTTACATATGATATAGATTCCAGAATATTGGGTTACAGTGTAAAATAGTAAATATCCAAGTATAATTTTGCTAAATTTTGCGAGTTTCTGCTCCTTATGGGCTCTACCATTTGCATTCCACCACAATGTATTATAATACCTGTATCCCCACAGTCTCACTAACAAGTTTGTTATCAAAAAATTAAATTTTGCAAATCTAATAGGTGAAGTCTTGTATATTTCAATATATTTTAAATGTATAGTTCTCTATGAGGGATTTTAAGCACCTAATTAAGTATTGATGCCAATTTAAATTTCCTTTTGTGTTCTTAGATTGTTCATATATTTTGTTCATTTTTATTTCATTTTGTTGGTCATTTCCATCTCATTTTTTCACACATCATTGTATTAATGATATTATCCTAGTTTAAGAGGTTTTTAATTTTTTTTGCTTTTTTTTTAATTGAAACATTATTGATCACCCATTTTAAGTATTATAGCTTGTAATTACTTTTTGTCGTGTCCTTTTGACCTAGTTGGTGGCATTAACCTTTTGTTTGAGTTTGCTTTGCTTTATTAATTGCTGCTATGCCATCCATGTTAACTGCTGCTACATTAGTAGCAGCATAATTTCACCAGTGATTTGAAATGCTATCTTTCTTAAATACTAAATTTCTATAAATCTTGGGTATCTCTTTGAATTCTCCATTCTTTTTCATTAGGTTTTATATTTACTTATAAACAAATTCCATATGGTCTTGATAATGAAGAATTTATAAAAAAATATTTTCGATCTCTGGTAGACTTACCCCTCCCTTTTGATTTGTTTCCTCATTTTTTTCTGATGAACGATTAATGTTTCATCAACATTTTATAATCATCTTATTTTGTTCTAGGTGAAGAAACAAATGAGACTATTTTTAATGTGATCATGACACACGTATAAAGTAACTTAGGAGAAAATAAAATCCTTAGGATCATGTGGCTTTCTGGCCAAGAAAATATCTCTGACTTTTCTCTATCGTTTGTGTATGTATGTTTTAAGAGTGTTCTAATGCTTAAATCACGTAATTAAACAGGCTTTGTCGAGTTCTTGTTAGCTTTATGCCAAATATTTTAACAATTTTGTGGCTATTGAAAATGGAATCTTGATTTGCGTAATGTAATCTAGAGAGTTATTGTTATTACATAAGACATTTATTAATTTTATATGTGAATTTTTCTAAATCGCAACATGTAAATTTTATTTTAGTAAGTCGTCTTGTTTGTAATAGGTTTTTAATGAATTCTTTTTGATTTTCTAAATTCAAAATACATTCACATAACACATATTTCTCTATCTTGAGATATACAAATACGTATGGTCAAATCTTATTTTATCTAGTGTTTTGATATTTATGAGTCTTACATTTTCTCAAAAGTAGTTTTGGCTTCTGTGGAAATTATTATGTGTTTTTCTTTCTTCTAATGCTTAATACTTTTGCAAAATATTGAAGTTAGTAATTCATTTCAGATTTATTTTTGTGAACGGTACCTAGCAAAAGCATAACTGGATTTAATTTCCAAATAAATAATATTTCAATCCCTGTAATGATGAAGTGCTTTCCCCTAAGTAATCTGAATCCTTTCCACATATACCAGAATCTGTTTCAAAATTCAAACTTTTATTCCCCTGAACTATTCGCTTATTCTTTGCCAATCTCATGCACTTTCAAGTATGTTCCTTTGCAATACATTTTATTGGACGGAGCAAATTACCTCTTTGTTTTTATTATTATTGTTCTTCTTATGTCTTGAACATTTTTGGGGCCATTTTTGCACATAATTTTTTTCATATTAACTTTGAGGTTATTTGACAAGTCCCGTAAACATCACTCTTTGGAATTTTTCAAGTTTAGCTTTATTGAATCTATTGATTAACATAGGGAGAATACATATATATGTGGCGTAACTTCCTAGCATCACTGCTGCCCGGCACATGGACACACGTGGGCATTTTGGTAGGAGCTGCTGAGTGGCTCCTGCGACAGGGGTATCAATGGACACATCTCCTGGGGCATCTGCTGGGACTTCTTCTTCCTTCATTCTCACAAGAGCTGGTGGTCACCAGACATACAGACCTGCCCATCTGATGGGGCAAATGCTATCTGAATAGTGAGTAAATTTCGGTGCATAATCATTAGGGAGGCCGCGGATGTCTGACATTTACTGGCCATGTGAATTGCTTCCCTGTGGAACTGCAGGAATATGTCCTTTGTCCCTATGGATAAATGAGAACTCTTTGTACAACTGGGATGCATACTACCCTTTCTCTGCCCATGAAGAATTTTCCAGTCTGGGGTTTGTCTTTTCACCTTTTGACATTATTCTGGTTTTTGTTCGGACCAGGAAAAGTCAGCATTTTCCTCAGTGGCTTCTGGCTCTCTGGTCATTCAACAGTAGTTCCTATTTCAAGATTATGGCAATAATAACTATCAGGGCTTTGTGTCTCTACATAGAGTCTTTGATTTTTCTGTAATTTTCCTCTTACTAAAAACATAAAATGAAAATTAATCAGATCTTTCTCATATTATGCGGCCACATACAAAAGGCCACATAACATATAACCGTACTGATAGGAACAATCCACGATAGGTAAATTCACACACACAGAAAATGGAGTGGTAGTCAGGGACAGGGAGAGGCGGGATGGGGATTGACAGCTTAATGGCTAGAGAGTTGATGAAGCTGTTCGACCACTAGATGGTGGTAAGGGTTGCCCCATATTAAAAATGTACTTGATGCCACTGAATGGTAATTTTGAAAATATTAAAAACACTTTATTTTATACAAGGGATATTATTGAAAATAAAAGATGAAAAAATTTGAGGAGATGCGGGACAGAGACAAAAATGAGGAGAAGCACAGCGTCAAGGAAGGGCAAGAACAGATCTGGAGTGGGGACTGGTGAGGGTGTTTGTGGGAGCTCTGGAGCCAGGGCTCCCCTGGGTGCTGGTGTTTCTTCTAATTCTTCTGATGTTTCAGGAACGGTTATGTCAGGTTGCTCTAGCTCTACCTCTGGATCTTGATCTTTCTCCTGCTCTTTCTCTTGCTCTTTCTCCTCATCTTTCTCTTGATCTTTCTGTTGCTCCTGCTCTGGATCTTGCGTCTGATCTACAACTTGGTCTGGATCTTGCTCCTGCTCTACCTTTTGCTCTGGATCTTGCTCCTGCTCTACTTCTTGCTCTGGCTTGGGCTCTGGATCTTGCTCTCGCTCTGCCTCTGGCAGTGGAGGTGGAGCTGGAGCTGGAACTCGAGCCGAACATGGCAGCAGCTCTTGGGACAGTTGTTCAGCCTGGGCAGAAGCTGGAACTGGATAGACAACAATTGAAAATATCAATGTGAGTTTCTATGTCTCATCCAATGACACTGTCTTTCCAGAAGCCCAAGTCCAGAGGCCCAGCCTCAGGAAGTCTCCCCACACTGCAGAACACTGTATGATTGTTCTGAGTACTAAGTGCCCCTGTCCCCAGCCTGCTTCTGGAAACTCTGCTCTGTGTGGCCCAGCCCAGGCCCCTCCCCAAACCCGCACAGGCACCCACCCTCTTCCTCCTCACCCTCAGTCTCTGTCTCACTAGGCTCCAGGTGCTCCAGCTTCTCCAGCTGCGCCAGAAGAAGATCAGCCTTACGCTCCACCACTGAACCTCGCATACTGATATGTACATAGGCCGAAAGAAACTTCAAAGAATGAAATTCAGGAGGCTCGTGGAAATTGGTGGAATAGAATTCCAGCCAGATCTTTAAGACAGAGGACATGGCACTGTGGGAGACAGGTGGGCAACAGCATCAGAGGCCTGGCCTATCCCTCTATGCTGCCCTCCCAAGGCTCCCCTGAGTGAGCTGCAGTCTAGTACCCTCTGCCCGTGCCTGTCCATAGACCAGCCCATCCAATGTCCACCCCCAGTATGGCAGTTCTGGCGCAAGATGGGCCTGGCAGCCAAGGAGGGGCTGGCAAAAGCCTCCATGGGAGGAGCCTTCAACCACTGATGTGACCACGTTTCCCTTCTTCAGGGAAACCTGACAACCTCCTCTGTCTGTGTCACTGCCCCGTCCCTGCTGGAATGACCTGTCCACCCCAGGAGGGTGCTGTCTGCTCTGGGCATTACTCACTGTCAAACAGGAGGTGTCCAGCAATATCTGATAAATGAGGAAACAGAGGGAGGCGCTGCTCCCCTGGCCTACCCAGGGCCCTTGGAAAAGCCCAAACTTGACCTCACACGTGAATGTACTGCCCAAGTGTCGGCATGAAAATCTGCATATCCTTTTCCCAGTGACAGCAATCTCTTGGCCCTGACCACACTCTGCACCCTCAGCACCAGCTGAGCATCCCCATGGAGGCTCCAGCCCCGAGTGTGAGCGGGATGCTCTGCACACCTCCTGCTCTGGCTCAGCACGGGCTCTGGGGGTGTGGGCAGGGCTGGGTGGGAGGGCGAGGGGATGGATTCTCTCTGGGCTCACTCTGCTCTCCAGCCTCTCCCACACCCTACGGTGCCTGGGACCACATCCCCAGCCGTCTTGACTCCTTTCCCTGCAGGGAAAGCCTTGAGCCCTCAGCCCTGTAGCAGGAATCATAAGATGTGTGAGAGCCAGAGTTCTGCCAGCCCCCCACCCACACGCCCCCGCAGACTACACGCAGTTGTGTGGAGATGGGAGCCCCTCCTTCTGCACCTAAACTCCACTTACCATTTTAGCTGCTCCAGGGATTCCCCATCCCCGTCACAATCAGAAATCATGTTTCCATACCTAGAAGAGGTCAGGAGTGTGTCAAATCTACCACATGGTGGCACTACCTGCTTCTCATGTCTACTGTGACTGTCTCACCTCTGACTAGATTGGAAGCCCAGGAGGGCAGGGAATGCAGTCTCCTCGGTTCATTGGATTATGGTCAGTGCCCAGAAAGGGACTGCACATAGTGTGGCTTCACGTATGATTGTTGAAGGAATGAACCCCAACCAACTCCTCCCAAGATATCTGGGTGCACCTGAAGCCGCTCTGCCCGCCTCTGGTCTCCCTGCTTTGAATACACGCAGAAGCCTACAGATAGAATCTCAAATTTCCTGTAAAAATGTGAAAACAGTGAAGCCCAAGTCAACGAGGTCAGTGAGGGGGTGACAGAGACTTCCTCATGGGGGTGTCAGGAATCCTGAATGAGGACGACCGCGGCCCCTCCAGCAGACCTTCCACAGGGCTGGACTCAGGAGCAGCACTTTCCATGGGGGACCCACTGGAGCTTGTTCCTGTGACCACCCACTGAACACAGGAGGAAACTGAGGCTCAGAGGGGTGTGGTGACAGTCCTAATTCTCACAGCTGGGAGGCGGCCTAGTGGCACTGTGTGATCCAGGGCCTGAGTGCTCACCTGAGGAAAAGCAGGTGCAGCACATGCCGGGGACTGGCAACGTTCTTGTAGCTTGACAGAAACAGGTGGACATAAGATTGGTCACCACCCAAGACAGCAGGCACCAGGTGCTCCACCCGCTTCTTCAGGGTGCGTGCCGGGAGAGGCCACACCATGTGGGTGGCATCTGAGCTCAATGAAGATGTGTCTTCACTCTAGGACAGGACAGGGGAGAGATACACAGTGACAGTACCGTGAACCCCAAGGAGGGCAGGGGCTGGAGGCCAGTCTTGACCCCAGGGAGGACATGAGAAGACAGCCTGAGGGCCCAGGGTTAATGGACAGGGTGGTGGTTGCCACCCCGGCAGTCCCCGTTCACCCTCCAGCCAGACCTGAGGTGTGAACACACCAGGACCAGCAGGTTTATAAACCCCCCACCCTCTGCCCCTGCCCTGGGAGGGTGTCCCATGTCCCCGTTCCCCACACACTCAGGAGGAGGGGGTGCAGTCACCCAGGGAGGCTCATAGTGCTGGCCTGGCCTTGCCCAACCTCCTCTGGGCCACCTGACATTACCTTTGGGGACCTCCTCCCAGACGGCCACAGGGGTCCAGGGCGAGGGCTGAACCAGCGCCGGAAGCATTGGTCAAAACTCTCAGCACAGGGCTTCCTGGGGCTACGGCCCCGGGACCTCGGGATACAGCACAACATCTCACTCTGCCTGTGGCCAAGTGAGCTGGGGAAGGGGCTGTGTATAGAATGTGGGTGCCAGGTTACCGAGTTCCGAGTTCTGTTGGGGTCTGTCGTCAAGGAAGTGAAGTCACTTCCTGATACCTCATTTCCTGAGCCCCTCCTCTGTGTTCAAGACTGCAAATGCCCCTCTGGGTACCTGTCTGCTGACCCTCCTTCCCCATGAACTCTCTCTATTGCCCACACTTCCACCAACACTGCCTGACCACACCCCTGTGCAAGGCCTGGGTGCAGCCAGCGTCACAGCTCGGAGGAGATACACGTAGGTTCATCCCCAGCTCCTGCTTCTTATCACTTTATGTGACCCTGGACAAGCCATTGTCACTCTCATGACCTCCCCAGTCTCCCCTTTTGCACAGTGGGGATCTTTCTAGCATCTTCTTCCTAGGGATGGCATCAGGCATGTGTGAGAAGACATCTCTGAAACCTATGGCCGGTGTCACATGCAGCTAATAAACAAGACTAGAGATAAAATCCACGACGGTGTGGAAGGTAGCATGGAATACGACTAACGACAGGTCTGGTTCCTGTCATATAATCTTGAAAATGTCACTTTTGCTCTTGGTCTGTTTTCCCTGTCTGCACCATGCGACAGTTGGAATTTCATGCATTCACATACTGCTTTCCTCCATAAAACCTCACAATGGCTTCGTGTGTATTTAGGTTTGGACTCAAGTGCCACATCTCTGTCTGTGTGGTTGGCGACTCCTCAGGGGCTCCCAGTGGTCCCCACCATCTGCTGCACACATCCTCACGTAATCCCCTGCCCTGCAGTGTGGACTGGACTTAGTGACTCACTTCTAACCAATACAGGATCAAAAGTGAGAAGGTGTCACTTTCTAAATGTCATTGTAACACGCCTGTCTCTAGAGTCTTGTGCTCTGTCTCCTCTGTTCTCTCTGTTTGTATCCACCATATGCCAAGCATGGTGCCGAGAGCTGGAGAAAGAGCTGATTCAGCTGCACCCTGGCTTGGGAGATGATCCCAGGATAAGAAAGAGGAGAAGACGTGCTATCGAGTGCCTGACATTCTAAGAGAGGAAAGTGATCTAGGAGGCCCTCAGAATATTCTAGATTAGGAAGCTACCTGAAGATGGTAGGAAATGAACACCATTTGCAGAGAAGAACCAGAGCCGTTTGGTCCATTCTATGTCTTTACTCAACCGTATGAAATATAGAATTAGTAGTTTATCAAATTGCGTAAAAAATGTCAACTGTTATTTACATATAAACAAAATTTATAGATTTATTTGGAAGAATTGATATATTTTCCCTACTTATTTTCTCATCTGTGAACATGTACATCTCTTCATTGTCTTCAGTTTGTTCGTTTTTTCAATAACATTTTACACTCAGTGTTTAGAAATCATGATTGTAAAAATGCACCCTAATTATTCATGCAAACCTTATGAATGAAAATTTGGGGTGTTTCCAACCCTTAGTAATAGGTATTGTCATATGAACAATCTTGTCGACACCTCACCTTATAATTTTTCAAGGTTACATATGATATAGATTCCAGAATATTGGGTTACAGTGTAAAATAGTAAATATCCAAGTATAATTTTGCTAAATTTTGCGAGTTTCTGCTCCTTATGGGCTCTACCATTTGCATTCCACCACAATGTATTATAATACCTGTATCCCCACAGTCTCACTAACAAGTTTGTTATCAAAAAATTAAATTTTGCAAATCTAATAGGTGAAGTCTTGTATATTTCAATATATTTTAAATGTATAGTTCTCTATGAGGGATTTTAAGCACCTAATTAAGTATTGATGCCAATTTAAATTTCCTTTTGTGTTCTTAGATTGTTCATATATTTTGTTCATTTTTATTTCATTTTGTTGGTCATTTCCATCTCATTTTTTCACACATCATTGTATTAATGATATTATCCTAGTTTAAGAGGTTTTTTATTTCTTTTGCTTTTTTTAAAATTGAAACATTATTGATCACCCATTTTAAGTATTATAGCTTGTAATTACTTTTTGTCGTGTCCTTTTGACCTAGTTGGTGGCATTTACCTTTTGTTTGAGTTTGCTTTGCTTTATTAATTGCTGCTATGCCATCCATGTTAACTGCTGCTATATTAGTAGCAGCATAATTTCACCAGTGATTTGAAATGCTATCTTTCTTAAATACTAAATTTCTATAAATCTTGGGTATCTCTTTGAATTCTCCATTCTTTTTCATTAGGTTTTATATTTACTTATAAACAAATTCCATATGGTCTTGATAATGAAGAATTTATAAAAAAATATTTTCGATCTCTGGTAGACTTACCCCTCCCTTTTGATTTGTTTCCTCATTTTTTTCTGATGAACGATTAATGTTTCATCAACATTTTATAATCATCTTATTTTGTTCTAGGTGAAGAAACAAATGAGACTATTTTTAATGTGATCATGACGCACGTATAAAGTAACTTAGGAGAAAATAAAATCCTTAGGATCATGTGGCTTTCTGGCCAAGAAAATATC
Organism: Cynocephalus volans; assembly: GCF_027409185.1. Taxonomy (NCBI): domain Eukaryota; kingdom Metazoa; phylum Chordata; class Mammalia; order Dermoptera; family Cynocephalidae; genus Cynocephalus; species Cynocephalus volans. The sequence goes on along the minus strand of NC_084476.1, from coordinate 48,226,568 downwards.
TCTGACATTTCTCTATCGTTTGTGTATGTATGTTTTAAGAGTGTTCTAATGCTTAAATCACGTAATTAAACAGGCTTTGTCGAGTTCTTGTTAGCTTTATGCCAAATATTTTAACAATTTTGTGGCTCTTGAAAATGGAATCTTGATTTGCGTAATGTAATCTAGAGAGTTATTGTTATTACATAAGACATTTATTAATTTTATATGTGAATTTTTCTAAATCGCAACATGTAAATTTTATTTTAGTAAGTCGTCTTGTTTGTAATAGGTTTTTAATGAATTCTTTTTGATTTTCTAAATTCAAAATACATTCACATAACACATTTTTCTCTATCTTGAGATATACAAATACGTATGGTCAAATCTTATTTTATCTAGTGTTTTGATATTTATGAGTCTTACATTTTCTCAAAAGTAGTTTTGGCTTCTGTGGAAATTATTATGTGTTTTTCTTTCTTCTAATGCTTAATACTTTTGCAAAATATTGAAGTTAGTAATTCATTTCAGATTTATTTTTGTGAACGGTACCTAGCAAAAGCATAACTGGATTTAATTTCCAAATAAATAATATTTCAATCCCTGTAATGATGAAGTGCTTTCCCCTAAGTAATCTGAATCCTTTCCACATATACCAGAATCTGTTTCAAAATTCAAACTTTTATTCCCCTGAACTATTCGCTTATTCTTTGCCAATCTCATGCACTTTCAAGTATGTTCCTTTGCAATACATTTTATTGGACGGAGCAAATTACCTCTTTGTTTTTATTATTATTGTTCTTCTTATGTCTTGAACATTTTGGGGGCCATTTTTGCACATAATTTTTTTCATATTAACTTTGAGGTTATTTGACAAGTCCCGTAAACATCACTCTTTGGAATTTTTCAAGTTTAGCTTTATTGAATCTATTGATTAACATAGGGAGAATACATATATATGTGGCGTAACTTCCTAGCATCACTGCTGCCCGGCACATGGACACACGTGGGCATTTTGGTAGGAGCTGCTGAGTGGCTCCTGCGACAGGGGTATCAATGGACACATCTCCTGGGGCATCTGCTGGGACTTCTTCTTCCTTCATTCTCACAAGAGCTGGTGGTCACCAGACATACAGACCTGCCCATCTGATGGGGCAAATGCTATCTGAATAGTGAGTAAATTTCGGTGCATAATCATTAGGGAGGCCGCGGATGTCTGACATTTACTGGCCATGTGAATTGCTTCCCTGTGGAACTGCAGGAATATGTCCTTTGTCCCTATGGATAAATGAGAACTCTTTGTACAACTGGGATGCATACTACCCTTTCTCTGCCCATGAAGAATTTTCCAGTCTGGGGTTTGTCTTTTCACCTTTTGACATTATTCTGGTTTTTGTTCGGACCAGGAAAAGTCAGCATTTTCCTCAGTGGCTTCTGGCTCTCTGGTCATTCAACAGTAGTTCCTATTTCAAGATTATGGCAATAATAACTATCAGGGCTTTGTGTCTCTACATAGAGTCTTTGATTTTTCTGTAATTTTCCTCTTACTAAAAACATAAAATGAAAATTAATCAGATCTTTCTCATATTATGCGGCCACATACAAAAGGCCACATAACATATAACCGTACTGATAGGAACAATCCACGATAGGTAAATTCACACACACAGAAAATGGAGTGGTAGTCAGGGACAGGGAGAGGCGGGATGGTGATTGACAGCTTAATGGCTAGAGAGTTGATGAAGCTGTTCGACCACTAGATGGTGGTAAGGGTTGCCCCATATTAAAAATGTACTTGATGCCACTGAATGGTAATTTTGAAAATATTAAAAACACTTTATTTTATACAAGGGATATTATTGAAAATAAAAGATGAAAAAATTTGAGGAGATGCAGGACAGAGACAAAAATGAGGAGAAGCACAGCGTCAAGGAAGGGCAAGAACAGATCTGGAGTGGGGACTGGTGAGGGTGTTTGTGGGAGCTCTGGAGCCAGGGCTCCCCTGGGTGCTGGTGTTTCTTCTAATTCTTCTGATGTTTCAGGAACGGTTATGTCAGGTTGCTCTAGCTCTACCTCTGGATCTTGATCTTTCTCCTGCTCTTTCTCTTGCTCTTTCTCCTCATCTTTCTCTTGATCTTTCTGTTGCTCCTGCTCTGGATCTTGCGTCTGATCTACAACTTGGTCTGGATCTTGCTCCTGCTCTACTTCTTGCTCTGGCTTGGGCTCTGGATCTTGCTCTCGCTCTGCCTCTGGCAGTGGAGGTGGAGCTGGAGCTGGAACTCGAGCCGAACATGGCAGCAGCTCTTGGGACAGTTGTTCAGCCTGGGCAGAAGCTGGAACTGGATAGACAACAATTGAAAATATCAATGTGAGTTTCTATGTCTCATCCAATGACACTGTCTTTCCAGAAGCCCAAGTCCAGAGGCCCAGCCTCAGGAAGTCTCCCCACACTGCAGAACACTGTATGATTGTTCTGAGTACTAAGTGCCCCTGTCCCCAGCCTGCTTCTGGAAACTCTGCTCTGTGTGGCCCAGCCCAGGCCCCTCCCCAAACCCGCACAGGCACCCACCCTCTTCCTCCTCACCCTCAGTCTCTGTCTCACTAGGCTCCAGGTGCTCCAGCTTCTCCAGCTGCGCCAGAAGAAGATCAGCCTTACGCTCCACCACTGAACCTCGCATACTGATATGTACATAGGCCGAAAGAAACTTCAAAGAATGAAATTCAGGAGGCTCGTGGAAATTGGTGGAATAGAATTCCAGCCAGATCTTTAAGACAGAGGACATGGCACTGTGGGAGACAGGTGGGCAACAGCATCAGAGGCCTGGCCTATCCCTCTATGCTGCCCTCCCAAGGCTCCACTGAGTGAGCTGCAGTCTAGTACCCTCTGCCCGTGCCTGTCCATAGACCAGCCCATCCAATGTCCACCCCCAGTATGGCAGTTCTGGCGCAAGATGGGCCTGGCAGCCAAGGAGGGGCTGGCAAAAGCCTCCATGGGAGGAGCCTTCAACCACTGATGTGACCACGTTTCCCTTCTTCAGGGAAACCTGACAACCTCCTCTGTCTGTGTCACTGCCCCGTCCCTGCTGGAATGACCTGTCCACCCCAGGAGGGTGCTGTCTGCTCTGGGCATTACTCACTGGCAAAAAGGAGGTGTCCAGCAATATCTGATAAATGAGGAAACAGAGGGAGGCGCTGCTCCCCTGGACTACCCAGGGCCCTTGGAAAAGCCCAAACTTGAGCTCACACGTGAATGTACTGCCCAAGTGTCGGCATGAAAATCTGCATATCCTTTTCCCAGTGACAGCAATCTCTTGGCCCTGACCACACTCTGCACCCTCAGCACCAGCTGAGCATCCCCATGGAGGCTCCAGCCCCGAGTGTGAGCGGGATGCTCTGCACACCTCCTGCTCTGGCTCAGCACGGGCTCTGGGGGTGTGGGCAGGGCTGGGTGGGAGGGCGAGGGGATGGATTCTCTCTGGGCTCACTCTGCTCTCCAGCCTCTCGCACACCCTACGGTGCCTGGGACCACATCCCCAGCCGTCTTGACTCCTTTCCCTGCAGGGAAAGCCTTGAGCCCTCAGCCCTGTAGCAGGAATCATAAGATGTGTGAGAGCCAGAGTTCTGCCAGCCCCCCACCCACACGCCCCCGCAGACTACACGCAGTTGTGTGGAGATGGGAGCCCCTCCTTCTGCACCTAAACTCCACTTACCATTTTAGCTGCTCCAGGGATTCCCCATCCCCGTCACAATCAGAAATCATGTTTCCATACCTAGAAGAGGTCAGGAGTGTGTCAAATCTACCACATGGTGGCACTACCTGCTTCTCATGTCTACTGTGACTGTCTCACCTCTGACTAGATTGGAAGCCCAGGAGGGCAGGGAATGCAGTCTCCTCGGTTCATTGGATTATGGTCAGTGCCCAGAAAGGGACTGCACATAGTGTGGCATCACGTATGATTGTTGAAGGAATGAACCCCAACCAACTCCTCCCAAGATATCTGGGTGCACCTGAAGCCGCACTGCCCGCCTCTGGTCTCCCTGCGTTGAATTCACGCAGAAGCCTACAGATAGAATCTCAAATTTCCTGTAAAAATGTGAAAACAGTGAAGCCCAAGTCAACGAGGTCAGTGAGGGGGTGACAGAGACTTCCTCGTGGGGGTGTCAGGAATCCTGAATGAGGACGACCGCGGCCCCTCCAGCAGACCTTCCACAGGGCTGGACTCAGGAGCAGCACTTTCCATGGGGGACCCACTGGAGCTTGTTCCTGTGACCACCCACTGAACACAGGAGGAAACTGAGGCTCAGAGGGGTGTGGTGACAGTCCTAATTCTCACAGCTGGGAGGCGGCCTAGTGGCACTGTGTGATCCAGGGCCTGAGTGCTCACCTGAGGAAAAGCAGGTGCAGCACATGCCGGGGACTGGCAACGTTCTTGTAGCTTGACAGAAACAGGTGGACATAAGATTGGTCACCACCCAAGACAGCAGGCACCAGGTGCTCCACCCGCTTCTTCAGGGTGCGTGCCGGGAGAGGCCACACCATGTGGGTGGCATCTGAGCTCAATGAAGATGTGTCTTCACTCTAGGACAGGACAGGGGAGAGATACACAGTGACAGTACCGTGAACCCCAAGGAGGGCAGGGGCTGGAGGCCAGTCTTGACCCCAGGGAGGACATGAGAAGACAGCCTGAGGGCCCAGGGTTAATGGACAGGGTGGTGGTTGCCACCCCGGCAGTCCCCGTTCACCCTCCAGCCAGACCTGAGGTGTGAACACACCAGGACCAGCAGGTTTATAAACCCCCCACCCTCTGCCCCTGCCCTGGGAGGGTGTCCCATGTCCCCGTTCCCCACACACTCAGGAGGAGGGGGTGCAGTCACCCAGGGAGGCTCATAGTGCTGGCCTGGCCTTGCCCAACCTCCTCTGGGCCACCTGACATTACCTTTGGGGACCTCCTCCCAGACGGCCACAGGGGTCGAGGGCGAGGGCTGAACCAGCGCCGGAAGCATTGGACAAGCCTCTCAGCACAGGGCTTCCTGGGGCTACGGCCCCGGGACCTCGGGATACAGCACAACATCTCACTCTGCCTGTGGCCAAGTGAGCTGGGGAAGGGGCTGTGTATAGAATGTGGGTGCCAGGTTACCGAGTTCCGAGTTCTGTTGGGGTCTGTCGTCAAGGAAGTGAAGTCACTTCCTGATACCTCATTTCCTGAGCCCCTCCTCTGTGTTCAAGACTGCAAATGCCCCTCTGGGTACCTGTCTGCTGACCCTCCTTCCCCATGAACTCTCTCTATTGCCCACACTTCCACCAACACTGCCTGACCACACCCCTGTGCAAGGCCTGGGTGCAGCCAGCGTCACAGCTCGGAGGAGATACACGTAGGTTCATCCCCAGCTCCTGCTTCTTATCACTTTATGTGACCCTGGACAAGCCATTGTCACTCTCATGACCTCCCCAGTCTCCCCTTTTGCACAGTGGGGATCTTTCTAGCATCTTCTTCCTAGGGATGGCATCAGGCATGTGTGAGAAGACATCTCTGAAACCTATGGCCGGTGTCACATGCAGCTAATAAACAAGACTAGAGATAAAATCCACGACGGTGTGGAAGGTAGCATGGAATACGACTAACGACAGGTCTGGTTCCTGTCATATAATCTTGAAAATGTCACTTTTGCTCTTGGTCTGTTTTCCCTGTCTGCACCATGCGACAGTTGGAATTTCATGCATTCACATACTGCTTTCCTCCATAAAACCTCACAATGGCTTCGTGTGTATTTAGGTTTGGACTCAAGTGCCACATCTCTGTCTGTGTGGTTGGCGACTCCTCAGGGGCTCCCAGTGGTCCCCACCATCTGCTGCACACATCCTCACGTAATCCCCTGCCCTGCAGTGTGGACTGGACTTAGTGACTCACTTCTAACCAATACAGGATCAAAAGTGAGAAGGTGTCACTTTCTAAATGTCATTGTAACACGCCTGTCTCTAGAGTCTTGTGCTCTGTCTCCTCTGTTCTCTCTGTTTGTATCCACCATATGCCAAGCATGGTGCCGAGAGCTGGAGAAAGAGCTGATTCAGCTGCACCCTGGCTTGGGAGATGATCCCAGGATAAGAAAGAGGAGAAGACGTGCTATCGAGTGCCTGACATTCTAAGAGAGGAAAGTGATCTAGGAGGCCCTCAGAATATTCTAGATTAGGAAGCTACCTGAAGATGGTAGGAAATGAACACCATTTGCAGAGAAGAACCAGAGCCGTTTGGTCCATTCTATGCCTTTACTCAACCGTATGAAATATAGAATTAGTAGTTTATCAAATTGCGTAAAAAATGTCAACTGTTATTTACATATAAACAAAATTTATAGATTTATTTGGAAGAATTGATATATTTTCCCTACTTATTTTCTCATCTGTGAACATGTACATCTCTTCATTGTCTTCAGTTTGTTCGTTTTTTCAATAACATTTTACACTCAGTGTTTAGAAATCATGATTGTAAAAATGCACCCTAATTATTCATGCAAACCTTATGAATGAAAATTTGGGGTGTTTCCAACCCTTAGTAATAGGTATTGTCATATGAACAATCTTGTCGACACCTCACCTTATAATTTTTCAAGGTTACATATGATATAGATTCCAGAATATTGGGTTACAGTGTAAAATAGTAAATATCCAAGTATAATTTTGCTAAATTTTGCGAGTTTCTGCTCCTTATGGGCTCTACCATTTGCATTCCACCACAATGTATTATAATACCTGTATCCCCACAGTCTCACTAACAAGTTTGTTATCAAAAAATTAAATTTTGCAAATCTAATAGGTGAAGTCTTGTATATTTCAATATATTTTAAATGTATAGTTCTCTATGAGGGATTTTAAGCACCTAATTAAGTATTGATGCCAATTTAAATTTCCTTTTGTGTTCTTAGATTGTTCATATATTTTGTTCATTTTTATTTCATTTTGTTGGTCATTTCCATCTCATTTTTTCACACATCATTGTATTAATGATATTATCCTAGTTTAAGAGGTTTTTTATTTCTTTTGCTTTTTTTAAAATTGAAACATTATTGATCACCCATTTTAAGTATTATAGCTTGTAATTACTTTTTGTCGTGTCCTTTTGACCTAGTTGGTGGCATTTACCTTTTGTTTGAGTTTGCTTTGCTTTATTAATTGCTGCTATGCCATCCATGTTAACTGCTGCTATATTAGTAGCAGCATAATTTCACCAGTGATTTGAAATGCTATCTTTCTTAAATACTAAATTTCTATAAATCTTGGGTATCTCTTTGAATTCTCCATTCTTTTTCATTAGGTTTTATATTTACTTATAAACAAATTCCATATGGTCTTGATAATGAAGAATTTATAAAAAAATATTTTCGATCTCTGGTAGACTTACCCCTCCCTTTTGATTTGTTTCCTCATTTTTTTCTGATGAACGATTAATGTTTCATCAACATTTTATAATCATCTTATTTTGTTCTAGGTGAAGAAACAAATGAGACTATTTTTAATGTGATCATGACGCACGTATAAAGTAACTTAGGAGAAAATAAAATCCTTAGGATCATGTGGCTTTCTGGCCAAGAAAATATCTCTGACATTTCTCTATCGTTTGTGTATGTATGTTTTAAGAGTGTTCTAATGCTTAAATCACGTAATTAAACAGGCTTTGTCGAGTTCTTGTTAGCTTTATGCCAAATATTTTAACAATTTTGTGGCTATTGAAAATGGAATCTTGATTTGCGTAATGTAATCTAGAGAGTTATTGTTATTACATAAGACATTTATTAATTTTATATGTGAATTTTTCTAAATCGCAACATGTAAATTTTATTTTAGTAAGTCGTCTTGTTTGTAATAGGTTTTTAATGAATTCTTTTTGATTTTCTAAATTCAAAATACATTCACATAACACATTTTTCTCTATCTTGAGATATACAAATACGTATGGTCAAATCTTATTTTATCTAGTGTTTTGATATTTATGAGTCTTACATTTTCTCAAAAGTAGTTTTGGCTTCTGTGGAAATTATTATGTGTTTTTCTTTCTTCTAATGCTTAATACTTTTGCAAAATATTGAAGTTAGTAATTCATTTCAGATTTATTTTTGTGAACGGTACCTAGCAAAAGCATAACTGGATTTAATTTCCAAATAAATAATATTTCAATCCCTGTAATGATGAAGTGCTTTCCCCTAAGTAATCTGAATCCTTTCCACATATACCAGAATCTGTTTCAAAATTCAAACTTTTATTCCCCTGAACTATTCGCTTATTCTTTGCCAATCTCATGCACTTTCAAGTATGTTCCTTTGCAATACATTTTATTGGACGGAGCAAATTACCTCTTTGTTTTTATTATTATTGTTCTTCTTATGTCTTGAACATTTTGGGGGCCATTTTTGCACATAATTTTTTTCATATTAACTTTGAGGTTATTTGACAAGTCCCGTAAACATCACTCTTTGGAATTTTTCAAGTTTAGCTTTATTGAATCTATTGATTAACATAGGGAGAATACATATATATGTGGCGTAACTTCCTAGCATCACTGCTGCCCGGCACATGGACACACGTGGGCATTTTGGTAGGAGCTGCTGAGTGGCTCCTGCGACAGGGGTATCAATGGACACATCTCCTGGGGCATCTGCTGGGACTTCTTCTTCCTTCATTCTCACAAGAGCTGGTGGTCACCAGACATACAGACCTGCCCATCTGATGGGGCAAATGCTATCTGAATAGTGAGTAAATTTCGGTGCATAATCATTAGGGAGGCCGCGGATGTCTGACATTTACTGGCCATGTGAATTGCTTCCCTGTGGAACTGCAGGAATATGTCCTTTGTCCCTATGGATAAATGAGAACTCTTTGTACAACTGGGATGCATACTACCCTTTCTCTGCCCATGAAGAATTTTCCAGTCTGGGGTTTGTCTTTTCACCTTTTGACATTATTCTGGTTTTTGTTCGGACCAGGAAAAGTCAGCATTTTCCTCAGTGGCTTCTGGCTCTCTGGTCATTCAACAGTAGTTCCTATTTCAAGATTATGGCAATAATAACTATCAGGGCTTTGTGTCTCTACATAGAGTCTTTGATTTTTCTGTAATTTTCCTCTTACTAAAAACATAAAATGAAAATTAATCAGATCTTTCTCATATTATGCGGCCACATACAAAAGGCCACATAACATATAACCGTACTGATAGGAACAATCCACGATAGGTAAATTCACACACACAGAAAATGGAGTGGTAGTCAGGGACAGGGAGAGGCGGGATGGGGATTGACAGCTTAATGGCTAGAGAGTTGATGAAGCTGTTCGACCACTAGATGGTGGTAAGGGTTGCCCCATATTAAAAATGTACTTGATGCCACTGAATGGTAATTTTGAAAATATTAAAAACACTTTATTTTATACAAGGGATATTATTGAAAATAAAAGATGAAAAAATTTGAGGAGATGCAGGACAGAGACAAAAATGAGGAGAAGCACAGCGTCAAGGAAGGGCAAGAACAGATCTGGAGTGGGGACTGGTGAGGGTGTTTGTGGGAGCTCTGGAGCCAGGGCTCCCCTGGGTGCTGGTGTTTCTTCTAATTCTTCTGATGTTTCAGGAACGGTTATGTCAGGTTGCTCTAGCTCTACCTCTGGATCTTGATCTTTCTCCTGCTCTTTCTCTTGCTCTTTCTCCTCATCTTTCTCTTGATCTTTCTGTTGCTCCTGCTCTGGATCTTGCGTCTGATCTACAACTTGGTCTGGATCTTGCTCCTGCTCTACTTCTTGCTCTGGCTTGGGCTCTGGATCTTGCTCTCGCTCTGCCTCTGGCAGTGGAGGTGGAGCTGGAGCTGGAACTCGAGCCGAACATGGCAGCAGCTCTTGGGACAGTTGTTCAGCCTGGGCAGAAGCTGGAACTGGATAGACAACAATTGAAAATATCAATGTGAGTTTCTATGTCTCATCCAATGACACTGTCTTTCCAGAAGCCCAAGTCCAGAGGCCCAGCCTCAGGAAGTCTCCCCACACTGCAGAACACTGTATGATTGTTCTGAGTACTAAGTGCCCCTGTCCCCAGCCTGCTTCTGGAAACTCTGCTCTGTGTGGCCCAGCCCAGGCCCCTCCCCAAACCCGCACAGGCACCCACCCTCTTCCTCCTCACCCTCAGTCTCTGTCTCACTAGGCTCCAGGTGCTCCAGCTTCTCCAGCTGCGCCAGAAGAAGATCAGCCTTACGCTCCACCACTGAACCTCGCATACTGATATGTACATAGGCCGAAAGAAACTTCAAAGAATGAAATTCAGGAGGCTCGTGGAAATTGGTGGAATAGAATTCCAGCCAGATCTTTAAGACAGAGGACATGGCACTGTGGGAGACAGGTGGGCAACAGCATCAGAGGCCTGGCCTATCCCTCTATGCTGCCCTCCCAAGGCTCCACTGAGTGAGCTGCAGTCTAGTACCCTCTGCCCGTGCCTGTCCATAGACCAGCCCATCCAATGTCCACCCCCAGTATGGCAGTTCTGGCGCAAGATGGGCCTGGCAGCCAAGGAGGGGCTGGCAAAAGCCTCCATGGGAGGAGCCTTCAACCACTGATGTGACCACGTTTCCCTTCTTCAGGGAAACCTGACAACCTCCTCTGTCTGTGTCACTGCCCCGTCCCTGCTGGAATGACCTGTCCACCCCAGGAGGGTGCTGTCTGCTCTGGGCATTACTCACTGGCAAAAAGGAGGTGTCCAGCAATATCTGATAAATGAGGAAACAGAGGGAGGCGCTGCTCCCCTGGACTACCCAGGGCCCTTGGAAAAGCCCAAACTTGACCTCACACGTGAATGTACTGCCCAAGTGTCGGCATGAAAATCTGCATATCCTTTTCCCAGTGACAGCAATCTCTTGGCCCTGACCACACTCTGCACCCTCAGCACCAGCTGAGCATCCCCATGGAGGCTCCAGCCCCGAGTGTGAGCGGGATGCTCTGCACACCTCCTGCTCTGGCTCAGCACGGGCTCTGGGGGTGTGGGCAGGGCTGGGTGGGAGGGCGAGGGGATGGATTCTCTCTGGGCTCACTCTGCTCTCCAGCCTCTCGCACACCCTACGGTGCCTGGGACCACATCCCCAGCCGTCTTGACTCCTTTCCCTGCAGGGAAAGCCTTGAGCCCTCAGCCCTGTAGCAGGAATCATAAGATGTGTGAGAGCCAGAGTTCTGCCAGCCCCCCACCCACACGCCCCCGCAGACTACACGCAGTTGTGTGGAGATGGGAGCCCCTCCTTCTGCACCTAAACTCCACTTACCATTTTAGCTGCTCCAGGGATTCCCCATCCCCGTCACAATCAGAAATCATGTTTCCATACCTAGAAGAGGTCAGGAGTGTGTCAAATCTACCACATGGTGGCACTACCTGCTTCTCATGTCTACTGTGACTGTCTCACCTCTGACTAGATTGGAAGCCCAGGAGGGCAGGGAATGCAGTCTCCTCGGTTCATTGGATTATGGTCAGTGCCCAGAAAGGGACTGCACATAGTGTGGCATCACGTATGATTGTTGAAGGAATGAACCCCAACCAACTCCTCCCAAGATATCTGGGTGCACCTGAAGCCGCACTGCCCGCCTCTGGTCTCCCTGCGTTGAATTCACGCAGAAGCCTACAGATAGAATCTCAAATTTCCTGTAAAAATGTGAAAACAGTGAAGCCCAAGTCAACGAGGTCAGTGAGGGGGTGACAGAGACTTCCTCGTGGGGGTGTCAGGAATCCTGAATGAGGATGACCGCGGCCCCTCCAGCAGACCTTCCACAGGGCTGGACTCAGGAGCAGCACTTTCCATGGGGGACCCACTGGAGCTTGTTCCTGTGACCACCCACTGAACACAGGAGGAAACTGAGGCTCAGAGGGGTGTGGTGACAGTCCTAATTCTCACAGCTGGGAGGCGGCCTAGTGGCACTGTGTGATCCAGGGCCTGAGTGCTCACCTGAGGAAAAGCAGGTGCAGCACATGCCGGGGACTGGCAACGTTCTTGTAGCTTGACAGAAACAGGTGGACATAAGATTGGTCACCACCCAAGACAGCAGGCACCAGGTGCTCCACCCGCTTCTTCAGGGTGCGTGCCGGGAGAGGCCACACCATGTGGGTGGCATCTGAGCTCAATGAAGATGTGTCTTCACTCTAGGACAGGACAGGGGAGAGATACACAGTGACAGTACCGTGAACCCCAAGGAGGGCAGGGGCTGGAGGCCAGTCTTGACCCCAGGGAGGACATGAGAAGACAGCCTGAGGGCCCAGGGTTAATGGACAGGGTGGTGGTTGCCACCCCGGCAGTCCCCGTTCACCCTCCAGCCAGACCTGAGGTGTGAACACACCAGGACCAGCAGGTTTATAAACCCCCCACCCTCTGCCCCTGCCCTGGGAGGGTGTCCCATGTCCCCGTTCCCCACACACTCAGGAGGAGGGGGTGCAGTCACCCAGGGTGGCTCATAGTGCTGGCCTGGCCTTGCCCAACCTCCTCTGGGCCACCTGACATTACCTTTGGGGACCTCCTCCCAGACGGCCACAGGGGTCGAGGGCGAGGGCTGAACCAGCGCCGGAAGCATTGGACAAGCCTCTCAGCACAGGGCTTCCTGGGGCTACGGCCCCGGGACCTCGGGATACAGCACAACATCTCACTCTGCCTGTGGCCAAGTGAGCTGGGGAAGGGGCTGTGTATAGAATGTGGGTGCCAGGTTACCGAGTTCCGAGTTCTGTTGGGGTCTGTCGTCAAGGAAGTGAAGTCACTTCCTGATACCTCATTTCCTGAGCCCCTCCTCTGTGTTCAAGACTGCAAATGCCCCTCTGGGTACCTGTCTGCTGACCCTCCTTCCCCATGAACTCTCTCTATTGCCCACACTTCCACCAACACTGCCTGACCACACCCCTGTGCAAGGCCTGGGTGCAGCCAGCGTCACAGCTCGGAGGAGATACACGTAGGTTCATCCCCAGCTCCTGCTTCTTATCACTTTATGTGACCCTGGACAAGCCATTGTCACTCTCATGACCTCCCCAGTCTCCCCTTTTGCACAGTGGGGATCTTTCTAGCATCTTCTTCCTAGGGATGGCATCAGGCATGTGTGAGAAAACATCTCTGAAACCTATGGCCGGTGTCACATGCAGCTAATAAACAAGACTAGAGATAAAATCCACGACGGTGTGGAAGGTAGCATGGAATACGACTAACGACAGGTCTGGTTCCTGTCATATAATCTTGAAAATGTCACTTTTGCTCTTGGTCTGTTTTCCCTGTCTGCACCATGCGACAGTTGGAATTTCATGCATTCACATACTGCTTTCCTCCATAAAACCTCACAATGGCTTCGTGTGTATTTAGGTTTGGACTCAAGTGCCACATCTCTGTCTGTGTGGTTGGCGACTCCTCAGGGGCTCCCAGTGGTCCCCACCATCTGCTGCACACATCCTCACGTAATCCCCTGCCCTGCAGTGTGGACTGGACTTAGTGACTCACTTCTAACCAATACAGGATCAAAAGTGAGAAGGTGTCACTTTCTAAATGTCATTGTAACACGCCTGTCTCTAGAGTCTTGTGCTCTGTCTCCTCTGTTCTCTCTGTTTGTATCCACCATATGCCAAGCATGGTGCCGAGAGCTGGAGAAAGAGCTGATTCAGCTGCACCCTGGCTTGGGAGATGATCCCAGGATAAGAAAGAGGAGAAGACGTGCTATCGAGTGCCTGACATTCTAAGAGAGGAAAGTGATCTAGGAGGCCCTCAGAATATTCTAGATTAGGAAGCTACCTGAAGATGGTAGGAAATGAACACCATTTGCAGAGAAGAACCAGAGCCGTTTGGTCCATTCTATGCCTTTACTCAACCGTATGAAATATAGAATTAGTAGTTTATCAAATTGCGTAAAAAATGTCAACTGTTATTTACATATAAACAAAATTTATAGATTTATTTGGAAGAATTGATATATTTTCCCTACTTATTTTCTCATCTGTGAACATGTACATCTCTTCATTGTCTTCAGTTTGTTCGTTTTTTCAATAACATTTTACACTCAGTGTTTAGAAATCATGATTGTAAAAATGCACCCTAATTATTCATGCAAACCTTATGAATGAAAATTTGGGGTGTTTCCAACCCTTAGTAATAGGTATTGTCATATTAACAATCTTGTCGACACCTCACCTTATAATTTTTCAAGGTTACATATGATATAGATTCCAGAATATTGGGTTACAGTGTAAAATAGTAAATATCCAAGTATAATTTTGCTAAATTTTGCGAGTTTCTGCTCCTTATGGGCTCTACCATTTGCATTCCACCACAATGTATTATAATACCTGTATCCCCACAGTCTCACTAACAAGTTTGTTATCAAAAAATTAAATTTTGCAAATCTAATAGGTGAAGTCTTGTATATTTCAATATATTTTAAATGTATAGTTCTCTATGAGGGATTTTAAGCACCTAATTAAGTATTGATGCCTATTTAAATTTCCTTTTGTGTTCTTAGATTGTTCATATATTTTGTTCATTTTTATTTCATTTTGTTGGTCATTTCCATCTCATTTTTTCACACATCATTGTATTAATGATATTATCCTAGTTTAAGAGGTTTTTTATTTCTTTTGCTTTTTTTAAAATTGAAACATTATTGATCACCCATTTTAAGTATTATAGCTTGTAATTACTTTTTGTCGTGTCCTTTTGACCTAGTTGGTGGCATTTACCTTTTGTTTGAGTTTGCTTTGCTTTATTAATTGCTGCTATGCCATCCATGTTAACTGCTGCTATATTAGTAGCAGCATAATTTCACCAGTGATTTGAAATGCTATCTTTCTTAAATACTAAATTTCTATAAATCTTGGGTATCTCTTTGAATTCTCCATTCTTTTTCATTAGGTTTTATATTTACTTATAAACAAATTCCATATGGTCTTGATAATGAAGAATTTATAAAAAAATATTTTCGATCTCTGGTAGACTTACCCCTCCCTTTTGATTTGTTTCCTCATTTTTTTCTGATGAACGATTAATGTTTCATCAACATTTTATAATCATCTTATTTTGTTCTAGGTGAAGAAACAAATGAGACTATTTTTAATGTGATCATGACGCACGTATAAAGTAACTTAGGAGAAAATAAAATCCTTAGGATCATGTGGCTTTCTGGCCAAGAAAATATCTCTGACATTTCTCTATCGTTTGTGTATGTATGTTTTAAGAGTGTTCTAATGCTTAAATCACGTAATTAAACAGGCTTTGTCGAGTTCTTGTTAGCTTTATGCCAAATATTTTAACAATTTTGTGGCTATTGAAAATGGAATCTTGATTTGCGTAATGTAATCTAGAGAGTTATTGTTATTACATAAGACATTTATTAATTTTATATGTGAATTTTTCTAAATCGCAACATGTAAATTTTATTTTAGTAAGTCGTCTTGTTTGTAATAGGTTTTTAATGAATTCTTTTTGATTTTCTAAATTCAAAATACATTCACATAACACATTTTTCTCTATCTTGAGATATACAAATACGTATGGTCAAATCTTATTTTATCTAGTGTTTTGATATTTATGAGTCTTACATTTTCTCAAAAGTAGTTTTGGCTTCTGTGGAAATTATTATGTGTTTTTCTTTCTTCTAATGCTTAATACTTTTGCAAAATATTGAAGTTAGTAATTCATTTCAGATTTATTTTTGTGAACGGTACCTAGCAAAAGCATAACTGGATTTAATTTCCAAATAAATAATATTTCAATCCCTGTAATGATGAAGTGCTTTCCCCTAAGTAATCTGAATCCTTTCCACATATACCAGAATCTGTTTCAAAATTCAAACTTTTATTCCCCTGAACTATTCGCTTATTCTTTGCCAATCTCATGCACTTTCAAGTATGTTCCTTTGCAATACATTTTATTGGACGGAGCAAATTACCTCTTTGTTTTTATTATTATTGTTCTTCTTATGTCTTGAACATTTTGGGGGCCATTTTTGCACATAATTTTTTTCATATTAACTTTGAGGTTATTTGACAAGTCCCGTAAACATCACTCTTTGGAATTTTTCAAGTTTAGCTTTATTGAATCTATTGATTAACATAGGGAGAATACATATATATGTGGCGTAACTTCCTAGCATCACTGCTGCCCGGCACATGGACACACGTGGGCATTTTGGTAGGAGCTGCTGAGTGGCTCCTGCGACAGGGGTATCAATGGACACATCTCCTGGGGCATCTGCTGGGACTTCTTCTTCCTTCATTCTCACAAGAGCTGGTGGTCACCAGACATACAGACCTGCCCATCTGATGGGGCAAATGCTATCTGAATAGTGAGTAAATTTCGGTGCATAATCATTAGGGAGGCCGCGGATGTCTGACATTTACTGGCCATGTGAATTGCTTCCCTGTGGAACTGCAGGAATATGTCCTTTGTCCCTATGGATAAATGAGAACTCTTTGTACAACTGGGATGCATACTACCCTTTCTCTGCCCATGAAGAATTTTCCAGTCTGGGGTTTGTCTTTTCACCTTTTGACATTATTCTGGTTTTTGTTCGGACCAGGAAAAGTCAGCATTTTCCTCAGTGGCTTCTGGCTCTCTGGTCATTCAACAGTAGTTCCTATTTCAAGATTATGGCAATAATAACTATCAGGGCTTTGTGTCTCTACATAGAGTCTTTGATTTTTCTGTAATTTTCCTCTTACTAAAAACATAAAATGAAAATTAATCAGATCTTTCTCATATTATGCGGCCACATACAAAAGGCCACATAACATATAACCGTACTGATAGGAACAATCCACGATAGGTAAATTCACACACACAGAAAATGGAGTGGTAGTCAGGGACAGGGAGAGGCGGGATGGGGATTGACAGCTTAATGGCTAGAGAGTTGATGAAGCTGTTCGACCACTAGATGGTGGTAAGGGTTGCCCCATATTAAAAATGTACTTGATGCCACTGAATGGTAATTTTGAAAATATTAAAAACACTTTATTTTATACAAGGGATATTATTGAAAATAAAAGATGAAAAAATTTGAGGAGATGCAGGACAGAGACAAAAATGAGGAGAAGCACAGCGTCAAGGAAGGGCAAGAACAGATCTGGAGTGGGGACTGGTGAGGGTGTTTGTGGGAGCTCTGGAGCCAGGGCTCCCCTGGGTGCTGGTGTTTCTTCTAATTCTTCTGATGTTTCAGGAACGGTTATGTCAGGTTGCTCTAGCTCTACCTCTGGATCTTGATCTTTCTCCTGCTCTTTCTCTTGCTCTTTCTCCTCATCTTTCTCTTGATCTTTCTGTTGCTCCTGCTCTGGATCTTGCGTCTGATCTACAACTTGGTCTGGATCTTGCTCCTGCTCTACTTCTTGCTCTGGCTTGGGCTCTGGATCTTGCTCTCGCTCTGCCTCTGGCAGTGGAGGTGGAGCTGGAGCTGGAACTCGAGCCGAACATGGCAGCAGCTCTTGGGACAGTTGTTCAGCCTGGGCAGAAGCTGGAACTGGATAGACAACAATTGAAAATATCAATGTGAGTTTCTATGTCTCATCCAATGACACTGTCTTTCCAGAAGCCCAAGTCCAGAGGCCCAGCCTCAGGAAGTCTCCCCACACTGCAGAACACTGTATGATTGTTCTGAGTACTAAGTGCCCCTGTCCCCAGCCTGCTTCTGGAAACTCTGCTCTGTGTGGCCCAGCCCAGGCCCCTCCCCAAACCCGCACAGGCACCCACCCTCTTCCTCCTCACCCTCAGTCTCTGTCTCACTAGGCTCCAGGTGCTCCAGCTTCTCCAGCTGCGCCAGAAGAAGATCAGCCTTACGCTCCACCACTGAACCTCGCATACTGATATGTACATAGGCCGAAAGAAACTTCAAAGAATGAAATTCAGGAGGCTCGTGGAAATTGGTGGAATAGAATTCCAGCCAGATCTTTAAGACAGAGGACATGGCACTGTGGGAGACAGGTGGGCAACAGCATCAGAGGCCTGGCCTATCCCTCTATGCTGCCCTCCCAAGGCTCCACTGAGTGAGCTGCAGTCTAGTACCCTCTGCCCGTGCCTGTCCATAGACCAGCCCATCCAATGTCCACCCCCAGTATGGCAGTTCTGGCGCAAGATGGGCCTGGCAGCCAAGGAGGGGCTGGCAAAAGCCTCCATGGGAGGAGCCTTCAACCACTGATGTGACCACGTTTCCCTTCTTCAGGGAAACCTGACAACCTCCTCTGTCTGTGTCACTGCCCCGTCCCTGCTGGAATGACCTGTCCACCCCAGGAGGGTGCTGTCTGCTCTGGGCATTACTCACTGGCAAAAAGGAGGTGTCCAGCAATATCTGATAAATGAGGAAACAGAGGGAGGCGCTGCTCCCCTGGACTACCCAGGGCCCTTGGAAAAGCCCAAACTTGAGCTCACACGTGAATGTACTGCCCAAGTGTCGGCATGAAAATCTGCATATCCTTTTCCCAGTGACAGCAATCTCTTGGCCCTGACCACACTCTGCACCCTCAGCACCAGCTGAGCATCCCCATGGAGGCTCCAGCCCCGAGTGTGAGCGGGATGCTCTGCACACCTCCTGCTCTGGCTCAGCACGGGCTCTGGGGGTGTGGGCAGGGCTGGGTGGGAGGGCGAGGGGATGGATTCTCTCTGGGCTCACTCTGCTCTCCAGCCTCTCGCACACCCTACGGTGCCTGGGACCACATCCCCAGCCGTCTTGACTCCTTTCCCTGCAGGGAAAGCCTTGAGCCCTCAGCCCTGTAGCAGGAATCATAAGATGTGTGAGAGCCAGAGTTCTGCCAGCCCCCCACCCACACGCCCCCGCAGACTACACGCAGTTGTGTGGAGATGGGAGCCCCTCCTTCTGCACCTAAACTCCACTTACCATTTTAGCTGCTCCAGGGATTCCCCATCCCCGTCACAATCAGAAATCATGTTTCCATACCTAGAAGAGGTCAGGAGTGTGTCAAATCTACCACATGGTGGCACTACCTGCTTCTCATGTCTACTGTGACTGTCTCACCTCTGACTAGATTGGAAGCCCAGGAGGGCAGGGAATGCAGTCTCCTCGGTTCATTGGATTATGGTCAGTGCCCAGAAAGGGACTGCACATAGTGTGGCATCACGTATGATTGTTGAAGGAATGAACCCCAACCAACTCCTCCCAAGATATCTGGGTGCACCTGAAGCCGCACTGCCCGCCTCTGGTCTCCCTGCGTTGAATTCACGCAGAAGCCTACAGATAGAATCTCAAATTTCCTGTAAAAATGTGAAAACAGTGAAGCCCAAGTCAACGAGGTCAGTGAGGGGGTGACAGAGACTTCCTCGTGGGGGTGTCAGGAATCCTGAATGAGGACGACCGCGGCCCCTCCAGCAGACCTTCCACAGGGCTGGACTCAGGAGCAGCACTTTCCATGGGGGACCCACTGGAGCTTGTTCCTGTGACCACCCACTGAACACAGGAGGAAACTGAGGCTCAGAGGGGTGTGGTGACAGTCCTAATTCTCACAGCTGGGAGGCGGCCTAGTGGCACTGTGTGATCCAGGGCCTGAGTGCTCACCTGAGGAAAAGCAGGTGCAGCACATGCCGGGGACTGGCAACGTTCTTGTAGCTTGACAGAAACAGGTGGACATAAGATTGGTCACCACCCAAGACAGCAGGCACCAGGTGCTCCACCCGCTTCTTCAGGGTGCGTGCCGGGAGAGGCCACACCATGTGGGTGGCATCTGAGCTCAATGAAGATGTGTCTTCACTCTAGGACAGGACAGGGGAGAGATACACAGTGACAGTACCGTGAACCCCAAGGAGGGCAGGGGCTGGAGGCCAGTCTTGACCCCAGGGAGGACATGAGAAGACAGCCTGAGGGCCCAGGGTTAATGGACAGGGTGGTGGTTGCCACCCCGGCAGTCCCCGTTCACCCTCCAGCCAGACCTGAGGTGTGAACACACCAGGACCAGCAGGTTTATAAACCCCCCACCCTCTGCCCCTGCCCTGGGAGGGTGTCCCATGTCCCCGTTCCCCACACACTCAGGAGGAGGGGGTGCAGTCACCCAGGGAGGCTCATAGTGCTGGCCTGGCCTTGCCCAACCTCCTCTGGGCCACCTGACATTACCTTTGGGGACCTCCTCCCAGACGGCCACAGGGGTCGAGGGCGAGGGCTGAACCAGCGCCGGAAGCATTGGACAAGCCTCTCAGCACAGGGCTTCCTGGGGCTACGGCCCCGGGACCTCGGGATACAGCACAACATCTCACTCTGCCTGTGGCCAAGTGAGCTGGGGAAGGGGCTGTGTATAGAATGTGGGTGCCAGGTTACCGAGTTCCGAGTTCTGTTGGGGTCTGTCGTCAAGGAAGTGAAGTCACTTCCTGATACCTCATTTCCTGAGCCCCTCCTCTGTGTTCAAGACTGCAAATGCCCCTCTGGGTACCTGTCTGCTGACCCTCCTTCCCCATGAACTCTCTCTATTGCCCACACTTCCACCAACACTGCCTGACCACACCCCTGTGCAAGGCCTGGGTGCAGCCAGCGTCACAGCTCGGAGGAGATACACGTAGGTTCATCCCCAGCTCCTGCTTCTTATCACTTTATGTGACCCTGGACAAGCCATTGTCACTCTCATGACCTCCCCAGTCTCCCCTTTTGCACAGTGGGGATCTTTCTAGCATCTTCTTCCTAGGGATGGCATCAGGCATGTGTGAGAAAACATCTCTGAAACCTATGGCCGGTGTCACATGCAGCTAATAAACAAGACTAGAGATAAAATCCACGACGGTGTGGAAGGTAGCATGGAATACGACTAACGACAGGTCTGGTTCCTGTCATATAATCTTGAAAATGTCACTTTTGCTCTTGGTCTGTTTTCCCTGTCTGCACCATGCGACAGTTGGAATTTCATGCATTCACATACTGCTTTCCTCCATAAAACCTCACAATGGCTTCGTGTGTATTTAGGTTTGGACTCAAGTGCCACATCTCTGTCTGTGTGGTTGGCGACTCCTCAGGGGCTCCCAGTGGTCCCCACCATCTGCTGCACACATCCTCACGTAATCCCCTGCCCTGCAGTGTGGACTGGACTTAGTGACTCACTTCTAACCAATACAGGATCAAAAGTGAGAAGGTGTCACTTTCTAAATGTCATTGTAACACGCCTGTCTCTAGAGTCTTGTGCTCTGTCTCCTCTGTTCTCTCTGTTTGTATCCACCATATGCCAAGCATGGTGCCGAGAGCTGGAGAAAGAGCTGATTCAGCTGCACCCTGGCTTGGGAGATGATCCCAGGATAAGAAAGAGGAGAAGACGTGCTATCGAGTGCCTGACATTCTAAGAGAGGAAAGTGATCTAGGAGGCCCTCAGAATATTCTAGATTAGGAAGCTACCTGAAGATGGTAGGAAATGAACACCATTTGCAGAGAAGAACCAGAGCCGTTTGGTCCATTCTATGCCTTTACTCAACCGTATGAAATATAGAATTAGTAGTTTATCAAATTGCGTAAAAAATGTCAACTGTTATTTACATATAAACAAAATTTATAGATTTATTTGGAAGAATTGATATATTTTCCCTACTTATTTTCTCATCTGTGAACATGTACATCTCTTCATTGTCTTCAGTTTGTTCGTTTTTTCAATAACATTTTACACTCAGTGTTTAGAAATCATGATTGTAAAAATGCACCCTAATTATTCATGCAAACCTTATGAATGAAAATTTGGGGTGTTTCCAACCCTTAGTAATAGGTATTGTCATATTAACAATCTTGTCGACACCTCACCTTATAATTTTTCAAGGTTACATATGATATAGATTCCAGACTATTGGGTTACAGTGTAAAATAGTAAATATCCAAGTATAATTTTGCTAAATTTTGCGAGTTTCTGCTCCTTATGGGCTCTACCATTTGCATTCCACCACAATGTATTATAATACCTGTATCCCCACAGTCTCACTAACAAGTTTGTTATCAAAAAATTAAATTTTGCAAATCTAATAGGTGAAGTCTTGTATATTTCAATATATTTTAAATGTATAGTTCTCTATGAGGGATTTTAAGCACCTAATTAAGTATTGATGCCTATTTAAATTTCCTTTTGTGTTCTTAGATTGTTCATATATTTTGTTCATTTTTATTTCATTTTGTTGGTCATTTCCATCTCATTTTTTCACACATCATTGTATTAATGATATTATCCTAGTTTAAGAGGTTTTTAATTTTTTTTGCTTTTTTTTTAATTGAAACATTATTGATCACCCATTTTAAGTATTAGAGCTTGTAATTACTTTTTGTCGTGTCCTTTTGACCTAGTTGGTGGCATTTACCTTTTGTTTGAGTTTGCTTTGCTTTATTAATTGCTGCTATGCCATCCAGGTTAACTGCTGCTACATTAGTAGCAGCATAATTTCACCAGTGATTTGAAATGCTATCTTTCTTAAATACTAAATTTCTATAAATCTTGGGTATCTCTTTGAATTCTCCATTCTTTTTCATTAGGTTTTATATTTACTTATAAACAAATTCCATATGGTCTTGATAATGAAGAATTTATAAAAAAATATTTTCGATCTCTGGTAGACTTACCCCTCTCTTTTGATTTGTTTCCTCATTTTTTTCTGATGAACGATTAATGTTTCATCAACATTTTATAATCATCTTATTTTGTTCTAGGTGAAGAAACAAATGAGACTATTTTTAATGTGATCATGACGCACGTATAAAGTAACTTAGGAGAAAATAAAATCCTTAGGATCATGTGGCTTTCTGGCCAAGAAAATATCTCTGACATTTCTCTATCGTTTGTGTATGTATGTTTTAAGAGTGTTCTAATGCTTAAATCACGTAATTAAACAGGCTTTGTCGAGTTCTTGTTAGCTTTATGCCAAATATTTTAACAATTTTGTGGCTATTGAAAATGGAATCTTGATTTGCGTAATGTTATCTAGAGAGTTATTGTTATTACATAAGACATTTATTAATTTTATATGTGAATTTTTCTAAATCGCAACATGTAAATTTTATTTTAGTAAGTCGTCTTGTTTGTAATAGGTTTTTAATGAATTCTTTTTGATTTTCTAAATTCAAAATACATTCACATAACACATTTTTCTCTATCTTGAGATATACAAATACGTATGGTCAAATCTTATTTTATCTAGTGTTTTGATATTTATGAGTCTTACATTTTTTCAAAAGTAGTTTTGGCTTCTGTGGAAATTATTATGTGTTTTTCTTTCTTCTAATGCTTAATACTTTTGCAAAATATTGAAGTTAGTAATTCATTTCAGATTTATTTTTGTGAACGGTACCTAGCAAAAGCATAACTGGATTTAATTTCCAAATAAATAATATTTCAATCCCTGTAATGATGAAGTGCTTTCCCCTAAGTAATCTGAATCCTTTCCACATATACCAGAATCTGTTTCAAAATTCAAACTTTTATTCCCCTGAACTATTCGCTTATTCTTTGCCAATCTCATGCACTTTCAAGTATGTTCCTTTGCAATACATTTTATTGGACGGAGCAAATTACCTCTTTGTTTTTATTATTATTGTTCTTCTTATGTCTTGAACATTTTGGGGGCCATTTTTGCACATAATTTTTTTCATATTAACTTTGAGGTTATTTGACAAGTCCCGTAAACATCACTCTTTGGAATTTTTCAAGTTTAGCTTTATTGAATCTATTGATTAACATAGGGAGAATACATATATATGTGGCGTAACTTCCCAGCATCACTGCTGCCCGGCACATGGATACACGTGGGCATTTTGGTAGGAGCTGCTGAGTGGCTCCTGCGACAGGGGTATCAATGGACACATCTCCTGGGGCATCTGCTGGGACTTCTTCTTCCTTCATTCTCACAAGAGCTGGTGGTCACCAGACATACAGACCTGCCCATCTGATGGGGCAAATGCTATCTGAATAGTGAGTAAATTTCGGTGCATAATCATTAGGGAGGCCGCGGATGTCTGACATTTACTGGCCATGTGAATTGCTTCCCTGTGGAACTGCAGGAATATGTCCTTTGTCCCTATGGATAAATGAGAACTCTTTGTACAACTGGGATGCATACTACCCTTTCTCTGCCCATGAAGAATTTTCCAGTCTGGGGTTTGTCTTTTCACCTTTTGACATTATTCTGGTTTTTGTTCGGACCAGGAAAAGTCAGCATTTTCCTCAGTGGCTTCTGGCTCTCTGGTCATTCAACAGTAGTTCCTATTTCAAGATTATGGCAATAATAACTATCAGGGCTTTGTGTCTCTACATAGAGTCTTTGATTTTTCTGTAATTTTCCTCTTACTAAAAACATAAAATGAAAATTAATCAGATCTTTCTCATATTATGCGGCCACATACAAAAGGCCACATAACATATAACCGTACTGATAGGAACAATCCACGATAGGTAAATTCACACACACAGAAAATGGAGTGGTAGTCAGGGACAGGGAGAGGCGGGATGGGGATTGACAGCTTAATGGCTAGAGAGTTGATGAAGCTGTTCGACCACTAG
This sequence comes from Cynocephalus volans, assembly GCF_027409185.1. Taxonomy (NCBI): domain Eukaryota; kingdom Metazoa; phylum Chordata; class Mammalia; order Dermoptera; family Cynocephalidae; genus Cynocephalus; species Cynocephalus volans. The sequence continues at coordinate 48,202,122 of NC_084476.1, read as the reverse complement.
ATGGTGGTAAGGGTTGCCCCATATTAAAAATGTACTTGATGCCACTGAATGGTAATTTTGAAAATATTAAAAACACTTTATTTTATACAAGGGATATTATTGAAAATAAAAGATGAAAAAATTTGAGGAGATGCAGGACAGAGACAAAAATGAGGAGAAGCACAGCGTCAAGGAAGGGCAAGAACAGATCTGGAGTGGGGACTGGTGAGGGTGTTTGTGGGAGCTCTGGAGCCAGGGCTCCCCTGGGTGCTGGTGTTTCTTCTAATTCTTCTGATGTTTCAGGAACGGTTATGTCAGGTTGCTCTAGCTCTACCTCTGGATCTTGATCTTTCTCCTGCTCTTTCTCTTGCTCTTTCTCCTCATCTTTCTCTTGATCTTTCTGTTGCTCCTGCTCTGGATCTTGCGTCTGATCTACCTCTTGCTCTGGATCTTGCTCATGCTCTACTTCTTGCTCTGGCTTAGGCTCTGGATCTTGCTCTCGCTCTGCCTCCGGCAGTGGAATTGGAGCTGGAGCTGGAACTCGAGCCGAACATGGCAGCAGCTCTTGGGACAGTTGTTCAGCCTGGGCAGGAGTTGGAACTGGATAGACAACAATTGAAAATATCAATGTGAGTTTCTATGTCTCATCCAATGACACTGTCTTTCCAGAAGCCCAAGTCCAGAGGCCCAGCCTCAGGAAGTCTCCCCACACTGCAGAACACTGTATGATTGTTCTGAGTACTCAGTGCCCCTGTCCCCAGCCTGCTTCTGGAAACTCTGCTCTGTGTGGCCCAGCCCAGGCCCCTCCCCAAACCCGCACAGGCACCCACCCTCTTCCTCCTCACCCTCAGTCTCTGCCTCACTAGGCTCCAGGTGCTCCAGCTTCTCCAGCTGCGCCAGAAGAAGATCAGCCTTACGCTCCACCACTGAACCTCGCATACTGATATGTACATAGGCCGAAAGAAACTTCAAAGAATGAAATTCAGGAGGCTCGTGGAAATTGGTGGAATAGAATTCCAGCCAGATCTTTAAGACAGAGGACATGGCACTGTGGGAGACAGGTGGGCAACAGCATCAGAGGCCTGGCCTATCCCTCTATGCTGCCCTCCCAAGGCTCCCCTGAGTGAGCTGCAGTCTAGTACCCTCTGCCCGTGCCTGTCCATAGACCAGCCCATCCAATGTCCACCCCCAGTATGGCAGTTCTGGCGCAAGATGGGCCTGGCAGCCAAGGAGGGGCTGGCAAAAGCCTCCATGGGAGGAGCCTTCAACCACTGATGTGACCACGTTTCCCTTCTTCAGGGAAACCTGACAACCTCCTCTGTCTGTGTCACTGCCCCGTCCCTGCTGGAATGACCTGTCCACCCCAGGAGGGTGCTGTCTGCTCTGGGCATTACTCACTGGCAAACAGGAGGTGTCCAGCAATATCTGATAAATGAGGAAACAGAGGGAGGCGCTGCTCCCCTGGACTACCCAGGGCCCTTGGAAAAGCCCAAACTTGACCTCACACGTGAATGTACTGCCCAAGTGTCGGCATGAAAATCTGCATATCCTTTTCCCAGTGACAGCAATCTCTTGGCCCTGACCACACTCTGCACCCTCAGCACCAGCTGAGCATCCCCATGGAGGCTCCAGCCCCGAGTGTGAGCGGGATGCTCTGCACACCTCCTGCTCTGGCTCAGCACGGGCTCTGGGGGTGTGGGCAGGGCTGGGTGGGAGGGCGAGGGGATGGATTCTCTCTGGGCTCACTCTGCTCTCCAGCCTCTCGCACACCCTATGGTGCCTGGGACCACATCCCCAGCCGTCTTGACTCCTTTCCCTGCAGGGAAAGCCTTGAGCCCTCAGCCCTGTAGCAGGAATCATAAGATGTGTGAGAGCCAGAGTTCTGCCAGCCCCCCACCCACACGCCCCCGCAGACTACACGCAGTTGTGTGGAGATGGGAGCCCCTCCTTCTGCACCTAAACTCCACTTACCATTTTAGCTGCTCCAGGGATTCCCCATCCCCGTCACAATCAGAAATCATGTTTCCATACCTAGAAGAGGTCAGGAGTGTGTCAAATCTACCACATGGTGGCACTACCTGCTTCTCATGTCTACTGTGACTGTCTCACCTCTGACTAGATTGGAAGCCCAGGAGGGCAGGGAATGCAGTCTCCTCGGTTCATTGGATTATGGTCAGTGCCCAGAAAGGGACTGCACATAGTGTGGCTTCACGTATGATTGTTGAAGGAATGAACCCCAACCAACACCTCCCAAGATATCTGGGTGCACCTGAAGCCGCACTGCCCGCCTCTGGTCTCCCTGCGTTGAATTCACGCAGAAGCCTACAGATAGAATCTCAAATTTCCTGTAAAAATGTGAAAACAGTGAAGCCCAAGTCAACGAGGTCAGTGAGGGGGTGACAGAGACTTCCTCGTGGGGGTGTCAGGAATCCTGAATGAGGACGACCGCGGCCCCTCCAGCAGACCTTCCACAGGGCTGGACTCAGGAGCAGCACTTTCCATGGGGGACCCACTGGAGCTTGTTCCTGTGACCACCCACTGAACACAGGAGGAAACTGAGGCTCAGAGGGGTGTGGTGACAGTCCTAAGACTCACAGCTGGGAGGCGGCCTAGTGGCACTGTGTGATCCAGGGCCTGAGTGCTCACCTGAGGAAAAGCAGGTGCAGCACATGCCGGGGACTGGCAACGTTCTTGTAGCTTGACAGAAACAGGTGGACATAAGATTGGTCACCACCCAAGACAGCAGGCACCAGGTGCTCCACCCGCTTCTTCAGGGTGCGTGCCGGGAGAGGCCACACCATGTGGGTGGCATCTGAGCTCAATGAAGATGTGTCTTCACTCTAGGACAGGACAGGGGAGAGATACACAGTGACAGTACCGTGAACCCCAAGGAGGGCAGGGGCTGGAGGCCAGTCTTGACCCCAGGGAGGACATGAGAAGACAGCCTGAGGGCCCAGGGTTAATGGACAGGGTGGTGGTTGCCACCCCGGCAGTCCCCGTTCACCCTCCAGCCAGACCTGAGGTGTGAACACACCAGGACCAGCAGGTTTATAAACCCCCCACCCTCTGCCCCTGCCCTGGGAGGGTGTCCCATGTCCCCGTTCCCCACACACTCAGGAGGAGGGGGTGCAGTCACCCAGGGAGGCTCATAGTGCTGGCCTGGCCTTGCCCAACCTCCTCTGGGCCACCTGACATTACCTTTGGGGACCTCCTCCCAGACGGCCACAGGGGTCGAGGGCGAGGGCTGAACCAGCGCCGGAAGCATTGGACAAGCCTCTCAGCACAGGGCTTCCTGGGGCTACGGCCCCGGGACCTCGGGATACAGCACAACATCTCACTCTGCCTGTGGCCAAGTGAGCTGGGGAAGGGGCTGTGTATAGAATGTGGGTGCCAGGTTACCGAGTTCCGAGTTCTGTTGGGGTCTGTCGTCAAGGAAGTGAAGTCACTTCATGATACCTCATTTCCTGAGCCCCTCCTCTGTGTTCAAGACTGCAAATGCCCCTCTGGGTACCTGTCTGCTGACCCTCCTTCCCCATGAACTCTCTCTATTGCCCACACTTCCACCAACACTGCCTGACCACACCCCTGTGCAAGGCCTGGGTGCAGCCAGCGTCACAGCTCGGAGGAGATACACGTAGGTTCATCCCCAGCTCCTGCTTCTTATCACTTTATGTGACCCTGGACAAGCCATTGTCACTCTCATGACCTCCCCAGTCTCCCCTTTTGCACAGTGGGGATCTTTCTAGCATCTTCTTCCTAGGGATGGCATCAGGCATGTGTGAGAAAACATCTCTGAAACCTATGGCCGGTGTCACATGCAGCTAATAAACAAGACTAGAGATAAAATCCACGACGGTGTGGAAGGTAGCATGGAATACGACTAACGACAGGTCTGGTTCCTGTCATATAATCTTGAAAATGTCACTTTTGCTCTTGGTCTGTTTTCCCTGTCTGCACCATGCGACAGTTGGAATTTCATGCATTCACATACTGCTTTCCTCCATAAAACCTCACAATGGCTTCGTGTGTATTTAGGTTTGGACTCAAGTGCCACATCTCTGTCTGTGTGGTTGGCGACTCCTCAGGGGCTCCCAGTGGTCCCCACCATCTGCTGCACACATCCTCACGTAATCCCCTGCCTTGCAGTGTGGACTGGACTTAGTGACTCACTTCTAACCAATACAGGATCAAAAGTGAGAAGGTGTCACTTTCTAAATGTCATTGTAACACGCCTGTCTCTAGAGTCTTGTGCTCTGTCTCCTCTGTTCTCTCTGTTTGTATCCACCATATGCCAAGCATGGTGCCGAGAGCTGGAGAAAGAGCTGATTCAGCTGCACCCTGGCTTGGGAGATGATCCCAGGATAAGAAAGAGGAGAAGACGTGCTATCGAGTGCCTGACATTCTAAGAGAGGAAAGTGATCTAGGAGGCCCTCAGAATATTCTAGATTAGGAAGCTACCTGAAGATGGTAGGAAATGAACACCATTTGCAGAGAAGAACCAGAGCCGTTTGGTCCATTCTATGCCTTTACTCAACCGTATGAAATATAGAATTAGTAGTTTATCAAATTGCGTAAAAAATGTCAACTGTTATTTACATATAAACAAAATTTATAGATTTATTTGGAAGAATTGATATATTTTCCCTACTTATTTTCTCATCTGTGAACATGTACATCTCTTCATTGTCTTCAGTTTGTTCGTTTTTTCAATAACATTTTACACTCAGTGTTTAGAAATCATGATTGTAAAAATGCACCCTAATTATTCATGCAAACCTTATGAATGAAAATTTGGGGTGTTTCCAACCCTTAGTAATAGGTATTGTCATATTAACAATCTTGTCGACACCTCACCTTATAATTTTTCAAGGTTACATATGATATAGATTCCAGACTATTGGGTTACAGTGTAAAATAGTAAATATCCAAGTATAATTTTGCTAAATTTTGCGAGTTTCTGCTCCTTATGGGCTCTACCATTTGCATTCCACCACAATGTATTATAATACCTGTATCCCCACAGTCTCACTAACAAGTTTGTTATCAAAAAATTAAATTTTGCAAATCTAATAGGTGAAGTCTTGTATATTTCAATATATTTTAAATGTATAGTTCTCTATGAGGGATTTTAAGCACCTAATTAAGTATTGATGCCTATTTAAATTTCCTTTTGTGTTCTTAGATTGTTCATATATTTTGTTCATTTTTATTTCATTTTGTTGGTCATTTCCATCTCATTTTTTCACACATCATTGTATTAATGATATTATCCTAGTTTAAGTGGTTTTTAATTTTTTTTGCTTTTTTTTTAATTGAAACATTATTGATCACCCATTTTAAGTATTAGAGCTTGTAATTACTTTTTGTCGTGTCCTTTTGACCTAGTTGGTGGCATTTACCTTTTGTTTGAGTTTGCTTTGCTTTATTAATTGCTGCTATGCCATCCAGGTTAACTGCTGCTACATTAGTAGCAGCATAATTTCACCAGTGATTTGAAATGCTATCTTTCTTAAATACTAAATTTCTATAAATCTTGGGTATCTCTTTGAATTCTCCATTCTTTTTCATTAGGTTTTATATTTACTTATAAACAAATTCCATATGGTCTTGATAATGAAGAATTTATAAAAAAATATTTTCGATCTCTGGTAGACTTACCCCTCCCTTTTGATTTGTTTCCTCATTTTTTTCTGATGAACGATTAATGTTTCATCAACATTTTATAATCATCTTATTTTGTTCTAGGTGAAGAAACAAATGAGACTATTTTTAATGTGATCATGACGCACGTATAAAGTAACTTAGGAGAAAATAAAATCCTTAGGATCATGTGGCTTTCTGGCCAAGAAAATATCTCTGACATTTCTCTATCGTTTGTGTATGTATGTTTTAAGAGTGTTCTAATGCTTAAATCACGTAATTAAACAGGCTTTGTCGAGTTCTTGTTAGCTTTATGCCAAATATTTTAACAATTTTGTGGCTCTTGAAAATGGAATCTTGATTTGCGTAATGTAATCTAGAGAGTTATTGTTATTACATAAGACATTTATTAATTTTATATGTGAATTTTTCTAAATCGCAACATGTAAATTTTATTTTAGTAAGTCGTCTTGTTTGTAATAGGTTTTTTATGAATTCTTTTTGATTTTCTAAATTCAAAATACATTCACATAACACATTTTTCTCTATCTTGAGATATACAAATACGTATGGTCAAATCTTATTTTATCTAGTGTTTTGATATTTATGAGTCTTACATTTTCTCAAAAGTAGTTTTGGCTTCTGTGGAAATTATTATGTGTTTTTCTTTCTTCTAATGCTTAATACTTTTGCAAAATATTGAAGTTAGTAATTCATTTCAGATTTATTTTTGTGAACGGTACCTAGCCAAAGCATAACTGGATTTAATTTCCAAATAAATAATATTTCTTTTTTTTTTTTTTTTTTTTGTCATTTTTTCGTGACCGGCACTCAGCCAGTGAGTGCACTGGTCATTCTTATATAGGATCCGAACCCGCGGCGGGAGCGTCGCCGCGCTCCCAGCGCAGCACTCTACCAAGTGCGCCACGGGCTCGGCCCATAAATAATATTTCAATCCCTGTAATGATGAAGTGCTTTCCCCTAAGTAATCTGAATCCTTTCCACATATACCAGAATCTGTTTCAAAATTCAAACTTTTATTCCCCTGAACTATTCGCTTATTCTTTGCCAATCTCATGCACTTTCAAGTATGTTCCTTTGCAATACATTTTATTGGACGGAGCAAATTACCTCTTTGTTTTTATTATTATTGTTCTTCTTATGTCTTGAACATTTTGGGGGCCATTTTTGCACATAATTTTTTTCATATTAACTTTGAGGTTATTTGACAAGTCCCGTAAACATCACTCTTTGGAATTTTTCAAGTTTAGCTTTATTGAATCTATTGATTAACATAGGGAGAATACATATATATGTGGCGTAACTTCCTAGCATCACTGCTGCCCGGCACATGGACACACGTGGGCATTTTGGTAGGAGCTGCTGAGTGGCTCCTGCGACAGGGGTATCAATGGACACATCTCCTGGGGCATCTGCTGGGACTTCTTCTTCCTTCATTCTCACAAGAGCTGGTGGTCACCAGACATACAGACCTGCCCATCTGATGGGGCAAATGCTATCTGAATAGTGAGTAAATTTCAGTGCATAATCATTAGGGAGGCCGCGGATGTCTGACATTTACTGGCCATGTGAATTGCTTCCCTGTGGAACTGCAGGAATATGTCCTTTGTCCCTATGGATAAATGAGAACTCTTTGTACAACTGGGATGCATACTACCCTTTCTCTGCCCATGAAGAATTTTCCAGTCTGGGGTTTGTCTTTTCACCTTTTGACATTATTCTGGTTTTTGTTCGGACCAGGAAAAGTCAGCATTTTCCTCAGTGGCTTCTGGCTCTCTGGTCATTCAACAGTAGTTCCTATTTCAAGATTATGGCAATAATAACTATCAGGGCTTTGTGTCTCTACATAGAGTCTTTGATTTTTCTGTAATTTTCCTCTTACTAAAAACATAAAATGAAAATTAATCAGATCTTTCTCATATTATGCGGCCACATACAAAAGGCCACATAACATATAACCGTACTGATAGGAACAATCCACGATAGGTAAATTCACACACACAGAAAATGGAGTGGTAGTCAGGGACAGGGAGAGGCGGGATGGGGATTGACAGCTTAATGGCTAGAGAGTTGATGAAGCTGTTCGACCACTAGATGGTGGTAAGGGTTGCCCCATATTAAAAATGTACTTGATGCCACTGAATGGTAATTTTGAAAATATTAAAAACACTTTATTTTATACAAGGGATATTATTGAAAATCAAAGATGAAAAAATTTGAGGAGATGCAGGACAGAGACAAAAATGAGGAGAAGCACAGCGTCAAGGAAGGGCAAGAACAGATCTGGAGTGGGGACTGGTGAGGGTGTTTGTGGGAGCTCTGGAGCCAGGGCTCCCCTGGGTGCTGGTGTTTCTTCTAATTCTTCTGATGTTTCAGGAACGGTTATGTCAGGTTGCTCTAGCTCTACCTCTGGATCTTGATCTTTCTCCTGCTCTTTCTCTTGCTCTTTCTCCTCATCTTTCTCTTGATCTTTCTGTTGCTCCTGCTCTGGATCTTGCGTCTGATCTACCTCTTGCTCTGGATCTTGCTCATGCTCTACTTCTTGCTCTGGCTTAGGCTCTGGATCTTGCTCTCGCTCTGCCTCCGGCAGTGGAATTGGAGCTGGAGCTGGAACTCGAGCCGAACATGGCAGCAGCTCTTGGGACAGTTGTTCAGCCTGGGCAGGAGTTGGAACTGGATAGACAACAATTGAAAATATCAATGTGAGTTTCTATGTCTCATCCAATGACACTGTCTTTCCAGAAGCCCAAGTCCAGAGGCCCAGCCTCAGGAAGTCTCCCCACACTGCAGAACACTGTATGATTGTTCTGAGTACTCAGTGCCCCTGTCCCCAGCCTGCTTCTGGAAACTCTGCTCTGTGTGGCCCAGCCCAGGCCCCTCCCCAAACCCGCACAGGCACCCACCCTCTTCCTCCTCACCCTCAGTCTCCGCCTCACTAGGCTCCAGGTGCTCCAGCTTCTCCAGCTGCGCCAGAAGAAGATCAGCCTTACGCTCCACCACTGAACCTCGCATACTGATATGTACATAGGCCGAAAGAAACTTCAAAGAATGAAATTCAGGAGGCTCGTGGAAATTGGTGGAATAGAATTCCAGCCAGATCTTTAAGACAGAGGACATGGCACTGTGGGAGACAGGTGGGCAACAGCATCAGAGGCCTGGCCTATCCCTCTATGCTGCCCTCCCAAGGCTCCCCTGAGTGAGCTGCAGTCTAGTACCCTCTGCCCGTGCCTGTCCATAGACCAGCCCATCCAATGTCCACCCCCAGTATGGCAGTTCTGGCGCAAGATGGGCCTGGCAGCCAAGGAGGGTCTGGCAAAAGCCTCCATGGTAGGAGCCTTCAACCACTGATGTGACCACGTTTCCCTTCTTCAGGGAAACCTGACAACCTCCTCTGTCTGTGTCACTGCCCCGTCCCTGCTGGAATGACCTGTCCACCCCAGGAGGGTGCTGTCTGCTCTGGGCATTACTCACTGGCAAACAGGAGGTGTCCAGCAATATCTGATAAATGAGGAAACAGAGGGAGGCGCTGCTCCCCTGGACTACCCAGGGCCCTTGGAAAAGCCCAAACTTGACCTCACACGTGAATGTACTGCCCAAGTGTCGGCATGAAAATCTGCATATCCTTTTCCCAGTGACAGCAATCTCTTGGCCCTGACCACACTCTGCACCCTCAGCACCAGCTGAGCATCCCCATGGAGGCTCCAGCCCCGAGTGTGAGCGGGATGCTCTGCACACCTCCTGCTCTGGCTCAGCACGGGCTCTGGGGGTGTGGGCAGGGCTGGGTGGGAGGGCGAGGGGATGGATTCTCTCTGGGCTCACTCTGCTCTCCAGCCTCTCGCACACCCTACGGTGCCTGGGACCACATCCCCAGCCGTCTTGACTCCTTTCCCTGCAGGGAAAGCCTTGAGCCCTCAGCCCTGTAGCAGGAATCATAAGATGTGTGAGAGCCAGAGTTCTGCCAGACCCCACCCACACGCCCCCGCAGACTACACGCAGTTGTGTGGAGATGGGAGCCCCTCCTTCTGCACCTAAACTCAACTTACCATTTTAGCTGCTCCAGGGATTCCCCATCCCCGTCACAATCAGAAATCATGTTTCCATACCTAGAAGAGGTCAGGAGTGTGTCAAATCTACCACATGGTGGCACTACCTGCTTCTCATGTCTACTGTGACTGTCTCACCTCTGACTAGATTGGAAGCCCAGGAGGGCAGGGAATGCAGTCTCCTCGGTTCATTGGATTATGGTCAGTGCCCAGAAAGGGACTGCACATAGTGTGGCTTCACGTATGATTGTTGAAGGAATGAACCCCAACCAACACCTCCCAAGATATCTGGGTGCACCTGAAGCCGCACTGCCCGCCTCTTGTCTCCCTGCTTTGAATTCACGCAGAAGCCTACAGATAGAATCTCAAATTTCCTGTAAAAATGTGAAAACAGTGAAGCCCAAGTCAACGAGGTCAGTGAGGGGGTGACAGAGACTTCCTCGTGGGGGTGTCAGGAATCCTGAATGAGGACGACCGCGGCCCCTCCAGCAGACCTTCCACAGGGCTGGACTCAGGAGCAGCACTTTCCATGGGGGACCCACTGGAGCTTGTTCCTGTGACCACCCACTGAACACAGGAGGAAACTGAGGCTCAGAGGGGTGTGGTGACAGTCCTAAGACTCACAGCTGGGAGGCGGCCTAGTGGCACTGTGTGATCCAGGGCCTGAGTGCTCACCTGAGGAAAAGCAGGTGCAGCACATGCCGGGGACTGGCAAAGTTCTTGTAGCTTGACAGAAACAGGTGGACATAAGATTGGTCACCACCCAAGACAGCAGGCACCAGGTGCTCCACCCGCTTCTTCAGGGTGCGTGCCGGGAGAGGCCACACCATGTGGGTGGCATCTGAGCTCAATGAAGATGTGTCTTCACTCTAGGACAGGACAGGGGAGAGATACACAGTGACGGTACCGTGAACCCCAAGGAGGGCAGGGGCTGGAGGCCAGTCTTGACCCCAGGGAGGACATGAGAAGACAGCCTGAGGGCCCAGGGTTAATGGACAGGGTGGTGGTTGCCACCCCGGCAGTCCCCGTTCACCCTCCAGCCAGACCTGAGGTGTGAACACACCAGGACCAGCAGGTTTATAAACCCCCCACCCTCTGCCCCTGCCCTGGGAGGGTGTCCCATGTCCCCGTTCCCCACACACTCAGGAGGAGGGGGTGCAGTCACCCAGGGAGGCTCATAGTGCTGGCCTGGCCTTGCCCAACCTCCTCTGGGCCACCTGACATTACCTTTGGGGACCTCCTCCCAGACGGCCACAGGGGTCGAGGGCGAGGGCTGAACCAGCGCCGGAAGCATTGGACAAGCCTCTCAGCACAGGGCTTCCTGGGGCTACGGCCCCGGGACCTCGGGATACAGCACAACATCTCACTCTGCCTGTGGCCAAGTGAGCTGGGGAAGGGGCTGTGTATAGAATGTGGGTGCCAGGTTACCGAGTTCCGAGTTCTGTTGGGGTCTGTCGTCAAGGAAGTGAAGTCACTTCATGATACCTCATTTCCTGAGCCCCTCCTCTGTGTTCAAGACTGCAAATGCCCCTCTGGGTACCTGTCTGCTGACCCTCCTTCCCCATGAACTCTCTCTATTGCCCACACTTCCACCAACACTGCCTGACCACACCCCTGTGCAAGGCCTGGGTGCAGCCAGCGTCACAGCTCGGAGGAGATACACGTAGGTTCATCCCCAGCTCCTGCTTCTTATCCCTTTATGTGACCCTGGACAAGCCATTGTCACTCTCATGACCTCCCCAGTCTCCCCTTTTGCACAGTGGGGATCTTTCTAGCATCTTCTTCCTAGGGATGGCATCAGGCATGTGTGAGAAAACATCTCTGAAACCTATGGCCGGTGTCACATGCAGCTAATAAACAAGACTAGAGATAAAATCCACGACGGTGTGGAAGGTAGCATGGAATACGACTAACGACAGGTCTGGTTCCTGTCATATAATCTTGAAAATGTCACTTTTGCTCTTGGTCTGTTTTCCCTGTCTGCACCATGCGACAGTTGGAATTTCATGCATTCACATACTGCTTTCCTCCATAAAACCTCACAATGGCTTCGTGTGTATTTAGGTTTGGACTCAAGTGCCACATCTCTGTCTGTGTGGTTGGCGACTCCTCAGGGGCTCCCAGTGGTCCCCACCATCTGCTGCACACATCCTCACGTAATCCCCTGCCCTGCAGTGTGGACTGGACTTAGTGACTCACTTCTAACCAATACAGGATCAAAAGTGAGAAGGTGTCACTTTCTAAATGTCATTGTAACACGCCTGTCTCTAGAGTCTTGTGCTCTGTCTCCTCTGTTCTCTCTGTTTGTATCCACCATATGCCAAGCATGGTGCCGAGAGCTGGAGAAAGAGCTGATTCAGCTGCACCCTGGCTTGGGAGATGATCCCAGGATAAGAAAGAGGAGAAGACGTGCTATCGAGTGCCTGACATTCTAAGAGAGGAAAGTGATCTAGGAGGCCCTCAGAATATTCTAGATTAGGAAGCTACCTGAAGATGGTAGGAAATGAACACCATTTGCAGAGAAGAACCAGAGCCGTTTGGTCCATTCTATGCCTTTACTCAACCGTATGAAATATAGAATTAGTAGTTTATCAAATTGCGTAAAAAATGTCAACTGTTATTGACATATAAACAAAATTTATAGATTTATTTGGAAGAATTGATATATTTTCCCTACTTATTTTCTCATCTGTGAACATGTACATCTCTTCATTGTCTTCAGTTTGTTCGTTTTTTCAATAACATTTTACACTCAGTGTTTAGAAATCATGATTGTAAAAATGCACCCTAATTATTCATGCAAACCTTATGAATGAAAATTTGGGGTGTTTCCAACCCTTAGTAATAGGTATTGTCATATTAACAATCTTGTCGACACCTCACCTTATAATTTTTCAAGGTTACATATGATATAGATTCCAGACTATTGGGTTACAGTGTAAAATAGTAAATATCCAAGTATAATTTTGCTAAATTTTGCGAGTTTCTGCTCCTTATGGGCTCTACCATTTGCATTCCACCACAATGTATTATAATACCTGTATCCCCACAGTCTCACTAACAAGTTTGTTATCAAAAAATTAAATTTTGCAAATCTAATAGGTGAAGTCTTGTATATTTCAATATATTTTAAATGTATAGTTCTCTATGAGGGATTTTAAGCACCTAATTAAGTATTGATGCCAATATAAATTTCCTTTTGTGTTCTTAGATTGTTCATATATTTTGTTCATTTTTATTTCATTTTGTTGGTCATTTCCATCTCATTTTTTCACACATCATTGTATTAATGATATTATCCTAGTTTAAGAGGTTTTTAATTTTTTTTGCTTTTTTTTTAATTGAAACATTATTGATCACCCATTTTAAGTATTAGAGCTTGTAATTACTTTTTGTCGTGTCCTTTTGACCTAGTTGGTGGCATTTACCTTTTGTTTGAGTTTGCTTTGCTTTATTAATTGCTGCTATGCCATCCAGGTTAACTGCTGCTACATTAGTAGCAGCATAATTTCACCAGTGATTTGAAATGCTATCTTTCTTAAATACTAAATTTCTATAAATCTTGGGTATCTCTTTGAATTCTCCATTCTTTTTCATTAGGTTTTATATTTACTTATAAACAAATTCCATATGTTCTTGATAATGAAGAATTTATAAAAAAATATTTTCGATCTCTGGTAGACTTACCCCTCCCTTTTGATTTGTTTCCTCATTTTTTTCTGATGAACGATTAATGTTTCATCAACATTTTATAATCATCTTATTTTGTTCTAGGTGAAGAAACAAATGAGACTATTTTTAATGTGATCATGACGCACGTATAAAGTAACTTAGGAGAAAATAAAATCCTTAGGATCATGTGGCTTTCTGGCCAAGAAAATATCTCTGACATTTCTCTATCGTTTGTGTATGTATGTTTTAAGAGTGTTCTAATGCTTAAATCACGTAATTAAACAGGCTTTGTCGAGTTCTTGTTAGCTTTATGCCAAATATTTTAACAATTTTGTGGCTATTGAAAATGGAATCTTGATTTGCGTAATGTAATCTAGATAGTTATTGTTATTACATAAGACATTTATTAATTTTATATGTGAATTTTTCTAAATCGCAACATGTAAATTTTATTTTAGTAAGTCGTCTTGTTTGTAATAGGTTTTTAATGAATTCTTTTTGATTTTCTAAATTCACAATACATTCACATAACACATTTTTCTCTATCTTGAGATATACAAATACGTATGGTCAAATCTTATTTTATCTAGTGTTTTGATATTTATGAGTCTTACATTTTCTCAAAAGTAGTTTTGGCTTCTGTGGAAATTATTATGTGTTTTTCTTTCTTCTAATGCTTAATACTTTTGCAAAATATTGAAGTTAGTAATTCATTTCAGATTTATTTTTGTGAACGGTACCTAGCAAAAGCATAACTGGATTTAATTTCCAAATAAATAATATTTCAATCCCTGTAATGATGAAGTGCTTTCCCCTAAGTAATCTGAATCCTTTCCACATATACCAGAATCTGTTTCAAAATTCAAACTTTTATTCCCCTGAACTATTCGCTTATTCTTTGCCAATCTCATGCACTTTCAAGTATGTTCCTTTGCAATACATTTTATTGGACGGAGCAAATTACCTCTTTGTTTTTATTATTATTGTTCTTCTTATGTCTTGAACATTTTGGGGGCCATTTTTGCACATAATTTTTTTCATATTAACTTTGAGGTTATTTGACAAGTCCCGTAAACATCACTCTTTGGAATTTTTCAAGTTTAGCTTTATTGAATCTATTGATTAACATAGGGAGAATACATATATATGTGGCGTAACTTCCTAGCATCACTGCTGCCCGGCACATGGACACACGTGGGCATTTTGGTAGGAGCTGCTGAGTGGCTCCTGCGACAGGGGTATCAATGGACACATCTCCTGGGGCATCTGCTGGGACTTCTTCTTCCTTCATTCTCACAAGAGCTGGTGGTCACCAGACATACAGACCTGCCCATCTGATGGGGCAAATGCTATCTGAATAGTGAGTAAATTTCGGTGCATAATCATTAGGGAGGCCGCGGATGTCTGACATTTACTGGCCATGTGAATTGCGTCCCTGTGGAACTGAAGGAATATGTCCTTTGTCCCTATGGATAAATGAGAACTCTTTGTACAACTAGGATGCATACTACCCTTTCTCTGCCCATGAAGAATTTTCCAGTCTGGGGTTTGTCTTTTCACCTTTTGACATTATTCTGGTTTTTGTTCGGACCAGGAAAAGTCAGCATTTTCCTCAGTGGCTTCTGGCTCTCTGGTCATTCAACAGTAGTTCCTATTTCAAGATTATGGCAATAATAACTATCAGGGCTTTGTGTCTCTACATAGAGTCTTTGATTTTTCTGTAATTTTCCTCTTACTAAAAACATAAAATGAAAATTAATCAGATCTTTCTCATATTATGCGGCCAGATACAAAAGGCCACATAACATATAACCGTACTGATAGGAACAATCCACGATAGGTAAATTCACACACACAGAAAATGGAGTGGTAGTCAGGGACAGGGAGAGCGGGATGGGGAATGACAGCTTAATGGCTACAGAGTTGATGAAGCTGTTCGATCACTAGATGGTGGTAAGGGTAGCCCCATATTAAAAATGTACTTAATGCCACTGAATGGTAATTTTGAAAATATTAAAAACACTTTATTTTATACAAGGGATATTATTGAAAATAAAAGATGAAAAAATTTGAGGAGATGCAGGACAGAGACAAAAATGAGGAGAAGCACAGCGTCAAGGAAGGGCAAGAACAGATCTGGAGTGGGGACTGGTGAGGGTGTTTGTGGGAGCTCTAGAGCCAGGGCTCCCCTGGGTGCTGGTGTTTCTTCTAATTCTTCTGATGTTTCAGGAACGGTTATGTCAGGTTGCTCTAGCTCTACCTCTGGATCTTGATCTTTCTACTGCTCTTTCTCTTGCTCTTTCTCCTGATCTTTCTCTTGATCTTTCTGTTGCTCCTGCTCTGGATCTTGCGTCTGATCTACCACTTGCTCTGGATCTTGCTCCTGCTCTACCTCTTGCTCTGGATCTTGCTCCTGCTCTACTTCTTGCTCTGGCTTGGGCTCTGGATCTTGCTCTCGCTCTGCCTCTGGCAGTGGAGGTTGAGCTGGAGCTGGAACTCGAGCCGAACATGGCAGCAGCTCTTGGGACAGTTGTTCAGCCTGGGCAGAAGCTGGAACTGGATAGACAACAATTGAAAATATCAATGTGAGTTTCTATGTCTCATCCAATGACACTGTCTTTCCAGAAGCCCAAGTCCAGAGGCCCAGCCTCAGGAAGTCTCCCCACACTGCAGAACACTGTATGATTGTTCTGAGTACTCAGTGCCCCTGTCCCCAGCCTGCTTCTGGAAACTCTGCTCTGTGTGGCCCAGCCCAGGCCCCTCCCCAAACCCGCACAGGCACCCACCCTCTTCCTCCTCACCCTCAGTCTCCGCCTCACTAGGCTCCAGGTGCTCCAGCTTCTCCAGCTGCGCCAGAAGAAGATCAGCCTTACGCTCCACCTCTGAACCTCGCATACTGATATGTACATAGGCCGAAAGAAACTTCAAAGAATGAAATTCAGGAGGCTCGTGGAAATCGGTGGAATAGAATTCCAGCCAGATCTTTAAGACAGAGGACATGGCACTGTGGGAGACAGGTGGGCAACAGCATCAGAGGCCTGGCCTATCCCTCTATGCTGCCCTCCCAAGGCTCCCCTGAGTGAGCTGCAGTCTAGTACCCTCTGCCCGTGCCTGTCCATAGACCAGCCCATCCAATGTCCACCCCCAGTATGGCAGTTCTGGTGCAAGATAGGCCTGGCAGCCAAGGAGGGGCTGGCAAAAGCCTCCATGGGAGGAGCCTTCAACCACTGATGTGACCACGTTTCCCTTCTTCAGGGAAACCTGACAACCTCCTCTGTCTGTGTCACTGCCCCATCCCTGCTGGAATGACCTGTCCACCCCAGGAGGGTGCTATCTGCTCTGGGCCTTACTCACTGGCAAACAGGAGGTGTCCAGCAATATCTGATAAATGAGGAAACAGAGGGAGGCGCTGCTCCCCTGGCCTACCAAGGGCCCTTGGAAAAGCCCAAACTTGACCTCACACGTGAATGTACTGCCCAAGTGTCTGCATGAAAATCTGCATATCCTTTTCCCAGTGACAGCAATCTCTTGGCCCTGACCACACTCTGCACCCTCAGCACCAGCTGAGCATCCCCATGGAGGCTCCAGCCCCGAGTGTGAGCGGGATGCTCTGCACACCTCCTGCTCTGGCTCAGCACGGGCTCTGGGGGTGTGGGCAGGGCTGGGTGGGAGGGCGAGGGGATGGATTCTCTCTGGGCTCACTCTGCTCTCCAGCCTCTCGCACACCCTACGGTGCCTGGGACCACATCCCCAGCCGTCTTGACTCCTTTCCCTGCAGGGAAAGCCTTGAGCCCTCAGCCCTGTAGCAGGAATCATAAGATGTGTGAGAGCCAGAGTTCTGCCAGCCCCCCACCCACACGCCCCCGCAGACTACACGCAGTTGTGTGGAGATGGGAGCCCCTCCTTCTGCACCTAAACTCCACTTACCATTTTAGCTGCTCCAGGGATTCCCCATCCCCGTCACAATCAGAAATCATGTTTCCATACCTAGAAGAGGTCAGGAGTGTGTCAAATCTACCACATGGTGGCACTACCTGCTTCTCATGTCTACTGTGACTGTCTCACCTCTGACTAGAATGGAAGCCCAGGAGGGCAGGGAATGCAGTCTCCTCGGTTCACTGGATCATGGTCAGTGCCCAGAAAGGGACTGCACCTAGTGTGGCTTCACGTATGATTGTTGAAGGAATGAACCCCAACCAACTCCTCCCAAGATATCTGGGTGCACCTGAAGCCGCACTGCCCGCCTCTGGTCTCCCTGCTTTGAATTCACGCAGAAGCCTACAGATAGAATCTCAAATTTCCTGTAAAAATGTGAAAACAGTGAAGCCCAAGTCAACGAGGTCAGTGAGGGGGTGACAGAGACTTCCTCGTGGGGGTGTCAGGAATCCTGAATGAGGACGACCGTGGCCCCTTCAGCAGACCTTCCACAGGGCTGGACTCAGGAGCAGCACTTTCCATGGGGGACCCACTGGAGCTTGTTCCTGTGACCACCCACTGAACACAGGAGGAAACTGAGGTTCAGAGGGGTGTGGTGACAGTCCTAAGACTCACAGCTGGGAGGCGGCCTAGTGGCACTGTGTGATCCAGGGCCTGAGTGCTCACCTGAGGAAAAGCAGGTGCAGCACATGCCGGGGACTGGCAACGTTCTTGTAGCTTGACAGAAACAGGTGGACATAAGATTGGTCACCACCCAAGACAGCAGGCACCAGGTGCTCCACCCGCTTCTTCAGGGTGCGTGCCGGGAGAGGCCACACCATGTGGGTGGCATCTGAGCTCAATGAAGATGTGTCTTCACTCTAGGACAGGACAGGGGAGAGATACACAGTGACACTACCGTGAACCCCAAGGAGGGCAGGGGCTGGAGGCCAGTCTTGACCCCAGGGAGGACATGAGAAGACAGCCTGAGGGCCCAGGGTTAATGGACAGGGTGGTGGTTGCCACCCCGGCAGTCCCCGTTCACCCTCCAGCCAGACCTGAGGTGTGAACACACCAGGACCAGCAGGTTTATAAACCCCCCACCCTCTGCCCCTGCCCTGGGAGGGTGTCCCATGTCCCCGTTCCCCACACACTCAGGAGGAGGGGGTGCAGTCACCCAGGGAGGCTCATAGTGCTGGCCTGGCCTTGCCCAACCTCCTCTGGGCCACCTGACATTACCTTTGGGGACCTCCTCCCAGACGGCCACAGGGGTCGAGGGCGAGGGCTGAACCAGCACCGGAAGCATTGGACAAGCCTCTCAGCACAGGGCTTCCTGGGGCTACGGCCCCGGGACCTCGGGATACAGCACAACATCTCACTCTGCCTGTGGCCAAGTGAGCTGGGGAATGGGCTGTGTATAGAATGTGGGTGCCAGGTTACCGAGTTCCGAGTTCTGTTGGGGTCTGTCGTCAAGGAAGTGAAGTCACTTCCTGATACCTCATTTCCTGAGCCCCTCCTCTGTGTTCAAGACTGCAAATGCCCCTCTGGGTACCTGTCTGCTGACCCTCCTTCCCCATGAACTCTCTCTATTGCCCACACTTCCACCAACACTGCCTGACCACACCCCTGTGCAAGGCCTGGGTGCAGCCAGCGTCACAGCTCGGAGGAGATACACGTAGGTTCATCCCCAGCTCCTGCTTCTTATCACTTTACGTGACCCTGGACAAGCCATTGTCACTCTCATGACCTCCCCAGTCTCCCCTTTTGCACAGTGGGGATCTTTCTAGCATCTTCTTCCTAGGGATGGCATCAGGCATGTGTGAGAAAACATCTCTGAAACCTATGGCCGGTGTCACATGCAGCTAATAAACAAGACTAGAGATAAAATCCACGACGGTGTGGAAGGTAGCATGGAATACGACTAACGACAGGTCTGGTTCCTGTCATATAATCTTGAAAATGTCACTTTTGCTCTTGGTCTGTTTTCCCTGTCTGCACCATGCGACAGTTGGAATTTCATGCATTCACATACTGCTTTCCTCCATAAAACCTCACAATGGCTTCGTGTGTATTTAGGTTTGGACTCAAGTGCCACATCTCTGTCTGTGTGGTTGGCGACTCCTCAGGGGCTCCCAGTGGTCCCCACCATCTGCTGCACACATCCTCACGTAATCCCCTGCCCTGCAGTGTGGACTGGACTTAGTGACTCACTTCTAACCAATACAGGATCAAAAGTGAGAAGGTGTCACTTTCTAAATGTCATTGTAACACGCCTGTCTCTAGAGTCTTGTGCTCTGTCTCCTCTGTTCTCTCTGTTTGTATCCACCATATGCCAAGCATGGTGCCGAGAGCTGGAGAAAGAGCTGATTCAGCTGCACCCTGGCTTGGGAGATGATCCCAGGATAAGAAAGAGGAGAAGACGTGCTATCGAGTGCCTGACATTCTAAGAGAGGAAAGTGATCTAGGAGGCCCTCAGAATATTCTAGATTAGGAAGCTACCTGAAGATGGTAGGAAATGAACACCATTTGCAGAGAAGAACCAGAGCCGTTTGGTCCATTCTATGCCTTTACTCAACCGTATGAAATATAGAATTAGTAGTTTATCAAATTGCGTAAAAAATGTCAACTGTTATTGACATATAAACAAAATTTATAGATTTATTTGGAAGAATTGATATATTTTCCCTACTTATTTTCTCATCTGTGAACATGTACATCTCTTCATTGTCTTCAGTTTGTTCGTTTTTTCAATAACATTTTACACTCAGTGTTTAGAAATCATGATTGTAAAAATGCACCCTAATTATTCATGCAAACCTTATGAATGAAAATTTGGGGTGTTTCCAACCCTTAGTAATAGGTATTGTCATATTAACAATCTTGTCGACACCTCACCTTATAATTTTTCAAGGTTACATATGATATAGATTCCAGAATATTGGGTTACAGTGTAAAATAGTAAATATCCAAGTATAATTTTGCTAAATTTTGCGAGTTTCTGCTCCTTATGGGCTCTACCATTTGCATTCCACCACAATGTATTATAATACCTGTATCCCCACAGTCTCACTAACAAGTTTGTTATCAAAAAATTAAATTTTGCAAATCTAATAGGTGAAGTTTTGTATATTTCAATATATTTTAAATGTATAGTTCTCTATGAGGGATTTTAAGCACCTAATTAAGTATTGATGCCAATTTAAATTTCCTTTTGTGTTCTTGGATTGTTCATATATTTTGTTCATTTTTATTTCATTTTGTTGCTCATTTCCATCTCATTTTTTCACACATCATTGTATTAATGATATTATCCTAGTTTAAGAGGTTTTTAATTTTTTTTGCTTTTTTTTTAATTGAAACATTATTGATCACCCATGTTAAGTATTATAGCTTGTAATTACTTTTTGTCGTGTCCTTTTGACCTAGTTGGTGGCATTTACCTTTTGTTTGAGTTTGCTTTGCTTTATTAATTGCTGCTATGCCATCCATGTTAACTGCTGCTACATTGGTAGCAGCATAATTTCACCAGTGATTTGAAATGCTATCTTTCTTAAATACTAAATTTCTATAAATCTTGGGTATCTCTTTGAATTCTCCATTCTTTTTCATTAGGTTTTATATTTACTTATAAACAAATTCCATATGGTCTTGATAATGAAGAATTTATAAAAAAATATTTTCGATCTCTGGTAGACTTACCCCTCCCTTTTGATTTGTTTCCTCATTTTTTTCTGATGAACGATTAATGTTTCATCAACATTTTATAATCATCTTATTTTGTTCTAGGTGAAGAAACAAATGAGACTATTTTTAATGTGATCATGACGCACGTATAAAGTAACTTAGGAGAAAATAAAATCCTTAGGATCATGTGGCTTTCTGGCCAAGAAAATATCTCTGACATTTCTCTATCGTTTGTGTATGTATGTTTTAAGAGTGTTCTAATGCTTAAATCACATAATTAAACAGGCTTTGTCGAGTTCTTGTTAGCTTTATGCCAAATATTTTAACAATTTTGTGGCTATTGAAAATGGAATCTTGATTTGCGTAATGTAATCTAGAGAGTTATTGTTATTACATAAGACATTTATTAATTTTATATGTGAATTTTTCTAAATCGCAACATGTAAATTTTATTTTAGTAAGTCGTCTTGTTTGTAATAGGTTTTTAATGAATTCTTTTTGATTTTCTAAATTCACAATACATTCACATAACACATTTTTCTCTATCTTGAGATATACAAATACGTATGGTCAAATCTTATTTTATCTAGTGTTTTGATATTTATGAGTCTTACATTTTCTCAAAAGTAGTTTTGGCTTCTGTGGAAATTATTATGTGTTTTTCTTTCTTCTAATGCTTAATACTTTTGCAAAATATTGAAGTTAGTAATTCATTTCAGATTTATTTTTGTGAACGGTACCTAGCAAAAGCATAACTGGATTTAATTTCCAAATAAATAATATTTCAATCCCTGTAATGATGAAGTGCTTTCCCCTAAGTAATCTGAATCCTTTCCACATATACCAGAATCTGTTTCAAAATTCAAACTTTTATTCCCCTGAACTATTCGCTTATTCTTTGCCAATCTCATGCACTTTAAAGTATGTTCCTTTGCAATACATTTTATTGGACGGAGCAAATTACCTCTTTGTTTTTATTATTATTGTTCTTCTTATGTCTTGAACATTTTGGGGGCCATTTTTGCACATAATTTTTTTCATATTAACTTTGAGGTTATTTGACAAGTCCCCTAAACATCACTCTTTGGAATTTTTCAAGTTTAGCTTTATTGAATCTATTGATTAACATAGGGAGAATACATATATATGTGGCGTAACTTCCTAGCATCACTGCTGCCCGGCACATGGACACACGTGGGCATTTTGGTAGGAGCTGCTGAGTGGCTCCTGCGACAGGGGTATCAATGGACACATCTCCTGGGGCATCTGCTGGGACTTCTTCTTCCTTCATTCTCACAAGAGCTGGTGGTCACCAGACATACAGACCTGCCCATCTGATGGGGCAAATGCTATCTGAATAGTGAGTAAATTTCGGTGCATAATCATTAGGGAGGCCGCGGATGTCTGACATTTACTGGCCATGTGAATTGCGTCCCTGTGGAACTGAAGGAATATGTCCTTTGTCCCTATGGATAAATGAGAACTCTTTGTACAACTAGGATGCATACTACCCTTTCTCTGCCCATGAAGAATTTTCCAGTCTGGGGTTTGTCTTTTCACCTTTTGACATTATTCTGGTTTTTGTTCGGACCAGGAAAAGTCAGCATTTTCCTCAGTGGCTTCTGGCTCTCTGGTCATTCAACAGTAGTTCCTATTTCAAGATTATGGCAATAATAACTATCAGGGCTTTGTGTCTCTACATAGAGTCTTTGCTTTTTCTGTAATTTTCCTCTTACTAAAAACATAAAATGAAAATTAATCAGATCTTTCTCATATTATGCGGCCAGATACAAAAGGCCACATAACATATAACCGTACTGATAGGAACAATCCACGATAGGTAAATTCACACACACAGAAAATGGAGTGGTAGTCAGGGACAGGGAGAGGCGGGATGGGGAATGACAGCTTAATGGCTACAGAGTTGATGAAGCTGTTCGATCACTAGATGGTGGTAAGGGTAGCCCCATATTAAAAATGTACTTAATGCCACTGAATGGTAATTTTGAAAATATTAAAAACACTTTATTTTATACAAGGGATATTATTGAAAATAAAAGATGAAAAAATTTGAGGAGATGCAGGACAGAGACAAAAATGAGGAGAAGCACAGCGTCAAGGAAGGGCAAGAACAGATCTGGAGTGGGGACTGGTGAGGGTGTTTGTGGGAGCTCTAGAGCCAGGGCTCCCCTGGGTGCTGGTGTTTCTTCTAATTCTTCTGATGTTTCAGGAACGGTTATGTCAGGTTGCTCTAGCTCTACCTCTGGATCTTGATCTTTCTCCTGCTCTTTCTCTTGCTCTTTCTCCTGATCTTTCTCTTGATCTTTCTGTTGCTCCTGCTCTGGATCTTGCGTCTGATCTACCACTTGCTCTGGATCTTGCTCCTGCTCTACCTCTTGCTCTGGATCTTGCTCCTGCTCTACTTCTTGCTCTGGCTTGGGCTCTGGATCTTGCTCTCGCTCTGCCTCTGGCAGTGGAGGTGGAGCTGGAGCTGGAACTCGAGCCGAACATGGCAGCAGCTCTTGGGACAGTTGTTCAGCCTGGGCAGAAGCTGGAACTGGATAGACAACAATTGAAAATATCAATGTGAGTTTCTATGTCTCATCCAATGACACTGTCTTTCCAGAAGCCCAAGTCCAGAGGCCCAGCCTCAGGAAGTCTCCCCACACTGCAGAACACTGTATGATTGTTCTGAGTACTCAGTGCCCCTGTCCCCAGCCTGCTTCTGGAAACTCTGCTCTGTGTGGCCCAGCCCAGGCCCCTCCCCAAACCCGCACAGGCACCCACCCTCTTCCTCCTCACCCTCAGTCTCCGCCTCACTAGGCTCCAGGTGCTCCAGCTTCTCCAGCTGCGCCAGAAGAAGATCAGCCTTACGCTCCACCTCTGAACCTCGCATACTGATATGTACATAGGCCGAAAGAAACTTCAAAGAATGAAATTCAGGAGGCTCGTGGAAATCGGTGGAATAGAATTCCAGCCAGATCTTTAAGACAGAGGACATGGCACTGTGGGAGACAGGTGGGCAACAGCATCAGAGGCCTGGCCTATCCCTCTATGCTGCCCTCCCAAGGCTCCCCTGAGTGAGCTGCAGTCTAGTACCCTCTGCCCGTGCCTGTCCATAGACCAGCCCATCCAATGTCCACCCCCAGTATGGCAGTTCTGGTGCAAGATAGGCCTGGCAGCCAAGGAGGGGCTGGCAAAAGCCTCCATGGGAGGAGCCTTCAACCACTGATGTGACCACGTTTCCCTTCTTCAGGGAAACCTGACAACCTCCTCTGTCTGTGGCACTGCCCCATCCCTGCTGGAATGACCTGTCCACCCCAGGAGGGTGCTATCTGCTCTGGGCCTTACTCACTGGCAAACAGGAGGTGTCCAGCAATATCTGATAAATGAGGAAACAGAGGGAGGCGCTGCTCCCCTGGCCTACCAAGGGCCCTTGGAAAAGCCCAAACTTGACCTCACACGTGAATGTACTGCCCAAGTGTCTGCATGAAAATCTGCATATCCTTTTCCCAGTGACAGCAATCTCTTGGCCCTGACCACACTCTGCACCCTCAGCACCAGCTGAGCATCCCCATGGAGGCTCCAGCCCCGAGTGTGAGCGGGATGCTCTGCACACCTCCTGCTCTGGCTCAGCACGGGCTCTGGGGGTGTGGGCAGGGCTGGGTGGGAGGGCGAGGGGATGGATTCTCTCTGGGCTCACTCTGCTCTCCAGCCTCTCGCACACCCTACGGTGCCTGGGACCACATCCCCAGCCGTCTTGACTCCTTTCCCTGCAGGGAAAGCCTTGAGCCCTCAGCCCTGTAGCAGGAATCATAAGATGTGTGAGAGCCAGAGTTCTGCCAGCCCCCCACCCACACGCCCCCGCAGACTACACGCAGTTGTGTGGAGATGGGAGCCCCTCCTTCTGCACCTAAACTCCACTTACCATTTTAGCTGCTCCAGGGATTCCCCATCCCCGTCACAATCAGAAATCATGTTTCCATACCTAGAAGAGGTCAGGAGTGTGTCAAATCTACCACATGGTGGCACTACCTGCTTCTCATGTCTACTGTGACTGTCTCACCTCTGACTAGAATGGAAGCCCAGGAGGGCAGGGAATGCAGTCTCCTCGGTTCACTGGATCATGGTCAGTGCCCAGAAAGGGACTGCACCTAGTGTGGCTTCACGTATGATTGTTGAAGGAATGAACCCCAACCAACTCCTCCCAAGATATCTGGGTGCACCTGAAGCCGCACTGCCCGCCTCTGGTCTCCCTGCTTTGAATTCACGCAGAAGCCTACAGATAGAATCTCAAATTTCCTGTAAAAATGTGAAAACAGTGAAGCCCAAGTCAACGAGGTCAGTGAGGGGGTGACAGAGACTTCCTCGTGGGGGTGTCAGGAATCCTGAATGAGGACGACCGTGGCCCCTTCAGCAGACCTTCCCCAGGGCTGGACTCAGGAGCAGCACTTTCCATGGGGGACCCACTGGAGCTTGTTCCTGTGACCACCCACTGAACACAGGAGGAAACTGAGGCTCAGAGGGGTGTGGTGACAGTCCTAAGACTCACAGCTGGGAGGCGGCCTAGTGGCACTGTGTGATCCAGGGCCTGAGTGCTCACCTGAGGAAAAGCAGGTGCAGCACATGCCGGGGACTGGCAACGTTCTTGTAGCTTGACAGAAACAGGTGGACATAAGATTGGTCACCACCCAAGACAGCAGGCACCAGGTGCTCCACCCGCTTCTTCAGGGTGCGTGCCGGGAGAGGCCACACCATGTGGGTGGCATCTGAGCTCAATGAAGATGTGTCTTCACTCTAGGACAGGACAGGGGAGAGATACACAGTGACAATACCGTGAACCCCAAGGAGGGCAGGGGCTGGAGGCCAGTCTTGACCCCAGGGAGGACATGAGAAGACAGCCTGAGGGCCCAGGGTTAATGGACAGGGTGGTGGTTGCCACCCCGGCAGTCCCCGTTCACCCTCCAGCCAGACCTGAGGTGTGAACACACCAGGACCAGCAGGTTTATAAACCCCCCACCCTCTGCCCCTGCCCTGGGAGGGTGTCCCATGTCCCCGTTCCCCACACACTCAGGAGGAGGGGGTGCAGTCACCCAGGGAGGCTCATAGTGCTGGCCTGGCCTTGCCCAACCTCCTCTGGGCCACCTGACATTACCTTTGGGGACCTCCTCCCAGACGGCCACAGGGGTCGAGGGCGAGGGCTGAACCAGCACCGGAAGCATTGGACAAGCCTCTCAGCACAGGGCTTCCTGGGGCTACGGCCCCGGGACCTCGGGATACAGCACAACATCTCACTCTGCCTGTGGCCAAGTGAGCTGGGGAAGGGGCTGTGTATAGAATGTGGGTGCCAGGTTACCGAGTTCCGAGTTCTGTTGGGGTCTGTCGTCAAGGAAGTGAAGTCACTTCCTGATACCTCATTTCCTGAGCCCCTCCTCTGTGTTCAAGACTGCAAATGCCCCTCTGGGTACCGGTCTGCTGACCCTCCTTCCCCATGAACTCTCTCTATTGCCCACACTTCCACCAACACTGCCTGACCACACCCCTGTGCAAGGCCTGGGTGCAGCCAGCGTCACAGCTCGGAGGAGATACACGTAGGTTCATCCCCAGCTCCTGCTTCTTATCACTTTATGTGACCCTGGACAAGCCATTGTCACTCTCATGACCTCCCCAGTCTCCCCTTTTGCACAGTGGGGATCTTTCTAGCATCTTCTTCCTAGGGATGGCATCAGGCATGTGTGAGAAAACATCTCTGAAACCTATGGCCGGTGTCACATGCAGCTAATAAACAAGACTAGAGATAAAATCCACGACGGTGTGGAAGGTAGCATGGAATACGACTAACGACAGGTCTGGTTCCTGTCATATAATCTTGAAAATGTCACTTTTGCTCTTGGTCTGTTTTCCCTGTCTGCACCATGCGACAGTTGGAATTTCATGCATTCACATACTGCTTTCCTCCATAAAACCTCACAATGGCTTCGTGTGTATTTAGGTTTGGACTCAAGTGCCACATCTCTGTCTGTGTGGTTGGCGACTCCTCAGGGGCTCCCAGTGGTCCCCACCATCTGCTGCACACATCCTCACGTAATCCCCTGCCCTGCAGTGTGGACTGGACTTAGTGACTCACTTCTAACCAATACAGGATCAAAATGAGAAGGTGTCACTTTCTAAATGTCATTGTAACACGCCTGTCTCTAGAGTCTTGTGCTCTGTCTCCTCTGTTCTCTCTGTTTGTATCCACCATATGCCAAGCATGGTGCCGAGAGCTGGAGAAAGAGCTGATTCAGCTGCACCCTGGCTTGGGAGATGATCCCAGGATAAGAAAGAGGAGAAGACGTGCTATCGAGTGCCTGACATTCTAAGAGAGGAAAGTGATCTAGGAGGCCCTCAGAATATTCTAGATTAGGAAGCTACCTGAAGATGGTAGGAAATGAACACCATTTGCAGAGAAGAACCAGAGCCGTTTGGTCCATTCTATGCCTTTACTCAACCGTATGAAATATAGAATTAGTAGTTTATCAAATTGCGTAGAAAATGTCAACTGATATTTACATATAAACAAAATTTATAGATTTATTTGGAAGAATTGATATATTTCCCCTACTTATTTTCTCATCTGTGAACATGTACATCTCTTCATTGTCTTCAGTTTGTTCGTTTTTTCAATAACATTTTACACTCAGTGTTTAGAAATCATGATTGTAAAAATGCACCCTAATTATTCATGCAAACCTTATGAATGAAAATTTGGGGTGTTTCCAACCCTTAGTAATAGGTATTGTCATATTAACAATCTTGTCGACACCTCACCTTATAATTTTCAAGGTTACATATGATATAGATTCCAGAATATTGGGTTACAGTGTAAAATAGTAAATATCCAAGTATAATTTTGCTAAATTTTGCGAGTTTCTGCTCCTTATGGGCTCTACCATTTGCATTCCACCACAATGTATTATAATACCTGTATCCCCACAGTCTCACTAACAAGTTTGTTATCAAAAAATTAAATTTTGCAAATCTAATAGGTGAAGTCTTGTATTTCAATATATTTT
The DNA here is from genome assembly GCF_027409185.1 of Cynocephalus volans. Lineage (NCBI taxonomy): Eukaryota > Metazoa > Chordata > Mammalia > Dermoptera > Cynocephalidae > Cynocephalus > Cynocephalus volans. Next base: position 48,174,113 of record NC_084476.1, on the reverse strand, counting down.
AAATGTATAGTTCTCTATGAGGGATTTTAAGCACCTAATTACGTATTGATGTCAATTTAAATTTCCTTTTGTGTTCTTAGATTGTTCATATATTTTGTTCATTTTTATTTCATTTTGTTGGTCATTTCCATCTCATTTTTTCACACATCATTGTATTAATGATATTATCCTAGTTTAAGAGGTTTTTTATTTCTTTTGCTTTTTTTTAAATTGAAACATTATTGATCACCCATTTTAAGTATTATAGCTTGTAATTACTTTTTGTCGAGTCCTTTTGACCTAGTTGGTGGCATTTACCTTTTGTTTGAGTTTGCTTTGCTTTACTAATTGCTGCTATGCCATCCATGTTAACTGCTGCTACATTAGTAGCAGCATAATTTCACCAGTGATTTGAAATGCTATCTTTCTTAAATACTAAATTTCTATAAATCTTGGGTATCTCTTTGAATTCTCCATTCTTTTTCATTAGGTTTTATATTTACTTATAAACAAATTCCATATGGTCTTGATAATGAAGAATTTATAAAAAAAAATTTTCGATCTCTGGTAGACTTACCCCTCCCTTTTGATTTGTTTCCTCATTTTTTTCTGATGAACGATTAATGTTTCATCAACATTTTATAATCATCTTATTTTGTTCTAGGTGAAGAAACAAATGAGACTATTTTTAATGTGATCATGACACACGTATAAAGTAACTTAGGAGAAAATAAAATCCTTAGGATCATGTGGCTTTCTGGCCAAGAAAATATCTCTGACATTTCTCTATCGTTTGTGTATGTATGTTTTAAGAGTGTTCTAATGCTTAAATCACGTAATTAAACAGGCTTTGTCGAGTTCTTGTTAGCTTTATGCCAAATATTTTAACAATTTTGTGGCTATTGAAAATGGAATCTTGATTTGCGTAATGTAATCTAGATAGTTATTGTTATTACATAAGACATTTATTAATTTTATATGTGAATTTTTCTAAATCGCAACATGTAAATTTTATTTTAGTAAGTCGTCTTGTTTGTAATAGGTTTTTAATGAATTCTTTTTGATTTTCTAAATTCACAATACATTCACATAACACATTTTTCTCTATCTTGAGATATACAAATACGTATGGTCAAATCTTATTTTATCTAGTGTTTTGATATTTATGAGTCTTACATTTTCTCAAAAGTAGTTTTGGCTTCTGTGGAAATTATTATGTGTTTTTCTTTCTTCTAATGCTTAATACTTTTGCAAAATATGGAAGTTAGTAATTCATTTCAGATTTATTTTTGTGAACGGTACCTAGCAAAAACATAACTGGATTTAATTTCCAAATAAATAATATTTCAATCCCTGTAATGATGAAGTGCTTTCCCCTAAGTAATCTGAATCCTTTCCACATATACCAGAATCTGTTTCAAAATTCAAACTTTTATTCCCCTGAACTATTCGCTTATTCTTTGCCAATCTCATGCACTTTCAAGTATGTTCCTTTGCAATACATTCTATAGGACGGAGCAAATTACCTCTTTGTTTTTATTATTATTGTTCTTCTTATATCTTGAACATTTTGGGGGCCATTTTTGCACATAATTTTTTTCATATTAACTTTGAGGTTATTTGACAAGTCCCGTAAACATAACTCTTTGGAATTTTTCAAGTTTAGCTTTATTGAATCTATTGATTAACATAGGGAGAATACATATATATGTGGCGTAACTTCCTAGCATCACTGCTGCCCGGCACATGGACACACGTGGGCATTTTGGTAGGAGCTGCTGAGTGGCTCCTGCGACAGGGGTATCAATGGACACATCTCCTGGGGCATCTGCTGGGACTTCTTCTTCCTTCATTCTCACAAGAGCTGGTGGTCAACAGACATACAGACCTGCCCATCTGATGGGGCAAATGCTATCTGAATAGTGAGTAAATTTCGGTGCATAATCATTAGGGAGGCCGCGGATGTCTGACATTTACTGGCCATGTGAATTGCTTCCCTGTGGAACTGCAGGAATATGTCCTTTGTCCCTATGGATAAATAAGAACTCTTTGTACAACTAGGATGCATACTACCCTTTCTCTGCCCGTGAAGAATTTTCCAGTCTGGGGTTTGTCTTTTCACCTTTTGACATTATTCTGGTTTTTGTTCGGACCAGGAAAAGTCAGCATTTTCCTCAGTGGCTTCTGGCTCTCTGGTCATTCAACAGTAGTTCCTATTTCAAGATTATGGCAATAATAACTATCAGGGCTTTGTGTCTCTACATAGAGTCTTTGATTTTTCTGTAATTTTCCTCTTACTAAAAACATAAAATGAAAATTAATCAGATCTTTCTCATATTATGCGGCCAGATACAAAAGGCCACATAACATATAACCGTACTGATAGGAACAATCCACGATAGGTAAATTCACACACACAGAAAATGGAGTGGTAGTCAGGGACAGGGAGAGGCGGGATGGGGATTGACAGCTTAATGGCTAGAGAGTTGATGAAGCTGTTCGACCACTAGATGGTGGTAAGGGTTGCCCCATATTAAAAATGTACTTGATGCCACTGAATGGTAATTTTGAAAATATTAAAAACACTTTATTTTATACAAGGGATATTATTGAAAATAAAAGATGAAAAAATTTGAGGAGATGCAGGACAGAGACAAAAATGAGGAGAAGCACAGCGTCAAGGAAGGGCAAGAACAGATCTGGAGTGGGGACTGGTGAGGGTGTTTGTGGGAGCTCTGGAGCCAGGGCTCCCCTGGGTGCTGGTGTTTCTTCTAATTCTTCTGATGTTTCAGGAACGGTTATGTCAGGTTGCTCTAGCTCTACCTCTGGATCTTGATCTTTCTCCTGCTCTTTCTCTTGCTCTTTCTCCTCATCTTTCTCTTGATCTTTCTGTTGCTCCTGCTCTGGATCTTGCGTCTGATCTACCACTTGCTCTGGATCTTGCTCCTGCTCTACCTCTTGCTCTGGATCTTGCTCCTGCTCTACTTCTTGCTCTGGCTTGGGCTCTGGATCTTGCTCTCGCTCTGCCTCTGGCAGTGGAGGTGGAGCTGGAGCTGGAACTCGAGCCGAACATGGCAGCAGCTCTTGGGACAGTTGTTCAGCCTGGGCAGAAGCTGGAACTGGATAGACAACAATTGAAAATATCAATGTGAGTTTCTATGTCTCATCCAATGACACTGTCTTTCCAGAAGCCCAAGTCCAGAGGCCCAGCCTCAGGAAGTCTCCCCACACTGCAGAACACTGTATGATTGTTCTGAGTACTCAGTGCCCCTGTCCCCAGCCTGCTTCTGGAAACTCTGCTCTGTGTGGCCCAGCCCAGGCCCCTCCCCAAACCCGCACAGGCACCCACCCTCTTCCTCCTCACCCTCAGTCTCCGCCTCACTAGGCTCCAGGTGCTCCAGCTTCTCCAGCTGCGCCAGAAGAAGATCAGCCTTACGCTCCACCTCTGAACCTCGCATACTGATATGTACATAGGCCGAAAGAAACTTCAAAGAATGAAATTCAGGAGGCTCGTGGAAATCGGTGGAATAGAATTCCAGCCAGATCTTTAAGACAGAGGACATGGCACTGTGGGAGACAGGTGGGCAACAGCATCAGAGGCCTGGCCTATCCCTCTATGCTGCCCTCCCAAGGCTCCCCTGAGTGAGCTGCAGTCTAGTACCCTCTGCCCGTGCCTGTCCATAGACCAGCCCATCCAATGTCCACCCCCAGTATGGCAGTTCTGGTGCAAGATAGGCCTGGCAGCCAAGGAGGGGCTGGCAAAAGCCTCCATGGGAGGAGCCTTCAACCACTGATGTGACCACGTTTCCCTTCTTCAGGGAAACCTGACAACCTCCTCTGTCTGTGGCACTGCCCCATCCCTGCTGGAATGACCTGTCCACCCCAGGAGGGTGCTATCTGCTCTGGGCCTTACTCACTGGCAAACAGGAGGTGTCCAGCAATATCTGATAAATGAGGAAACAGAGGGAGGCGCTGCTCCCCTGGCCTACCAAGGGCCCTTGGAAAAGCCCAAACTTGACCTCACACGTGAATGTACTGCCCAAGTGTCTGCATGAAAATCTGCATATCCTTTTCCCAGTGACAGCAATCTCTTGGCCCTGACCACACTCTGCACCCTCAGCACCAGCTGAGCATCCCCATGGAGGCTCCAGCCCCGAGTGTGAGCGGGATGCTCTGCACACCTCCTGCTCTGGCTCAGCACGGGCTCTGGGGGTGTGGGCAGGGCTGGGTGGGAGGGCGAGGGGATGGATTCTCTCTGGGCTCACTCTGCTCTCCAGCCTCTCGCACACCCTACGGTGCCTGGGACCACATCCCCAGCCGTCTTGACTCCTTTCCCTGCAGGGAAAGCCTTGAGCCCTCAGCCCTGTAGCAGGAATCATAAGATGTGTGAGAGCCAGAGTTCTGCCAGCCCCCCACCCACACGCCCCCGCAGACTACACGCAGTTGTGTGGAGATGGGAGCCCCTCCTTCTGCACCTAAACTCCACTTACCATTTTAGCTGCTCCAGGGATTCCCCATCCCCGTCACAATCAGAAATCATGTTTCCATACCTAGAAGAGGTCAGGAGTGTGTCAAATCTACCACATGGTGGCACTACCTGCTTCTCATGTCTACTGTGACTGTCTCACCTCTGACTAGAATGGAAGCCCAGGAGGGCAGGGAATGCAGTCTCCTCGGTTCACTGGATCATGGTCAGTGCCCAGAAAGGGACTGCACCTAGTGTGGCTTCACGTATGATTGTTGAAGGAATGAACCCCAACCAACTCCTCCCAAGATATCTGGGTGCACCTGAAGCCGCACTGCCCGCCTCTGGTCTCCCTGCTTTGAATTCACGCAGAAGCCTACAGATAGAATCTCAAATTTCCTGTAAAAATGTGAAAACAGTGAAGCCCAAGTCAACGAGGTCAGTGAGGGGGTGACAGAGACTTCCTCGTGGGGGTGTCAGGAATCCTGAATGAGGACGACCGTGGCCCCTTCAGCAGACCTTCCCCAGGGCTGGACTCAGGAGCAGCACTTTCCATGGGGGACCCACTGGAGCTTGTTCCTGTGACCACCCACTGAACACAGGAGGAAACTGAGGCTCAGAGGGGTGTGGTGACAGTCCTAAGACTCACAGCTGGGAGGCGGCCTAGTGGCACTGTGTGATCCAGGGCCTGAGTGCTCACCTGAGGAAAAGCAGGTGCAGCACATGCCGGGGACTGGCAACGTTCTTGTAGCTTGACAGAAACAGGTGGACATAAGATTGGTCACCACCCAAGACAGCAGGCACCAGGTGCTCCACCCGCTTCTTCAGGGTGCGTGCCGGGAGAGGCCACACCATGTGGGTGGCATCTGAGCTCAATGAAGATGTGTCTTCACTCTAGGACAGGACAGGGGAGAGATACACAGTGACAATACCGTGAACCCCAAGGAGGGCAGGGGCTGGAGGCCAGTCTTGACCCCAGGGAGGACATGAGAAGACAGCCTGAGGGCCCAGGGTTAATGGACAGGGTGGTGGTTGCCACCCCGGCAGTCCCCGTTCACCCTCCAGCCAGACCTGAGGTGTGAACACACCAGGACCAGCAGGTTTATAAACCCCCCACCCTCTGCCCCTGCCCTGGGAGGGTGTCCCATGTCCCCGTTCCCCACACACTCAGGAGGAGGGGGTGCAGTCACCCAGGGAGGCTCATAGTGCTGGCCTGGCCTTGCCCAACCTCCTCTGGGCCACCTGACATTACCTTTGGGGACCTCCTCCCAGACGGCCACAGGGGTCGAGGGCGAGGGCTGAACCAGCACCGGAAGCATTGGACAAGCCTCTCAGCACAGGGCTTCCTGGGGCTACGGCCCCGGGACCTCGGGATACAGCACAACATCTCACTCTGCCTGTGGCCAAGTGAGCTGGGGAAGGGGCTGTGTATAGAATGTGGGTGCCAGGTTACCGAGTTCCGAGTTCTGTTGGGGTCTGTCGTCAAGGAAGTGAAGTCACTTCCTGATACCTCATTTCCTGAGCCCCTCCTCTGTGTTCAAGACTGCAAATGCCCCTCTGGGTACCGGTCTGCTGACCCTCCTTCCCCATGAACTCTCTCTATTGCCCACACTTCCACCAACACTGCCTGACCACACCCCTGTGCAAGGCCTGGGTGCAGCCAGCGTCACAGCTCGGAGGAGATACACGTAGGTTCATCCCCAGCTCCTGCTTCTTATCACTTTATGTGACCCTGGACAAGCCATTGTCACTCTCATGACCTCCCCAGTCTCCCCTTTTGCACAGTGGGGATCTTTCTAGCATCTTCTTCCTAGGGATGGCATCAGGCATGTGTGAGAAAACATCTCTGAAACCTATGGCCGGTGTCACATGCAGCTAATAAACAAGACTAGAGATAAAATCCACGACGGTGTGGAAGGTAGCATGGAATACGACTAACGACAGGTCTGGTTCCTGTCATATAATCTTGAAAATGTCACTTTTGCTCTTGGTCTGTTTTCCCTGTCTGCACCATGCGACAGTTGGAATTTCATGCATTCACATACTGCTTTCCTCCATAAAACCTCACAATGGCTTCGTGTGTATTTAGGTTTGGACTCAAGTGCCACATCTCTGTCTGTGTGGTTGGCGACTCCTCAGGGGCTCCCAGTGGTCCCCACCATCTGCTGCACACATCCTCACGTAATCCCCTGCCCTGCAGTGTGGACTGGACTTAGTGACTCACTTCTAACCAATACAGGATCAAAATGAGAAGGTGTCACTTTCTAAATGTCATTGTAACACGCCTGTCTCTAGAGTCTTGTGCTCTGTCTCCTCTGTTCTCTCTGTTTGTATCCACCATATGCCAAGCATGGTGCCGAGAGCTGGAGAAAGAGCTGATTCAGCTGCACCCTGGCTTGGGAGATGATCCCAGGATAAGAAAGAGGAGAAGACGTGCTATCGAGTGCCTGACATTCTAAGAGAGGAAAGTGATCTAGGAGGCCCTCAGAATATTCTAGATTAGGAAGCTACCTGAAGATGGTAGGAAATGAACACCATTTGCAGAGAAGAACCAGAGCCGTTTGGTCCATTCTATGCCTTTACTCAACCGTATGAAATATAGAATTAGTAGTTTATCAAATTGCGTAGAAAATGTCAACTGATATTTACATATAAACAAAATTTATAGATTTATTTGGAAGAATTGATATATTTCCCCTACTTATTTTCTCATCTGTGAACATGTACATCTCTTCATTGTCTTCAGTTTGTTCGTTTTTTCAATAACATTTTACACTCAGTGTTTAGAAATCATGATTGTAAAAATGCACCCTAATTATTCATGCAAACCTTATGAATGAAAATTTGGGGTGTTTCCAACCCTTAGTAATAGGTATTGTCATATTAACAATCTTGTCGACACCTCACCTTATAATTTTTCAAGGTTACATATGATATAGATTCCAGAATATTGGGTTACAGTGTAAAATAGTAAATATCCAAGTATAATTTTGCTAAATTTTGCGAGTTTCTGCTCCTTATGGGCTCTACCATTTGCATTCCACCACAATGTATTATAATACCTGTATCCCCACAGTCTCACTAACAAGTTTGTTATCAAAAAATTAAATTTTGCAAATCTAATAGGTGAAGTCTTGTATTTCAATATATTTTAAATGTATAGTTCTCTATGAGGGATTTTAAGCACCTAATTACGTATTGATGTCAATTTAAATTTCCTTTTGTGTTCTTAGATTGTTCATATATTTTGTTCATTTTTATTTCATTTTGTTGGTCATTTCCATCTCATTTTTTCACACATCATTGTATTAATGATATTATCCTAGTTTAAGAGGTTTTTTATTTCTTTTGCTTTTTTTTAAATTGAAACATTATTGATCACCCATTTTAAGTATTATAGCTTGTAATTACTTTTTGTCGAGTCCTTTTGACCTAGTTGGTGGCATTTACCTTTTGTTTGAGTTTGCTTTGCTTTACTAATTGCTGCTATGCCATCCATGTTAACTGCTGCTACATTAGTAGCAGCATAATTTCACCAGTGATTTGAAATGCTATCTTTCTTAAATACTAAATTTCTATAAATCTTGGGTATCTCTTTGAATTCTCCATTCTTTTTCATTAGGTTTTATATTTACTTATAAACAAATTCCATATGGTCTTGATAATGAAGAATTTATAAAAAAAAATTTTCGATCTCTGGTAGACTTACCCCTCCATTTTGATTTGTTTCCTCATTTTTTTCTGATGAACGATTAATGTTTCATCAACATTTTATAATCATCTTATTTTGTTCTAGGTGAAGAAACAAATGAGACTATTTTTAATGTGATCATGACACACGTATAAAGTAACTTAGGAGAAAATAAAATCCTTAGGATCATGTGGCTTTCTGGCCAAGAAAATATCTCTGACATTTCTCTATCGTTTGTGTATGTATGTTTTAAGAGTGTTCTAATGCTTAAATCACGTAATTAAACAGGCTTTGTCGAGTTCTTGTTAGCTTTATGCCAAATATTTTAACAATTTTGTGGCTATTGAAAATGGAATCTTGATTTGCGTAATGTAATCTAGATAGTTATTGTTATTACATAAGACATTTATTAATTTTATATGTGAATTTTTCTAAATCGCAACATGTAAATTTTATTTTAGTAAGTCGTCTTGTTTGTAATAGGTTTTTAATGAATTCTTTTTGATTTTCTAAATTCACAATACATTCACATAACACATTTTTCTCTATCTTGAGATATACAAATACGTATGGTCAAATCTTATTTTATCTAGTGTTTTGATATTTATGAGTCTTACATTTTCTCAAAAGTAGTTTTGGCTTCTGTGGAAATTATTATGTGTTTTTCTTTCTTCTAATGCTTAATACTTTTGCAAAATATGGAAGTTAGTAATTCATTTCAGATTTATTTTTGTGAACGGTACCTAGCAAAAACATAACTGGATTTAATTTCCAAATAAATAATATTTCAATCCCTGTAATGATGAAGTGCTTTCCCCTAAGTAATCTGAATCCTTTCCACATATACCAGAATCTGTTTCAAAATTCAAACTTTTATTCCCCTGAACTATTCGCTTATTCTTTGCCAATCTCATGCACTTTCAAGTATGTTCCTTTGCAATACATTCTATAGGACGGAGCAAATTACCTCTTTGTTTTTATTATTATTGTTCTTCTTATATCTTGAACATTTTGGGGGCCATTTTTGAACATAATTTTTTTCATATTAACTTTGAGGTTATTTGACAAGTCCCGTAAACATAACTCTTTGGAATTTTTCAAGTTTAGCTTTATTGAATCTATTGATTAACATAGGGAGAATACATATATATGTGGCGTAACTTCCTAGCATCACTGCTGCCCGGCACATGGACACACGTGGGCATTTTGGTAGGAGCTGCTGAGTGGCTCCTGCGACAGGGGTATCAATGGACACATCTCCTGGGGCATCTGCTGGGACTTCTTCTTCCTTCATTCTCACAAGAGCTGGTGGTCAACAGACATACAGACCTGCCCATCTGATGGGGCAAATGCTATCTGAATAGTGAGTAAATTTCGGTGCATAATCATTAGGGAGGCCGCGGATGTCTGACATTTACTGGCCATGTGAATTGCTTCCCTGTGGAACTGCAGGAATATGTCCTTTGTCCCTATGGATAAATAAGAACTCTTTGTACAACTAGGATGCATACTACCCTTTCTCTGCCCGTGAAGAATTTTCCAGTCTGGGGTTTGTCTTTTCACCTTTTGACATTATTCTGGTTTTTGTTCGGACCAGGAAAAGTCAGCATTTTCCTCAGTGGCTTCTGGCTCTCTGGTCATTCAACAGTAGTTCCTATTTCAAGATTATGGCAATAATAACTATCAGGGCTTTGTGTCTCTACATAGAGTCTTTGATTTTTCTGTAATTTTCCTCTTACTAAAAACATAAAATGAAAATTAATCAGATCTTTCTCATATTATGCGGCCAGATACAAAAGGCCACATAACATATAACCGTACTGATAGGAACAATCCACGATAGGTAAATTCACACACACAGAAAATGGAGTGGTAGTCAGGGACAGGGAGAGGCGGGATGGGGATTGACAGCTTAATGGCTAGAGAGTTGATGAAGCTGTTCGACCACTAGATGGTGGTAAGGGTTGCCCCATATTAAAAATGTACTTGATGCCACTGAATGGTAATTTTGAAAATATTAAAAACACTTTATTTTATACAAGGGATATTATTGAAAATAAAAGATGAAAAAATTTGAGGAGATGCAGGACAGAGACAAAAATGAGGAGAAGCACAGCGTCAAGGAAGGGCAAGAACAGATCTGGAGTGGGGACTGGTGAGGGTGTTTGTGGGAGCTCTGGAGCCAGGGCTCCCCTGGGTGCTGGTGTTTCTTCTAATTCTTCTGATGTTTCAGGAACGGTTATGTCAGGTTGCTCTAGCTCTACCTCTGGATCTTGATCTTTCTCCTGCTCTTTCTCTTGCTCTTTCTCCTCATCTTTCTCTTGATCTTTCTGTTGCTCCTGCTCTGGATCTTGCGTCTGATCTACCTCTTGCTCTGGATCTTGCTCATGCTCTACTTCTTGCTCTGGCTTAGGCTCTGGATCTTGCTCTCGCTCTGCCTCCGGCAGTGGAATTGGAGCTGGAGCTGGAACTCGAGCCGAACATGGCAGCAGCTCTTGGGACAGTTGTTCAGCCTGGGCAGGAGTTGGAACTGGATAGACAACAATTGAAAATATCAATGTGAGTTTCTATGTCTCATCCAATGACACTGTCTTTCCAGAAGCCCAAGTCCAGAGGCCCAGCCTCAGGAAGTCTCCCCACACTGCAGAACACTGTATGATTGTTCTGAGTACTCAGTGCCCCTGTCCCCAGCCTGCTTCTGGAAACTCTGCTCTGTGTGGCCCAGCCCAGGCCCCTCCCCAAACCCGCACAGGCACCCACCCTCTTCCTCCTCACCCTCAGTCTCTGCCTCACTAGGCTCCAGGTGCTCCAGCTTCTCCAGCTGCGCCAGAAGAAGATCAGCCTTACGCTCCACCACTGAACCTCGCATACTGATATGTACATAGGCCGAAAGAAACTTCAAAGAATGAAATTCAGGAGGCTCGTGGAAATCGGTGGAATAGAATTCCAGCCAGATCTTTAAGACAGAGGACATGGCACTGTGGGAGACAGGTGGGCAACAGCATCAGAGGCCTGGCCTATCCCTCTATGCTGCCCTCCCAAGGCTCCCCTGAGTGAGCTGCAGTCTAGTACCCTCTGCCCGTGCCTGTCCATAGACCAGCCCATCCAATGTCCACCCCCAGTATGGCAGTTCTGGCGCAAGATGGGCCTGGCAGCCAAGGAGGGGCTGGCAAAAGCCTCCATGGGAGGAGCCTTCAACCACTGATGTGACCACGTTTCCCTTCTTCAGGGAAACCTGACAACCTCCTCTGTCTGTGTCACTGCCCCATCCCTGCTGGAATGACCTGTCCACCCCAGGAGGGTGCTGTCTGCTCTGGGCATTACTCACTGTCACACAGGAGGTGTCCAGCAATATCTGATAAATGAGGAAACAGAGGGAGGCGCTGCTCCCCTGGCCTACCCAGGGCCCATGGAAAAGCCCAAACTTGACCTCACACGTGAATGTACTGCCCAAGTGTCAGCATGAAAATCTGCATATCCTTTCCCCAGTGACAGCAATCTCTTGGCCCTGACCACACTCTGCACCCTCAGCACCAGCTGAGCATCCCCATGGAGGCTCCAGCCCCGAGTGTGAGCGGGATGCTCTGCACACCTCCTGCTCTGGCTCAGCACGGGCTCTGGGGGTGTGGGCAGGGCTGGGTGGGAGGGCGAGGGGATGGATTCTCTCTGGGCTCACTCTGCTCTCCAACCTCTCGCACACCCTACGGTGCCTGGGACCACATCCCCAGCCGTCCTGACTCCTTTCCCTGCAGGGAAAGCCTTGAAACCTCAGCCCTGTAGCAGGAATCATAAGATGTGTGAGAGCCAGAGTTCTGCCAGCCCCCCACCCACACGCCCCCGCAGACCACAGGCAGTTGTGTGGAGATGGGAGCCCCTCCTTCTGCACCTAAACTCCACTTACCATTTTAGCTGCTCCAGGGATTCCCCATCCCCGTCACAATCAGAAATCATGTTTCCATACCTAGAAGAGGTCAGGAGTGTGTCAAATCTACCACATGGTGGCACTACCTGCTTCTCATGTCTACTGTGACTGTCTCACCTCTGACTAGAATGGAAGCCCAGGAGGGCAGGGAATGCAGTCTCCTCGGTTCATTGGATTATGGTCAGTGCCCAGAAAGGGACTGCACATAGTGTGGCTTCACGTATGATTGTTGAAGGAATGAACCCCAACCAACTTCTCCCAAGATATCTGGGTGCACCTGAAGCCGCTCTGCCCGCCTCTGGTCTCCCTGCTTTGAATTCACGCAGAAGCCTACAGATAGAATCTCAAATTTCCTGTAAAAATGTGAAAACAGTGAAGCCCAAGTCAACGAGGTCAGTGAGGGGGTGACAGAGACTTCCTCGTGGGGGTGTCAGGAATCCTGAATGAGGACGACCGCGGCCCCTCCAGCAGACCTTCCACAGGGCTGGACTCAGGAGCAGCACTTTCCATGGGGGACCCACTGGAGCTTGTTCCTGTGACCACCCACTGAACACAGGAGGAAACTGAGGCTCAGAGGGGTGTGGTGACAGTCCTAAGACTCACAGCTGGGAGGTGGCCTAGTGGCACTGTGTGATCCAGGGCCTGAGTGCTCACCTGAGGAAAAGCAGGTGCAGCACATGCCGGGGACTGGCAAAGTTCTTGTAGCTTGACAGAAACAGGTGGACATAAGATTGGTCACCACCCAAGACAGCAGGCACCAGGTGCTCCACCCGCTTCTTCAGGGTGCGTGCCGGGAGAGGCCACACCATGTGGGTGGCATCTGAGCTCAATGAAGATGTGTCTTCACTCTAGGACAGGACAGGGGAGAGATACACAGTGACGGTACCGTGAACCCCAAGGAGGGCAGGGTCTGGAGGCCAGTCTTGACCCCAGGGAGGACATGAGAAGACAGCCTGAGGGCCCAGGGTTAATGGACAGGGTGGTGGTTGCCACCCCGGCAGTCCCCGTTCACCCTCCAGCCAGACCTGAGGTGTGAACACACCAGGACCAGCAGGTTTATAAACCCCCCACCCTCTGCCCCTGCCCTGGGAGGGTGTCCCATGTCCCCGTTCCCCACACACTCAGGAGGAGGGGGTGCAGTCACCCAGGGAGGCTCATAGTGCTGGCCTGGCCTTGCCCAACCTCCTCTGGGCCACCTGACATTACCTTTGGGGACCTCCTCCCAGACGGCCACAGGGGTCGAGGGCGAGCGCTGAACCAGCGCCGGAAGCATTGGACAAGCCTCTCAGCACAGGGCTTCCTGGGGCTACGGCCCCGGGACCTCGGGATACAGCACAACATCTCACTCTGCCTGTGGCCAAGTGAGCTGGGGAAGGGGCTGTGTATAGAATGTGGGTGCCAGGTTACCGAGTTCCGAGTTCTGTTGGGGTCTGTCGTCAAGGAAGTGAAGTCACTTCCTGATACCTCATTTCCTGAGCCCCTCCTCTGTGTTCAAGACTGCAAATGCCCCTCTGGGTACCTGTCTGCTGACCCTCCTTCCCCATGAACTCTCTCTATTGCCCACACTTCCACCAACACTGCCTGACCACACCCCTGTGCAAGGCCTGGGTGCAGCCAGCGTCACAGCTCGGAGGAGATACACGTAGGTTCATCCCCAGCTCCTGCTTCTTATCACTTTACGTGACCCTGGACAAGCCATTGTCACTCTCATGACCTCCCCAGTCTCCCCTTTTGCACAGTGGGGATCTTTCTAGCATCTTCTTCCTAGGGATGGCATCAGGCATGTGTGAGAAAACATCTCTGAAACCTATGGCCGGTGTCACATGCAGCTAATAAACAAGACTAGAGATAAAATCCACGACGGTGTGGAAGGTAGCATGGAATACGACTAACGACAGGTCTGGTTCCTGTCATATAATCTTGAAAATGTCACTTTTGCTCTTGGTCTGTTTTCCCTGTCTGCACCATGCGACAGTTGGAATTTCATGCATTCACATACTGCTTTCCTCCATAAAACCTCACAATGGCTTCGTGTGTATTTAGGTTTGGACTCAAGTGCCACATCTCTGTCTGTGTGGTTGGCGACTCCTCAGGGGCTCCCAGTGGTCCCCACCATCTGCTGCACACATCCTCACGTAATCCCCTGCCCTGCAGTGTGGACTGGACTTAGTGACTCACTTCTAACCAATACAGGATCAAAAGTGAGAAGGTGTCACTTTCTAAATGTCATTGTAACACGCCTGTCTCTAGAGTCTTGTGCTCTGTCTCCTCTGTTCTCTCTGTTTGTATCCACCATATGCCAAGCATGGTGCCGAGAGCTGGAGAAAGAGCTGATTCAGCTGCACCCTGGCTTGGGAGATGATCCCAGGATAAGAAAGAGGAGAAGACGTGCTATCGAGTGCCTGACATTCTAAGAGAGGAAAGTGATCTAGGAGGCCCTCAGAATATTCTAGATTAGGAAGCTACCTGAAGATGGTAGGAAATGAACACCATTTGCAGAGAAGAACCAGAGCCGTTTGGTCCATTCTATGCCTTTACTCAACCGTATGAAATATAGAATTAGTAGTTTATCAAATTGCGTAAAAAATGTCAACTGTTATTTACATATAAACAAAATTTATAGATTTATTTGGAAGAATTGATATATTTTCCCTACTTATTTTCTCATCTGTGAACATGTACATCTCTTCATTGTCTTCAGTTTGTTCGTTTTTTCAATAACATTTTACACTCAGTGTTTAGAAATCATGATTGTAAAAATGCACCCTAATTATTCATGCAAACCTTATGAATGAAAATTTGGGGTGTTTCCAACCCTTAGTAATAGGTATTGTCATATTAACAATCTTGTCGACACCTCACCTTATAATTTTTCAAGGTTACATATGATATAGATTCCAGAATATTGGGTTACAGTGTAAAATAGTAAATATCCAAGTATAATTTTGCTAAATTTTGCGAGTTTCTGCTCCTTATGGGCTCTACCATTTGCATTCCACCACAATGTATTATAATACCTGTATCCCCACAGTCTCACTAACAAGTTTGTTATCAAAAAATTAAATTTTGCAAATCTAATAGGTGAAGTTTTGTATATTTCAATATATTTTAAATGTATAGTTCTCTATGAGGGATTTTAAGCACCTAATTAAGTATTGATGCCAATTTAAATTTCCTTTTGTGTTCTTGGATTGTTCATATATTTTGTTCATTTTTATTTCATTTTGTTGCTCATTTCCATCTCATTTTTTCACACATCATTGTATTAATGATATTATCCTAGTTTAAGAGGTTTTTAATTTTTTTTGCTTTTTTTTTAATTGAAACATTATTGATCACCCATGTTAAGTATTATAGCTTGTAATTACTTTTTGTCGTGTCCTTTTGACCTAGTTGGTGGCATTTACCTTTTGTTTGAGTTTGCTTTGCTTTATTAATTGCTGCTATGCCATCCATGTTAACTGCTGCTACATTGGTAGCAGCATAATTTCACCAGTGATTTGAAATGCTATCTTTCTTAAATACTAAATTTCTATAAATCTTGGGTATCTCTTTGAATTCTCCATTCTTTTTCATTAGGTTTTATATTTACTTATAAACAAATTCCATATGGTCTTGATAATGAAGAATTTATAAAAAAATATTTTCGATCTCTGGTAGACTTACCCCTCCCTTTTGATTTGTTTCCTCATTTTTTTCTGATGAACGATTAATGTTTCATCAACATTTTATAATCATCTTATTTTGTTCTAGGTGAAGAAACAAATGAGACTATTTTTAATGTGATCATGACGCACGTATAAAGTAACTTAGGAGAAAATAAAATCCTTAGGATCATGTGGCTTTCTGGCCAAGAAAATATCTCTGACATTTCTCTATCCTTTGTGTATGTATGTTTTAAGAGTGTTCTAATGCTTAAATCACATAATTAAACAGGCTTTGTCGAGTTCTTGTTAGCTTTATGCCAAATATTTTAACAATTTTGTGGCTATTGAAAATGGAATCTTGATTTGCGTAATGTAATCTAGAGAGTTATTGTTATTACATAAGACATTTATTAATTTTATATGTGAATTTTTCTAAATCGCAACATGTAAATTTTATTTTAGTAAGTCGTCTTGTTTGTAATAGGTTTTTAATGAATTCTTTTTGATTTTCTAAATTCACAATACATTCACATAACACATTTTTCTCTATCTTGAGATATACAAATACGTATGGTCAAATCTTATTTTATCTAGTGTTTTGATATTTATGAGTCTTACATTTTCTCAAAAGTAGTTTTGGCTTCTGTGGAAATTATTATGTGTTTTTCTTTCTTCTAATGCTTAATACTTTTGCAAAATATTGAAGTTAGTAATTCATTTCAGATTTATTTTTGTGAACGGTACCTAGCAAAAGCATAACTGGATTTAATTTCCAAATAAATAATATTTCAATCCCTGTAATGATGAAGTGCTTTCCCCTAAGTAATCTGAATCCTTTCCACATATACCAGAATCTGTTTCAAAATTCAAACTTTTATTCCCCTGAACTATTCGCTTATTCTTTGCCAATCTCATGCACTTTCAAGTATGTTCCTTTGCAATACATTTTATTGGACGGAGCAAATTACCTCTTTGTTTTTATTATTATTGTTCTTCTTATGTCTTGAACATTTTGGGGGCCATTTTTGCACATAATTTTTTTCATATTAACTTTGAGGTTATTTGACAAGTCCCCTAAACATCACTCTTTGGAATTTTTCAAGTTTAGCTTTATTGAATCTATTGATTAACATAGGGAGAATACATATATATGTGGCGTAACTTCCTAGCATCACTGCTGCCCGGCACATGGACACACGTGGGCATTTTGGTAGGAGCTGCTGAGTGGCTCCTGCGACAGGGGTATCAATGGACACATCTCCTGGGGCATCTGCTGGGACTTCTTCTTCCTTCATTCTCACAAGAGCTGGTGGTCACCAGACATACAGACCTGCCCATCTGATGGGGCAAATGCTATCTGAATAGTGAGTAAATTTCGGTGCATAATCATTAGGGAGGCCGCGGATGTCTGACATTTACTGGCCATGTGAATTGCGTCCCTGTGGAACTGAAGGAATATGTCCTTTGTCCCTATGGATAAATGAGAACTCTTTGTACAACTAGGATGCATACTACCCTTTCTCTGCCCATGAAGAATTTTCCAGTCTGGGGTTTGTCTTTTCACCTTTTGACATTATTCTGGTTTTTGTTCGGACCAGGAAAAGTCAGCATTTTCCTCAGTGGCTTCTGGCTCTCTGGTCATTCAACAGTAGTTCCTATTTCAAGATTATGGCAATAATAACTATCAGGGCTTTGTGTCTCTACATAGAGTCTTTGCTTTTTCTGTAATTTTCCTCTTACTAAAAACATAAAATGAAAATTAATCAGATCTTTCTCATATTATGCGGCCAGATACAAAAGGCCACATAACATATAACCGTACTGATAGGAACAATCCACGATAGGTAAATTCACACACACAGAAAATGGAGTGGTAGTCAGGGACAGGGAGAGGCGGGATGGGGAATGACAGCTTAATGGCTACAGAGTTGATGAAGCTGTTCGATCACTAGATGGTGGTAAGGGTAGCCCCATATTAAAAATGTACTTAATGCCACTGAATGGTAATTTTGAAAATATTAAAAACACTTTATTTTATACAAGGGATATTATTGAAAATAAAAGATGAAAAAATTTGAGGAGATGCAGGACAGAGACAAAAATGAGGAGAAGCACAGCGTCAAGGAAGGGCAAGAACAGATCTGGAGTGGGGACTGGTGAGGGTGTTTGTGGGAGCTCTAGAGCCAGGGCTCCCCTGGGTGCTGGTGTTTCTTCTAATTCTTCTGATGTTTCAGGAACGGTTATGTCAGGTTGCTCTAGCTCTACCTCTGGATCTTGATCTTTCTCCTGCTCTTTCTCTTGCTCTTTCTCCTGATCTTTCTCTTGATCTTTCTGTTGCTCCTGCTCTGGATCTTGCGTCTGATCTACCACTTGCTCTGGATCTTGCTCCTGCTCTACCTCTTGCTCTGGATCTTGCTCCTGCTCTACTTCTTGCTCTGGCTTGGGCTCTGGATCTTGCTCTCGCTCTGCCTCTGGCAGTGGAGGTGGAGCTGGAGCTGGAACTCGAGCCGAACATGGCAGCAGCTCTTGGGACAGTTGTTCAGCCTGGGCAGAAGCTGGAACTGGATAGACAACAATTGAAAATATCAATGTGAGTTTCTATGTCTCATCCAATGACACTGTCTTTCCAGAAGCCCAAGTCCAGAGGCCCAGCCTCAGGAAGTCTCCCCACACTGCAGAACACTGTATGATTGTTCTGAGTACTCAGTGCCCCTGTCCCCAGCCTGCTTCTGGAAACTCTGCTCTGTGTGGCCCAGCCCAGGCCCCTCCCGAAACCCGCACAGGCACCCACCCTCTTCCTCCTCACCCTCAGTCTCCGCCTCACTAGGCTCCAGGTGCTCCAGCTTCTCCAGCTGCGCCAGAAGAAGATCAGCCTTACGCTCCACCTCTGAACCTCGCATACTGATATGTACATAGGCCGAAAGAAACTTCAAAGAATGAAATTCAGGAGGCTCGTGGAAATCGGTGGAATAGAATTCCAGCCAGATCTTTAAGACAGAGGACATGGCACTGTGGGAGACAGGTGGGCAACAGCATCAGAGGCCTGGCCTATCCCTCTATGCTGCCCTCCCAAGGCTCCCCTGAGTGAGCTGCAGTCTAGTACCCTCTGCCCGTGCCTGTCCATAGACCAGCCCATCCAATGTCCACCCCCAGTATGGCAGTTCTGGTGCAAGATAGGCCTGGCAGCCAAGGAGGGGCTGGCAAAAGCCTCCATGGGAGGAGCCTTCAACCACTGATGTGACCACGTTTCCCTTCTTCAGGGAAACCTGACAACCTCCTCTGTCTGTGGCACTGCCCCATCCCTGCTGGAATGACCTGTCCACCCCAGGAGGGTGCTATCTGCTCTGGGCCTTACTCACTGGCAAACAGGAGGTGTCCAGCAATATCTGATAAATGAGGAAACAGAGGGAGGCGCTGCTCCCCTGGCCTACCAAGGGCCCTTGGAAAAGCCCAAACTTGACCTCACACGTGAATGTACTGCCCAAGTGTCTGCATGAAAATCTGCATATCCTTTTCCCAGTGACAGCAATCTCTTGGCCCTGACCACACTCTGCACCCTCAGCACCAGCTGAGCATCCCCATGGAGGCTCCAGCCCCGAGTGTGAGCGGGATGCTCTGCACACCTCCTGCTCTGGCTCAGCACGGGCTCTGGGGGTGTGGGCAGGGCTGGGTGGGAGGGCGAGGGGATGGATTCTCTCTGGGCTCACTCTGCTCTCCAGCCTCTCGCACACCCTACGGTGCCTGGGACCACATCCCCAGCCGTCTTGACTCCTTTCCCTGCAGGGAAAGCCTTGAGCCCTCAGCCCTGTAGCAGGAATCATAAGATGTGTGAGAGCCAGAGTTCTGCCAGCCCCCCACCCACACGCCCCCGCAGACTACACGCAGTTGTGTGGAGATGGGAGCCCCTCCTTCTGCACCTAAACTCCACTTACCATTTTAGCTGCTCCAGGGATTCCCCATCCCCGTCACAATCAGAAATCATGTTTCCATACCTAGAAGAGGTCAGGAGTGTGTCAAATCTACCACATGGTGGCACTACCTGCTTCTCATGTCTACTGTGACTGTCTCACCTCTGACTAGAATGGAAGCCCAGGAGGGCAGGGAATGCAGTCTCCTCGGTTCACTGGATCATGGTCAGTGCCCAGAAAGGGACTGCACCTAGTGTGGCTTCACGTATGATTGTTGAAGGAATGAACCCCAACCAACTCCTCCCAAGATATCTGGGTGCACCTGAAGCCGCACTGCCCGCCTCTGGTCTCCCTGCTTTGAATTCACGCAGAAGCCTACAGATAGAATCTCAAATTTCCTGTAAAAATGTGAAAACAGTGAAGCCCAAGTCAACGAGGTCAGTGAGGGGGTGACAGAGACTTCCTCGTGGGGGTGTCAGGAATCCTGAATGAGGACGACCGTGGCCCCTTCAGCAGACCTTCCCCAGGGCTGGACTCAGGAGCAGCACTTTCCATGGGGGACCCACTGGAGCTTGTTCCTGTGACCACCCACTGAACACAGGAGGAAACTGAGGCTCAGAGGGGTGTGGTGACAGTCCTAAGACTCACAGCTGGGAGGCGGCCTAGTGGCACTGTGTGATCCAGGGCCTGAGTGCTCACCTGAGGAAAAGCAGGTGCAGCACATGCCGGGGACTGGCAACGTTCTTGTAGCTTGACAGAAACAGGTGGACATAAGATTGGTCACCACCCAAGACAGCAGGCACCAGGTGCTCCACCCGCTTCTTCAGGGTGCGTGCCGGGAGAGGCCACACCATGTGGGTGGCATCTGAGCTCAATGAAGATGTGTCTTCACTCTAGGACAGGACAGGGGAGAGATACACAGTGACAATACCGTGAACCCCAAGGAGGGCAGGGGCTGGAGGCCAGTCTTGACCCCAGGGAGGACATGAGAAGACAGCCTGAGGGCCCAGGGTTAATGGACAGGGTGGTGGTTGCCACCCCGGCAGTCCCCGTTCACCCTCCAGCCAGACCTGAGGTGTGAACACACCAGGACCAGCAGGTTTATAAACCCCCCACCCTCTGCCCCTGCCCTGGGAGGGTGTCCCATGTCCCCGTTCCCCACACACTCAGGAGGAGGGGGTGCAGTCACCCAGGGAGGCTCATAGTGCTGGCCTGGCCTTGCCCAACCTCCTCTGGGCCACCTGACATTACCTTTGGGGACCTCCTCCCAGACGGCCACAGGGGTCGAGGGCGAGGGCTGAACCAGCACCGGAAGCATTGGACAAGCCTCTCAGCACAGGGCTTCCTGGGGCTACGGCCCCGGGACCTCGGGATACAGCACAACATCTCACTCTGCCTGTGGCCAAGTGAGCTGGGGAAGGGGCTGTGTATAGAATGTGGGTGCCAGGTTACCGAGTTCCGAGTTCTGTTGGGGTCTGTCGTCAAGGAAGTGAAGTCACTTCCTGATACCTCATTTCCTGAGCCCCTCCTCTGTGTTCAAGACTGCAAATGCCCCTCTGGGTACCGGTCTGCTGACCCTCCTTCCCCATGAACTCTCTCTATTGCCCACACTTCCACCAACACTGCCTGACCACACCCCTGTGCAAGGCCTGGGTGCAGCCAGCGTCACAGCTCGGAGGAGATACACGTAGGTTCATCCCCAGCTCCTGCTTCTTATCACTTTATGTGACCCTGGACAAGCCATTGTCACTCTCATGACCTCCCCAGTCTCCCCTTTTGCACAGTGGGGATCTTTCTAGCATCTTCTTCCTAGGGATGGCATCAGGCATGTGTGAGAAAACATCTCTGAAACCTATGGCCGGTGTCACATGCAGCTAATAAACAAGACTAGAGATAAAATCCACGACGGTGTGGAAGGTAGCATGGAATACGACTAACGACAGGTCTGGTTCCTGTCATATAATCTTGAAAATGTCACTTTTGCTCTTGGTCTGTTTTCCCTGTCTGCACCATGCGACAGTTGGAATTTCATGCATTCACATACTGCTTTCCTCCATAAAACCTCACAATGGCTTCGTGTGTATTTAGGTTTGGACTCAAGTGCCACATCTCTGTCTGTGTGGTTGGCGACTCCTCAGGGGCTCCCAGTGGTCCCCACCATCTGCTGCACACATCCTCACGTAATCCCCTGCCCTGCAGTGTGGACTGGACTTAGTGACTCACTTCTAACCAATACAGGATCAAAATGAGAAGGTGTCACTTTCTAAATGTCATTGTAACACGCCTGTCTCTAGAGTCTTGTGCTCTGTCTCCTCTGTTCTCTCTGTTTGTATCCACCATATGCCAAGCATGGTGCCGAGAGCTGGAGAAAGAGCTGATTCAGCTGCACCCTGGCTTGGGAGATGATCCCAGGATAAGAAAGAGGAGAAGACGTGCTATCGAGTGCCTGACATTCTAAGAGAGGAAAGTGATCTAGGAGGCCCTCAGAATATTCTAGATTAGGAAGCTACCTGAAGATGGTAGGAAATGAACACCATTTGCAGAGAAGAACCAGAGCCGTTTGGTCCATTCTATGCCTTTACTCAACCGTATGAAATATAGAATTAGTAGTTTATCAAATTGCGTAGAAAATGTCAACTGATATTTACATATAAACAAAATTTATAGATTTATTTGGAAGAATTGATATATTTCCCCTACTTATTTTCTCATCTGTGAACATGTACATCTCTTCATTGTCTTCAGTTTGTTCGTTTTTTCAATAACATTTTACACTCAGTGTTTAGAAATCATGATTGTAAAAATGCACCCTAATTATTCATGCAAACCTTATGAATGAAAATTTGGGGTGTTTCCAACCCTTAGTAATAGGTATTGTCATATTAACAATCTTGTCGACACCTCACCTTATAATTTTTCAAGGTTACATATGATATAGATTCCAGAATATTGGGTTACAGTGTAAAATAGTAAATATCCAAGTATAATTTTGCTAAATTTTGCGAGTTTCTGCTCCTTATGGGCTCTACCATTTGCATTCCACCACAATGTATTATAATACCTGTATCCCCACAGTCTCACTAACAAGTTTGTTATCAAAAAATTAAATTTTGCAAATCTAATAGGTGAAGTCTTGTATTTCAATATATTTTAAATGTATAGTTCTCTATGAGGGATTTTAAGCACCTAATTACGTATTGATGTCAATTTAAATTTCCTTTTGTGTTCTTAGATTGTTCATATATTTTGTTCATTTTTATTTCATTTTGTTGGTCATTTCCATCTCATTTTTTCACACATCATTGTATTAATGATATTATCCTAGTTTAAGAGGTTTTTTATTTCTTTTGCTTTTTTTTAAATTGAAACATTATTGATCACCCATTTTAAGTATTATAGCTTGTAATTACTTTTTGTCGAGTCCTTTTGACCTAGTTGGTGGCATTTACCTTTTGTTTGAGTTTGCTTTGCTTTACTAATTGCTGCTATGCCATCCATGTTAACTGCTGCTACATTAGTAGCAGCATAATTTCACCAGTGATTTGAAATGCTATCTTTCTTAAATACTAAATTTCTATAAATCTTGGGTATCTCTTTGAATTCTCCATTCTTTTTCATTAGGTTTTATATTTACTTATAAACAAATTCCATATGGTCTTGATAATGAAGAATTTATAAAAAAAAATTTTCGATCTCTGGTAGACTTACCCCTCCATTTTGATTTGTTTCCTCATTTTTTTCTGATGAACGATTAATGTTTCATCAACATTTTATAATCATCTTATTTTGTTCTAGGTGAAGAAACAAATGAGACTATTTTTAATGTGATCATGACACACGTATAAAGTAACTTAGGAGAAAATAAAATCCTTAGGATCATGTGGCTTTCTGGCCAAGAAAATATCTCTGACATTTCTCTATCGTTTGTGTATGTATGTTTTAAGAGTGTTCTAATGCTTAAATCACGTAATTAAACAGGCTTTGTCGAGTTCTTGTTAGCTTTATGCCAAATATTTTAACAATTTTGTGGCTATTGAAAATGGAATCTTGATTTGCGTAATGTAATCTAGATAGTTATTGTTATTACATAAGACATTTATTAATTTTATATGTGAATTTTTCTAAATCGCAACATGTAAATTTTATTTTAGTAAGTCGTCTTGTTTGTAATAGGTTTTTAATGAATTCTTTTTGATTTTCTAAATTCACAATACATTCACATAACACATTTTTCTCTATCTTGAGATATACAAATACGTATGGTCAAATCTTATTTTATCTAGTGTTTTGATATTTATGAGTCTTACATTTTCTCAAAAGTAGTTTTGGCTTCTGTGGAAATTATTATGTGTTTTTCTTTCTTCTAATGCTTAATACTTTTGCAAAATATGGAAGTTAGTAATTCATTTCAGATTTATTTTTGTGAACGGTACCTAGCAAAAACATAACTGGATTTAATTTCCAAATAAATAATATTTCAATCCCTGTAATGATGAAGTGCTTTCCCCTAAGTAATCTGAATCCTTTCCACATATACCAGAATCTGTTTCAAAATTCAAACTTTTATTCCCCTGAACTATTCGCTTATTCTTTGCCAATCTCATGCACTTTCAAGTATGTTCCTTTGCAATACATTCTATAGGACGGAGCAAATTACCTCTTTGTTTTTATTATTATTGTTCTTCTTATATCTTGAACATTTTGGGGGCCATTTTTGAACATAATTTTTTTCATATTAACTTTGAGGTTATTTGACAAGTCCCGTAAACATAACTCTTTGGAATTTTTCAAGTTTAGGAGCTGCTGAGTGGCTCCTGCGACAGGGGTATCAATGGACACATCTCCTGGGGCATCTGCTGGGACTTCTTCTTCCTTCATTCTCACAAGAGCTGGTGGTCAACAGACATACAGACCTGCCCATCTGATGGGGCAAATGCTATCTGAATAGTGAGTAAATTTCGGTGCATAATCATTAGGGAGGCCGCGGATGTCTGACATTTACTGGCCATGTGAATTGCTTCCCTGTGGAACTGCAGGAATATGTCCTTTGTCCCTATGGATAAATAAGAACTCTTTGTACAACTAGGATGCATACTACCCTTTCTCTGCCCGTGAAGAATTTTCCAGTCTGGGGTTTGTCTTTTCACCTTTTGACATTATTCTGGTTTTTGTTCGGACCAGGAAAAGTCAGCATTTTCCTCAGTGGCTTCTGGCTCTCTGGTCATTCAACAGTAGTTCCTATTTCAAGATTATGGCAATAATAACTATCAGGGCTTTGTGTCTCTACATAGAGTCTTTGATTTTTCTGTAATTTTCCTCTTACTAAAAACATAAAATGAAAATTAATCAGATCTTTCTCATATTATGCGGCCAGATACAAAAGGCCACATAACATATAACCGTACTGATAGGAACAATCCACGATAGGTAAATTCACACACACAGAAAATGGAGTGGTAGTCAGGGACAGGGAGAGGCGGGATGGGGATTGACAGCTTAATGGCTAGAGAGTTGATGAAGCTGTTCGACCACTAGATGGTGGTAAGGGTTGCCCCATATTAAAAATGTACTTGATGCCACTGAATGGTAATTTTGAAAATATTAAAAACACTTTATTTTATACAAGGGATATTATTGAAAATAAAAGATGAAAAAATTTGAGGAGATGCAGGACAGAGACAAAAATGAGGAGAAGCACAGCGTCAAGGAAGGGCAAGAACAGATCTGGAGTGGGGACTGGTGAGGGTGTTTGTGGGAGCTCTGGAGCCAGGGCTCCCCTGGGTGCTGGTGTTTCTTCTAATTCTTCTGATGTTTCAGGAACGGTTATGTCAGGTTGCTCTAGCTCTACCTCTGGATCTTGATCTTTCTCCTGCTCTTTCTCTTGCTCTTTCTCCTCATCTTTCTCTTGATCTTTCTGTTGCTCCTGCTCTGGATCTTGCGTCTGATCTACCTCTTGCTCTGGATCTTGCTCATGCTCTACTTCTTGCTCTGGCTTAGGCTCTGGATCTTGCTCTCGCTCTGCCTCCGGCAGTGGAATTGGAGCTGGAGCTGGAACTCGAGCCGAACATGGCAGCAGCTCTTGGGACAGTTGTTCAGCCTGGGCAGGAGTTGGAACTGGATAGACAACAATTGAAAATATCAATGTGAGTTTCTATGTCTCATCCAATGACACTGTCTTTCCAGAAGCCCAAGTCCAGAGGCCCAGCCTCAGGAAGTCTCCCCACACTGCAGAACACTGTATGATTGTTCTGAGTACTCAGTGCCCCTGTCCCCAGCCTGCTTCTGGAAACTCTGCTCTGTGTGGCCCAGCCCAGGCCCCTCCCCAAACCCGCACAGGCACCCACCCTCTTCCTCCTCACCCTCAGTCTCTGCCTCACTAGGCTCCAGGTGCTCCAGCTTCTCCAGCTGCGCCAGAAGAAGATCAGCCTTACGCTCCACCACTGAACCTCGCATACTGATATGTACATAGGCCGAAAGAAACTTCAAAGAATGAAATTCAGGAGGCTCGTGGAAATCGGTGGAATAGAATTCCAGCCAGATCTTTAAGACAGAGGACATGGCACTGTGGGAGACAGGTGGGCAACAGCATCAGAGGCCTGGCCTATCCCTCTATGCTGCCCTCCCAAGGCTCCCCTGAGTGAGCTGCAGTCTAGTACCCTCTGCCCGTGCCTGTCCATAGACCAGCCCATCCAATGTCCACCCCCAGTATGGCAGTTCTGGCGCAAGATGGGCCTGGCAGCCAAGGAGGGGCTGGCAAAAGCCTCCATGGGAGGAGCCTTCAACCACTGATGTGACCACGTTTCCCTTCTTCAGGGAAACCTGACAACCTCCTCTGTCTGTGTCACTGCCCCATCCCTGCTGGAATGACCTGTCCACCCCAGGAGGGTGCTGTCTGCTCTGGGCATTACTCACTGTCACACAGGAGGTGTCCAGCAATATCTGATAAATGAGGAAACAGAGGGAGGCGCTGCTCCCCTGGCCTACCCAGGGCCCATGGAAAAGCCCAAACTTGACCTCACACGTGAATGTACTGCCCAAGTGTCAGCATGAAAATCTGCATATCCTTTCCCCAGTGACAGCAATCTCTTGGCCCTGACCACACTCTGCACCCTCAGCACCAGCTGAGCATCCCCATGGAGGCTCCAGCCCCGAGTGTGAGCGGGATGCTCTGCACACCTCCTGCTCTGGCTCAGCACGGGCTCTGGGGGTGTGGGCAGGGCTGGGTGGGAGGGCGAGGGGATGGATTCTCTCTGGGCTCACTCTGCTCTCCAACCTCTCGCACACCCTACGGTGGTGGGACCACATCCCCAGCCGTCCTGACTCCTTTCCCTGCAGGGAAAGCCTTGAAACCTCAGCCCTGTAGCAGGAATCATAAGATGTGTGAGAGCCAGAGTTCTGCCAGCCCCCCACCCACACGCCCCCGCAGACCACAGGCAGTTGTGTGGAGATGGGAGCCCCTCCTTCTGCACCTAAACTCCACTTACCATTTTAGCTGCTCCAGGGATTCCCCATCCCCGTCACAATCAGAAATCATGTTTCCATACCTAGAAGAGGTCAGGAGTGTGTCAAATCTACCACATGGTGGCACTACCTGCTTCTCATGTCTACTGTGACTGTCTCACCTCTGACTAGAATGGAAGCCCAGGAGGGCAGGGAATGCAGTCTCCTCGGTTCATTGGATTATGGTCAGTGCCCAGAAAGGGACTGCACATAGTGTGGCTTCACGTATGATTGTTGAAGGAATGAACCCCAACCAACTTCTCCCAAGATATCTGGGTGCACCTGAAGCCGCTCTGCCCGCCTCTGGTCTCCCTGCTTTGAATTCACGCAGAAGCCTACAGATAGAATCTCAAATTTCCTGTAAAAATGTGAAAACAGTGAAGCCCAAGTCAACGAGGTCAGTGAGGGGGTGACAGAGACTTCCTCGTGGGGGTGTCAGGAATCCTGAATGAGGACGACCGCGGCCCCTCCAGCAGACCTTCCACAGGGCTGGACTCAGGAGCAGCACTTTCCATGGGGGACACACTGGAGCTTGTTCCTGTGACCACCCACTGAACACAGGAGGAAACTGAGGCTCAGAGGGGTGTGGTGACAGTCCTAAGACTCACAGCTGGGAGGTGGCCTAGTGGCACTGTGTGATCCAGGGCCTGAGTGCTCACCTGAGGAAAAGCAGGTGCAGCACATGCCGGGGACTGGCAAAGTTCTTGTAGCTTGACAGAAACAGGTGGACATAAGATTGGTCACCACCCAAGACAGCAGGCACCAGGTGCTCCACCCGCTTCTTCAGGGTGCGTGCCGGGAGAGGCCACACCATGTGGGTGGCATCTGAGCTCAATGAAGATGTGTCTTCACTCTAGGACAGGACAGGGGAGAGATACACAGTGACGGTACCGTGAACCCCAAGGAGGGCAGGGTCTGGAGGCCAGTCTTGACCCCAGGGAGGACATGAGAAGACAGCCTGAGGGCCCAGGGTTAATGGACAGGGTGGTGGTTGCCACCCCGGCAGTCCCCGTTCACCCTCCAGCCAGACCTGAGGTGTGAACACACCAGGACCAGCAGGTTTATAAACCCCCCACCCTCTGCCCCTGCCCTGGGAGGGTGTCCCATGTCCCCGTTCCCCACACACTCAGGAGGAGGGGGTGCAGTCACCCAGGGAGGCTCATAGTGCTGGCCTGGCCTTGCCCAACCTCCTCTGGGCCACCTGACATTACCTTTGGGGACCTCCTCCCAGACGGCCACAGGGGTCGAGGGCGAGGGCTGAACCAGCGCCGGAAGCATTGGACAAGCCTCTCAGCACAGGGCTTCCTGGGGCTACGGCCCCGGGACCTCGGGATACAGCACAACATCTCACTCTGCCTGTGGCCAAGTGAGCTGGGGAAGGGGCTGTGTATAGAATGTGGGTGCCAGGTTACCGAGTTCCGAGTTCTGTTGGGGTCTGTCGTCAAGGAAGTGAAGTCACTTCCTGATACCTCATTTCCTGAGCCCCTCCTCTGTGTTCAAGACTGCAAATGCCCCTCTGGGTACCTGTCTGCTGACCCTCCTTCCCCATGAACTCTCTCTATTGCCCACACTTCCACCAACACTGCCTGACCACACCCCTGTGCAAGGCCTGGGTGCAGCCAGCGTCACAGCTCGGAGGAGATACACGTAGGTTCATCCCCAGCTCCTGCTTCTTATCACTTTACGTGACCCTGGACAAGCCATTGTCACTCTCATGACCTCCCCAGTCTCCCCTTTTGCACAGTGGGGATCTTTCTAGCATCTTCTTCCTAGGGATGGCATCAGGCATGTGTGAGAAAACATCTCTGAAACCTATGGCCGGTGTCACATGCAGCTAATAAACAAGACTAGAGATAAAATCCACGACGGTGTGGAAGGTAGCATGGAATACGACTAACGACAGGTCTGGTTCCTGTCATATAATCTTGAAAATGTCACTTTTGCTCTTGGTCTGTTTTCCCTGTCTGCACCATGCGACAGTTGGAATTTCATGCATTCACATACTGCTTTCCTCCATAAAACCTCACAATGGCTTCGTGTGTATTTAGGTTTGGACTCAAGTGCCACATCTCTGTCTGTGTGGTTGGCGACTCCTCAGGGGCTCCCAGTGGTCCCCACCATCTGCTGCACACATCCTCACGTAATCCCCTGCCCTGCAGTGTGGACTGGACTTAGTGACTCACTTCTAACCAATACAGGATCAAAAGTGAGAAGGTGTCACTTTCTAAATGTCATTGTAACACGCCTGTCTCTAGAGTCTTGTGCTCTGTCTCCTCTGTTCTCTCTGTTTGTATCCACCATATGCCAAGCATGGTGCCGAGAGCTGGAGAAAGAGCTGATTCAGCTGCACCCTGGCTTGGGAGATGATCCCAGGATAAGAAAGAGGAGAAGACGTGCTATCGAGTGCCTGACATTCTAAGAGAGGAAAGTGATCTAGGAGGCCCTCAGAATATTCTAGATTAGGAAGCTACCTGAAGATGGTAGGAAATGAACACCATTTGCAGAGAAGAACCAGAGCCGTTTGGTCCATTCTATGCCTTTACTCAACCGTATGAAATATAGAATTAGTAGTTTATCAAATTGCGTAAAAAATGTCAACTGTTATTTACATATAAACAAAATTTATAGATTTATTTGGAAGAATTGATATATTTTCCCTACTTATTTTCTCATCTGTGAACATGTACATCTCTTCATTGTCTTCAGTTTGTTCGTTTTTTCAATAACATTTTACACTCAGTGTTTAGAAATCATGATTGTAAAAATGCACCCTAATTATTCATGCAAACCTTATGAATGAAAATTTGGGGTGTTTCCAACCCTTAGTAATAGGTATTGTCATATTAACAATCTTGTCGACACCTCACCTTATAATTTTTCAAGGTTACATATGATATAGATTCCAGAATATTGGGTTACAGTGTAAAATAGTAAATATCCAAGTATAATTTTGCTAAATTTTGCGAGTTTCTGCTCCTTATGGGCTCTACCATTTGCATTCCACCACAATGTATTATAATACCTGTATCCCCACAGTCTCACTAACAAGTTTGTTATCAAAAAATTAAATTTTGCAAATCTAATAGGTGAAGTTTTGTATATTTCAATATATTTTAAATGTATAGTTCTCTATGAGGGATTTTAAGCACCTAATTAAGTATTGATGCCAATTTAAATTTCCTTTTGTGTTCTTGGATTGTTCATATATTTTGTTCATTTTTATTTCATTTTGTTGCTCATTTCCATCTCATTTTTTCACACATCATTGTATTAATGATATTATCCTAGTTTAAGAGGTTTTTAATTTTTTTTGCTTTTTTTTTAATTGAAACATTATTGATCACCCATGTTAAGTATTATAGCTTGTAATTACTTTTTGTCGTGTCCTTTTGACCTAGTTGG
The DNA here is from genome assembly GCF_027409185.1 of Cynocephalus volans. Taxonomy (NCBI): domain Eukaryota; kingdom Metazoa; phylum Chordata; class Mammalia; order Dermoptera; family Cynocephalidae; genus Cynocephalus; species Cynocephalus volans. Next base: position 48,143,599 of record NC_084476.1, on the reverse strand, counting down.
TGGCATTTACCTTTTGTTTGAGTTTGCTTTGCTTTATTAATTGCTGCTATGCCATCCATGTTAACTGCTGCTACATTGGTAGCAGCATAATTTCACCAGTGATTTGAAATGCTATCTTTCTTAAATACTAAATTTCTATAAATCTTGGGTATCTCTTTGAATTCTCCATTCTTTTTCATTAGGTTTTATATTTACTTATAAACAAATTCCATATGGTCTTGATAATGAAGAATTTATAAAAAAATATTTTCGATCTCTGGTAGACTTACCCCTCCCTTTTGATTTGTTTCCTCATTTTTTTCTGATGAACGATTAATGTTTCATCAACATTTTATAATCATCTTATTTTGTTCTAGGTGAAGAAACAAATGAGACTATTTTTAATGTGATCATGACGCACGTATAAAGTAACTTAGGAGAAAATAAAATCCTTAGGATCATGTGGCTTTCTGGCCAAGAAAATATCTCTGACATTTCTCTATCCTTTGTGTATGTATGTTTTAAGAGTGTTCTAATGCTTAAATCACATAATTAAACAGGCTTTGTCGAGTTCTTGTTAGCTTTATGCCAAATATTTTAACAATTTTGTGGCTATTGAAAATGGAATCTTGATTTGCGTAATGTAATCTAGAGAGTTATTGTTATTACATAAGACATTTATTAATTTTATATGTGAATTTTTCTAAATCGCAACATGTAAATTTTATTTTAGTAAGTCGTCTTGTTTGTAATAGGTTTTTAATGAATTCTTTTTGATTTTCTAAATTCACAATACATTCACATAACACATTTTTCTCTATCTTGAGATATACAAATACGTATGGTCAAATCTTATTTTATCTAGTGTTTTGATATTTATGAGTCTTACATTTTCTCAAAAGTAGTTTTGGCTTCTGTGGAAATTATTATGTGTTTTTCTTTCTTCTAATGCTTAATACTTTTGCAAAATATTGAAGTTAGTAATTCATTTCAGATTTATTTTTGTGAACGGTACCTAGCAAAAGCATAACTGGATTTAATTTCCAAATAAATAATATTTCAATCCCTGTAATGATGAAGTGCTTTCCCCTAAGTAATCTGAATCCTTTCCACATATACCAGAATCTGTTTCAAAATTCAAACTTTTATTCCCCTGAACTATTCGCTTATTCTTTGCCAATCTCATGCACTTTCAAGTATGTTCCTTTGCAATACATTTTATTGGACGGAGCAAATTACCTCTTTGTTTTTATTATTATTGTTCTTCTTATGTCTTGAACATTTTGGGGGCCATTTTTGCACATAATTTTTTTCATATTAACTTTGAGGTTATTTGACAAGTCCCCTAAACATCACTCTTTGGAATTTTTCAAGTTTAGCTTTATTGAATCTATTGATTAACATAGGGAGAATACATATATATGTGGCGTAACTTCCTAGCATCACTGCTGCCTGGCACATGGACACACGTGGGCATTTTGGTAGGAGCTGCTGAGTGGCTCCTGCGACAGGGGTATCAATGGACACATCTCCTGGGGCATCTGCTGGGACTTCTTCTTCCTTCATTCTCACAAGAGCTGGTGGTCACCAGACATACAGACCTGCCCATCTGATGGGGCAAATGCTATCTGAATAGTGAGTAAATTTCGGTGCATAATCATTAGGGAGGCCGCGGATGTCTGACATTTACTGGCCATGTGAATTGCGTCCCTGTGGAACTGAAGGAATATGTCCTTTGTCCCTATGGATAAATGAGAACTCTTTGTACAACTAGGATGCATACTACCCTTTCTCTGCCCATGAAGAATTTTCCAGTCTGGGGTTTGTCTTTTCACCTTTTGACATTATTCTGGTTTTTGTTCGGACCAGGAAAAGTCAGCATTTTCCTCAGTGGCTTCTGGCTCTCTGGTCATTCAACAGTAGTTCCTATTTCAAGATTATGGCAATAATAACTATCAGGGCTTTGTGTCTCTACATAGAGTCTTTGCTTTTTCTGTAATTTTCCTCTTACTAAAAACATAAAATGAAAATTAATCAGATCTTTCTCATATTATGCGGCCAGATACAAAAGGCCACATAACATATAACCGTACTGATAGGAACAATCCACGATAGGTAAATTCACACACACAGAAAATGGAGTGGTAGTCAGGGACAGGGAGAGGCGGGATGGGGAATGACAGCTTAATGGCTACAGAGTTGATGAAGCTGTTCGATCACTAGATGGTGGTAAGGGTAGCCCCATATTAAAAATGTACTTAATGCCACTGAATGGTAATTTTGAAAATATTAAAAACACTTTATTTTATACAAGGGATATTATTGAAAATAAAAGATGAAAAAATTTGAGGAGATGCAGGACAGAGACAAAAATGAGGAGAAGCACAGCGTCAAGGAAGGGCAAGAACAGATCTGGAGTGGGGACTGGTGAGGGTGTTTGTGGGAGCTCTAGAGCCAGGGCTCCCCTGGGTGCTGGTGTTTCTTCTAATTCTTCTGATGTTTCAGGAACGGTTATGTCAGGTTGCTCTAGCTCTACCTCTGGATCTTGATCTTTCTCCTGCTCTTTCTCTTGCTCTTTCTCCTGATCTTTCTCTTGATCTTTCTGTTGCTCCTGCTCTGGATCTTGCGTCTGATCTACCACTTGCTCTGGATCTTGCTCCTGCTCTACCTCTTGCTCTGGATCTTGCTCCTGCTCTACTTCTTGCTCTGGCTTGGGCTCTGGATCTTGCTCTCGCTCTGCCTCTGGCAGTGGAGGTGGAGCTGGAGCTGGAACTCGAGCCGAACATGGCAGCAGCTCTTGGGACAGTTGTTCAGCCTGGGCAGAAGCTGGAACTGGATAGACAACAATTGAAAATATCAATGTGAGTTTCTATGTCTCATCCAATGACACTGTCTTTCCAGAAGCCCAAGTCCAGAGGCCCAGCCTCAGGAAGTCTCCCCACACTGCAGAACACTGTATGATTGTTCTGAGTACTCAGTGCCCCTGTCCCCAGCCTGCTTCTGGAAACTCTGCTCTGTGTGGCCCAGCCCAGGCCCCTCCCGAAACCCGCACAGGCACCCACCCTCTTCCTCCTCACCCTCAGTCTCCGCCTCACTAGGCTCCAGGTGCTCCAGCTTCTCCAGCTGCGCCAGAAGAAGATCAGCCTTACGCTCCACCTCTGAACCTCGCATACTGATATGTACATAGGCCGAAAGAAACTTCAAAGAATGAAATTCAGGAGGCTCGTGGAAATCGGTGGAATAGAATTCCAGCCAGATCTTTAAGACAGAGGACATGGCACTGTGGGAGACAGGTGGGCAACAGCATCAGAGGCCTGGCCTATCCCTCTATGCTGCCCTCCCAAGGCTCCCCTGAGTGAGCTGCAGTCTAGTACCCTCTGCCCGTGCCTGTCCATAGACCAGCCCATCCAATGTCCACCCCCAGTATGGCAGTTCTGGTGCAAGATAGGCCTGGCAGCCAAGGAGGGGCTGGCAAAAGCCTCCATGGGAGGAGCCTTCAACCACTGATGTGACCACGTTTCCCTTCTTCAGGGAAACCTGACAACCTCCTCTGTCTGTGGCACTGCCCCATCCCTGCTGGAATGACCTGTCCACCCCAGGAGGGTGCTATCTGCTCTGGGCCTTACTCACTGGCAAACAGGAGGTGTCCAGCAATATCTGATAAATGAGGAAACAGAGGGAGGCGCTGCTCCCCTGGCCTACCAAGGGCCCTTGGAAAAGCCCAAACTTGACCTCACACGTGAATGTACTGCCCAAGTGTCTGCATGAAAATCTGCATATCCTTTTCCCAGTGACAGCAATCTCTTGGCCCTGACCACACTCTGCACCCTCAGCACCAGCTGAGCATCCCCATGGAGGCTCCAGCCCCGAGTGTGAGCGGGATGCTCTGCACACCTCCTGCTCTGGCTCAGCACGGGCTCTGGGGGTGTGGGCAGGGCTGGGTGGGAGGGCGAGGGGATGGATTCTCTCTGGGCTCACTCTGCTCTCCAGCCTCTCGCACACCCTACGGTGCCTGGGACCACATCCCCAGCCGTCTTGACTCCTTTCCCTGCAGGGAAAGCCTTGAGCCCTCAGCCCTGTAGCAGGAATCATAAGATGTGTGAGAGCCAGAGTTCTGCCAGCCCCCCACCCACACGCCCCCGCAGACTACACGCAGTTGTGTGGAGATGGGAGCCCCTCCTTCTGCACCTAAACTCCACTTACCATTTTAGCTGCTCCAGGGATTCCCCATCCCCGTCACAATCAGAAATCATGTTTCCATACCTAGAAGAGGTCAGGAGTGTGTCAAATCTACCACATGGTGGCACTACCTGCTTCTCATGTCTACTGTGACTGTCTCACCTCTGACTAGAATGGAAGCCCAGGAGGGCAGGGAATGCAGTCTCCTCGGTTCACTGGATCATGGTCAGTGCCCAGAAAGGGACTGCACCTAGTGTGGCTTCACGTATGATTGTTGAAGGAATGAACCCCAACCAACTCCTCCCAAGATATCTGGGTGCACCTGAAGCCGCACTGCCCGCCTCTGGTCTCCCTGCTTTGAATTCACGCAGAAGCCTACAGATAGAATCTCAAATTTCCTGTAAAAATGTGAAAACAGTGAAGCCCAAGTCAACGAGGTCAGTGAGGGGGTGACAGAGACTTCCTCGTGGGGGTGTCAGGAATCCTGAATGAGGACGACCGTGGCCCCTTCAGCAGACCTTCCCCAGGGCTGGACTCAGGAGCAGCACTTTCCATGGGGGACCCACTGGAGCTTGTTCCTGTGACCACCCACTGAACACAGGAGGAAACTGAGGCTCAGAGGGGTGTGGTGACAGTCCTAAGACTCACAGCTGGGAGGCGGCCTAGTGGCACTGTGTGATCCAGGGCCTGAGTGCTCACCTGAGGAAAAGCAGGTGCAGCACATGCCGGGGACTGGCAACGTTCTTGTAGCTTGACAGAAACAGGTGGACATAAGATTGGTCACCACCCAAGACAGCAGGCACCAGGTGCTCCACCCGCTTCTTCAGGGTGCGTGCCGGGAGAGGCCACACCATGTGGGTGGCATCTGAGCTCAATGAAGATGTGTCTTCACTCTAGGACAGGACAGGGGAGAGATACACAGTGACAATACCGTGAACCCCAAGGAGGGCAGGGGCTGGAGGCCAGTCTTGACCCCAGGGAGGACATGAGAAGACAGCCTGAGGGCCCAGGGTTAATGGACAGGGTGGTGGTTGCCACCCCGGCAGTCCCCGTTCACCCTCCAGCCAGACCTGAGGTGTGAACACACCAGGACCAGCAGGTTTATAAACCCCCCACCCTCTGCCCCTGCCCTGGGAGGGTGTCCCATGTCCCCGTTCCCCACACACTCAGGAGGAGGGGGTGCAGTCACCCAGGGAGGCTCATAGTGCTGGCCTGGCCTTGCCCAACCTCCTCTGGGCCACCTGACATTACCTTTGGGGACCTCCTCCCAGACGGCCACAGGGGTCGAGGGCGAGGGCTGAACCAGCACCGGAAGCATTGGACAAGCCTCTCAGCACAGGGCTTCCTGGGGCTACGGCCCCGGGACCTCGGGATACAGCACAACATCTCACTCTGCCTGTGGCCAAGTGAGCTGGGGAAGGGGCTGTGTATAGAATGTGGGTGCCAGGTTACCGAGTTCCGAGTTCTGTTGGGGTCTGTCGTCAAGGAAGTGAAGTCACTTCCTGATACCTCATTTCCTGAGCCCCTCCTCTGTGTTCAAGACTGCAAATGCCCCTCTGGGTACCGGTCTGCTGACCCTCCTTCCCCATGAACTCTCTCTATTGCCCACACTTCCACCAACACTGCCTGACCACACCCCTGTGCAAGGCCTGGGTGCAGCCAGCGTCACAGCTCGGAGGAGATACACGTAGGTTCATCCCCAGCTCCTGCTTCTTATCACTTTATGTGACCCTGGACAAGCCATTGTCACTCTCATGACCTCCCCAGTCTCCCCTTTTGCACAGTGGGGATCTTTCTAGCATCTTCTTCCTAGGGATGGCATCAGGCATGTGTGAGAAAACATCTCTGAAACCTATGGCCGGTGTCACATGCAGCTAATAAACAAGACTAGAGATAAAATCCACGACGGTGTGGAAGGTAGCATGGAATACGACTAACGACAGGTCTGGTTCCTGTCATATAATCTTGAAAATGTCACTTTTGCTCTTGGTCTGTTTTCCCTGTCTGCACCATGCGACAGTTGGAATTTCATGCATTCACATACTGCTTTCCTCCATAAAACCTCACAATGGCTTCGTGTGTATTTAGGTTTGGACTCAAGTGCCACATCTCTGTCTGTGTGGTTGGCGACTCCTCAGGGGCTCCCAGTGGTCCCCACCATCTGCTGCACACATCCTCACGTAATCCCCTGCCCTGCAGTGTGGACTGGACTTAGTGACTCACTTCTAACCAATACAGGATCAAAATGAGAAGGTGTCACTTTCTAAATGTCATTGTAACACGCCTGTCTCTAGAGTCTTGTGCTCTGTCTCCTCTGTTCTCTCTGTTTGTATCCACCATATGCCAAGCATGGTGCCGAGAGCTGGAGAAAGAGCTGATTCAGCTGCACCCTGGCTTGGGAGATGATCCCAGGATAAGAAAGAGGAGAAGACGTGCTATCGAGTGCCTGACATTCTAAGAGAGGAAAGTGATCTAGGAGGCCCTCAGAATATTCTAGATTAGGAAGCTACCTGAAGATGGTAGGAAATGAACACCATTTGCAGAGAAGAACCAGAGCCGTTTGGTCCATTCTATGCCTTTACTCAACCGTATGAAATATAGAATTAGTAGTTTATCAAATTGCGTAGAAAATGTCAACTGATATTTACATATAAACAAAATTTATAGATTTATTTGGAAGAATTGATATATTTCCCCTACTTATTTTCTCATCTGTGAACATGTACATCTCTTCATTGTCTTCAGTTTGTTCGTTTTTTCAATAACATTTTACACTCAGTGTTTAGAAATCATGATTGTAAAAATGCACCCTAATTATTCATGCAAACCTTATGAATGAAAATTTGGGGTGTTTCCAACCCTTAGTAATAGGTATTGTCATATTAACAATCTTGTCGACACCTCACCTTATAATTTTTCAAGGTTACATATGATATAGATTCCAGAATATTGGGTTACAGTGTAAAATAGTAAATATCCAAGTATAATTTTGCTAAATTTTGCGAGTTTCTGCTCCTTATGGGCTCTACCATTTGCATTCCACCACAATGTATTATAATACCTGTATCCCCACAGTCTCACTAACAAGTTTGTTATCAAAAAATTAAATTTTGCAAATCTAATAGGTGAAGTCTTGTATTTCAATATATTTTAAATGTATAGTTCTCTATGAGGGATTTTAAGCACCTAATTACGTATTGATGTCAATTTAAATTTCCTTTTGTGTTCTTAGATTGTTCATATATTTTGTTCATTTTTATTTCATTTTGTTGGTCATTTCCATCTCATTTTTTCACACATCATTGTATTAATGATATTATCCTAGTTTAAGAGGTTTTTTATTTCTTTTGCTTTTTTTTAAATTGAAACATTATTGATCACCCATTTTAAGTATTATAGCTTGTAATTACTTTTTGTCGAGTCCTTTTGACCTAGTTGGTGGCATTTACCTTTTGTTTGAGTTTGCTTTGCTTTACTAATTGCTGCTATGCCATCCATGTTAACTGCTGCTACATTAGTAGCAGCATAATTTCACCAGTGATTTGAAATGCTATCTTTCTTAAATACTAAATTTCTATAAATCTTGGGTATCTCTTTGAATTCTCCATTCTTTTTCATTAGGTTTTATATTTACTTATAAACAAATTCCATATGGTCTTGATAATGAAGAATTTATAAAAAAAAATTTTCGATCTCTGGTAGACTTACCCCTCCATTTTGATTTGTTTCCTCATTTTTTTCTGATGAACGATTAATGTTTCATCAACATTTTATAATCATCTTATTTTGTTCTAGGTGAAGAAACAAATGAGACTATTTTTAATGTGATCATGACACACGTATAAAGTAACTTAGGAGAAAATAAAATCCTTAGGATCATGTGGCTTTCTGGCCAAGAAAATATCTCTGACATTTCTCTATCGTTTGTGTATGTATGTTTTAAGAGTGTTCTAATGCTTAAATCACGTAATTAAACAGGCTTTGTCGAGTTCTTGTTAGCTTTATGCCAAATATTTTAACAATTTTGTGGCTATTGAAAATGGAATCTTGATTTGCGTAATGTAATCTAGATAGTTATTGTTATTACATAAGACATTTATTAATTTTATATGTGAATTTTTCTAAATCGCAACATGTAAATTTTATTTTAGTAAGTCGTCTTGTTTGTAATAGGTTTTTAATGAATTCTTTTTGATTTTCTAAATTCACAATACATTCACATAACACATTTTTCTCTATCTTGAGATATACAAATACGTATGGTCAAATCTTATTTTATCTAGTGTTTTGATATTTATGAGTCTTACATTTTCTCAAAAGTAGTTTTGGCTTCTGTGGAAATTATTATGTGTTTTTCTTTCTTCTAATGCTTAATACTTTTGCAAAATATGGAAGTTAGTAATTCATTTCAGATTTATTTTTGTGAACGGTACCTAGCAAAAACATAACTGGATTTAATTTCCAAATAAATAATATTTCAATCCCTGTAATGATGAAGTGCTTTCCCCTAAGTAATCTGAATCCTTTCCACATATACCAGAATCTGTTTCAAAATTCAAACTTTTATTCCCCTGAACTATTCGCTTATTCTTTGCCAATCTCATGCACTTTCAAGTATGTTCCTTTGCAATACATTCTATAGGACGGAGCAAATTACCTCTTTGTTTTTATTATTATTGTTCTTCTTATATCTTGAACATTTTGGGGGCCATTTTTGAACATAATTTTTTTCATATTAACTTTGAGGTTATTTGACAAGTCCCGTAAACATAACTCTTTGGAATTTTTCAAGTTTAGCTTTATTGAATCTATTGATTAACATAGGGAGAATACATATATATGTGGCGTAACTTCCTAGCATCACTGCTGCCCGGCACATGGACACACGTGGGCATTTTGGTAGGAGCTGCTGAGTGGCTCCTGCGACAGGGGTATCAATGGACACATCTCCTGGGGCATCTGCTGGGACTTCTTCTTCCTTCATTCTCACAAGAGCTGGTGGTCAACAGACATACAGACCTGCCCATCTGATGGGGCAAATGCTATCTGAATAGTGAGTAAATTTCGGTGCATAATCATTAGGGAGGCCGCGGATGTCTGACATTTACTGGCCATGTGAATTGCTTCCCTGTGGAACTGCAGGAATATGTCCTTTGTCCCTATGGATAAATAAGAACTCTTTGTACAACTAGGATGCATACTACCCTTTCTCTGCCCGTGAAGAATTTTCCAGTCTGGGGTTTGTCTTTTCACCTTTTGACATTATTCTGGTTTTTGTTCGGACCAGGAAAAGTCAGCATTTTCCTCAGTGGCTTCTGGCTCTCTGGTCATTCAACAGTAGTTCCTATTTCAAGATTATGGCAATAATAACTATCAGGGCTTTGTGTCTCTACATAGAGTCTTTGATTTTTCTGTAATTTTCCTCTTACTAAAAACATAAAATGAAAATTAATCAGATCTTTCTCATATTATGCGGCCAGATACAAAAGGCCACATAACATATAACCGTACTGATAGGAACAATCCACGATAGGTAAATTCACACACACAGAAAATGGAGTGGTAGTCAGGGACAGGGAGAGGCGGGATGGGGATTGACAGCTTAATGGCTAGAGAGTTGATGAAGCTGTTCGACCACTAGATGGTGGTAAGGGTTGCCCCATATTAAAAATGTACTTGATGCCACTGAATGGTAATTTTGAAAATATTAAAAACACTTTATTTTATACAAGGGATATTATTGAAAATAAAAGATGAAAAAATTTGAGGAGATGCAGGACAGAGACAAAAATGAGGAGAAGCACAGCGTCAAGGAAGGGCAAGAACAGATCTGGAGTGGGGACTGGTGAGGGTGTTTGTGGGAGCTCTGGAGCCAGGGCTCCCCTGGGTGCTGGTGTTTCTTCTAATTCTTCTGATGTTTCAGGAACGGTTATGTCAGGTTGCTCTAGCTCTACCTCTGGATCTTGATCTTTCTCCTGCTCTTTCTCTTGCTCTTTCTCCTCATCTTTCTCTTGATCTTTCTGTTGCTCCTGCTCTGGATCTTGCGTCTGATCTACCTCTTGCTCTGGATCTTGCTCATGCTCTACTTCTTGCTCTGGCTTAGGCTCTGGATCTTGCTCTCGCTCTGCCTCCGGCAGTGGAATTGGAGCTGGAGCTGGAACTCGAGCCGAACATGGCAGCAGCTCTTGGGACAGTTGTTCAGCCTGGGCAGGAGTTGGAACTGGATAGACAACAATTGAAAATATCAATGTGAGTTTCTATGTCTCATCCAATGACACTGTCTTTCCAGAAGCCCAAGTCCAGAGGCCCAGCCTCAGGAAGTCTCCCCACACTGCAGAACACTGTATGATTGTTCTGAGTACTCAGTGCCCCTGTCCCCAGCCTGCTTCTGGAAACTCTGCTCTGTGTGGCCCAGCCCAGGCCCCTCCCCAAACCCGCACAGGCACCCACCCTCTTCCTCCTCACCCTCAGTCTCTGCCTCACTAGGCTCCAGGTGCTCCAGCTTCTCCAGCTGCGCCAGAAGAAGATCAGCCTTACGCTCCACCACTGAACCTCGCATACTGATATGTACATAGGCCGAAAGAAACTTCAAAGAATGAAATTCAGGAGGCTCGTGGAAATCGGTGGAATAGAATTCCAGCCAGATCTTTAAGACAGAGGACATGGCACTGTGGGAGACAGGTGGGCAACAGCATCAGAGGCCTGGCCTATCCCTCTATGCTGCCCTCCCAAGGCTCCCCTGAGTGAGCTGCAGTCTAGTACCCTCTGCCCGTGCCTGTCCATAGACCAGCCCATCCAATGTCCACCCCCAGTATGGCAGTTCTGGCGCAAGATGGGCCTGGCAGCCAAGGAGGGGCTGGCAAAAGCCTCCATGGGAGGAGCCTTCAACCACTGATGTGACCACGTTTCCCTTCTTCAGGGAAACCTGACAACCTCCTCTGTCTGTGTCACTGCCCCATCCCTGCTGGAATGACCTGTCCACCCCAGGAGGGTGCTGTCTGCTCTGGGCATTACTCACTGTCACACAGGAGGTGTCCAGCAATATCTGATAAATGAGGAAACAGAGGGAGGCGCTGCTCCCCTGGCCTACCCAGGGCCCATGGAAAAGCCCAAACTTGACCTCACACGTGAATGTACTGCCCAAGTGTCAGCATGAAAATCTGCATATCCTTTCCCCAGTGACAGCAATCTCTTGGCCCTGACCACACTCTGCACCCTCAGCACCAGCTGAGCATCCCCATGGAGGCTCCAGCCCCGAGTGTGAGCGGGATGCTCTGCACACCTCCTGCTCTGGCTCAGCACGGGCTCTGGGGGTGTGGGCAGGGCTGGGTGGGAGGGCGAGGGGATGGATTCTCTCTGGGCTCACTCTGCTCTCCAACCTCTCGCACACCCTACGGTGCCTGGGACCACATCCCCAGCCGTCCTGACTCCTTTCCCTGCAGGGAAAGCCTTGAAACCTCAGCCCTGTAGCAGGAATCATAAGATGTGTGAGAGCCAGAGTTCTGCCAGCCCCCCACCCACACGCCCCCGCAGACCACAGGCAGTTGTGTGGAGATGGGAGCCCCTCCTTCTGCACCTAAACTCCACTTACCATTTTAGCTGCTCCAGGGATTCCCCATCCCCGTCACAATCAGAAATCATGTTTCCATACCTAGAAGAGGTCAGGAGTGTGTCAAATCTACCACATGGTGGCACTACCTGCTTCTCATGTCTACTGTGACTGTCTCACCTCTGACTAGAATGGAAGCCCAGGAGGGCAGGGAATGCAGTCTCCTCGGTTCATTGGATTATGGTCAGTGCCCAGAAAGGGACTGCACATAGTGTGGCTTCACGTATGATTGTTGAAGGAATGAACCCCAACCAACTTCTCCCAAGATATCTGGGTGCACCTGAAGCCGCTCTGCCCGCCTCTGGTCTCCCTGCTTTGAATTCACGCAGAAGCCTACAGATAGAATCTCAAATTTCCTGTAAAAATGTGAAAACAGTGAAGCCCAAGTCAACGAGGTCAGTGAGGGGGTGACAGAGACTTCCTCGTGGGGGTGTCAGGAATCCTGAATGAGGACGACCGCGGCCCCTCCAGCAGACCTTCCACAGGGCTGGACTCAGGAGCAGCACTTTCCATGGGGGACACACTGGAGCTTGTTCCTGTGACCACCCACTGAACACAGGAGGAAACTGAGGCTCAGAGGGGTGTGGTGACAGTCCTAAGACTCACAGCTGGGAGGTGGCCTAGTGGCACTGTGTGATCCAGGGCCTGAGTGCTCACCTGAGGAAAAGCAGGTGCAGCACATGCCGGGGACTGGCAAAGTTCTTGTAGCTTGACAGAAACAGGTGGACATAAGATTGGTCACCACCCAAGACAGCAGGCACCAGGTGCTCCACCCGCTTCTTCAGGGTGCGTGCCGGGAGAGGCCACACCATGTGGGTGGCATCTGAGCTCAATGAAGATGTGTCTTCACTCTAGGACAGGACAGGGGAGAGATACACAGTGACGGTACCGTGAACCCCAAGGAGGGCAGGGTCTGGAGGCCAGTCTTGACCCCAGGGAGGACATGAGAAGACAGCCTGAGGGCCCAGGGTTAATGGACAGGGTGGTGGTTGCCACCCCGGCAGTCCCCGTTCACCCTCCAGCCAGACCTGAGGTGTGAACACACCAGGACCAGCAGGTTTATAAACCCCCCACCCTCTGCCCCTGCCCTGGGAGGGTGTCCCATGTCCCCGTTCCCCACACACTCAGGAGGAGGGGGTGCAGTCACCCAGGGAGGCTCATAGTGCTGGCCTGGCCTTGCCCAACCTCCTCTGGGCCACCTGACATTACCTTTGGGGACCTCCTCCCAGACGGCCACAGGGGTCCAGGGCGAGGGCTGAACCAGCGCCGGAAGCATTGGACAAGCCTCTCAGCACAGGGCTTCCTCGGGCTACGGCCCCGGGACCTCGGGATACAGCACAACATCTCACTCTGCCTGTGGCCAAGTGAGCTGGGGAAGGGGCTGTGTATAGAATGTGGGTGCCAGGTTACCGAGTTCCGAGTTCTGTTGGGGTCTGTCGTCAAGGAAGTGAAGTCACTTCCTGATACCTCATTTCCTGAGCCCCTCCTCTGTGTTCAAGACTGCAAATGCCCCTCTGGGTACCTGTCTGCTGACCCTCCTTCCCCATGAACTCTCTCTATTGCCCACACTTCCACCAACACTGCCTGACCACACCCCTGTGCAAGGCCTGGGTGCAGCCAGCGTCACAGCTCGGAGGAGATACACGTAGGTTCATCCCCAGCTCCTGCTTCTTATCACTTTATGTGACCCTGGACAAGCCATTGTCACTCTCATGACCTCCCCAGTCTCCCCTTTTGCACAGTGGGGATCTTTCTAGCATCTTCTTCCTAGGGATGGCATCAGGCATGTGTGAGAAAACATCTCTGAAACCTATGGCCGGTGTCACATGCAGCTAATAAACAAGACTAGAGATAAAATCCACGACGGTGTGGAAGGTAGCATGGAATACGACTAACGACAGGTCTGGTTCCTGTCATATAATCTTGAAAATGTCACTTTTGCTCTTGGTCTGTTTTCCCTGTCTGCACCATGCGACAGTTGGAATTTCATGCATTCACATACTGCTTTCCTCCATAAAACCTCACAATGGCTTCGTGTGTATTTAGGTTTGGACTCAAGTGCCACATCTCTGTCTGTGTGGTTGGCGACTCCTCAGGGGCTCCCAGTGGTCCCCACCATCTGCTGCACACATCCTCACGTAATCCCCTGCCCTGCAGTGTGGACTGGACTTAGTGACTCACTTCTAACCAATACAGGATCAAAAGTGAGAAGGTGTCACTTTCTAAATGTCATTGTAACACGCCTGTCTCTAGAGTCTTGTGCTCTGTCTCCTCTGTTCTCTCTGTTTGTATCCACCATATGCCAAGCATGGTGCCGAGAGCTGGAGAAAGAGCTGATTCAGCTGCACCCTGGCTTGGGAGATGATCCCAGGATAAGAAAGAGGAGAAGACGTGCTATCGAGTGCCTGACATTCTAAGAGAGGAAAGTGATCTAGGAGGCCCTCAGAATATTCTAGATTAGGAAGCTACCTGAAGATGGTAGGAAATGAACACCATTTGCAGAGAAGAACCAGAGCCGTTTGGTCCATTCTATGCCTTTACTCAACCGTATGAAATATAGAATTAGTAGTTTATCAAATTGCGTAAAAAATGTCAACTGTTATTGACATATAAACAAAATTTATAGATTTATTTGGAAGAATTGATATATTTTCCCTACTTATTTTCTCATCTGTGAACATGTACATCTCTTCATTGTCTTCAGTTTGTTCGTTTTTTCAATAACATTTTACACTCAGTGTTTAGAAATCATGATTGTAAAAATGCACCCTAATTATTCATGCAAACCTTATGAATGAAAATTTGGGGTGTTTCCAACCCTTAGTAATAGGTATTGTCATATTAACAATCTTGTCGACACCTCACCTTATAATTTTTCAAGGTTACATATGATATAGATTCCAGAATATTGGGTTACAGTGTAAAATAGTAAATATCCAAGTATAATTTTGCTAAATTTTGCGAGTTTCTGCTCCTTATGGGCTCTACCATTTGCATTCCACCACAATGTATTATAATACCTGTATCCCCACAGTCTCACTAACAATTTGTTATCAAAAAATTAAATTTTGCAAATCTAATAGGTGAAGTCTTGTATATTTCAATATATTTTAAATGTATAGTTCTCTATGAGGGATTTTAAGCACCTAATTAAGTATTGATGCCAATTTAAATTTCCTTTTGTGTTCTTAGATTGTTCATATATTTTGTTCATTTTTATTTCATTTTGTTGGTCATTTCCATCTCATTTTTTCACACATCATTGTATTAATGATATTATCCTAGTTTAAGAGGTTTTTAATTTTTTTTGCTTTTTTTTTAATTGAAACATTATTGATCACCCATTTTAAGTATTAGAGCTTGTAATTACTTTTTGTCGTGTCCTTTTGACCTAGTTGGTGGCATTTACCTTTTGTTTGAGTTTGCTTTGCTTTATTAATTGCTGCTATGCCATCCATGTTAACTGCTGCTACATTAGTAGCAGCATAATTTCACCAGTGATTTGAAATGCTATCTTTCTTAAATACTAAATTTCTATAAATCTTGGGTATCTCTTTGAATTCTCCATTCTTTTTCATTAGGTTTTATATTTACTTATAAACAAACTCCATATGTTTTTGATAATGAAGAAATTATAAAAAAATATTTTCGATCTCTGGTAGACTTACCCCTCCCTTTTGATTTGTTTCCTCATTTTTTTCTGATGAACGATTAATGTTTCATCAACATTTTATAATCATCTTATTTTGTTCTAGGTGAAGAAACAAATGAGACTATTTTTAATGTGATCATGACGCACGTATAAAGTAACTTAGGAGAAAATAAAATCCTTAGGATCATGTGGCTTTCTGGCCAAGAAAATATCTCTGACATTTCTCTATCGTTTGTGTATGTATGTTTTAAGAGTGTTCTAATGCTTAAATCACGTAATTAAACAGGCTTTGTCGAGTTCTTGTTAGCTTTATGCCAAATATTTTAACAATTTTGTGGCTATTGAAAATGGAATCTTGATTTGCGTAATGTAATCTAGAGAGTTATTGTTATTACATAAGACATTTATTAATTTTATATGTGAATTTTTCTAAATCGCAACATGTAAATTTTATTTTAGTAAGTCGTCTTGTTTGTAATAGGTTTTTAATGAATTCTTTTTGATTTTCTAAATTCACAATACATTCACATAACACATTTTTCTCTATCTTGAGATATACAAATACGTATGGTCAAATCTTATTTTATCTAGTGTTTTGATATTTATGAGTCTTACATTTTCTCAAAAGTAGTTTTGGCTTCTGTGGAAATTATTATGTGTTTTTCTTTCTTCTAATGCTTAATACTTTTGCAAAATATTGAAGTTAGTAATTCATTTCAGATTTATTTTTGTGAACGGTACCTAGCAAAAGCATAACTGGATTTAATTTCCAAATAAATAATATTTCAATCCCTGTAATGATGAAGTGCTTTCCCCTAAGTAATCTGAATCCTTTCCACATATACCAGAATCTGTTTCAAAATTCAAACTTTTATTCCCCTGAACTATTCGCTTATTCTTTGCCAATCTCATGCACTTTCAAGTATGTTCCTTTGCAATACATTCTATTGGACGGAGCAAATTACCTCTTTGTTTTTATTATTATTGTTCTTCTTATGTCTTGAACATTTTGGGGGCCATTTTTGCACATAATTTTTTTCATATTAACTTTGAGGTTATTTGACAAGTCCCGTAAACATCACTCTTTGGAATTTTTCAAGTTTAGCTTTATTGAATCTATTGATTAACATAGGGAGAATACATATATATGTGGCGTAACTTCCTAGCATCACTGCTGCCCGGCACATGGACACACGTGGGCATTTTGGTAGGAGCTGATGAGTGGCTCCTGCGACAGGGGTATCAATGGACACATCTCCTGGGGCATCTGCTGGGACTTCTTCTTCCTTCATTCTCACAAGAGCTGGTGGTCACCAGACATACAGACCTGCCCATCTGATGGGGCAAATGCTATCTGAATAGTGAGTAAATTTCGGTGCATAATCATTAGGGAGGCCGCGGATGTCTGACATTTACTGGCCATGTGAATTGCTTCCCTGTGGAACCGCAGGAATATGTCCTTTGTCCCTATGGATAAATGAGAACTCTTTGTACAACTAGGATGCATACTACCCTTTCTCTGCCCATGAAGAATTTTCCAGTCTGGGGTTTGTCTTTTCACCTTTTGACATTATTCTGGTTTTTGTTCGGACCAGGAAAAGTCAGCATTTTCCTCAGTGGCTTCTGGCTCTCTGGTCATTCAACAGTAGTTCCTATTTCAAGATTATGGCAATAATAACTATCAGGGCTTTGTGTCTCTACATAGAGTCTTTGATTTTTCTGTAATTTTCCTCTTACTAAAAACATAAAATGAAAATTAATCAGATCTTTCTCATATTATGCGGCCAGATACAAAAGGCCACATAACATATAACCGTACTGATAGGAACAATCCACGATAGGTAAATTCACACACACAGAAAATGGAGTGGTAGTCAGGGACAGGGAGAGGCGGGATGGGGATTGACAGCTTAATGGCTAGAGAGTTGATGAAGCTGTTCGACCACTAGATGGTGGTAAGGGTTGCCCCATATTAAAAATGTACTTGATGCCACTGAATGGTAATTTTGAAAATATTAAAAACACTTTATTTTATACAAGGGATATTATTGAAAATCAAAGATGAAAAAATTTGAGGAGATGCAGGACAGAGACAAAAATGAGGAGAAGCACAGCGTCAAGGAAGGGCAAGAACAGATCTGGAGTGGGGACTGGTGAGGGTGTTTGTGGGAGCTCTGGAGCCAGGGCTCCCCTGGGTGCTGGTGTTTCTTCTAATTCTTCTGATGTTTCAGGAACGGTTATGTCAGGTTGCTCTAGCTCTACCTCTGGATCTTGATCTTTCTCCTGCTCTTTCTCTTGCTCTTTCTCCTGATCTTTCTCTTGATCTTTCTGTTGCTCCTGCTCTGGATCTTGCGTCTGATCTACCACTTGCTCTGGATCTTGCTCCTGCTCTACCTCTTGCTCTGGATCTTGCTCCTGCTCTACTTCTTGCTCTGGCTTGGGCTCTGGATCTTGCTCTCGCTCTGCCTCTGGCAGTGGAGGTGGAGCTGGAGCTGGAACTCGAGCCGAACATGGCAGCAGCTCTTGGGACAGTTGTTCAGCCTGGGCAGAAGCTGGAACTGGATAGACAACAATTGAAAATATCAATGTGAGTTTCTATGTCTCATCCAATGACACTGTCTTTCCAGAAGCCCAAGTCCAGAGGCCCAGCCTCAGGAAGTCTCCCCACACTGCAGAACACTGTATGATTGTTCTGAGTACTCAGTGCCCCTGTCCCCAGCCTGCTTCTGGAAACTCTGCTCTGTGTGGCCCAGCCCAGGCCCCTCCCCAAACCCGCACAGGCACCCACCCTCTTCCTCCTCACCCTCAGTCTCCGCCTCACTAGGCTCCAGGTGCTCCAGCTTCTCCAGCTGCGCCAGAAGAAGATCAGCCTTACGCTCCACCTCTGAACCTCGCATACTGATATGTACATAGGCCGAAAGAAACTTCAAAGAATGAAATTCAGGAGGCTCGTGGAAATCGGTGGAATAGAATTCCAGCCAGATCTTTAAGACAGAGGACATGGCACTGTGGGAGACAGGTGGGCAACAGCATCAGAGGCCTGGCCTATCCCTCTATGCTGCCCTCCCAAGGCTCCCCTGAGTGAGCTGCAGTCTAGTACCCTCTGCCCGTGCCTGTCCATAGACCAGCCCATCCAATGTCCACCCCCAGTATGGCAGTTCTGGTGCAAGATAGGCCTGGCAGCCAAGGAGGGGCTGGCAAAAGCCTCCATGGGAGGAGCCTTCAACCACTGATGTGACCACGTTTCCCTTCTTCAGGGAAACCTGACAACCTCCTCTGTCTGTGGCACTGCCCCATCCCTGCTGGAATGACCTGTCCACCCCAGGAGGGTGCTATCTGCTCTGGGCCTTACTCACTGGCAAACAGGAGGTGTCCAGCAATATCTGATAAATGAGGAAACAGAGGGAGGCGCTGCTCCCCTGGCCTACCAAGGGCCCTTGGAAAAGCCCAAACTTGACCTCACACGTGAATGTACTGCCCAAGTGTCTGCATGAAAATCTGCATATCCTTTTCCCAGTGACAGCAATCTCTTGGCCCTGACCACACTCTGCACCCTCAGCACCAGCTGAGCATCCCCATGGAGGCTCCAGCCCCGAGTGTGAGCGGGATGCTCTGCACACCTCCTGCTCTGGCTCAGCACGGGCTCTGGGGGTGTGGGCAGGGCTGGGTGGGAGGGCGAGGGGATGGATTCTCTCTGGGCTCACTCTGCTCTCCAGCCTCTCGCACACCCTACGGTGCCTGGGACCACATCCCCAGCCGTCTTGACTCCTTTCCCTGCAGGGAAAGCCTTGAGCCCTCAGCCCTGTAGCAGGAATCATAAGATGTGTGAGAGCCAGAGTTCTGCCAGCCCCCCACCCACACGCCCCCGCAGACTACACGCAGTTGTGTGGAGATGGGAGCCCCTCCTTCTGCACCTAAACTCCACTTACCATTTTAGCTGCTCCAGGGATTCCCCATCCCCGTCACAATCAGAAATCATGTTTCCATACCTAGAAGAGGTCAGGAGTGTGTCAAATCTACCACATGGTGGCACTACCTGCTTCTCATGTCTACTGTGACTGTCTCACCTCTGACTAGAATGGAAGCCCAGGAGGGCAGGGAATGCAGTCTCCTCGGTTCACTGGATCATGGTCAGTGCCCAGAAAGGGACTGCACCTAGTGTGGCTTCACGTATGATTGTTGAAGGAATGAACCCCAACCAACTCCTCCCAAGATATCTGGGTGCACCTGAAGCCGCACTGCCCGCCTCTGGTCTCCCTGCTTTGAATTCACGCAGAAGCCTACAGATAGAATCTCAAATTTCCTGTAAAAATGTGAAAACAGTGAAGCTCAAGTCAACGAGGTCAGTGAGGGGGTGACAGAGACTTCCTCGTGGGGGTGTCAGGAATCCTGAATGAGGACGACCGTGGCCCCTTCAGCAGACCTTCCCCAGGGCTGGACTCAGGAGCAGCACTTTCCATGGGGGACCCACTGGAGCTTGTTCCTGTGACCACCCACTGAACACAGGAGGAAACTGAGGCTCAGAGGGGTGTGGTGACAGTCCTAAGACTCACAGCTGGGAGGCGGCCTAGTGGCACTGTGTGATCCAGGGCCTGAGTGCTCACCTGAGGAAAAGCAGGTGCAGCACATGCCGGGGACTGGCAACGTTCTTGTAGCTTGACAGAAACAGGTGGACATAAGATTGGTCACCACCCAAGACAGCAGGCACCAGGTGCTCCACCCGCTTCTTCAGGGTGCGTGCCGGGAGAGGCCACACCATGTGGGTGGCATCTGAGCTCAATGAAGATGTGTCTTCACTCTAGGACAGGACAGGGGAGAGATACACAGTGACAATACCGTGAACCCCAAGGAGGGCAGGGGCTGGAGGCCAGTCTTGACCCCAGGGAGGACATGAGAAGACAGCCTGAGGGCCCAGGGTTAATGGACAGGGTGGTGGTTGCCACCCCGGCAGTCCCCGTTCACCCTCCAGCCAGACCTGAGGTGTGAACACACCAGGACCAGCAGGTTTATAAACCCCCCACCCTCTGCCCCTGCCCTGGGAGGGTGTCCCATGTCCCCGTTCCCCACACACTCAGGAGGAGGGGGTGCAGTCACCCAGGGAGGCTCATAGTGCTGGCCTGGCCTTGCCCAACCTCCTCTGGGCCACCTGACATTACCTTTGGGGACCTCCTCCCAGACGGCCACAGGGGTCGAGGGCGAGGGCTGAACCAGCACCGGAAGCATTGGACAAGCCTCTCAGCACAGGGCTTCCTGGGGCTACGGCCCCGGGACCTCGGGATACAGCACAACATCTCACTCTGCCTGTGGCCAAGTGAGCTGGGGAAGGGGCTGTGTATAGAATGTGGGTGCCAGGTTACCGAGTTCCGAGTTCTGTTGGGGTCTGTCGTCAAGGAAGTGAAGTCACTTCCTGATACCTCATTTCCTGAGCCCCTCCTCTGTGTTCAAGACTGCAAATGCCCCTCTGGGTACCGGTCTGCTGACCCTCCTTCCCCATGAACTCTCTCTATTGCCCACACTTCCACCAACACTGCCTGACCACACCCCTGTGCAAGGCCTGGGTGCAGCCAGCGTCACAGCTCGGAGGAGATACACGTAGGTTCATCCCCAGCTCCTGCTTCTTATCACTTTATGTGACCCTGGACAAGCCATTGTCACTCTCATGACCTCCCCAGTCTCCCCTTTTGCACAGTGGGGATCTTTCTAGCATCTTCTTCCTAGGGATGGCATCAGGCATGTGTGAGAAAACATCTCTGAAACCTATGGCCGGTGTCACATGCAGCTAATAAACAAGACTAGAGATAAAATCCACGACGGTGTGGAAGGTAGCATGGAATACGACTAACGACAGGTCTGGTTCCTGTCATATAATCTTGAAAATGTCACTTTTGCTCTTGGTCTGTTTTCCCTGTCTGCACCATGCGACAGTTGGAATTTCATGCATTCACATACTGCTTTCCTCCATAAAACCTCACAATGGCTTCGTGTGTATTTAGGTTTGGACTCAAGTGCCACATCTCTGTCTGTGTGGTTGGCGACTCCTCAGGGGCTCCCAGTGGTCCCCACCATCTGCTGCACACATCCTCACGTAATCCCCTGCCCTGCAGTGTGGACTGGACTTAGTGACTCACTTCTAACCAATACAGGATCAAAATGAGAAGGTGTCACTTTCTAAATGTCATTGTAACACGCCTGTCTCTAGAGTCTTGTGCTCTGTCTCCTCTGTTCTCTCTGTTTGTATCCACCATATGCCAAGCATGGTGCCGAGAGCTGGAGAAAGAGCTGATTCAGCTGCACCCTGGCTTGGGAGATGATCCCAGGATAAGAAAGAGGAGAAGACGTGCTATCGAGTGCCTGACATTCTAAGAGAGGAAAGTGATCTAGGAGGCCCTCAGAATATTCTAGATTAGGAAGCTACCTGAAGATGGTAGGAAATGAACACCATTTGCAGAGAAGAACCAGAGCCGTTTGGTCCATTCTATGCCTTTACTCAACCGTATGAAATATAGAATTAGTAGTTTATCAAATTGCGTAGAAAATGTCAACTGATATTTACATATAAACAAAATTTATAGATTTATTTGGAAGAATTGATATATTTCCCCTACTTATTTT
This sequence comes from Cynocephalus volans, assembly GCF_027409185.1. Lineage (NCBI taxonomy): Eukaryota > Metazoa > Chordata > Mammalia > Dermoptera > Cynocephalidae > Cynocephalus > Cynocephalus volans. The sequence continues at coordinate 48,121,568 of NC_084476.1, read as the reverse complement.
CTCATCTGTGAACATGTACATCTCTTCATTGTCTTCAGTTTGTTCGTTTTTTCAATAACATTTTACACTCAGTGTTTAGAAATCATGATTGTAAAAATGCACCCTAATTATTCATGCAAACCTTATGAATGAAAATTTGGGGTGTTTCCAACCCTTAGTAATAGGTATTGTCATATTAACAATCTTGTCGACACCTCACCTTATAATTTTTCAAGGTTACATATGATATAGATTCCAGAATATTGGGTTACAGTGTAAAATAGTAAATATCCAAGTATAATTTTGCTAAATTTTGCGAGTTTCTGCTCCTTATGGGCTCTACCATTTGCATTCCACCACAATGTATTATAATACCTGTATCCCCACAGTCTCACTAACAAGTTTGTTATCAAAAAATTAAATTTTGCAAATCTAATAGGTGAAGTCTTGTATTTCAATATATTTTAAATGTATAGTTCTCTATGAGGGATTTTAAGCACCTAATTACGTATTGATGTCAATTTAAATTTCCTTTTGTGTTCTTAGATTGTTCATATATTTTGTTCATTTTTATTTCATTTTGTTGGTCATTTCCATCTCATTTTTTCACACATCATTGTATTAATGATATTATCCTAGTTTAAGAGGTTTTTTATTTCTTTTGCTTTTTTTTAAATTGAAACATTATTGATCACCCATTTTAAGTATTATAGCTTGTAATTACTTTTTGTCGAGTCCTTTTGACCTAGTTGGTGGCATTTACCTTTTGTTTGAGTTTGCTTTGCTTTACTAATTGCTGCTATGCCATCCATGTTAACTGCTGCTACATTAGTAGCAGCATAATTTCACCAGTGATTTGAAATGCTATCTTTCTTAAATACTAAATTTCTATAAATCTTGGGTATCTCTTTGAATTCTCCATTCTTTTTCATTAGGTTTTATATTTACTTATAAACAAATTCCATATGGTCTTGATAATGAAGAATTTATAAAAAAAAATTTTCGATCTCTGGTAGACTTACCCCTCCATTTTGATTTGTTTCCTCATTTTTTTCTGATGAACGATTAATGTTTCATCAACATTTTATAATCATCTTATTTTGTTCTAGGTGAAGAAACAAATGAGACTATTTTTAATGTGATCATGACACACGTATAAAGTAACTTAGGAGAAAATAAAATCCTTAGGATCATGTGGCTTTCTGGCCAAGAAAATATCTCTGACATTTCTCTATCGTTTGTGTATGTATGTTTTAAGAGTGTTGTAATGCTTAAATCACGTAATTAAACAGGCTTTGTCGAGTTCTTGTTAGCTTTATGCCAAATATTTTAACAATTTTGTGGCTATTGAAAATGGAATCTTGATTTGCGTAATGTAATCTAGATAGTTATTGTTATTACATAAGACATTTATTAATTTTATATGTGAATTTTTCTAAATCGCAACATGTAAATTTTATTTTAGTAAGTCGTCTTGTTTGTAATAGGTTTTTAATGAATTCTTTTTGATTTTCTAAATTCACAATACATTCACATAACACATTTTTCTCTATCTTGAGATATACAAATACGTATGGTCAAATCTTATTTTATCTAGTGTTTTGATATTTATGAGTCTTACATTTTCTCAAAAGTAGTTTTGGCTTCTGTGGAAATTATTATGTGTTTTTCTTTCTTCTAATGCTTAATACTTTTGCAAAATATGGAAGTTAGTAATTCATTTCAGATTTATTTTTGTGAACGGTACCTAGCAAAAACATAACTGGATTTAATTTCCAAATAAATAATATTTCAATCCCTGTAATGATGAAGTGCTTTCCCCTAAGTAATCTGAATCCTTTCCACATATACCAGAATCTGTTTCAAAATTCAAACTTTTATTCCCCTGAACTATTCGCTTATTCTTTGCCAATCTCATGCACTTTCAAGTATGTTCCTTTGCAATACATTCTATAGGACGGAGCAAATTACCTCTTTGTTTTTATTATTATTGTTCTTCTTATATCTTGAACATTTTGGGGGCCATTTTTGAACATAATTTTTTTCATATTAACTTTGAGGTTATTTGACAAGTCCCGTAAACATAACTCTTTGGAATTTTTCAAGTTTAGCTTTATTGAATCTATTGATTAACATAGGGAGAATACATATATATGTGGCGTAACTTCCTAGCATCACTGCTGCCCGGCACATGGACACACGTGGGCATTTTGGTAGGAGCTGCTGAGTGGCTCCTGCGACAGGGGTATCAATGGACACATCTCCTGGGGCATCTGCTGGGACTTCTTCTTCCTTCATTCTCACAAGAGCTGGTGGTCAACAGACATACAGACCTGCCCATCTGATGGGGCAAATGCTATCTGAATAGTGAGTAAATTTCGGTGCATAATCATTAGGGAGGCCGCGGATGTCTGACATTTACTGGCCATGTGAATTGCTTCCCTGTGGAACTGCAGGAATATGTCCTTTGTCCCTATGGATAAATAAGAACTCTTTGTACAACTAGGATGCATACTACCCTTTCTCTGCCCGTGAAGAATTTTCCAGTCTGGGGTTTGTCTTTTCACCTTTTGACATTATTCTGGTTTTTGTTCGGACCAGGAAAAGTCAGCATTTTCCTCAGTGGCTTCTGGCTCTCTGGTCATTCAACAGTAGTTCCTATTTCAAGATTATGGCAATAATAACTATCAGGGCTTTGTGTCTCTACATAGAGTCTTTGATTTTTCTGTAATTTTCCTCTTACTAAAAACATAAAATGAAAATTAATCAGATCTTTCTCATATTATGCGGCCAGATACAAAAGGCCACATAACATATAACCGTACTGATAGGAACAATCCACGATAGGTAAATTCACACACACAGAAAATGGAGTGGTAGTCAGGGACAGGGAGAGGCGGGATGGGGATTGACAGCTTAATGGCTAGAGAGTTGATGAAGCTGTTCGACCACTAGATGGTGGTAAGGGTTGCCCCATATTAAAAATGTACTTGATGCCACTGAATGGTAATTTTGAAAATATTAAAAACACTTTATTTTATACAAGGGATATTATTGAAAATAAAAGATGAAAAAATTTGAGGAGATGCAGGACAGAGACAAAAATGAGGAGAAGCACAGCGTCAAGGAAGGGCAAGAACAGATCTGGAGTGGGGACTGGTGAGGGTGTTTGTGGGAGCTCTGGAGCCAGGGCTCCCCTGGGTGCTGGTGTTTCTTCTAATTCTTCTGATGTTTCAGGAACGGTTATGTCAGGTTGCTCTAGCTCTACCTCTGGATCTTGATCTTTCTCCTGCTCTTTCTCTTGCTCTTTCTCCTCATCTTTCTCTTGATCTTTCTGTTGCTCCTGCTCTGGATCTTGCGTCTGATCTACCTCTTGCTCTGGATCTTGCTCATGCTCTACTTCTTGCTCTGGCTTAGGCTCTGGATCTTGCTCTCGCTCTGCCTCCGGCAGTGGAATTGGAGCTGGAGCTGGAACTCGAGCCGAACATGGCAGCAGCTCTTGGGACAGTTGTTCAGCCTGGGCAGGAGTTGGAACTGGATAGACAACAATTGAAAATATCAATGTGAGTTTCTATGTCTCATCCAATGACACTGTCTTTCCAGAAGCCCAAGTCCAGAGGCCCAGCCTCAGGAAGTCTCCCCACACTGCAGAACACTGTATGATTGTTCTGAGTACTCAGTGCCCCTGTCCCCAGCCTGCTTCTGGAAACTCTGCTCTGTGTGGCCCAGCCCAGGCCCCTCCCCAAACCCGCACAGGCACCCACCCTCTTCCTCCTCACCCTCAGTCTCTGCCTCACTAGGCTCCAGGTGCTCCAGCTTCTCCAGCTGCGCCAGAAGAAGATCAGCCTTACGCTCCACCACTGAACCTCGCATACTGATATGTACATAGGCCGAAAGAAACTTCAAAGAATGAAATTCAGGAGGCTCGTGGAAATCGGTGGAATAGAATTCCAGCCAGATCTTTAAGACAGAGGACATGGCACTGTGGGAGACAGGTGGGCAACAGCATCAGAGGCCTGGCCTATCCCTCTATGCTGCCCTCCCAAGGCTCCCCTGAGTGAGCTGCAGTCTAGTACCCTCTGCCCGTGCCTGTCCATAGACCAGCCCATCCAATGTCCACCCCCAGTATGGCAGTTCTGGCGCAAGATGGGCCTGGCAGCCAAGGAGGGGCTGGCAAAAGCCTCCATGGGAGGAGCCTTCAACCACTGATGTGACCACGTTTCCCTTCTTCAGGGAAACCTGACAACCTCCTCTGTCTGTGTCACTGCCCCATCCCTGCTGGAATGACCTGTCCACCCCAGGAGGGTGCTGTCTGCTCTGGGCATTACTCACTGTCACACAGGAGGTGTCCAGCAATATCTGATAAATGAGGAAACAGAGGGAGGCGCTGCTCCCCTGGCCTACCCAGGGCCCATGGAAAAGCCCAAACTTGACCTCACACGTGAATGTACTGCCCAAGTGTCAGCATGAAAATCTGCATATCCTTTCCCCAGTGACAGCAATCTCTTGGCCCTGACCACACTCTGCACCCTCAGCACCAGCTGAGCATCCCCATGGAGGCTCCAGCCCCGAGTGTGAGCGGGATGCTCTGCACACCTCCTGCTCTGGCTCAGCACGGGCTCTGGGGGTGTGGGCAGGGCTGGGTGGGAGGGCGAGGGGATGGATTCTCTCTGGGCTCACTCTGCTCTCCAACCTCTCGCACACCCTACGGTGCCTGGGACCACATCCCCAGCCGTCCTGACTCCTTTCCCTGCAGGGAAAGCCTTGAAACCTCAGCCCTGTAGCAGGAATCATAAGATGTGTGAGAGCCAGAGTTCTGCCAGCCCCCCACCCACACGCCCCCGCAGACCACAGGCAGTTGTGTGGAGATGGGAGCCCCTCCTTCTGCACCTAAACTCCACTTACCATTTTAGCTGCGCCAGGGATTCCCCATCCCCGTCACAATCAGAAATCATGTTTCCATACCTAGAAGAGGTCAGGAGTGTGTCAAATCTACCACATGGTGGCACTACCTGCTTCTCATGTCTACTGTGACTGTCTCACCTCTGACTAGAATGGAAGCCCAGGAGGGCAGGGAATGCAGTCTCCTCGGTTCATTGGATTATGGTCAGTGCCCAGAAAGGGACTGCACATAGTGTGGCTTCACGTATGATTGTTGAAGGAATGAACCCCAACCAACTTCTCCCAAGATATCTGGGTGCACCTGAAGCCGCTCTGCCCGCCTCTGGTCTCCCTGCTTTGAATTCACGCAGAAGCCTACAGATAGAATCTCAAATTTCCTGTAAAAATGTGAAAACAGTGAAGCCCAAGTCAACGAGGTCAGTGAGGGGGTGACAGAGACTTCCTCGTGGGGGTGTCAGGAATCCTGAATGAGGACGACCGCGGCCCCTCCAGCAGACCTTCCACAGGGCTGGACTCAGGAGCAGCACTTTCCATGGGGGACCCACTGGAGCTTGTTCCTGTGACCACCCACTGAACACAGGAGGAAACTGAGGCTCAGAGGGGTGTGGTGACAGTCCTAAGACTCACAGCTGGGAGGTGGCCTAGTGGCACTGTGTGATCCAGGGCCTGAGTGCTCACCTGAGGAAAAGCAGGTGCAGCACATGCCGGGGACTGGCAAAGTTCTTGTAGCTTGACAGAAACAGGTGGACATAAGATTGGTCACCACCCAAGACAGCAGGCACCAGGTGCTCCACCCGCTTCTTCAGGGTGCGTGCCGGGAGAGGCCACACCATGTGGGTGGCATCTGAGCTCAATGAAGATGTGTCTTCACTCTAGGACAGGACAGGGGAGAGATACACAGTGACGGTACCGTGAACCCCAAGGAGGGCAGGGTCTGGAGGCCAGTCTTGACCCCAGGGAGGACATGAGAAGACAGCCTGAGGGCCCAGGGTTAATGGACAGGGTGGTGGTTGCCACCCCGGCAGTCCCCGTTCACCCTCCAGCCAGACCTGAGGTGTGAACACACCAGGACCAGCAGGTTTATAAACCCCCCACCCTCTGCCCCTGCCCTGGGAGGGTGTCCCATGTCCCCGTTCCCCACACACTCAGGAGGAGGGGGTGCAGTCACCCAGGGAGGCTCATAGTGCTGGCCTGGCCTTGCCCAACCTCCTCTGGGCCACCTGACATTACCTTTGGGGACCTCCTCCCAGACGGCCACAGGGGTCGAGGGCGAGGGCTGAACCAGCGCCGGAAGCATTGGACAAGCCTCTCAGCACAGGGCTTCCTGGGGCTACGGCCCCGGGACCTCGGGATACAGCACAACATCTCACTCTGCCTGTGGCCAAGTGAGCTGGGGAAGGGGCTGTGTATAGAATGTGGGTGCCAGGTTACCGAGTTCCGAGTTCTGTTGGGGTCTGTCGTCAAGGAAGTGAAGTCACTTCCTGATACCTCATTTCCTGAGCCCCTCCTCTGTGTTCAAGACTGCAAATGCCCCTCTGGGTACCTGTCTGCTGACCCTCCTTCCCCATGAACTCTCTCTATTGCCCACACTTCCACCAACACTGCCTGACCACACCCCTGTGCAAGGCCTGGGTGCAGCCAGCGTCACAGCTCGGAGGAGATACACGTAGGTTCATCCCCAGCTCCTGCTTCTTATCACTTTACGTGACCCTGGACAAGCCATTGTCACTCTCATGACCTCCCCAGTCTCCCCTTTTGCACAGTGGGGATCTTTCTAGCATCTTCTTCCTAGGGATGGCATCAGGCATGTGTGAGAAAACATCTCTGAAACCTATGGCCGGTGTCACATGCAGCTAATAAACAAGACTAGAGATAAAATCCACGACGGTGTGGAAGGTAGCATGGAATACGACTAACGACAGGTCTGGTTCCTGTCATATAATCTTGAAAATGTCACTTTTGCTCTTGGTCTGTTTTCCCTGTCTGCACCATGCGACAGTTGGAATTTCATGCATTCACATACTGCTTTCCTCCATAAAACCTCACAATGGCTTCGTGTGTATTTAGGTTTGGACTCAAGTGCCACATCTCTGTCTGTGTGGTTGGCGACTCCTCAGGGGCTCCCAGTGGTCCCCACCATCTGCTGCACACATCCTCACGTAATCCCCTGCCCTGCAGTGTGGACTGGACTTAGTGACTCACTTCTAACCAATACAGGATCAAAAGTGAGAAGGTGTCACTTTCTAAATGTCATTGTAACACGCCTGTCTCTAGAGTCTTGTGCTCTGTCTCCTCTGTTCTCTCTGTTTGTATCCACCATATGCCAAGCATGGTGCCGAGAGCTGGAGAAAGAGCTGATTCAGCTGCACCCTGGCTTGGGAGATGATCCCAGGATAAGAAAGAGGAGAAGACGTGCTATCGAGTGCCTGACATTCTAAGAGAGGAAAGTGATCTAGGAGGCCCTCAGAATATTCTAGATTAGGAAGCTACCTGAAGATGGTAGGAAATGAACACCATTTGCAGAGAAGAACCAGAGCCGTTTGGTCCATTCTATGCCTTTACTCAACCGTATGAAATATAGAATTAGTAGTTTATCAAATTGCGTAAAAAATGTCAACTGTTATTTACATATAAACAAAATTTATAGATTTATTTGGAAGAATTGATATATTTTCCCTACTTATTTTCTCATCTGTGAACATGTACATCTCTTCATTGTCTTCAGTTTGTTCGTTTTTTCAATAACATTTTACACTCAGTGTTTAGAAATCATGATTGTAAAAATGCACCCTAATTATTCATGCAAACCTTATGAATGAAAATTTGGGGTGTTTCCAACCCTTAGTAATAGGTATTGTCATATTAACAATCTTGTCGACACCTCACCTTATAATTTTTCAAGGTTACATATGATATAGATTCCAGAATATTGGGTTACAGTGTAAAATAGTAAATATCCAAGTATAATTTTGCTAAATTTTGCGAGTTTCTGCTCCTTATGGGCTCTACCATTTGCATTCCACCACAATGTATTATAATACCTGTATCCCCACAGTCTCACTAACAAGTTTGTTATCAAAAAATTAAATTTTGCAAATCTAATAGGTGAAGTTTTGTATATTTCAATATATTTTAAATGTATAGTTCTCTATGAGGGATTTTAAGCACCTAATTAAGTATTGATGCCAATTTAAATTTCCTTTTGTGTTCTTGGATTGTTCATATATTTTGTTCATTTTTATTTCATTTTGTTGCTCATTTCCATCTCATTTTTTCACACATCATTGTATTAATGATATTATCCTAGTTTAAGAGGTTTTTAATTTTTTTTGCTTTTTTTTTAATTGAAACATTATTGATCACCCATGTTAAGTATTATAGCTTGTAATTACTTTTTGTCGTGTCCTTTTGACCTAGTTGGTGGCATTTACCTTTTGTTTGAGTTTGCTTTGCTTTATTAATTGCTGCTATGCCATCCATGTTAACTGCTGCTACATTGGTAGCAGCATAATTTCACCAGTGATTTGAAATGCTATCTTTCTTAAATACTAAATTTCTATAAATCTTGGGTATCTCTTTGAATTCTCCATTCTTTTTCATTAGGTTTTATATTTACTTATAAACAAATTCCATATGGTCTTGATAATGAAGAATTTATAAAAAAATATTTTCGATCTCTGGTAGACTTACCCCTCCCTTTTGATTTGTTTCCTCATTTTTTTCTGATGAACGATTAATGTTTCATCAACATTTTATAATCATCTTATTTTGTTCTAGGTGAAGAAACAAATGAGACTATTTTTAATGTGATCATGACGCACGTATAAAGTAACTTAGGAGAAAATAAAATCCTTAGGATCATGTGGCTTTCTGGCCAAGAAAATATCTCTGACATTTCTCTATCCTTTGTGTATGTATGTTTTAAGAGTGTTCTAATGCTTAAATCACATAATTAAACAGGCTTTGTCGAGTTCTTGTTAGCTTTATGCCAAATATTTTAACAATTTTGTGGCTATTGAAAATGGAATCTTGATTTGCGTAATGTAATCTAGAGAGTTATTGTTATTACATAAGACATTTATTAATTTTATATGTGAATTTTTCTAAATCGCAACATGTAAATTTTATTTTAGTAAGTCGTCTTGTTTGTAATAGGTTTTTAATGAATTCTTTTTGATTTTCTAAATTCACAATACATTCACATAACACATTTTTCTCTATCTTGAGATATACAAATACGTATGGTCAAATCTTATTTTATCTAGTGTTTTGATATTTATGAGTCTTACATTTTCTCAAAAGTAGTTTTGGCTTCTGTGGAAATTATTATGTGTTTTTCTTTCTTCTAATGCTTAATACTTTTGCAAAATATTGAAGTTAGTAATTCATTTCAGATTTATTTTTGTGAACGGTACCTAGCAAAAGCATAACTGGATTTAATTTCCAAATAAATAATATTTCAATCCCTGTAATGATGAAGTGCTTTCCCCTAAGTAATCTGAATCCTTTCCACATATACCAGAATCTGTTTCAAAATTCAAACTTTTATTCCCCTGAACTATTCGCTTATTCTTTGCCAATCTCATGCACTTTCAAGTATGTTCCTTTGCAATACATTTTATTGGACGGAGCAAATTACCTCTTTGTTTTTATTATTATTGTTCTTCTTATGTCTTGAACATTTTGGGGGCCATTTTTGCACATAATTTTTTTCATATTAACTTTGAGGTTATTTGACAAGTCCCCTAAACATCACTCTTTGGAATTTTTCAAGTTTAGCTTTATTGAATCTATTGATTAACATAGGGAGAATACATATATATGTGGCGTAACTTCCTAGCATCACTGCTGCCCGGCACATGGACACACGTGGGCATTTTGGTAGGAGCTGCTGAGTGGCTCCTGCGACAGGGGTATCAATGGACACATCTCCTGGGGCATCTGCTGGGACTTCTTCTTCCTTCATTCTCACAAGAGCTGGTGGTCACCAGACATACAGACCTGCCCATCTGATGGGGCAAATGCTATCTGAATAGTGAGTAAATTTCGGTGCATAATCATTAGGGAGGCCGCGGATGTCTGACATTTACTGGCCATGTGAATTGCGTCCCTGTGGAACTGAAGGAATATGTCCTTTGTCCCTATGGATAAATGAGAACTCTTTGTACAACTAGGATGCATACTACCCTTTCTCTGCCCATGAAGAATTTTCCAGTCTGGGGTTTGTCTTTTCACCTTTTGACATTATTCTGGTTTTTGTTCGGACCAGGAAAAGTCAGCATTTTCCTCAGTGGCTTCTGGCTCTCTGGTCATTCAACAGTAGTTCCTATTTCAAGATTATGGCAATAATAACTATCAGGGCTTTGTGTCTCTACATAGAGTCTTTGCTTTTTCTGTAATTTTCCTCTTACTAAAAACATAAAATGAAAATTAATCAGATCTTTCTCATATTATGCGGCCAGATACAAAAGGCCACATAACATATAACCGTACTGATAGGAACAATCCACGATAGGTAAATTCACACACACAGAAAATGGAGTGGTAGTCAGGGACAGGGAGAGGCGGGATGGGGAATGACAGCTTAATGGCTACAGAGTTGATGAAGCTGTTCGATCACTAGATGGTGGTAAGGGTAGCCCCATATTAAAAATGTACTTAATGCCACTGAATGGTAATTTTGAAAATATTAAAAACACTTTATTTTATACAAGGGATATTATTGAAAATAAAAGATGAAAAAATTTGAGGAGATGCAGGACAGAGACAAAAATGAGGAGAAGCACAGCGTCAAGGAAGGGCAAGAACAGATCTGGAGTGGGGACTGGTGAGGGTGTTTGTGGGAGCTCTAGAGCCAGGGCTCCCCTGGGTGCTGGTGTTTCTTCTAATTCTTCTGATGTTTCAGGAACGGTTATGTCAGGTTGCTCTAGCTCTACCTCTGGATCTTGATCTTTCTCCTGCTCTTTCTCTTGCTCTTTCTCCTGATCTTTCTCTTGATCTTTCTGTTGCTCCTGCTCTGGATCTTGCGTCTGATCTACCACTTGCTCTGGATCTTGCTCCTGCTCTACCTCTTGCTCTGGATCTTGCTCCTGCTCTACTTCTTGCTCTGGCTTGGGCTCTGGATCTTGCTCTCGCTCTGCCTCTGGCAGTGGAGGTGGAGCTGGAGCTGGAACTCGAGCCGAACATGGCAGCAGCTCTTGGGACAGTTGTTCAGCCTGGGCAGAAGCTGGAACTGGATAGACAACAATTGAAAATATCAATGTGAGTTTCTATGTCTCATCCAATGACACTGTCTTTCCAGAAGCCCAAGTCCAGAGGCCCAGCCTCAGGAAGTCTCCCCACACTGCAGAACACTGTATGATTGTTCTGAGTACTCAGTGCCCCTGTCCCCAGCCTGCTTCTGGAAACTCTGCTCTGTGTGGCCCAGCCCAGGCCCCTCCCGAAACCCGCACAGGCACCCACCCTCTTCCTCCTCACCCTCAGTCTCCGCCTCACTAGGCTCCAGGTGCTCCAGCTTCTCCAGCTGCGCCAGAAGAAGATCAGCCTTACGCTCCACCTCTGAACCTCGCATACTGATATGTACATAGGCCGAAAGAAACTTCAAAGAATGAAATTCAGGAGGCTCGTGGAAATCGGTGGAATAGAATTCCAGCCAGATCTTTAAGACAGAGGACATGGCACTGTGGGAGACAGGTGGGCAACAGCATCAGAGGCCTGGCCTATCCCTCTATGCTGCCCTCCCAAGGCTCCCCTGAGTGAGCTGCAGTCTAGTACCCTCTGCCCGTGCCTGTCCATAGACCAGCCCATCCAATGTCCACCCCCAGTATGGCAGTTCTGGTGCAAGATAGGCCTGGCAGCCAAGGAGGGGCTGGCAAAAGCCTCCATGGGAGGAGCCTTCAACCACTGATGTGACCACGTTTCCCTTCTTCAGGGAAACCTGACAACCTCCTCTGTCTGTGGCACTGCCCCATCCCTGCTGGAATGACCTGTCCACCCCAGGAGGGTGCTATCTGCTCTGGGCCTTACTCACTGGCAAACAGGAGGTGTCCAGCAATATCTGATAAATGAGGAAACAGAGGGAGGCGCTGCTCCCCTGGCCTACCAAGGGCCCTTGGAAAAGCCCAAACTTGACCTCACACGTGAATGTACTGCCCAAGTGTCTGCATGAAAATCTGCATATCCTTTTCCCAGTGACAGCAATCTCTTGGCCCTGACCACACTCTGCACCCTCAGCACCAGCTGAGCATCCCCATGGAGGCTCCAGCCCCGAGTGTGAGCGGGATGCTCTGCACACCTCCTGCTCTGGCTCAGCACGGGCTCTGGGGGTGTGGGCAGGGCTGGGTGGGAGGGCGAGGGGATGGATTCTCTCTGGGCTCACTCTGCTCTCCAGCCTCTCGCACACCCTACGGTGCCTGGGACCACATCCCCAGCCGTCTTGACTCCTTTCCCTGCAGGGAAAGCCTTGAGCCCTCAGCCCTGTAGCAGGAATCATAAGATGTGTGAGAGCCAGAGTTCTGCCAGCCCCCCACCCACACGCCCCCGCAGACTACACGCAGTTGTGTGGAGATGGGAGCCCCTCCTTCTGCACCTAAACTCCACTTACCATTTTAGCTGCTCCAGGGATTCCCCATCCCCGTCACAATCAGAAATCATGTTTCCATACCTAGAAGAGGTCAGGAGTGTGTCAAATCTACCACATGGTGGCACTACCTGCTTCTCATGTCTACTGTGACTGTCTCACCTCTGACTAGAATGGAAGCCCAGGAGGGCAGGGAATGCAGTCTCCTCGGTTCACTGGATCATGGTCAGTGCCCAGAAAGGGACTGCACCTAGTGTGGCTTCACGTATGATTGTTGAAGGAATGAACCCCAACCAACTCCTCCCAAGATATCTGGGTGCACCTGAAGCCGCACTGCCCGCCTCTGGTCTCCCTGCTTTGAATTCACGCAGAAGCCTACAGATAGAATCTCAAATTTCCTGTAAAAATGTGAAAACAGTGAAGCCCAAGTCAACGAGGTCAGTGAGGGGGTGACAGAGACTTCCTCGTGGGGGTGTCAGGAATCCTGAATGAGGACGACCGTGGCCCCTTCAGCAGACCTTCCCCAGGGCTGGACTCAGGAGCAGCACTTTCCATGGGGGACCCACTGGAGCTTGTTCCTGTGACCACCCACTGAACACAGGAGGAAACTGAGGCTCAGAGGGGTGTGGTGACAGTCCTAAGACTCACAGCTGGGAGGCGGCCTAGTGGCACTGTGTGATCCAGGGCCTGAGTGCTCACCTGAGGAAAAGCAGGTGCAGCACATGCCGGGGACTGGCAACGTTCTTGTAGCTTGACAGAAACAGGTGGACATAAGATTGGTCACCACCCAAGACAGCAGGCACCAGGTGCTCCACCCGCTTCTTCAGGGTGCGTGCCGGGAGAGGCCACACCATGTGGGTGGCATCTGAGCTCAATGAAGATGTGTCTTCACTCTAGGACAGGACAGGGGAGAGATACACAGTGACAATACCGTGAACCCCAAGGAGGGCAGGGGCTGGAGGCCAGTCTTGACCCCAGGGAGGACATGAGAAGACAGCCTGAGGGCCCAGGGTTAATGGACAGGGTGGTGGTTGCCACCCCGGCAGTCCCCGTTCACCCTCCAGCCAGACCTGAGGTGTGAACACACCAGGACCAGCAGGTTTATAAACCCCCCACCCTCTGCCCCTGCCCTGGGAGGGTGTCCCATGTCCCCGTTCCCCACACACTCAGGAGGAGGGGGTGCAGTCACCCAGGGAGGCTCATAGTGCTGGCCTGGCCTTGCCCAACCTCCTCTGGGCCACCTGACATTACCTTTGGGGACCTCCTCCCAGACGGCCACAGGGGTCGAGGGCGAGGGCTGAACCAGCACCGGAAGCATTGGACAAGCCTCTCAGCACAGGGCTTCCTGGGGCTACGGCCCCGGGACCTCGGGATACAGCACAACATCTCACTCTGCCTGTGGCCAAGTGAGCTGGGGAAGGGGCTGTGTATAGAATGTGGGTGCCAGGTTACCGAGTTCCGAGTTCTGTTGGGGTCTGTCGTCAAGGAAGTGAAGTCACTTCCTGATACCTCATTTCCTGAGCCCCTCCTCTGTGTTCAAGACTGCAAATGCCCCTCTGGGTACCGGTCTGCTGACCCTCCTTCCCCATGAACTCTCTCTATTGCCCACACTTCCACCAACACTGCCTGACCACACCCCTGTGCAAGGCCTGGGTGCAGCCAGCGTCACAGCTCGGAGGAGATACACGTAGGTTCATCCCCAGCTCCTGCTTCTTATCACTTTATGTGACCCTGGACAAGCCATTGTCACTCTCATGACCTCCCCAGTCTCCCCTTTTGCACAGTGGGGATCTTTCTAGCATCTTCTTCCTAGGGATGGCATCAGGCATGTGTGAGAAAACATCTCTGAAACCTATGGCCGGTGTCACATGCAGCTAATAAACAAGACTAGAGATAAAATCCACGACGGTGTGGAAGGTAGCATGGAATACGACTAACGACAGGTCTGGTTCCTGTCATATAATCTTGAAAATGTCACTTTTGCTCTTGGTCTGTTTTCCCTGTCTGCACCATGCGACAGTTGGAATTTCATGCATTCACATACTGCTTTCCTCCATAAAACCTCACAATGGCTTCGTGTGTATTTAGGTTTGGACTCAAGTGCCACATCTCTGTCTGTGTGGTTGGCGACTCCTCAGGGGCTCCCAGTGGTCCCCACCATCTGCTGCACACATCCTCACGTAATCCCCTGCCCTGCAGTGTGGACTGGACTTAGTGACTCACTTCTAACCAATACAGGATCAAAATGAGAAGGTGTCACTTTCTAAATGTCATTGTAACACGCCTGTCTCTAGAGTCTTGTGCTCTGTCTCCTCTGTTCTCTCTGTTTGTATCCACCATATGCCAAGCATGGTGCCGAGAGCTGGAGAAAGAGCTGATTCAGCTGCACCCTGGCTTGGGAGATGATCCCAGGATAAGAAAGAGGAGAAGACGTGCTATCGAGTGCCTGACATTCTAAGAGAGGAAAGTGATCTAGGAGGCCCTCAGAATATTCTAGATTAGGAAGCTACCTGAAGATGGTAGGAAATGAACACCATTTGCAGAGAAGAACCAGAGCCGTTTGGTCCATTCTATGCCTTTACTCAACCGTATGAAATATAGAATTAGTAGTTTATCAAATTGCGTAGAAAATGTCAACTGATATTTACATATAAACAAAATTTATAGATTTATTTGGAAGAATTGATATATTTCCCCTACTTATTTTCTCATCTGTGAACATGTACATCTCTTCATTGTCTTCAGTTTGTTCGTTTTTTCAATAACATTTTACACTCAGTGTTTAGAAATCATGATTGTAAAAATGCACCCTAATTATTCATGCAAACCTTATGAATGAAAATTTGGGGTGTTTCCAACCCTTAGTAATAGGTATTGTCATATTAACAATCTTGTCGACACCTCACCTTATAATTTTTCAAGGTTACATATGATATAGATTCCAGAATATTGGGTTACAGTGTAAAATAGTAAATATCCAAGTATAATTTTGCTAAATTTTGCGAGTTTCTGCTCCTTATGGGCTCTACCATTTGCATTCCACCACAATGTATTATAATACCTGTATCCCCACAGTCTCACTAACAAGTTTGTTATCAAAAAATTAAATTTTGCAAATCTAATAGGTGAAGTCTTGTATTTCAATATATTTTAAATGTATAGTTCTCTATGAGGGATTTTAAGCACCTAATTACGTATTGATGTCAATTTAAATTTCCTTTTGTGTTCTTAGATTGTTCATATATTTTGTTCATTTTTATTTCATTTTGTTGGTCATTTCCATCTCATTTTTTCACACATCATTGTATTAATGATATTATCCTAGTTTAAGAGGTTTTTTATTTCTTTTGCTTTTTTTTAAATTGAAACATTATTGATCACCCATTTTAAGTATTATAGCTTGTAATTACTTTTTGTCGAGTCCTTTTGACCTAGTTGGTGGCATTTACCTTTTGTTTGAGTTTGCTTTGCTTTACTAATTGCTGCTATGCCATCCATGTTAACTGCTGCTACATTAGTAGCAGCATAATTTCACCAGTGATTTGAAATGCTATCTTTCTTAAATACTAAATTTCTATAAATCTTGGGTATCTCTTTGAATTCTCCATTCTTTTTCATTAGGTTTTATATTTACTTATAAACAAATTCCATATGGTCTTGATAATGAAGAATTTATAAAAAAAAATTTTCGATCTCTGGTAGACTTACCCCTCCATTTTGATTTGTTTCCTCATTTTTTTCTGATGAACGATTAATGTTTCATCAACATTTTATAATCATCTTATTTTGTTCTAGGTGAAGAAACAAATGAGACTATTTTTAATGTGATCATGACACACGTATAAAGTAACTTAGGAGAAAATAAAATCCTTAGGATCATGTGGCTTTCTGGCCAAGAAAATATCTCTGACATTTCTCTATCGTTTGTGTATGTATGTTTTAAGAGTGTTCTAATGCTTAAATCACGTAATTAAACAGGCTTTGTCGAGTTCTTGTTAGCTTTATGCCAAATATTTTAACAATTTTGTGGCTATTGAAAATGGAATCTTGATTTGCGTAATGTAATCTAGATAGTTATTGTTATTACATAAGACATTTATTAATTTTATATGTGAATTTTTCTAAATCGCAACATGTAAATTTTATTTTAGTAAGTCGTCTTGTTTGTAATAGGTTTTTAATGAATTCTTTTTGATTTTCTAAATTCACAATACATTCACATAACACATTTTTCTCTATCTTGAGATATACAAATACGTATGGTCAAATCTTATTTTATCTAGTGTTTTGATATTTATGAGTCTTACATTTTCTCAAAAGTAGTTTTGGCTTCTGTGGAAATTATTATGTGTTTTTCTTTCTTCTAATGCTTAATACTTTTGCAAAATATGGAAGTTAGTAATTCATTTCAGATTTATTTTTGTGAACGGTACCTAGCAAAAACATAACTGGATTTAATTTCCAAATAAATAATATTTCAATCCCTGTAATGATGAAGTGCTTTCCCCTAAGTAATCTGAATCCTTTCCACATATACCAGAATCTGTTTCAAAATTCAAACTTTTATTCCCCTGAACTATTCGCTTATTCTTTGCCAATCTCATGCACTTTCAAGTATGTTCCTTTGCAATACATTCTATAGGACGGAGCAAATTACCTCTTTGTTTTTATTATTATTGTTCTTCTTATATCTTGAACATTTTGGGGGCCATTTTTGAACATAATTTTTTTCATATTAACTTTGAGGTTATTTGACAAGTCCCGTAAACATAACTCTTTGGAATTTTTCAAGTTTAGGAGCTGCTGAGTGGCTCCTGCGACAGGGGTATCAATGGACACATCTCCTGGGGCATCTGCTGGGACTTCTTCTTCCTTCATTCTCACAAGAGCTGGTGGTCAACAGACATACAGACCTGCCCATCTGATGGGGCAAATGCTATCTGAATAGTGAGTAAATTTCGGTGCATAATCATTAGGGAGGCCGCGGATGTCTGACATTTACTGGCCATGTGAATTGCTTCCCTGTGGAACTGCAGGAATATGTCCTTTGTCCCTATGGATAAATAAGAACTCTTTGTACAACTAGGATGCATACTACCCTTTCTCTGCCCGTGAAGAATTTTCCAGTCTGGGGTTTGTCTTTTCACCTTTTGACATTATTCTGGTTTTTGTTCGGACCAGGAAAAGTCAGCATTTTCCTCAGTGGCTTCTGGCTCTCTGGTCATTCAACAGTAGTTCCTATTTCAAGATTATGGCAATAATAACTATCAGGGCTTTGTGTCTCTACATAGAGTCTTTGATTTTTCTGTAATTTTCCTCTTACTAAAAACATAAAATGAAAATTAATCAGATCTTTCTCATATTATGCGGCCAGATACAAAAGGCCACATAACATATAACCGTACTGATAGGAACAATCCACGATAGGTAAATTCACACACACAGAAAATGGAGTGGTAGTCAGGGACAGGGAGAGGCGGGATGGGGATTGACAGCTTAATGGCTAGAGAGTTGATGAAGCTGTTCGACCACTAGATGGTGGTAAGGGTTGCCCCATATTAAAAATGTACTTGATGCCACTGAATGGTAATTTTGAAAATATTAAAAACACTTTATTTTATACAAGGGATATTATTGAAAATAAAAGATGAAAAAATTTGAGGAGATGCAGGACAGAGACAAAAATGAGGAGAAGCACAGCGTCAAGGAAGGGCAAGAACAGATCTGGAGTGGGGACTGGTGAGGGTGTTTGTGGGAGCTCTGGAGCCAGGGCTCCCCTGGGTGCTGGTGTTTCTTCTAATTCTTCTGATGTTTCAGGAACGGTTATGTCAGGTTGCTCTAGCTCTACCTCTGGATCTTGATCTTTCTCCTGCTCTTTCTCTTGCTCTTTCTCCTCATCTTTCTCTTGATCTTTCTGTTGCTCCTGCTCTGGATCTTGCGTCTGATCTACCTCTTGCTCTGGATCTTGCTCATGCTCTACTTCTTGCTCTGGCTTAGGCTCTGGATCTTGCTCTCGCTCTGCCTCCGGCAGTGGAATTGGAGCTGGAGCTGGAACTCGAGCCGAACATGGCAGCAGCTCTTGGGACAGTTGTTCAGCCTGGGCAGGAGTTGGAACTGGATAGACAACAATTGAAAATATCAATGTGAGTTTCTATGTCTCATCCAATGACACTGTCTTTCCAGAAGCCCAAGTCCAGAGGCCCAGCCTCAGGAAGTCTCCCCACACTGCAGAACACTGTATGATTGTTCTGAGTACTCAGTGCCCCTGTCCCCAGCCTGCTTCTGGAAACTCTGCTCTGTGTGGCCCAGCCCAGGCCCCTCCCCAAACCCGCACAGGCACCCACCCTCTTCCTCCTCACCCTCAGTCTCTGCCTCACTAGGCTCCAGGTGCTCCAGCTTCTCCAGCTGCGCCAGAAGAAGATCAGCCTTACGCTCCACCACTGAACCTCGCATACTGATATGTACATAGGCCGAAAGAAACTTCAAAGAATGAAATTCAGGAGGCTCGTGGAAATCGGTGGAATAGAATTCCAGCCAGATCTTTAAGACAGAGGACATGGCACTGTGGGAGACAGGTGGGCAACAGCATCAGAGGCCTGGCCTATCCCTCTATGCTGCCCTCCCAAGGCTCCCCTGAGTGAGCTGCAGTCTAGTACCCTCTGCCCGTGCCTGTCCATAGACCAGCCCATCCAATGTCCACCCCCAGTATGGCAGTTCTGGCGCAAGATGGGCCTGGCAGCCAAGGAGGGGCTGGCAAAAGCCTCCATGGGAGGAGCCTTCAACCACTGATGTGACCACGTTTCCCTTCTTCAGGGAAACCTGACAACCTCCTCTGTCTGTGTCACTGCCCCATCCCTGCTGGAATGACCTGTCCACCCCAGGAGGGTGCTGTCTGCTCTGGGCATTACTCACTGTCACACAGGAGGTGTCCAGCAATATCTGATAAATGAGGAAACAGAGGGAGGCGCTGCTCCCCTGGCCTACCCAGGGCCCATGGAAAAGCCCAAACTTGACCTCACACGTGAATGTACTGCCCAAGTGTCAGCATGAAAATCTGCATATCCTTTCCCCAGTGACAGCAATCTCTTGGCCCTGACCACACTCTGCACCCTCAGCACCAGCTGAGCATCCCCATGGAGGCTCCAGCCCCGAGTGTGAGCGGGATGCTCTGCACACCTCCTGCTCTGGCTCAGCACGGGCTCTGGGGGTGTGGGCAGGGCTGGGTGGGAGGGCGAGGGGATGGATTCTCTCTGGGCTCACTCTGCTCTCCAACCTCTCGCACACCCTACGGTGGTGGGACCAC
This sequence comes from Cynocephalus volans, assembly GCF_027409185.1. Taxonomy (NCBI): domain Eukaryota; kingdom Metazoa; phylum Chordata; class Mammalia; order Dermoptera; family Cynocephalidae; genus Cynocephalus; species Cynocephalus volans. The sequence goes on along the minus strand of NC_084476.1, from coordinate 48,101,805 downwards.
ATCCCCAGCCGTCCTGACTCCTTTCCCTGCAGGGAAAGCCTTGAAACCTCAGCCCTGTAGCAGGAATCATAAGATGTGTGAGAGCCAGAGTTCTGCCAGCCCCCCACCCACACGCCCCCGCAGACCACAGGCAGTTGTGTGGAGATGGGAGCCCCTCCTTCTGCACCTAAACTCCACTTACCATTTTAGCTGCTCCAGGGATTCCCCATCCCCGTCACAATCAGAAATCATGTTTCCATACCTAGAAGAGGTCAGGAGTGTGTCAAATCTACCACATGGTGGCACTACCTGCTTCTCATGTCTACTGTGACTGTCTCACCTCTGACTAGAATGGAAGCCCAGGAGGGCAGGGAATGCAGTCTCCTCGGTTCATTGGATTATGGTCAGTGCCCAGAAAGGGACTGCACATAGTGTGGCTTCACGTATGATTGTTGAAGGAATGAACCCCAACCAACTTCTCCCAAGATATCTGGGTGCACCTGAAGCCGCTCTGCCCGCCTCTGGTCTCCCTGCTTTGAATTCACGCAGAAGCCTACAGATAGAATCTCAAATTTCCTGTAAAAATGTGAAAACAGTGAAGCCCAAGTCAACGAGGTCAGTGAGGGGGTGACAGAGACTTCCTCGTGGGGGTGTCAGGAATCCTGAATGAGGACGACCGCGGCCCCTCCAGCAGACCTTCCACAGGGCTGGACTCAGGAGCAGCACTTTCCATGGGGGACACACTGGAGCTTGTTCCTGTGACCACCCACTGAACACAGGAGGAAACTGAGGCTCAGAGGGGTGTGGTGACAGTCCTAAGACTCACAGCTGGGAGGTGGCCTAGTGGCACTGTGTGATCCAGGGCCTGAGTGCTCACCTGAGGAAAAGCAGGTGCAGCACATGCCGGGGACTGGCAAAGTTCTTGTAGCTTGACAGAAACAGGTGGACATAAGATTGGTCACCACCCAAGACAGCAGGCACCAGGTGCTCCACCCGCTTCTTCAGGGTGCGTGCCGGGAGAGGCCACACCATGTGGGTGGCATCTGAGCTCAATGAAGATGTGTCTTCACTCTAGGACAGGACAGGGGAGAGATACACAGTGACGGTACCGTGAACCCCAAGGAGGGCAGGGTCTGGAGGCCAGTCTTGACCCCAGGGAGGACATGAGAAGACAGCCTGAGGGCCCAGGGTTAATGGACAGGGTGGTGGTTGCCACCCCGGCAGTCCCCGTTCACCCTCCAGCCAGACCTGAGGTGTGAACACACCAGGACCAGCAGGTTTATAAACCCCCCACCCTCTGCCCCTGCCCTGGGAGGGTGTCCCATGTCCCCGTTCCCCACACACTCAGGAGGAGGGGGTGCAGTCACCCAGGGAGGCTCATAGTGCTGGCCTGGCCTTGCCCAACCTCCTCTGGGCCACCTGACATTACCTTTGGGGACCTCCTCCCAGACGGCCACAGGGGTCGAGGGCGAGGGCTGAACCAGCGCCGGAAGCATTGGACAAGCCTCTCAGCACAGGGCTTCCTGGGGCTACGGCCCCGGGACCTCGGGATACAGCACAACATCTCACTCTGCCTGTGGCCAAGTGAGCTGGGGAAGGGGCTGTGTATAGAATGTGGGTGCCAGGTTACCGAGTTCCGAGTTCTGTTGGGGTCTGTCGTCAAGGAAGTGAAGTCACTTCCTGATACCTCATTTCCTGAGCCCCTCCTCTGTGTTCAAGACTGCAAATGCCCCTCTGGGTACCTGTCTGCTGACCCTCCTTCCCCATGAACTCTCTCTATTGCCCACACTTCCACCAACACTGCCTGACCACACCCCTGTGCAAGGCCTGGGTGCAGCCAGCGTCACAGCTCGGAGGAGATACACGTAGGTTCATCCCCAGCTCCTGCTTCTTATCACTTTACGTGACCCTGGACAAGCCATTGTCACTCTCATGACCTCCCCAGTCTCCCCTTTTGCACAGTGGGGATCTTTCTAGCATCTTCTTCCTAGGGATGGCATCAGGCATGTGTGAGAAAACATCTCTGAAACCTATGGCCGGTGTCACATGCAGCTAATAAACAAGACTAGAGATAAAATCCACGACGGTGTGGAAGGTAGCATGGAATACGACTAACGACAGGTCTGGTTCCTGTCATATAATCTTGAAAATGTCACTTTTGCTCTTGGTCTGTTTTCCCTGTCTGCACCATGCGACAGTTGGAATTTCATGCATTCACATACTGCTTTCCTCCATAAAACCTCACAATGGCTTCGTGTGTATTTAGGTTTGGACTCAAGTGCCACATCTCTGTCTGTGTGGTTGGCGACTCCTCAGGGGCTCCCAGTGGTCCCCACCATCTGCTGCACACATCCTCACGTAATCCCCTGCCCTGCAGTGTGGACTGGACTTAGTGACTCACTTCTAACCAATACAGGATCAAAAGTGAGAAGGTGTCACTTTCTAAATGTCATTGTAACACGCCTGTCTCTAGAGTCTTGTGCTCTGTCTCCTCTGTTCTCTCTGTTTGTATCCACCATATGCCAAGCATGGTGCCGAGAGCTGGAGAAAGAGCTGATTCAGCTGCACCCTGGCTTGGGAGATGATCCCAGGATAAGAAAGAGGAGAAGACGTGCTATCGAGTGCCTGACATTCTAAGAGAGGAAAGTGATCTAGGAGGCCCTCAGAATATTCTAGATTAGGAAGCTACCTGAAGATGGTAGGAAATGAACACCATTTGCAGAGAAGAACCAGAGCCGTTTGGTCCATTCTATGCCTTTACTCAACCGTATGAAATATAGAATTAGTAGTTTATCAAATTGCGTAAAAAATGTCAACTGTTATTTACATATAAACAAAATTTATAGATTTATTTGGAAGAATTGATATATTTTCCCTACTTATTTTCTCATCTGTGAACATGTACATCTCTTCATTGTCTTCAGTTTGTTCGTTTTTTCAATAACATTTTACACTCAGTGTTTAGAAATCATGATTGTAAAAATGCACCCTAATTATTCATGCAAACCTTATGAATGAAAATTTGGGGTGTTTCCAACCCTTAGTAATAGGTATTGTCATATTAACAATCTTGTCGACACCTCACCTTATAATTTTTCAAGGTTACATATGATATAGATTCCAGAATATTGGGTTACAGTGTAAAATAGTAAATATCCAAGTATAATTTTGCTAAATTTTGCGAGTTTCTGCTCCTTATGGGCTCTACCATTTGCATTCCACCACAATGTATTATAATACCTGTATCCCCACAGTCTCACTAACAAGTTTGTTATCAAAAAATTAAATTTTGCAAATCTAATAGGTGAAGTTTTGTATATTTCAATATATTTTAAATGTATAGTTCTCTATGAGGGATTTTAAGCACCTAATTAAGTATTGATGCCAATTTAAATTTCCTTTTGTGTTCTTGGATTGTTCATATATTTTGTTCATTTTTATTTCATTTTGTTGCTCATTTCCATCTCATTTTTTCACACATCATTGTATTAATGATATTATCCTAGTTTAAGAGGTTTTTAATTTTTTTTGCTTTTTTTTTAATTGAAACATTATTGATCACCCATGTTAAGTATTATAGCTTGTAATTACTTTTTGTCGTGTCCTTTTGACCTAGTTGGTGGCATTTACCTTTTGTTTGAGTTTGCTTTGCTTTATTAATTGCTGCTATGCCATCCATGTTAACTGCTGCTACATTGGTAGCAGCATAATTTCACCAGTGATTTGAAATGCTATCTTTCTTAAATACTAAATTTCTATAAATCTTGGGTATCTCTTTGAATTCTCCATTCTTTTTCATTAGGTTTTATATTTACTTATAAACAAATTCCATATGGTCTTGATAATGAAGAATTTATAAAAAAATATTTTCGATCTCTGGTAGACTTACCCCTCCCTTTTGATTTGTTTCCTCATTTTTTTCTGATGAACGATTAATGTTTCATCAACATTTTATAATCATCTTATTTTGTTCTAGGTGAAGAAACAAATGAGACTATTTTTAATGTGATCATGACGCACGTATAAAGTAACTTAGGAGAAAATAAAATCCTTAGGATCATGTGGCTTTCTGGCCAAGAAAATATCTCTGACATTTCTCTATCCTTTGTGTATGTATGTTTTAAGAGTGTTCTAATGCTTAAATCACATAATTAAACAGGCTTTGTCGAGTTCTTGTTAGCTTTATGCCAAATATTTTAACAATTTTGTGGCTATTGAAAATGGAATCTTGATTTGCGTAATGTAATCTAGAGAGTTATTGTTATTACATAAGACATTTATTAATTTTATATGTGAATTTTTCTAAATCGCAACATGTAAATTTTA